>NC_090306.1:99834940-101073690 GCF_039906515.1 Pseudorca crassidens
AGGTAGGGCAGTGTGATGGGCGGTGGAGCAACCTCCTAGGAGGCGTTTCTGCCATAGGAGGAGCTGGCTGGACCTCTGGGCCCTGGGAGGGGAGGGCTGGGTCTCCCCACTCCTGGAGGTGGACGGAGGTGAGGGGCCCAACCAGCCAGGCCACCTGCCCACCCCCTGTCATAGCTGAGTGTCAGGAGAGGCCAGTGAAATGATTCATTGCAAGCTAAGGTATTAACCCCCTCGGGCATTTACAATTTGAAGAGAGAGCTTGTTTAAAAAAAAAAAAAAGCAGCAGCAGCAGCAGCAGCAGCAGCAGGGACTGGAATAGCTTTTTAGCCGGTGACTGAGGCATTACTGGTAGAATCAGGCACCTGCTCAGGCTGTGAACGGGCTTCAGCAGGGAGGGGGTGCTGGGACCGGAGGTTGGCTCCACTGTCACCAAGCCTGTCCTGCAGAGGCCTTTCTGGAAGCCACAGTCTGCTCTGGTGCAACCTCTGTGCCAGCAGAACTGGGAGGTTGATGAAACAGGAATGGGTGCCGCGCGTGCGCTGTGGCAACCGCATCAGAGTTCTCCAGAAGTATTCACAGCACAGTCCCAGCCTGCAGGATCCAAAACCCATGCAGCCAGTGGAGTCTGGCCTGCACCCCTGGACCAGCCGAGCCTGAGAGTGAGTCATCGCTTACCCAGGGCATCCTGTCTCCATCTCATAGCAGAGAGGCCGTGGCTCAGAAAAAAAAGGGCCTGGCCCAAGGTCACACAGCTGGTGAGCGTTGCGGCTGGAGTTTGAACCCAGTTCTCCTTGCTTCTGAAACTCAGCTCTCCCCACGGCCACTTGCCCCCAGAATCAGGCATCTGTTTTCCTTTTCCTTGTTGGCTTGAGCCACCTTACAGAGAATGTCAGGGACTGACTCGGGGGTGAGGGTTCTGTGTTACTGCCCCCATATCTTGTCTTCTCCAGACCAGAGATTTTCAAATCTTGGCTCTTGCTGTGTGACCTTGGGCAAATTACTCCCCTTTCTGGGTCTCAGTTTTCTCGGCTGTAAAATGGAGGATCATCTAGAACCTAGTAGAATCCAATAGAGCAAAGGTTGCAAACGGTTGGCCAAAGGTCAGCATCCAGCCCTCGGAAGAGTCTGTTCTGGGTTTTGGCTTCATTTGAACCAGTTGCCAAGTGAGTATTTCTGGCTTCTTGTGACAAATCTGAGACTCTTGCTGTACCAGCTCCCACAGGCAGGCCCTGCAGGTGCTGGGTTTGCAGCCTCTGGTGGAGCTGATTCTACGACCTTCCCAAGGTGCCCCCATAGAGTGTAATTTTCACACTCTTTGCTCCCTGGGAAGCAGGAGATGGGTTCTAGGTGTGGCTCTGCCCCCAACCAGCTGTCTGACCTTGGGCCAGCCATCATTCCTCTCCAGGTCACATCTATAAACAGGGGCAACACACCCATCTCAGAAGGCTGTGGTGAGGATGAATCGAGATGCCAGGTGTAAAACTGCTTTACAAAGCTGGATGTGTGGAGAGGTGGATATTAGACCTAGCAGCACCATTACCTGAGTGTCTGTGGTATGCTGAGGGCTAGGCCGGGGAATCACAAATGAATGCGGCTCAGTCCCCAGAGACACGCAGAAGCACCAAGCTGAAAACAGTGGGTCCAGGCCATTCACTTGTGAGTGAAGACAACGGAGACCTCATCAAGGTGACATTTGCGTTGCTACCACCCGATTCATTCATTCACTCCTCATATCTTTACTGAGCCCCTACTTTGTTCCAGGCACTATTCTAGATGCTGGGGGTATAGCAGTGAGAAAGACAGTCAAAAATGCCTTTGAGGGCTTCCCTGGTGGCGCAGTGGTTGAGAGTCTGCCTGCCGACGCAGGGGACACGGGTTCGTGCCCCGGTCCGGGAAGATCCCACATGCCGTGGAGCGGCTGGGCCCGTGAGCCGTGGCCGCTGAGCCTGCGGTTCCAGAGCCTGTGCTCCACAACGGGAGAGGCCACAGCAGTGAGAGGCCCGCGTACCGCAAAAAAAAAAAAAATAAAGCCTTTGAAAAGCTGACATTCTAGTGGGGATGGAGTGTGGAGAATAAACAAGAAACGATTTTTTTAAAAACAGACATGTAACTTCGCTGAGAAAAGGAAAGACAGAGCAGGGTCAGAGGGTACAGGTAGTAGTGGGAGTTGCTGTTTTATGTAAGGGCCAGGGAGGCCTTCCTGAGGTGATGCTAGCAGAGACCTAAAGAAAGTCAGTGAGCAAGCCCTGTGGATAACTGGGGAAAGAGGGTTCCAGGAAGTAAGAGCAGCAAGTGCAAAGACTCTGAAGCAGGAGTATGCTTGGCTTCTTTTTTTTTTTAATTAATTAATTAATTAATTAATTATTATTTTTCTGGCTGCATTGAGTCTTCACTGCTGCGCATGGGATTTCTCTAGTTGCGGCGAGCATGGGCTACTCTTCGTCGCAGTGCATGGGCTTCTCACTGCAGTGGCTTCTCTTGTTGCGGAGCACAGGCTCTAGGCACGTGGGCTTCAGTAGTTGTGGCTCGCGGGCTCTAGAGCGTGGGCTCAGTAGTTGTGGTGCTCGGGCTTAGTTGCTCCGTGGCATGTGGGATCTTCCCGGACCAGGGCTCAAACCCGTGTCCCCCGCACTGGCAGGCGGATTCTTAACCACTGCACCACCAGGGAAGCCCACTTGGCTTCTTTAAGAAGCAGCAATGATGTCAGTGTGTTCCATTACTGTGAGGCTAGCTTTGACCACTTGGCCAAGCCATGTCTGCCAGGCTTCTCCCTGTAAAGGTCTCTATTTAATAAGTCATCCATGGGATGGTCCTTTGAGACTGTGATTATATGATTTGACTTAATCCTCACAGCAACCCTAAAGCAGTTTTAAAACATATCTGTAAATTCTTTGATATCCCATCCATTGGGAGATGGGGGTCTGTGTCCCCTCCCCTTGAATCTGAGTTCTGTAACTTCTTGACCAATAGAAGCTCTGTGACACTGCCATTTTGGTGGGAGCCAGACCATAAGAAATTGGTGGCTTCCACTTCCTGTCTTTTGGGATGCTAGCTCTTGAAACCCAGCCACCATGCTATGAGGAAGCCCAAGCAGCCCACAGAGAGGCCCACGTGGAGAGGAGCCAAGGTCTCTGACCCTCAGCTTGGCTGAGCTCCCCAGCCAACAGCCGACACCAATTTGCTGGCCATGTGAGTATACCACCTTGGAAGCAGGTCCTCCAGCCCCCAGTTAAGCACCCCAGCTGACACCCTGTGGAGAGATGACCCACCCCCCACAAGCCCTGCTCAAATTTCACATCCGCAGGCAAATTTAAAGACTATTGTTTTGTTTTATACCACTAAGTTTTAGAGCGGTTGGTTACACGATAATAGTTGACTGGAGCAAACCTCATGAAGAAAGCCGCCCCATTTTACAGACGAGAAACTGAGGCAGAGAGGGTTGGAACGTCTACCCAAGTTCTCACAGCCAGTTAGTGGGGGAACCAGCATTTGAAATCAGCTTCTTCATGTTATATTTTGGTGAACGGAGGTTTTTTTATCTTAGCGAAGTCCAATTTACCCATATTTTCTTTATGATTAATATGTTTTGTGCAGACATACTATTTTGAAACTTTTTTTTTCACATATGACTACGTAACATCTTTTGATGTTAAACACATAATGGTGTTTGACAGTTGCCCGATGTTCTGTTACATGGGATGCTATCATTTATTTGACCAAGCTCCATTGATAGGTATTTAGTTCTTTCCTAACTTTTCACTGCACTGAACAACACTGTGGGGAACACCTTGCACATATATCCCTGCATTGTTCCAATTATTTCATAAAAATAAGTGCTCAGACATGGAATTGCTTGGGCAAAGAGTGAGCAAAGTTTTAAAGCTTCCTAGTAATATAGCCACACTGCCAGTGGGTACATTATGTAAGTGGGTATGGGTTTTCTGAGGCTGTCATAACAGATTACAACAAACTTACTGGCTTCAATAAACAGAAATTTATTCTCTCACAGCTCAGGAGCTCAGAAGTCTGAAATCAAGGTTGGTTCTCTCTGGAGGCCCTGAGGGAGAAATCTTTCTGTGGCAGCATAACTCCAATCTCTGCCTCTGTTTTTTTTTGTTTGTTTGTTTGTTTTTTGCAGTATGCGGGCCTCTTACTGTTGTGGGCTCTCCTGTTGCGGAGCACAGGCTCCAGACATGCAGGCTCAGCGGCCATGGCTCACGGGCCCAGCCGCTCTGCGGCATGTGGGATCTTCCCGGACTGGGGCACGAACCCGCGTCCCCTGCATCGGCAGGCGGACTCTCAACCACTGCACCACCAGGGAAGCCCTCTGCCTCTGTTTTCATGTGGCCTTCTTCTCTCTGTGTCTGTGTCCTCTCCTCTTCTTCTTTTTATTTATTTATTTATTTATTATTTATTTATTTATTTAGCTGTGTTGGGTCTTAGTTGTGGCACTTGGGATCTTCGTTGGGGTGTATGGGCTTTTCTAGTTGCGGCGCGTGGGCTTCTCTCTCTAGCTGTGGCACACAGGCTCTCTAGTCGTGGCACGTGGGCTCCAGAGTGTGTGGGCTCAGTAGTTGCGGAGTGTGTACTTAGTTGCCCCGTGGCATGTGGGATCTTATTTCCCTGACCAGGGATGGAACCCGTATCCCCTGCATTGGAAGGCGGATTCTTAACCACTGGACCACAAGGGAAGTCCCTCTCTTCTTCTTTTAAGGACACCAGTCACTGGATTTAGGGCCCCCTAAATCCAGGATGATTTATTCTTGAAATCTTTATATAATTGCATCTGTGAAGACCTTTTTCCCAATAAGGTCACAGTCTGAGGTTCCATGTGGAACCCACTACAACCCACTACAAACCTGGTCTTTCTTTGTCCCTTGGTTAGAAAGGTTGTTGGGGGTAGAAAGGATATCCCCAGGGCTTCCCTGGTGGCACAGTGGTTAAGAATCCGCCTGCCAATGCAGGGGACACAGGTTCGAGCCCTGGTCCAGGAAGATCCCACATGTCGCGGAGCAACTAATGCCGTGCGCCACAAATACTGAGCCTGCGCTCTAGAGCCTATGAGTCACAACTACTGAGCCCGCGTGTCACAACTACTGAGCCCGCACCACTAGAGCCCGTGCTCGACAACAAGAGAAGCCACAGCAACAAGAAGCCCGCGCACTGCAACGAAGAGTAGCCCCTGCTCGCTGCAACTAGAGAAAGTCTGCGCAGCAATGAAGACCCAATGTAGCCAAAAATATAAATAAATAAATAAATTTTAAAAAAGAAAGAAAAAAAGGAAAGGATATCCCCAACTTGAGCTCAAGCTAGGGCTCAGACAGATCTGTGCAGATCTGGGCAGGTCTGGATGGAAGTCCCTGATGGTGATGGGGCAAGCCTGGCTCATAGCTGTTTGTGTGAGGGGCTGAGCAGCCCCCTGGGAGGGCAGCTATCCTTGGGAGCAGGGAGCTGGGTGCCTCGTATGACAGTACCTGCACCTCCTGAGCACCTCCCAGCACTGTCCAGGCACTTCCTCGGGTGCCATGTGAGGTGAGCTGGACCCCAAAACAAAGTTAACCACCGAGGGAAGGGGCAATTCTGAGTCTCTCTCATGGTGTCCATCACTGGCATTGGTCTCTAAGCCATCCCTGGGGCTGGGCTGCCTGCCATCTTGCCACTACCCATGTGAAAACAAGAGCCCGAGCAGGCCAGTGAAAGAAGGGCTGCCCACTGCAGTCAGTGTGCAGGCTTCAGCAAGAAGGAAGCAAACCATACCCAGGTATTCTGATGGACAGACGGAACGACTATGGGTACCACATGGGAGGGGTCAAGGGCCCGAGAAGGCGTAGCACCCAGAGCGCTCCTGGTTGAAGAGCTGGTGTTATTGAGGGCTTCCTGTAGTAACTCATTCAATCCCCCAATATGCTGAGGAAACTGAAGCACCGAGCTATTCAGTAACATGCCAAAGGCGACACACTAGTGATGCTGGAAGGGACTCAAAGCCAAGGCTGGCTTGCTCCAGGGTCCATGTTCTTAACGTGATTGCAACTGCCTGGGACGGAAACCCGATTCAAACCACCTGCGCAGGAAGGAGTTTACGGAAGGCCCCTGCCAGGTCTCCCTGCCCCACTTCTTTGCCTCTTTTTGCCAACAGTAGGTGTCTTCCCAGGGGGTGGACCTCCTGCCCCACAGCGGGTCTGAGTAGAGAAATCCTAGAGAAGGACCTTGATTGGTCTGTTTTGCCACGTGCCCATCTTTGGACCAATGAGTGATGCCAAAGGGCTGGCACTCTCCAATTGGCCCAGTTTGGGTCAGGTGCCTACCCCTTAGCCAATCACTCTGGTGAGGGGGTGGAGTCAAGTGGGGAGTTGGTAACTCCCCTCGGGATGGAAGGGGTGGTGCAAGGTGGGTGCAGGGAGGGTTCCCAGGATAAAGGGCAAGCAGGCCTGTGACCACGGTGGGTGGTGCCGGTGGTTAAAGTGAGCTGTGAGCTGGGTGGCACCCAATGGGAGTCACCACTGGATCCTAGAGCTAGAAAAGGCTCCATCCCTGACTTGGCTTGGGCGAGGGGAGGATCGGAAGGTGCTCTGAGAACCTCAAAACACTGTGTGATTTTGTCCAAGGAGGAAGGGAGCCAGCCCCACACGAGCTGCCCTGTGCGTGTGGCAGCGGCCAGGGGCTTTTCCTGCGTGGAGAGATCGGATCAGAGGTGTTGATCTGGGCTCTGCTTTCTCTTGTTTTCCCCTGTATTTTCCTCCTTCCCTTTCCCTGTGCTCGCTGCCCCAGGGGAAGGTTGAGGCAGAGCAGAAAGCCAGCAGCCTGCCTGGGGCAGGGGGAGGACTCCCAGCATGGACAGAGCTCCTTGAGGGCACACGGAGGAGGAAAGTCTCCCAGCCCTGACTGGAGGGGTGGACCCAGGGCTGGAGCAAGTGGGGAGCAGCTAAGGGAGAGTGTAGATCCTGGAGCCAAGGCGTCTGCCCCCAGCGCTACTGCTGGCTAATAGGATGGCTTGTGTGAGTTAGAGGAAGATGCCCCCACCTCTGCCCCATGCTGGGATCCAGGGCGTGGTGAGTGACCACACTGCGTGTCAAGCTGGGTTTCCACTCCCACCTCTGCTGGGTTCTTGCACAACAGGACAAGATGGTTCTAACTGCACCTGCTTCCTGGGTGGGCTACACTGCCAGAGAGCAGGGGCCTTCCTGGTGTATCTGGGCCACTGGGACCCAGGCAGTCTCCCCAGAGAAGCCTCTTGAACGCCACAGGGATGAAGAGGAAACAGGGAGCTGCTCAGTTTCAGCCATCCTATGCCGATTTGTGAAGATGGGTGACCAGCAGAAACCTGTGAGGACCGGTGACCAAGGACCAGCCCCACCCAGTCCCTCCTCTGAAACTCCTGCTCTGAAACTCCCCTCCCTCCTCCTCTGAAACTCCCCTCCCTCCCTCCCTCCCTTGTTCCCTTCCTTCCTTCCTTCCTTCCTTCCTTCCTTCCTTCCTTCCTTCCTTCCTTCCTCTCTTCTTTCAGATTGTTCAACCTTTGCCTGTTGGGAGCTCTTTCAGTTGGCCTGTGTCCCCTTAAGGTGGTGTATGTGTGTATGTGTGTGTTTGAGCCCCTCCTTAGTTTCTGGCACTGCAAGGCGCTCCAGGCTCATTTTGTATAACCCCTGCCCTAGTTCTAGAACCAGGCATTCCTCCAAGGAGACTGGGTTCCTTTTAGTGGAGAACGGCATTGGAAACCGAGGTCTGGCTGCGTGACGTTCCACCGTGTGGATCTATACGTATCCATCCATCTAGTTACGGATGTTTAGGCTCTTTCCACTTTTTGGCTATTACGAATAATGCTGCTATGAACAGCACTTGTGTACAAAGTTTTGTGTGGGCACGTGACTTCATGTCTCCTGGTGATAGACCTAGAAGTGGAGGTCATACGACTCTGTGTTTACGTGGCTGAGGAACCGCCAGTTTTCCAAAGTGGTTGCGTTATTTTACAGAACCACCAGCAGTGCATGAACTTGCAGCTTCTCCACATTCAAACCAGTGCTTGTCATTGTCTGTCTTTTTGATGACAGCCATGCTAGTGGGTGAGAAACGGTATTGACTTGTATTTCCCTAAGAGCTAATGGTGTCAAGAGCATCTTTTCGCTTGTTTGGCCATTTGTGTATCTTCTTCAGAGGACTGTCCATTCAGACCCTATGCCCACTGTCAATTGGGTTGTCTTGATTACTGCTTTTTGGTGCCCCTTCCCTTTGGGCCTGAGGAGATAGCCTCTCTGGCTTCTTCCAGTCCCGACCTTGATTTTAAAGAAATGAATGGGGCACAGTGGGCCTTGGTAGGGGGCCGCCTCATCAATTCCCAGAGGTTTTGGCGACCAGGTGTGTGATGAGAATGTGGCAGCCGCGAGGATGAGGGGCCCTAACTCCGTGAAGCAGGGAGGGGGCTGGAGGGCATGCTTTGTCCCTGTAGAACTGTAGGAGTTGGGGACCACTGGGGCATCTGTTCTTGAACAGCTGACACAAAACAGAGGCAGAACTTGCTCCCTTCTCTGGCACCCCATCCCTCCATGCCCATAGGAGCCCTGCTGGGCTCCTCCCCAGGCCACCCACACCTGAATGAGATCCAGGACGTTTGTCCCCAAACTGGTTTGTGCCTGTTGAGTCTTTGCTATTGTAACCCCTGAAGTAATTCAGTGTTATGTAAGCTGCTGAAACTTGAGGGCAAACAGAAAAATTGTGGAGGTTTCTGTGAAAATAAACTTGAATCCCATGGAAAAGTTTGATATAGGTAAGTTGCTTGACAGTATTCTGCGGAATGGGGAAATTCCCCGGCGATCCAGTGGTTAGGACTCTGCGCTGCCACTGCAGGCTGCACAGGTTCCATCCCCGGTCGGGGAACTAAAATCCCATGTGCTGCGCAGCGCAGCCCAAAAAACAACAAAAAAAGAAATCTGCAAATTAGGTGAGTGAAATGACTGTTTAACATTGAGAAGAAATCATCAAAATCTAGACAGGCTCTGTACTTGGATGGCTTCTCGAGCCTCTGAAGGTTTGACCTCTACCTGGGAGCCAAGCCTAGAAGCCCCAGATGCTGCCTGATGGGGCTGGGTTAGGCCAAAAGCATGATCCTGTCTCCAGGCAGCAGCCCCAGCCTCTAGAAAGGGCTGGGTCCTCATCGACAGATTCCAAGGGGATGTCCACTTAACACCAGTTAAAGCAAACTGTTTAAGGCACGTGTGTGCCGGGACTTCCCTGGTGATCCAGTGGGTAAGACTCTGCGTTCCCCATGCAGGGGGCCTGGGTTCGATCCCTGGTCGGGGAACTAGATCCCACATGTGTGCTGCACTAAGAGTCTGCATGCCGCAACTAAGAAGTCCACATGCCACAACTCAGTCCACATGCTTCAACAAAGAAGTCCACATGCCTACAACTAAAAGATCCTGCATGCCACAACTAAAGATCCTGCGTGCTGCAACTGAGACCCGGCGCGGCCAAAATAAATAGATAGATAGATAAGTAAATAAATATTAAGGCACAAGTGTGCGTCTAAGTCCATGGGCTTCTTCACTAACTGACCATCCATGTCCCAGCTGGGGAGAACGAGACAGCTTGACTATATGACAGCACCCTGTGTAGGGGGATGGATGAGAGAGGCCCAGTGTCAGGGAGAGGAGGGAAGCACCGTGAGGGCCAGGTTTCAGTTTCAGCTTGCCTGCCACCTCCCTGGTCCCGCACTGCAGCCCTGTGTGGGATACGGGCAGAGATTTCCCAGAGGCCGGGACTGGGGCCCACAGCAGCGCGGGAGCTGCCCACGGCTGATTGGTGGACTGGCGGTGCAGGGCTCTTTCATGCTTCTGGCTCTGGCCCCAATAAAGAGCATCATGGGAACAAACAGGCAAAAAGAGCTGAGTCCAGAGAGAGCCCTGGGGTGGGTCCCTGAGGAGTCGGCCTCCAGGATTCAGTCTCAGTGCAGCTGGTTGGGCACAGGAAAGAACACAGGTCTGGTGTCCAGCAGACCCGGGTTCAAGGCCCAGCCCCTCCATCCACTGGCTGCGTGACTTGTGCACGTGGCTAGGCGGGAGTCTGTTTCCCCATTTGCAGCGTGGAGATGATGACACACACATCCTCGGTGTGACATACACCCCTTCTGTGGGTCTGTGCTCTCTCCTCCACAAGGGGGCGCTTCTCAGGAACACAAGGGCCAGTGGCGAGTGCTTTGGAGACAGAACTGCTGCTCAGGCCCCTGACACTCCAGGGCTTTGCCATCCCAGCCCCCAAACCCAGCTGCCAGCCAAGGTGTGGGCTCCTGGCCCTGTGAGAAGGAGTCCAGGCTCTGAGACACCAGGCGTGGGTATGGGAGTGGGGGGAGGCAGATTCCCACTCAGTCAAGAGGCTTTCACTGTCATGGTCACTTCCCTGCTCGGGGCCTCAGTTTCCTCATCTGCGCAAAGGGATGACACCACCTACCAGGTGTCTGGGACGCTCAGAAGAGCACACGCTCCATTTCCCAAACTCCAGCCATTCCAGGGCCTGCGAGAGGTTTGTTCCACCGAGCCCCACCTCTTTTGTTAAGTCTTTAAATGGATTCACTTTTTTCCTTAAAAAAGAAACTATGTCAGGGACTTCCCTGGTGGCGCAATGGTTAAGAATCCGCCTGCCAATGCAGTGGACACAGGTTCGAGCCCTGGTCCGGGAGGATCCCACATGCCCTGGAGCAACTAAGCCCCTGCACCACAACTACTGAACCTGTGCTCCGGAGTCCACGCGCCACAACTTCTGAGCCCGCACACCTAGAGCCCATGCTCTGCAACAAGAGAAGCCACCGCAATGGGAAAGAAGCCCGCGCACTGCAACGAAGAGTAGCCCCCGCTCGCCACGACTAGAGAAAGCCCGTGTGCAGCAATGAAGACCCAACATAAAAAAAAAAAAAAAAAAGAAGAAAGAAACTATGTCATCAGAAGCAGAGAACAAGTATCACTTGCCAGAAATAGAAAGTAACCATAAAGATAAGCCCAGTGGAAATACTGTGACTACATTTTAACTGCCTGCTGTGGTTGGCCAGAGGCCTGAGCAGGGCCTGCTCTCCTCTGGATATAAAGTGTGCTCAGCCCGAGTCACAGAGGTGGACAGGTGTCCTCACACTGAACCAAGCTTTCTCTTCTACCCAGACAGAAGGCTGGAAAGAGACGTGGAAAGGTAGGAGGTTTCTCTCCATGGAAGTCCACGTTAGTTAATGCCACATCCATGTAGCACTAAATGACCTAAGGACCCCCTGGCCCCAGCGGGACGTGCCCACACTCAGGGGAGCTGGGCAGGTCACCCCACACGTGTGTCCTTCTGTGTAAACTAGGACCTGGCCGCTCTGGGTTCTTGGTCAGTTTCTTAGGGTCCGGTTAACAGAAAGTCAAGTCCCACAGTCCATTCCTGCTGGGAAGGCCAGGGGCAGAGGACCCCACGGCAGCGCCCCTGAGGTCCTGTCCCGCAGAGCCCCTGTCCTATCTGGACACACCTCTCTACCCACAAGGGGATCCTGTGCTGTTGTTGCACTCAGCACATTGCATGGAGGCCCCTGTGGGCCTGCCTTTAGGAGCGGCAGGCATGTGGGCTCAGGCCTGGAAACAGGTGGTGACGGAGAGGTAGATGGGGGTGGGCATCAAGGGAGGGAAGGCCAGACTTCTCCCGTGAGCCTGTGAGCAGCCCTGTGAGGTCACAGCCACCTGTCTGGGCCCTCGGCTTTAGGGCGAAGATGGAGAAGGAAAAGGAGGAGTTCTGGTGATGGAAGAGGTGAGGGAGCAGGGCCCAGGGCCTGGCTGGCCAGCTGAGAGGCCAGAGGTGTAGGGCCAGACCGCCCTTGTCCTGATCTAGGCCGGCTGTGTGATCTTGGTCAGCACAGGCCCGGCCTCTCACACTCAGGGCTCTGGAGGGTGAGCAAAAGATGCCACCTGGTGGTCTGCCCGGGCCCCTGGGCAGGTGCTGGGGAGGAGCAGGTGAGCGGCTGCAGGAGGGAACAGTGCGGCGCAGAGGGGAGGCGTCCTAGGCCAGTCGGCGTGCAGATCTCTCTGCAGAGCTCCCGCCGCAGCCTTGTTATCCAGCGCCCCCAGGTGGACAATATGAGAATGACTGAAAACCCTGAAGAGACAGGAAACTGGCATTGCCCTCACTTCCCACGCAGAGCAGCGCCAGGCAACCCCATCTGAATCTGGCCTCCACCTCTTACCTGCTCCGGGGCCTCAGGTAGGCCACTGGAATTCTCAGTTTTGTCATTTGTAAAGAGGGGTTCAATCCCAGGAGGCCCTCAGCTAATTGGCAGTCCCTTCCTGCCCCTCACACCGTTTGTTTTCACTGGTGTGGCCAAGTGGTGACAGGATGACGGAGCCCCGCGGTGACCTTGCAGGTCTCAGAAAGTCTACAGAAGGCTGGAATACTAACATCCCTGCCACCACCCCCCTGAACAGCCCTGGGTAAGTTGCTTTCCCTCCCTGCGCCTCAATCTCCTCCTCTGTAAAATGGGGTAAATGACATGGTACGTAAAACACGCAACACTGAGAAGACCTTGTCATCTTCCAGGTGGGACTATTCTGAGGATTTAATTGCAATACGTTAATTTAAATCAAATGCGACAATGCATGCAAAATATGTATATATTTAAAATATATATATTCCTAGGGCAGAGACACCATAATAAATGCTCGTCCTGCTGGGGCTCTGAGACACCTCCAGGCTCAGCTGTTCCAGGTGGGGGTGGGCAGGCAGCGCCTGGTGGTGGCACCCGGAGCAGAAAGCAAAGTGGGCCAGCTCCTCCCATGCCGCCTACCTCATGTCCCAGCCCGGACCCCCAAGGGGCCTCCTCATGGGTCTCTGTGCCTCAGTCAGCACACAGAGGCTGGGGCCCTGCCCAGATCACACAGCAAAGCTGGGCCAGAGACCTGGGATGATCAGGGTAGACTTGATATAAAGCCTGAGGTTCTTCGTCTGAGCCCACATGCCCACCGGAACCTGCTCTCTCTGCCCCCTTTAGATCCTGCCTCTGCCTGGAGGGCAGCGGCCTTCTCCTCCCTCTTTATCAAACCCAGTGGAAAGGAGGGACACGTCTTTTTCTCTTACCCTCCTACTTGTGACCCGGGGCCTGCTCGATACCTCTCCACTCACCAAGGCTAGTCTCCTGTGTTAAGCTGTGTTCACAGGTGACACACGGGTGGCTGCTGAGCTGGCCCAGCTTCTCCTGCAGGAGAGCAGGGCCGTGGGCGCCGCGGAAGCTGTGGACTGTGCCAGCAAAGGGTGGGTAAGGCCTGGCAGGCGACCAGGGGTGCGGGTGTCCCAGGAGCTGCAAGGTCACAGGCATTCAGAGCAGGCAGCATTGGGCTCAAAGAAAGAGACCCTAGCTCTGCCACCTGCCCCTTGTGTGACCCTGGGCAGGTGACCTGACCTCTGTGAGCCTCGTTTGCTGAATTGTAGAGAATCCTATCTTTCACCAAATATATTGATTATGGGAGAAACACCAAATAAGCATCTCAGTAGATGCTAAGGTGGTATTTGATAAAGTCCAACATCCATTCTTAATTTTAGAAAACGACTTTATTGATATAGGAACAGATTTTATGCCTTAACATGATAAAAATATGTAAATATATGACACTAAAACCCAGTATTATATTCACTGGTGAAGCAGTAGATGCATTTCCATTAACTTCTGGAATAAGGCAAGGACTTCCTGTCACCACCACCATTTAATGCTGTTCTGGGGGAGCTAACCCAGGCAATTAGGACACACAAATAAAATAGATTAAGTGTTGGAAATACAGATGCCAAATTTCACTGTGTTTAGATTATTACCTGGGAAAGCTAAGAGAATCAATTAGAAAAACTATTAGAAACTTTAAGGAGATTAGAAAAAATTAATACTTAAAAATCAAGTGAAACTACTCTGTGTGAGATTATAATGGTGGACACATGTCATTACACATTTGTCCAAACCCATGCAATGTACACCTAGAATGAACCCTAATGGACTTTGGGTGACAATGATGTGTCAGTGTAGCTTCATCAATTGTAATAAATGTACCACTCTGGCGGGGAACATTGATATGGGACAGGCTGTGCACGTGTGGCACAGGGGGTATATGGGAAATCTCTGTACCTTTCCACTCAGTTTTGCTGTGAACCTAAAACTGCTCCAAAATATAGTCTATTAAAACAATCAACTGTCAAAAAGAACTTAAAAAAATGGAAAAAAAATCAGTTGTCTATTTATAAATATATAGTAATTGGTTAGAATGTCTCTGAAGAAAAGACCTCATTCATCATGGCATTTAAGAAAACATCCTTTAGCAAGGATCGTGTACGTTCTATGTGAAGAAAGGGGTATAAAGACTTAAATTAAAAGACAGGCTTTAGGGACTTCCCTGGTGGCGTAGTGGTTAAGAATCCGCCTGCCAATACAGGGGACATGGGTTCGAGCCCTTGTCCGGCAAGACTCCACATGCCGCAGAGCAACTAAGCCCGTGCGCCACAACTACTGAGCCCACACGCCTAGAGCCCGTGAGCCACAACTACTGAAGCCCACACGCCTAGAGCCCGTGCTCTGCAACAAGAGAAGCCACTGCAATGAGAAGCCCACGCACCGCAATGAAAAGTAGCCCCCGCTTGCCGCAACTAGAGAAAGCCCGCGTGCAGCAACGAAGACCCAACGCAGCCTAAATAAATAACCCAGCGTCATTAAAATGTCCATTTTTTCTAAATTACTTATTCATTTAATAAAATTCGAACAGCATATTTAAAAATTAATCAAATGATTCATCTAGAAGAGTAAATGTGTGAGAATAGCTGTAGGAAAATCCTGAAAAGGAAGAGTAATGACGAAGGACTGACTCCATTAGCTATTAAAAGAGATAATGCTTGTTATTATAATTACCTAAGGTAATTGAACATATATTATATTCCAGGCCCTGTTCCAAGGGCTTTATAAAGACCACACCATTTGATCTTCATTACAACACTTGCAGGAGTAGGGATTAGGGTTTTAGGGCCATGGCTCACGGGCCCAGCCGCTCTGCGGCATGTGGGATCTTCCCGACCGGGGCACGAACCCGTGTCCCCTGCATCGGCAGGCGGACTCCCAACCACTGCGCCACCAAGGAAGCCCAACAATGGGCTTTTTAAAGTAGAACTCAAGAGAATGAAAAGACAAGTCACAGACTGTGAGAAAATACTTTAAAAAACACATATCTGATAAAGAACTTGTATCCAAAATACACAAAGAACTCTTCTAACTCAGCAATAAGAAAACCCAGTTTAAAACAGGCAGAAGATCCAAACAGACACCTCACCAAAGAAGATACACAGATGGCACATAAGCACAGGAAAAGATGGCCAATATCATATACATTCAGCAATTGTAAATTAAAACAACAGTGAGATACCACTACAGACCTGTTAAAATCCAAAGGCTAAAACCCAAAAAACTGAAAAACAAACAAACAACAAACAAAACTCCACATACCGACGTGGAGGTGGAACAACAGGAACTCTCATTCACTGCTGGGGGAAATGCAAAACAGCCACTTTGGAAGACAGTTTGATTGTTTCTCACAAAGCTAAACACGGCCTTACCATAGGATCCAGCAATCACACTCCTAGGTATTTACCCAACTGACTTGAAAACTTATGTCCACACAAAAACCTGCACGTGGGTGTTTATAGCAGTTTTAGTCATAATTGCTCAAACCTGAAAGCAACAGTGATGTCCTTTCCTAGGTGAATAGATAGTGGAGTATACATCCATACAACAGAATATTATTCAGTGCTAAAAAGAAATGAGCTATCAAGCCATAAAAAGACACGGAGTAGCTTTAAATGCTATTGATTAGTTAAAGAGGCCAGTCTGGAAAGGCTATATACTATATGATTCCAACTATATGACATTCTGGAAAAGGCAAAACTATAGAGACAGTAAAAAGATCAACACCTGGGGTTCTGGGGGAGTGGGGAGAAGGATGGATAGGTGGAGCACAGTGGATTTTCAGAGCAGTGAAATTATTCCGTGTGACACTGTAATGGTGGATCTGTGACGTTATACATTTGTCAAGGCTCATAGCACCGCGCAACACCAAGCATGGACTCTAATGTAAATGGTGGACTTCTGTAAACAATAGTGTATCAACACTAGGTCATCAGTTTTAACAGATCTAATGCTCTGATGGTGACATAACCATCAGAGATCTAAGTGTTGGGAAAAAACCCCTTCCAGGTAAAAGGGCTCAGAACATCCCACCTCAGAATATGCTGCTTTGGAGTACTGATTACTTTGAGCTGAAGGTTCTTGAGGAACAGAAGATGCAGGAGGGACTCTCTGCCCTCCCCTTTCTACCTAAAAGCAGGTCATACATTTCCCAAGAGAAAGGTGCCCTCCCTGCACCAGGAAGAGAACATTCTTATCACCAGAGACTGGGGGGCGATGCTGAAGGGGATCTGTACAAACTGCTAAAATTACCCCAATTGGGACTTCCCTGGTGGTCCAGCGGTTAAGACTCCTCGCTCCCAATGCAGGGGGCCCGGGGTTCAATCCCTGGTCAGGGAACTAGATCCCACAGGTGGTAACACAGACCTCGTGCAGCCAAATAGATAATTAATTAATTAATTAATTAAATACCCCTGATTTTCTATTAGTTTTCCCCATGTATTTCCTTGCCACTGTCCTACAACTTACTGCCCGGGCCCCAGCCCCTTCATCCTGTCACATCCCCACAAAGTGTCTTCTTTATGTAAAAAGGTGTATAAGCTTTGGGGCCCAGTGGCTTCTTTGGGTCTTCATTTTTCTTCCGGAGACTCCCATGTTGTACACCTGAAGATACTAAATAAGTTTATATGCTTTTCTCCTGGTAATCTGTCTTATGTCAGTTAATTCTCAGCCACAGAACCTAGGAGGGTAGCAGGAAGTTTTCCTGCCCTACACAGGGAAACAGAAGCGGAAGCAGGCGGTGAGAGGAGGCCCCCACCCCACGGAAGGTCCTGTTGCTATCCTTATACGCGAATAATTGGTTCTGTGCAATGCAGAGTAGACATCAATGGGACCCTTTGGAGTCCGGAAATAGACCTAAGTATAAAGGTGGCACCTCAAACTGAGGAGGGGGAATGATGAATACTCAATAAGGAGGCTGGGGGAGACTGCTGAGAGCCCTCCGCCCGCCTGTCCCATGACCTAAAATTCCACCACCACAGCTCCTCACTCTGGGTTAAGGTGCAGTCACGCTAGTCATTGTCAACACCACTCTCACAACAGGCCTAGCTTATCCCGTACTCTGTTCCGGGGTGGGGTGGGGGGGTCCGGCACATGAGTGGGTCATGAGTGAGTGGGGAGTTGAAGGGCCTGGTCTGGAAGGTGGGCACCACCCGGGGATTCTGGGAAGCTGGGGGATACCGCCCCAGCCCTGCAACTAACCTGAGCAGCAAGAGGGATGGGGGGGCGGCAGGGCCTGGGGAGCACCATCTGGTGATGACCCCCGCGAGGTGAGGTGGGCAGAAGGGTGGACCACACTTACAGAAAGGGCGGTGTGTCTACGTGTGTGCGCGCGAGTGTCGTGTGTGTCAGTGTGTGCACAAGTGAGCGCATGTGGGGGGTAGGCCGTGCGTCAAGCGTGTGCACCCGGAGCGTGCGTGTGTGCGCACAGTGTGCGCGTGTCACCCAGAGGAGGGGGAGTCCGGGGCGGGAGTCCGGGGCGAAAGGCCGGGTCGGTGCTGATTCGGATCTGCCCTCCCGCCCGCTCCTTCTCGTCGCGCGGGTATTCATAGAGGAGGCGCACCCTCTGACTCACAGATCTATCGATACAGTCGGTCCTCCCAAACCAGGAGGACCCTGGGGAGAGGTGGGGGGAGGCTCTCAGAGGCGCCGGGGGTCGAGGATCAGACGCGGGGGCGCGCCGAGCCAGGGAACGTACCTGCTGGGAGGCTCCGGCCCCCAGGGGGCGTCCTCGGGCCAGGAAAAGGCTCCCTGCGCCCGCGCCAGGTCCTGCTGTCCCTTCAGCCACGTAGCCGGCCCTGGGAGGCGGGTGTGCGAGTCCGCTGGCGCTTATCCACCACGCTCTGCGTCTCCGCTGCTCCAGATATTCCAGTTCATTCGGCGTCTGTCCATCGGAGCCCTGCGGACCCCTCGGTGGGGAGGAGAGGACGCTGTACCCGAGGGCTGTGGGGCTCCGGGGAAACTGGAGGCAGGAGCAGAAATTCTGGCCAGGGGCGGGGTTCACGGCCAGGGGGGCTGCCTGGGGAGGCCTGGGAGGACGAGGAGCTTAATGCATGGAGGAAGTGTTTCAGGCAGAGGGCACAGCTGGAACAAGCGCCCGGAGGTGGGAGAGCTGGGGATGCTGGGAGCGCCGAAAACCCAGGGTGGGAGAGGCCGGCCGGGGCTCTGGTGAGGGGTCGGGGGTCCGCCTGCCGAGACCTGCGTCCCCACCCCCGTGGCTGTGGTCGAGGGCGCCCGCAGACTCCCCGGGGGGCGGCGGGTGTCCCCTGGAGCCTCCGGGCCCTCCGTCTGGGTCCCCCGCGCAGCCTCAAGGCGGCAGCACCGAGCCTCCAGCGCTCACGATAATCCTCTGTGTCTCCAGCTCCTTCCCTCGCCTTCGTTTCTCCGGTTTATTCCCCGCTGCACTCAGCATTTCTAGCCCTGTCCCTCCAGTTCTCCTGCGCCCCAGGGGCTCCAGAGGTTGTTGGATGAAGCGCTTGAATGGAGGCCGAGTTGGCGTCCGCGGGGCGGGCCGTGTGGAGGGCTCAACGCTAGGCGTCTCCACCTGGCGGGTTCAATGAGGTCGCGCAGGTCTGGGCTGAGGACAGAGCCTAGCAAAAGAACATGCTTAATCCACGTGAGCGCTTCTTAACAGCAGTCTCCCCCAAACCTCTCATAAGTGCCAGTCAACGCCCCCTCCAACTTCCACACTCTGGAACTTTCTTCCATCCCTTTCCACTACCCTCCCTTCAAAACAAATTACTTCCTTTCACTAAAAATCGAGAAACACACCCAGCCCCTCCCTTTCTTTAAGAACTCTTAATTGTCTCCCCTCAGGGTAATTTCTGCTTCGTGAGGAAGTTCCGGCTACATACCACCTTAAACCCAAAGGAAGCAATAATGGTGCAATTCAGGCAGAGCGCCAGGGCCCTCTGATCCAGCCAGCTGAGGGTGAGGTACTGCGGGTCTCCAAGTCCAGCCCCCCTGTCTCCATCCACCTGGGCAGGCACAGGTGCTGAGCCCAGTGGGAGAGGGGGAGGGGGGTTCCTGGGCCAACATTTTCCAGGGGACTTCCTGCAGCACCTGAGCAGGTGAGACCTGAACGGGTGAGGCCACGGGCAGATTTGGCTGGAAGATACAAGCTACTGCAGGACCTACACCATCTCAGGCCACCTGTCCTCTTGGCCATTGATGACGAGGGCTACCTGTGCCCTCTGTGAAATCCTGCTGTGTTAGTGCAGAATTCCAAAGAGGGGGATATTACTGAGGGCAGAGGGGGAGCCTGGGCCAGAGCATTTAGGCCTGCCTTTGACACTGACTTTGACCTTGAACTTGTTACTTATCTCCCTGAGCCTCAGTTTCCTCATCTGTAAAATAAGAATAATTGTACCCATTCTGTCTCTGCAACCTTTTTAATGCCTCTGAGCTTCAATTTTCTCACCTATAAAACGGGGTTAATTATAGCCTTTCCTGTCTATCTTACAGTTTTACAATGAATTCCATGCATCTATTCATCAGATGATGATGATGATGATAATGAAAGGAGAGTGCTTGCTATATGCCTGACACCGTGCAATACACCTTAAATCATCCATTCCTTCCGACCACTCTGGGAGGTAGGTGTCTGTATTACCACCATTCCACAGATGAGGAAACTGAGGCCACCTACTCAGCATCACACAGCTGCATGTGATTCAGGCCCAGGCAGTCTGGCCCTAGGCAGGGACTGGTGCATGGTAGTCCATGATATAGTTGAATGAGTGACACTGCAAAAGTGCCCTGTGAAGAGAGGGTCTGGCCCAAGTCCGAGTGGGGTCTGGGGGTGTCCACACCCCACCCCCTGCTCATTGACACAGATGAGCTTTGCAGGTTTGTGCACTGTAACACGCAAAGGATGGGATCTGCCACGTAGTCTGTTTTCATTCCTATCTGAGATCGGGGACTCTGGTGGGCCCCCTGGGTAGTCACAGGGCAGGGTCTTTGGGAGACAGCTTGGGACTCCCTGGTGTCGTTGAAAGAGCATGAGTTTTATTCCCAGAGAGACAGGAGTTCAAATCTTGATGACCTCTCTGAGCCTCAATAACCTCATCTCTAAAATGGGAATGTTTATGACAACTTAGTAAGGTGGGTGTGTGACTTAAACAAGAAAACGTGGGTGAGAAAACCTGCATAGTGAACTGGACCTGTGGCAGCCTCACCTGCCCACTTCCTGCATGCCCACTGGCTCCCTGGAGGAACCTCAGAGCGACCAGCCCCTGAGCCCTCTGCGTCCCCTATTTGACATCACTGACCGTTTCCTCTGGGAAACAATATTATGGCAGTTGAAGCAGAAAAAATTAACTTTGCCTGGGAAAAACTACCTTCTGGTACCTTTTGGTCATCTCGGCTCCCCAGGTGCCCTGCTTATTGCTCCGGTCACTTGCTCTGCTTAAATAAACTGTTCACAGAAGCAGACTATTTGCAGGTGAAGAACTTGCTGAAACTGACACAGGACCTGTGGCAGGACAGAGGCATCAGAATGCATTCGTTCAAATAATAAGGCAGATAAGCAGCATACCAGGCTCTGTCCTCGGCTCAAAGACAGACAAGATGTTTTTGCAAATGTTCATCCTGACAACCTCATTCCTAAAGAAATGAAATACATAATAGTTTGAAGAGGATACTGGGCATTTTCAACATTCTGCCTGGTAGTCACTTTAACCAGACCTACATGGTCACTGGACACTTTTTCTATCTTTCACATCACCACAGCCACCGGTTTTGCTAAGCATTGTGGTATAAAGACTAAAATTTAGGCCCCGTATTATGTACAGCCTTGACTTCTGGTGAAATTGGGAGAACCTCAAATGGCCTGACAGCAAGTCCCCTGCACAGGAACTCTGCTCCTGTGGATAAGGTCCCCTAGCTAAACAACCCACCTTGTCCCATGGACCTGGTACAATTCCTGCTTATCCCTGGGAAGCGGGTTTCAGCCCCCTGGCAGCCCGAGGAATTATACAAACAAACCCCATCACATCCGCCCATGGGAACCAGAGGCACCTCACCCTCTTGATACTACAGAGCCTGGCTTCCCCGCCCCTGGTTGTTCACACTGTTCCTGAGGGCAAGTTAGGTGTGGGTCTGCATGGTGTGCAGTGTCCTCTTTCCCTGGGCTGTGAGTATATATGATGCATAAACAGATTGCTGTCTCATCTGTCCAGTGCTGGGTGTTGTGTTTTCAGCCATTCCCACCACCTTCAGGTGGGGGATCCCTCTCTCACCAAAGAGGTGAATAGGAGGGGATTAAAACAAGCATCTGCTTTTATCCCACTTCAGCTACATAACTGGGGTCCTATTTTCTTCAGCATCCAATAGCACTCTCCTCACTGTTCTTTAAGCTTTCACAATTTCCTCTAGGCCCTTGCTGCCATCTGGTTCCCAAACTAATGCCACACGTTTAAAGTTTTAATTTAATTTAATTAATTAATTTATTTATTAATTATTTTTGGCTGCATTGGGTCTTCATTGCTGCACACGGGCTTTCTCTAGTTGTGGCGAGCAGGGGCTACTCTTCATTGAGGTGCGCGGGCTTCTCATTGCAGTGGCTTCTCTTGTTGTGGAGCATGGGCTCTAGGTGCACAGGCTTCAGTAGTTGTGGCATTCAGGCTCAGTAGTTGTGGCTCTCGGGCTCTAGAGCGCAGGCTCAGTAGTTGTGGCGCATGGGCTTAGTTGCTCCAGGACATGTGGGATCTTCCCGTACCAGGGATCGAACCTATGTCCCCTGCGTTGGCAGGCGGATTCTTAACTACTACGCCACCAGGGAAGTCCCTAAAGTTTTTATTTCAATAGCATCCTACTTCTACATATCAAATTGCCTTCTGGTCATCTATCACTGCATTAAAAAACACCCCCCCCCCCAAATTTAGTAGCTTAAAACAACAGTCATTTCTTTGCTCACAGTTTGCAATTGCATAGGCTCGGCAGGATCATCTCTCAGCTCCACATGGCATCAGCTGGGATAGCTGACTACCCGGAAGATCCACTTCCCAGATGGCTCACTCACAAGGCTGGGATCTCAGTGGAGACTGTGGGTGAGCTGGGAGCCTAGTTGCCTTCCATGTGGGCCTGTCCATGCAGCTGCTTGGGCTTCCTCACAGCATGGCATCTGGGTTCCAAGAGGGAGGAAGTGAAAGCTGCCTGTTTCCTTAAAGGTCAGGCCCAGAGTGGCCGTCACTTCCACTGGGTCCTAGTCCCAACCCAGACTCAAGGGGTTACAGGTAAGCTCCACATCTTGATGGAGGAGGGGCATATGTGTACAGAGAGGGTAGGGGTTGTTTGGAGTCATCTTTGGAGACTAGCTACCACAACTAGCATTTATCAAGCTTTTCCTATGTCCCCAGTATGGTGCGGGTACTCCCACATGCAATCTCACAACAGTCAAGTAAGGCAGGAACAACGATTATCCCCATTTTACAGATGTGTAAACTGAGTCACAAACAGGTAGGTAATTTGCCCAAAGCCATTTGGCTTGTAGGAAGAGGGCCCAGAATCAAACCTGAGCAGTCTGCCTCCAGAGCCCACCCTCTGAACTAGCAGCAAAGTCCACTAGTCATTACAGTTTTTCTTGAGATGCAATTTTGACATTAACAACAAAGTGGAACTGTGCCCAAGATGCTAGCGAGTTCCAAATAAAACAAAATGTGACATTCATTATGTTTCAGCACAACTCATTCTGGAAATTTGTGCCACAGAATGACTTGCATTTTCCCCTAGGAGCCCTCTGTGGCAGACGTGGCCAGTCCCTCCCCAATAGCCATTTCTCTATCTTATGTAGCAGTAGACATTTTAGCTGGGCACCTGGCTTCCCAAATAACAACTGCTTTTTTTTTTTTTTTCCCCAGCTCCCCTTCAGAACAGAAGTGATGGGAGTGATCTCTGGGTCAGGTCTGCTGGCTGACTATGGGTGCAATGGCCGGAGCTGGAGCGACTGCTTTGGACCATGAGATGAAAGCTGAGTGTGGAGGGACAGACAGGGCAGCAGAAGCCTGAGGTGTTTGAATGACTTTGGGGAGCAGCTAAATCCTTGAGCCCTGACCGCCCCCCCCCCACACCTCTGGCCTCTTACCTAAGAGAGAACTAAAATTCTACCTTCTTTAAGTCATTGTTAATTTCAGTGTTTGTTTCCGCATCTCAGATTGTACAGTAATTTATAGACAATCCAAATGGAAGGGCAAGTGCTTATCCAGGGATGTAACAGCTGGGCCGGTAGGTCTACAGTTCCTCCCAGTCCTGAAATTCTGTGGCTTTGTGATGGGAAAGGGTTGGGCTGGGCTGAGGGCTTCCAGCAGTTTCTTGGCTCTGCGTTGGATGCTCATCTCTTTTTCTTCTTCGTGTGAATATTCTCCCTCAATCTCAGTTCTGAATTTCTGTAATCAAACTGGGGGTGGGACTGCATTTAAAACCCAAATGGAAAGTAAGAAGCTGATTGCAGATGAATCTTCCTTTCAGTCTTTCTGGGAAGTTGCGACAGTTTATCATCATTTTGCAATGGCCAGAAATCCATTTTGTGAAATTTTCCTTTTTTTTGTTTTTTTCTCTACCAAAACATCGCAGAGTCATCGGGGGTTTTATGAACTCTGATTTAAAAAAAAAAAAAAAAGCTTTTTTATCCAGCGTGGTTAGGATGTGGAGTTTCCTGGTGAAGAAATATTCAGGTATATTTGGCTTGTCTGAGGTTTTTGGGCATGTAGAGACTTTCCTGGGACAGGGAACAGAATGGGGAGGCCCAGGGCTTACCGGAGATGACATCAGAAGTGAGAGGGGAGGTGGGGTTACCAGGGCATGGAGCCTGGAGCCCTAGCCATGGCGAGGCTCAGGCAGTGGCAGAAATGGAGGAGAGGGTGACAGGGCAGCATCGGCTGAGGACAGAGGTCTGAGGGCAGGGAAGCCAGGTAGCTGTTTCCAGGGGCACAGGCCCCATGCTGGCCTCTTTCTGATGGGGTGCTTGTATCCGGACGGGCACACCTGGCATGGCTTGTCAGGAGTCAGACTGGCCAAACATGGAGGAAGTGGAAATTGGTTAAAGACCAATGTAAAAATGGCATTGACTACAAATGAATTATCCTGACTTAGAAGGTGCTTCCAGATCTTGCAAAGTGGGGTCAATATACACCCTTCCTCAAAGGGTGAGTGTGAGGATTAGATGAGTTAACATGTATAAAGTGCTTATGAGAGTGCCTGGCTGAGAATAAGGGCTGGAAAATGAATCATCACCATCGTCATCATCATCACCCCTCCTCCATTTAATAGAAAATTATTCACTGGAGTCAGCTGTGTTCTTTCAAACCAAGAAAGGTTTTGTTATAAGAGAGTTCCATGCTGCTATTAAAACAGTGGATTGCTAAAGGCAAATAAGGAGGTGCTTCGATTTCCCTGAAATTTGAGGAAATTTAGGTTCAGGACTTCTATCCTTTTTTTTTTGCGGTATGCGGGCCTCTCACTGTTGTGGCCTCTCCCGTTGCAGAGCACAGGCTCCGGACGCGCAGGCTCAGCGGCCATGGCTCACGGGCCCAGCCGTTCCGCGGCATATAGGATATTCCCGGACCGGGGCACGAACCTGTGTCCCCTGCATTGGCAGGCGGACTCTCAACCGCTGCGCCACCAGGGAAGCCCGGGATTTCTATCTTTTAAGCACAAACTTGACACACATCTTTTGCATGGCTTTCAAGTTCAGCCACTGACTTCGCCATAGTGCTTCCTGACCTTGCCTCACATTTCCCATCTCCTTTTTATTATGATTTACAAAAATTAATTGTGGGGACTACCCTGGCTGTCCAGTGGTTAAGAATCTGTGCTTCCATTGCAGGGGGCGCGGGTTCCATCCCTGGTCGGGGAACTAAGATCTTGCATGCCGCGTGGCGTGGCCCAAAAAAAAGACAAAGCAAAAACAAAAAATTGGTTGTGGTAAAATATACATAACATAAAATGTATCCTTTCAACCATTTTTTAAAAAATTATTTATTTATTTATCTTTGGCTGCATTGGGTCTTTGTTGCTGCATGCGGGCTTTCTCTAGTTGCAGTGAGCGGGGGCTACTCTTCTTGCGGTGCGCAGGCTTCTCATTGCGGTGGCTTCTCTTGTTGCGGAGCATGGGCTCTAGGTGCGCAGGCTTCAGTAGTTGCGGCGTGTGGGCTCAGTAGTTGTGGCGCACTGGATTAGTTGCTCCGTGGCATGTGGGATCTTCCCGGACCCGAGCTCGAACCCGTGTCCCCTGCATTGGCAGGCAGATTCTCAACCGCTGCGCCACCAGGGAAGCCCTCTTTTTTCTTTTTAATTAATTTATTTCGTTTTTTATAGAACTTTAGTTGCGGCATGCGGGATGTTTAGTTGCAGCATGTGGGATGTTTAGTTGCAGCATGTGGGATCTAGTTCCCTGACCAGGGATCGAAGCCGGGCCCCCTGCATTGGGAGCGCGGAGCCTTAGCCACTGGACCACCAGGGAAGTCCTCGTTATTTTCACTTGAGTATTATCTTGCAGGATCTTGGTGGTAAAATGATCTCTCTCTCAGTCTTCACTATTCAAGCCTTGTCGTTTCCTCCCAGACTCCAGTAAAATGAACTCTTCCTGAAAATTTCAGCTGGGAGTGGGGTGGGCGTCACATCTCGTGGCTTTAGACCAAGCTGGGGTCAAAGCTGCTGCTCCCCCTGCCCTTCCTCTGCCACAGGCCCTTCTCAGCAGCATTGGAGAGCACAGCTGGGCACACTTCAGCCACAACCAAGCAAGGGATC
The DNA here is from genome assembly GCF_039906515.1 of Pseudorca crassidens. Classification (NCBI taxonomy): domain Eukaryota; kingdom Metazoa; phylum Chordata; class Mammalia; order Artiodactyla; family Delphinidae; genus Pseudorca; species Pseudorca crassidens. Next base: position 99,860,895 of record NC_090306.1, read on the forward strand.
CTCCAGGGCAGAGTGAGCCTTTATTAAGCTATTGTCTCTAAGGTACTTCACCACCCAGAAACAGCTGGTCCAAGAATATGGGGCGTGACCTACTGAAGACTCAAGGTATGTCCCTAGTTGGGAGGCAACACCTGAAAAATGGGGTCCTCACTTAGAGGATAAAGCGTATGTGCTGAATCAGAGGCCAGCATATCCCGCAACAGAACACACAGTGAGGAATCATGACTACACCCAGTAATCACTCATGGAATTTTTGTTTCCTGTTCCTGAAACTTGCAAGGGGAAATGCTTCCAACAGTGGACAGAACAATGGTTCCACTGAATTGGAAGCTGGGACTGCCAGGGGACTGTGTTAGGCCCCTTATCCATGGGACCAAAATAAATAACTAAAGTAAATATATATATAAAATCTAAATTATATATTTAAAATAATATTATTATTATCACCATAACATTTGCCCAGTGATTTTTTTTTTGTATATTCACAGAATTAGGCAACCGTCATCACTAATTTTAGAACATTTCCATCATTCCAAAAAGAGCTGCCATTCCTATCAGCGGTCACTCCCATTCCCTCCTCCCTGAGCCCCTGGCAGCCACTCATCTATTTTCTGTCTCTTTGGATTTGCCTGTTCTGGACACTCCATATAAATGGAATCATACGATATGTGGCTTTTTCTGTCTGGCTTTTTTCACTCAGCATGTTTTCAAGGTTCACCCATGTTGTAGCACGTGTCAGTACCCCACTCCCTTTTATTGCTGCATAATATTCCATTGTATGGATCTATCCATGCATCAGCTGATGGATATGTGGGTTGTTAATGCCTTTGGCTATAATAGTACTGCTATGAACATTCACATACATATTTTTACGTGGATATGTGTTTTCAGTTCTCTTGGGTGTATAACTGGGAAGGGAATTTCTGGGTCATGCGGTAACTCTATGCTTAGCTGTTTGAGGAATTGACAGACTGTTTTCCAAAGCCGCTGCACCGTTTTTACGTTCCCCCAGCAATGTATGACATCTCTCTGACACTTGTCATTGTCCGTCTTTCTGATTATAGCCATCTTAGTGGGTGTGAAGTGGTATCTCACTGTGGCTTTGGTTCCATTACCCTAGTGATTAATGACGTTGAACATCTTTTTTTTTTTTTTTTTTTTGGCGGTACGCGGGCCTCTCACTGCTGTGGCCTCTCCCGTTGCGGAGCACAGGCTCCGGACGCGCAGGCTCAGCGGCCATGGCTCACGGGCCCAGCCGCTGCGCGGCATTTGGGATCTTCCCGGACCGGGGCACGAACCCGCATCCCCTGCATCTGCAGGCGGACTCTCAACCACTGCGCCACCAGGAAAGCCCTGTTGAACATCTTTTAATGTGCTTTTTGGTCATTGTATATCTTTCCTGGAGAAATGCCTTTCAAATCCACTGTCCATTTTTAAATTTTTCTGTTGTAAGAATTCTTTATATATTCCAGGTATTAAGTCCCTTATCAGATATACGATTGATAAATCATTGATTCCATTCTGTGGGTTCTCTTTTCACTGTCTTGATGGTGTCCTTTGAAACATTAAAAAAAAAACACTTACGTTTTTTTATTTTTTTTGGCTGCGCTGTGCGGCCTGCGGGATTTTAGTTCCCTGACCAGAGGTTGAACCCTGGCCCTTGGCAGTGAAAGTGCAGAGCCCGAACCACTGGACTGCCAGGGAATTCCCCCCAAATTTTAATTTTAATGAAGTCCAATTTAACTATTTTTTTCTTTAGTTATTTGTGCTTTTGGTGTCATGTTTAAGAAACCATTGCCTAATCCAAAATTGTAACGAATAAATCCTATGTTTTCTTCTAAGAGTTTTACGGTTTCAGCTCTTACATTGAGATCTTTGATACATTTTGAATTGGGTTTCATATATGGTGTGAGAAGGGGGGTCCAACTTCATTCTTTTGCATGTGGATATCCAGTTTTCTAGCACCATATGTTGAAAAAACTATTTTTTCCCCATTGAATCATCTTAGAAAAAAATCAATTGACCATAAGTGTAAGGGTTTGTTTCTGGACTCTTCAGGCAGCATTGGCACTTAGTCCCAGTTTTAGATTTTTTTCCACACTCTGCATCCCACCCTCTCAGAGACTCTGGCACCAGCTGACTGTCACCTCATCCTCAGAGGCCTGAGGCTGGCTCAGTGGGATCCTTTCTCCAAGCTCCTGAGGCAGCAACACCAGGGGAGCAGCATTTGCCTGGGCTGAAGAAACTGGCTCATCCAAGGTCATTTCTTCTTCCAGAGACAGCCTGTATCCAGAGACTGATCAATGTGACCTGTGAGGATCCAGCTCCTTGCCCCAGCTCAGGACAGCTCTGCAAGGCCATCTCAGCTGCAGACCTACCTCTAAGTTCTTATAAATGAAATGACATAGAACTATCACATGCCCTGGGGGGTTATTCTCAATCGACCCAAGCCAATCCTGGTCATTCCACTGCCTTTGCTAGTAATTGGAGCAGGAATGGACACATGATGCTATTCTGGCCAAGGAGAGTTAGGGGAAGTCAGTTGGAGAAGGGGGCTTCTGAGAAAGTTTTCATAGACACAAGGGAGGAACATTCTCTTTTCTGCCTTTTTGTATTAGTGCCTAAGGGTGTGATGCTGTAGTACTGGCAGCCATCTTGAGGCCACGAGGGGACCAGCCTGAGACTAAAAGTCAATACACTGGATCCCTGAAGACATGAATACGTTGGTGAGCTACTGAATTAATCAACCCTAGAGGTACCCTACCACCAGACTCCTTGTTGCTTGTGGCAGGCACTGTTAACGGTCCTCTAGTGTCCATTCTTCCTGTCATCCTTTTAGTAATAGAACCTACTGAGTTTTAGCTGGACATGTGCTGCCCCCCCGCCCCCGCAGTTGCAGACTACACTTCCAAGCACCCTTGGGCAGCTGAGTGTGGCCATGTGACTGAGTCCGGGCCGATGGGATGTGAGCAGAACATCCCATTGCAAATTCTGGATCATCTTCTCAAAGATGTTTGCCTTGGTCACTCTCTTCCCCTCTTCTCACTCGCTGAAAAACAGCAGCAGCTGGAGCCCTTTGGAAGCCCCATCCTGGAGATGACAGTGGTCCCATTGGAGCACTCACCTTGGGGCACTCACCTTGGGGCTGTGATGTGAGAGAGAAACAGTCTTCTACCTTATTTAAGTGACTTCACTTTGGGGTCTTTTTGTTACCAGCAGCTTCCCGAGTACCTTAGCCAATATATCATGTGGGATAATAAAGGCCCTCCTGATTTCAGCCACCTGAGTTGTTTCTAGCAGCCAGGACCTCCTCTCTGCATTTTCTCTCCTTGGAAGTTGATGGGGGCTGGGGCTGTGTTCTGATTTTCACTGACGGTGGAGTATGTGGCTACAAGGAACGTCTTCCTGTTTGGGGGTGTCTCCTCCCCCCCGCCCCACTGAGTTCAGTCTCACCCACCACCTTGGTTCCCTCCCGCTGCTGCTTCCGGCCCAGGGAGGTGGATGCCCTCCCCACACCCCACTGCAGAGCCTACATCACACTTGAGTCCACAGTCAGTTGTCAGGCCCCGAAGCCGTGTCCAGTCCTGACCCCTCCACCTCACAGCAAACTTCCCAGCATGCCTTGCACTGGCTGGTCCACTTTAGGACAAACAGATTTAGGAATAAGTAAACCATGAAACCAGACTTCCAGGAATATGGTCCTAAGTTACCTCATCCTCGTTCTCAGATAGAGGACATTCCAACTGAACATGTAAACAAGAAGCTGAATATTGATACAGCAGCAAGGGGGAATCATTCCCCCACCCCAGAGCTGCTGGAAAAGCCACTGCCTTGCTCGCCTGTGCCTGGCCAGCCGGGAAGGTTCATTAAATAACTGATAGCGAACCTGCCTTGTGCTCCTGCTGCGCCACTTGCTGCCCCCCAATAAAGGAATGGGTCCTCATCTTCTTCCCCAGCCTCCGGACAAAAACATCTGTAAACACATCTGCCAGAAACAAATCACATGGTTCCCAGGATCTGATTACCGTCCCCAGGGCAGCCTTCCCCCCAAGCCCGCCCCTCCCTTCCTTCTCCTTTCCCAGAACTTAAGAACAAATGCCCAACAAATGTTCCGGTCCCACTCCAAAGGTGGGGGTGGGGCGTGGGGTGGGCAGCCTGAGGCTGCCAGGCATCAGGCCGACTGTGAACTTGGGATGGGGCAGAAGGAAGCACAGGGTGTCTGATCCAGGCAGAGGGGCCCAGGGAGGGCTCTGGGCTACGGTCCGTGGGCGTTGCACAAAGGAGGTGGTGAGGATTCCAAGCTCCCGCCCCAGGCTGGCACTAGAGCCCTCTCTAGCCCCCCCAGCCAGCCTCCTTCCTGCCCTGAGCTTTTTCCTTAGGACAGCCAAGGCCTGGGTTCAAATCACAGCACTGGCTGAGCCTGTTTCCCCACGTAGAAACGGAGGTGTGTTGTATATAACGTGCTCCATGCCAAGGCGCTGCGCTGGCTCATGTGATCGTCACAAGCAGGCTAGGAGTGGGTACCATCTGTCTCCTCTTTGCAAAAGAGGCCACAGGTACAGCTCTGGCCAGGGCCAGGAAGCAGGGAAGGGTGACCTTTGGGCCCCCCTGCCCTGCCCTGCCCTGGGCATTAGGACGGTTCCTCCCAGCCCAGAGGAGGTACCAGAACACAGCACCAGGACAGGCGAGGCTGGGGGCCTCCAGGCTAGGGGGTGAGGGCAGCAAGGGGCACCGTCTGGCCTCACAGCCTGGAGATGAATCAGTCTTTCTCCTTTTACCTCGGCTCCGCCTGTACCCACCCTCGAGGATGCTCCTGTTATTTCTGGCTGGTGGATCCTGCCTGGTGTAGAGCTTGCTGCATTAAGAGGCTGGGTGTGGGGCAGCCTTAGTGAGGGGAGGGCTCAGTGAGGTGCAGCCCACAACCATCCTGGCCAATGCAGGGAGGGTCCTTACTAGAATGTGAAAGAGAAAAAAGTCAACCCCAAACCTCTGTGTCCCCTCTCTGTCCCTCCCTGCCCAACTTCTCGGAGACAAGGATGCCAGGAACATCTGAGGGTTCTCCCATCCTTGGAGGGCCCTGACCACCATGCCAGGGTGGGGTCCTCTGAGAAGGCCTGTACACCTGCACTCCTGCAGAGCTGGCTGAAGCTGCTCTGGCCCGGCCTGATTCTTTGGGTTAGAAGGTGTCCAGGGTGGCCGAGGGTCCAGGGATCCCTAACTGATGCTCCCAGAGAGAGGGGTACAGAGCTGGTCCCTCTGGGCCCTCAGCTCTGCATGGACTCATGGGAACTTCTTGAGGCCTCTGCAAAGCCACATGGATGTCCCCCTGCCATGAGCCTGAGCCCAAACTCAGGAAAGACCCTGAGAGAGGCTTGACATGGCTCTGCCCTTCACACCTTTGGAGGGACGAGCCAAGACTCCAATGGTCATGGAGGATGCCTGAAAGCTGTGGGGCTGGAGGAGGGGGCAGTCAGGGAAGGCTTCCTAGAGGGGACCTCAGCCTTATGGAAAAGAACAGGAGTTTGTTGGTGAAGGTGCTTGGAAGGCACTGCAGGCAAGCAGCATAGAGAACACCAACACATGGCCATTAGGGTGGGGACGGGAGTCAAGAATGTGGTTTAATGCCAATGGAAGGCAATGCTCAAGGCTGGAGAGAGAGGCTGGGCCAGATTATGGAGGGTCTTGAATGCTGGGCCCAGGAGTTCGGCTTTGTTCTCTAGGCAACAGGGAGCCATGGAAGAGTTTAGGGTGAGGGAGTGACATGTCTGTTTCATCTCTGTACGTGACCACTTAGTAGGCACTCGTGATATGATGGCCAAGTGACTAAACAATGCTTCGGGACTTCCCTGGTGGCACAGTGGTTAAGAATCCGCCTGCCAATGCAGGGGACATGGGTTTGAGCCCTGGTCTGGGAATATCTGACATGCCGTGGAACAACTAAGCCCTCGAGCCACAACTACTGTGCCCGCATGCTGCAACTACTGAAGCCCGTGCACCTAGAGGCTGTGCTCTGCAACAAGAGAAGCTACCGCAATGAGAAGCCTGTGCACCGCAAAGAGTAGCCCCCGCTCGCCGCAATTAGAGAAAGCCCGAGCACAGCAACGAAGACCCAATGCAGCCAAAAATAAATACATTTATAAAAAAAAACAAACAAAAACAATGTTTCACACTAAGAGGTCATCCCACTTGCTCGACTATATACATATATATATATAGAGAGAGAGAGAGAGAGAGAGGGAGAGATTGTTTGTATTATTAAAGTAAAACCTACTCATTCTAAAAAAATTTTAAAAGATAGGTGAGGTGATGTTGCGGTTGGAGAAATAACTGACACAGTATTCATGGTTTTCATCAAAAACATTACCTGCTCTTGAATACCCCTAAAGCCATGGATCTCACCTCCCTACCAGGCTGCCCAAGACCTTTTTAAAATAATTAATTAATTAATTTTATTATTTTTTTGGCTGTGCTGGGTCTTTGTTGTGGTGCGCGGGCTTCTCATTGTCGTGGCCTCTCTTGTTGCGGAGCATAGGCTCTAGGTGCGCAAGCTTCAGTAGTCGTGGCGCGCGGGCTCAGTAGTTGTGTCTCGCGGTCTCTAGAGCGCAGGGCTCAGTAGTTGTGGCGCATAGGCTTAGTTGCTCTGTGGCATGTGTGATCTTCCCGAGCCAGGGCTCAAACCCGTGTCCCCTGGGTTGGCAAGCAGATTTTTTTTTTTTTTTTTTGCGGTACGCGGGCCTCTCACTGCTGTGGCCTCTCCCGTTGCGGAGCACAGGCTCCGGACGCGCAGGCTCAGCGGCCATGGCTCAGGGGCCCAGCCGCTCCGCGGCATGTGGGATCCTCCCGGACCGGGGCACGAACCCGTGTCCCCTGCATCGGCAGGCGGACTCTCAACCACCGCGCCACCAGGGAAACCCGGCAAGCGGATTCTTAACCACTGCGCCACCAGGGCAGTCCTGCCCGAGACCTTCTGCTGGCAGAATCCAGAGGCCTCTGAACACCTCCCGCTCGGCTGCCACAGAGCAGCCCGCTGAGCCCCAGAGTTCCTGACAGCATCCCCCATCCTAGCTTCCTACAGGGAGGGTCTCTCCAGCCCGGCGGAACGTCCAGCTCTTACCGGCAGCTTCCGTCCTCAACACAGACCAGCTGGGGCCTCACCCTGCAAGGAGCAGATCTTCCTCTGCCCATCCCTGGGGCTGCCAGCATGGTACTTCTGTCTCTCCTAGGTTCTCAGCCAGACAGCCAGGGTGAGGCAGGAGAGACCCCAGAGGCCTCACACCCCCCCACCCCCCCGCCCCCGGGGAGGTGTTGAGGCCTCTGGATTCCGCCAGCAGCAGCTCCCGGCAAAGCTTCAGGGCCTTGTGCGTCGTGGGGCCCTGCCTGGGCCTCCTCTAAGCTGGGAGGTACGTGCCCCCAGGCTGGTGGTGGGCTCCTTATTTGGCTCAGTTTAGAACAGGTTCAGGCTCATGATGGGGTGGGGGTGGGCATGAGGCCTGACTGAGCCCGTCTGTGAGCCCTGAAAAGTGAGGCGGGAAGCAGGCTTCTCCCATTCCCTACCGCAGTCGCTCTCCCGCACCGCGGCTGTGAGCCTGCCCAGTGGCCAGGTCCCCGGGCCCCCCGACCTAGGCCCCAGCTGCCTCCTCAGCTGCAGGGTGGGGCTCACGGTGCGAATGGATGTGTGTCATCAAGCAAAAAGCACTAGATGCTGGCGAGTCGCCTTTATTGTATTTATTATTCTCACTTTTATTGTGTTTATCGCGGGCCGGGTAGGGGGTGTTTCCTTTAAAATGCTTTTCCTGAGCCACAAGAACTCCAGGGCCCCTGCCTGTGAGTGGGCAGCTGGCACATGTCACTCCTGCAACATTTCTGGAAAGAAGGATGAAGTGGGCAGGCAGGCCCTCCCCCAAAGAGCTCCCCAGGCCGGCTCTGCCGGCCTCGGCCCCCCTGGAAAAGAAACCCAAACCCCAGAAGCAGCCCCCACTTGGGCTCACGAAGCTGGGTGTGCATCCCGGCTACCCCACAAGCGGCCTCCTCTCCGTCCTTCCCAGCCCCTTTCCTTGGGCTTCTCTGTGCTCCCCTCGTGGGCACTTCAGCCCCAGCCTGCCTGCTTCCCGCGCTGCCCTGGAAGATGCTTTCACACTTGCCAGGCTTGCCTGCTGTCTGCAAGACCCCACCAGCCTCCCGCTAGCTTGAAGGGAGCAGCACGCCTTCCAGTAACAGCTCTTGGGCCGACAGTTCCCCGCCCTCCCTGCTGCCTGCCCCAGATCCCGCGCTGCAGCAGCTCCGGTCTCCCCAGGAAGGGGGGCCGAGCCCTTTCCTTCAGAACGCCGGGCGCAGAGAGGGAGCCAGGCAGGCAGGCCCCTCACAAGTAAAGCTTCATGACCTTGTGCGTCGTGGGGCAGTAGCGGGCGTGGAGCTGGGCCAGCAGTGCCCTGGACGTGGCCTTGAAGCGCGTGCCCTGGCTCTTCTTGTTCCACACGTGGACAGCGTAGGTGGCATTGAGCAGCCGGGACAGCTCCTCGGGGCTGACGTCTTCGAAGTACTTCTTCCAGTTCTGCCAGGGGATGGGGTAGAACGCCTCGTAGGGCAGGGTGGTGACGCCGCGGCAGGTGTGGCTCTCGCCCAGGCTGCGGATGGAGCACCACTTCTTGAAGACCCGCGTGAGCAGCTGCGGGCCCTGGTGGCCCCAGATCCAGCCGTTGTAGTGGGCCACGAAGTCACGCATGCACAGCGCCATGAACTCGTGGTGGCGCTCGAAGGCCAGGAAGGCGCCGTTGAGGACATAGCGGGACTGGGTGCCCAGCGCGTTGGTCAGGTTCCCCAGGTTCTTGAGGACGATGAAGTCCGTGTCCAGGTAGATGCCTCCAAACTTCCACATGAGCGCAATCCTGGAGGCATCGGAGAGCACAGGCAGCACGTAGGGCTCCCACCGCTGCTGCAGGGCCGTGTACCAGGCTGCCAGGGGCGTGTCCCGAAACAGCTCCTCCAGGTCCAGCGGGAGCATCTGGACGTTGGGGAAGCAGCCCAGAAGCGAGAGGCCCAGGTGCCGGGGCAGGGAGGCGTTCCCGCCGGGCAGCCCCTTCATCAGGACCGCCACCCGGGACTCAGGCTGGGCCCTGGCTGCTGACTCCACGGAGCACATGAACAGGAAGTTGGGGTCCGTCCGGTCAGAAGTCTCCAGGAAGAAGATGTTGCCGGGAGGTGGGGTGCCGGAGGGCGGTGTGTACGGGACCAAGCGCGGGCAGGGTATGTCAGCAGGCAGGTGAGAGAACTGTCCTTGGTCCCCGGGCTCTCCCACAATGTGCCAGTAGACCATGACGGAGACCAAAAACATGCACTTGAAGCCGATGATGAACAGGGTGCAGACCCACTGCCTCTGGGCACCCCGGAGCAGCTGCAGCAGGCAGTCGGGGGGCCTGGACGTCATCTCCCCAGATGATATCAGGAGACTCCAGCAGGAACCGGCTGGTCTGTAAGAGACGACCACCGCATTCGGGCAGGCCACTGGCACCCCTGACCCAAGAAAGACACTTCCTACAAACCCAGCCACAGCCGACGCCGGCTTCCAGAGCTCACGGGCCTGCCAGGTGGTCAGAGGCCCACCTCCGTCCTCATCTGTAAAATGGGGGCAGCGGGCCATGGACTGAGGTCTGAGCAGGGTCCCTTTCACTCTGTGACATACCTGTGAGCTCCCCAAGGGCTGGGCCAGCACCACCTACGACGTGCGGCCAACGTGGGCCCAGGGCAGGGTCTGGCCTCTCGGCCTGGCAAGGCCTGTCCCCTTTGAACTACCAGGCTGGTAGCCTATGATCTGAGGCCCAGTGCATGCACCTCTCGGTCCCATTCAGTTCCACCAGCCGGGCCTAGAGCTGGTCCAAGAGGAAGAAATGCCAGCAGCCACAGGGACTTTTAGCAGGAGGCCTGGGGCTCTGGGGGGCCTGGGTGCTGGCAGCCAAGCTCGCTCAGGCGCAGGCCGGGTGGACCCTAGGCACGTGGGCATGCTGGCCGGGTCCCGAAGCCCTTGGGCAAGACAAGACGGGGTGTCCTGGGCCCCTGGCTTCCCCAGCCCCTGCCTAGAGGGAAAGGGACAGGGAGGTTGTGCTATGTATAGTCTGTGACTTGACTAGTGCTGCTGCCCTTGGACTCTCATTCTCTCGTGATGCCCAGGCTGCTGCTGGCCAGGGGCAGGAACACTCTTGGGTGCCTTGCAAGAGGCCGGGAGGAACAAGAGAGGCTTGCGGTGGGACTGTGTGAATGCCTGGGACATGAGGGGCCCCAGGTCTGCCTGAACCAGCAGCAAGACGGTAATACTGGAGCGAGGGTTATATTCATTCATTCAGTGAATACTGACTACCCACCATGCACGTGTCAGGCAACCTTCTCAGCATTTCACACATATTAACTCATTAGACACTCGCAGCCACCCTGTGGTGAGGAAACTGAGGCACGGAAGTCTGGTAACTCATGCAGACTCCTCTGGCCAGCAAGTGGCAGGGCGGGGTTTGAACCCAGGCCGCCTGGCTCCAAAGTCTGTGTTCTCTCCACTATGCCATCCTGCCCGGCAGACAGAGCTTGCCACCGTGTGAATGCTCCTGGCACCTGGGGACTCAGTACACACTGACCTGGACAGTGCTCGCTATTAAGAGAGTCCTGGCCGCCATTTACTGTCACCCCAGAGGACAGCTGCACAGTTTCCCCTTCAGAGGCCAGAAAGCTTGGGTGCAAAGCGGTGGGGGACTGGGTGCAGCCTGGGGGCCCAGGGGGGCCGGAGTCAACCCCTCCCAGGACAGAGGCGTCTTGCGGCCCGAGGGTGGTGCCGGGAGCCCGCGACTTGCTCCCCATGGCTGTGGCAGGGAACAGTGACCACGTCATGGGCTGGAAACTGACCAGCCTGGCCGGCCCATGGTGGCGAGGTGGGGATCCAGGCAGCCTGGAAGGCCTCCTGGAGACACGCCCTGGCTCAGCAGCCAACCTCCTCTGCCAACAAGGACTCGGTCCTTCCACACGCTCTCCATGCCCGCAAATCCATCTGCAAAAGATGGCGAGAGACAGAGTGAGGCCGGGCAGGCTGGGCCTGCGGCTCCGCTGTTCATTGATTCCTCCACTCTCTGGGCCCCTCGGCCCCTTAGGGAACATGCTTGTGAGAAGAGAAGAGTTAGGTGCAGCCCTGCCCTGGAGGAGCGCTCAGCCTAAGGGGAGACCATTTGGAGAGAGACAAGGACAATAAACTAGATGATGGCTGAATGGAGCACAGGGACCAGCAGAGCGGGAGAAGGTGGCTTGACGAGAAGGGAATTAGCCAGATGGGCCTCCATGAGCGCCGTGGGGGCCTGCACACCTCTCTCCCCAGGACCCGGCTCAGTGCCTGGGACACAGCAGCCACACAGGAAACGGACTCGCTGTCTGATTCACTCACTCAGCAGCCAGAGGGCCGCTTTAAAAACACGAGTCGGGGGCTTCCCTGGTGGCGCAGTGTTTGAGAGTCCGCCTGCCAGCGCAGGGGACACGGGTTCGTGCCCCGGTCCGGGAAGATCCCACATGCCGCGGAGCGGCTGGGTCCGTGAGCCATGGCTGCTGAGCCTGCGCGTCCGGAGCCTGTGCTCCGCAACGGGAGAGACCACAGCAGCGAGAGGCCCGCATACCACAAAAAGAAAACAAAAAACAAAAAAAATAAAAAAACCCACAAGTCCGGCCAGGTAGCTCCTCTGCTCAGACCCTGAGTGATGTGGGAGGCCCAGTCCACGAGGTGCTGCGTGTCCCCATACCCTGACCTCACACCCACTTCTCTCCCCATCACCGCCTGGCCTCCTTGCTCTTTCAAACCCATCCCCCCACGCTGCTGTCCCAGGGCCTCCGCACCTGCCGTTCCCTCTGCTTGGAACGCTCTTCCTGCAGGTGTTCACACGGCTCATTCCTTCACCTCCCTTTGGTCTTCACTCAAGAATCATCTTCCCACGGGCCCTCCCCAGCCCCTCCAAGACTCCAGCTCCCCCACCACTTCATAGCCTCCCCCTTTAGTTTATTCTCCCTAGTACTTATGCTAACATACCGTACGTTTTTGTACTTGTTTGTTTGGGTTATTTATTTGGAACATAACCTTAGGAGGACAGGTCGTTTTTTGTGTTTGGTGTGTTTTGTTTAGCCTCCAGAATAGTGCCTGGGTCTTGGTATGTAGTAAATAAATATTGAGTGAGTGAGTGTCTCAGCGTGTGGACCAAGTGAGTGAATGAAGGAGTGAGCAGATCTATGAGTGATCAGAGAATTAATGAATGAAAAAATGAATGAGTTAGCGAATCAGCGAGTCATGAAATGAGCCAGTAAGCATGTGAGTGAGGAAACTGCGGGTCACAGGGAGGGTGAGCTGCCTGGGATCCCGCAGCCAGGGTCGTGAGTGGCAGAGCCATGATGTAAACCAAGAACCTTGTGTTCCCCTGGCCCTGGTTTTCCCCTGCAGGGAGAGAGGCTATTTCGGTCCTGAGTATTTTTAATCCACTATGAACCACACCGATGAGTGCACAGCGCAGGAGTGACCTGGCTCTGCCAGTGTGTGGGCAGTAGCAGGCTGTCAGGGAGGCGGGAGCCCTGGCCGACCGTGGTTGAGGGGGACAGACGCCAGCAGCACCGTATTTGGTGCTGGAGCCCAAGACCCGGGAATAGGAACTGTGTATGGGGCTAAGTTGGCCGCAGCCCAATACCCGTGTGGCCTCAGGCCCAAAGCATTCTCCTGGTCCCCTAAATGGGCCTCCCAGCTGCAGCCCAAGTCCTGGCCTTTGTCAGTTGAGCCTGGCATGTTCCTGCCACGTCCTGTCTCCCTGCCTACCACTTCTAGCCCTGCACTGGGGAGGCATTCCCAGTTAGCACAGAACTGTGGTCACATCTCTGCTCTAACTCCTTCTGTGACTCCCTGTCATCAAGATCCCCTGTGATCCATCTCAGGTTGGAAGTAAGGGCATGGCTGGTGGAGACAGAGGGCTAAAGGTCTGGCCAGAGCCCTGTTGACCTGGCCCTCGGCACCAGCTCTGTGGACCCCACTTTGGGAGCACAGGGGCCAGGCTCAGGCGCCTAGAAAAGGCTCCCGTACTGGGCGCTCATCACCCCGTCATGGCCTGCACCCACCTCTGCCCCACAGCAGGGACGCTCCACCCCTGACCCTAGGTGGGCTCCTGTGTCCCGCCCAGGGCAGGAGAAAAGGGTTGTAAGTCACGTGTAACTGGGGTTCCCAGGGGAGATGGGGAGGCGGTCTGCTGGTTTTGCTTGCCCACCATCCAGTCCCACTTCTTTTTTTTTTTTTTAAGTTTTTCTTTTTCTTTTTTTTTTTTTTTGATGTGGACCATTTTTAAAGTCTTTACTGAATTTGTTACAATATTGCTTCTGTTTTATGTTCCGGTTTTTTGGCCGGGAGGCATGTGGGATCTTAGCTCCCCGACCAGGGATCGAACCCGCACCCCCTGCCTTGGAAGGCAAAGTCTTAACCACTGGACCGCCAGGGAAGTCCTCATTCCCACTTCTGATAACAGCACCCCAATTTCCTTTGGGGAACCACCCCTGCCCCACAGAGTCCACTCCCAACTCTGGGGTGGCCCCGTGATTCAGGTCTGGCTACTGCCTGTGTCGTGTTCCTCCAGCCGCAGTGCCCGGCCCCACCCTCTACCTTCGGAGATTAGAAGGTGCCATGGATGCTGGTGACCTGCTCACCGGGAGAGGACGTGCACAGGACCAAGTGAACACAAGACAGAAGCCCTCTGGCAGTAACTGGGTTTAGGAGCCACGAGCTATCCCAAACTAGAGACAACCTGCCCAACCTCTCATGCTAGAGGGGGTGAAATTGAGGCTCAGATATGCTCAAACCCACACAGAATCACAGCCGAGGCGGGACTAGAACCCAGCTCTCACACCAGCACACGTGCGACTGGATATCGGGGTTGTGAATTCTCCAGTGTTTCCCTCCCACGGGCCCTGGAGGCTGGGAACCAGCTCTGGATGTGGCCTCAGGGGATGCAGGCAACTGCCTGTCCTCTACTTCTGGGACAGGTCACGTAATGCCAGGGGCCTCAGTTTCCTCACCGGTGGAAGGGGCGCGCAGTGTCTGCCCTAGGTACTGCGTGCACTTCTACCTGCACTTGGACCTTGCTGGTTCTGCTGTTGGTTGGGGGGCGGGGGGCAGTTTGGAAACCAAAGCCTGTGGGCAGATATGCATAGGAAGGGCAGAAGAGGCACTGCCAGAGGGTCCTTCTCTTCCTGGAGGCCCACAGGACTGAGGAGATAGCAGCTGATGGGACCCTGTCCTCTGAAATGGAGGGTGGACCCCAACCTGAGAGGAGAGGAGAGCCTCAAAGCAAATGATCACACCTTCTGAAGATTTCTCCAATCAGTCAATCAATCAGCAATTAATCAGTGCCCTAACCCCACCCCGTCTCGACCTCTCTTCCTGCTTTCTGTCCCTGGTCTCTCTCTCGGTCCCTCCCACCTCTTCCTCTCCCTGCTGCCCCTCCAGGTCTGTCTGTCTGTCTCTCCCTCCATCTCTCTCCCTGTCAGCCAACGCTGCGATGCCTTTGTTTGGTTCCTGATCCCACGACACCACATCGGGGGCAGAGTTGCAATGGAAAGACACAGAGAGAGACAGCGGCCAGAGACCAGGTTGACAGAATGGAAAGGACCTGGAGGGGCAGCTGCCTCTCCCCTCGCCCCAAGTAAGCTGCTCCCCGAGCGAGGGACACGAAGGCCCCAGCTGGCACCTGTGCCCCATGCCAAGCCGAAGAAACCAGGATTAATTATGTACTGGGAGGTTTGGGGCTGGGGACCCAGGGGCGATGCAGTGGGTGACAGAGGAGACAGGGAGCCTGCTGCATCCTTCTGCTCGATGAGGAAGCATCTCATGGGGTCAGGAGGCCCTGGCCCGGCTTTAGCTGGGGTCAGTGTGTTTCTCAGTTCAGCCTGACCACCAGTGAGGGGTGCAGCTATTATTCCAGCTAATCGCAGCCCCCGCTCCCCTGTTTAACTTTCAGAAAATTTAGGTGACTTGTCCAAGGGACCATGGCTAGTGGCACTGGGGCTGGAGTCTGCTTCCAGGTCTACCCAACCCTGCTGAATTTGCTGTGTGACCTTAGGCAAATTACTTTCCCTTTCTGGGCCTCAGATTCCTTCTGCACAATGAGGAGGGGAGAACAAAGCTAACCAAACGTTCTAATGGTGGGGACACAGGGCATGTGCTGATCAACTTCCTTGATAAGTTAACATTTTGATAAGATACCCGAGGCTATACATTGAGGTATCCAGGGGAAGGTCACCGGGCCAGGAAATGGAGCATAGAATTCAAACCCAGGTCCCTCCTGACAGCTTCTGTTCTGCCACTAATTGGCTATGTGACCTTGGGCCTGTGCCTGCCCCATATCCTTTTCATCCACAAAGCTGAGGGGGGTGGGCTCTTTGGTCTTAGAACTCAGGCCCTCCTGGGTGTGAAAAATCAATACTTAGAGCTTCCAAACCCTACTTGAAGGGTCTGCTGTCCTGTCTACCCCCGCTCTTTCAGGGCATAAATAAATGATTTCTGCTCAAGAATTAAGAGTGACAGTTACTAGATGTCAGTGATCCTTGTAAAAGTGGCTGTTTTGGGGCTTCCCTGGTGGCACAGTGGTTGGGAATCCACCTGCCAATGCAGGGGACACGGGTTCGAGCCCTGGTCCGGGAAGATCCCACATGCCGCAGAGCAGCTAAGCCCGTGTGCCACAACTACTGAGCCTGTGCTCTAGAGCCTGCGAGCCACAACTACTGAGCCTGCGTGCCGCAACTACTGAAGCCTGTACACCTAGAGCCTGTGCTCCGCAACGAGAGAAGCCACTGCAATGGGAAGCCCACGCACTGCAGCGAAGAGTAGGCCCCGCTCGTGGCAGCTAGAGAGGGCCCGTGTGCAGCAACGAGGACCCAACGCAGCCAAAAATAAAAATAAAATAAAATAAATAAACTTATTAAAAAAAAAAAGTGGCTGTTTTCAGAGCAGAGGTTATAAAATGTTCCCCCTCCAAAGCCTGTAAGGTATTCCAAAGTCAGAAATCAAGCAGACAATGGCTTGCTCTTTGGGGGATATACAAACAGAAAAATTAGAGAGGCGGAGACCTCTTTTTCCAATAGGAATAAGGCAGATTCTTAGTTCTGAATCTTCCCTCTTCTACTGATGTCAGAGCGACAGGGCAAAGAAAAAATAAAACACAAGCTACAGCATTAGGGAAATCAGGAGCAGGAAAAACCCCTCAACTCCAAGTTACACGTAAGTGTGGCACAAAGCACGTGAGGCCAGCAGATGCAGCAGTGAGCAGGGTGGGGGGGGAAAGAACGGGGTGCAGGGGGCGCCCAGTAGCGCAAGATTGCAGAAATAAAGGAAGAGGGAGACTTCCCTGGTGGTTCAGTGGCTAAGAATCTGAGCTCCCAATGCAGGGGGCCTGGGTTCGATCCCTGGTCAGGGAACTAGATCCCACGTGCCGCAGCTATGGATCCCGTGTGCTGCAACTAAGACTCGGCTCAGCCAAAAACGTAGATAAATAAACAAAAGGAAGATGAATAAGACAGGAGCTGGGGGCTTAAAGAACCAGGGGGGTTCAAGGTTGGAGGCAGTGGCCTCTTTTCTTTAAATAATGGCAGTTTTATTTTATTTTTTTATTTTATTATTTTTTTTGGCCATGCCATGCTGCATGTGGCATCTTAGTTCCCAGACCAGGGATCGAACCCATGCCCCCTGCAGTGTAAGTACAGAGTCTTAACCACTGGACCTCCAGGGAAGTCCCCGGCAGTAGCCTCTTGAATCGGGTTGGGTTCTGAGAGGCAACAGAAGAGTGGATGCAGACAAAGGCCATATTTTAAAGGAACAATCCATTCATGTAAAGACAGAGGAGGGAGTCTTTCAGCAGAGAAATCTAGAGAACAATCCTGGCCTCTCTCCCAATTTCCACCAAAACCTCCTGTTAGTTGCTAGTCCAGGAAAATTCAACTCATTCAAATAGAGAGGAAAAAAAATTGTTAAAGGCATAAACACAACATCCATACAAATAAGCTACGTGAGTGAAGAGGGAAAGGAACACTGATGTTCCCTCGTGTATAAAGAAGATTCACTATACAAATATTGCCACAAAACAAAATAAAAATTCTAATTCAAAATTGCAGCAGGATTTCAAACAGTCAAAATAAAAACCTTGAGAAAGAGTAATTCCGGCTTGAAGAAAGACCAGAAAGCAGAAATACAAGAACTGGAGAAGAAATGGACAGAAAGAGAGATGGCAAGATATGAGGATGGGGACTTCCCTGGTGGCGCAGTGGTTGAGAATCCGCCTGCCAATGCAGGGGACACGGGTTCAAGCCCTGGTCCTGGAAGATCCCACATGCCACGGAGCAACTAAGCCCATGCACCACAATTACTGAGTCCTCGTGGCCCAACTACTGAAGCCCAAGCACCTAGAGCCCGCGCTCCACAACGAGAAGCCACCACAACGAGAAGCCCACGCACCGCAACGAAGAGTAGCCCCCGCTTGCCGCAGCTAGAGAAAGCCTGTGCACAGCAACGAAGACCCAACGCAGCCAAAAAAAAATAAGCAAATAAAAATTTAAAAAAGAGATATGAGGATGATAGGTGAGAACTGATAGACATGCTACATAAATAGTTGCATGTGTGCAGCAAATTCAAGTTTTGCTTTTTGGAATGTCCTAGAATTTCTTTTCCTTTTAATATTTTCTACCCACAGTTGGTTGAATCTGTGAATGTGGAACCCACAGATATGGAGGGCTGAGGGTACAGCCAAGCTGTTCTTTAATACAAAGGTTAGAGGGACTTCCCTGGTGGCGCAGTGGTTAAGACTCCACGCTCCCAGTGCAGGGCATCCGGGTTCCACCCCTGGTCAGGGAACTAGATCCCACATGCATGCCTCAACTAAGAGTTCGCATGCCACAACTAAGGAGCCAGCGAGCCGCAACTAAGGAACCCACCTGCTGCAACTAAGACCTGGCGCAACCAACAGCCACTATGGAGAACAGTATGGACGTTCCTTAAAAAACTAAAAATAGAACTACCATATGACTCAGCAATCCCACTACTGGGCATATACCCTGAGAAAACCATAATTCAAAAAGAGTCACGTACCACAATGTTCACTGCAGCACTATTTGCAATAGCCAGGACATGGAAGCAACCTAAGTGTCCATTGACAGATGAATGGATAAAGATGTGGCACGTATATACAATGGAATATTACTCAGCCATAAAAAGAAACAAAATTGAGTTATTTGTAGTGAGGTGGATGGACCTAGAGTCTGTCATACAGAGTGAAGTCAGTCAGAAAGAGAAAAACAAATACCGTATGCTAACATATATATATATGGAATCTAAAAAAAAAAAATGGTACTGATGAACCTAGGGGCAGGACAGGAATAAAGACGCAGACATAGAGAATGGACTTGAGGACACGGGGAGGGAGAAGGTTAAGCTGGGACGAAGTAAGAGAGTAACAGTGAAATATATGCACTACCAAAGGTAAAAAAAATAGCTAGTGGGAAGCAGCGCATAGCACAGGGAGATCAGCTCGGTGCTTTGTGACCACCTAGAGGGGTGGGATAGGGAGGGTGGGAGGGAGACGCAAGAGGGAGGGAATATGGGGATATATGTGTACGTATAGCTGATTCACTTTGTTATACAGCAGAAACTAACAGAACATTGTAAAGCAATCATACTCCAATAAAGATGTTAAACAAATAGTAAAATAAAATAAAGGTTACACACCAATAGTTTCAAAATATAAGGACTTAGGCAATAATGTATTATGAGGAAAACTGAGGAATAAGCACAGCCAACCAAATGGTGATTGGAATAACTTTAGTAACCCCTCCAAAAAAGAGATGGTAGGAATAAGGATGACATAATGGAATGACAATGTTATCTAGTCAGGCAATGTAAAAATGATACAAGTAAAAAAGTTGGTAGGGCAGGCAGAAAGAAGGTAGAGAGTAGAGCAAGCTCAGTGGTTGCCTTATCTTTAACTGCCAGGTGTAAAAGCTAAACTAGTAAAAGTTTAAGCATATTTAAAGTACAAAGGTGATAGTGAGAAGGATAACACTACCCAATTATATTGCATCGAATAAGATACATCATTATGTCATATAACACTAAGAAATTAAAATGCTGCCAATTAAGCAATGTTACTTTGCTTTCTTATTATGTAGAATTTTTCTTTTGCAAGAATGTTTTAGTCAGATTTTTTAGCGTTTGTTTTTTTCATTTTTGGCTGCACCGCACAGCACGTGGGATCCTAGTTCCCCGGCCAGGGATCAAACCCTCACTCCCTGCATCCTTGCATTGGAAGGGCAGAGTCTTAACCACTGGACCACCAGGGAAGTCCCTTAGTCATATTTTTAAATCACCTATCACACCTGTGCACACATAAGAAGGAAAATAAGTGAAATAAATTTAGTAGGGTGTTCCTGAAACTTCACCACACGTAAGACTTGAATCTTCTCAATGACTTCAACTCGGTGTCACTGATGTCTGTGTTTTCCCACATGGTACCATCAAGTCCAGTTTACACAATGGACTTGAGCATCTGAGGATTTGGGTAGCTGTGAGGGTCCTAGAACCAATTCCCTGCGTGGATACCAAGGGACAACCATATATTAATTTCTGGCCACACTTACCATCAAGTGTGGGTGATACAGCACCTCTTAAAAGAGTGCTTCACTCTTGTCTCCAGAATTTTCTTCTGAGCTGTGGACACCTCTTCAGGTTGTCATGTCACTGCATGTGCAGGAAGTGGTAACTGTCATGAACACCACCTGACTGAGAGCTTCCAAAGGCACTGGGATGGAAACAATATATGCCTTACTCACTCAATACAGTATCAGCTGAAACACGGTAGTGACAAGAGAAAGGAGAGGATGAAGAAACAAGTTAAATTTAATGTTGTTCATAGAAGACAAATAATAGATACTATCTAAAGAAAGAAGGAACAAGAGGTTTTTTTGTTTTTTTTTTTTAATCTTTTGGCTGCATTGGGTCTTAGTTGCGGCATGTGGGATCTTTTGTTCCGGCAGGCAGGCTCTTTGCAACGCGCAGTCTTCTCTCTAGCTGTGGCACATGGGCTCCAGAGCATATGAGCTCCGTAGTTGCGGCACGTGGGCTCTCTAGTTGTGGTGTGCAGGCTCCGTAGTTGCGGTGCATGGGCTTAGTTGCCCCGCGGCATGTGGGATCCCTGACCATGGATTGAACCCACGTCCCCTGCATTGGAAGGCGGATTCTCAACCACTGGACCACCAGGGAAGTCCCTAAGAGTATTATATAAAGGATAAATATAAATGCAGCCACTAGAACAAAAATACAAGCTTTCCTAAATATCAGACTATTTATTTTTAAATCAAAGAAAACAGATCACACAGTCAAAGAATAAAGAATATAGCCCTCCCACACGCACAAAGACACATACACACATACTGCTCACAGCACGGGGGAAAAAGATAACAGACATCAGTCATATCAATAAATATAAATAGATTTAACTCACTTATCTTTACACAGAAAAAGATTTTTAGTTTAGATCTCAAGCAAAACCAAACTCTATCCTGTACTTGAGAGACAAACATCAAAAAACGTGATTTAGAAGGTTACAAGTAAAAGAATGAGCAAAGGTTTAAAGACACATAGAAACAAAAACAAAGCTGGGGCCATAATCTTAGTATCTGACAGTGGGAGCTAAAGCCACACATCACTGAATGAGACAAAGAAGGGCCATTTATAATGCTAAGTGGTATCATTTACAATATGCACCAAAAACACTGCAGCAATTTTCAGGAAGAAGAAACTACAGGGATATCAGAAGAACTAGATTGAAACACACTAATAACAGACTTTAATTCACCTCTCTCAGCCCAAGAAACACAAATAAGAATTCAGAAGACCTACAAAATAATCAGAAGGTACTACTCTGTATCAAACTCTCGATTCACTTTCTTTTCAAGAGCTGATGGAATATTTATGAAAATTGAAAACCTTAGCAACACCCATAAACATAAAAAATGCAGACATTTTATCATCACAAGGCAGAATGACTAGAAATTAATTTAAAAGTCAGGAAATTAAAAAAAAAAACCTCTCTTGGACAATTCTTCAGTCAAAAGGGAAAATACAAACTGAATTTATAGGATTTCTAGAAAACAACCATAATCAAAATATCATGAATCTGAATCTATACGATACAGCTGCAGAAATACTCAAAAGAATATTTACAGCCTCCGATACACGTGACAAGTAAAACAGGACAGTTTAAAAGAAAGAAAGAAAGCACCAGGTTAAAAATGTTAGAAAAAGAACCACAAAATAAACAGAAAGAATAAGGAAAGAAAGATTACAGTAGAAAAAGTTAGGAAGCAGATAAGCAGTAGAACTAAGAAATAGGGCCAAAAACTGGCTCTTTGGAAAAAATTCAATGAAATATATAAATCACCATTAACCGAATTAAGGAAAACAGAAAGTGAAAGGGATGAGAGAGCACCCAATGCAAACTGAGACATGCCAAATGGAAGAGTAACCAAAGAAGCAGAGGAAAACTTTTTTTTAAATCATAAGATAGTACTTTGCAAATAAAATTTAAAACCGGAAAAAAATAATTTCTAGACAAATATAATAAATCAAGCCTGTGCCTGGAACAGATGGTCTAGACAGGCCAACTTTCACATAAGAAATAGAATTACACAAGATCATTAAGAAACAAAAGCAACCGGGCAGGACATTTTTAGAGAGGAATTTTACAAACTTAAATAACAGAAAATTCCAATGCTTTCAAAAGTGTTAAATAGCAAAATATATGAAGGAACACTTAAAAAAAAATTTGAAGTATAACATAGACACCAAAACCTCACAAAGATTGCACAAGATACCCTACTGACCGATATTGCTTATGAATATTATTGTAAAAATCCTAAGACAAGCAAATAGAATTCAGCAGCACATCAAAAGAATGAAACATCAAAACCAAGTGCGGGGTCTTCCCTGATGGTGCAGTGGTTAAGAATCTGCCTGCCAGTGCAGGGCACATGGGTTCGAGCCCTGGTCTGGGAAGATCCCACATTCCGCGGAGCAACTAAGCCTGTCCGCCACAATTACTGAGTCTGCGCTCTAGAGCCCGCGAGCCACTGCTACTGAGCCCGCGTGCTGCAACTACCAAAGCCCATGTGCCTAGAGCCCGTGCTCTGAAACAAGAGAAGCCACCGCCATGAGAAGCCCACACACCACAACAAAGAGTAGCCCCCGCTCGCCGCAACTAGAGAAAGCCAGCGCACAGCAACGAAGACCCAACACAGCCAAAAATAAATACAATAAATAAATTTATAAAAACAAAACCAAGTGGGGTTTATTCTTGGAATGCAAGGGTGGTTCCATATTAGGATATCACTAATATAATTCATCCTATTCCATAGATCTAAGGAGAAAAATTATACTGTCATCCCCAGAAATGCTAAAAAAATTTGATAAAATTTCCAACACTCTTTCTGGATAAATTAGGAATCAATGGATACTTCCTTAACAAAATTATATATATCACCATCAAAGCCAAGAGCCAGCTTCATAGGGGGGTATGAGTACCCAGCTTCACACATGAGGGAACTCCTGTTGAAGACAGGAGAAAAACAAAGGGGCCCAGCACCATCACGGGCACTGGAGGTTTTCATCAAAGCAATTTGACAAGAGAAAGAAATTAGAGCTATAAAAACTGAATAGGAAAAAAAACAAAAAGCAAACCTGAAAAGAAAAAGTTGAAACAATTATTATTTTCATATGATACTGCTGTATACCTGGAAAAGTCAAGAGAAACTATTGAAAAACTACTACTAACAAAAGGATACTGTAAGGTGGTAGGAGACACACACACACACACACACACACACACGCGCAGACAGAAGCAGAAGATATAATGAAAGACTCCCACCTACAGCCACCACAATACTCAGGGTTAAACTTAACAAAAGATGTTCAAAATTTACGTGAGCAAAATTTTAAAGCCGCTGACAACACAAAGTAAAGTTGAACAAGTGGAAAGTTGCACTATGTTTTTGGATAGAAGATTCAGCTTCATAAAAATGTCGATTTTCTCTAAGCCAATTTATAAATTGCACGCGATTCTGGAATTCAACAAGTTGACTCTAAAATTCATCTAGAAAAATAAACAAGCAAGAACCTACAGGAAAACTCTGAGGAGGGACACATGAGGAAGGACTGGCCTTTTATGAGAGATATTAAAACACAAAGTACCAATAATTAAAACAACCTAGTCTCAGCATACGAACAGACAGGGCAAATGAAACAAAAGAAATCACAGAAATACTGGATTGGCCAAAAAGTTCGTTCAGGTTTTCCATAAGATGTTACAGAAAACCCGAATGAAATTTTGGCCATTCCAATAATATGGTACTTGCATATCCAGTAAAGGCAGTGTTTCCAATCAGTAAAGCAAAAATGGATCTTTTAATACAGGTGTTGGGCAAGCAGAGAAGCCACTAGGGGAAAAGAACCAGATGAATTCATACCTCAGAATGTGCCCTAGGATAAACCCCAAATATAAAATAATAAATGTTTCGAACAAAACATGGGTGAATTCCTTTATAACCTTAGAGTTGGAAAGGTTTTCTTAATTATGTGCGAAATCCAAAAGCCATAAAAAAAAAAAAAAAGGATAAACTTGACTCCTTGGAAAAAAAAAAACAAAACTTCCCCAAACCTTTCGCCAAATACCAAGAAAGTCAAAAATACAAGTGACAACTTGGGAATGACTTCTGTGTCCCTCAGATCCCAGAAGTCTAATTTTTCTGTTATAGAGAGATCCCACAAATCAAGGAGAAAAAAACCCAACAATTCAAGAGAAAATGGGCCAAGGACAGTTCACACACACACACACACACACACACACACACACACAATGATGCTTAAACAGGTAAGCAAGACAGGGGAGCTTTTTGTAA
Organism: Pseudorca crassidens; assembly: GCF_039906515.1. Classification (NCBI taxonomy): domain Eukaryota; kingdom Metazoa; phylum Chordata; class Mammalia; order Artiodactyla; family Delphinidae; genus Pseudorca; species Pseudorca crassidens. The sequence continues at coordinate 99,884,874 of NC_090306.1, forward strand.
GTAAGAGAAATGCAAGTCAGAACACTCAGCAAATAAGATGTGCATGAATCCAAACCTTTGACAACACATTTTTCTGGCAAGGCTGTGAGGAAACAGGCCGCCCCCCATCCCCTGCACAGTGCTGGCAGGCAAGCCAAATGGTCCTGTTTCAGGGGCGGAGGGCAAGTGAACAACATCTATCAAAATTACACATACATGTGGGACTTCCCTGGTGGCGCAGTGGTTAAGAATCCGCCTGCCAATGCAAGGGACGCAGGCTCAATCCCTGGTCCGGGAAGATCCCACGTGCCGCGGAGCAACTAAGCCCGTGCGCCACAACTACTGAGCCTGCGCTCTAGAGCCCGCATGCTGCAACTACTGAAGCCCACGCGCCTAGAGCCCGTGCTCCACGACAAGAAAAGCCACCGCAATCAGAAGCCCGCGCACCGCAACGAAGAGTAGCCCCCACTCGCCATAACTAGAGAAAGCCCGCGTGCAGCAACAAAGACCCAACACACAGAAAAATAAATAAAATTAAAAAAACAAAGTTAAACATACACGTACCCTTTCGCCACGCCATCCCAGTCTGTGAATTTATCCTACGGATAAGTGATATTTGTGTTGGTCACAGGTTTGTTTGCAACTGCAAACGCTTAGAAACCACCCAAGGTCTTTCTTGAAGGGACTGATTACTCAGTGACACTGACACCATGAAAAACAATGTCTGCTTCCAGCGGGCAGGGACCAAGGCCACTTCTACTCATTAGTCTGGTCCCACATGGCCAGCACAGACCCTAGCACGTAATAGGTGCTTAATACATATTTTTTGAAAGAATGAGTAAATGATCCCTAAACTGCCCAGAAAGCCAGGATCGAATGAGGTAACCAACCTAGGGGAGTGGCATCTGCAAACTGGAAACCATGAGCGGGTGCAGATTACAACTGCTGGAAAGTGTAATTGGTACGTTCTGCCTCTCCATCTGAGGGTACAAAATAAGGTCAGAGGCTGTGTCCCTTAATATTGAAGTACCTGAGTACTCACCTGTCCCAGGAGAGAAAAGGTGACCTTCCCAGCTCAGCAAGGCTAGTAAACGGGGGAGGGGGAGTAGGGTTTGCTTCAGGTATGGCTGCCTCCACGTCTCGGACCTCCTCTCTTCCCCGCGGCCATCCCTCCCTCCCTGGGCTGAAGGTCAGGCCGCCTGGGGCCAGCGTCTCACGAGCAGGATGGAGTCACTTTCTGCGCAGTTCAGGGAGGTATAAGACACCATGAATCTGGACACCCACACATTTGCTCTCAGGGAAACTGGACTGGGAAGACTGGGGGCTGGGGTGCCACTTTCTGCAGAATGGTTAGGGATGACCTCTCTGAAAAGCTGACATTTGTGCAGAGACCAGAGGAGGCGAGGCACACGCTGTATGGAGGTCTGGGGAAAGCGTGTCCAGGGAGGAAAATCAGTGAGTGCAAAGGCCCCGAGGCATGTGCGCCTGAGGTGCTGCCAGAGTAGCAAGGTGGGAGGATGAGGGCACCAGGAGAGGCCAGAAGGACAAGGGGACACTGGGCCATGGGGGGGGCCCTTGAGGGAGGACTCGACAGCTGGTTGGGAGGGGCTGCCGTTGGGAGATTTTGAGGAGGGAAGGGTTATAGTGTGACTCATGACTTTTTTTTTTTTTTTTTTTTTTTTTGCGGCACCCTGCGGCTTGTGGGATCCTAGTTCCCTGACCAGGGATTGAACCCAGGCCCTCGGCAGTGAGAGCGCGGAGTCCTAACCACTGGACCGCCAGGGAATTCCCTAGTGTGACTTATGTATTAAAGAAATCTTTAAGATCTGGGTGCTTTTTAAGACTAAACCCCAGGGGACGTGCGGCAACAAGAAAGCAGTTATGGGACTCTTGTGATAATCCAGGGGAGAGGGAGCGTAGACAGGAAAGGAGGGGGAGAGCTTCTCTGAACAGATTCCCCCAGGCCTCTCCCTGCCCCGTCAGTGCCGTGGCCACAGCCCAGCTCAGCTCTCCCCGTCGTCTCTCTGTCTCTGTCGGGGGACCCACTACCCCAGCCTCCTCCCTGGCTTCCTGCCCCAGCCCCAAGAAGGTCTACAGACCCCACAATACCGAGACCTTGCGGGCACTTCCCCTCAGCGCTGCCCCTCTCCAGGCCCACGACCTCCAGACCAGCCAAGCTGGCATCTGCCATTTTGCTCAAACCATCAGGCTCTGGGAATTCCAGCCTTCTGCAACGTGCTCTTCCCTCTTCCCAAAATGTCCCTCCCCACTCCCCTGCCCAGGAACTTCCGGAGCAGAAGAGGTAGGAAGTTTGCCACTTGCCAAGAACACGCCGCTTGTCAGGCACCCTACCAAGCACCGCTCGTCCTGTGTCTTCATGTCCACCACGGTGGCCCCTTTTACAAACGACAAAACTAAGGTACAGAGGAAAGGGGCTACCTGGCTAGTAAAAGTGGGAGGCAGGATTTGCACCCACCCAGGAGTGTCTGCTCCCCAGTCTCAGGCCTTCCTTCCCCAGTCTCTCCTGACCTAGGTTGAGTAGAGCCACCACCTCCAGGAAGCCACCTGGATTTTGGCACAGCTCTCACTGTGGCCCGTGGGCTGGGTCCCCGGTGCTGCACACACCAGCACACAGTAGGAGCTCGTGGCTACCTTCCAAAGGAGCATGTGTGTAAGCAGCCCTCACTCCAAACCCTGTGCTTTGCCCACAGCCTAGACCAGCGGCAGACCTTCAGAGCCCGCGGGTGGGTAAGTCCTCTGGGGAGGGGCCAGGGTGAATTTGGCCTTGGAGTGAACTGGGATCAGAGGAAAGTGGGCAATGAGCCAGATGTGGCTCACCCTGCCTGAGACTGTAAATGACATTAAATTAGGGAGGGCCTGGCACATAGCAGACGCACCACAAATGCGTGATGACTGGTTGAGTGGTGAGGGATACAGGAGAGCCATCTGATACCCTTAATGCCTTTGAAAACCATGGTAAAACCTTGAAAGGAAAACCAACTCCTCTCTATTGCTCAAACTGGGAATTCCAAGTTTCTGAAACATGCTCCTCCCTCTTCCCAAAATGTCCCTCCACCTTCCCCTACCCGGCAACCTCCTAACCATCATAGGTAAGATGAGAGCCATTTGCCGAGAATCCGCCACAATTGCTGTCCCGGTTCTCTTCATACCTTTGGGTACTGCCTCTGTATTTCCACAGCACGCATGCACAGATACTTCGCCAACGGTGGGATCACAGGGGGCGGGGCTTCCAGTCTTTCTAGAGTGTGTGTGTGTGTGTGTGTGTGTGTGTGTGTGTGTGCACGCGCACACGCGCACATGGTGGAGGTGCAGCGGATGTCCAGTCGCCACCCTGCAGTGACACCTCCTTCTTTGCTCTTTATCTTGAAGACTTGAGGTGTGGGCACATGACATGTCAGCATTTTGGTTATACCCTTTCTAGTCCTTTTCTGACGCCTCCACTCACACGGAGCAGTGTTTACACAGAGCTGCGGACAGGAGACGCACAAAAAGTGATCCTATTACACCCACTGTTTTACACCTGGTTTTATTTTTCACTTAAAAATATGTGGGGCCCCTGTCTTCTAAAACTAGGTGGTGGTGGTAGTTACATAACCAGACCCACTTCTTTTTTTTTTTTTTTTTTTTTTTTTGCGGTACGCAGGCCTCTCACCGCTGCTGCCTCTCCCTACGCGAAGCTCAGGCTCTGGACGCACAGGCCCAGCAGCCATGGCTCCCGGGCCCAGCTGCCCCGCACGCGGGACCCTCCCGGACCGGGGCACGAACCCGCGCCCCCCGCATTGGCAGGCAAACTGGAAATATATGCTATGCCTTCCCATTATGTCAGTAAACACAGCTCCATGCCCTAACTTTCCAGGGCTACGTTGTATCTCATCGTCTGTATCCCATCTTGACTACTTTGACTACTGGAAATGTGGCTTCTTTCCTTTTGCTTTTATAGACAACTCTGTGGTGAGTTTCTTAGCACTTACATATTTGAACACATCCTTAATTACCTCTATAGGACTGGCTCCTAGAAATGAGCTGCTTGGGTCAAAGGAAATGTAATTTAATGTTTTAGATACAGATCATTCACTTGTCTCCGGAAGGGTTTTAAAAAGTCCAAGTTGTCTCCGGTGTCAGGGCGTGCCCACCTTCCTATCCTCTCACTGCAGGAAGGGATGGGCGTGGCTGAGTTAACATTTTTTAAAAGCTCCCGGTCAGGCATGGAGCTATGTAGTTTAATAATAACAAGAGTGTATATTTCCTGAGGGCTTACCATGCACAGCCAAAGGTCAAAGCGGTTTTCCTTCAGTAACTCGTTTAATCCTCCCAATTAGCTGCCAGGCAGGTCCTCTTATAATCAATTACAGCTTGAGTTGGAAACAAGCGCAGCTGGGATTCAAACACCCTCTGCCAGGTGAAAGGAGCCAAGTTCACCTGGGGCTGCACCACGCCAGGGGCTCAGATCTCACTGTGGTAAAGAAGAGGCGCTTGAGTCTGAGTCCCAGTTCCCTCATCTGTAAAATGGGGCTGACAGCACAGGATGGCTGAGAGGGTTTAAAAAAGACCAGGTAACAAAGCGTCTGGCACCTAGAGGGGGCTCAGTTCATGGAAGCCTGCCCTCAACTCAGGCGATTGCCTTGGAGGCCTGTGGGAAGAAGCAATTGAAGACTTCAGACAACTGGGAGGGGAGGGGTGCCTCTCTGGGCTCCGTATCAGTATCTGGGACAATGGCTTCTGTGCTTTCAAATCGAGCCTGCTCACAGAACGTAAAGATCTCTTTTCCCATTTTCTCACGTTCACCCAGCAACTCAGACTTTGCACAGGTGTGACATCCAGAAGGCTGTGTGCTCCTGCTGGGTGAGAGTGTGGGCGCAGGGGTGACTGTGCAGGCACCCACAAGGAAGGGAAGGGGAAGGGGCCCTCCTAGCTCTGTGGCCAGCCCTGTGGAGCTGGAAGCCCCTGGACTCACTGGGGTCTTTCCAGAGAGAAGACGAACAGAGGTAGACAGGGGAGGAAGGGACGCTCACTCACCAAGCACCAGACAGAGTAAGATGGGTACCGCTTCCCGATATCTACTAGAGATGGAGGCTCGGAGAGGAAAGCGATTCTCAAGGGCATGTGGTTAGTGCAGGGAGAGCCTTCTTTGAATCCAGCCCTGCCATTCACCAGCTGACTGACCCTAAGCAAGGCACTTCCCCTCCCTCTGGAGTTTGTCAGTGGAGGTGATAACACCTGCTACCTCCCAGGGAAGCAGGGAGGACTCAAGGGAATGGGGGGGGGCAAACAGCAACAGGGAGCTGGGAACCTCGGGTGCAGAACCCTCTCTCCACTGATGCTTTTTCTACCTCCTTCTCTAGGAAGATCTGAGCCAATTCATAAGATGTCCTCCCAGCCCCCTCCCTCCCACCTGCTGTCCTCATCAGCTCAGAAGATCCCTCTGGACCAGTTCCAGACCCCTCCCACCTCCTGCATCCTCTGGGACCTCATTCTACCGACCTGCCCCTCCTTCTCCAGGGGCTGCAGCCACTCCCTCTTCTGGCTCTTTCCCATCAGCTTATAAGTACAGTCAAGTCTACCTTATTGAAAAGCACACACACAGATAAAGTAAAATAAAAAGTGCTGCTCAAATACACACACCATCAGCAGCAAAAACAGAAGCCGAATGACAACCTGGGAGAAGATCTTTGCCGCAAAGAGACCAGACAAGGGGCAAACATCTCATTGATGAACTCAAATAAATGAGTAAGAAACACACAAAGATCCTAGATGTTCATACTCTTTCACCCAGTAATTTCATTTCCAGGAAATAACAAGAAACGCACACTCATAGCCTAAGGAAGTGGGCAATGGTACAGTCCCTTTGGAGAGCCTGCTGGTTCTAGGTATAACCATCCGAGAGGTTCATATCCAGTGACTACCAAGTAATTCCCTTTCCAGAAAAAAATCTGGCAATGTATAAATTTATGTATGAACTCAATGTAACATCTAAAAGAGCCAAATATTTTTAAAAAACCAACAAAACCTAAATGTCAAATGAGGTCCATTAACTAAATAAGATGTAACAATATCTAAGCACTGAAAAATATAAAAAAATAATTTGAGAAAGGTGAGGCATTTGAGATGTTTGTATAAACAAGACACTCAAATATGTACCAATGTGTTTTTTAAGAAGTCTGGCAAAAAGGGCAACTTTTAACAATAGTTATATCCAAGTGATGTGAATGTGGAATTTTTTCCCTACTTCTTTCAGTTAATTCATTCAAGGAAAATGTAGTGAATGCCTACTATGTGTCAGGCCGGGCACCGGGCTTCAGGCAAGCTTCCTCCCTCCAGGAGCTTCCAATCTGGAGAGAAGGGGTAAGGCTCAACGGGAGGTGAGGGCACACCTAAGAGGCACCTGGCTGGAAGGAAGTGCATTCCAGAGAGCACTGCCTGAGCACAGCCTGGGTAGCCAGGTCAAAGGTGGAACCATCCCCTCTACCCACCTGGAGGTGCAGCAGCTGCGGGGTGGGCGAGCTGTGGTGGGGAAGAGCCGTTTTCACACGTCAAGCTTCCCTTTTCTCATCCACCCCTTCTTGTTAAGAATGTCCCTGGCAGCCACCTTGTCTCGCTCTGCCCTGGTACCAACTCAGACCCGAGGGGACCTGCATCCCCTGCTGCCCCGGGTCCTTGAAGATCTGGACCGCCATGGCCGCGTGGGTTTGGGAGCTGCTGGCTGGGGCTGATTAGGTAATGTGGTGAGTCACAACTTTCTGATGTTCCAAGTAAGTCACCTTGAAAGATTCTGCCAACCCTGCACACACTGGGGACCTGGGACCCTTGCACACAGCAGGAGCAAGTCCACTAGCCTAGGCAGCTATAGGGCTTCGATGGGTACAGGGAAGCAAAACACAGTTTACGGAATTTCCACTTCGGTGTTTGTCCTCTGGTATCTATCGCGTGACCCTAGCAGACAAGGAGGGACAGGCACCAGAGGCACTAGAAACATGTTTGGGAGGAAAATGAACAACTGAGAGGGTTCCATCTCAACCCTCCTTTTCTTTTTTTCCTGTTTTTATTTGGGCCTGATCTGGGGACTCCCCTAGGGGATCTGGCTGTGGGCACTGAGGGGGTAGTCCCCGCTAGCCTGGGCCTTGCTTTGTCACCCTGAGCAGGACGACGACTCCTTCATTGGGAGGAGGTAACAAAGGGGAAGTCCTTGGACAGCTGGAGTGGAGGCAGGGGCGGGGGGAGCGCCAGAGCCGGAGCATACCAGGTGTTCCCGGGTGTTTGTTGAAGGAGGGCACAGATCGATTTCGGAGACCCCAAGGGGCTTCCACAGAGCGGTCAATCACTCAGCATTTGGGGGAGACCAAAAGGGTGTCCTTCTGAGAGAAGGGTGGCTTTTAACCCTCTCAGAGCTAGAGGCTTAGCTGAGTCTGACGAGGAGGTGGGAACTTCTACCCGCAGGTGTCAGATGCGGAAACTGAGGCCAGGGGACTCCCCTAGCACGAAGGGGAGTGGACTCTGCGACTGGACCTCCGAGCCAGAGCCTCGCCCAAGCACACCACTGCTCCCACTGGGACTCAATGTTTCCCATCTGGAGGAGAGGGAGGGAGACAAGCACGCCCGAAAGAGGGAGTGGTCTGAGGTTCCGGATCCCTGAGAGCGAGCGCTTAGGCCCGACTTTCCCCGCTTCCCGGATCCTACCCAGGCCGTCCCTCCATCTGGAGAGCCCTTCCCCCTTGTCGGCGGTCCAAAGCCTCAACATCCCTAAAGGCCCGGGGGGACGCCTCGCATCCCCCGCAGTCTCCCTTCAGACGGCCGCTCCCCACCCCTCTCCCCAGCGGCGCCCCCTCACGGGCCAGGGGCGAGCGCAGCGGGCGGTGAGGCCTCCCGGGGCGATTCCGTGCCCCCAGACAGAGCGGCGTGACTCGACCAAGGATGCAGCGCGGGCCGGCGGAGCCCGCACTCGGACCCGGGCTTCTCGCCCCCGCGGGCCCTCTCTCCCGCCGAGGGACCCCGGGCCGGGCGGCGCTGCCCGGAGGGCTCCCGGGCGGGGTGCGCCCTCCCTCCGCGGGCCGGGCTCCTGGCTCAGCCGCCGCGCTCAACTTGGGGCGCAGCTGGGATGGAGGCGGCGGCCGGGGGACCAGGGCGCCCAGTCGGTGCGCACACAAGGGTCCCTCCGGGACAGGTGGCCCGGGCGGGCGGCGGCCGAGCCCTCCCCACCCCTCCGCAGCCCCTGTCCCTTCCCCTTCCTTCTCGGAGCGCTCCTCCCCACCTGTGCCCGGGGAGCCCCCAGGTCAGTGTCCCGGAGCCCGCCCAGCTGCACCCTCCGCAGAGCCCCTCATACCTCAGGCTCCCGTGGCTCCGGGAGGCGGCCAACTGGTCCCAGCGGGCCGTCGGCGAGGCGGTGGGAGGGAAGTGCCCAGAGCCCGGCGGGCGGGAGCACCGCCCCTCAGGCCCGGGGCGTGGTCAGCCCCGCCCCGCCCCTGAGGGGGTCCCTTGCATCTTCACCGCTCCCGGCGCCCAGGGCTGGACCATCACCAAGCCGCGGGCCAGCAGGTATGGTGCGCTCGCCGTGCCTCCCTGCTGCCTGTTCTATGGGCTTATAATCCCATTGCCCCTATTTAACAGATGAGAAAAACGAGGCTCAGAGCGGTTAAGTAACTCAACTTCAAACAGCTGAGAAGGGGCAGTATCGGTATTTGAACTCGGGCCCGCCTGACGCTACTGTACCTCCTCACTGCGTGCCCCGTGCTAAACGTTTTGCCTGCATCCCGCAGTGTTTTACCTTCGCCGCTCTGTCCTTTCCCCCCTCACTCTCCTCCTGGTCCACTGCACACTTGCTGTGTTGTCTTCACTTCCTCCTCGCCCGTCCTCTCACTCAGCTGATGACCAGCGCCCAGGCCACGGAGAAAATGCAAGCGCTCCATCCCAGCGCCGGGAACAGTCTGCCTCAGTATGTGCCGCTGAATGAACGACTCAGAAGAAAATTCCCACCAGCTTCCACCACCCATCCGTCCACCTCCTGAGATGGCGCCCAACCTCCCCTTCCCTCTGGGGACCAGGCTGAACTGGCCCAGCTGGCCCGGAAGCCCCCTCCACTTGTCCACAAGATCCCACCCTTCAAGCCAACACTGATCCAGTGATTCTGTCCTCTCTCCCCTCTCCTCAATCATTCCTGTCAGTTCACACGCTGTTACTTCTCCTATCCTAAAACTAAAACCAGAGAGGAAAAACAACAAGAACAAAACACTCTTACGAACCCCCTCTGCCCCCTCCAGCTACGGCTGCCTCATTTTCCCCTTCCCTTTACAGCAAAAGTCCTCCAAGGGTTGTTTCTCCAGGCTGTCTGCAGTCTCTCTCCCCCATTCTCCTTTAAAACCCATGTAATCAGGCTCTTGCCCCTCTCCCCACTAATCCCCAGATCTGTCATTTGGGGGCCCCAGTGATGTTCACGTTGCTGGGTGCAGTGCTGAGTCTCCGTCCTTGTCTTGCTGGTCCCTCCAGCAGTATTTCTCACCGCTGCCCACTTCCTCCCCGCTGATGCACCTTCCTCTCTTGGCTTCCCAGACACCACATTGCCTGGTTCTCCTCTTCCTCCTTGGTGACCCCCCATTCTCTTTTGTAGCAGCCCCCCAACTTCTAAATGTCACCCCAACCTGTGGCTTTGGAGGCTTCTAGCTGCGGATGACACCAAATGTGGCCTGCAGCCTGGACCTCTGCCTAAACTTACGTATCTAACTGTGTGCTGGAGACCTCCCTTATCTCACGCCGTCCAACGTCCTGATCTCCCCCAAAACCATCCTCCTGCATCTACCCCATCTCAGTTAACGAAAACTCCACGTTCTAGGTCCTCAGGCCCTAAACCTGGATTCCTCTCTCTGCCCACAGTCTGCATACCCCACATCCACTCCAAGAGCAAATCCCATCTGCTCCACCTTGAAAATATACCCAGAATCGGACATTTCTCACCCCACCCTCTTGTCCAAGCCAGCAGCCCCTCCACAGGCTGAGTGCGGAGACCTCTTCTCACTCTATCCTGCCTCCCCCAAACCCCTGTCCAAACGGCAGCCAGAGAGATAATGGTAGAACTAGGTCCAGATCACATCCCTCCTCCGCCCCACCCCCTCCAGTGGTTCCTCATTGAGCTCAGAAGCCCCACCTCTGCCCTCTGACCACATCCCCTTCTTTTCCATCAGCCAGACCCTGCCCAGCCACACTGGCCTCCCTGCTGGCTCCCACCCACTCCAGGGCCTTTGTTCTTTCCACTCCTCTGCCTGGAACAGCCTTGACTACATACCTGCTTAGCTACTTCTGTCACTCCCTTCAGGTTCAAGCTTCAATGTCAGCTTCTCTCTGAGGCTTCCCTGACCTCCATTCACACCCCCATGCCTTCCCTCCTCGATTTCCCCCCACCCCCGCCCCCGTACACCTATCAGCATCACCATGTGACCTGCTTCGCATTTCTCTTAGGCATTTATTTTATTGCCAATCCCCTGCCCTAGAATGTGAGCTCCACAGGACAGGGGGTTCCTGCTGACCTGTTCACTGCTGTGACTCCCTCCTGGAACAGTGTCTGGAACAGTAACTGGGCACCCAACCAACATGTGTGGAATGGATAAACCTGTACCCTTTCACCGCTGGTAATATTCACAATACTTTTTCTGTATATTGGCTTTTTCATTCCAATAAATATATTTTAAAAGGAAACTTTATATTACTGCCCTGGAGGAGGCACCACTACCACTAGCCTAGAATAGAAGGAAACAGTAAAAATGAGAATAAAGCAAATGCTCTAAGGCTCTGGGGACCCCATGGCCTATCGAAGGGCTGAACCCGCTCCTGCTTTCTCCCTGTGAGGAAGTGAGATTCACAAGATATACAGAGGCAGTAAAGACAGGCCAGCACCTAGCAGAGACCTGCCCCTGGACCTGAGCAGAGACCTTAAAGAAATAAAAAACAAATCCAGAATTGAGAAGGCAATGGCTTTCTTCTGGGAGCCATCTCTTGGGCTGTGCTCAGATATCCCCAGGGAATCTGCCTCCTTGCAGCTTAATTAATCTCACAACAATGCTGAGATCATGCTGTCATCAGCCTCATTTACAGGTGAGGAGTCTGACGCTGAGATGGGAACTGGCCCGAACTCACAGAGCCAATATGATAGACGGGCAGAGACTAGAATTGGAGCGCTTGTCAGACTCTGGGGCCAAAGCCCTTCTAGGCTGACCTGGCCTGGCTGTCGGGGCAGTTTCGGGGGAGGCGATAACGGGGATGGAAGCACCCAGGTGCCAGCCCTGCTCTGGCCTCAGTTTACCCATCTGTAAAGTGCTGCCTGGGAAGCACAGCCTGGCCACCAGGGACTCTTGTTGAACTCTGGGAGGGAAGGGTATCCTCTTTCTTCTGTGTGGGCACTGGGTGTACCCTCTGTTCTGGACGAGGAGTGGGGAGTGTGTAGACCAGAGCTTTACGGTGCCTCGCCACCACCAGATGAAGGGACGACCCATCTCAGAACACAGCCCATCCCCCAGGGAGGCCAAGACACATGCAGCGGAACTTGACATCACTGGAGCCTCTGGGCTTGATCTGACTGGCCCTCGGCTTCCCCATTATAAAGTTTGGTTTAACCAGATGAGCTGGATTCTTTTTCCCTGTGCAAAGAAGAATCCTAATTGATACAATTTTCACTATAGCACTTTCTGCTCCACCTATAAGCAAGATGGAACCTCTCCCATTTTCATGAAAAAGATAAGAAAACAGTAAAGCAAAGTCCCCGCTTTCACCCCATCACCTCCAGTTCTCTCCCGCCTTCAACGAGGTTTCTCCAAAGAGTCACCGCCACGTGTCGCTTCTGATCCTTCCCTTCCTAGGTCCCCTTGCCTGTTGTCATCTGCTTCCTGTCCCCTACTGGGAATGGAGGCTTTTGCCAGTGTCATAGCGACCTGACTGTGGCCCAATCCTATCAATATAGGATAAACAACAGTATTGTTAACCTTTGTTAACAAAACAACGGACTGAAAGAATTGACTGTAAACTTAAAACCTTAAAAATATCAGTACTTCCAGCTTTGTTTCTCCAAGAGAGGCCCAAAAGCCACAGCAACCTTTGGTCTGCCACCCCCAAGTCTCAGGGACACCCCAGTGCCCAGACTTTGGTTTCTAAGACCTTCTTCACCAAAGGAAAACAGGGTTCCTCGGAACATTAAAAAAAAATTTGGAGTGGGGGGACAGTCCAGAATGTCCTGTTGTGGCCAGGAAGTAAGGCCACCCTCAGAAATACCAGGAAAGCAGGGGAAAGATGATGGAACCATCAAAAGTCTCCCCCAGTGCTGGCCAACCCACAACAATACAGGCATCAGAAGTTGTTCATGGAAATATAGTTCATTTGAATAAATTCACTCTGTGAAAGGCCATGGCTATAATGATACTCAAAAGTGAAACATTACCATAATGCCTTCAGAGAGGGTTGTAGTATAGGAAAGACGACTGCCATATGACTTGTTTGAATTTTTATGGAACTTATTAAGTTGGGATGTGTTAGTCTGTGTATCTATCTTGTCTCTTTTATTGGTGTTAACTAATTAGAGGGACATGTTTGCTTTAGCTGTGTAATCAGAAAAGAGTAAACTCACAGCCCTGGGCTGGAGGCTGGGGGCAGGCAGAAACTGCACCATGAAAGGAAAGGCTGACTTGTGGTGGTCTCACAGGACCACCGGGTTGATGAGGCTCCTTCAGGTACGCAGTGTGGGGTCACCCTCGGCTGTCCAGGAGAAGGAGCGTTCACAGAAAATGTCCACAATGATTAACTAGCCAAGTGTCACCCCAGGAGAGACAGTAAAGCCCTGTTTCCTAGCCAAGGACCAAGGTCAAACATACAGATGCAGTGACCTCAGCTTATCTTGGGAGATTATCACAAACATGAGAGGGCATCCAAATTCCATCAACAAAGCCCCAGGGAGAAACCACAACAAATACAGCAAAATCCCTAAGAAGAAATAAAAGCCAAGTTGGAAGTGATGCTCACTGTCTTGACGTTTTACAAGAGTTTTAAGTGTAAATGTTATGACAGTGTTGTTCTTGGATGCAGCCATAAGAAATCTGTAATTGCAGTTTAAATTGACAGGGATTTACTTATTCAAGTTTGTAATCAAGGTTGGAATACTCAAGAAAAATTGGATTTTTAAGTTTTATTTATGAGGTAGAAGAGCTTTAGGGTCCACATAGTTCTAGGGACTGAGATGTCTCGATAGCAACAGCTCTGTCAGCAAATGCAGCGGGCGGTTTATAGGCTGCCTCTCTGATTCTCCTGCTGGCATCTGATAGTTGACCATGAACTCTCTGTGCCCTTGGCCTCCTGACCCTCTGACTGGTCATCCTCTAGTGGACTCTTCCCTCTCAACCTACCTGTGCCGCACACAGGAGTCCTCAGGCCCTTTGCCGGCCCCCTCTCTCCTTGCCGTGCACATTCCCCATGTGTCTCCTGTACCTGTGGCCTGGCCTCCTTCCAAAGCTGAAACCTTGTCCAGCCCGCAGAGGGGTTGCAGGTGTCCAGAGCTACCTCCTGAAATGGCAGCATCAACGCTCCTGGGCCCTCATCTCTCCCACTCCCTTACCCAATCAACCACCAAGTCCTGCCAATTTCACCTTCTCACTCTCTCAAACACGCCTTCTCCTTTCTGTCTCCTTACAGCAGCCCTCAGCTAGCCATCAATCCATCACTCGGTACTTTCTGACAACTCACAATGTGAAGGTCCTAGAAATACAAGGCGGACCAGGGCCTGCCATTCGGAGCCTAAGCCAGCACGTCTCAAGCTTTACTGTGCACACCAGTCCCGGGGGACTGGTTAAAATGCAGATTTTAATGCTACAGGTTTGAGCTGGGGCCTGTGACTCTGCATTTCTAAGAGGCTCCCAGGTGCTGCTGCTGCTGGTGGTGGTCCCAGGCCCACTCTTTGAGTACCAAGGTCCTAGATTACACAAGGGTTTTGAGTCTTGCCAAACAGAATGGGCAGAGAGCCATGGAGGAGCCAGGAGGGAGGGGTCTTTTGACCCAAATGACGTTAAGTCCTTCTCCAGAGCCAATGCAATAGACGCTGGTTTCTTTCATCAAATCATCTTCCCTAGGACAGGGCTCTTCTGCTATTCTTGGCTGGATCAGGGAATTTCCCATGATGCTTAGTGAGCCTCTTGCCTCCTGAGCTTGGTAATTAAGATGCCCAAGGCTTTCACCCCATCTCTGGAGAAAAAAACAAACAACACTGCCTTCAACCCCTTCCTCTCTCACTGCATCCACCCCCGCCTCTGAAAAGGCTTTTGCCTGGCCAGCCCTGTGCTCCTGCACCGGCAGCTCCGGAACGGTCCCCTGCTTCTAAGATACCTCATCTAATTTTTCTTTCGGAACTTCCCGAAGCTGCCAGGGTTAAGGATGAGGTCCAGCTCTTTTACATTGCCCTCCAAAGGCCACCTTCCTGGACTTCTCCACTGCCTTCCGGCCTAGGATTCACAGGTTTGCTCCAACCAAGAAGAAACATCCCTTCCCTGTTGCTTCTCTGGTCTCCTCAGCCTAAGAATGTCCTTCCCAACTCCTTGACTGACCCTCTAACTTCTTAACAGAATTTTAAAGTGTTTACATTTATTTAATTTCTGTGCAAGCTTAGGAAGAACATATTATTTTGACCATTTTGTAGATGACAAATCTGAGGCTCAGAGAGGCTTGGTCACTTACTTCAGGTCACACAGCCAAGAAGGCACTGGGTGGAGACTAGAGCTAAGCCTTTCACTCTATCCTTCTGTTGGGTCACCAGAGTTTTGCTTGTTCTTAGTATTTCCTTGTGAGCCATACTTCGATGGAGGGATATCCATGGTGTGATGTGAGCCCAGAGGAGGCTCCACCACCTGTTATGTGCTCGAGCTGACTCATGTCAGCTGGAGAGAGGCGATGGTGGCCATCTCTTCCCGACTCATGTTAAGTGACATCACACTGGTAGCATGAAATTGGCTACGCTGGGACTATTTACGCCACGGAAGTTGGCAAATGCTACAAATCAGGGCTTCCTTCCTGCAAAGCAAGTGGTTAAACATTAGCCAGCACACCATTGCAGCTCACCCAATTCTCGGACGTAGAGACAGCCTCCTTGAGAAGATGACTTCTGAGCTGAGCCTGGCAGGATGGGTCGGGGGTGGGCGGGTGGACAAGTGTTGCCTTCACCTAGAACATTCTACCTGTCTGCTTAAGTCTCACAAAAAGTGAGCAAGTGGTCTATCCTAGAAAGGAGGCAAATGGTTTAGAAGAGAAGAATGCTAGGAGTGCAGAAGGGATTCTAGTTGGAGGACAGAGTGGGTACAAGGGTCACCTGACCTTGTGTTGTCACCTGGGAGAAACAGAGTTTACCCTGCATACGCTTGGAGGCCAGTGGTGGTTTGCATGCAGGAGAGGGACACAAGTGAACGTTTGGGGGGAAGATCTCCCTGCTGGCAGTGGGAAGGAGTAGAGGATGGCTGAGAGGGCCCGACGAGGAGGCCACTGAGACAACCCACGGAAGAGATGCTGAGGGCTCTAAGACAGCTGCCGGGGGCTGGCTGTGGGTGAACCAGCCCCCTGCAAACTCCATGAAACCCTGGCTGACGGGTACTGTGGGGTGGGGAGAGAGGCAAGCGTCTAGAAGGAAGCTTGGGCACCTGGATGCCAGTCACTTGAGACAGGACACATGGGCTGTGGGTTAGTTTTGGGGGAAAAGATGGTGAATTCAAGTTACGTGTGTGTGATATGCATTTGAGGCACCTGGGCCAGCCAGGTGGGCGGTCAAAGGCAGACGGGCATTGGAGCTGGATCTCCAAACACAGATCTGAGCTGGAGACACACAGTTGGAGGTCATTGGCTCAGAGTGATGGACACGTGGACAGAGCTCTGAGGGGCACCAGTGTTCAAAAACCCATCAGGAGAGTCGCCAGATGTCCACTATCAGGGTGGGGTTTTTTTTCTCTTAAAAATAATGAGAACTTCCAGTTTCCGGTCCAGGACGTAAAGAACTTGAAAGTCATCACTCCCATTCTCCCAAAAAGAAAAAAATCTGAACAAACTGAAAATCAATAACTCTTCTCAGATCCCTCAGAGAACTGAGGTCACAGGGCAAATCAGTGGCCTGAAAACTGGAGCGAGAGGTGGAGGCAGAGCAGAAGCCCACAGCTAGAGCCAGCGCTGGCAGGACACTCATACGGCGGGTGACAATTGCCGGGGACTCCAGCGTAGATTAGCCTGAGAGTTAAAAACGTAAGGGGACCCCAAACTTTCACGCTTTGGGCAGGGAGAGGGGAAACCAATTATTTGGAAATACGTCATGAGCATTCTGTTCTCTGTAATGTAAGGGCAATAAAAATTGTTCTCTACCCTCTTAGGGTTTCCAGCTGGGACTGACATAAAAGAGATTAACAGCAGAAAAGCATACGGACTTTATTTACGTATAAGTGGGAGCCCTCACAACAAAAACAAAGACCCAGAGAAGTGACTGAGACCCAAGTGAATTAACAGTTAGGGTTAGCTGGGACTTCCCTGGTGGCGCAGTGGTTAAGAATCCCCCTGCCAATGCAGGGGACACAGGTTTGATCCCTGGTCCGGGAAGATCCCACATGCCGCGGAGTAACTAAACCCGTGCGCCACAACTACTGAGTTTGTGCTCTAGAGCCTGCGAGCCACAACTACTGAGCCTGTGTGCCACAACTACTGAAGCCTGCACGCCTAGAGCCCGCGCTCTGCAACTAGAGAAAGCCCCCGCGCAGAAATGCAGCCAAAATCATAAATAAATAAATTAATTAAAAAAAACAATTGGGGTTAGCAATTGTGGACAAGTAACTAAATTACATGGGAGGTCTATAGGGAGATAAGAGTTATTGAAACAAAGCCTGTTTGTATGGATATCTCTTGGCTTTACCTCCCTCCCTCTGGTGATAGGAATGTTATTTCCTCCTAGTACAGAGAGGGCACCTTTCATGTGGAAATTTTATCTCCTGCTTTCAGAAAGAAAAGGAAAGTCAGAGTGTGCCCTTCATCCCTATGCTGTTTCTCAAGTGCTCTGAAGTCAAAATAATGTGCCACAGTGGCATGTTTGGGGGGATATCCTGAACCCCTTCGGTAACAAGCCCAGCCCTTAAGGGAAAGGACCTTCCTAGCGCCTTAACCCACCTGGGAAAGGGAAATTAGTCAATTCCATCCACCCTGGATTCCTGATCCTACATAGGAAAGAAAAAAAAGGCTAATAAGCTCCTCTGAAATTCACAGCCCGGGGACTCTGGCCCACTGAAAAAAAATGACAGCAGACTTCCCTGGTGGCGCAGTGGTTAAGAATCCACCTGCCAATTCAGGGGACACGGGTTCGATCCCTGGTCCGGGAAGATCCCACATGCCGCGGAGCAACTAAGCCCATGTGCCACAACTACTGAGCCCGCGTGCCACAACTACTGAAGCCCATGCTCCAGAACAAGAGAAGCCACCGCAATGAGAAGCCTGCGTACTGCAAACGAAGAGTAGCCCCCGCTCGCTGCAACTAGAGAAAGCCCGTGTGCAGCCCAACACAGCCATAAATAAATAAATAAATTTATTGAAAAAGAAGAAAACAATGACAGCAGCCATGAAGATTTAATTATAAGATTATAGAATGTTTCTCCTTCATAACCTTCCAAAACAGAAAGCGCCAGGCCCAGATGGTTTCGCTGGTGGATTCTACAAAACATTTGAAGAAGAAATGACACAGCAGCAAAGGAGACACTTTCCTAGCATCCTATGAGGTCAGCATTACCCTAATACCAAAACCAGATGAAGACATTATAAGAAAGGGCAATTATACAGCTCATACAGCTCAATATCAAAAAAACAAACAACCCAATCAAAACAATCGGCAGAAGACCTAACTAGATATTTCTCCAAAGAAGACATACAAATGGCCAACAGGCACATGAAAAGATCCTCAACATTACTAATTATTAGAGAAAGGCAAATCAAAACTACAATGAGGTACACCTCACACTGGTCAGGATGGCCATCATTTAAAAGGCTACAAATAGGGCTTCCCTGGTGGCGCAGTGGTTCAGAGTCCGCTTGCCGATGCAGTTCGTGCCCCGGTCTGGGAAGATCCCACATGCCGCGGAGCAGCTGGGCCCGTGAGCCATGGCCGCTGGGCCTGCGCGTCCGGAGCCTGTGCTCTGCAACGGGAGAGGCCACAACAGTGAGAGGCCCGCGTACCGCAAAAAGAAAAAAAAAAAAAAAAAATGGGGGACAAAAAAGGCCTCTGTTCCCGGGAGCCCCACAGGGTCCCATTCGATGTCATTTTCACGAAACTGCAAAGTTCAGACACCTCCTCTGAGCTCCCGTGGCCCCTGCACACACCGTGCTGCTGCCTCAGTCAAAGTCAGCTCCCCTGGCTTCACAGCTGGGCAGAATGTGGGCTCATAGACTTTCAGGGACGTGCCACTCTGCTGCTCCCCCAGCCCCTTCCTCTCCTGAGAGCTGCTCCCCACCCTCCCCAGCCTTGTGGGCCTAGTGGCTGGCCCTCACCACCCCCCGAGCCAGGTCGTGGTGCCCCTGCATCACTGCCTGGTCACCTGGCCTGGCTGGGCCCGTTCCTGCAGGCTCTCCGTCCTCAGCCTCAGGAGGCCTGGGTCAGCCACGGAGCCTGTGTGGTCCTGGCTAAGCCCCTGGCCTTCTCTGAGCCTCAGCTTTTTCCTCTTGAAGATGGAAGGAGGATCCCTGCCCCAGCAGCAGGAAAAGCCATGGCCGCGCAGGGTGCAGCTCACCCTGGAGCGAGGTTTGGATTCTTCCGTGGGTGAGGGTCCTGAGCCCTCCTGTGGGGCTTAAAACATCTCCCTTCCTACCCTGTGCTCTCCTGAGTTCTCGTAGGCTGGGGCTTGGCTGTGGGAAGAACGTCTGGTCTGCGTTTCCTTCCAGTGTCCACTGGGCCCCACCGTCCCCGTGGGACCTTGGGTGAAACACGTCATCTCTCTGAAGCAGAAACAAGCATAATTACTGCTGCACAGCGCACTCTCGGGGTGGACGGGAACACCTGCTCACAGCAGGAGCTCAGCACAAGGTAGAGCTTGTATTACTTCTTTGCTTCCTTAGAGTATGTCCCTCGTAGTAATTGTTCTTAACAAGACGGGATCATCTTGTAAAGCTCAGATGAGGCCTGATTGCACCTGAGGGCTGCCCGAGTGTCCCTGCAACTGTCATTTCCAGGTCCCCTGTGTGTGTGGAGGTGGCATCGGGACCAAGCATGATGGTGAGCGTCCTGGGCACCGAAGGTCCTGCCCGCCCCTCCACCCCCACTTTTTGGGATGACGGATGTGTCCCCAGCATGCCCCATCTTGCTGGGTGGTTTCTCCAGGTGCCCAACTGCCCCTGTTAAAGGCTAGGCATAGATCCAGCCAGGCCTCTCGTCACCCTGAGTGTAGGTCCACGGTTGGCCGATGACCAGTGGCCTCAGCCTGGGCCCAGGTCGTTCCTCACGACTGTTGATGACAAATTAAGCAATAGTCGATCTAAGACAGAAATGGAACATTTTATTCGAGCCAACCTGAGGATTATAACCCAGGAGACAGTCCTTCAGAAAGCTCTGAGGACTGCTCTGCCCGTGAGAGGTCAAGGAACAGTGACATAAGTATTTGAGACAAAGGGTTATACGTCAAATGACGTCAAATGGCATGTTACTGACAGTTTACACACTCCAGAACTACGTGTGGAAGGCAAGTCATAGGTCGTCGTGGCCTCTTACAAGCTTAAGGAAGGTTGTCTCCTAAGGGGTTTTGACCTTTGGTGAGATTAAGAAGGAATGTTTTCTCCTAAGAAGGTCTGATTAAGGCAGACACACAATATACAGGAAAGGGGAGGGAGGAGGCCCAAATGGACAAAGAAAAGGTTTATATTTAAATTTTTCTCATCTTGCTGTATTACTGGAACTTCATTTCATCGTTATAAACTACAGCCCCGTGGGTTCTGCTTTCCCATCAGCCAGAGCTCTGGCTGCCCGTCCTCTGAGCACCCACCGCGGGGCTGGCTTGGCTCCAGGGCCTTCTGGGCCTCTGTTCCCCAAACAAAAGGCAAAATCAGGAACACACACGGGGAGGGAGCGTGACGACCAGGTCGCTTCGCCCTCCCCGAGCCTTGAGAGGTGGGACCGGAGGAAGAGAAGGGGGACCACAGCCAGCAAGGGGCTGGCAGCCGGGGCTGAGTCGGACTTTGGAGCTGGGCCCCAGGACCCCGGGGCTCTGAGAAAGCCAAGAGCCAGGCCTTCTTCTTAACCTTCATCCTTAGGCACTGGGCCCAGACACAGCAGGGCCAAGGCAAGGTCCCCCACGGCCAACATTTCACTAGAAAAATTGCTCCCGTGGAGGTGAGGCCTCCCAAAGGGCGAGGCCAGGGTGAGTGGAGAGCGAGGGCCATGCCAGCTGTGCACACCCGCTGGCCCCCGCCCTGCCGCCCGAGCTCAGAGCCCGGTTAGTCTTTGTGGGGGGCCTGAGGCTGGGCCCACAGCTCCACGGGGCTCTGGCTGTCTCACAAGTCGGCAGGATGAGGCTGCGCCTGGGTGGGATCTAACTTTCTCTCTCTGACTACCCCGCTTTAAGACCTGTTATTTGTAGTAAAGCCAAACAGGATATAAAAATAGTCCCCTGAGGAGTTCCCTGGTGGTCTAGTGGTTAGGATTCCGGGCTTTCACTGCCGTGACCCGGCTTCAATCCCTGGGGGAACTGGGGTCCCGCAGGCCACGAGGCATGGCCAAAAAAAAAAAAAAAAAGTCCCCTAATCGACTTAAAAATGGTTCCCCAGAAAAGCAGGACAGTTGCTGCCCAGAATGTGCCAACCATTTAGGAACCAAGAGAGGACTTTAAATTGTCCTTCGTATCACAGACACATGTGGGAGGGGGTGACAGGCGTTCCTGGTACTCAGGCGGCATTGACAGGCATTGTCCCTGGGTCCCCCTGCGGGGCAAGGGGAGAGAGGAGGGGCAGAAACGCCAGGGCCTCCCAGTCCCTCTAGGCCAGAGGAGGAAGGGGCTGGAGGCCACACCAGACTCCCCACGACACACCCCATGGTCCACCCGCCTTGGGCTTCCTTGGGTGTCACCCAGCTGTTCATCCTCCAGGAGACTGTGGGCCATTCAGAGCATCAGTTTCCTCATCCTCAAACTAGAAATAATATTCATCCTTCCCTCCCAGGTTCAGAGTGAAGGACCGGCTACCTGGGGGCCTGGGCAGGGAGGGCACCATGGAGGTGGACAGGGTAACCCTCTCGCCATGAGGGGCTTGTGCTTCTGTGGTCCGTGGCCTCACTCCCTCGTCCTCCCAGGACACTTGTCAGGCTGTCTGTCCACACAGCTTTGGCCCTAACCATATTATCTGGGCATCTGGCTCCAGTTCTGGCAGATTCCCTTGCTGTTCCACTCTCCAAATGGATAAGACAAGCGGATTAAATACCAATTATGTCTCCAGGATCCATGGCTGGGTTTTCCTGGCCTGATGTGGTATTTTTCTGAGTAAGAGGAAGAAATCATCGAGGCAGACTCCTGCCATTTCCGAAGCGCCTTCGGTCTTCTGGGTGAGTTCCAGGGAGGCTCTCTTACCACCACTACCCCTACCCTCCAAACCCTGTCTGCATCTCCTCCAGGAAGCCCCAGGAATGTCTCAGCTACAGCCACCCTGAAATATGTCCCCTCCTCAGGTGGGTTTGCCTTTCTCTTTGGGCTCCGAGACCCTGTCCTCCAGCCGGAGCCAGCCAGGAGCAATGGACCAGAGTCACAGCTCCTCTCTGGTTGCAGGACGCTCTGAGAACTGTACAGTCACCTCAAATGCTCGTCGTTGTCATCACCATTCTCCTTCAAAACAGCCATGGAGCTGGATGTGTCTGGATTCAAATTCCAGCTCTACCGTGTGAGCACGACCTGTGTGCTGTGGGCAAGTCCCCTGGCTCCCGGGCCTCAGTCTCCTCCCCAGCAGAATGGGGATGATAGTGAATCATAGGCAAGGCCCGGGTAGGGCCAGCCACACCACAGGGCTCAGCAAATGGGGCCGATTTCAGGGGAGCGGCTGCCTGGCCCCTGCTTGTCCTTCCAGCACAGGTGTGGTCCTTCAGTTTTAAGGAAAATTTTAAGAAGATGCGCGATTGTGTGTGTGTTTTTTTAATAAATTTATTTATTTATTTTTATTTGTTTACGTTTGGCTGCACCGGGTCTCCGTTGCTGCGCGCGGGCTTTCTCTAGTTGTGGCGAGCAGAGGCTACTCTTCGTTGCAGTGCGTGGGCTTCTCATTGCCGTGTCTTCTCTTGTTGTGGAGCACGGGCTCTAGGTGCGTGGGTTTCAGTAGTTGCGGCACGCAGGCTCAGTAGTTGTGGCTCATGGGCTTAGTTGCTCCATGGCATGTGGCATCTTCCTGGACTAGGGCTTGAACCCGTGTCCCCTGCATTGGCAGGAGGATTCTTAACCACTGCGCCACCAGGGAAGCCCTCACAATTGTTGAAATAAGAGAAATAACATGTAAGAGTTCAAAAACTAACAATAGTAACAATAACATACGGCTTTAATAAATGGTGTTGAGTCAATGGGATATCCATATGGATATAAGTGAGTTTCAACACCATTCCCCATACAAGGGAGCAGGACCCTATGGGGCCTTCCTAGGACAGAACCACCCCTGCAAAGTCCTCTGCCTGCCTCTTGTCTGTAGAAAAACTTTAGTCAAACAATACCTTTAATCAGAAAAATGAAAAAATACAGAAGCAAAGGAAAATAGTCAAACAAGACAAAATAATAATAGTTTAGTCATTAAACAAAGTCAAGGACCTTTAGTTCCTCCTCAAGGGCTTTAGATAATATTCTGAGCCGCATCCTTTGCGCTCTTTTATAGGCACTGAAACCCCCACCAGGTGGAAGGAGTTAACTACGTGATGACCAGGCGGTAGCCATGACATGAGCTGCTCCATCTTACACAATTCAGGGAACTGGCCTCAAGGAAATGAGAACAGACCGACCTTGGAACTGAAGATTAACTGTATTTAAAATAATCAAGATGACCCTGATCAGACTACCATACGACCAATTTTAAGATGATTTTCAGAGCTAACTGTGCTGTTCTGCGTGTAGCCTCCTTACACCCCTGCCTATGCACCCCTGAAATTCCCCTTTAAAAACTCTTGCCCCTCGGGACTTCCCTGGTGGCGCAGTGGTTAAGACTCCGCACTCCCAATGCAGGGGGCCCAGGTTGGATCCCTGGTCAGGGAACTAGACCCCACATGAATGCCGCAACTAAGAGCTTGCATGCCACAACTAAGAAGCCCGCCTGCCGCAACTAAGACCCAGCACAACCAAATAAATAAAAATATTTAAAAAACAAAACAAAACAAAAAAACTCTTGCCCCTTGATCAACAAAGGGTAGTTAGTTCTTTGGGACATGCCTTCACCTTCTCCCCAGTATTCCAAGTTTCTTCAATAAAGCTTTCTTTCCTTTTACACAACACTTGTCTCTAAGTATTGGATTCTTTCTTTCTTCTTTTTTTTGTGGGGGGCTGTGCCCGTGTGGCATGTGGGATCTTAGTTCCCCAACCAGGGATCAAACACATGCCCCCTGTACTGGAAGCTCAGATTCTTAACCACTGGACCACCAGGGAAGTCCCATCAGTATTGGATTCTTGAGCAACGAGCAGCCAAACCTGAATTTGGTAACACCAATACCATACATAAAAATCAACTCCCAGTGTATTGAGAATCAAGCAATGAGAAAAGCGAACAAAGCTTCTAGAAGAAAACAAGGGTATATCTTTATTGGGTTATGCAAAGCCTTCTTGAAGAGGACACAAAAAGCGCTAACCATAAATGAAATGATTGATAAATTAGGCTACACTAAAATTAAGAATTTCTGTTCATTAAGAGAGAGAAAAAGGTAACAGACAGAGTGGGAAAAGATATTTGCAACACAGAACTTCCCTGGTGGCACAGTGGTTAAGAATCCGCCTGCCAGTGCAGGGGACACAGGTTTGATCCCTGGTCCAGGAAGATCTCACATGCTGCAGAGCAACTAAGCCTGTGAGCCACAACTACTGAGCCCGTGTGCCAAACTACTGAAGCTCACGCAACTAAAGCCAGTTCTCCGCAACAAGAGAAGCCACTGCAATGAGAAGCCCGCGCACCGCAACAAAGACTAGCGCTACCCTGCTCGCTGCAACTAGAGAAAGCCCACGTGCAGCAAAAAAGACCCAGCACAGCCAAAAATAAATAAATAAATTAAGAAAAAAGATATTTGCAATATAAATTTATGACAAAGGTCTGTATCTAGAATATACAGGAAACTCCTACAAATCAATATGATAAAGAAGATCAAAACAGGAGCGAATGACTTCACAGAAGAGGATCTGGAAAAGGTCAGTAATAAAAGCGTGGACGTGCAGATGTGTTAGTCATCAAGGAATGAGGTTAAAGGTGTGTTGCGATATCATAGCACTGTTCACCTGCCAGCAGGTTTCGAGTGAAAAGACAGATGCCACTCACTGCCGGCGAGACCGTGGAGGGGGAGGAACTGGGACACCCACGCTGCTGGTGAGTGTGCCCATGGTTACAGCCTCTTTGGAAAACATTTTGGCAATATCTTCCGAAGACACACACCCTATGACCTAGCAGTTCCACCCCTACGTACATACGACAGAAAGTGCACAGATGTTCCCCCCCAAATCTCATACCTGAACGTTCATAGCAGCTTCATTCATAATAACCCCAAACCAGAAACAACTCAGAAGTCTCAACAAGAGAACTGATACACACCCGTGGTGGATTCACAAAATGGAAAAGTAGCGCTGAAAATGAGCAAATCACAACAACCGCGTGGACAAAGCCACCAAGACAATATTGAGTGAGAAAATGCAGACCCACAAAAAGGAACAGAGCAAGCAGTGCTGACTGCGGTTTGAGAAGACCTCACCATGGGAGACAGTGACTGGGAAGGGGCCCAAGGAGACTTTCTGGTGCTGGCTTTATGGGGGCATCACTTGTGAAAATCCAGTCTGCTGTGTGTATCTTTGTAGTCATGGAATACTTAATTCGAGAACTTACTTTAAAAAAGAAACCGTAATAATTTAAAAACCAACTCCAGATCCTGTTCCCAGGAGAAAGCTGACGGGTTGACAGCTTTTCCTAAATGCATTTTTCCCCAGATTTACGATGCATATCAAGCCTTAGATCATGTTGGTTCCCGATTCTTCATTGCTACTAAACTGGAAAATTCGATAGGCCATCGGGGTTGACTGGAACCTGCAAATGGTCAGTCTTATGTCAATGTGGCTGGGCTATAGCGCCCAGCTATTCGATCAAACACTAATCCAGGACTTCCCTGGTGGTACAGTGGTTAAGAATCTGCCTGCCAATGCAGGGGACACGGATTCAAGCCCTGGTCCGGGAAGATCCCACATGCCGCGAAGCAACTAAGCCCTCGCGCCACAACTACTGAAGCCCGCACGCCTAGAGCCCGTGCTCCGCAACAAGAGAAGCCACTGCAATGAGAAGCCTCCACAGCTCAACGAAGAGTAGCCTCCGCTCGCCACAACCAGAGAAAGCCTGCGCGCATAACCAAGACCCAACACAGCCAAAAATAAATAAATAAAATAAATTTATTAAAAAAAAAAAAAAGATGCTATAGAAACCTTGGTCCTAACCACGGGTGCTCCCATGTGTATGTGTGATACACGTGTTAACACACTTGTGTTTGCTTTTCTCTTGTTAATCTGCCTTTAGTCAGTCTAATTCTACAGGGCCCCAGCCAGAGAACCTAGGAGGGTAGAAGGAAAAAGAATTTTCCCGCCCCTATACTTACTACACTGAAGCCAGGTTGGGCCTCTCTCAGCCTCCCCTCCAAAGCCTGAGGAACTCGGGGAGGGGGCAGGACAGAGGCCTGAACAGGGACAGAAAGGGCACAGGGAGCCTGCTGGGTGCTGGGTGATGGTCACTCGGGTGTGTGCTGAGAGCACACGGCGGGGGCTTCAGTGAAGGAAGGAGTGAGACCACTTCAGTGAGGCCGCCCCGCAGAGGGGGACCCCAGGCTGGCACCCCCCCATACCCGCATTTACCCATGTGACCTGAGCACATCCTGGGCACACTCCGTGCCTCCATGCTTTCTCCGTGAGGAAAGGCAGGGATGCCTTACCTACCTTCGGGGGCCTCACCCAAGGGCCCAAGCCGCAGGCCTACTGTGTGCAGGGGGGCCCCACTAGGCGCCTCATGCACTTCCTGTGGTTCCTCCCATCGTTCCTCCCACCGCGAGGTGGTGGGCCCTGCTCTCCTCCCCATTTGGACGATGAAGCGGTGAAACTGTCATCGCCCCTTGTAGCCTGTTAACCTCCTGAACGAGCTCTTAACCACCACCCCTGAGGGTTATTCCCAGCAGAGGCCGCCGCTGGGGAAAGGCCCGGAGGAGAGACAGAGCCTGGCTGCCCCTGGGCCCGTGGGGGGCCGACAGGGGGGTGACCCGAGGGGTCTGTGGACCACTCTGAGGGAGCTGGCGGGGGGCGCGAGCTGGGGGGACAGCAGGGCCTGTGTGTGCAAGTGAGCAGCTGGAGGAGGGGCCCCCGGGGCTGCAGGGTCCCCCCGGCCGGGGCCAGCTGGGGCCAGCTCGGGTGGAGGCCGTGGGGTTGGGCACACGTGGGAAGGAGGCTCTGCACTAGCTCTCCGCACGCGGAAGGTGGGAGCGGCGGCAGGGCGGCCAGAGCAGCGGGGCAGGGGCCTGGCAGGTGGCTCTCACCAAGGCCCCGGTGGTCCTTGGAGGACCAGGTGCGGGTGCGTTGGGGAGGCGAGGGGTCGCAGGGGCCGGTGTGAGGGAGGAGGGTTGACTCAAATGCCCGGCAGGGTTCACCTAAACTCAGGCGGGGCCCTGGGTGCGGGAGTCCCACGTGCAGCCCGGGGCCGTCTGCGCCGCTGAAAGGGAGGCCAGGGCCCACACCTGCGGCATGTGGGGCAGACGAGGGCGCAGTGACCCAGCCGACAGGATGGTCAGAGAGTGCAAGAGAGGAACTGGGCGCTCAGCAGACTGAGCTCATGTCTGGTGCAGGGCAGCAGGGTGGGGACGGGGGCAGGAAAAGGGTGACCCAGGCGTGGGGAGTCAGCAGCAAATCCTCAGGGCAAAGCTGGGACACGCAGCGGGCAGGGGGCCCCCATGACCCGGCGCCTCGGGCTCCGGAGAGGGACCAGCCCAGAGGGTGGCCGCCAGGGGAGGAACCTGGTCAGAGATACCCCCGGTGTCTCCGTCCGTCTGTCCATCCATCTGTCCAGGCCCGGCCCATGGCTGGCGCTCCTGCCACTGCACTGTTGTTTTCAGCGAGACAAATGACCTGGGTGGGCAGAATGATAAGAACTACAAATAGAGGAAAATGGACCCGGAATGGAAGGGACGGGAGAAAGCACAGGTGGCTTTGTAAATGGATCACGTGACTCAGTGCAAACAAGGGTGTCTGAGCCACGTAGCCACAGAGAGCACAGCAGTTTTCGGGTCTGGGAGGAAGGTCAGTGACACCACATCCTGAGCGCAGGAGCACCGCTGGGGGAGGGCTGGGGCCTCAGGGTCTGACCCTGGGAGGTCACGGTCACCCTGAGTCCCAGTGGCAGACCCAGACCCTGACGCCGGGCTTCCCGAATCATCTTATGCCACTGCCGCTGCCCACCATGTGTCCTGGGCGGTTGTCACCCGTCTGCCCACCTTAGCAACCTGCTTTTAATGGCAGTGGGCCCGCCGGGCTCTTGGGGGTGTGGGCAGGGAAAGCGTTATGAACAAACCAAAACGAGTGGTGGTGAAAGAGATGGCTGGAAAATGTGCCTAAAAGAGGGATTGCAGCACAGGGTTAGTGGTGCCGGGTTAAGTCTGTCCAGGGTTCGAGCCCCAGTGTCCTGCCTGAGGCCCGGCCCAGCTCCTGCTGCAGCATCTCCTGTCACGCTAGCACATCACCCTCTGCAGGGCGGGGCTGGGAAGACGGAATCCCTTCCCTCAAAATGTGTTCCAGCCACGGTTCTAGGCACTGGCAGAACCCGTGAACCAGATGGACCAACAACCCTGTCCTCAGGGCGCTTGTGTTCTACCAGTGCTGGGAAGACACAAGCAATAAAACAGGATGAGGGAGGGAACTACGGGAAAAGGCGAAAGGAGAGTAGGACTTGGGGCATCAGAAGTGTCTGGGGGAGGGCTGCAATCTCTAGAAGGGAGATCGGGGTCACTGAGAAGGAAGAAGACCTGAGGATGGGGCCTTAGGTGGGAGGAGGGGCACGCTGGCCAGCACCCAGGAGGCCGGCCCAGGTCCGAGAGGGGCCCGGCACAGTGGAGGTCTGGGGGAGGTGCTGACAGCTGGAAGGGGCCAGCGAGGAGACCCCGGGTTCCCGAGGTGGCGTGGCACGATTTGGGGGAGAGTCACATTGGAGCCAGGTGTTCAGGCTGAGCGTCCAGAGGCGAGGACGACACAGGTGTCCTGAAGCCTCAAACTGCCTGAGAGCAAGTGGGAGGGAGGAGTCTGGCCGGAGTCCTGGTGTCCGTCTGAGGCCTTCGGGTAGGCTCTGCTCGGGCCCCCAGCACCACCCAGGCCCCTCAGGCTCCCCACTCCCTTGGGAGCCCCATGGTCTCACTGTTGTGCTCAAGCTCACTGGGAAAGCCCCCTCCAGGCAGCACCTACATTCCCAACAGCTCTTTAAGGTGATCAGAAAATGCTGCATTTTCACAGAGAGCTTGTTCTGGTAAAACATCCCGTTCCCCTTCCCCTGTCTCTCCCTTTGCTTTTCCCAATTGCACAGAAATTCCTGGCCCTCACTGGCTTTGCTCTCAAGAACAAAAGCATAATAAATATCTTTTTCAAAGCACCACTGCTTAACCCTACAGCCCAGTCTCGGCCAGTTTCCTTCAGGTCCTTGGACTGTCATATCACCATTTACTTTCTTTTTTTAAAAATTATAATTTACTTTTGGCTACTTTGGGTCTTTGTTGCTGCGCGCGGGCTTTCTCTAGTTGTGGCGTGCGGGGGCTACTCTTCGTTGTGGTGCACGGGCTTCTCATTGTGGTGGCTTCTCTTGTTGTGGAGCATGGGCTCCAGGCAGCCGGGCTTCAGTAGTTGCGGCACGCAGGCTCAGTAGTTGTGGCTCGCGGGCTCCAGAGTGCAGGCTCCGTAGTTGTGGCGCACAGGCTTAGTTGCTCTGCGGCATGTGGGGTCTCCCCAGACGAGGGCTTGAACCCGTGTCCCCTGTATTGGCAGGCGGATTCTTAACCGCTGCGCCACCAGGGAAGCCCACCATTTTCTTTTTTAATCAATAGATCCCAAATGTGATTTGTTAGAACAATTATTAACTAACATCTTTACTATTTGAAGAACTCATGCAAATTGATTACGAAGCAAAACACCATGGGGCGGGTAGTGCTGTGAGGTGGGGCGAGCCCACCCAGATGGGGCTCCTGCCAGCCCCGGCCCTGCGGTCCAGAGGCCCTTCGTGTGAGGAAGTTCAATGATGGAGAAAAGCAAGGCCACATTCAGAGTCGGGGGTAGGACCTTTCACTGAGTCTCACTCGCTCCCTCCGTAAAATGGGAACATAACCTGCTCAGAGGTTTTCCTGCAGGTGGACTGAGCCCAGGCCCCAGCCTGGAGCAGGGCTAACTCAGTGTGGGAGCGTCTCATGGACACTGTTATGGACGGAACTGTGTCCCCCTAAAGTTCAACATGACTGCATTTGGAGATGGGGCCTTTACGGAGATAATTAAGGTTAAAGGGGCCCAGATCCCACAGGACTGTGCCCTTATAATAAGGGGAAGAGACAACAGAGGGACCTCTGGCTCTCTCCGAGGAAAGGCCGGATGAGACACAGAAGAGAAGGCAGCTGTCTGCAAGCCCAGGAAAGAGTCCCTTCCAAAGCCACCCTGAGCCTGCACTTCTCGCCTCCAGGACTGTGAGAAAGTACATTCCACCGTTTAGGCTGCCTGGGCTGTGGCACCTTGTTAGAGCAGCGTTTTGGGCTTGAAAGATGCCACTCTGCGAGGGAGTGGCGAGGGAGCTGTGCCCCAGAGGTCAGTGGAGGTGACCTCACTTCCAACAAGGGCTCCCGCCCTGCTCCGGCGCTACGGACAACACCTCAGTTCAGGACAGCTGCACCTCAGGCCTCACACACACACTAAAAACAGATCCATCTGGAATTACGAGCTAATCAAGTGCGCACCAATGTTACACCACGAGCCCTGATTTATGATTCATCAGGAAAGCTTTCGTTAAAAAAAAAAAGTAGGCAACACGATCTGCCACAACTGTTTATTATATTTAGAAGTCTACAAATTTGAGCTTTTAAGAAAAATTCACAAAATATTCAGTTGAAACCACATTTCTGGTTCATCAAATTTCAAATATATTTTAATGTGCTGAACAATATATTCTAATGCTGTCTAAAACACAGCCAAATTATTTTTCTTTTATTCATTTGTACACATTCTGTAATATTTTGAAAACCAAGATTAAGATAAAAAATGTTAAGAAAACTACCCAATTACAATGATTATTTTCCCATGTACTGGAATATTTTCTGTGGGTGTGTCTTCTTACCTTATTCATTTTTACTTCTGTACACTCTATCGATTTATAAATGCACTTAGGGAGTTCTCATCTTACATTTCTCATAAATTCAAACAGCAACACCTTGTCAAAAGATTAATTTGCTTGGCAGTGCAAAGCTTAGGCTGTTAAAAGCACTCACTGAAAATTATTTTTAAATTTCTCGATCATCCAAAATAAACAATTTCAAAGGGACAGATGTCTTTAAACATGATTTTGAAATCACCTTAACATGTGGAAATATAAACGAAGCAATCTCAAATTAGACACCAGCCATTTTTGGTCTTTTGTTTTTATTCTTTGCTCCCTTTTTAATGAAATATATGTCGTGAATTTTATTTCTCCAGGCCCTCCTCGTATCAGCTGATGCTGGTAACCCTTAGCCCATGAGCCTCACAGCACTGAGACCCTCCCCCCCCCCGGCCCCCAAGGAGAGGTGGAGGAGCCCTTGTTTCCAGACCCCCAGCTGTTGGAACCAAAGAGTCCAAGGAAATTAAGCAGGGGTGTGCACGGATATGCCAGAAGGAAGGTGTGTGCAGGAAGTCACGCAAAACAGAAATCGCAGGGAAGCTTCTACTACACCAAAAATAACAATTTCTCAAAAGAAATATTAAAAATCAGGAATGTATGTATACCCTGTGAAAAAGTAGCAAAACAATCCACAAAACTGGCTGGTCTTCACTGCAGTCTGTGATGTGGTCACTGGTTCATTTAAAGAGGAATTTCTCCAGGAAATACATATCGCAACGTCAGTATTAAGAACCATAGCGATCCTACAGAAAGAACCAACACGAAAGTTTACGACTATCAGCGTCACCAAAACGGGTGCCGCAGCGACGGGAACCCGCACCCGAGGAAGTGGGAACCGGGAGCTCCTGGCGCCTGCGCTGCGGCCCCTGGGCTGTGGGAAAGACGGTGAGGGGTGCAGGGCCCCATGGTGAGCCCTCCAGGGGGCAGGTGTGATGGGGGGACAGAGGAACCCTGAAATTCTGGTTCAGCGGAGGGATCTTGCAGGAGCACCTTAACCTCTCTGTGCCTCTGTTTTTCAATCCATAAACTGGGCATGATCACCTATAAAAAATAGGGATGTCACCTCCGCGGAAGGACTGTGTGGGCTCGGCTGCCCTAAGGGACGTGAAAGAGCTCTGCGAATTCTAACCAAAGGTTGTGTCACCCACAGCAGGAGCCCCAGGGCCGCGGAGCTCTCCACAGTGGGGGCACCTCCCCAACCCGGGAGCCCCCTTTAGCGGCAGCAGAGTCCACGTCGATTAGGTCCTACTCCCTACAGCCATGTTTCACGTTATCAATAGCGTCCTAAAATAACGGGAGGTAAGCAAGAAGGTTCACAAAGTCGCCTTCGTATAATCAGAGCCGGCCTTAAAGCATTATACGTGAGCACGTTCCACTCCTGCCTCATTTAAAAGACTGAAATACAATCTAAATACCCAACTCGGGGAATATTTAAATAAATTACATCTATTTTCACTCAACAGAATGTGGTTTCTGAAGACTTTTTAACTACACGTAAGTGCTCATAACAAAACATCATGAAGGAAAAAGAGGGTGCAAAACCACAGACACAAGATAATCCTTTACAAATTTTAAACAGGTATCTGCACAGAAACCTAGAATCAACATAGAATAAACCAAATATTAACAGAAGTCTGCCCTGGGAGGGGGGGTTATGGGTAATTTTTTATTTTCTTCTTAATATTTCTGTTTCAATAGAGGAAAAAAGTAGGTCATGATCATGACAATTCCTGTAACAATTCCTCTAGAGTCATAACTTAGAAAATTTAAACAAATATGAAATTATAATTTCTGGTTTTCATGGTGTCCTGGGTTACACTGTAGCAAACATATAAATCAATAATATAAAATCTGACTTTCCAGCAGTTGAAGAGTGGTCCGAATCTCATTTTCAAAACTATGAACCCACCATCAAACTCAGTTAACGTCATCCCCGTTTCACTAACCTGAATCGAAGTCATGACTCCGTTAGCAAAGACGGAGAGCTTTCCAGCAACGGATCTCACTCCCTGCTTAAACTGGGCCATGTCGGGGGCCGTGGGCAGCATGCTCGTGAGGTTGTAGTTTCCTGCACACAGAGCAGACACTGGCTCGTCACTACCGCAGGGATGGCACAGCCAGTGCCCAGGGACCCGATGGCTTTGGAGAACTCGGCTCCCCTCCCCTCCAGCTGCCCATAAGCAGCAGCTGTGGTTAAGGGAAAAGGAGCCTGCGGTGGGTTTCAGCGCCAGCCCTACCATGAAGCAGCTGCAAGACCCCACGGTGAGAGAAGATGCAGCACTAGGTCTTAAGACCACCACGGGTTCAAATACTGGCACTGCCACTTCCAAGCTGTGTGCCTTTGGAGAGGTTCCTTACCCTCTCTGGGCCCGTTTCCTCCAGGCACTTAACACAAGACCTGACAGAGAAGTACTCAGTAAATGGCAGATGGGCGGACATCTGTGGGTTTTTTGGACTCAGCATCTCTTCCCCCTTTTGGTAAAAGCCCTCCTCCTCTGCGGGAGGTCTCTCCCCCAGCCCCCTAAACCATGCATGGGCACGTGACCCAGACCTAGCCAATCAGAGCCTTCCTGGATTCCCGCATTCTCAAGGGAGGGGAGCCGTTTGCTTGCTCTGGGGTTAGTGGGGGGGGGGAGGCGACGCTGTAGCTGTCTGTGACTAGGGCTGTCCCCCTCCCACTCCCTCCTCAAGGAGAGAAGGAGGAAGCCTCTGGCAGTGCGGGAGGAGGCTCACCCCAGGAGGAAAGGCAGAGGGGTGGGTGGGGCTGTCTGCGGACTCAGCAGGGCCGGCCGACCCCTCCCCCTCCCCGAGGCCGCTGTCGGCTGGGTTTCTGCTGCTGAAGTTTTGGTTGTCCCAGCACAGCAGCATTTTGCACACAGGTGAAGCGCATCAGAGGTGTCACACATAAAGGGGTCCCTAGAGCTGACAGATGGGCTTCTGTGGCGCACTTTTGTCACACAGCTGTGAAAAGGTGCCGGAGGGGCTCAGAGACTTTGTGAGAGAACGCCAACCCTGCAGAGCCTCCAGGGAGCCAGCCCAGCTGCCCCTCGGCTCCGCAGGTCACTCTACACCCGCCTGCCCCTTAAGCAGCAGCAGAAGCCAGGTCCCTTTCCAAGAACCAAATAGGAGGCACGCATTTACCCTCCGGCACGGACGCCACCCCGGAGAGACAGTGTGTCTTCCCACAGCGCCATCCCGTGCCCAGCACTCGGGGAGGGGCCACAGGTGCGGCTGCTTCTCCTCTCTGCCCCTCGTGACATTTTAGAGTCTTGTAGCCCTTTGCCAATGACAGAGCGACAGCCTAGCCCAGCCCAGTGACGGGACTTGGGTTCAAAGCCCAGCACGGTGGGTGCTACCAGCCGGTAAGATGAATCTGAGAGGAAATGAAGAGCTAGTGTGACATCCTGGGCGCAAAGGGCCAGTCACAGCTGCTCCATGGCGTGGCGAGGTCCGGAGCGGCGAGGGGGCTGTGCCCCAGAGGTCAGCGGACGTGACCTCAGCAGAAGCGCCTCCACTTACAGGCTTCCAACTCGAGAAACGCTGAGAAAGGAGGGAGCACAGCTGAGGCAGGAGGTTTAACGTGGAGGCAAAGCGCTGCGGTGGCTGCTCCACTCGGGCGCACAGACGCCCCTTCTTTTCGCTCAGGTTGACAAGACTCCGGTTTGTGTAACTGAACCTGGTTGGCGACAGCACCGCACAGCTGTGACGTGTGACAAATATGTTCAGCAAATCACCAAACAAAACCGCCCGACGGCCGACTGAAGTCAGTGCTTTGGAGGCCGACAGGCCCAAAGAGGCCAGGCTCCTGGACCCCGGGCCAGAGCCAGGAGGAAAGGAGAGAGTGGCCGAGGTGCCTCCAGGGAGCCTCGAGACCCAGGGACAACAGCAAACGCGCCAGGAGCCCCTACGACCCTGGGCAGTGCGCCCCGAGCCCGGACAGAGGTGTCCGTCCGCAGTGCCCTGGGCTTCCCGGGTGGCCCCGTTCAGACTCAAATGATCAGGACCAGGTTTTGGAAAGAAATGCACCAGAGGGGCAAGCTGGGTTTCCAGCTTCTTCTGTTCCGACACTGCTCTCAACAAAGAACAAAGCCACCTCTGCTCTGTCATCTGGTTCCCTCTGAGCCTGAGTGGCTCCCTCGGAGGCAGTGCCCAGCGATGGCCGTCCCCCGTCCCCCAACCGACCCTGCTCTGGAGTGACGGCAGGGACGGGCACTGTGCCGGCTGTGGATGCTTACGTGTGCTCCTCATCTACTCCCTCCCAGACCGTGGAAGGGAGCGGGCTCGGAGCAAAGCCAGGGTTAAAGCACGCCCCCAGGAAGTACCAGGAGGCATTTCTAATTTGGAGAAATCTTCCCCTTAACCCTGAAGAAATTATAAAGGTGATCTACCCAGTGGCACTGATATTTCACGGATGGGGAAACATTTAAGATAAGGAACACAGAATACTCCCTTAAAACCGCTTTTGCTCTTTGCTGAAATGCACTCTGAATAAAAAGTAAATATTTAATGATCAGTGTTCAGTGCACTTGCATTTAGAGCAGTTATTAAAGGCATCTGATGAGAGATGCAGAATGAGGGTAATCGTGGTCTGAACCATCTGGGTTTGGGATGGAGGAGGGAGGGGGAGGGAGGGCAGGTGCTGCAAGCAGGACCACTGGCCGCTGGGGAGGGGCTGAGGGTCCCTGGGCAGCCTCGCACCCCAGGATGGTCCTATCAGGGCTGCGAGTCCCCAGGACAGGAGCCTGTCTGGGACCCACAGAGGGCCAAAAAAAAATCAATGGACCTTTGTTCTCTGAAAGGGGACAGGAAGGTAAACGTCATCGCTGGCTGCAGCCTTCCTTCAACAATTGGAAATGCTGCTCATTTGATCTCTGAAAGGTTGTTTTTTTTTTTGTTTTTTGGCGGTACGCGGGCCTCTCACTGCTGTGGCCTCTCCCGTTGCTCCGGACGCACAGGCTCAGCGACCATGGCTCACGGCCCCAGCCGCTCCGCGGCATGTGGGATCTTCCCGGACCAGGGCGCAAACCCGTGTCCCCTGCATCGGCAGGCGGACTCTCAACCACTGCGCCACCAGGGAAGCCCTGAAAGGTTTTTTTAAACAAACAATAATGTTTCAGAGTGAAACTTCCAGTAACTTGAATTACAAAAACAAACACGGCCAGGGGTGAGATTCAACCTGTTAGGTTCTCTGGACTGCCCTGCCCCTGTGCCAGGGCGCCCATGAGGTAGCCCAGCACTGACCCACGGGGGGCAGAGGCGGGACCCTGGGAGGCCTCCACAGAAGCCGAGCACCCCTCTGCCAGGGGCGGCCGCACAAGGAAATGCCCTGACAAGAGGCCAGGACACCGAAAGTTCGCATATGAGAACACAAGTCCGTGAGCCACACCTGCCCCAACCCAGGCCCAGTGCAGGAAACGGCCCGTCAGAAAGCAGCTGCTCCTGCTGGAGGCCAGAGGGCGGCCTAGGACGCTCCCTGCCCAGGGGCCGCGCACCGGGCC
Source organism: Pseudorca crassidens (assembly GCF_039906515.1). Taxonomy (NCBI): domain Eukaryota; kingdom Metazoa; phylum Chordata; class Mammalia; order Artiodactyla; family Delphinidae; genus Pseudorca; species Pseudorca crassidens. The sequence continues at coordinate 99,920,954 of NC_090306.1, forward strand.
TGTGTCCCGCAGGTCTCTGGTCCACCCACCTGGCTAGAACCCTCCCTCTCACTGCAGCACAGCAGCCGGGCAGCGCCCGCTTCACCCCGGGGGCCACGGTGGCTCTTGAAACGCCCCCAAACCCCAACATGGAAGGCCCCAGGCATTCGGGTCTCCCCCATGACCTTCTCTGTTGGGGCTGTTTCTCTCTGGGCTCAGAAAACAGTTGTTCTCTGTGGCTGCAAGGCCCAGCGGCCGCCCGCGTGGGGTCCCTCCATGCCCACGCCCAGCTCCTCCAGGACGGGAGACAAGGGGTGCAGGTGGTCCCGGGCCTTGAAGGCCTTGGAGATCCCCCCCCGCTTGGGTGCTCCTGCTGACGAGTGGGCTCCTGAAATGACCGCAGAGGACCCTGCTCCTTGAATGTCGGCCGTGACATAAGGGGGACACGTGGCCCTCCCCTTACCCCCGAGGCCTGACTTGGGGCTGACTGGGACTGGAACACGGCTTTCCTATGGCTCAGGGTCAGAGGGACAAGCAGAGAGGTGCTTGGTTCTGGACGCCCGTGACGGGCCTGTGTGCTGAGGCTTACTCCCTGGGGGGGGCCCAGACATCTCCTCATCGGGGTCTGGACCCTCCTCTCCACCTGCCTGGCTCCAAAGCCCCATTCTGTCTCCCCTGGGAGGCGGAGGCTGGTGGACTCACCTGTTCTATCTGCTCTGACTACCCCTGGGGTCCGGGAGGGGCCTGGGAGGGCCTGCCATGTGCCAGACCCCGAGGTGACACTTTACATAAAGGACCTCATTTCAGCCTCAGTACAAACTGGTGAGGTAGGTATGGATATTACCCACCCATTTTACAGAGGAGGAGACCGAGGCTGAAGGTGACCTGAAATCCCCCAGGTCTCACAGTTAGGGAGTGGGTCCTGTCACACGGAAGCCCAGGGCTGTCCCCTCCAAGGCTGTGACACCACACGAGCCAGACACCAGGTTCACACCATGCTAGGCACCCCACCGCCCGTGACGATGGTTCAGGGAGATGACATGCCGGGTAACTTTGGGGACGTCGCTTAAATTCCATGACTTGGTCTCTTCACATGCAAAGCCTGGAATAATAACTTCTGCTCTGCCTGACTTACAGAGGCCATAGGAGCATCAAATAATGGCCGCTAACAATCCTGGTAAAGTACAAAGCCCTGTCCAGAGGAAATGTATTCATGCCGCAGACACGGTGGAGACCAGCCTCATTACCTGCCGTCTGCTTCCTCTGCTCATCAAACAGGTCAGCAGAACTGATGGAGGAACTTGCCGAAAGCCTCTCCAGCCGAGCCCTGGTTTCATACTAGACAAGACCAGGAGGAAAGAAACATTAGGCTCCAAACACCATGAGCAATTCTGCAGAAAGAATCACCGAGGAGCTATCACGGCTGGGCTGGGGGCCGGCATGACGCTCACGTCCTGCGGGTCACAAGCAGACAGGTGAACGCACAATGCCACGGCCAACAACGGTCAGTGGAGGGGAACCCAGAGGGAGAGTGACAGTGACAGCTCTGTCATGTGCTGCTCTCACCCAGCTGCCAGGAAAGGCCGCTCCAAGAAGCTCTCTCCCAATAGCCTTAGGTGATTTCCTAACTGAACTTGAATGTTGTCAACTTTAAAACAAGGCAGATTTTAGTGGGTGGAGAATAGCCAAGTGGCAACTCCAAATACACTCAAAATGCTAGTGGAGGGCTTCCCTGGTGGCGCAGTGGTTGGGAGTCCGCCTGCCAGCGCAAGGGACACGGGTTCGTGTCCCGGTCCGGGAGGATCCCACGTGCCGCGGAGCTGCTGGGCCCATGAGCCATGGCCGCTGAGCCTGCGCGTCCGGAGCCTGTGCTCCGCAACGGGAGAGGCCACAACAGTGAGAGGCCCGCGTACCGCAAAAAAAAAAAAAAAAAAAAGCTAGTGGAATTTCTACTGCTACAAAATAAAATCGGTACTTTAGGAAATAATTATTCTCTGTATCGTGCAGGAAGCCTAGTAATAACACGTATCTCTAAGAGTTTTGCGTAAGCACATTAGTGCTTCACAATTAAAAGGAAACCTTTAAGCTCCTCATTTCCATTTGAGTCTTACTGCTTAGCCAGACTCCGCTAAGATAAGCTCATTAACATTTCTGAGAAAAGAGGCAATAATCTCTTTTCTGAAAATAAATATACCTACCCTCGAGAATCTATCTGTATACTTCATTTAACTATGGTTAAAAAATTGCTAAGTAAATTACAGGTGTATCAAAAATCTCCTGAAATTTACTCAAAAGGTATCGAATGGATGGCTATTCAAAACACTGAGAAAGGAATGAGAGAAAGATGAGACACTGTCCCTGCCTTCCCATCACTCCTCTAGCTGGAGCGGCAAAGTGGGGCGATTAGTCAGAAAGACCTGGGCTCGAGTCCTGCTCCAGCACTCTGGGGACAGGGGTCCCTTGCAGCCTGACTCCATCTCACTCAGCATCCAGCACCTCCTCCCACACCTCCCGTGGCCCTGCTGGCTTCCTGCTCTGTGGGGACCACACAGAAACTCCCTGGGCACTTACGTCAGCTTTGGCTTGTCTTCCAAAGTACATATCTGAGGAAATGGCTTTGACGTTGCCAAACTTCTTCTGGGCCTCATCTGTATTTTCAACTGGCTCATAGTCTGGCTTGCGGCGAGCAGTAGGTCTACAGTTAGCAACAGCCAAAACAGGAATGACGTCAGTAAGATGATGAAATAGGAGTTTTCTCCCATTACCCCTTAGAGAACACTGGTTTTGACAATCACCCACAGATGAGAATGCCTTTGTGGGAGTCCAGGAGTCCGGCAGAGAGGGTCCAGCACACTGCTGGAGCAAAAAATCCGAGACTGGATGCATTAAAGAGGGTAAGAGGAATAGTTTCACTGGGCCCATGTCACTCCTCCTCCAAGGCAGCACAGCTCAGTGCCAAGAGGGATCCACGGGGCCTGCAATTTCTCCCACGGGGGAAGGTGAGAGGGTGGTGAGCGGGTGCCTGGTCTCCCCAGCTGTGTGGGACATTGCCAAGGGTGCCTCTTTCTTTCTCATCCCACCCAGGATACTGAGGTGACTGACACAGCTTAGGGGCTGCGGAGGCTGGAAGCAGAGCAGCCAGGGCTCAGAACTCATCAAAGCTGTGTGCATTCCACTAACCACTTCCCGAACTCCACGAGGAGGCCTGCTCACAAACCACTGGATACGCTTTGCCTGGGGAGCCCCCAACTGGCCCTCCAACGCTCTGCATGCCTCACCCATGCACCTTTGGCCCCACAGCTGGCTCCCTGCACATGCCCCTGCGGATGGTGAGGGCAAGCCTTTGCAGACAGAAAGTGAGCATGTGCAAAAGTCAGCCCAACTCTGGGATTCACAGAGGGCACAGCAACCCGAGCATTTCAGGGCACCACCCTGGGGAGAGCAAGCAGGAGGCTCTCAGCACCTGGCCCTGCTCTGTGGGACTGAGAAAAGACATACCATCCTGAGATGTCACCCCCAAGAGGAATAAGAAGTGTGGAGTGAATGCATCCATAGCAAAGGTCTGAGTAAGCCTCCGCATCTCCAGCAGGGCTGACTACTGAAGGCATTGCTCACCCAAAGCCAGGCACTAAAGACTGGAGGAGGCGATGGCTCCTTCAAATGCAAAGACAGCAACACAAGACTCCAAGGAACATGAAAAACCAAGGAAACATGATACCACCAAGGGAAACAATAATTTTCCAGTAACTGATCCCAAAGAATTGCCTGACAAAGAATTCAGAATAATTGTTTTAAGGAAGCTCATCAACCTACAAGAACATAGACACCTCAATAAAATCAGGGAAATAATACACAGATAAAATGAGAAGTTCAACACAGAGATAGAAATCATAACCGCTTCCCATCGCTCGCATTACCGTCTGAGCTCCGCCTCCTGTCAGATCAGCGGCGGCATTAGATTCGCATAGGAGCATGAACCCAGTAGGTTCGAACCAGAACTGCACGTGGGAGGGATCTAGGTTGTGCGTTCCTTATGAGAATCTAATTCCTGATGATCTGAGGTAGAGCTGAGGTGGTGATGCTAGCGCTGGGGAGCGGCTGCAAATACACATTATCATTAGCAGGGAGGTCTGACTGCACAGAAACCATAATAAGTCAATTGCTTGCAGACTCATCAAAACCCTGTCAGTGGGAACTTCCCTGGTGGCAACAGTGGTTGAGGGTCCGCCTGCCAGTGCAGGGGACACTGGTTTGAGCCCTGGTCTGGGAGGATCCCGTGTGCCGTGGAGCATCTGGGCCCGTGTGCCACAACTGCTGAGCCTGCACTCTGGAGCCCACGGGTCACAGCTACTGAGGCCCACGTACCTGGAGCCCATACTCTGCAACAAGAGAGGCCGCTGTGTTGAGAGGCCTGTGCACTGCAGTGAAGAGTGGCCCTGCTCGCCACAATTGGAAGAGGGCTGGCACGTGGCAGTGAAGACCAAACGCAGCCAAAAATAAAAAATAAATAAGTAAATAGGTAAAATAAATAAATTTGAAAAACAAAACAAAACCTGTCAGTGAGTGGCAAGTGAAACCAAGCTCAGGGCTCCCATTGATTCTGCATTATGGTGAGTTGTATAATTATTTCATTATATATTATAATGTAATAATAATAGGAATAAAGTACACAATAAAGGTAGTGCGCTTGAACCATCCTGAAACCACCCCCCACCCCCGAATCCCGGGCCGTGGAAAAATTGTCTTCCACGAAACTGGTCCCTGGAGCCAAAAAGGTTGCAGACCACTGAAGCAGAAGAAAGAATCTGTGAACTTGAAGACAACCCATTTGAAATTATCCAGTCAGAAGAGAAGAAAGAAAACAAGAAAAAGAGCAAAGAAGCCTATGTCAATTATGGGACACCATCAAGAACACAATTCATGCATTGTGGGAGTCCCAGGAGAAGAGAGGAAGAAAGGGGCGGAAAGCTTATTTAAAGAAATAATCTCTAAAAACTTCCCAAATCTGGAGAGAGATGTGGACATCCAGATACATGGAGCTCATAGGTCCCCAAACAGATTCAACCCAAAGAAATCTTCACCAAGAAATATATAATAAAACTGTCAAAAATCAAAGACAAAGAGAGAATTTTGATAGCAGCAAGAGAAAGAAACTCATTCTATAAAATGGAAGCCCTGTAAGGCTATAAGCAGATTTCTCTGCAGAAATCCTGACGGCCAGAATATAGTGGGATGATATATTCAAAGTGCTGGAAAAACAAACACAAACACAACTGCCAGCCACCAGACTTGTCCTACAAGAAATGCTAGAAGGAGCTCTTCAAGCTAAAATGAAAGGATGCTAATCAGTAACATGAAAACATAGGAAAGTATAAAACTCACTGGTGAAGGTAAGCATATAGCCAAATTCAGAACACTCTAATACTGTAATAGTGGTGTATAAATCACTTAACTCTAGTATAAAGGTTAAAAGACAAAAGCGGTAAAAACAACGATAGCTACAGTAATTTATTAGTGGATACACAATATAAAAAGATGTAAATTATGACATGAAAAACATAAAATGTAGGGAAGGAGAGTAAAAGTAGAGATTTTGTATGCAATCTAAGTTAAATTGTTATTAGCTTAAAATAGACTGCTATAACTGTAAGATGTTTTATGTAAGCCTCATGGTAATCACAAAGCAAAAACCTATAGTAGAAACACAAAAGAAAAAGAGAAAGGAATCAAAACATACCACTATGGAAAATCATCAAATCACAAAGGAAGACAGCAAGAGAGGAAGCAACAAATAGAAGAGCTACAAAAACAGCCAAGAAACAGTTAATGAGATATGGCAATAGTACATCCTTAACTATCAACAATTTTTTTTTTTTTTTTTTGTGGTACGCGGGCCTCTCACTGTTGTGGCCTCTTCCGTTGCGGAGCACAGGCTGCGGATGCGCAGGCTCAGTGGCCATGGCTCACGGGCCCAGCCGCTCCGCAGCATGTGGGATCTTCCCGGACCGGGGCACAAACCTGTGTCCCCTGCATCGGCAGGCAGACTCTCAACCGCTGCGCCACCAGGGAAGCCCTCAACAATTATTTTAAATGCAAACAAATTAAATTCTCCAATCAAAAGACACAGAGTGTCTGAATGGATTAAAAAAAAACAAAAACAAAAACAAGATACAACTATATACTGCCTGTAGGAGACTCACTTCAGCTTTAGGGACACACATAGGCTGCAAGTAAAGAGATGGAAAAAGCTATTCCATGCAGATGGAAACCAAAAGAGAGCAGGGAGAGCCATACTCATATCAGACAAAACCGACTTTAAGTCACAAACTGTAACAAGAGACAAAGGTCTTTATAGAATGATTAAAGGGTCAATTCATCAAGAGGATATAACAACGGCAAATATTTATGCACCCAACACAGGAACACCTAAATATAATAAGCAAATATTAACAGATCTGAAGGGAGAAATAGACAGTACTGCAATAATAATAGAGGACTTTAATATCCCACTTTCAACGATGGACAGATCATCCAGACAGAAAATCAATAAGGAAAACTGGACTTGAACCAAATGGAACAAAAGACATATTCAGGACGTTCCATCCTATAGCAGCGGAACACACATTCTCAAGCACACACAGAACATTCTCCAGGATGAATCACGGGCTAAGTCACACACAAATCTGAATGATATTTAGGTCTTAAGAAATTTAAGAAGGTTGAAATCACGTTAAGTATCTTTTCCAACCACAGGAGTATGAAAGTAGAAATCAATAACAGGAGGAAAAGTGAAAACTCCACAAATAGGTGGAAATTAAACAGCACACGCCTGAGCAACCAACGGGTCCAAGAAGAGACCAAAAGGGGAATTAAAGGATATCTGCAAACACAATCTTCAACAAAGGAGCCAAGAATATACAATGGAGAAAAGACAGTCTCTTCAGCAAGTGGTGTTGGGAAAGCTGGATGCTGTAAATCAATGGAGGAGAACATTCCCTCACACCATACACAAAAATAAACTCAAAATGGCTTAAAGATTTAAATATAAGACATGACACCGAAAAACTCCTAGAAGAGAACATAGGCAAAACATTCTCTGACATAAATTGTACCAATGTTTTCTTAGGTCAGTCTCCCAAGGCAAAAGAAATAAAAGCGAAAGTAAACAAATGGGACCTAATCAAACTTATAAGCTTTTGTACAGTAAAGGAAACTATAAACAAAATGAAAAGACAACCCACAGAATGGGAGAAAATATTTACAAGTGATGCGACCAACAAGGGCTTAATTTCCAAAATATACAAAACAGCTCCTACAGCTCGATATCAAAAAAACCCACAAACAACCCAATCAGAAAATGAGCAGAAATAGACATTTCTCCAAAGAAGACATACAGATGGCCAACAGGCACATCCACAGATGCTCAGCATCACAAATTGCTAGAGAAACGCAAATCAAAACTACAATGAGGTATCACCTCACACTGGTCAGGATGGCCATCACCAAAAAGTCTACAAATAATAATTGCTGGAGGGTGTTGAGAAAAAGGAACCCTCCTTCACTGTTGATGGGAATGTAAGTTGGTGCAGCCACTATGGAGAACAGTATGGAGGTTCCTTAAAAAACTAAAAATAGAGCTACCACATGATCCAGCAATCCTACTCCTGGGCATATATACAGAAAAGGCAAAAACTCTAATTCTAAAAGATACATGCACCCCAGTGTTCATAGCAGCACTATTTACAATAGCCAAGACGTGGAAGCAACCTAAATGTCCATTGACAGATGAATGGATAAAGAAGATGTGGTTTATATGTATGCAATGGAATACTACTCAGCCATAAAAAAGGATGAAATATGCCATCTGCAGCAACATGGATGGACCTGGAGATTATCATATTAAGTGAAGAAAGTCAGACAGAGAAAGCCAAATTTCATATGATATCACTTACACGTGGAATCTAAAAAAGATGATACAAATGAACTTATTTACAAAACAAACAGACTCACTAAAAAAGAAAACAAATTTAAGGTTACCAAAGGGGAAAGCTGGGGGAAGGGATAAATTAGGAGTTTGGGATTAACAGATACCACTACTACATATCAATGTAAAATAGAGGGCTTCCCTGGTGGCACAGTGGTTAAGAATCCGCCTGCCAATGCAGGGGATACGGGTTTGAGCCCTGGTCCAGGAAGATCTCACATGCTGCGAAGCAACTAAGCCCGTGCGTCACAACTACTGAGCCTGCGCTCTAGAGCCCATGAGCTACAACTATTGAGCCCACGTGCCACAACTACTGAAGCCCGTGCACCTAGAGTCCATGCTCTGCAACAAGAGAAGCCACTGCAGTGAGAAGCCCAGACACCACAACGAAGAGTAGCCCCTGCTCACTGCAACTAGAGAAAGCCCACACACAGCAATGAAGACCCAATGCAGCCAAAAATAAAAAAAAATAATAAAAAAAAAAATCCCACCAATTTTCTAAAAAATAAAATAAAATAGAGAAACAACATCGTCCTACTATAAAGCGCAGCGAACTACACTCAATACCTTATAATAACTTATAATGGAAAAGGATATGAAAAAGAATATATATATATATTCTTACATATTCAGTTGCATCTATCTATCTATCTATCTGAATCACTTTGCTGTACACCAGAAACTAACACAATATTGTAAATCAACTTTACTTCAATTTAAAAGAAAAAAAGGATATCTTAAAACAAATAAAAATGGAAACACTTACGGGATATAGCAAAAGCAGTACTAAGAGGGAAGTTTAAGGCCAACAGGTATATGAAAAGGTGTTCAACATCAGTGATGATCAGAGAAATGGAAATCAAAACCACAGTGAGATATACCCCCTCACACCTGTTAGGATGGCTATTGTCAAGAAGACATGAGATAAGTGATGGTGAGGACTGGAGAAAAGGGAACCTTTGTATACCACTGTTGGGAATGGAAATTAGTATAGTCACATGGAAAGCAGTGTGGGAGTTCATAAAAAAATTAAAAGTAGAACTACCATATGATCCCACTTCTGGGTATATATGTCTGAAGGAAACAAAGTCAGTATCATGAAGAGATCTCTGCAGCCCCATGTGCATGGCCGCATTATTCACAATAGGCAAGATATGGAAGCAGCCTAAGTATCCGTCAATGGGTGAACGGATAGAGAAAATGTAGTATGATATACAATGGGATAATATTCTGCTATAAAAAAGAAAGAAGGAAATCCTGCCATTTGTGACAACATGGATGAACCTGGAGGAAGCCAGAGAAAGACAAATACTGTATGTCCTCACTTGGATGCAGAATCTAAAAAAGAAGAAGTTGAACTCAAAGAAACAGAGAGCAGAATAGCGGTTCCCAGGGAGATGGGGGCAGATGTTGGTCAAAGGGTACAAACTTTCATTTATCAGATGAATAAGTTCTGGGGATCTGACGTACAGCATGGTGATCATAGTTAATAATCCTGTAGTGTTACTTGAACTGTGGGAAGAGAGTAGAGCTTAAATGTTCTCAGCACAAAGAACAAAAACAGGTTAAGCTGATTTGAGGTACGGCAAACGCACTTCTCATTTATAATGTGTGCACACGCCATTTCGCTTTTTAGAAAGCCAACAGCAGTAATTTTGTAAAAGGATTTTAGGCCACTTTGAAAAGGCTGGATATTCTAATTAGAAAAATGAATAAATATCCAAACCACACAACATTTGAATGAATTTTGCTATTTAAAATAGGCCTGTTGGGCTTCCTTGGTGGTGCAGTGGTTGAGAGTCCGCCTGCTGATGCAGGGGACGCGGGTTCGTGCCCCGGTCCGGGAAGATCCCACATGCCGCGGAGCAGCTGTGCCCGTGAGCCATGGCCACTGAGCCTGTGCGTCCGGAGCCTGTGCTCCGCAACGGGAGAGGCCACAGCAGTGAGAGGCCCGTGTACCGAAAAAAAAAAAATAGGCCTGTTATTTCACTCTTCAGTTCCACGGATCAATTAGTAAATACTGAATACATTGTCATGCACGTAAGACACTGCTCCACATTACGCAGGATACAAAATGAGTAGGATGACGGTACTTTCCAGTCACCGAGGACAATCCCAGGTCACACCTGTTGTCCCAACATACTAGCATTGTCCCCCTGCACTCTATAAAGAGTTCCCTGGTTTGGACGATACATTATACAGCCCTTCATTCATAATCACCAAAAACTGTAGACAGTTCTTTGACAGGTAAATGGATAAACAGACTCAAAAATAAAGATGGAGGAACACAGCAACATGAATGAATCTCAAGTGCACTACGAAAAGTCAAAGAAGCCTGTCTAACAGGGCTGGTTACTGCATGCCTCCAATTATATGACATTCTGGGAAAGGAAAAACTGTGAGGTCAGAATACAGACCAGGATACAAAGAATATTCTTGAAATAGTACAACAAAATCATTTACTAGTGTTAGAAAATTTCCCTAGAGATGCATAGAGTCACTATTTACAATCCCACTGCTCTGGTATTCATACCTGTCTGTGTAGCCTGTGGTTTTTAGAATGATGTCAGTGTCTTTGACGGTCTCTTTTTTCCAAAAGGAATCCGAACTGTCATCCCAGCTAGAAAAAGAACTGCTCCTTAACTCCACTGGCTCGTCAAAGTACCTGTATGAGAGAGAGCAGAACAGTGACTTTGGAGGACCTGACCGATGTCCACTCACATCCGGTGCATGGGGACCGCCCTTCCCGGCCTCTTTGGAGTTGGGGGCAGCCATGTGATCTGGCCAGTGCAACAGGAGCAGACATAAGGCGAGTCATTTCCAAGGCCTTTCAGGTGCCCAGTCTTCTCTTCCCTCGCCGCATGGAAGAGGTCGGGTTTTCCAGGTGCTTCAGCCTCGGGCAGGTGAAACCACCATCCACCTGGACAATCAAGATTCCACCAGAAGGACAGGTAAGCTGGACAATCACCTGTACCCTCAGCTGACTTTAGCGAATGAGAGACAAACCATCATTGCGTTAAGCCCTAAAGATCAGGGCGGGGGGGTGGGGGGGGGAGTATTTCTCACTGCAGCGTAACCTAGCTTATCCCAACAGCGCATGACGTCTTTGAGTGCTACCCCACTATAGGTTAGTCACAAATAATGCTTCAAGCCCATCCGAGGAGCTCTTTGTTGCCAATCCGGCCACGTCAGCCACGGTATAAGGCACCATCCCTAACAGCAAGCAGCCCTCAGTGTAAGTGACGCTGACAAGCCTTCTCCTGGAATCGCTGTCACGGGACCACCGCCCCGAGATGCTCTTCAGTCTGGAGCTTGACGTGAGCTTTGTCTGTAAGCATCTCAGGGGAGCTGCTGGCCTTCTGGGTGGGTTTACACTTTCATTAGCTGAGCGTCACTGAGCAGGGCATCGCTGAGAGAGCAAGGCTCAGGGACAGCTTTTGGTCCTGAGTGGTGGGAGAAAAACCTTTGACCAAGAGCAGCAGGGTTTGCCTGGAACAGGACAGAGATTGACAGGTGAGGCGGACGTGCCAGAGCCACAGTGGAAAGTGACCGTGTGCCACCTCAGAGTTCAGGACCGCTTAGGGTGGAAAACAACCCGGCCAGGCATGCACTCCTTATAAAGGTGGTTCCCGAAGTTCAGAAGAGAGACGCGGATCCCAATGCTTGGGCCTGAGGAAAGGAAGGATGAAGGAAGAGAACACAGAGGCTTCAAAAATGTCACCAAGGTTTCTGCAGAGAGTAAGAATGGAAGCACACAGGAAACAAGGTGAGGGCCAAGCCCCGAGGGCATAAGGAGTTCATGAGCTAAGATGGGGGGCGGGGGAAAAGACTCAATATACTCTTTTATTCTCGCAGGAAAAAAAACAGAAAAAGGAGGGGGCATAAACCTGCCGTTTGAAGCAGATGGTATGACTTCATATGAATAATAGAAAAAAGGCAGAATTTCCGAATGTGGTTTCTGCATTCTCTGGCAAGGAGGTCATTAAGAACAAAGCTGGTTACACTAGCCCTCTCTCTCCAGGAAGGAAAACACGCAGTGTTCAAAGCGTATCTGGATTTCAGCTAGAAACTGACCAGGCTCTCCCTGCGGCTGATCAGCGGATGAGCCTGAGCCACTGGGCTCTGCTCAGAGAACAGAGACAACCAATCCCTGTTCAGAGAAGAGACCAGAACAACGAAGAGGCTCGAAGTCACGTCTGAGAAAGAAGGTTTGAAAGATGTGATCCACTTGTTGGCCTGGAAAGTTACCTTCAAATATCTGACGGACATATTTCTAAGGGACCAAGTGAAAGAATTAGGACCGATTCAATAAGGAATTTTAAAACTACTTAATAAGCACCTATGAGGAGCCAGGCACTTGCTGGGTGAGGATACTGGGCAAGGAGACATACTCAGACCCTGCCCTTATGAGGTTGACTGATCTGAGCTCAGAAACCCAGGGAGATATGTAAGCATAGGGCAGTGTTTCTCATGGAGCTGCTGTTGGACTGAAAGGCTGCCTGGAGGAGGAGGAGGGGGAGGAGGGGGAGGAGGGAGGGGAGGGGAGGAGGGAGGGGAGGAGGGAGGGGAGGAGGGAGGGGAGGAGGGAGGGGAGGAGGGAGGGGAGGGGGAGGAGGGGGAGGAGGAGGGGGGGAGGAGGAGGGGGAGGAGGAGGAGGGGGAGGGGGAGAAGGGAGAGGAGGGGGAGGGGGAGAAGGGAGAGGAGGGGGAGGAGGGAGGGGAGGGGGAGGAGGGGGAGGAGGAGGGGGAGGAGGAGGAGGGGGAGGGGCAGAAGGGAGAGGAGGGGGAGGAGGAGGAGGGGGAGAGGGAGAAGGGAGAGGAAGGGAGGAGGGAGGGGAGGGGGAGGAGGGAGGGGAGGGGAGGAGGGAGGGGAGGGGAGGAGGGAGGGGAGGGGAGGAGGGGGAGGAGGGGGAGGAGGGGGAGGAGGGGGGAGGAGGGGGAGGAGGGAGGGGGAGGAGGGAGGGGGAGGAGGGGGAGGAGGGAGGGGAGGGAGGGGAGGGGAGGAGGGAGGGGAGGAGGGAGGGAAGGGGGAGAAGGGAGGGGAGGGGAAGGAGTGCTAAGGGGCTGCAGTTGTCTCCTGGAGAGCTCTGTGGTGGGGTGGGGGTGAGCACTGGATGGAGGTGGGTGGAACTTCCAGGCCCTTCACAACTCTGAGGCACTGGTACTCAGGACTTTTTGAATTTAGTATCACTCTAAGGGAATATTCTTCATTCCGATAAGCCAAAGTGCTTATCCTGGAATGTAGGGCCATCGGATTTTTTTTTTTTTTTTAATGACTGGACAATTAAAAAATCAGGAGAGAGAAAGCCATTCTGCTAGGGTCCTACTGATGAGCAGGAGCCCGTTACGTCGTATTCTCTGCACTGCGGCGGGGAGGGTGCCCTTCCCACCACTCACCAGCGAGGCTCCCTGTGCTCCTACATGGTGTACGCAGTGCGGGAGGGCCTCCCGATGCACCAGGGAGGATGCGGTGGAGGACGGGCATCCACCAATGGCTGTGGGGCACCTGTCTTTCCTCGGAAACACAACAGCTGCCCCGGATCTCCAAATCTTTATTGACTTTCTAATGTTTTGATTTCTAGATCCTTGTTCTTAATACATTTCATTTTTATTTTCGCCCTCCCAGTCTGTCTTCACCCAACCTGAAAACATTCCTTACAATCCCTTGATAAGAGCACCCTAATAGCACATATCTGACTTACAGCTATAGACAACTGTCTGTTCCACTGAAGGCCACACTGGCTTTATAAGGCTGAACAAGTTGTTCTAGTTTCATTATTTGGTACTCAATATATAATTACATTGTTTATATCCTGGAAACAATGGAACTCAAAAAAACAAACAAAAAAACAAATCCCCAAGATATGGTTGGTCTTATTTTTAATAGAAACAGTACTCTTTCATAATTCATAATATTCAAGCTCTAATGGGCTAATGAATTATTTGGAAGCAATGAGAGCTCTTCATGGAATACGCCTGCTTTCCGAGAGTCCGTGTTTATTTGACTTCATTTGCCAAAGTAAGTATTGTTCTACCAATAGTAGCTACCATAAGGAGGACCAGCAGAGGCGTTTACGTTCCCATTAGACAACCTGCAGGTGATGATAAACAACACACCAAGGTCTCTGGCAGGAATCCAGTAAGTGCGGTCAACATAAAAACGCCATCTGCTCCCCGGTTTCAAACCATAAATAATTGTTCCATAGCAACGAAGGCCTTTAGGGCTAAGTCTTTTGACTAAGCTTTTGGAGAGGGAGGCCAACAGGATTCCTAAAGCTCCCAACGGGCAGAGGAAGCCCCCCAGGAGCAAGGCTCCCCAGCTGCCCCCCAGGGCCCGTCCTCACCCGCAGCCACCTCTCCTTCCAACCCTGTGACCAAGCGGCACCACTCATGGAGCTGGAAACCTACTTCCTTTACTTGCCTATGCTCTCCTCTGCATAGGAGTTGTAATGAGAAGTGAAATAATCAAAAAGGCTTTGTGGAGAAGCCAAGCAGGCGAGTGTAGACCCTGCACCACTGGGAGTTTTCTTGACCCGGACACATCCTCCTCTCATCTAGTGTGCACATCCGACACACATGCAGCCTTCAAATCAAGTTAGGCATTTAATTTTAGCCTGTAGAAAATGTATTTAAATACTTTAAAAGGCATGATTTGGAAGTTACCTCTAAGTAACCTGAAACCCAGTATGTTATACAGGTTACTCACAAGCAGCAAACATCAAACCACCCTGTCTCTGAAAGCACTGCCAGGGAACACCTCTAAACTACTAACTTTTCTGGGGGTTAAATATCTGGACTTGAAGTAATGTGAAGCTATGCTAGCAGAATGATTTAAAGATAGTTCTCTGTATTACAATTCCTTACCTATGAACTTTGACAGGAGACTACAGAATTTCAGGATTAGATTCTAATTAGTTAACATATATTTATATCTGTTATGTATATGAAAACGCTTCAAGCCTGTGTAATTGCCAGACAACAGTAATGCCCTTTGAGATGTGAGTGAGTGATGGCGTCTCCTTGTAAGGACCGCCCATTACTGATGGGCACACATTCAATTTCCCCGAACTCCAAACTTGAAGGTGGCCCTCAATGAGGTTAATTTAAGTATCTAACAATAGTAATTAAACGTTTAGACTGAGTCACACATCTCCTGAACTGAGTTTCTATATAATAATAGCAGCTAAACATGACAGCACTATTCCCAGTGCTCTGTATTAACTCATTTAACCCTTGCACACCCTGAAAGGTTGGCACTGCTGGTGTCCCTAACTTACAGATGAAGAAGCTGTAGCACAGGGAGGTTACAGAGCTCAGCCCAGATCACACAGTCAGTAAGTGGCAGGGCCAGGGTTCGAGTCCAGGTCGCCCAGCTTCCCAGCTGGTGCCCACCTCCTGACACCCCAAGTTTACTTGGTGCCTGTGAAGCAGGCCGCCCTGTGCTGATCAGGTTCTGGGAGGAACCGCACAGAGTGAGTCAATTCAAGTTAAACTTGTTTTCGGCCTCTGCAGTGGCTTGAACCTGAAGCACGGCCTCTCCATGGTCAGCTTCACGCTGGAGTTAGGCAACTTGTCCCCGTCGGATGGGGAGCGCTGAAGGACGGGGCCTAGGCTTTATCCCGGGACGCCCCTCTGAAAGCAACAGTGTTTTACATTCATAAAAATGCACACACAAAGAGCGTTTATTTAATAGTCTATCCTGCCAACTGGAGACTCCAGAAGCTGGTATCCTGAAAACAAAAGAAGCTGCTGAAGGCGCAGCTGTGAAATATTCCAACTGTTGGAATAAGACTGAACAGCTTAACATACACCTTTGGGATTCTGCATATTTCTCCAATTTCACATTTTAGATAAATACAACTTTCCCACCTCTAATTTTAACTCCGGGGTGCAGATTTTATTATCAAACATTTCAGTATTAGCAAACATCATCCACTAAAGGGGGTTACCCCGATTTTTTTCCAAAGGACGTCCTTGACTCCAGCCAAAGCTTTTAAAAACAATGAAGTACACTGATTTGTGTTTGTTCCTAACGCAAATAAACTCGTGAGTCCATAGTGATCACTGCTTTTCAAAAAGACACTTTAAAGATGATTTCTACCAGGTTACCTTGAGCTGGAAGTAAAACGCAAGTCATCACTGTCGTCGCTATACTTTTTTCTTGGTTTCGCTGGGATTGGCGTTTCCTGTTCAATGGTCTGCAAATCTGAAGTCACTGAATGTGAAATACCACTGGAGAAAATAGAGAATAAAATAGAAAAGAATAATATTAGTTCACGAGGACACTTGCGTGTTCACCAAAGAACGAATCTTTTTTTTTTTTTTTGGCCTCGCCGCGCAGCTTCTGGGATCTTAGTTCCCCGACCGGGGATCGAACCGCGGGCCCCCAGCAGCGGAAGTGTGGAGTCCTAACCTCTGGACCGCCAGGGAATTCCCATGAATGTTTTAATTTACACTCTCAATAAAAATATACTTACTAGTGGGGTTAAAAACATGAGCAATAAAAAAATATTGTTTTGGTGTAAGCATTGAAAAATACTGGACTTTAGTGAGGCCTGTAACTAATTATACAAAATACAGTCACATATATCAGTTATGTTTATGGCATCCACTTAATGACAAGTCAGACCGATTTCCTTTTACCTAAGAATCAAATTTGGAATTTTTCATGCTATAGTGAACACCGCTGTCCCTCGGCTTCTGAGGGGGATTGCTTCCAGGACCCCAGCAGATAAAAAAAATCCACAGTATTCCTTTGTACTTTAAATCATCTCTAGATTACTAATAACACCTAAGACAATGTAAATGCTACGTAAATAATTGCAAATACAATGTAAATACTATGTAAATAGTTGCCCCTAAGAGTGGTATATGCAGCAAATTCAAGTTTTGCTTTTTAGAACTTTCTGGAATCCCCCCCCCAAACATTTTCAATCCCCAGTTGGTTGAATCTGCAAATGCAGAACCTGTGGGTACAGAGGGCTGTGGGCGGACTGTATTAGAGCAAAGCAAAACAACTGAAGAAAGTGAGTAATGAGAAAACAGTTCTGAAGTTGAAATTAACAAGGAAAATCCGTTCATGATTAGCAAACTAGTTTAAATTCTGAAATCCAAGAAAGCAGAGTCTTACATACCTTCTGCAGTTTCCAAATCCCATGCCAAGTCTCTCTGATTCCACCTTCTTTTTGCCACTCATGTTCATCTTTTCATCTTTCTTCATCTGAATATTAAGATCTTTATAGGCTAATCGTAATGACGACACACTGCCAGAAAAACCAAATGCTCCTTAACTTAGCTTTAATTCTTGTTCTTGAGTTAAACTACGAAGAACATTAAACATATCACTCTACTTGTAGCTTCATGCTGCTTTCCATAATTAACGATTATGAAGGCAAGTCGGCATTTTTTGGGGGGTAAAGGTCTTTTTTGAGTAGATGCTCAAGAAACTCTGAATGAGTTTACAGATACTTTTTGGTTGCTGCTGGACTTACATTGCTGTTCTAGTTTATATCACTTATTATCATGTCATAACATGATGTATACTGAAATTATCTCTCTAAAGGATAGTAAAAAGCAGAATTTCTTACTTGGACCAATATTTTACTATACTTCAACATTACATATCAAAAGTACAAGGTTAGTCTCGTTGGTCTGCTCTGGTTTAAGATAAAAAATATATACAAGGGCTTCCCTGGTGGCGCAGTGGTTGAGAGTCCACCTGCCAATGCAGGGGACACGGGTTCGTGCCCTGGTCCAGGAAGATCCCACATGCCGCAGAGCAGATGGGCCCGTGAGCCATGGCCGCTGAGCCTGCGCGTCCGGAGCCTGTGCTCCGCAACGGGAGAGGCCACAGCAGTGAGATGCCCACATACCGCAAAAAAAAAAAAAAAAAAAAAAAAAAAAAAATATATATATATATATATATATATATATATATACAAATTTGACTTAACAAATAGATAAATTAAGAAGGGATTACTTCACTGCAAAAGGGTTCTTCAGTTTACAAGAAAATTTCCTGTAGGGTCTCTTTATGTAATCAGGCTCTGAGAGCATTTAAAATGGAGTTATCTCCAGTAATACCACTTCTGGGCATATATTTGGAGAAAACCATAATTTGAAAAGATACATGCACCCCAATGTTCATTGAAGCACTATTTACAATAGCCAGGGCATGGAAGCAACCTAAATGTCCATCAACAGAGGAATAGATAGAGAAGATGTATATACACACACACACACACACACACACACACACACACACACACACACACACACAATGGAATACTATTCAGCTATAAAAAAGAACAAAATAATGCCATTTGCAGCAACATGGATGGAGCTAGAAATTGTCATACTGAGTGAAGTAAGTCAGACAGAGAAAGACAAATATCATATGATATAGCTTATACGTGGAATCTAAAAAAAGGGTACAAATGAACTTATCTACAAAACAGAAACAGAGTTACAGATGTAGAAAACAAACTTACGGTTACCAGGGGTTAAGGAGCAGGGAGGGATAAACTGGGAGACTGGGATTGACGTATACACAGTACTATATATAAAATAGATAACGAATAAGGACCTACTGTAGAGCACAGGGAACTCTACTCAATACTCTGTAATGGCCTATATGGGAAAAGAATCTAAACAAGGGTGGATAGATGTATATGTATAACTGATTCACTTTGCTGTACACCTAAAACTAACACAACATTGTAAACCAACTACACTCCGATAAAAACTAAAAAAAAAAAAGAAAAAAAAATTGGAGTTGTCATTTCTCAGCCAATAGTTTCCTCTGTACCACCAGCCGGATACTCATCGCCTATCTCTCAAATATTTGTGACAAATAATGCACCCAGGTGAGAAATGACGAATAAAACGCTGTCTCTCACTCTCAGATTTCCAAAAATGCTATAAATACTTAATTTTTCATAAAGAAAACCAGGCCTATATTAACAATTACAAGAGTAAATTATCATATTAGTAAAATAGCAACAAAATTTCAGGGCCTTGAAAAATGATATACCTACCTTATCAGGATTTCTAAGCTATCATCCATTTTATAAAATTGTGTAAAACGTCACGAATTCCTTGTAAGAAAGGCACTGTATAAATTCCATAATGATATAAATACATTTCTCTGTAGTAAAAGGGAATGACGACAGAATTTCTTACTAGGAAAAAATCATCTTGCTTTTGCTGTGAGTCAAGCAGGATTTCTGTTTTGTTTTCATCTGGCAGTTGGTTTTCTTTACTATTATTCCTACAGATCAGGTAATGGTAACATACCCACTTTATTACTTGGAAAATATAATATACTCTTTCAAGTATAAATTTTGGAGGAAAACAATAGATCTGTTTAAAATCAGTAGAACTGTGGTAACAGAGTCTTCTGGAGATGAATGGATAGGGATGGTATGAGATGGGGAAGTTTTCCTTCTTGGGGTACTTGACGTACGATTGGGTCTATCCTCCATTAAAAGTGTGCACTTTTAACAGCCAGGCCCTGGAAGCACTAATGGAATAAGGAAGCCAGGACTCCAAGCTTCTCAGACCCACAGAAGCCCTTCCAGTACCAGCTCAGCTCAGGGGAGGGCTGGCCAGACACTCAGGTCAGCAAGAGAGCAGCTCCAGCGGCACCACTGTATCTTCTTACTCTTTCTACCAACTGCGCACACAGACGCCTCTGAGGATGGGCCCAGAGACCGCCAGGCGAGGCTCAGGCTACTGCATGGATAGTTGAGTTTCGCAGTCCGACAACACAAGAAATGATACCGCTCCTGAGAGCTGATTGAACTGAAATAACTTTATTTACAGCCATTAAAAAAATGAACCTGCAGGGCTTCCCTGGTAGCGCGGTGGTTGAGAGTCCGCCTGCCGATGCAGGGGACACGGGTTCGTGCCCAGGTCCGGGAAGATCCCACATGCCGCGGAGCGGCTGGGCCCGTGAGCCATGGCCGCTGAGCCTGCGCGTCCGGAGCCTGTGCTCCGCAACGGGAGAGGCCACAACAGTGAGAGGTCCGCGTACCGCGAAAAAAAAAAAAAAGTGAACTTGCAGAAGACTAACATAAAGCTTGGGCACTTCCTCATAGCTGGCACAGCGCTAGTTTGGTGAAACTGAGCTGTGATGTGTCTGAGCGGCAGGACGGTGATTAGGGCATGGTGGTGCAGCTGTTCTGAACAAGGCCATGAAAGGGGTCAAACTAGGTTCCCAAGTCCAGTTCATAAATACCCCATGACCTGCATCTTTGCTTTTATGCTGTACTGAATGGTCCTAATGAGAGACACGTTGAGGCTGGCGTTGTTTCTAGTAGTAACATGCTAGCTTCTGTCCACCTGGCCTACAGGAAGGGAGCTGCTGCTCCCTGTATTCCACGTCTCCTGTTCTGATCAGGCGGGGATTTCACACGTTCTCTGGGAAAACCTCAGGCACAAGCAATCTGGACAGAGCCTGCTTTCAAACATACCCATATTTTTTTTAAACTATTTTCTTAAATTTTTTTTATTTATTTATTTTTGGCTGCATTGGGTCTTCGTTGCTGTGCGTGGGCTCTCTCTAGTTGTGGTGAGCGGGGGCTACTCTTCGTTGCGGTGCGCGGGCTTCTCATTGCGGTGGCTTCTCTTGTTGCGGAGCACGGGCTCTAGGCGCGCGGGCTTCAGTAGTTGTGTCTCACGGGCTCTAGAGTGCAGGCTCAGTAGTTGTGGCTCGCGGGCTCTAGAGCGCAGGCCCAGTAGTTGTGGCGCACGGGCTTAGTTGCTCCGCGGCATGTGGGATCTTCCCGGACCAGGGCTCGAACCCGTGTCCACTGCACTGGCAGGTGGACTCCTAACCACTTCGCCACCAGGGAAGTCCCAACCATACTCAGATTTAACCTTCCCCCTTGCCCAGTGTCAAAAAGCCTAGCTAAGTCAGAGACATCAAAGTGAAGTCTGTGAGAACTCAGAGCAAACCTCACAAAGAGCATTTCAGGTCACATTTTACCCAAATACAGTTTAGTGCTGCCCCCTAGGTTCTGTGAGTTAAAGGACAGTGAGGAATAACTAGCAATTTCAAATTATCCGGCTTATCGTATGGTCCTCTGAGCATCAACAGCAAGAAATGACACTGGTTGAGCACTTACTATGTGCCAGGCACTGTTCGATGCACTTTAATGAGAATTAACTAAAGGAATCCGCAAAACAACCTCATAAAGTATTTTCTTCGTTAGGCAGCCTGTAGTAATTAACTCAAGCTAAAACAGATGCACGTGAAAGTAAGAGAAAACACCATATAAATAAAATAAACATGCATACAAAACAGGACTCCAAGTCGCCTTTCCTCTCTTCTCTCCTTACCATCCTCTATGCCCAGTCACGGGCACTTTCCAGATGGCCATGTGTCCCTTCTGTTCTCAACACAAATGAAAACCTCCCAGGAACCTTAAGTATCTACCTAAAACAAGTCTCCAGTCTGGCCTCCTGGCCTTCAGTTTTTTCCCGTTCCTTCTGTCCTGGATATCGCCACCAAACGCGCTTTCCAAAGCACACCCTTCTTCACAGCACTCCCCTCAGATGTGATGTAAAACTGCCCGCCTGACTTCAGGGCGATCCCCAGCATCATTGCAACGTCCCCAATCCAGGAAGGACCCCAGTGCCACCGCCTGGATTCCCTCTTCTTCATTCTCTTAGGCTCTTCCTTCTCCCCTGGCCCCGTGCCAAGTCTGACTCTGAGACTCCTTCAAGATCCAGCCTCAAAAGCTCTGCAGATGCCACCATACCCACAACCTTCCATCATACAATTAGAACTTAGTCACCCAGTTCAACGGGGCTTCACCTTATAAACACTTTTCTTCATTACTGAGATATAATTCACATACCATAAAATCCCCCTTTCTCAAGTACACCATTCAGTTGAGCATATTCACAAGGCTGCCACCATCAGCACTATCTAATTCCAGAACATTTTCATCACCCCCAAAAGAAACCCCCACCCATTAGCGGTCACACCGCGTTCTCTCCCCTGCCCCCAGCCCCTGGCAACCACTAGTCTGCCTTCTGTCTCTGGATTTGCCTAATTTGGACATTCCATTTCTAAGGGATCATACAATATGCAGTCTTCTGTGGCCAGTTTCTTTGTTAGCATAAACATTTTAAGATCTATCCATGTTGCAGCACGTGTCGGTACTTTATTCCTTTTTATGGCCGAATAATATTTTATTGTACGGACATACACGTTTTGTTTATCCATTCACTACCTGATGGACATTTGGGTTATTTCTACTTTTTGGCTATAGGGATTAATGCTGCTATGAACACATGTACAAGTTCTGGTGTGGCTACACGGGCATATTTTAATTTCTCTGAGAATACACTGAGGGGTGGAACTGCTGGGTCATGTGGTAACTACCACCAGCAAAGCACGAGGGCTCCAGTTTCTCTGCATTCTTGCCAGCACTTGCTGTCTGTCTTCTTGATTACAGCTACCTTGAGTGAAGTGGCATCTCCCTGGGGCTCTGACTTGCATTTCCCTGATGACAGACGATGCTGAGCGTCCTTCCTGCATAAGTACCTCCTGAGCGCTTCTGTCTCTCCCTCCCCGCGACCCCATCCCAATCCTGTCTGCACAGCTTCAACCGGAAATGGCGACTGCCTCCTTCTCCCCTGGTCTCTCCCCTTCTAACCTACACGTCCATGCAGTTTTCGTTATCATAAAACTGAATTTTGCATTATCCTCCTCACACACGTATGTAAGAATAAATGGCATTTGGAAAGCATATCTCAGAAACATATTACTATGACCCAATCAAACTTACATCGATTCTTCCTTAGGTGCCGCCCTGGCCAGAAGGTCTTCCTGTTCCTTCATTTTATCTACGGCTTGGGCTTGTTTTTCAATTTCATTAAAGCACGTATTCGTCAGTTTCTGGGCTCCCAAACTTCCTTTTTTGGCCCCAAGCTAGAAGATACAGTATAAGATTACATTCTACCCAAACTGTTTGAAAACGTTTGCAACAAAAGCTAACATTTATCGAGGGTTATTACTTGTTCCTCACGACTCTATGAGGCCAGCACTGTCTCCATCCCCGGGTGATGGATGAGGACCTGAAGCTCCTGCCAGTTAAGTGACTCAACCAAGATCCCACAGCCGGCAAGTGATGAGGTCGGGACTCAAAGCCCGCACCTGCCTCCAGAGCAGGGGCTCTGAAAGGAATCACGGCATCGCAACATTCAACCAATGACAACCCGCCCAGCCTCACCAGACAGCACTGCTTTTAGAACCGTAACCATGACAGAAACTCCCAGGGAGCCTTTGTTGATTTTTTTCAGAATTTTGTCATTGACAGAGAAATGTTAAACACTCGTTCTAGAAAATCTTCACTAAGTATAACATCCCCTCATTGAACAAAACAAGCTTTTTATCAAAGC
This sequence comes from Pseudorca crassidens, assembly GCF_039906515.1. NCBI lineage: Eukaryota > Metazoa > Chordata > Mammalia > Artiodactyla > Delphinidae > Pseudorca > Pseudorca crassidens. Next base: position 99,944,327 of record NC_090306.1, read on the forward strand.
CACATTCATTATGATACGGCTCAAAATAAAAGGAAAATGACAAAGGTGGCTTTTCTGAGTGCATGAGCCATTTTAGAGCTGAACTACCAGATATTTTATACATAATACTCACTCCTCTTTTAGCGTGATTTGGTTTCTTTTTTATGATAGAGGAAACCTCTGTCAAAAAATAAAAAGTAGAAAGTCAGACCAATGGAAATATATAATTTCAGTGTATATTTTCAGTGTATTTTTTAAAATTCTAAGATACTGTATTTTATTATTTAAGAGACTATAACATTTTCCACATTAGTTTGTCATCCAGAAGTATACGAGTGTGCTTTACATGAACAGAGCTTTATCAAAATAGAGTCCTCAGTATTTCCACGTAGTATCCAAACTCAGAGATTACATATGTTCTTGGGACACCCCACTGAAGAGAAATAAAGAGACTGAGTTTGCCCCATTCACTATTTTCTTCAGGAGCATTTCATATTACATTAGAACAAACCCTCCTATTAATCTCTACTCTTCAACAAATTTCAAAATTGTTTTAAAGCAGAAAGTTAGCCAGGCATTATGTATACAACTAAAGCAGTGAAGTGCTTTCCACTCTGATTTATGTTATCATATTAACTAATAAGAAATATAAAACACTCTATTATTTTGGTAGCATTACATTCTAAATTGCACAAAAATATATGATGCTTTTAGATAACGTTTCTTAAAAATTGTTTTCTGGGTAAATTTTAATCATAGATTACATATTCTGTGTTTAGAATTATGTAAAAGAGACCCAGTAAGACTAAAAATTATTTTCTTACAAAGTGAGAATGTGCTTTAACAGGAAAAAGATAGCATAAAACCACAAACAACAAAGATTAAAACTTTTAGTCCTAATGAGGGAATAAACTCACTACATTTCAAGTATGAAAAAGCCATCCATGGAAATTCTCCTTTTCATCACTTTCTTTTAGATTTGTACTGCGGTAGTCACATAATCTGCTCCCAATCTCCTACAAGTCTATTATAAATACATGACGAAAATATCTGGAACATTTCTAATAGTTTAGTTATTTTTCACCAAAGCAGTTGCTTTCCAATTAATACAGTGTACTATGCACTAATTTCAGATTGTATTTCCCCAATAATGAAAAATTAGAAATGAAGTTCACCTACGATAAAATCAGAAAGACAAGAAAATGCTAAGAGTTCTTGAGTAGCTAGCAATGACTTGGCTGCTCTGACCTCTGCTTATGCTGGGACATAGACCAGCAAATGAAAAGCATCAAGAGCAACCTTCGCTGGGTACAGAGGCTGCTGCATTTCACAGTCACCAAGCTGGCCGAAACAGAACAGCATTTCTGCTTAAATAAATCTCATTACATTTGAAGTTCTAGGCGGAATGTAAAGACAGGATTCATTATTTTCTTAGTTAATCTCACTCTCTAAATCCCAGTACAGGGTAACACATACCACCTAGAGCAGCCTTTGTTGGTGCATTAAGACCTTCCACACTTGGTCCTTGTTCTGGTCCACCTGAAAGTTGAAAATATTGATATTAACGCAGAATATAGACTCATCAAATGTGCTTTTGAATATATAATACACTCAACTTGCTCAGTACTACGAATCTTATCCAATTCTGTCAATGACTGCCTTTTCTTTTTAGCTACATATTCTATTTTATCATTTTAAGAATTTTAAAAGTCCATTAAAACAGAAGTATATTTTGTATCCAGTTGCTTTGTAGAATAAAAATGTTATTGGTCTCCCTAATTAATATCATTTGGAATTCTACCTTATGGTCCAGTGTTTTATTTTACTTTATTTATTTATTTATTTATTTATTTGGTTGCGATGGGTCTTAGTTGCGGCATGTGGGCTCCTTAGGTGTGGCATGAGAACTCTTAGTTGAGGCACGCATGTGGCATCTAGTTCCCCGACCAGGGATGGAACCCGGGCCCTCTGCATTGGGAGCACGGAGTCTTAGCCACTGCGTCACCAGGGAAGTCCCATGGACTGGTGTTTTAAAGTAAACTCTTCTGAGGGACTTCCTTGGTGGTCCAGTAGTTAAGAATCCGCCTCCGGTTTGCAGGGCAGAAATAGAGACACAGATGTAGAGAACAAACGTATGGACACCAAGGGGGGAAAGTGGGGGGCCAGGGCGTGGTGGTGGTGGTGGTGGGATGAACTGGGAGATTGGGATTGACATGTATACACTAATATGTATAAAATGGATGACTGACAAGAACCTGCTGTATAAAAAAATAAATAAAATTCAAAAATTCAAAAAAAAAAAAAAAGAAAAAGAATCCGCCTGCCAATGCAGGGGACACGGGTTCGAGCCTGGTCTGGGAAGATCCCACATGCCACGGAGCAACTAAGCCCATGCACCTGCGCTCTAGAGCCCGCGAGCCACAACTACTGAGCCCGAGTGCCACAACTACTGAGCCCATGCTCCGCAACAAGAGAAGCCACCGCAATGAGAAGCCCGCGCACCGCAACGAAGAGTAGCCCCCGCTCGCTGCAACTAGAGAAAGCCCGCGCGCAGCAACAAAGACTCAATGCAGCCAAAAATAAATACAATAAATAAATTAATTTTAAAAAATGCTTTATAAAGTAAACTGTTCTGAGATACCAAGTACATATGTGGACTATACACCCAATATATGTTAACATTTGGAAATTCTAATACCAATTATATCAGTGACAGAAACCTAAATTTTCAGTTGCCGAGAGATCTGCTCTGTTTGCTAGTTGATCTAAACAAAACGATTCTGGTTAGGAACTCTATTAAAATTTTTATTTTAAAAATGTTATTTTAACTTAATTTTATTTATTACGTTAAAAATGGATAAACAAAATGTAATATATCCATGCAGTGGACTATCATTTGGCCATAAAAAGAAATGAAATACTGATACATGCTACAACATGGATGAACCTTGAAAACATTATGCTAAGCACAAGAAGCCAGTCACAAAAGACCACACAGAGTATGATTCCATATATATGAAATGTCCAGACTAGGCAGATCCTTAGAGACAGAAAGCGGGCTAGTGGTTGCCAGGGGCTGGGACAAGGAGAGAATGGAGAGTGACTATTAGTGGGTAGGGGTTTCTCTCTGGGCTGCTGAAAATGTTCTCAAATTAGATAGTACTGATGGTAGCACAACCCTGTGAACATACTAGAAACCACTGAATTGCATACTTTAAAGGGTGACTCTTATGGCGTGCAAATTATATCTCAATAAAGCTATTCTAAAAAAATTAGCAGGCCCAACAGTGGTTTAGAGTAAACTCAAGTATTTTATTTTTATACATTTTTTAAAAGGTAAACTCTAGTGAAGGCATTTAAATAGGCAAAAGCAGAATGAGTGAGAATAATGCCAATCTGTAGAAAGAGAACTGATTCTACATTTATTGATTACTCACTCTGGGCCAGGAACTGCTCCGGGCACTGTAGGAACAGCAGTGAATAACAACACAGAAGCAGAGCATTGCAGGCCCCATATTCTATTTGTTAAAGTTCTTCTGTTCTCTCGTTTTCACTGCGTGGCCCTTACATTTAGTTGAGACTGTACCTTGCACCCGATGCTAACACATGAAATTCTGGGTTAAGCCTTGAGACGACAAGTCTCCCTAACTAACCACAGCTTAAGAAAAGTTCTAGATGGAGAAGAGAGAGGAAAGTGTTGTTGCAGGTGCAAAAGGAGGCAGGATTCCAAACAGTAAAACCTTTTAGGGGAAATTCATCAGCTAGGGACGCAGCTTCTGAGAGATTTCCAAGAAAACATCTTGGTCTGCATTCAGTTCCCTTAGCTTTCTGTTAGTAAACAAACGGAGACATCTGAACTTCAGAGGTTACTAAACCTCCCGTGGCAGGTAACCTTCAATCTCAGAAGGTGTTTTATGCTAATAACTTGTAAGAGTTAGAATATTCACATTAGGGGGCTTCCCTGATGGTGCAGTGGTTAGGAATCCGTCTGCCAATGCAGGGGACACAGGTTCGATCCCTGGTCCGGGAAGATCCCACGTGCCACGGAGCAACTAAGCCCGTGCACCACAACTAGTGAGCCTGCAAGCCACAACTACTGAAGCCCGGGAGCCACAACTACTGAGCCTTTGCTCTAGAGCCCGTGTGCCACAACTACTGAGCCTATGTGACACAGCTACTGAAGCCCACGTCCTAGAGCCAGTGCTCCACAACAAGAGAAGCCACCGCAATGAGAAGCCTGTGCACCGCAACGAAGAGCAGCCACCATTCGCTGCAACTAGAGAGAGCCCGCGCGCAGCAACGAAGACCCAACGCAGCCAAAAATCAATGAAATAAAATGAAATTTAAAAAAAACCCCAAACTGTAGCAAGTTGAAAGTAAAAATCCTCAGTAATTTCATTCTCCAGTGAACAATTTGGTGTTAACTGTGTGTGTGATTTGGGTTCTCTTTTTTATAAAAATGAGATCATATTCTGTGTTCAGTAATCTTTTCTCCCCACTTTATAACTGACCATGGGCATCTTTCCCTAGCAAATGCAAGATTCTCATTTTCTAGTAGTTCCACAGATGCCAGTGAAGCACAGGACAGCACTACAGGGCGGGTCTCAGCACTACCTTCATTGTTTGCTGGAGGAGCGTCCACGTTCCCTGGTGTTAAAGAAGATGGTTCTGGTTGTGCTGATGTCCACCCTGTGCCGCTCACCTGAAGCAAGGGGAGAAAAGTCGTTACCAGCTAAGCAAGAAAAGTCATAAAAAACAAATAACGGGGGAAAAACCTAGTAATTTAAACAGTCACCTTCCTACCTGGATTAGTGGGAAGGAAGGATAAGATATTAAAATATACCTGTTCTTAAGTCTCTGTTTCCATGCTCAAATTCCTTATTTCTCCTCCTTTTCTTTAAATAAAAATTGTATTACGCAATAATTTCAGACTTACACAAAAGTTGCAAAGATAAAAGCTTCTATAGACTCTTCACCCAGCTTCCTCTGATGTTAAAATACCCAGGGTACATTTGTCAAAGCGAAGAGTCATCGCTGGTACAGTATTCGCTAAACTCCAGACTTTATTTGGGTTTCACCAGTTTTCCCACCAGTGTCTCTTTTCTGTTCCAGGACCCAGTCAGGACCCCACGCTGCATTCGTCACGTCTCCGCAGTCTGCTCTGCTTTGTGACAGTTTCTCAGTCTTTCCTTGCTTTTCAGGACCTTGAAACTTTTGAAGGGTACTGATAGGTATTTTGTAGAATGCCCCTCACTTTGAGTTTGTCTGATGTTTTCTTGTGATTAGACTAGGTCTGGGGGAAGAACAGCAGAGAGGAGGTGCCCCCTCAGTGCCTCATGTCAACACGACTGTGCACTAGTGATGCCAATCTTTTTCACTTGGTTAGGCTGGCGCCTGGCAGTCTTTTCCCTGTAAAGTTACCGGTTTCCCCTTTCCATCCTCTAGTCCTGGGAAGCGTCACTAAGTCCAGTCCACATGCAAGGCGAGGGGGGTTAAGCCCCACCTCCAGAAGGGTGGAGAGGTATATGCATGGTTTGGAATTTTCTGTAAGGAAGACTGTCCTTTCCCTCCATTTCTTTATGCAATCATCCATTTATATTAGTATGGATATTTATTTATTCTTTGGATTATAGTCCAATACTATCATTATTTTGTTGTTCAAATAGTTCCAGCTCTGACCACCGGCACCTCTTCCAGGTTGGTTCCCGAGTCCTTCAGACATGTCCTCGTCCATTCACCCTGCCCGGCCTCCTAGCACTTCCTTTCTTCTAGCACCATAGGGCGCTCCAGGCTTATCTGCCGCAGCAGCCCCAGTCCTAGAATCGGCCATCTCTCCAAAGGCAGCCCTGGGTCCTTCCATTGGAAAACAGCATTTAGAAACCAAGGTGTGGGTGCTGGGTGTGCCTGTTGTCCTGGGGTGTCACTGTCTCTAGGCCTCTCAGTGGACAGAGCTAGGTCATATATCTGTGTGTACTAACCTGTGTGTACACACGTATCTGCAATTAGTTCTCCATCATGTGTATGTGTGTGTGTGTGTGTGTGTGCACGTGCGTGTGCATATAGATACATAAAGACAGAGAGACACTAAAATGAACATGAATTCATACTAATATCTCCAACTCTAATCCACACCAAACTGTTCATCTCTCTCCTCTTTTTAGCCCATCATTTCTATTGCTAACATTTCTCAGCTACTAATCATGGATATTCTGTATCTAGTTCTATATTAAACAGTAGCAGCAGATCATGACAGCACATGCTTCTCTTTTGTTTTCTGTTCCCATCTTTTTTGATAACTATTTCTGGTAACTACTGATTCTGTCAAAGATAACATGTACATAATGTGCAAATTATAATAGCAAAAAAAAAATCAAGGTTTAGCAATGTATACAACTTTACATAATTTTTTCTTGAAAATCAGTTAAAGGACTGAGTAGCAGTTAAGCAAACGGTGGCCCCTCCCCATCGGGACTGGAAGATGCAGGGCAGCTAACAGAACATCTGGGGCTATAAGCAGGGGTCACGTACACTTCCTTAAAGGGCCAGTTAGTAAATACTTTAGGCTTTGCAGGCCTCATGTTCCCTGATCTAAGCAATTGGGGAAAATGCACAGAGGGACCATGGATTGTTGTTACTACTCCTATCGGAATACGAAGATGAGGTTAATGAAACGGCACTTGTTGAAGGCTTCCTCTGCACTGGGTACCAGCTACTTTTATCTGTGTTAACTCATTTCATTCTCACAATAGCCTTGAGATATGTTCTACGTACACAGCTAAATAGGGACAATGAGATTCAAACCGCTCTTAAAATCTGGGTTAAAAAAACAACAACAATGGGCTTCCCTGGTGGCACAGTGGTTGAGAGTCAGCCTGCCGATGCAGGGGACACGGGTTCGTGCCCTGGTCCGGGAAGATCCCACATGCCGCGGAGCGGCTGGGCCCGTGAGCCATGGCCGCTGAGCCTGCGCGTCCGGAGCCTATGCTCCGCAATGGGAGAGGCCACAACAGTGAGAGGCCCGTGTACTGCAAAAAAACCCCAAAAAAACCACAAAAAACTCTCTTCATCTTTTGTCAGTTCCAAAGCTCTGAACTGCACTGGGGAGACCCCTAGTAAGACGTCCTCAAGCCTCCCTCGAAGCTGGGTATAGGGCACGGGACTGAATTCTAGCCAGCAGGCTATGAGCAGAAGTGACGTGTGCTACCTCTAGATTGTAAAAGGATGGGGCGCTTGCTTTCCCGAATGTCTGTCCTCCTCCCGCTGGCTGGGAAAGGTCATGAACTGGAGCAGCCACTCTGCACCCTGAGGGAGGAGCCGCACAGTGAGAAGAGCAAAATCCATACCCTGTCAGCCCTGGACGGCCCACCTCTGCACTGCTGGTGGGAAATTAACTCCTACCTTATTCCAGGCCTGACTGCATTTCAGGGCTGTTTGCTACAGCAGCTTAGCCTATATCCTAACTGAAACATTTAAAATATATGCCCTTTATAACTTTACTGCTGATAACTTTAGTTATGCCTTAGAAGCACACATGAAAATTACGTGAAGTGCAACACATACCTCAGGAGAAGCATGAGAGGCAAAAAAATCTTCCTCCTTTGGTGGAGGGGACAAAGGTGGAACCACACAGCTATCAAGCCACAGCTGGAACAAAAACACATGCAGCGCTCAGCATTTCACTTGCTTCAAAGTGTTTATTTAATGCTCTTCACTCCCTTTCTGGAGGCCTGTCTGCTAAAGATTTGTACTTTCCATTATTGTAAAGTCAGGGCCCCTGAGCACATTTTAGTAACACATCAATCCAGTAACTTCTGCCACTAGACCCTGTGGAAGGCAATCGCCAGCTCCCCAAGCCATTTCCGGAAAGGAAAGAGCCAGGGCTTCACGTCTAAGGGCAGGTTCCAAAGTACAGTCAACCCCCATCATTTGTGGAAAAGCAAAGAGCCAGGGCTTCACGTCTAAGGGCGGGTTCCAAAGTACAGTCAACCCCCATCGTTTGTGGATTCCACGTCTGCGAATTTGTCTACATGCTACAATTGACCTGTGACCCCAAATCTGCCGTCTTGCACGGACACACGCAGAGCAGCAGAGAATCTGTCACCCCAGGTGCACGTTCCCAGCTGAGGTGGAACAAGGCGACGCTCTGCTTCCTTGTTTCGGCTCCTGCTGTAAACACGGGTCCCTTTTGCTGGCTGTTTACTGACACGCTTTCCACATTTTCGTGCTTTTTGTTGGTGGACCCATTGTTTACAATGGTCCCGAGCACGGTGCTGAAGCGCCACCTCGCGTTCCTAAGCACAGGGATGCAGTTAGCTGAGCGTCATTCAGCTCGAGCCGCGATGCCCCTGGCCGCCAGCTCAGTGTCAGTGAGTCAACAATACACACTAAAGAAGGTGTCTTTAAACAGAAACACAGGTAAAATAAGGTTAGTGTTGATCAGCTGACAAAGGTGGTGCTGCAGGACTCTCGTGCAGTGTTCAAAGCAAACTTATCAAGCAGAACTGTGAATAGTAAGAATCCACTCCACGCTGTTTCCTTGTAAGAGAAGCCGGCTAGCGAGTTTTACTGTTTGGGGTAAAAACTACTTTTTCTACTGAAACAGATGTTCCTCTGAAGGAGACCCCCCCCCCACAACCCGCTGTGCTTACGTCAGTGCCGTGCTTCCGGGTTGCCTGGGAGGCCAGCACCTTGATTCTCTCCCTATAAAGCTGGGCAGCGCGACTGTTGTACTTGGCATTGGTGTCGTTGGTGTCACACCCGTGTTGATGGAAAAAGGAAGACTGCAAAGCAAAGTACGCGGGTTAACAGCATCGCTGCATTAAATCCAACGTGGTGATCAAAAACGTTACTGCATGCTATGAAGGATTTTTTTGAAAATACTAGTGAAAACCACAATAATTTAATTAAATTAAAATTAAAATAATTAAAATTAAAATAATTTAATTAAATAATTTAAATTAAATTTAAATTTTTATAAAATTTTTCCTTGTAAAAGGGGTAATACCTTCCACAGATGTAACATTAACATTCTGGTAAAAGTGGACATGAGATGTGCCTCACAGGACAAAATAACTGGCCCTTCCTTGCTCCACTAAGCCACCTCCTGCTCCACTAAGCCACCTCCATCATCCAGAGTGCTATTTGGGGGGACGCTTTCCACTCGGGACTACTTTTAATTTGAGGAACCCACTTTAATGTAGATTCCACTAAACTGGAATTTTTTTTCTTTTTTTCTTTGTATCTATATGAGATGATTTTTTTTTTTTGGTTCTGCTGTGCAGCGTGTGGGATCTCAGTTCCCCGATCAGGGACTGAACCCGGGTCACAGCAGTGAAAGCCCGGGATCCTACCCACTAGGCCACCAGGGGGCTCCTTACATTGGAATTTTTGACGAGTCAGGAGCCACGCTAACCTCCTTGTCGAGCACTATTTCTTCATCAGCGGAGACCACAGCATAGGCAAGGTGATGAAACAGATGTTTAGACAATTAGAGGACACTGCTTTCAACCACCTCTGATCTATGTACAGACAATGAATTACAGTATTCATATCTTAATTGAAGCAGGTGTTCTAAAAGCCTGCATGAGGGATCCTCTTATTAACTCAATGGGATGAGTAACAGTACGGAGCACCCACATGTACTAGGTCTTGTCTGGTCCTTTGTGGGCACCATCCCGTCAAATCCTCGTGGCCAGACTCTCAGGGAAACTGAAGCAGAGAGTTTCAACAACTTGCTCAACGTCACACAGACAAGCGAGGGGCAGAGCTGGCACTCAAACCCAAGCAGGATGGTTCCAATCCCACTGCTTGAGCTGAAGGACCACTGACTGACCTGCCTCACCCCATCCGCCCCATCTCCACTGGCTGAGACGAGGAAGCTGCTCTCTGGAGTTGGTGGGGGACTCTGCAGCCCAGGAAGGTTTAGTTTTAGTTTTATAAAACTAACAAGGACAGATACTATCAAGCCCACAGTATTAAGTTGAGGAACAAGTTTGTGGACATAATGAAAATGGGTATGGGTTTCTAATAACATGCTTGAAATACTTAAGGCACGCATTCTCAACAGGGGCAAAAATGGTTTCCTGGAAAGTGGAAAAAAAAAAAATCTTAGTTATTACAATGGTTTGTAGCCTTCCAAAGATCACCCTTACCGGACAAAATCATATTCCTTAGTATTTAATTTCTCTCACTAGGGAAAACTAAATCCAACTTAGATTTAAAATAAGTTCATCTATTAATTCAGTTTTCCTGCTTAAGGAACAATAATGAAAAAACGCTGAGATGCGCTGGCCCAGGGGAGTCTGGGTATTTTGAAGACTACTATTTTAGATTTACTGGTTTAATTTTAAATATTTAATTGATGCTAGACATAATTTTTATTTGAAATGTAGACAAATTTGATTTCCAATACTTTGAATGTTTAATGGTACGTCTAAGGGAATTCTATTTACTCAACCTGTATCATTTTGGCATAAAAACACGATGGTATTTTATATAAAGGATGATTTTGCTGGCTAGATTTATAAGGCTGACAGTTTAGCGTTCTAGAAATCAGATATACTGAATCTGTAAATGAAGTTTAAAATGTGTGAGGATCCTTAACTAGGTTTGTAAATGGGGTTAAGGAAATTTGCTCTTTTAAAATTATAAATTAATTGAACACTTAAAAAGTTATTTTTTACACAGAAATTACTAAGTTTATAAATTGATACATGATATTTATAAACTGTAATTGAAGATTTGGAAAACAGGTTCTTTAATCTGTAGATTTAATAAATTAAATAAAATTCAGGTAAAAGAAGCTAGAAGCATTCCATCTGAGTACAAAAGTCACCCTCAGATACTAAAGAACTGTATTATCACAAAGAAGTCTCCCAATTCCTCTATGCCATCACTTCCTGGTTTAATTTTCTTCAAATCACTTACCACCACCTTTTACTTTGTTTATTTACTGCTTTACTTGCTCTCTGTCTCTGCCTGTAAGGGCGGGGTCTCATCTGTCTTGTTCATCACTGTATCCTAGCCCAGAGCTTCGTGTTTATTAGGTTTTGAATAGATTTCTGGATAAACAAGCGAGCTGGGTCGTCCAGCTCCTAAGCCCATGTCTTCCCGAGGTCCGACAGGGCCTCCCAAACTCTTACATGGAAACGTTAAACTTCTTCACTAGTGCAACACATATTTATACAAGAAGAAAACGACAAGTCTGAAATGAACTTACTGCAGTAGCATTTCCTCCAACTTGCATGCATCGCAATTGAAACCAAGACCAGTTAGAATCCAACTCTGTAGATCTAAATGGAAAAAATATTCTTAAATGTTAATACTGTTCTTCCCCATAATCAAGCCACTAAACTTCTGAGGATAAGCTTTCCTCGATCTTCCGGATCCTGAAGAATTCTAAGTTTGTGTTAACAGTGACACAGGCTTCCAGGGTGCTAGGACTCCAGGGTGCACAATAGTTGGCACAAGCCACTCCTGGCCCCTCTCACCCTTCCTAGAAGCCAAGGCTCCAAAAAATAGATGTACTGTTTGGATTTTTTTCAGGTTGGCTATCGATTTGTCCAGTGTGACCCCTAACAGGAGCCTGGAGGGTGCTCACAGTCTTACCATCAAGTAGAAGGGAGTCTCAAGGTCACTCAACATCACCACCACCAGGGAGCGGAGGAAACTCAGGTTTTAGTGCTGCTTAAGTGAAAACTGCAAGTGCCTCCTATCCCCCACCGACACCTTATGCCCTACTTACCTATAACCTAAGATCAAATCAGAGCAAGAAAAAGGCAATAATTGTAGTCCCTAACAAAAGTAATTCACCAAGTGATCACCGTAAAGCAAGATATGACTGCGCGACAATATTAGAAATCTTTCTACTGAATCCACAGACATGAGCAAAAGGCAAGGCTAACCCATATTCAACACTAGCTTGTCCCACACTAACTGGAAAGGAATGTGGACATTTTAAAATGGGTATAGGTTGGGCTTCCCTGGTGGCGCAGTGGTTGAGAGTCCGCCTGCTAATGCAGGGGACACGGGTTCGTGCCCCGGTCCGGGAGGATCCCACATGCCGCGGAGCGGCTGGGCCCATGAGCTATGGCTGCGGAGCCTGCGCGTCCGGAGCCTGTGCTCCACAATGGGAGAGGCCACAACAGTGAGAGGCCCGCGTATCTCAAAATAAAATAAAATAAAATAAAATGGGTATAGGTTGAACACCCTTTACAAAATGGGCAAGGTAGAAAGAAAAGAAGCTTTAGATTCACCAAAAAATGTCTTTTATGCTGCCGTTCCTATTTCTCTTATTTCTCTGCCTATTGGTATCATTTAACTTTCGTAAATACTAGGATGTTATTTTGAAGCCAATAGCTACCATAAGATTAATAATAATACTAATACATATTATTATTACATATACATAGGACAAATCGCCTTCATGGTAATATATAAAAAGTAAAAATTAAACCATACTTTATAAGAAACAGATTTCTTATAAAGACAAAAAAGTCTCTTTTTAGGGCTTCCCTGGTGGCGCAGTGGTTGAGAGTCCACCTGCCGATGCAGGGGACACGGGTTCGTGCCCCGGTCCAGGGGGATCCCACATGCCGCGGGGCGGCTGGACCTGTGGGCCATGGCCGCTGAGCCTGCGTGTCTGGAGCCTGTGCTCCGCAACGGGAGAGGCCACAGCAGCGAGAGGACCGCATACCGCAAAAAAAAAAAAAAAAAAAAATCTCTTTTTAGAATTTGATTACCAAGCAAGGTGACTAAGTTATATAGCTTGCTCTGAAATCCTTTCCCTGAAAGATCTTGCTTAGTCACCACATTTTCAAGTTGAGTTAGGTGCCATCCCCACCCTCCTTGGTCACAGGGTGGCAGCTAACAGCACAGTCTCTGGAGGCAGCCTGAAAGTGCAAATCTCAACTCTGCCATTATGAGTTGTACGGCCTTGGAGAAATTACTTAACCTCTCTGCACCTTACTTTCCTCATCTGTAAAGTAGGGATAATTACAGTATTATCCATTTTGCTCTCATAGAAATTAAATAAGCTAATATCTGAAAGGTGCCTGGCTCATGGTAAACACCACATGGCTAAAATTCTCATCACCACCATCATTACCATCATCGTGGTGACGCTGTCACACTGTTATAACCGGCAAGTTCCAGAGGACAGGAGTGTCCCACATTTTTCTCTCAACTCCTAGCACAGGAACATAATAGGTACCTGAATGTGGGCTGACTTTAAACTTTTATTTTTATTTTTATTTTTTTTGCGGTACGCGGGCCTCTCACTGTTGTGGCCTCTCCTGTTGCGGAGCACAGGCTCCAGACGCGCAGGCCCAGCAGCCATGGCTCACGGGCCCAGCCGCTCCGCGGCATGTGGGATCCTCCCGGACCAGGGAATGAACCCGCGTCCCCAGCATCGGCAGGCAGACTCTCAACCACTGCGCCACCAGGGAAGCCCCTACCACCAGGGAAGCCCCAACATTTTTAAAAGTCCTAAAATTGAGGATATACGTACTCAAATTTGCTAATCTGCCTTACAACATTTTTTAAACTAATTTTTACTGGAATATAGTTTCTTTACAATGCTGTGTTAGTTCCTACTGTACAGTAAAGTGAATCAGCTATTCGTATACATATATCCCCTTTTTTAAAAAATTTATTTTATTTATTTATTTATTTTTGACTGCGTTGGGTCTTCGTTGCTGCGTGGGGGCTTTCTCTAGTTGTGGCAAGCAGGGCTACTCTTCATTGCAGTGCATGGGCTTCTCATTGCCATGGCTTCTCTTGTTGCGGAGCACGGGCTCTAGGCACTCAGGCTTCAGTAGTTGTGGTACGTGGGCTCAGTAGTTGTGGCACACGGGCTTACTTGCTCCGTGGAATGTGGGATCTTCCCGGACCAGAGACCGAACCCGTGTCCCCTGCATTGGCAGGCAGGTTCTAAACCACTGAGCCACCAGGGAAGTCCCTCCCCTCTTTTTTTGGATTTCCTTTCCATTTAGGTCACCACAGAGCATTGAGTAGAGTTCCTTGAGTTATACAGTAGGTTCTCATTAGTTATCTATTTTATACATAGTATCAATAGTTTATATATGTCAATCCCAATCTCCCAATTCATCCCACCACCCCCTTTCCCCCCTTGGTGTCCATACGTTTGTTCTCTATGTCTGTGTCTCTATTTCTGCTTTGCAAATAAGATCATCTATACCATTTTCCTAGATTCCACATATATGTGTTAATATACGATATTTGTTTTTCTCTTTCTGACTTATTTCACTCTGTATCAGTCTCTAGGTCCATTTATGTCTCTACAAATGACGCAATTTCATTCCTTTTTATGGCTAAGTAATATTCCATTGTATATATGTACCACATCTTCTTTATCCATTCCTCTGTTGATGGACGTTTAGGTTGCTTCCATGTCCTGGCTATTGTAAATAGTGCGGCAGTGAACATTAGGGTGCATGTGCCTTTTTTTTTTTGGCTGTGTTGGGTCTTTGTTGCTGTGCTCGGGCTTTCTTTAGTTGCAGCGAGCGGGGGCTACCCTTTGTTGTGGTGCGTGGGCTTCTCATTGCAGTGGCTTCTCTTGTTGCGGAGCACAGGCTCTAGGCACATGGGCTTCAGTAGTTGTGGCACACGGGCTCAGTAGTTGTGGCTCACAGGCTCAGTAGTTGTGGTGCACGGGCTCAGTTGCTCTGCAGCATGTGGGATCTTCCTGGACCAAGGCTCGAACCTGTGTCCCCTGCATTGGCAGGCGGATTCTTAACCATATGCCACCAGGGAAGTCCCCATGTGTCTTTCTGAATTATGGTTTTCTCTGGGTATATGCCCAGCAGTTGGATTGTTGGGTCATATGTTAATTCTAATTTTAGTTGGTTTTTTTTTTTTTTGGTGGTACGCGGGCTTCTCACTGTTGCCAGGGAGCACTGGTATTTATTTAAAATAAATAAATAAAATAAATAAATTTATTAAAAAATTACAAAACGAAAATAACAAGCTGGGGTCTGGCCACGTGCCAGCATTCATGTGAGTTCATTTGCTCACTCCTCCCAAAGCCCTAAGATGAGTATAAGCCTTCTCATCTCCACTTTTAAGGGAAGGAAACTGAGACACAGAGAGGTAAGGAACATGCTCACCTTACCAACAGCTAGGGATGGCAACGGGATTCAGACCCCCAGCAGCCAAGCTGCAGCATCCTCACACCTACCACCCACCTAGCACTGCCTTGTGAATCTCTGGGGTGCCTACTGCACCCAGGCTCACGTCAGCCTTCCCTTCCCACGTGTACCCCCCCAAGGGCCTCAGGAGTATAAAGTTTAAGCTCCCAGACTGGCCCTCCCAAGGCCACGCAGATCTTCCCCTTTGAATCTTATTTCTCCTCATTTTCCTATGCATATAAAAACTAGCTACTAAACAGTTCACTTTTTCCCACCTCTATATCTTCTCGTAAAGTCTGAGTGCGGCCCTCCTTTTTCCCTACCTTGTCTCCGTTATCAAAATCTCACCAGACCTTCGAAGTTCACTGCAAATGTGACCTCCTCCTTTACACTTTGCCTAATTTTCCAACCAGAAGTAGACACCATGCTCTGTTTCTATCAATGTTCTTTATAGTTTATTTTCTTATTTATGTTGTATTTGTACCCCCAGCCCACCAACAGTGACAAGGGTGAGACCCCCTGCACTTGTCACAGCCCATGACATACTTAATGGTGAACTTGAGAATAAACAGAGCCAGAGAGAGGAGCACTGGGACACTCAGCGTCACAGGCACTGGGCGAAGAGCTCCGAGGCCTGGAGGGTGGGAAGAGGCCAGACCATCAGGTCCACGCTGCAGTCAGCTCCCAGTGCAGCTTGCCATTTCCGCAGATGCCTAACCTGTCTTTTCCTTTTTGCTTGGCAAAAGCCGTAGTCTAAAAATTTTTTTCCCTTTGTAAACTCGTTGACTTGAAATTCTACTTAAAAACAAAACAAAACAAAACCTCCGGACTTCCCTGGTGGAGCAGTGGTTGAGAGTCCACCTGCCAATGCAGAGGACACGGGTTCGTGCCCCGGTCCGGGAAGATCCCACATGCCGCGGAGCAACTAAGCCCCTGTGCCACAACTACTGAGCCCGTGTGCCACAACTACTGAGCCCGTGTGCCACAACTACTGAAGCCCACGCGCGTAGAGCCCATGTTCTGCAACAAGAGAAGCCACCGCAATAAGAAGCCCATGCACCGCAATGAAGAGCGGTCCCCGTTCACCGCAACTAGAGAAAGACCGCGTGCAGCAACAAAGACCCAACGCAGCCAAAAATAAATAAATTAATTAAAAAAAACTAAAAAACCACAAAACCTCCTTTTAAATAAACATTCCACCCATGCCAAACTGTTAATATGTTCATGCCTGGGAAACAGGACTCTGTGTGTGTGTGTGTGCGTGTGTGTGTGTGTGTGTGTGTGTGTGTGTGTGTGTGCAGCCAGCTAGCACGGGGAGAGGAAGGAGAGGGAAGGGGGTTCTAGAGCAGGGACTTTCACTTCCTACTTTATATACTCTGGGACTGTTTGGATTTTTTTCCCCAGTAAACTAATGTTTGTAAATTTTTTTTTTTTGCGGTACGCGGGCCTCTCACTGCTGTGGCCTCTCCCGTTGCGGAGCACAGGCTCTGGACGCGCAGGCTCAGCGGCCATGGCTCACGGGCCCAGCCGCTTCGCGGCACGTGGGATCCTCCCGGACTGGGGCACGAACCCGTGTCCCCTGCATCGGCAGGCGGACTCTCAACCACTGCGCCACCAGGGAAGCCCTGTAAATTTTTTAATCAATAAAAAATGTTTAAAGAGCAGCCCTCCGCCTCATGAAAAGAAAATCCTTAGTACCCTCATCATCCTTGACCTTCTCTTGCCCAAATCCTAGACTGTTGCCCTTGGGTTATATGTACAGTGATTTTTTTTTTTTTAAACAGTTGTTCTTGAATCATTTATAAGCATCATGATTCATACAGTTATATTTATCTAACTTTTAAAAGGGTAGTGATTAAACCTGCAACATCCCAAACAGGCCCTGCTGTCCAGCCTCATCAGGCTCTCAGGCAGCCCTTCCCTCAGCTGGGGAACACGTCAGAAAACCACCTGATTTCCTGGAACGGTTTAAGCTGGTGTTGTGCTGTAGTGGTGAGGAAAAGGGAGGGCCAGGTTCTGATGGGCAGGACCTCGCAGAGAGGAAGAGGGAAAGAGCACAGTGAGAGAGAAAGGAAGACAACACACTACACATCGCCTCAGTCTAGGCATCGCGACCTCTGGACAGAGTGGGTCATCACGTGCTAACTGGGGACAACTGACCTGGGGGAAAAAGTACATGAAGAATAAACTTGCCCTGGCAACCAAATCCCTCCACATTTCAAAAAGAGACAAGGTCAGGAGAGTGTATTAAAAATATCCTGGGTCCAGCATCTAAGAAAAAAGAAAAGAAGACAGGAAACTGATAGATATTCTGGAAGTAGTAAGAACACCCAAGAGAATTCCCTTTTCTAAATCATGACCTATGGAGTTCTATGGCTATAACATTTAGCCCATTTTGCTTTGATAAATTGATTTCTGAAAAAAAGAACTCAAGAAAGTACATAAAGTTTTTTTCAGTTAATCCATTAAAAAGAAAGTTATGGTGACTTCCCTGGTGGCACAGTGGTTAAGAATCTGCCTGCCAATGCAGGGGACACGGGTTCGAGCCCCGGTCCAGGAAGATCCCACATGCCGCGGAGCAACTAAACCCGTGCGCCACAACTACTGAGCCTGTACTCTAGAGCCCGCGAGTCACAACTACTGAGCCTGTGCACCTAGAGCCCGTGCTCCGCAACAAGACAAGCCACTGCAACGAGAAGCCCGCGCGCCGCAGCAAAGACCCAATGCAGCCAAAAATAAATACGTTTTAAAAAAAAGAAAGTTATGTTGTTATTATTACTGTATAGTTTTTGCGCCAGGATACAAAATATCTCGTTACAAATTATCATAGATTTTACCCTACACGAACAAATGCTCTTTATGGTAATCACACTGTAGTATCAGTATTCCTTAAGTCATAATATAAAATAAAACTGCTTGCCATGATTTCAAACAGCCTGCCTGCCTAGCTGGCTCCTTCCCTGGAAAAAGAACTGGCAGGGAAACAGGTGAGCTGACCTGGGGAGGCCAGCCATACAGAGACCTGAGCCACGACTGCTCAGAGGTGCCCCTGTACTTCCAGCCTCCTACTGGACTGTGGGACTGTGTCCAGAGGGGGCATCTTTCTCTGATGGCCGCAAAGGCCCCAGAAAGGCTACTACCAAGAGGTCAGAGCAGAGATAGGGACTAGCCAGAGGGGTCCAGGCAGCCCACGTCTTTCACATTGCAAACATTTGAAAATGCCACTGAAATTCATGCAAAAATCATTCCCTCGGGCTCTGCTATAAGTGTCGTTGGAGGCTGAGCTGCCGGATTTTGCTGGGGGCGCAGCCCTGATCTGACGAGGGTCTCCCGCCACCTGCAGTGACTGTCCACCTGGAGGAGCGACAGAGACCCCTTCCCCCAGGAGGCGTTAGAGCAAGACTCCTGTGTGCTGCTAATTATCAGAGACAAGAAAGGAAAAGGAGATGCTGCCTCAAGGCTTCTGTTCTGACTGTGGCTTCAACACTGCTTCCTCTCACACCAAGCTCTACAGCACAGCGACCAAGTAGAAAATAATTCATTTTCCGAGTTTACTCAATTACACAAGATTTAAATCTCCATGACTCATAATCAACCTCTCATTTTACCTGACGTCAAAGCAAACATAAAGGAAAAGGGGAGAGAGACCCACGTAACGAGGTAATCACTCCCACCCCCAGTGAGGAAAGTTCCCCTTACCGAATAAAACTCAGGTGGACACCAAGCGACCGGTGTGACCCCGAGCAGTCGATGCACAGGAACACCCCATAAGTGATGCTGGCCCAGCTGGGATTCTTGGCACCGCAGTCAAAACACACCTGAAAGAAAATTTCAAAATTCAGTTATTCATCGATTCTTATCAGCCAAATGAGCCACCCTATAGGACAGTACAGGATGTGGCTTCAAAGCTGCTTAATCTTTACAATTCAAACTGATTATTAGAGGGAATTCCCTGGCAGTCCAGTGGTTAGGACTCAGCATTTTCACTGCCAGAGCCCAGGTTCAATCCCTGGTGGGGGAACTAAGATCCCACAAGCTGCACAGTACGGCAAAAAAAAAAAAAAAAAGAATAATAGATAAACAAACTGGTTATTAGAAAAATATCTCACCTAGATTTTTTTTTAAACCTCAAATTTCTATTTCTTTTATTATTATAATGTTACTGTATTATATAATTATATATCAATAGACTATTAATATAATGCATTAATTATATGTTATATATTTTTGTATATCTATTATAACAGTACATAGTATGCGTAGTGAAGAGAACTTAGATGTGTTTATTGCCTCAAACATGACTCATGCATGAAGCATCGACAGGGTTCCTGCCACTCACATGCATGAACGCTAGACAGCGATGTCCCCTGCAGGAAAGGCCAAGGCCTTACTGTCCCCTGGGCAGTGGCCCTACCAAATGTCAGGCGTCTGTGCACATTTCTCCTCTCCCCAGCCAGAGGAAGAGAGCCCCCTGGATGCTCCCCTGGATCCTGCCCTCCAGGTACTGACCCCTCATGTAATCCCCACCCTCGATTTGCCCAGGAGGCCCGTGTGACCAATGATATGGCAGAAGTGCTGGCGCGTCCCTTCCGGGGTGAGGTCATAAAAGACCCTGGGGCTTCCTTTCTCTCTCTCGCTCTCCCCCCAGATCACTGGCTCTGGGGGACGCCAGGTGCCATGTCTTGAGGACACTGGGTCGCCCAGTGGGGAGAGCCACGTGGAGAGGAACTGAGGCCTTTAGTCCAACAGCCAGTGAGGAGCCGAGGCCGGCTGACCACCACGTGAGTGAGCTTGGAGTGGGGGCCCCAGCCTCCTGAGAAGCCCTGAGCCTTCCTTCCTCAGCACTGACAAAAGTCAACATTCCTCACCTGATAACAGGAGCACAAACGTACTTTAGAATACACAGTGCTTGTTGTGGAAATGAATACTTATGAGTAATTAGAGCCAGGACAACAGGACAGTTAAAAATTCCACAAATAATAGACTTGTTTTGAATTGTTTTCCAGAAAAAATAAAACTATATTTTAGCTAACTGAGCCACCCCCAGATTCCTGGCCCTCAGAACCTGTGTGAGACAACTTGTGCTTGTTGTTTTAAGATGCTGAGCTCCACAATAGATGCTAATAGAGAGAGCTGTTCCTGCGTGAAATGCCGTGTCCTTCATGACCTCTGCCCCTTCCACTCTGTCCAGGTCACTGTTATTACTCAGACACACAGCTCACGTCCAAGGAGTGGGCCCCCTCCTGCACAGCTCGGAGCTCCTGCAGCGTTGGGGGCCCTTCCCTCACCTTGCCTTCCGCCTGCATCTGCACAGAGCTCGGACGTGGCTAACGCTCAATAAATGTTTTCTGTGTGTTTTTTCATCTCCCACAGAGCCTGAAAAATAGTGATCTACCCATACAAAGCATTCAGGAAATACATGTTAGTCAAATGAACAACGTATAAAACTTATTACCAGCTCAAAAATTAGCACCAGCCCCCTCAACACTGAAGTCAAACATTCTTCATCTGATAACAGGACACAAAAGTACTTTAAAATACACAGTGCTTGTCACGGAATTAATATTTGTAATTAATTAACATCAGCACAACAGAGTGGTAAAAATTCCACGAATATGTTTCCCTGGTGGCGCAGTGGTTGAGAGTCCGCCTGCCAACGCAGGGGATGCGGGTTCGTGCCCCAGTCCGGGAGGATCCCACATGCCGCGGAGCGGCTGGGCCCGTGAGCCATGGCCGCTGAGCCTGCGTGTCCGGAGCCTGTGCTCCGCAGTGGGAGAGGCCACAACAGTGAGAGGCCCGCATATTGCAAAAAAAAAAATTCCACGAATAGGAGGTTTTTTAAAAGCCCCCATCTTTTAGGTATGCTTTATAGGCAGAGCCACCTATGTGAAGGTTGTCTCAACTAAAACCATCAAGAAAGATCTGGGGACTTCCCTGGCAGTCCAGTGGTTAAGACACCACGCTTCCAATGCAGGGGGGAGCGGTTCAAACCCTGGTCAGGGAACTAAGATCCCACATACCATGCAGTGTGGCCAAAAAAAAAAAGGAAAGCAAGCTCGCTTCTGGCCTTTTGAGGGCAATACAAGCGTGAAAACACGCGTGGATTTTCCAAAGCCCCTCATGGTGACAGGTTCACAATAAGCAGGCAGGATTAGAGGGCTGACAGTTGACACGAGAGGCACCAGGCACTCACTCCAGTGTTTACTGACTGCCTGCTACGTGCCAGGCACTGTGGCAGAGGCTGAGGTATTAAGAAGTGGATGGCGGCACTGACTCCACAAACGCTTGCTGAGTCTCCCCATCTCCCCCTACCCCCGCCCCGGACAGGCCACTGAAGTGGGAGTAAAGGACACGGAAATGAAGATGCCCTGTGGTAACAGCCATGAGAGTAAGGAATGTCCACCCCTGGGATGCCAAACAGTGGGCCTGACTCTGCCAAAGGTGCCGCCCCTCTGCAAGAGGACACTGTGATCCCTCACTCACTTAGCTAACAGCTGTCACTATCAGTACGCCCCCGACACACACAGAGTGCACGTACAAAAGTGGCCTGGGAAGAGTCAGCCCGCGTGGAGCCCAGTCTAGCAGTCCCAGCGGGCAAGACAACTAGTTATAATGTTGAACCTTAGTAAGCAAGGACAGGATGCAAAAAGTTTTCTAGACAGGGCCCAAGTGGCATGTGGGATGTCAAGAATAGAGTCTAAAAGGGCAGAAGGGGCAAAAGCCTGTGCAGGAAATGGCCCTGTGCAGGGACACGACCCAGAGGTTGGGCGCACACAGCCCAGAGCAGGCAAGTCTGAGAATCACTCCCAAGGTGGTCGCAAGGCTGGTTACGAAAAGACAGCAGCGGGGCTTCTAACAAGTGGCCTCAGAATCCTCCTGACCCACCAACTAAGATGAGGAATTGCAGGCCTCTCGCCTTCCGAGACGGCCCGCACTCTTGTCTGGAGTGTGTTTCTCCCAAGGCCGTTCTCGCCTTTTGAGACAGACCATGTTCAGCCTACAGAATATGTATCTCTCTAAATAAATCCATTTCTGGACTCCCCTGGTGGTGCAGTGGTTAAGAATCCATTCCACAATGCAGGAGACACGGGTTCGAGCCCTGGTCCGGGAAGATCCCACATTGCCGCGGAGCAACTAAGCCCGTGCGCCACAGCTACTGAGCCTGCATGCTAGAGCCCGCGAGCCGCAACTACTGAGCCCACATGCCACAACTACTGAAGCCCGCGTGCCTAGAGCCCGTGCTCTGCAACAAGAGAAGCCACCGCAATGGGAAGCCCATGCACCACTCGCCACAACTAGAGAAAACCTGCACGCGGCAAAGGAAGACCCAAGGCAGCCAAAAATAAATAAATAATCCTTCTTTCTCCTGAAAAAAAAAAACAGATGAGGAATTGCAGAATGCAGCTCTGTGAGGGCTGGGGCCTTGTTCACCTGAGCTGAGTGCTGAGCACTGAGCCTGGCACAAAGCAGGCACCGAATGCAAATACAGGTGGTAGAAGAGCTCACGAGCTGAGACTGGGCCCCGTGGGATCTGAGGTCAGAGGGCAGTTCGAAATCCAAGTCTGGCTCTCTGCTGGAGCAGGGACTCCATTTTGTTTTGATGGGCAAGTGGAGATATGGTCTTCTAAGCAGAGTATCAGTTCTTATGGTGATAAAAAGTAGTTTGGGACGAACAATTTGTTTTGCTACATGGTCAGAATAATTACTATAGAAATCACAGCTAATATTGAGTGTTTGCTCCATGTCAGGCACTGCTGTTGGCCAACAGAATCTTGATAACAACCCTATAAGAAGGTACTGTTCTTATGCCCATCTGGGCCAGCTTCCGGGCCTGTGTGTGATCGACGCAGTCACACAGGACACCGCACACAGAAGCGCCCATAGGTGGTTAATGCTCTGCTGTCTCATCTTGAAATTCTTAGTACTTTTGAAACAAGGGCCCTGCATGTTCACTTTGCACATTTCAAGTTCCCTGCAGAGTATATAGCGCCAGTTTTCATCCCCGTGTTAGAGAAAACTAAGGACACATGAAGTTAAGTGTCATAGCTAAGACATGGCATCACAGAGACTGGACCCCGGGCAGTCTGCCCCGGAGTGTACTCGTCACCCCTTCACTACACTGCCTCTTACCCCGCCAGGCAGCGCTTTATCTGTCCTCCAGGCACTAGACAGACCGTATGCTTCCTGAAGGCAGGAGCCTGTCTCTTTTTCCATCAGTACATCCTCAGTGCTCTGCAGTGCCCGGCATGCTGCAGGTGCTTAACTGGTATTTGCTGAATGAATATTTGCTGAATAACTCAAACAATCAATATAACACTAAGGGAAGAGCAGAGACAAGGGAGGATTTCACAAACTAGAAAACTGGCCCTTTGAGTTAAAACCTTTGATCCAGAGTAAAGAGCCATCATACATGAGAGGGAGAACTGGACACCACATTCTAAAAGCAAACTGAGGTGTTTTTCTTTAAGTACTTTCCTGTCTTGTGTGTCTTAGAGCTCTTTTTAACCATCTCATTTTAAAAATGCTTATCAACTCTTCCACATCATTAAAACTAGTTTTCATCTTTGCTTAGGTAATGGTTTCTTATTAACAATCAAATAAAAAGTCTTAATCAAGAAATGTAGCACAGGGCTTCCCTGGTGGCGCAGTGGTTGGGAGTCCGCCTGCCGATGCAGGGGACGCAGGTTCGTGCCCCGGTCCGGGAAGATCCCACATGCCGCAAGCGGCTAGGCCCGTGAGCCATGGCCGCTGAGCCTGCGCGTCCGGAGCCTGTGCTCCGCAACGGGAGAGGCCACAACAGTGAGAGGCCCGCGTATAGCAAAAAAAGAAAAAAAAAAAAGAAATGTAGCACAAGACTGTGGAACACTACCAGAAAATATTTTTGCTCGATGCTTTTATGAATCCTACTACAGAATATAAAATTTTCTACAAGTGTGTTGTTCATAATTAAAATAATAATAACAACAAAAAATTGCTGACATGTATTGAGGGCCAGTATATACAGGTACTGCTCTAGGTGCTTTTCTTGGATTTTCTCATTTAATCCTCACAATAACTCTCTGAATTAGGTCTAGCTCATGTCTCATTTTCAGATGAGGAAAATAAGGTACAAAGTAGTCAAATAACCTGCCCAAGGTGACAGGAAGTCCCAGGGTCTGGATAACAATTTACAAGCAAGCCCACACACGTCCCTCAAAAGTGTTCTTGGTATAAAGACACTGACTTCTAATTTAAACGGGACCTCTTTTGATGAATTCAGTCAGAGAGAATATATGTTGGGTTTCTGAGATAAAGCAGACCAAAAAATGTATAGTTTCTACACTGCTAACTGCAGATCCTAATCTGGTCTAGTTTACATCAACCCCTCTTTATAAACAGATTAACCTAAATTCTAAAGTCAAGAAAATAGCAAAGAAATCGGCACTGGAGAATTCCTGGAACCTCTTTCCCCTCCTGACTTTCCTACGTTCATCAGATATCAACTCCTATAAACTGTTTCCTTGCTCACTTCTCTTAGGCTGTAAAAACATGGGCTCCCCTCCACCTAGACCTAAAACAAAGACATCTAAGTTTTGTAAAACTCTGGGACTTTCTTTCTATGCCATCATGTCATGGCACACAGAGTCCATGCTGACACGACGGCCCTTTGCACTGTCCAGGTTCCACTCTGACCTGTGATCCTCAGCAGAGGGTGTCACTTTAGCCCGATGTGTCACCACATCTCCAGCCAGTAGCGAAAAGTTGTTAAGAGTCATGGGTGGGGGGAAGGGACAGTCTCTGGAGATGAAAAAAAAAAAGGAAAACCCCCATCTCCAAAGAGAGAGACAAAAGGGAAGGAAGGGAAAGGGGTCCGTGGTGGGCTTTCTTAGCAAGAGACAAGAGCGCGAAGCCACTTAGCAGTGATCACTTAGCAGCTTTATCAGACAGGGAAACTGAGGCTGCCACCAGAGGACACAGCTTCCCTGAGGAGCTTCAGAGGTGAGCTCGGAGGCAGGGAGGTGGCGAGCCGAGTTTCCCCGAGCGCCCAGCGCTACCAGCTGGAGTTTCTGGCCCGGCGCATGCTTCCCGGCTGGGTCATAGGTGGCCTGTGGTCTCCGCCCCCAGTCGCAGGAGCCGCGGGTACGCCCCCTAGCCCTCCCTCGGGCCCCCGAGCTCGCCCCCCGCTCTCTCAGGAACTCGTGTCCACTCCGCCCCCACCAAAAGCCGCCTCCGACCCCCGTAAGTTCCCCGGCCCGGTGTTAGGAGCCCACAAGGGTCCGCCCCCGGGACCCCCAGATGCTCTCGCCTCCCGCCCCCAGGACTCCCAGGTGCCCGCCCTGCCTCGGACCCTGGGGTGCGCCCCCTACCCCGCCCCTCCCTTGCTGAAGCTGCGGGGCGGCGCACAGTCCGGACCCAGGCGAGGCCCAGCCGCTGCGGCCGCACAGTGCGACGTGTCACAGGCCGGGCCGGCTCCTCCTCCCGCGGCCGCGGCCACTGGCGCCGCAGGGGCCTCCCGCAGGGTCCGGCAGGGATGCCAAGCAAGCCTGAACACGCCCGGCGGCCGTTACCTTGTTGGTGGGCACCGACCGGAGGCGCTTGAAGATGGTCAGGATGTCCTGCTTGCTGGGGTCCCCCATGGTCACCAAAGAAACGAGGCGCAGCTGGCCCCGCCAACGGGAAGGGCAGAGTAGGAGCGGTTGCCGCCTCCGGGAGGTAGACGATGGCCGAAGGGCGGGGCTGCCCGTGACGATCAGACCGGGCCTCTCGATGTCCCCGCCCACTGCCGGAGCGCACGCGCCACTCTCCCCAGTGGCCCTCGCTTAACAGTGCCACTGGCTCCTCCCACTCAGGCCCCGCCCCGGTTCCTACGCAGGAGGCTCGCGCGCTTCCTCCAGGTCTTCGCCGGGCCTCCACTCCCGGCAGTAAGTGGCGAAGCTCGGTCCGGGTTGGGTTTGTACCTGCGCGCACGGCTGGTCGAGCCACCGCCGCTTCGGCTGACGGACTGCTTCCTCGGCCAAGGTCCTCTCACCTCCTCCCCGTGAGAGCGGCAGAACCTGTCACTCCAAGTGGCAAAGGAGGAAACTTGCGGGGCAAGGGCCTCCCCGCCGGCTCCCCACACCCGAGGACTCAGTCCAGGAGCCGGATTTTCGCTAGTCGCCTGAGCCCTGGTGGGAGGCGTCCTATGGCGAAAAGGATCAGTTTGGGTTATGTCAGTGAGAGAGTCAGCAGTTCTCCTGAGGCAAAAGGCGTTCAGTCAAATCTGATGAATATAGACAAGAAAAGAAGCTGGCCCTTTCCTACCCTTCTAGCTGGAGGGTTTAAACGCTTGGAGAACGGTGCCTGTTTTGCCTTAGTGGGTGTGGAGCCACCTAGTGAGGTTCCGCGGGTCAGGAGAAGGATAACAGGTTTTGGAGTCAAATGCAACACCTTGGCTCCAAGCTCACTCCAGCCAGCTCCTTCCCAGCTCTGTGACCTTGGTCAGATCACGTCTCTAAAGCTGGGTTTGCTCCTCTGTGCAGCGGGGTGAGAGATGGGGAATCAGTGCTGAGCAGTACAGGAGAGCAGCTTCCCAGTGAAGCCCTGGGAAAGGCTTTGGCAGTGGTCTTTCAACCTGTCTGGTTAGATGCCCTCAGGGAAGTTGGAAGCTTGCAGGGTTGGAACTATTCCAAGGAAGGGAAATGTATTTACCTAACTGTAAAAAGTTACTTTTACAGTAAGTTTCAGCTGTGACTGAAAGTTCTGCCTTGTACTGAGTCAAAGTATATACATACCGGGCTTCCCTGGTGGCGCAGTGGTTGAGAGCCCACCTGCCGATGCAGGGGACACAGGTTCATGCCCCGGTCCGGGGAGATCCCACATGCCGCGGAGCGGCTGGGCCCGTGAGCCATGGCCGCTGAGCCTGCGCGTCCGGAGCCTGTGCTCCGCAACGGGAGAGGCCACAGCAGTGAGAGGCCCGCGTACTGAAAGAAAAAAATATAAATAAATAAATAAATAAATAAATAAATATATATACACACACATACCCCTGTACTTTGTGTCCCTAGGTACGGGTTTGACCCTACACAGAATACCTGGCATGTTTATGAGGCCTGTGCTTTCTGATGGGAATGGGAATGATGGTCCCATTTACTATTTGGAGTTGAAATCTTCTTACCAAGTTATATATCAGATTCAGGATATTGTCTACTCCAGTCTCCAGTATAGAGATCCCTGAGAAGAAGAAAAAAAGTGCAATGAAGTGTAGACAGTATCTACACTAGTTGGGGCATAAGGGGACACACACCCCCCCCCCCAAAAATACCATTTGTACACCCACCTTTCTCTTTTCTATCATCTGCTTAAGCGTTCTTCATAGAACTTGTTATCACCTAAGGCCATAATGTGTAATACTCCCCTCCGCTGAATATAAATTTTTTGAGATCAGATGTATTGCATCTATCTCTCTATAGAGATATATATATATATCTCTCTATATCTCTCTATATCTCTCTATCCCCAGCACCTAGAACAAAGCCTGGTACATAGTATGCATTCAGTAAGGATGCGTGGAATGGGCTTAGAATGTAGAAAGCTGCAAAGAACGTCACTCCTAACATAATAATGAGAAAAGGCTGGATAACCTTTAAAATCATAACTTCTCTTGAGCCCATCAGAGAGCTGAGAGCAAAGCAACCAAGTAAGCTGAATTCCAAAGAGAGCCTAGCCTCTCCAAACACACTTGGAACAAAGAGCTCTTTCACCTTTGGCAAAGCACAGGGGAAAGAGGTGGCTGCCATACAAGTGGGCAAGAGGAAATCAGTTAAAATTTTAATGAATTCTTGGAGGCCAAGCATGGGCTAGCATGTCAATTTGGAATAGCTAGAAGCCTCAGAAACAAGAAGAGTTTACATTCATTCACAAGCGCTTTTCCGTAAACCTCCATCAGAAATCTTTCTTCATGAGAAAGATGGAGACAGAGATCTCTGACATCAGAGAGAAACCCCTTGGTAGGGCAGGCACCCAACTTTTGGGGGATGGGCACAAAACCCCACCTGCTTCCCTTCTCTCTTAGAAAGCAAAAGCAGCAAACTCACTCTCCCTCAGGCTACAAGCAAAGATCCATTGCTGCCAGGAGCAGAAGCAAAATCTAGTCATACCAAATCCTGAAGAGGATAGGAAGTCCTCTTGCTCTCAAAGGAGGGCAGGCAGAAATTCATTGCTTCAGATCTGAGCACAATAGAACACAGGAGAGCTTCGAGAGAAGGGCCCAGCCAACAGGCAGGCCCACGTCGCCCTCTGGGTACTGTCCTTGCCATCTGAGTCTTATGGGGATATCCTGGTGTGGCTCTGGCCAAGTGAGACAACGTTTAGTTTATTTAGTCCATCCAGCCGGACAGGAGCTTGCTGAAAGCCAAGTGCCACTCTAGGAAAAACCAGACATGTTTACATAGTCATATGATGAATCACAAAGTTAGAATAAGCACAGATCTCATCCTTGCCCTGGTGGACTTTAGTTAGTGCTGAGAAGGAAACAAATTGCTGACTTAAAAAAACAACAACACACACACACAATGTAAGAGCTGTGAGTTGAATGTATTCAGTGTCTTCCTGAGGACTCTAACCCAGGAGACAGCCTTTCAGATAGCCTTGATGTACTGTTCCAAAGAGGTGAGGGAGGAACCGGGATATATATGAACTGGGGAGGGGGGCTGGAAAAAAACATGTAGTTGAACGTCAAAAGATTACTGGGAATCACAAAAACAGATATCTCAAGTTAATGATTTTAGTGCTTTTCTCTGTATGGGAAGATAACAAGAACCTGGGGTTACTGAAATTTTTCCTTAGTTGTGTATCTTAACTATCTCAGGGCCAGTATCCAAAGGACAGAATGACTCCTGTTTTTCACCATCCTGAATTCCCCTCAGGTACACTGTCAGTGGGTGACTGCAGTGGCTATTGGCTTGATCCTTGTAGAACTGGAATGGCAGGCAACTTACGAAGTGAACACTATCTCAGACATGCCATTTCTGTACAGGTCAGATACTTTTGAAAATGAGCTCATGGAATCATGAGCAACCTTATCTGCTTTTTTAAAAAAATTAATTAATTTATTTATTTTGGCTGTGCCGGGTCTTAGTTGCAGCACGTGGGATCTTTAGTTGCGGCCTGCAGGATCTTTTAGTTGCAGCATGCGGGCTTCTTAGTTGTGGCATACATGCGGGATCTAGTTCCCCGACCAGGGATCTGCATTGGGAGCGCGGAGTCTTACCCACTGGGCCACCACGGAATTCCCAGTCTTACCTGATTTCCACCAATCCGTATATGCTCAGGCAGTGCACTTGTTACCAAACTGAACTTGGGTCTGCTTGCCCGCTGCACAACAAAGCCAGTTTACTGACACTGGGTTGTGGTGAAGGAAAGCACATTGTTTATTGCAGGCACCAAGCAAGGAGAATGGGCAGCTCATGCTCCAAGACCCAAACTCCTCGATGGTTTTCAGGGAATGGGTTTTAAAGGCAACATTGGGGTGAGGGTTTCAGCTCGTGGGCTTTCTTCTGATTGGTTGGTGGTGAGTTAACAGGGTGATATTTCAGGAATCTTCTGGTTCCAACCAGTCTGGGGTCAATGTGCTTGGGGTCAGCATGTAGTCAACAACCTCCACCTGCATGGGGTCTTTGTTTCTGCAGAACAACTCAAAGATGCATCAGATTGTTCTGACAGTTGTTATGAGGATGAACCAGGACTCTGCTCTATCGATGAACTAGTTTCTTGACTGCTTTTCCTTTGTTTCTACATTTCCTCACTTCCTTGATTAGTAGCTGCTTGAGTCTGGTCTTTGGAACTCAGGGAAGTTCTGGGAGACTAAAGCCGTTTTTCACAAACAAGAGACAGGGGACACAGAGGGGCTTTTGTACCCAGGAGGGCCCTGTGGAGTCCTGCTTGGTTTCACACTTCTGGAAATTCACAAATGCCCTCTCCGCCCCCGTTTATTTGGCTGTGCTGTGTGGCTTGCGGGATCTTAGTTCCCTGACCAGGGATCGAACCCGTGCCCCCTGTGTGGAAGCGCGGAGTCCTAGCTCCTGGACTGCCAGGGAATTCACCTTGATTGATTTTTTTTAATCAATTTATTTATTTTTGGCTGGGTTGGGTCTTCATTGCTGCACGCAGGCTTTCTCTAGTTGTGGCAAGTGGGGGCTACTCTTCATTGTTGTGCGCAGGCTTCTCATTGCAGTGGCTTCTCTTGCTGCAGAGCATGGACTTTAGGTGCGTGGGCTTCAGTAGTTGTGGCACGTGGGCTCATAGTTGTGGCTCATAGGCTCTAGAGCGTAGGCTCAGTAGTTGTGGCGCATGGGCTTAGTTGTTCCACGGCATGTGGGATCTTCCTGGACCAGGGCTCGAACCCGTGTCCCCTGCATTGGCAGGCGGATTCTTAACCACTGCACCACCAGGGAAGCCCCTTGATTGATCTTTTAGAAGTAGAAATTTAGGACTGCGCACAGCAACGAAGACCCAACTCAGCCAAAAATAAAATAAATTTATTTAAAAAAAAAAAGAAATTTAAGCTGATGCCATTACCGCCTTTAATGGGATAAAAGATTTAGAATCCTCATTACTGTGACATTTGCAACATTACAATATTATAAAAAAATAATTGGATAGTGAAATGAAAAATTATGTTGACACAAAACCTGTACTTGTATGTTTATAACGCATTTATTTGTAATCAAAAACTAGAAACAACCCAAATATCCTTCACTTGGACTAACAAACCATGGTAAATGCATTCCATGTAAACTACCCACAATAAGTAGTAACAAACTGATCCGTGAAACCACGTGGATGGATCTCAGACGAATTATGTGAAGTGAAAGATAAGACAATTTCAAAAAGCTACATATTGTATGATTCCATTCACATGACATTCTGGAAAAGGCAAAACTGTGGAAACAAGACCGATCAGTGGTTTCCAGGGGCTGGAAATACAAGGAGGGGTTGATTACGGAGGACCAGGCAGAAATCTGGAGAGTGAGGGGACAGTTCTCTATCTTGTTTGTGGTGGTGGTTACATGACGTATGTGCATTTGTCAAATTATACACTAAACAGGGTGCATTTTCCTGTATGTAAACTATACCTTAAAAAATAAAAAAAGATGGGAAACAAAGACGTGCTCAGCAGTATAAGACTTCTCACACATGGAACGTCATTAAACATTTTTAGTGGAAGCATATTTAGGGACAGGAGAAAATGCTCAGGATCAAATATTAAGAGAATGAAGCAGGGTACCAAACTACGTTTAGAGTATGATCCCAGTTTTGTAAAAAACACACACATTAATGATAAGGACAATGAAACATGGGCACATGTGTATGTATAGAAAAAAGACTAGAAAAAATGCACCAGAATGTCAGCAGTATTACCTCTGGATGTTGGGACTTTAATGTTTTTCTGAATACTTTTGCTTAGTTTCCAAGTTTTCATCCGAACCTTTGTTCCTTTTACAACTACTGAGTGGTCATTAACATTGTTATTTGAAAACTATTATAGAGGGGCAGGAGCAGCCTGGCTAATCTTGACCAGGAAGTGGCCAATGAGCTGCACACAGTTCGCTTGCAGTCAGTTTCACCTTGTTGATCAAATGCCATCTGGCTCGGGGCTGTTTGTTCTCAGACCTCTTGGCCAGGCACTCGGGTTTCTGTGGCCATGCTGCACGTCAGGGCTTTAGCCCGCTGACGGCCGGTGTTACTTATCCTTTCCTCAGACAGTTATGTTATTTATGCAGTTCATTTGTTCATCTGTTCCTTCCTTCCTTCATTTCCTAGTCTTTTCCACAGAGGATTTGAAGAGGTCTAAAAGAGTCCAATCTGAGTTTTACTGGGTGGCCCAAAATGGATTTCATTTTTTCTTTTCAATTTCGCTCCAAAGCACTGGGGCCAGAGAGAAGATTAAGGTGCAGTGTCTGCACCAAGGAGCTTGCTGTTTAAGCAAGAAGATGTGCCCGTAGTGGCACTGAGGCGCTCGTCTCGGAAATGCGGTAACTCCCATTCTGGTAGGTATGTTAATGAGCGCCACTGGGGGCAGGCACATCCTCGCCCTCTGAGGCAGGCGACCTCGTTGTCCAACAGCACAGCCTAGTGGGCAGGGACTGCACTGCACTACCCACGTCTGAACCTAGCTAGCTTGGCTGTATGGTATGGTACCTTGGGCAACTTACCTACCCTCTCTGTGCCTCAGGTTCCTTACCTATAGAAATAGGAATAATAATATTTACCTAGTTCATAGGGCTGGTTTGTTAAATATTAATAAATGTTAAAGAGTTTAGAGCAGGGTCTGGCTCAGAGTGAAATACAAATGTTTACTATCATTGCCATTTTATAGATGAGCAAACCAAGCCTCGGAGAAATTAAGTATTTTGCTCAAGGTAACAGAGCTAAGTGAGGCCCCACAATTGGAGCCAAGTTTGAGTGCAGAGAATATGACCTCACAGTCCACGCTCTTAACCACTGGCTTCGTTTTTACACCTTTGTAAGACTCATTAATTTTCAGAGAAGAAAAAAATATTGTGTCAGGTTTTGGTGTGGAAAACCCAGACTTCTTCTGTACAGTTTCAGAGATGGATGAATATATGGCTTGGAGGAAGCATTCACGCCCAGCCTCTGGCTGGGGAGGGTCCGGAGTCTCCATCTGGGGTCTGCATACTTTGGTTATTACTGGCTTGAGTTAGGATGGTGTTTGGGGGTGAGACCATTTTCACAACAAGGTGCCCATCCGACCCTCATGAGGCAGCTCTCCCTCTACTACGTGGCTGCCTCCTAACCCTCCCTGCCCCTTGCCAGGGATGGGAGGTCACATTGGCCTGTGTCCCTTGCTCCCTGGGCTCTCTTTGTCCTTAGCGTGCCCACCTCCTCAGCCCAGACTGTGGTTGATCAGTCTCTGGGTCCCCAGAGCTGGGTTAGGAGCATCTGCTGGTTATATGAACAAATCCAGGAGGACACGGAATTGCTGGTATTTGGGGCAGCTCTGACTTGCTCAGAGGGTGGTCCTGGGTCAGCGTCAGCTGGGGACTTGTTAGATGTGCAAGCCCTGGGCCTCACCCCCCAACCTGGTGACTCAGAAACTCGGGAATGTGGCCCAGCAAGCTGGGTTGTAACAAGCCCTCTAGATGTTTGAGAACCAGCAGTTTAGACAACAGCATCTGCTGTCTGGAGTTGGGCATCGGAGTTCAAACCCCACCTCTACCCTGACTTGCTGTGTGGCCCGATGTAAGTCACTCAAGCTCTCTCGTTTGTTTCCTCATCTATAAAATGGTGCTCATACATCGTGGGGAGATTTCTATGATCCTTTGCAGGGAAAGGTGCTCAGCACAGGGCCTGGCATGTAGCTGATACATGTTTAGCCCAAGGCTGGTTGGAAACAGCAGGCTGAGAAGCTGCCTGTCCCCCAAGAGTGCCAGGGTCAGCCTGGCTCCTCTGACCCTGTGCTTGGCAGTGGCCCTGCCTGGTGGGGCATGAGTCTCATACCTCAACCTGGGTCTGTCCTTCCCCGGGCAGCAGAGCTGCTTCTATGCCGGGCCCAGGCCTCTCCACCAGGGGGGCCCAGGCCTCTCCACCAGGGGGGCCCAGGTCTGTCCATTGAGGCGCTGTGGCTCGGCCCTTCTGCTCGCTCCCTCCAGAGACCACAGAGGTCCAGCCCGGAGGTCACTGCGGGCCCGTCTAAGGGAAAACTAAGGCCCGGAAAGGGGCACACACCTCCTGCCGGTGTCTGGGCAGGGGTGCAGAGAGGCGCAGAGAGGGCAGCTGCCACCCTGGAGAGAGCTGGGGCTGTGAGAAGGGGTGGGGGGGGGATGAGAGGCAGTTTCCAGGACACCTTGAGAGCAGGGCCCCGACCTGGCAAGTTCTCCCGCTTCTGGACACCCAGCTCAGAGAGGCTCAGGCACCTGCTTGGGCTTCAGGGCCCACAGGGGTGGAGGTCCCCCCAGGCTGCCCACAGCCCAGCCTGACCTCTACCCAGGCGGGGACACTTCCCGCTGGAAGTGGGGGAAACAGCTCAAGGACCCCATAGTGCCCACCCCTTAGGGTCTTGGAGCCGGGTTGGGAGGCCCTGTTTGTCCAAATTTCCTGAGACTTGAAGGCTGACCTCCAGAATCCACCACGCACACTCAGGAGACCATCCTGCCCCCTCATCTCCGGCCACTGCGGCCAGTTATCACAGTGACCCCGTCTCTCCCTGATCTCTGGAGCCCCCTGAAGGCAAACACGGGCCCTTCCTCATGTCTGTCCTGGCACCACCGAGTCTTGCACACAGTAGGTGCTCAAGAACGCTTGAGGAATGAATACAACCCAGGAACAGAAAGTAGGGAGGGAGGGAGGCGACTGCCTGCCAGGAGGGGCTATTCGGGGTCAGACCTGGCTCAGCTACTCCAGCCACTTGCTCTGTGGCCACAGGCACATCACTCCTGACCCTCACTTGGCCTCAGTTTCCCCAGGAACAAGGAGGGGCCCCTCAGCTTCCCACACCCCTATCCCATGGATGGCAAGCGGCCCCCCAAGCCTGCCCCCTAGGACTTGAGGCATTGGCACAGCCCAGATCCACAGGCCACCCAGAGAAGGCCAGGCCAGGCAAGGGGACTGGCCTGCCTGTGTTTAGGTGGGTAAGGGCCCTGCAGGGAAGCCTGGGACACCGAGGCCAGCCCTGTCCTCCATGTGCAGGGACTCCAGAAGACCCAGTGTTTTAGCTCGTACTGTGGCATCAGATCCCTGCCCAGGTCACTAGGCCATAGGTCACTTGCCCTCTGGTCATTACTGGGGGGCTTGGAGAGGAGGAAGTACTCCACCCACCGCCCCGCTGAGGGAAGTGGGGTGGGGTGGGCTGCTGAGAGCCCTGGGGACCCCTGCGGGTGGTGTGGATGCAGCAGTGATCCAGGGGGAGAAGGGGCAGCTTGGCCCAGGCAGTGGCTATGGGGGTGGGGAAGGACAGAGAGGCAAAGAGGGCTCAGTGGCCCAGCATGGAGGGCATGGGAGGGGCAGCCAAGGATGCCAGAGGGTCCTGACCGGGGACCAGGAGGGTGAGGTGTCACGCATAATCATGGCAAAAGTTATCATCTCCCGAGCACCTGTGGCCTTTCACCCCTTTATCCTAACCCCCACCCGGGAGGCAGGTATCACACTTGCCTGAGAAGATGAGGCCCAGGAGCGAGTTAAGGCTTACAGGCTCACCCCGAGGGCCGGGCCGGGAGAGGATAGGTGGGCAGTGTGGGCCCTTCAGGCTTCCTCGCAGGAGCTCTGAGGATACAGGAAGCTGAGAAAAGGGCCTCGCCGAGCAGCGGCTGTTTCGGCCTGACTTTTGAGGGTTCCTCCTGCTTACCCACCTTGTTCTTTATCCGCCAGTGGAGAAAGCGAGGACGGGCTTGCCCTCGAGAGTCCTGCAGATGTGGGTTTGAATCACGGTTCGGTCACAGGACCTTGGGCAAGTCACTGGACTTGAATTTCCAGACCTTCTGTGTCTTCTGCAAAGTGGGGTGACTCCAGCCTCCCCCATGCGCTGGCATCACAGTACACGAGCTCACCAAAAGCCCAGCAGGCCCAGCTCAGGAGACGGGACTGGGTGCCTGCTCTGACCCCTCCCTTCTGCTCTGGCCCAGCTTGTCTCTCGGAGGAGCCTGGGGCTGGCGAGGCAGAAGCTGGTGACTGCCCTGGGCAGCGGGCAGCTGCGATGGGCTCCAGCTTCTCCTCAGAAGTGGAGAGCGGGGGCCCCATCACCATCAGACCAGGTGGCAGATGACAGATTCATCCTTGGCCCTTAATGAGCTGGCAAAGTTAACCTGCCGTGGCGGCTACCCCCTCACTCCTGCACCCCTGTGAGGGCCTGGTGCCCAGATGGGGCGCTTCTCTGGCAGCCTGACCGACGTCAGTGAGTCCAGCAGCCCTCACACCTCTCCTTTCCCGCCTTGCCCTGGCCTCCTTCCGACTCCGGTCACCCCGAGGGTGAGGGTGGAGGGCTCTTCAGGGATCTTACTCGGTGCCACAGGCCAGCGGGGACTCCTGAGGTGAGCCTGGCTCTTGGAGCCTCTGCTTCTTTCTCTGTAAAATGGAAACGGGGAGACTCATCTCACTCACAGTGTGTTTGGAGATGGGCATGTTCTTTGCAGATAAGTAGAGAGGGCTCAGTGCACAGCGGGTGCTCAGGAAATACGTTCAGGGAAGCTCGGGTGATGAGTGGTCTCTGGGCTGGTCCTGCTATTTGGGCCTTGGGGAGTGGGCAGGGAGGCGCCAGCCTGCTGCCCACACAGGGGGAGCCTAGGCCACACAGCGGCAGGTTTGGGGGAGAGAAGAACTGCAAGGGGCTCCGGTGCCTCAACTCCCCAACCTCTAGCTTGGCAGGGGCAGTGGGACAGGGACACGGCCCCCTGGGCAGTGGTCTTGTACCTGGGATCTTGCCTGGCTCCAGAGCTGGTGCATAAATGCCAGTGAAGACACGTCCACCAGCTGATGAGAGCATGAGGCACACGCACAGCACAGAGACTGTCATACTCACGAGATCAACTGTTTATTGATTTTTTTCCTAAAATACTATGCGTTTAAAGAAACACCTAAACTGAAAAGACGTGACAATTTTTGGTACATCTGTAGCAAAGGAATGAGGATTTCTGCTGGTAAGTGTTCATGACAGACAGACACACATCCATTTTCCAAGCAAGACATCAAGCTCACTGGAAACATTGAATAAAATGCATAGCTTGTGATGGCAGCAGCCACTTCTCCAATGTCTGAGTTACACAAAATAAAGGTTATCCCTCCCTCCCCTGCCCCATGATTACAGTGTAGCTTCCGGCCCCAGCACGCCTGCTCCCTGATGACTAAGGATACTGAGAAGAGACCCTTGTGCTAGGGGGGTGAGACCCAGCTTTTGTTTGCTCACGAGGAATACAGATGACAGTGAAATCTTCAACTGCTGGAAAGACAGGGGAGGTCTGTACAGTGTTCTGCTACAGAAAGGACTCAGGCTAGTTAGAAGTTGGACCCACAGCTAGCCAGTGAGGACAGACTTCCCTACAGCAGGCTCCACTTCAGAGAGGCCCAGGGCCCGAGCCCGGAGGGTCTCAGCTGACCAGCCAGGCCTGTGCCCAAATGCCACGGTCTTTAAGCAGTTTACAAATTAAACCCACTGTCAAAAGCTGTTAAATCTCATTAACACAGTAGACGAGCTCTTTAGATTCTCTGAATATCAAATAATATATACAGATATACACCAAGACATGACAGTCTAACATAAAGCATCTTAACTATAGATGCATTCACTTGAAAAGTTAGTCTTCTTATTTTTTAACCTTTCAAATCACTGATAAAATTGTTAATTTGCATGAGTGAAGTTTTAAGCACAGAGTGAAAACAGTTTTTAAATATGGTGACTTTAGAGAGTTCTACATAAGGTTATTTGCGAAAGTCACATTTGGATGCCCCAAATGTGGACAGCATTCACAACAGGAATCCAGCCATGTGTTCCCATCTTTCTACCGCAATCTCTTGTCTCAAACATTGTCTGTCCAGATGAGCTACTGGCTCTCGCAGCTTGCCCCAGGCAGTGGCATGGTTGATTAACAGTACGACATGGAAATAGAGATATTTCCTTAAGACTGGTGTACATCCATCTATGCCATAATTTAAGTATAAATGAATGGAAGAACATGTATATAAAAAAGTAACTGTACACAGCCTTTAAATTAAAAACCTCAAAGTCCTCCCTCAGAAAATGGCATGTAAGTTTGTTCATCTAAGTTGCAGGTGATGGGACTCGTCAGAGAAAGTAATCAGTGGAACCAGAATCAGTGTAACCCACCATTACCATGGACTTGGAGGAGAGGAGGAAAGACAAGGTCAAGAATATACAGATCCATGATAAGCCAACACACAGCGAGTGGGGGAGCGGGGGCAGGGGAGGGTCCCGGCGATTTCTGTTGTACTGCATCTTCCTGTGCTCAGATCTCTCCATTTGCACTGTGGAAAGGGTGCCGAGTCCCAGGTAAAAGGACCAGCTTGTCTGCCTTCAAGAGACACCATGAAGCCAAGAACAATGGAACCATCATCTTTTGCAGGAAAAGGAGTGGATGCCCACACAGCTGGCTGGAGGCACCAGAGCCCGGGGCCAATGGCTAACAGAGCCCCTGGGACCTCCACCTCCACCCCTCCGCCAGCCAGCCCACCAGCCCGTCACTGGATCGCCTCGACGTAATTCGCTGGGTACAGGCCAACCTGTCCGTTGTCCAACCGTCCCTTGCACCAGCCCTGCTCATCCTCATCCTCTATCTTGGTCAGCTCATCCCCTGCAAGACAGAAAGGAAGCGGTCTTGGTGACCACAGGGTCAGAGAATCACCCTCATGTTTTAGCCCCCACCCTGGGCCCACAGAGGGTCCCTAACTTGGGTGGGAGGGGCAGGCATTCTCCTGGGGGCAACGTGGCCCGAGGGCCTGGCTCTTTCTCTATCAAGTTGCATCTGAGGTTTCGTGTTTAGTCATGGGGGCCTCTGAGAGATCTAAAGACCCAGGTCTTTCACACAGTGATCCTAAAGCAAGCTGTTCTCAGTTGCCAGCGGGGCTCCCACAGAGACTGCAGAATTAAACGCTGCAGGACTTTTGCCTCCCTGACTGTCCCAGGCCAGGTCAGAGGAATCCTTTCACAAGGTCTGTGCCACCTCCCTCACAGCCCTGTACTGCCATCCTTCCTTCCCCTGGGCCCTGGCCCGCCTGATCTTCTTGTATCTCCTCCAGCACTCGTTGCCATGGTCTTGGTGCCTTCATTTAATGTGTGTCTAGACTGCAGGCTGTGGGAGCGTTGGGGACCCATTATTCTATCCCCAGCAGCTAGCTCAGAACATTTGTCCTCTGACTTAAGGAAATCAACCCCTCCCAACACTGAGAGTGTCAGCACGGTTCTGGAATCTCCCCATGGCTCTGTGTTAGTGCAGTTTGATTTATCTTTTGTTTGTTCAAGCATGAAGGAACCTCTACATCACACCAAGGCCCTGGGTGGTGAAGGAGATACAGACACGAGAGAGGGACAGATGGAGCCCTGGTTCCTCAAGGAGACAGGCCAGGGGACAAGGACCAAAGGTGTGGTCAGGGCTGAGGTGGAGGGAGGTCCAGGCGTGGCATTTTCCTGTTCAGGACAGACAGAGCAGCCCAGACCAGGGGACAGGAAGGAGCTCTGGTCGGTGACCACCCTGCAGAGATGGCTGTGGGGACTGGCAGAAGACAGGCCAGCTGAGGCCTGTCCTTATTGGTCACTTTGCAGCTTTGTATTTCCTGTTGGCATTTTGGTCCATTTTTCAGGGTCAGTTGCATTTTTTTCCCTCAGGCAATTAAGCCTTGTTTAGCAACATTTCCCTGACTCCTTATTTTGTGTAGCAGCAATACTGATCCAGATGCCTGGGGGGCCAATACCTGGGCTGCTGGGAGACCTGGCCAAGGCCCCATCCCTGGAGCTAGCTGCCTCATCTGTGGACCGGGGGAAGGGTGGGGGGGGCACTGTGAGGACTAAGTGTTAAAACACAAAAGGGCCCTGGGTCCACGTAGCGAGCATTCGGTAAACGGGGGCTGCCATTACTCCCATGAGCGAGATGGCTCTGCCCGCTGCTGTGCACCTGACCCGCTTCTGTCAGCACCCGTGCTCATGCAAGTCTGGCTTGGCAACATCAGGAGCGAATGCAGGGGGCCAAGGTGTGGCGTGCTGAGTGGTAAACCTCATCTTCGCCCACCCCCAGGTGCCCCCGTGGGCCCCTGGCAGGGGCGACACTGACGACTGGTGTTTCTCCCATCAGGCCCTGATGAGCGAGGCTGCCCGGAGCCGACGGGGCACCAGCTCTATTATGCTGTCACGTGGTGAAAAGTGCACCAAGTGAAGACTCTGCAGGCTCCCAAGGCCCAGAGAAGTGGAGAGCGGCCAGAGCGTGCTTAAGACAGAGGAAGCAGTATGGGCCGGGAACTAATGTCACGTCGGGGAAAAGAAAAATAACACAGAAAACAGACGAAACTAATAGGAACCTTCCAAGTTGTGGAAATGTAAACCAGTGACTAGAAACATTCATTTCAGTTTGCTTTTGGTAATTCACTGGGAACAGAAGGAAACATTTTAAATCTATAAAACTGCTGACTAATCCAATAGGTAAAATTTAGAGGGAATTCCCTGGCAGTCCAGTGGTTAGGACTTGGCGCTTTCACTGCCGGGGACCAGGTTCAATCCCTGGTCAGGGAACTAAAATCCCACAAGCTCTACAGTGGGGCCAAATGAGAAAAAGAAAGATTTAGAAAGAATGAGAAATTAAAAATCAATCAATCAACAAACAAAGCAGGGGGGAAACAACCCCAACCATAGATGTCAGAAAACTCGAGGTAATTCCCTGGCGGTCCAGGGGTTGGGACTCTACCCTTCCACTACAGGGGGTGTGGGTTCGATCCCTGATCAGGGAACTAAGATCCCGCAAGTTTCAAGGCACACCCCCCACCCCACCAAAAAAAAAGAAAAGAAAAGAAAACTCAACAAAGGTGTTTAAAGACACGTAAGAGGGGCTTCCCTGGTGGCACCGTGGTTGAGAGTCTGCCTGCTGATGCAGGGGACACGGGTTCGTGCCCCGGTCCGGAAGATACCACATGCCGCGGAGCGTCTAGGCCCGTGAGCCATGGCCGCTAAGCCTGTGCGTCCGGAGCCTGTGCTACACAACGGGAGAGGCCACAACAGTGAGAGGCCCGCGTACAGAAAAAAAAAAAAAAAAAAAAAAAAGACACGTAAGAACTTTCTACATCCAGGGCTTCCCTGGTGGTGCAGTGGTTAAGAATCCGCCTGCCAATGCAGGGGACATGGATTCGAGCCCTGGTCTGGGAAGATCCCACATGCCGTGGAGCAACTAAGCCCGCAAGCCACAACTACTGAGCCCAAGTGCCACAACTACTGAAGCCCACGCACCTAGAGCCCGTCCTCCGCAACAAGAGAAGCCACCGCAATGAGAAGCCTGTGCACCACAATGAAGAGTAGCCCTGGCTCACCAAAACTAGAGAAAGCCTGCGCACAGCAACGAAGACCCAGCGCAGCCAAAAATAAATAAATTAAATAAATTAAAAAAAAAAAAAAAGAAAAGAACTTTCTACAACCAGCCAGAGGCACCCAATGACCAACCCTGGGGTCGAGTGTCTGGGGAGAGCTGGCCGGCCTGCTGAGTGCAGAGAGAAGGGCTTCCGGACACAGCCCCAGCCGGTGTGGGGTGGGGTCAGAAGTGAGGGTCCGTCCCAGAGATGGAGCATGGAGGGCACACTTTAGCCTGTGCTGGTTGAGTCAGGGCCCAGCACAGCCCCTGCCCTGGAGGGATGGATGCTGAATTTGGGCTGGCTTTGAGGAGGGGCAAGGCAGAAGGAAGGAACTTGGCTCCCTTTGGGCCCACTTGGCACAGGCCGATCAAGCGTCTCTGGACAGGCGCTAAGGTAGTGCTCTTCAACTGGAGGGCTGCAACCCATTTGGTGAACTACAACCAGCATTAAAAAAAAAAAAAGGACAGGATAGAAAATCTCCACCCACAGAGCTCATACAATCAGGATCCAGACTGGTCTATAAAACCGGGGTTTCAGCTACTGGCAGCAAAGGTGTGTTGGTGGTAGGTGTGCACACAGCATGGCTGCAGGAAGAGTGTGAAAAGCACTGCCCCAAGATGAGGCTCTGCAGCCCCACGGACATGCTGCCTGCTATTCTGGGGTCTGGGCTCCTCTGCCAGCTGTGGGCCTCTGGAGAAAGGCTTCCCTTGGGGACCCACAGGGCAGCTGCTTCCAGAGAGCCTGGTGATCAGCATCTCCTGTGCACAGGCCTTAGCCCTGCTGAGGCAGCATCTTGGGCAAAGGCACATGGGCACCTCGCTGTCTTCTAAGCTTTGGTGTTGAGCATCTGCTACCTTTTTTTTTAAAATTTATTTATTTTAATTATTTATTTATTTTTGGCTGCATTGGGTCTTCCTTGCTGCGTGCGTGCTTTCTCTAGCTGCGGAGAGTGGGGGCTACTCTTCATTGCGGTGTGTGGGCTTCTCATTGCGGTGGCTTCTCTTGTTGCGGAGCATGGACTCTAGGCAAGCAGGCTTCTGTAGTTGTGGCGCACGGGCTTAGTTGCTCCACAACATGTGGGATCTTCCCGGACCAGGGCTTGAACCCTTGTCCCCTGCATTGGCAGGCGGATTCTCAACCACCGCGCCACCAGGGAAGCCCCATCTGCTACTTTTAAAATGGGGGGTGGATTGGCGAACAC
The DNA here is from genome assembly GCF_039906515.1 of Pseudorca crassidens. NCBI lineage: Eukaryota > Metazoa > Chordata > Mammalia > Artiodactyla > Delphinidae > Pseudorca > Pseudorca crassidens. Next base: position 99,986,684 of record NC_090306.1, read on the forward strand.
ACAAATGAAACTAGCAGGAAATTTTAGCAGACTTAAAAAACAACAACCTCCCCCAGCAGGCTGGAAGCACTCGCCCCAGATGCCAGCCGGGAGGGCCACCTACCAGCCTTGAAGCTCAGCTCATCGTGCTCCTGCCCTTCGTAGTCGTAAAGGGCCCGGACCCGCACTTCCGTCCCCGAGGGTGTGTCCTCGTCAAATGGATTTGAGTCCCCGTTGGCGTCCGTGGAGGAGAACGGGTTGTTAGACTCATCGTCTGACCAGTCCGTGGGGTAGCTCTGGGTCTTCTCGTAGCTGCTCACACTGCAAGAAAGGGTTGACCCAAGGGCCCTGAGCATGGGGTTGGCAGAGGCCTGAAGCCCTGCCTGGAGCCTTGGTCCCCGCCCAGGCAGCCAAGGGAGCCCTGGGGCTGGGCTGGGACCCCTTCTGCAGGATCACAGCCCCCTCAGCAGCCCTGCGTGGGCAGGCTCCCTGCGGGGCCGCCCGGCATACCCATCTTCCTGTGCTGGTGTGCCGGGACCTTGACATGGGTTAACAGAGGGCAGAGAAAAAGCAACCACAGCTTGTTAATTGGTGCCTCCCTCCCTAAGAGATCGAGAAGCCAGAGACCGTCCACCAGCTGGCAGCCGGGCCACCTCCTGCAGGCCTCATGCATTGCTTTGAGTGCCGAGGGGGTGAGACCCTGGACAGAGAGGAGAGACAAAGGAGCGAGGTGGAAACCAGAGGGAAACGTTTGTTCACCAACTTTTTGGCCTTAATGTCCTCCTTCTCACTGACGGTGCTCCCCGTGTCGTCCTCGTCCTCGAAGGGGTTGTAGCTGGACAGTGACTGCGCTGACCGTGCGCTGTTGCTCGGGACACTAAAGTCGCTACGGGGAGAGAGAGAGCTTTCAGGGGACCCCAACTCGGTGGCCCCCAAGGTCCCGGGTGCTCCCAGCTGCAGGATCACAGGGCCAGGGTTTGAAGGGACAAATCGGCTCCCCGTCAAATAGGAGGAATATGTTGTTTGCGCAGAAAGCCTGTTTTAGCAAAACACTTGGCAACGCTTTGGCTGTTAATTGCGCTTTAAGTGTCTAAGAGAGAACAAGGTTTCCCTTTGCCCTCCTTGTGTCTGAACACAGTCTATCCTGAACAGGAGCCCTGAGGTGGGCACAGGCTTTCGCTGGAGCAAAGTGCTCCTGGGCTCAGGGGTTCTCTCCATAGTCCGCCCCACCTGGCTCTCTGCTGAGAGTTGGCAGCCGCCAGCCTGTGGGGCTCAGCCTGGCGAGGGTGACAGCCGGGGAGGCTCAGAGCCCTGCCGAGAGCAGGAGGGAGGCTCCCGGAGCTCTCCAGACCCCACAGAGCAGCGTACCCTCTCCTTCTGACTACAAAAGGGCCCAACAGCCTCCGCCCTGGTTCTTCTGGGTCTGCAACTTCCAAAATCGGAAGCAAAGCCTGCTGAATAGCCCTTTCTGGGAAGAAAGGACCCCTTTTGTGCTCCAGAGAGGGAAAATCCATCTGCTTAACTGTATCAACTGCCTACTGTGTGCCAGGCCCAGAGGGGACCAGAGAGAAATTTGACCCCAGCCTGGCCTGAGTGCTGACAGCCAGGTGATGAAATGCAGAGCGTAGAACAAGACGGTAGAGATAAGACAGGCCCCCGAGAGCCCACGCACCCCACTGTAGAACTCTAAGCTGAAGAACCGCACCACTGAGCTGCAGGGCAGGGCTCCCCATGCCAGCACCACCTCCCAAGCCAGGGCGGCACGGAGCGGGCCCACAAAGTGCTGGGGGGATGGCTCAGTCAGAGAGGGGGAGGGTAGGCAAGGAAATGCTTCAAATGCCACCAGAGTGACCCCAAGTGGCCGGCAACTGCCTCACTGGTTTCAGGCCAGGCAAGAGGCACTGGGCCTATGCCTGCCTGCTGCCTACATCCGGGCCACATGTCTAAGACCACCAGGCCCTCCTCCCTCTTCGGCACCTTTCTCCAGCTGACCTGAAAGGGGGTTGGTGCTGGGCAGCTGAATTTGTGCAGCAGCCCTGGCCAGCCTAGGCCGCCCCACCCCGCCCATAGTCACACAGGTGCTGGCCTGACCCCTGGCACGGTGCTCACTGCTGCAGTCACTTAATCAGGCCCACCTGCCCAGATGGTGGCACAGCAGCTGAATGACAAGTGGCCATGTCAGCCCAGGGAGACTGGGCGGGGGCTTCAGTGCCCAGGGCTACAGAAAGGCCTGCGGAACCTGCGCTGACTCTTCCTAGGAAGCCACGAGCCTGAGGTGTGTTATCACCCAGCATGCCGTGGAGGCCTCTGGGCCCAGGGCCTGCAGGGCAGCCTCAGCTCTGCAGAGGACAGCAACACTATCTGCTGGGAACTCTGTGGCCTCACCTGGCACACACTTTCCAGGAGGTTCTAAAGGACCTCAGTGCCACCTCTTTGATCCAAACTCAGTTTTAGCAAACAATGAGGTCAGAAATAACCAGTGCTCTCAGCAAAGAGGTAATTTGAAAAAGGGGGCACTTGACAATGCCCCACCCCCGAATCAGGCACCTGCATACGGCACGGGAAGTAAGTACAAACCTGGCCAGGACACCTGAACCCTCTTGAAGGACCCCACCGACAGTGACCTCCACCTGCCCGTGTGCACCACTGGGGACACATAATGACCAGCACCTAACATAAGTTCTTCCCCTCATTTGGGGCCCAAAGCACATTTGTGGCAAAGGCTCCCCCTCTGGATCTTTCTGCAGCTCTGGCACCAGGTGGACTGATGATTCTCTCCAGAGATGACCTTGGGCCACTGCCCAGCAGAGGGCAGGCAGCCCGGGAGTGTCTGGAAAGATGGCCCTGGGGCTCCCTGCGAGGCCCCATCGGGGAGTCTCCCGGTGTTCCAGGTGGGGGCGTCCCAGCCCATGCAGAGGACCAAGGGGACCTTTCCAGGGATTGAGGCCGCCCCAGTGCCCACCTGCTGGGCTTGTTCTGCAGAGCCTGGTCCCCGGTCTGGTTGATGCCCGTCAGGGTCACACCATCAGCAGTCTTCTTCTTCTCTCTCCGGCTGAGAGTTCGATTCAGGTCTGCAGACCACTCCTGAGCAACGGGTGCCGAGGGAGAGAAATCAGGAATTTCATTTGTTTGAGGCCACATCAGTCTAAAACACCGGCCAGTGAGCCAGTGGCCTGCCCCGCACAGTTAGTGGCATCTACCCTTGCTGCCTCTGCTCTCCCTTGTTACCCAGCAGACCCCGGGCTCATGACACCTACCACTGACCCCTAGTCACTGTGCAAAGTGTGGACTCCTCAGGGGGCCTGGAGGTCAGCACCAGGCCCAGCCTGCAGGGACGGATGGATGATAAGAAGACTGGAGCCGACACTCGGGGATCCTGCATTCCAGTCCCAGGGAGCCTCCCCATCCAACCCCTGTCCCTGTGGCACTCAGCTTCCGGACCCCCTCAGGCCCGCAGCAGCAGCCAGAGGCCTCGCCAGGTTTCCTCGCGCTTCCAAAGGAGACAGAGCCCACCCTCCGAGGGGCTTGGCATTCAGTGCTGAAGACTCTCTCATCCGTGCCCTGAACCGTCAGCAGGGCAAGAGAGCTGGGCATGGGGGCCTGAGCAAGCCTGCAGTGTGGGAAATGGGCCCTGGGTGCAAACAAAATCAGGGGCCCAGGGGAGCTCCCGCATCACTGCAGGGGCAACCCAGCCACTCAAGTCTCCAAGGAGCAGTGCCCTTCCCTGCCCAGAACGTCCTCCCCCATCTGAGCAGCGTGCTGGGGGCTAGCTAACAAAGCCAAGCAGTGTTTGCCTCCCCAGAGGTTCACTATTTTCCCAGCACGTGAACAGGCTTTTATCAACTGCACTGAAAACACTGGGAGAAAAGCATGTGTGCACATTTAATGAACACTTCCCCTGCCCCATTTCTACCCATTATCCAACAACTTTATCTGAATTAATATTTGGGATGACTTTGAGCTGTGCTTTGAGTCATGAGCTTTGCTCATGTGTAGTTATGGAATTTCAAGGCTAGAAGCCACCTTAGAAACATTCAAGTCTAACCTGCCAATTTGTCAGATGAGGAAACCAACGCCCACAAAGAAAAGTGACTTGCCCATGCAGAGTTGGTGGCAGACCTAGGCCCTCAACCCCAAACTTAAGTCACCTATTTATTTGTTAATTATTTTCTTAACTGAAATAAGCTGACTGAGAACTCAACTGGAACTCAGAATCCCCATAGTGACCTTTTTAAAAAATGTTTTTTGAATTTTATTTATTTTTCACACAGCAGGTTCTTATTAGTCATCTATTTTATACATATTAGTGTATGTATGTCAACCCCCATCTCCCAGTTCATACCACCACCACCACCACCACCACCCGCCCCCCACTTTCCCCCCTTGGTGTCCGTATGTTTGTTCTCTACGTCTGTGTCTCTATTTCTGCCCTGCAAATAGGACCTTTTGAAATATAAATCCGTCCTAATGGGGTGGCTTCCAAGGGCCGATGTGATCAACACCAGGCCAACTCTGAAGGGAAGGGTCCGCTATTAACTTGGACAACAAAACAGCCTGGGCTACACTGTGGCCACGGTTCTTTAACCTGTCAGAATCAGGCTGCAGATGCCACACACAGACACACCTGGGCTGAACACACACTGCAAGAGGTTTGGAATTCAATAAGTTAGCCATAAAATAGGAACTTACTTCATCCTTGTGGCATGGAAAATAAAAACAAATAATTTCATTAGAGAAAGGAAGCATGATCCTGTAAGAGCTGCAAGCATGCAACACATGCAGGCATGGGTTCCCGGCCCGTGGGACCCACAGAGAGAAGGGCCACCATGGGCTCTGGCCAGGATACCCACCCCAGCAAGACTGCCTGTCAAGTCTTCCTTTCCAGACCATTCTGTTCTCTGGGTAGGGACGAACAACCCTAAGGGACCTGGGGGTTGGAGGGGGTACATGTCACAGAGGGTTTCCTGAGCCTCTCCTGAGAGCAGCAAACACTCCCCGCAGAGGAGAATCCAGGTGTGTGCACAAGTCCCATCACCAACTCGCTTCTTGCCCGTGTGCCATCACTAGGGGGAGGAGAAGTCGGGCTGTGCTGTCTCCTCTAGGTCCACTTCCACCTGGGAAGGCCCTGGGCCTCTGCTCTTGGTCCCTGTTGGGAGCCGGTGTCCTAAAGGCAGTGCAGGGGGAATGCTCAGCTCCAGGGACCCACACTGTCATCTGGAGAAGCTTTCTTGAGAAACTCCAGAAAACAGAGGCACAGGGATGCGGACTGAAAAAACTATAGGCTGGGACGGGGCCAAACAAGCTTCTGTGTGGTGGGCCCAGGGGCAATACCCAGTATGGACCAGGTCACTGAACCTCCAGCCTCCAAGAAGATCGGGGCTGTTGTCATCCCTGTTTTACACATGGGAAAACTGAGTCACAAAAAGGGCAGATGACTTGCTCAGCATCCCACAGCTAGTAAGTGCTGAGGCAGGATCTGAGTGCAGCCTGGACTCCAGCCGCTACTGAGTCAGTGGGGCCAGGTGGTTGGAGCCCAAGGCAGAGGGGGCTGCCTCCAGCATCCTCCCCAGGGGAGGCAGCAGCCATGGCACTGTGGGGCCCTTCCCAGCCCCTGCTTCGCCACGAGGTGGGGAGAATCCTTTCCCTCAGAGAACAGGGTGGTGGGACTTGTGGCCACTGCCTTCTCTGCTATCAACAGGAGGCCAGGTGGGGCCTGGGGACCCAATTCTAGGGCTGGAAGAGCCTTGAGATCCCCAGGCCCTTGAATTTTGCATGTAAAGATACTGGACAGCTTGGACCCATGAAAATGGGAAAAGAAGAAAGTTAATCCTACACCAAAGTTGGTTGAATTTATATAAGAAGATAAGGAAAAGCCCTCATGTGAAGGGTAAAAACAGCTACACACTGAGACCATGCTCCCCTCTTGTCCTGGACCAGAGGCTGCTAAGCTGGTGCTCTTGGCCCACCAGGCCTGGAATGCACTGTGGCCACTCCTTCCCTGGCCATCTCGCAGGGTTGAGCAGGGAACTGTAACTCCTGCAACTCCTGGGACTCACCACGAAGGGAATGCCAGATGGTCAACAAGTGACCATCAAAGTTCTCAATTACAAAGAACATAATTGCATCTTCACCAGGGATTCAGAAGGCCCTTTGGTAATCCTGAAGCCCCCAGAACATTAAACATCCACTTGGTTTCTAGGGTTGCCATGTGTAAAGGCTACCACATAAACAGGGCACAGGCCAGCTCTGAGTTGGATGGAGAAAGAACGGTGTATGACTCGACCCTGTGAGCCTAGGCCCCTCCCAGGCCAACAGGTCACAGGTAGAGCCTCCTCTTACCTCAAACTGTGGCCAGTTCATGGACATGCCTGGCCCGTGGTTGGCTCTGAACCACCTCAGGTCCTCCACCGCGTCGGCAACTTTGATGCTCTGCTCCAGGTCTCGGTAAATGTTTTTGTAGCTAAATCAGAGACAGAAGCGTGACTCTTTTCGAAGGACGGGAAGGCCAGCCCTCAGCCTCGCCCAGGGCCTGCCTAGAGCTGGCGCCATGGTCTGCAGCCGCACGAGAGTCGACTTCACAGGGCAGATCAGACCCTTGCCCTGGCTCAGCTGGACGGTCATCTGGCCGTGATGCACACAGAATCGGACAAACAACAACCATGGCGTGGAAGCCATAGCTTCAGCTTCTGACAAATCAAACCAGGTGGCAACAACCTGGCTTTGCTCTGTGTCAGATAATACAAAAGGTGCTGGCATCTGGGCCACATGGGCCACCAATCTGTGTGGTCCCATTTAACCAGGTCCAGAATTCAGTGTCAGAAAGCTCCCCCTCATCCCTTCAAAAAAGTAGGAAGGTTTACACTCAGCTGTGCAAAAACAGTAAACGAAGATTGGCCAGTGCTGTGGTGGCTGCACACCCCACGAGCCACCTGGGGGGACTCCTGCTTCTGCTTGACCGCTCAGAGCAGCTCGCCTCCCTAGGAAGCTGACCATGTCAGATAGGAGTATGACCACTGCGGGTCCTGGTGTTTTCACTTCTAGGCTGTATGGCTAGCAAGTCAGTTACCCTCTTTGGGCCTGGCCTCAGTGTCTTCCTCTGCTGAGTGTGCATAATACCACCTGTTATGGGGTAAACTGTGTCTTCCAAAAAAGATAATGTTGGAGTCCTAGGCCCCGGTACCACGGAATGGGACCTTATTGGGAAATAGGATCTTTACAAAGGTAATCTGTAAATTAAAAAACCACCTTTTTATAAAAAGGGGGAAATTTGGGTACAGAGACAGAGGGAAGACAATGTGAAGACACAGAAGACGGCCATGTGACTGGAGTGATGTGTCTTGTCTACAAGTCAAGGAAGGCCAAGGATTGACCCCAAACACCAAAAGCTGGAAGAGGCAAGGAAGAGTCCTCCCCTACAGCAGAGCCATCAGAGGGAGTGAGGCCCCGCTGACACCTTGATTGCAGAAGCGCAAGAGAAGAAATTTCTGTTGTTGTAGGCTGCCCAGGTTTGGGTATTTCATTATGGCAGCCCTAGAACTCTACTACACCATCTCCTCCCCAGGGTGGCTTGGAGGACTAAGGGAAGCAAGGCACATCAACCGACGACAAGCCCTCACACGATGGGAGTTACTCCACCCGCAGAAGAGCCTGGCAGCCCCAGCCCTGCCCCAGCCAGCGGTGCAGCCTTGGGCAAGTCCCTTAACCACGCCAGCCTGCTCCCTCATCAGCAAGATGGGGAATAATGCCCCTCCTTCACAGACACTCATAAGGATCCATTAGTTGTTGGCAGAGGAGCTGAATAACTGTTGCTTTTGATGTTTTTCCTATTAGAAGGAGACAAAAGGAATGTAATTTCCTATTCACGACAAGCTTTAACTTGTGAATCATTTCTAAATGGCTCTGCTATGTGGATGACAGAAGTCTAGGTCCAGGGTTAGCACAGGCCTCTGCCCTGACGAAGGTGTCATGGGACCAAAGACAAGGAAAGTATGGAAGGAATATCACAGCCTCCACGTCTCCTTTCAGAACCGAGTCTCTGAGGGTCTGTGCTGCCTGAGGCCCAGAACCACTGGAAGTCAAGGAACAAGCTGGCAGCCAGCTGCTCTGGATTGAAAAGACCTCGTAAAGGTCCTCAAAGAAAGGCCATCCCGGGGGCAGGGTGTGCCAGCCCCGGAACTGCTCGACTTGCTCCCGGGTTGATTTCAAACGTGCAACTGTGGTGGGTCCAAGCCGCGGCCCTCCCTTCCTGCCCAGATGCAGAGGACTGCACCCAGAGCTGGCAGAGAGTGGCAGGCGGCCATCCGACTCAGGCCAGGGAGCAGTTGTCCCAGGCAGCAGGACACTGCATGGCCACAGGCAGGCTTGGCCAAAGGGCCCTCCCTGGACAGGGGAACTTAAGACCTTCTGACAAGCACTGCCACCCCAAGGCTGGAGAGCAGCAACCGATCTTTATTCCAAAGCAACTTTCCACTGACTTCCCTGGGATGTGCTTTTCAGCCAAGGGACACTTACCTGGCCACGTTCGACAGGTCTAGGTGCTTCTGAACCTCCAGCAGAACTTCCCGGAAGAAGCGCAGGCGCTTCTCCTCAAACTGCTGGCACTGCTCAAACACCTGCTCCATGCCCTCCATGTACTGCGGTGTGCCCTGGCCCAGCTCCTTCAGGGATTTCTCGTACTTCTCTTTGGTCTACGAGAAAGTCCAGGCACACGAGTTGAAGACTAACTTCCACTCAGCCCACTTGCCTCTGACCGAGAGCGAGCGAGCCCAGCTCTGCACCTCCCTGTCCATCACCCGGCCCTTGTCCCCCTCCACCACTTCTGAATCCATCAGCATCTAGACTACTCCTCAGGCGACCCCACATCCAAGAAGCACCCGATCTATTTCCTTTGCCCCGCAAGCTCCTGCCCAGAGGACTCACGCCCCACCTCTGCTCCTGAGGGGCACCCACCCAATCTGGCTGTGAAACAGCCCTCTGCACTCCACACGCCAGGCCCCCCAGGCTCATCTTGGATGCTCTCCCCACCACCAATGTCGCCCTTGGGGAAAGCTGCTCCGTCCCCCAGCCGCCCCAGATTCCAAAACCCAAAGAGAACAAGCTCCAGAGTCTGACAGAGTTCCAAGTTCAAGTCCCAGCCCCTCCACTTCTGAAATGCAAATCACACTCCTGGCATCTGCCAGGGCTCTCAGCTGGAGTAAGACCCAAACAGGTAGCCACTGGGGAAGAGGCGGTCACTTGGAGCCCAGTGTGCCTGGCCTCGAGCCCCACGTCACTCGCCCGTGTCCTCTCTCCCACGGGGAAGGGCTGAGCCTCAGATCTTGCCCACAGCAGCAGTGGCTTGACAGTTACCTTAAAGGCAAGATCACAGGGCTCCGAGCGCCAGACAAACCCGTGGCCAAAGCCTGTGCCGCTCGTTTTCTGGGAACCTCGCTTTCCTTCTCAGAAAACGAAGTACTCCTACGTCACAGTATCCTGATACTCAAATGAGGTGATAGACAAGGACACCAAGCGGCACCAAGGCATTCAAAAGAGTCCTAGTCCCCTTTCCTCCAGCCCAAGACATCCCCAACACAGCTGTTCCTCCCCAGACTGTCCTCAAGAAGGGGTTTTACCAGGAAGAAAATATGAATATAGGTATGACCTATTCTCAAGGGTGTCTAGGGACAGCGTGTCATGTCTTTAGCCTAAGAGCCATGGCTAAAGTTAGCACGTTTACCTCGCAGGGATGTGCCCGGGGTCAGTAAACCCATGCAGTCTTCCCTGAGCCCCACATGGTTTTTTTTGTTTTTTTAAAAAAATATTTATTTATTTATTTGGCCGCACCGGGTCTTAATTGTGGCCCATGGGATCTTAGTTGCGGCATGCGGGATCTTTTTTTAGTTGTGGTATGTGGGATCTTTTTAGTTGTGGCCTGTGGGATCTAGTTCGCTGACCACGGATTAAACCCGGGCCCCCTGTATTGGGAGCGCAGACTCTTAGCCACTGGACCACCAGGGAAGTCCCCCCACCCCGACATGGTTTTGACAGTTGGTGGGACCATCAAAGTGATGGTAGCCTCCTAAGGTAAAGTTAGGGATGGCAGGGCTGGGGCCGCTCATTTATCACAAGCCTTTTCCACTATCAAGACCCTGAAAAATGGGGGTTGATCACGGATGGATGGGCTGGCCACCTAGGAACTTTGCTTTTCTGTTCCTGACGACAGCGTGGGGCCTTCTGAGGAAGGAATGAACCCCCCCGAGCTTTTGCAGGACCCCGTGCTTTTAAGATCAAGTCCTGGCCTCAGGGCCCGGCCCCTGCCACCTCTAGAGCAGCTTCTCTGCCCCCATTTGGGATCCAAGTCTACTCGCCACCTCCCCTGCTCCTCTCCCAGACGACTTTCTCTGACTCATGCCCTGGAAGACTCCCCTTTATGCTCCAAAGAGACCCTCTTCTTGAAGCCTTCCCCAACCTCCAGAGAGCAGGCCTGCCCACCCCCGGAGTCCCCACCTCTGCCCCTCACCCCTCGCCTGCTATCTTTGGTTCCTTGTTCTCTTCTAAGCCTCCTGCCTTGGCTGGGCTTGGGTCCTCTATGACCCCAGAAAGAGGTCATCCCTGCCAGAGTCTGGGCCTCCCCAGCAGGAGCACGGCTCCACAGCTGCTCTGGTCATGCATCATCATCCACTGCCCACGCCTATACGTGCGAGGCGCCTCGCAGCAGCTTGAGCTCAGAGGCCAGAGGCAAGCAGCTGTGGGTTCAAACACCAGTGGTGCCATCAGAGTGACACAGAGCAACCCCTTCTTGGGATCCTCCACCATTCGGTAACCTCCCTGGACCCCTGGTGGCGGGGTGGGGGTGGGCTTCACCCGGCCTGTGCTCACGAGCAGCCCCGTCCCAGCACAGGCCAGGTAGAGAGCACGGTCATTGGTTATCGTCATTCGGGGAACTGCTAGCACAGAGAAAGTTCCCAATAAATATTCACGGAGTGAAATGAGAGGCAACCCTCACCCTCACGTGGACTGTGACACTTAGCACAGAACGTGAGAGGTTCCTTTCTGATGGATGCTGCAAGATGCAGTCACTGCCTGGCCAATAAGAAACACAGAAGGACGTGTGCAGCCAGTTAGTGCTGGTTTTTAGAAACTGCTAAGAAGGGCAGCGGGAGTGAGTTGCCCTCCTCTCCAGGCCAGCTCTCAGCCTACACGGACCATCGTGCCCCGAGGTCACTGGCCAGACCACAGAGGCAGGGAGGGAACCCTCTACAAAGTGCCCTGGTCATCCTGACACGTGCCTTACGTCTGACCTCAGGCCCTGGGTTTGTTCTGCCAGTGTATCAGTTTGGTGGAGTCTGTTCTGGGTGGCTGTAAAACATGAAAGGCATGCATCACTCTCTCTTTCACACACACACATCTGGGTATGGAGATGCCTCATCTCTCCTCTAGGCACTTTCCTGGGCACCCAATTCCTTGTGTACCTGATGAAGGCAGCCCCTAGAGTCCCCCCAGCCTGTGTTCCTTGAGTCCAGGTGCCCCCCACACTCAGCAGGCGGTCCCAGGTTCCTCACCTGATCCCACGGAGGAGGCCCCCAGGCTGCTCCACAACCCCAGATTCCTGGCTCAGGCCCAGTCTTAGAGACAGGCGTGGAGGGATTCTCCCCGAGGGATTCTGACACTCGCTCTGAGCAATGAACCCCCGTCTCCCACCCTCCTTGCTATGCGAGGACAGAGCACTGGAGAGGGCACGGGCTCTCCCACGCTCACATCACTGGGTGGCACCTGACTGAACCTCTCCGAGGTTCCTCCGTTTCCTACGTCACAAAACGGAGATGACACCACCTAATTCCCTGGGGCTCAGTGATGCTCATCTGAGGCCTGAAAAGGTGGGCAGGTAGTAACACATCAGCTTGGGACTCCTGTTTCCCCTTTCGGGGTCACGACCTATTCCTGAAGCACACCTCCCCTCTAACATCACCTCTTTCTCCAAATCCAGGCTGGGACTCTCTTCCGTGAACACTGCAGCAGGGCAGGCCCTTGACAGGGGCAGTCTCCGGCCGCCCAGCCCTTAGAACAGAGCAAAGGAGGAGGGTGGGGCTGGGGGCCAAGCTGGGAGCCGAGGACACAGGCCCAGAGCCTTGCTCACGTCAACCCTCCCCTCCCAGGCTCTCGAACCTTCTCCCGGTGGCTCCCTGCCGCAACATCCCAAGCGCCTTACTTTTCCTGCGTTACAAGGCCGTCTGGTCCTCATAACCCTCTGAACCAGTGCACCCATCAGCTCCCCGCTGCTGACATCCACAACTCGTGTCCTGCACAAGCTCTTCCCTCCCACTGCCCCACTGCCCTGTCCCCCACGCACAGGAGTCACCCGTTGCCCCTGCCTGCCCAGAACTCGGGTCTGCCCTGGTCCTGAGGTGGGCACTAATGGCTCTGGTAAGGTAAGGCGTGACCTCGAGGGCAGGAATGTGTTTCATTGAGGCAGCCATCTGTCGGAGCATCCGACCAAGCAGCGACAAAGGTACACTGCGTGCCAGATGTGTGAACGGGTGAGGCGTGCGCTCTCAATATGTAAAGAAAAGTGCACAATTTACCTTAAGAACATCTTGCTTGCATTTTTCTGCTTTGTCTTGCAATTTCTTAAGCTGTTCAGGGTTGAGGGACGGGTCCGCTTTGCTGTTGGTCTCTCGTGATATTGCCAGCTTCTCCTCTTTGCACGCCGCGTGGTAGGCTTTCTTTGCTGCTTCCACCTACAGGGAGAATGAGTTCCTGAACACCACGTTTAAAGTTCAAGATCCTCGCTAGAGGCTACACAGACTGTGGGAAGTGCTTGTGCTCTCAAGAGGAGAGGAAAGAGCAGGTACAAAGCTGTATATTCAGTATTAATTACAACAAGTAAAACAGAGGAGTTCATTCAGCAACTATTGATGGAGCGCCTGCTTTGCTGTCAGGAAACATGTAGGCAATAGGGGTACAGTGCCAGTCAAAGAGCCTGGGCTCTCATGGAGCTTACCGTCTAGCTGGGAGAGGCAACCCCAAGAAACAGTTCAAGTACAGAGTAAATTAGAAGGTGGCAAGTGCCAAGGAGGAGAATAAAGCAGGGAGGAGAGGCAGGTGCACTGGGTGGGTCTGGGCTGGCAGAGTGGTACATGGAACGGTTAGAGAAAACCACGCACATGACATGGAGCAAGAATGTGATGGAGGTGTGGATCTGAGGCAAGAGCCAGCAGGCAGCTGGAAACCCAACGCAAGAGGAGTGTAATGCTGGGAGGCAGGGTTATGGGCACACTCCACACGCACACACGTATATATAGAGATATGGATGTGTGTGTATATATGTAATTTAATAGACACTTCTTACTTGAGCCAAAGTCACAGATTTCATTCTAGAGAAGAAAGATGAGTTTGCAACCACTGCCTCACGAGGGAGATAGTGTCATTACAAATGGGACCAGAGACAAGAAGGAAGAGAAAGGAGACGTGACAAAAGCCAAGGCACAGAGCAGAGAAGGGAAGTCCGTTGCTACAACCTGAAGACGGAGGTCTGTTCCGGGTGATTCTGAGAAGGAGGAAGGCAGTGCAGCTCCTGAGAAAAGCCAGTGGCAGGAGTAGGGTTGGAGGGAAGTGGCATGTCCACCCTGAGCCTGGGCAGACCAGGCTGCAGGTCCTCGCGTGCTGAAGGCTGGGGGGTAGGTATGACAGCCTCCAGCAAGCCAAGGCTGGGTGAGACTCAATGGTTTCCATTTGCTACTTTTACAAAAATGAATATCAGTATCATTGCAAATTTGAGAGAAAAACCCATACAAGAGAAAGAATAATTTAAAATTATCCTTTTTACTAGTCCAAATGGACTTTTAAGTCTCTGTAATAGACAATTTCCCAGGGCTGTGGGAGGCACTGTTAGTGGTTAAGAGCTAGGGTTTTCCATCTAGGATATTACTTACTAGCTCCTGAGTGCTACCAACAGGTCTTCTGAAACTGTGCTATTCAAAATGTAGTCCTTAGACCAGTGGGCGTGGCATCACTTGGGAGATCATTAGAACTGAGCATTAATAGGCCCCACTTTTTTTTTTTGATGGTGCCACGTGGCATGCGGGATCTTAGTTCCCCGACCAGGGATCGAACCCAGGTCCTCATCAATGTAAGCACGGAGTCCTAACCACTGGACCACCAGGAAAGTCCCATAGGCCCCACTTCGGACCTACTGAATCATTATATCTGGAGGTGGGGCCTGGGAATCTGGGTTTTAGCAAGCTTGCTTAAATTTAAGAAGCACTGTTCTACAATAGTTTAACCTCAGATAACCTTTGGCAACTGTGGATTTAATTTTTTTTTAACTTTTGTTTTTTGAAGTATACTTGATTTACAATGTTGTTCCAATCTCTGTTGTACAGCAAAGTGACTCAGTTTTACACAGATACACGTTATTTTTTTAATATTCTTTTCCATTATGGTTTACCCCAGGAGATTGGATATAGTTCCCTCTGCTATACAGTAGGACCTTGGTGTTTATCCATTTAAATGTAATAGTTTGCATCGATTTAATATTCTTGATAGACCAGAAGGTTCATGACATGGAGTTATTGGGGGAAAAAAAAGGAGACAGAGAGTTTGGGTTTTGAGCTCTACGCCCTGTGTGTGGTTCTCATCCTGTTTCCAAGACTGGGAAATGGGTTGATACGGATTATGTAAAGGAGGCACATAAAGCACTCAGAGTCTTGAACATGGGTAAACGTCAGGCACCACAGGCTTCGGGCCTGAGCGCGGGCCTTCGGCTACCAGCTGCAGCATTCTGTGCCTAAAGCTGAGGCAGGAACCCCTGGGAGTGCAGGAGGGGGCGCTGCAGGTGGGAGGCCTGGCCAGCGAGAAGCAGGCTGTGGGGGCCAGGCAGGGGCCTGCAGGAGAGATGCACCTCTTTCAGCTTCTTGGCCCAGGGCTTCTGTGCCTTCCGAAAGCCATCTTCGGCTTCTTTGGTCTCCTTAAAACCTCCCATCATTTGCTTGTGAAAGGCCTCCTTCTGCCAGTTCTTGATCTTCTCGAAGTCCTCATTCATCAGCGAGGCCTTCACCTCCAGGTGCAGCTCGCTCACCTTCTCTGCCTCGGACATGACGGCCACCCAGGCCTTCTCCACCGTCCCGTACTGAGGCCCTGGCACAGGAGAGAAGCTGGTGGGTTACTCGGCACTGTGGGGCCCAGACAGGCCCTGGGGGAGGGGATTTCCTCTGTTAACCTCCCTCAGCTGTTGGGATGGGGTTTTAGGCCGGCAGGCTGGCTGCCCGGCTGAGAGGTTTCCTTTTGGTTGTTTCAGATATTTTTCTCTCAGTGCTGTTCCTTTTTCAGTTCCTGGGATGAAGAAAAGAATAAGGAACTGAAGCTGGATCTGTTATTTTGTTAGGGAAACTGGGGGATTACACACATTTCCTTTCTGTAAAGTCACTGAGCTCTTGAAAAACTCAAGTTTCCTCATCTTGGAAGTTTTGATTTGCTTAAGGTTGGCTAGAGAAGGAGGGCCTTCTGGAATGAGCTGACCTCTCTGCCAGGCCACTCGGAGCCCACCCGCACTGGCTCCTGCTGGCCCCTGGCTCCCCCTCCACTGGACCACACGTTCTCCCAAGGCCCATTCATTCCATGCAGAGCAGGACCCTGGGAACTGCTTGTTGAATGAAGGACTGTCTCCTCAGCAGAATGGAAGCCCTGTCCTGGGGGAGGAGAGGAGGAGACAGGAATGTACTCTGGCCCAGACAGAATTCTCTAGATAGCACTGTGGGGGTGCCTGGGTCACCCCACTCACTGTTCTCAGGAAGAAAACTCCTAATGTGGCCTGTCATTTTGTTGAGTGAGGTGATGGAGGGAGAGATGGGCTATGACAGAAGCTGAGGACGGAAATGGGAAGACCCAGCACCTGCCCTCAAGGCGCTCCCGGGGGTCAATGACTGTTGGAGCTGGGTAATGACACAGAGACGTGTGGTGTGTGGGTGAGTGTGTGCGGGTGGGTGAGTGTGTGTGTGTGTGCGTGTGCGTGTACGAATAAACATAGAACACTAGCCCCTCTGAACCTCTAATCCCTCATGTCTACAAAACGAGCAGCTCCCTGTCCTGCCTAGGTCTTGTGGCAGGATCCACAAAGTGAGCGGGCAAGAGTGCTTTATGAACCTCAGGTTCTGAATCAACAGAATGGACAGCGCTGACAGCTGGATCCTGAAAGAGGGGATTCAGGCAGGTGGAAATAAAATAACAACAGCTACTGCTTCCTGAAGGAGCTGGCTCATTCCCAGTCACTCCTCACCCAAGCATGGCTACCCCACTCCCTGGCACCCACTCTGTACCACGGCACTGTGCTAAGCTCCACAGAAAACCCGTTTCAGCAACAGGTGAAACACAGGCAGCTGGTCTAGACCCAACTGAAGTCGCCTGGGGGTCCCTCGCCCTAGCCTGGTTTCCCGTGGTCGGCTCCCCTGAGGACAGTTAGTCATGGTGGAAGAGTCTGCCCCAAAACATACCCTGAGAAACCCCCGCTAATCCACTTCTGTCCCAGGAAATCCTGTAATCAATCGAGCTCCCCCTCTACTGCTGGGAAGTGCATTCTGAGCACAATCCATATCCACAGCAGCGTTGTCACCAAGCTCTAGAATCTTCTGAGTTTTTGCTAGGGAGGGAGGGGAGGCAAAGCCTGCATCATATGACACCTGTAGTTATTCCTGTTAAAATTCAGTATTAGAAAGCCTGCCAGATGTCACCATCTAGTCTTATCTGACTTACTACTTGGCCAAGCTTACAAATAAACAGCCTGAGTGTCAGAAACCACGGTGCTGAGCAGCAAGGCCTTTGACTGGATAGGAGCCTACTCAAGGCTGGGCCCTGAAGGAGCTGCTCCTTGTTAACTCGGCAAGCGCAGCACGTCCTCTGGACAACAAGCTGCCACGGAAGTCTTGGATGCTGTTCGAGGACAGGAGTCCTGTGTCCCCAGGAAAGGGGAGGAAAGCTCATGCAGGCTATGCTGCTGGTGACGAATCACAGCCCCCCGAAACTGTGAGACAAACTCCTGCCCCTATCTTCCAAGAGAGGAAACTGGCTCAGAAAGGGTTGACAATTTGCCCTGGGCGCCTGGAGCTGAGACGCCCTGGGCGCCTGGGGCTGAGACGCCCCGTGCGGTGGCCTCCCTACCCTTGTCCACAAGCTGCCTCCAGCGCCGGGCCCACTCGGTGAGCTGCTGCGCATACGCCTTCTCGATGCGTGCCCGCTCGTGCAGGCAGTTCATGAGGTCGCTGCACAGGCGGTGGCCATCCTCGATCCGCTTCACGGTCCGCTTGTAGTTCCCGACCTAGGAAACAGAGTCCCGCTGTGAGGCCTGGGGCCGCGGCTGCAGAAACGGCTTCCACGCCAGCCCGGCTCTTGGGTGCTCATGCCCCACTCCTGTTTCAAAGGCACCCTGCATTGCTACATGACCAGCTCCCCGTTTTTATCACTAGCAGAAACACGCAAAACAGTGATTCGGAGCTTCTCAATGTCCATGCGGCCGGCGTCCATGCTCTGACCCGTGGTTCAGGGAGGGAGACAGGTCAGAGTGGGAAGGGCTCTGATGTAGGGAAGCGAGGGGCTGAGGGCACCCAGAGGGCATCTCACGCAGCTTCCCAGAGTGGGTAATGTCTAACTAGAAAGATGAAAAACAACAAAAACAGAAAAATAATTTTTTAGTAACTCAGATTAAAATGATTTTATAATTAACATTATAGACTCTTGGCTAAAGGCCTTTTGAGCATTACTGGAATAAGCAGGTTTCAGGTGCCTACTGCTGAGATGTCACCACATGCTACCTTATTATTACTTCCCAATTAGAGCAACAAACACTATTTCCCACTTTCTGAGCACATGCCAGGCACCACAGTAGGTGTTTTACACCCCCAAAATTGCCACTGCCCTAATGAGTAGGAATAACTGTCCCCATCTTAAGATGAGGAAACCAAGGCTCAGGGAAGTTACATTGTTTTCTAAGATCCCATAGTCGCAGTCCTAGAGGCTGGGCTGCAGCTGAAAGCAGGTTTTCAAATGGTTCCAGGTAGGAGTCTCGATGGCAAAGCTCACACTCTTATCTGCTTTGACGAGAGCCAAGGTGAGGCTTAATTACTTTATCTCACATATGAGAGGAGAGTTAGCTTATCTAAATTATAAATAATAAAAGAGTAATTGAAAAGAGTAATTGAGAAAATATTAGCGGCTAATTTGGAGTGAAAAATCCAAGTGTTCCATATGTTCCATTCATTGACCTGCTGATTAGAAAGGATACCATGTAGCTGACACTGGAGCACTTGGAGGAAATATGACAGAAAAATGATCGACTGTATTTTCAACCCTTTCCTCCCAACTGTCTTCAAAAACTGTAGTCACCTTTTTGTCAGTTTTTCCGTTTCTAAATGTCTCTGCCTGGCTAATCACTCTCATATTTCATCTCCATTTAGAGTCAATCTGGAAGCTCCTGGAGAACATGGAGGACTAGTTCCCACTTCTACAGAAAAGGGTACAGTCCTCTCTCTGCCACGTAGCCTGTTTAACCCTGACTTATGAACAGTTCAAACTGCCTGAGTCCTTCCCATCTTGTGCTGAGTTAGCCAGGTGAAGAAGAGGCTACAGTGGAGTGGCAGGAAGACCTTGCAAAGAGACAGAACACATGGAGATGGGCATCGGGAGAAAAGGGGACTGTGGTCCCTCCAGGAAGGGCTGTCCCTGAGGCCAGAGCTCTGGACAGGCTGAGATGACCCCACTCCCATGGGAACAGCGAGGATCCCTGGAAGGCAGGTAGTCTGGGTGGGCTTCTCCAGAGGTCTGGTATGATTTCCAGCAGTCTTGCTGAAGTGCACAAACAGCTCTCAGGCCCCACGATCAGTCATCGTTTCCTCCACAGACCCCTCCCTCCCAGGCGTGGCCTGGCTGCTACCCCCAGCAAGGAGAGCAGGTCAGCAGCTCACCAAAACACAGAAGGCGAACCTGAGTTTTCAACTCCATCCTTCAGCAGCCCCTTTTTAGGAAGGAGAAAGCAAGCATTTCACAACCAATTAGAAGTGACATCACATGTTCACTCCCCTTAAAATAGGGCCTTACTGTCATTTTCAAATTTACAGCAGGATGAAAAAAATAACCAACAAAACACAACTCAGTATTGCTGAGCTGGTGGCAAGAAGAGCTAAGATAATCACAGCTCAATACAGACTTGACAGCCGACAGGAAACCACGATGTAGATCTGGTTTTCATCCCACTGTTACCAATAATATTCATACTGGCAATCAATATTAAAATATGTTGGCTCTTCAGAAACCTGCCTGCCTGATTTTCAAAACCCTTGTAAAAAGATTTAGGGAAAAGAAAAGGGTATTTCTTAACAAGGTACACATTGGTACAGCCCATCAACACGTACCATAGATACTGTTCTTATTTATTTATTTGCTTCATTTATTTATTTAACATCTTTATTGGAGTAT
This sequence comes from Pseudorca crassidens, assembly GCF_039906515.1. Classification (NCBI taxonomy): domain Eukaryota; kingdom Metazoa; phylum Chordata; class Mammalia; order Artiodactyla; family Delphinidae; genus Pseudorca; species Pseudorca crassidens. The sequence continues at coordinate 100,006,103 of NC_090306.1, forward strand.
AATTGCTTTACAATGGTGTGTTAGTTTCTGCTTTATAACAAAGTGAATCAGTTATACATATAGATATGTTCCCATATCTCTTCCCTCTTTCATCTCCCTCCCTCGATACTGTTCATATTTAAATGACAACTCTTGAAATCTGAAAAGGAGCAAGGAATACGAAGGTTGTTCCTGGAAGCACGTGTTTTAGGTTTAAATGCCGGGGCCAAGGGGAAAGGGGAGTGCTCGTGACAACAGGCACTGAGATGCTCCAGCAATATCGGCCTTGCTGTCCTTTGCTCAGTGAAAGGCTACATATGGGCTTGTGACAGACCATCACTTCAGCCCACACGTGGGGACACTCATCAGGTTTCACTGTTTCCATCTCCATAAACCACACAGCAGCAGAGCACTGTGGATTTCCCACTCGATGAGCAGGGCGCTGACGGTCATCCTAACAGCAGAGCCACTGTGTGTTTCTAAAATAAGACACAGTCAACATAAAATAAAAATCACCCTTTACAGGTATAAACTTAGATGAGTTCAGATGAATGTATACTGTGTATAACCATCACCATATCAAGGGACAGAATACTTCTACCTCGCCACAGAGTTCCCTTGCACCCTCTTGCAGTCAATCTTCTCCCACACAGCCCCTGGCAACACTAATCTGATTTTTGTCCCGTTTTCACGATGTCCAGGATAAGTAGAATCACACTGTATGCAGCCTGGCTTTTGTGACAGGCTCCGTCACTTACCACAGTGCTTTCGAGACCGATCCACGTTGTTGCCTGTACCAGTAGTTCACTCCATTTTATTGCTAAGTTGGACACACCACAATTTGTTTACCCTTTCATCCTGTTTAAGGACATTTGGATTGTTTTTGGTTTGGGGCAATTATAAATAAAGAAGATATCAACAATTCCTATAGGTCTTTGTGTGGACATATGTCTTCATTTCTCTTGGGTAAATACCTAGAAGTGGAATTGCTATATGGTAAGTGTATGTCTAACTTTATAAGACAAAGTGGCTGGACCACTTTGTATTCCCATCAGCAGTGTATGAGAGTTTTAATTGCTCTGCATTCTCACTAGCACTTGGTATTATCAGGTTTTTAAAAAAAATTATTTTAGCCATTTAGTATGTAGCAACATCTCATTGTGATTTTAATTGCATTTTCTTAGTGTCTAATGATACTGGGCATCTTTTCTTGTTCCTATTTGCCATCCATGTGTCTTCTTTGGTAGAGTGTGTTCTCTTTTTTAAAATTGAGGTATAATGACTGTTTTGTAAAATGCAAGAAAAATTAATTTCAAATATATGATAAACTGATAATACATTAAAGTCAGGACATACATGGTTAGCTATTTCTGCTCTATCAGTTTTGTAATTAAAAAGCTTCTCTCTTGCTTCTCAAAATACTAGCTTGTTTTGAGATGGCCAAATGACAGATAACTTTAGGTAGGAATTGAAAATAAACAAGCTCTCTTCCAATCCTGATTATCAATTGATTTGTTCATAAAATGCCCATTTTAGAAACTAGGTCTGAAGCCATCTATGTTCCTAACTTCCTCTAGATTCAGACTCACCCCCTCAGATACCAAGGTGCTAAAGACAGATGTTCAACATGCAAGTGCCTGGGTGCAAGGGGGGGATACCCCTACTCTCCCCTCAGGAACCCACCTGGCCGAAGGAAGGGTGAGGGGTGGGGCAGGTATACTAGAGGCAACAACCAGACTGAATTTTCAAGGACAAGTGGACGGATTAAAGGTGAGGTGAGGGAAATGATTCCTGGCAGAGACAATGTTGGCAAAATGAAGAAGGTGTGACAGCATGGAGACCTGGCTCCGGGAGAAGTCCACCAGGAAAAGAACGTGGACCACAGAATGCAGGGGGTGACTAGAGACTGAGCTGGGCACTGGGTACAGCAAGTGGTGTGCGAGGTGGGGTCAGTCAGACAGTGAAAAATCTTGAGGGTCAGGCCTTCATCCGAAAGGGTGCTGTGCTCAGGGAACGGTGGGGTTCAGGAAGGTGAAGCCCCTGGAGGGGAGGTATGAGTAGCCTGCTGACTCTGGGGCACAGCAGTGGGGAGGAGAGCAGGAAAGCAGGAAAAAGGAAGTGCGCTGTCCTCCAGGTGGCACATGGGGGCGGCACAGAGGTAGCAGAATCCCAACTTCCAGGCACCTCAGGGTTGCGGGGGGAGGGGGGGTTCCTGCAGGCTGGACCTATCAGGCGGAGAGAGCGGAGTCCTCCTCCTTTCCAGAGTCCTCCAGAAACCAGTCTCCCGCCTCCCTCCACCCAATCACCAAAAGGCCTGCCTTAGGCTCACCAGGAGCCCGACCGGTCCTGCCGTCCTCCTGGGAATCTGGGTCGCCCTACCCCCTTCTACCCTCAGTGCCCTTCACCTGGGCCCAGAGGCCCCTTGCTGCCTGCCGTCCTCCCGGCTGCCTGTGAGTCTGGCTCTCATCATTCCTCTGGCTTTCCTCTGCCCCAGGCCCTGAGAATCCAGCGTCACACAAGTCTTGGTTTCAGTCAGCTAAGACGAGTCTGGGGCTGGAGTTGCAGACATCCCCTGGCAGAAACTGCGTAATCAGGAATCAGAGCAGAGACAGTGGGCTCTGCCTAAAAACCAGCGGGTTTATAATTACAGGGGTGCTGGGAAGGACTGTTCAAACAGGTCGCACCAGTTCCTCATTTATCCTCTGGGTGTAAACAGTCTGGAACTGCCTTTCACAAGGACACTGGAGAATGTTTCCTTCTCCGACTTTACAGCCTACTTACCTTGGCCAACTCCATTCTGTGGAACACAGTGGCCAAAGGCAACAGGAAAGCTGGAGGGTCTCCGCAGGTCAGTGGGACCCCCGGGATCCCAGGTGGATGAGAGGGAGTGTGAATGCGGACGTGCAGCTCCTCCCACCTGTTGGCCCCAGTGCCAGCTCAGTTACCATTACCTGTGTGAACTGCGGGCTCAGGTCAGAGGACCTATAGGGTCATCTCACGTACATCTTCCATGTTATTCCTTTTACCCTTCTCTTTGGTCGGTGACCATCGAGCCCATCTCGCAGACAAATTGCGTGATTACAACCAAAGTCCCAGGGTAACCAGTGGCCCAAGTGAGAAGCGAACCAGGCAGGAACACCCAGAGCTCACGCTCTCCCGCCCTGTGCTGCCTTGGCCCTGAGGCATGAACCTCTTCCCTCCAGTGGCTCATCTCAACATCACAAAGAATCCCTGTGGACTTTGGATGTCCCCAGGAACCCCAGTGAGCTTCTGGCTGTCTCACTGCTGACTTGATGCACAACACAGATGGTGCTCCTAGGCCTGCGGCCCGGACCACCCTGCCCTCCCCCAGCCAGCCCCTCTGCCCATGCCAGCCCCAGACGGCCTCACTGCCCACCGTCCTGGGCCTGGGCAGACCAGAGCCCGCAGCACACAGGACACCACCCCCACACGCCTTCCGATGGTGCCGCAGCACCTTTGTCTTTCTTCACCGCTCTTTCTCAACTGCCTTCCACTCACTGCGTCTCGTCAGGCACTCAATAAAAATGTGAAAGGTAAAACCATAAAGCGACTCGAAGAAAATGTCGGCAAATATCTTTGTGACTTAGGGCAGGGCAGGATTCCTTAAACAAAATTTCAAAAGTAAAAGCCATAAGGTTACGCACACACACATCCGTGTGTGTGTGTGCGCGCGCGCGCGTGTGTGCGTGTCCAAATAAATTTTATTACTTCAAAAATTATGGATTTCTCTTCAGAAACCAATATCATGGACAAAGCTAACAGATTCAAATACTGTCTACTAATCTGTCTAAATTGTCCAAATTGACAAGGGACTAAAATCTGGAATATCCCAGGAAATCCTACATATCAACATGAAAGAGACACCCCCGGGGAACACGGGCAAAGGTATGAAGTGGTAACTTCAGAGAGAAGTGGAAGTCCATGGGGCTAAAGGCCTGAGTGAGATGCTCACACTGTGGGACTGCCCATGAGAGCAGCAAGGTAGCTCTTTACCTGTACAGACTGGCACACTGTAGAGAGCGGGAAATGCCAAGTGTGGGGCGGAGCTGGGCACACAGGACCGCTTCTGAATACAATGGCGGAAACCAGTCTGGGGCAAGCCTGTGACAGCCAGGCAGTAATTAAGTCACTAAGCATACACATGCCCTAGGAGGACCCAGCCACATGGCTCCGGAGTTTTATCCCCATAGATATGTTGGCTCAGGTCACAGGGCACGTAGGGGTCGGTCTCCTCCTTGGGGAAAGCATGGGTGAATGTGGGGGGCACCCCAGTGTAGCAGCAAGAAAAAAGTGCAGGACTGTGTAGACACCGCAATGGAACAGACCTCACACACAGTGCAGAGAGGAGAAAAAGAAACAGAACGGCAGGGCACAGGATGCCTTGATGCAAATTAAAAATAGCTGCACATGAAGCAAGGGTACAGTTTACAACACATGCTCACAAAAGCCATAATATTAGAAAGGGGGAGGGATTAGGTGCCAAAAGCAGGGAAAGGAATGGAGAAGGAGGTGGTGCTGAACGAGTCCCGTCCTACCTGCCCCAGTTTCAGCTCTCTGCTAAGGCTCAGCTGGTCTTCCCCACAGAGGCTACCCTGACACTGCCTGCCATCCCTGCCGGACCACCAAGGGGGCGGGTCTGGATTGCCTGCACTAGCAGACAGGCGACACCAATTCCCCACCACGGGGTCCTGCTGGCTGGTCCACCTGGGGGCCACGAGGGCCCTTCCAAACACTGTCCCCATGCCCCACAGTCGTAGCTTGTTCCACATGGGTCACAAGTGTGCATGTTAGCCTCCCTGCCCCAGCTGGACTGCAAACCTCTTGGTAACAGGCGCCGCACACAGTTTTTCCATCAGTGGCAGCATCATAATAGAGCACACCTACCCTTTGCCAGGCAGAGTGCTCACAGCTCTACATGCAACCTCATTTAATCCTGTGATGATCCCAGGCAGGAGGATTTTACAGAATAGGAAACAGGTTTGAAGAGGCAAAGTCACCCATAATCATGCAGCCAAAAGGAGGCAGATCCCACCTTCTAGAACCTTCCTCAGGCTGAGAATAGAGAGCATGTAGAATGAAGACTTAACGGGTCCATATCAGGTGATGTGTATGTTTCCAACCAGCCCTGCAGGTTCCAGGAAAGGCCACAGAGTTCAAGACTGTGACGCAGTATATGAACCCCACTCCTGAATCCCCCTGATTCCTCTTGGTGCTGGTGAGGCTCATGCCAGGACCCCCAAACCTGTAAACCACTAAGACCGCTTGACAAACATGACCTTGATTTTACTCTCAGAACGCTCATGCTCTTTAACCTGTGACTCTGAAGTCCCAAGCACCAGAGCTGCTCCCTCTACACCCTGGAGAGGCAGGTCCAAGAGTGAGCCAGCTGTGCCAAGCTGACTGGACAAGAAAGAAAAGCCACTGGTGGTGCCCCTCCAGGCACGTGCACACAGTCAGAGACCAACATTCTGTCCAAAGCTGCTACAGTATGCCCAGAGGCTCCAGGAGCTTCTCAATCAGCCTGAAAGATAAGGATGAAAGACAAGCCTGAAGAGGTGGCCATCAGCCCCTGGCCCTCTCTGATGAGGCCACCTTCCCTCTACCCCTGCTCACGAGGGGAGCAGCAAAGAGCTGGTCCTGCCCTGAAAGAAATGACCAGGTCTCTCTGCCTGCGCTTCTATCCCTTCAGTTGTACGGTGGATTCTGTGAGGATGTATGCACTGGTAAGTTCACAGCATAGGGTGGGTCTCTTCCCAGTCAGATGTGCTCTTAGCCTGGGGCAGCCATCACTTGACAAGACCTGCCATTTCCTTTTTTTTGCGGTACGCGGGCCTCTCACTGTTGTGGCGGAGCACAGGCTCCGGACACGCAGGCTCAGCGGCCATGGCTCACGGGCCCAGCCGCTCCGCGGCATGTGGGATCTTCCTGGACCGGGGCACGAACCCGTGTCCCCTGCATCGGCAGGCGGACTCTCAACCACTGCACCACCAGGGAAGCCCCAAGACCTGCCATTTCTTCATCTTGTCCCTCCAGACACAAAATGAAGAGAAGGGACAGGATTAGGTGACCTCCAAGAGACCTTCACAATTCCAGGTATCTGGCTGGCTACATGGCTGGCGACCTCCCGAAGCGCTCCCAGCTCTCAGTTTTTGAGGGTCTGGCAACAGCCTCTTGCCACTCACAAATACGGGGTGAACACCTACTGCGTGCCAAGGACTATGAAAGGGACTAGGGATGCAATGGTGAACAAACTGTCATCATCCCTACCTTTGTGGGACTTCGGTCAAGTAACAGTTACAGACGGTGGCAATTCCTGGAAGGAACACTCCAGGAGATTGGGACTGCCTGGAGGAAACGATGTTTGAGGTAAGAGCCAAGGGACCTCTGGGGCAAGGCCACTTTCTGAAGGCTTGAGGCAGCATGTTGAGGCCCACAGAGCATGAGCTATACGCGATGCCACCCCCTCCATGAAGGTGCCCCCTCCCCAGCAGCTCATCCCTCCCTGTTACTTTTGCCGCGATGTCTGCTGTCACATGCAAAATGTGGTAACACACGGGTTTTGAGGGCAAGGACTGTGTCTTTATTCTTCTCCATCCACCATGCCAGGCACACAGAGGGCACCCTGTAATATCTTCTCAATGCCCAAATGATGCTGGGAGCAGAGATTCCGTTCCATGTAGACAGGAGGGGACTGAGAAGTTGCTGAGTGCCCAGCTAGAGGCACAGGCAATGAAGTAAGTCACGATCCTTTATTTATTGAGTTCTTAATCCAATGAGTCCCTTGAACTCTCCCCACAAAAGCTAAAAAGGATCACCTCTCAGCACATCATCAGATATTAACTCCACAGATGACAAGTGAGCAACTAACACTTTTGCCAAGCACAAACCAGCAGGAGAGCCTCGCAGTTCCTTCATTGCACTTGCACGGCTTTCAGTGAAATTCCAGTTCCCAGTCAGTTTATCTCCACGTCCCGCCATGTCCAGGGAGGCCGAGACGGCTGCAGGACTGGGCCTTTCAGTGCCACTACTTCCCCACCTGCATTCCCTGCGGAGTGCACAGCAGAGGCCATATCCGTACACACCAGCAGGGCCTCCCGTCTCAGGCACCCTTCTTCAATCCATCCCAACCCCTACTCTGAACCTCCCTTTCCAAAAAAGGGGTCACAATCGATCTTAAGGTTGTAAAATCTGTGATGTGCTTGAAAGGACCAAGGAGTAAGGCGTATCCTTGGGGAACCATGAACTCGTTGCCTTGCTCTCAAACTGTGCTCTGGCAGTCCTCGTTTCTACAGGATTCCACTTCCAGTTCTCCAACCTACCTTCCAGCTCACCCACCATCTGGGCTCCCAATTTGTCCTGCACTGGAACAGAAGGTCTAGGATCTCCTCACTTCAGTGCTCCCCTGAACCTGACCTCACCGGGCTCCCCATACTGGAAACAGGGTAATGCAGTTTACCTGGCAGGGCCTCAAGAGCGTTAGACATCAAGGCTCCTTGCTGGCCTGCTGCTGCTGCTGTTTACGTATAGCCTCAGTTTCCAGCCACCTTGAGCCTGACCTGTGTGCTGACCCAAACTAGTCCTGTCACTGCCTCGGGCCTCAGTCCCAACTCCTGGTTTTCAGATCTCATCCCCAACACTTACCAGCCCTATCCCCTGTTCCTAGAATTTGTATTCATCAAGTAGGAGGGTGAAGAAATTGTGGCTCATCACCCTTGCTGTTTGAGAGTTTTAAAGCACAAATCCCAAACTTCAACAATGTTAAAAATAACTGCATTATCAATCTTTAATCTAAATGTTCAAAATGACAAGCTGAAAAATGGATGAAATGGAAAGTGAGAAATTCCAGTTCTCAGATCTAACTCAAAGCAGAACAGATAATAACATACAGAGGAAGGATGTGTTTAAACAAAGTTATTTTAGACCTGAACTCCTCCTCAAGACTGGTCAGCCAGGCTCACCGTGCTCTGCCCTCTCGGCACACGTTGCTCAGATGTCAGGATAAAGGCCCAGCGACGCCTGGGGACTTGTTCCTGAGCACAGCACATGCCCCACCTGTGAGCCACCACCCCGAAGACCCTGCCCTGGAGCGCCCAGTCTCCCCGGCATGAGGGTACGTGCACACACTCATCCTTCAGCCAGGCGTCCGGGAAGCAGCCTGAGCATACGGCTGCCTGGTGACCAGGTCGCTGCCCCCTCTTATTCCCCCTCATGCTCCAGTAGGTGCTGCATGAGTGGCACCTCCTCGCTCTAAGGGCTGCCGCCAACCCTGACGGTGAGATAAGTTCCGGCTCTGTTAAGTAAGGGCTCGCTGAAGACCAAGCCGCTTTTGGCAGAAACTCTAACAGTGAAAGGAGGCAGGGATGGTTAGAGAGGTTTCTGAAATCGGTGAACCCCCCCGGGGTAAAAAGCCAAAAGACCTAGTGTGGAAATCATCAGATTGGAAAAGTGGGAATAAACAGCACTTCCTCCAGGGAGCACCCCGCTTCCACCATGTCCACCCCCTCCCCAGCTTGCTGCTTCCACAGCACCCCGTCCCTCCCCCTGCTCCCTGGTTGAACTTCCTGACTCCTGTTAAAAAAGAAAACCCTCCGCCACAGGACACGAGCGCCTCCGCCCCATCGCCATGCCTGGGTCCTCAGCACCAGGCCCACCGTCCACACCCACACATTGGTATAAAGGTGTCTCAGTGCAGCCAGGCCACCACAGGCTAACTGAGCGCCCAAGACTTCTCCAGTTCTAAAAGCATGCATTTCTATTTGTTACTGAGTAGAAATGGAAAACGTTTTCTCCTACAGGGCTTACAAAAGTTACTTTGACATCACTGAAATCAAGAGAGAAAATAAAAATCTATCTTCAGAGAATAAGCTTGACAGCAAAACATCTTGAGTGTTTGAGTCTCTCAAGGGCAGAGCTGAGCAGCTCGCTAGCTGGCATCTAGAACAACGGCATTTAGGCAGGGGAGGGGCAAGCCTGCATGGACCAGGTGAAAGGCCACCTGATTCGCCCGTCTTTGCCTGTCTCCACGGGTGCGGCGCTCACACGTGAAGAGGTGACGCTTTGAGACCACTCGGGCTCGGAGCCATTCGGACCCTGGCGCTGCGGGTGTTATCTATAATTCTCACAACCATCCTGGGAAGTAGGAATTAGCAATGCCATGTTCGTGCCTAGGACAGTGAGCAGGTTACTTCTCTTCCCTGAGTCCTCAGGGTCACACGCTAAGAAACGCTGGCACCAGGCCTGAACCCAGACAGGACGCTACTTCCTCACGCCGAAGCAGAGGCATTTAAGTACGTGGCAGTCACTGCAAAGGAATACCTCTCTACTATAAGGAGCTCCCAGGAAGCTGAGAGCAGAGGCAGGAGAGCAGTTCTAGAGAGCAGGTGCTTGGGCCCAAATCCCAGCTCCACCCACTGCTAGCACCATCAAACCACCCGAGCCTCAGCTGCCCCACCTGTAAAGTGGAGCTCACAATCGCAAGGCAGTCGAGAGGACTGAGCGCCCCCACGTAAAGCAGAGTAGGTGCCTGGCACAGAGCAAGTGTGCAATAAATGCTAGCCGCTATCACTGGTTTTCATTGCTAAACTTCTTGTTGTGGGTTAACATTCCCACAGAGAGTACCCAGACCACAGCATAGAGCTTATGGGCACACGGCTCCATGACTTGGCAGTGCGTACACACCCATGCATGGGGTACAAGGGGCAGCGAAAGTCACTGCTCTCCTGGAGCCACCGATGACACAGCACAGTCCACGCGCTCAGGAGGGAGGGCCCTCTTCCACATCCTCACAGCATTTGCCAGATGTAAAAGGCACTTTTGTCTGTTTATTAATGCTGCACCTTCAAGGCCTAGAAGAGGACCTGGCACATGGTGGGCGCTCTGTAGGTGTTTACTGAAATAATGGCTTCTGTTCAGTGTTATGGCTATTTGCATACATACTTTAATTCCAAATATTTGTTTGTAAGCTTCTTATGAGCAGGGCATATCTTATTACCCAGCATCAAACCTTATCCTTTCTCTGATTCACTTGTACATTCAATCAACAATCATTTAGTGTGTCAAGCACTGTGCTAAGTATCAGATTCCCAGGGAAGAATCACGTCTTTGCCCCTAGGGAGTTCACAGCCTAGAGGGAGAAGCAAACGGTACAGCATGCTAGGCAGGCAGGAAGGCTGCCTAGGCCTGCCAGGGAGGACCAGGGAAGGTTGCCCGGAGGAGGGGCTCCCCGGGAAAGAAATGGAGGTCAGGCTGGAGAAAAGACCACCGCCCTCAGCCCCTACCCTCCCAGGCAGGGAGACAGCTCTTGGTGGATAGGAGCCTGGGGGGCTCTGCTTGACTGGAGCCCAGGGCAGAGCTCCTTAGGAAGGGCCAGGTGTCCAGCAGCTGCCAGCACATGCTCAAGTCTTAGGCATGCTAAAGAGTGCGGTTTTACTTGGAAGGTGATGCAGAAAAGTGAAGCTTCCTACCCGGGGCAGGGAGTTGCACAGGTTTGCTTTTCTGGATGGGCTACCCTGGTTGCAGGGTAGAGAACAGATGGAACATGGCACAGGGGAGGCTAGTGCCCTAATGCTTGGTCATGGTTCAACAAATACTAGTTTTCTTGAAAGAATGAATTAATGGTTCTATTTAGAAACTTTAGTGAAATAAAGGTAGGCCACCAGCCTTCTGGGAGCTATGTCCAAGTGCTGTGGAATAGTGATACGGCTGACACACGCACAGCAAGGCTGCCATGCAGAGAAGTCCATCCAGATCTGTGTATGTGGGAGGTGGCTGGAGAACACATGGAATGGACAACTGCTGCTGAGAGGCAAGGAGACAGTTATTTTCATACACCTCGTGCTTCCACTCACGGCACCCACCCAACCGCCCATGACTGCCCGCCACTAAAAATGTTGGCTCTGGGGTCCCAAGACTGTGCACTCATTTTGGGACCCCAGGACTTAGCCCAGGGCCTGGATCGTGGCAGGTGCCAAATAAGGCTTTATGGAATCCATGAACAGGGGGCAGCAGCATCTTCTAAATATGTTACCTACAAAATTGGTCTAAAAGGATGGGAAAAGTACACACCATTTTACACGGATGGCTTTCCAGACAAAATACTGATGCACATGGAGATGTTCTCATTGATGTGCTGTGTCCACAGTGCTTGAGTCTGAGAGGACTCTGCAGGGAGAGCCTTCTCTGAAGGAGACAGCAAATACTAGTCATGTGCCAACTCTTTAGGGCTAACATTCCCAGAACATTTTACAGCAAGATATTTATGTCCTCTTCATCTCCAAAATATCCTTCTCCTCAAAGGCTCCTTGTGCCCACAGAGAGTGCAGTACAGGCCAGCCCCAGTCTGGCTTCAGCCGGGGAGATCTGAGCTCTAATTGCACGTACCACTGACAGCTGAACAGAGCTCCTGCCTCAGGGATGAGGCAGATGCAGGGCCCAGTTCCTGAAATCAGCAGTCTGCCCTCCCAGCCTGGCCTCAGGAGCCCTCAGAGATTCAGGCTGCAGCCCTCAGGCCTGCTGGGGCCAAACCCGCTGTCGTGTTCCCAGAGCCTATGAAGGGCAGAGGGGGGCCAGGCTTCCTAGGAAGCACTGGTAACACTTGAAAAGCACCATGGCCTGCAGCCTAGGCTCTCTCTGTACCCCAGCACCCAGAGCCAAAGAGGAGACCCAGAAAGAGGGCCTGGAAGTGAAGGACGCGGGGGACACCTGCAGGCTCCCCGCACGAGCCAGGACTTGCCAGAAGCGACCGAGCCACCCATGCCCCACTGGGGAGCCTGTGCGCAAGATGTGCCAGCCTCCAACTTCAGCCAACTGGTGGCTAAAGGAGTCATCCTCTTGGGGAACCACCTCCCCTAGGCCTCAACCTACCTAATCCCACATGACTTCTCACCTCCAAAACAGACCCTTGGCTCCAAAGAGGTCAAGATCCTCAGCCCTCTGCAAGGCCATGCTCATTCCAACCTCCAGACATTGCTCTGGCCTAGAATGCTGTCCCTGCTCCCAACTCATAGCCCAGCCCCACCCATCCCACGTATCTTCTCTGGTGATGCCAGCAGCAGACCCCTCTCCTCTGAACGCCATGACACTGAGAAGCAGAGCTGTGGCTTGGTCTCATTGCCCTCACTCTCCATGGAGGCCACCATCCTTTCTCCTCCCAATACCTTCACTGTGGGAATCAGATATCCACCCCTCTTCTCTTCTGAATCGTTTACTACGGTGTTGGGGATACAGAAAGTGTCCCCTCCAAATGCCCACTAAATACTTCTGGCTGATATTATGTCCCTGTGGGTAATCTCTCCTCCCAAGATCACTACTTGTTCACTCATTCATCTAGCAAACATCTGAGTGCTTAGTAAGTACTGATCCTGCCTATCTACCATGCTACCTTTCCTGCCCCCCACCCTAGGGGGAGCCCTACCTCCCCCTTGCACCCCAGCAAATTCTACAGCACCTCAAACAATGATCTGTCTCCTCCCTCTGGGAGCTTACTTCCAAATGTCACAGCCAAAGGCTCCCGGAGGGCAGGGCCATGTCCCTCCTGTGCAGGCACACAGCCAGCATGCAGAAGATGGTTCTGGAATGACCCACTTCAGTTAGCACCTTTTGGTGGGAAGGAGTAAAATTAAGCACAAAAGACTTTTCCACCTCGAGACCGCAAGGCTTTCTTTAGATTGTACAGCTCTGTGGGTCACACCAGTGAGAAGCGGCCTTCCATGGGAAAGAGGGAACTTGCTGGCAGCTTGGAGATGTGCACCTGGCAACGTGCGCCTAAGTCGCTCAGAGACGAGCAGGGCCGGTTCAGCCTGAGCCATCCAGGGCACACCCATCAGAGGAGGAGGGCGGCACTGCTGATTTATATGAGATGAAGAGTAATTTCAGGGACAGCATCACAAGATGAGCAGAGCCTGAAGAATCCTTAGGATTCTTCATACAAGAGATGTTCTTGTCTACTGACATCGCAGTTAAGAATTTAACAGGGTGCCTAAGGGTTTACATCAATGACAGGACTTGTTCAAGCTACTTTACTTAATATATGCTGACAATACACACTGGCAACTTTCACCTACCTTTTTCTTTTTTTTTTTTTTGCGGTACACGGGCCTCTCACTGTCGTGGCCCCTCCCGCTGCGGAGTACAGGCTCCGGACGCGCAGGCTCAGCAGCCATGGCTCACGGGCCCAGCCGCTCCGCGGCATGTGGGATCCTACCGGACCGGGGCACGAACCCACGTCCCCTGCATCGGCAGGCAGACTCCCAACCACTGCGCCACCAGGGAAGCCCTTGAGTCCATCTTTTTAAAACTTGGGCTCCTGTGATCACTTGTCTCTGTTAGACTATAATATCAAATGGAGGGCTTCCCTGGTGGCGCAGTGGTTAAGAATCCGCCTGCCAATGCAGGGGACATGGGTTTGAGCCCTGGTCCAGGAAGATCTCACATGCCGCAGAGCAATTAAGCCCACGCGCCACAGCTACTAAGCCTGCGCTCTAGAGCCTGTGAGCCACAACTACTGAAGCTTGTGCACCTAGAGCCCATGCTCCGCAACAAGAGAAGCCACCACAATGAGAAGCCCGTGCATCGCAACGAAGAGTAGCCCCTGCTCACCGCAACTAGAGAACGCCCGTGCGCACCAATGAAGACCCAAAGCAGCCAAAAATAAATAAAATAAATAAATTTATAACATCAGATGGTATTTGATGTCAGACAAAATTATACACCTAATTAATCTAAGTTCATAGAACTAATGTGTTTTAGTTTCCAGCAAACCCAGGGCCTCACCCTCATCTTTTGCAACACTTGAGCTTTTTGTAACAGGAAAGCACCCACATGGCGCCGATGTCTCTATTCTTATTTCATCCTGGCAACCTCCCTCGAAGACCAGTATCATTTTCCCTCTTAGAGATGAAAACCCTGAAGCTCAGATTAGTCAAGCGACTTGCCCAAGGTCACACAGACAGCTAGTAATGGCACAGCTCGGATCAGAACCCAGATCTTTCCAACTACAGAGCCAGTGCTCTTTCCACTAAGCCCACAGCTGCGGAGAAGGTTCCGGGGGTTTTGCCATATGAACGAAGTTTTATCAAACATGGACTTTGCTTTAACCAGCAGGCAGGAAGTAAGTGGGGTTCAGGAAGAGTAACCTCCAAAAAAAAAACCATACACACCACAAAATAATCTGATTAGGAAAGGAATTCCTCATGGGCACAGACTAACAAGAAGATGCTCCAGCAAGCTCAAGGGTAGTGTGTTCAGTCCTCTGGCCACCTGCCTGTACTGTCCAACATGATGTCACATCACCGCCGTCCATTTTTCCATACAAAACTCAAAAGTAATGCCGCTTCTCAGGCCAAGCCCGGTAATTAGTGTACGTCACACCAAGTCATATCAAGGCTAAACGTGGAAAGGAAGCTCTGAGAATGGACAAATTGACAAGACCTTAATTAACACCTCTAACCTCTCTCATTAATCCAACTCTCCTAACAAGGTAAGTTTACCACCTTCACTGAGAGCTAAGCCATACCTGCTGCCACCTAGATCTGACCACAAATGCCTGGCTGGTTTCAGGGTATGTTCATCTCATCCCCCAAATCCCAGCCACAAAAGAGGGAGGGGGTGTCAGACACGACTGGCTTGGTCTCTGTATTCATCCAGAAGAAATCATGGGCATTACCTCCCAGAAGCTGTCGCTGGACACTTCGACTCCAACGGAATCATCATAAGTGACAGACATCTCTTCAAAGGGTGAGGGAGCAGCAGGGAATGCTTAAATTCAGAGGTCAGCTTCAGATGCTCAAAATCCGTAGACAAACCTATAAAAGAAAAACATATCATTGTGGTTTTAAATTCCCAAGGTAAAAAAGCAAGCCACCTCCATTTCACAACTTCCATTTCCATTACTGCCTTCAGTACAGAGCAGTCTAAAATGTCTCCTTTTGGTGGGAGAAAGTCAATAAACTCTAAACTTGGCACTGACATACATGTGTGTGTTATATGCATGTGTGTGTGTATTTCACAGTAACAAGTAAACCTTTCAACATCTTAACTGAGGAGCTCAAAGAGCTTTCTGCAAACAGTCCCTGTGCTTAAATCAACAGACTGATAACCTTAATTGGCCTCATCCTTTGGAGAAGGGGACAGAGAACATGTGAGGAGGAGAACACGCCAAAGCAGAGTCCCTGCATCTCGGGGCTCACTCTGTTCCAGCCTGTCCTACCCATCCGACAGGACTAGGACCTGGGGTAAAATGTGAGTGGAAATAACCCACCTTCGACACCTGACTCCACTCTCCACAGAGTTTCCACCAGGCTTTGCTTGTGTTGGGTGCTGTCTCCCCCTTTCCATGACTGGCTCATTTCAGCCACTGATGCCCCAATTCAGACCAGTTTATTCTGACACAGTCTGTGTGAGGGTCAGTTAGAAAGAGTAAAGTTCTAAATCCAAGCAAGGGTAACAGGGTGATTATTTCCCTTGCCAGAGGGAAGAAGTTGAAGGACCCCCCGTTATATTCACAAGCACAAATCACGTTGATGGAATGACCCGTCCACAACCAGATGAGATTCCCTGACTTCCTGGTGAAAAAGTGATTCCACCCTCCCTTATATATCACCCTGCATTCAGACCACACAGCCAGAGATCTGAAACTTTCCTAACTGCCGCAGTCAGGAGTCCAAAGCCTCAGCTTAGCCAGAGGAGGGAGAAGGTAGGGCAGGGTAGGCAGAGTGATCTACATTGTTACACTTACAAGGTGCAAGACTTTGCTTTGTTCTAGGTACTTTCCCACATGTTATCCTACTTAATCCTCATGATTCCCTGTGAGACAGTCTAGAAGCAGAGTAAGGAATACCAGCTGCCTGGGCTCTAATCCCAGACCCATTACTCACTAGCTGGGCAACAGTGGGCAAGGTGCCTAACCTCTCTGTGCCTCAGTGGCCTTATCTGTAAAAGAGACAATACTGTAAGGAATTACTGTGAGGGTAAAAATGCAGCAGGACATACAGGGGTGAACAGTACGTGGTCTCCAGTAAGTGCTATGTAGTAAATGATAATGTAATTATTATTAGATAGTAATTATTATCACTATCATTACTTTTATCTCTACTTTACAGCTCAGAAAACTGATGCTAAGGGAGGCTAAGTAACTTGTCCACGGTCACCCAAGGAACGAATGGTGGAGACCAGCAGGACACCAACTGTGCCTGTTTGTTAAGGTGATGTTCTCTCTATCATACCAAGATGTTTTCTAAAAATGGTCTCAAATTTAAATAAATCAGGTATCTTACAACCTAAGATCTAATTGCTAATTAAAAGGTTTAATCTGATGTATTTCACAGCTTCCAAACTTGAATACAGCTCTGTACGGACAATAAATTTGAAGTGAAGAGCAAATTATGGTGCCTCGAAGCCAAATACTCCAAATGCACGCACTCTGTAACCAGGCAGAGTCGCATGGGTGCCACACACGCACTATTGCAGACAGCATGCTGGCAGGATCTCTGCTCCATAATCACAGAGGCAGCGTGTCCTTTTCATCCCTGGGATATAAATAAAGGCCAGACAGGCTTCTCTGGCCTGGGCCCTGGTGCTACGTTTCACAGCATTCCCTTCCTGTGGAATCCGATGCTCTTAGCCAGGGCCCTCCTAGAAGCACCTCAGTCCATGATTGCAGCAGCAGAAAGTTTTCTACCCAGAGCAGCTGGTCTCTGCTCCAGGCTCCTCAGGGAATATCTGGGCTTTCGGCTCAGGCTAGTCTCAAAGTGGCCAAATCAAGCCACTGGCTGGGCTGCCTGGCCAGCTCCGGGGAGCTGCTGCAGGGGACAGGTGCAGGGAGATCGGGGGCCTGCTCTGGGCAGAGAAGCAGCTTGACACCTGAAAAGCTCATTTTCAGGAATTCATTTTCTGCCTGGGTTCAGCCCTGGTTTAGACACTAACAGAAGATGAGTTCTGCACAAGATTTATTAAGAGCCTACTAAGTGCCAGGAGCCAAGAAGAGGTTGCCACCAGGCTAAGCACGAAAAGACACAGACTTCTAGGAGCAAGAAACTGAATCACTGGGAACGGATGCCCTGCCCAGTAACAAAACCAAGAAACATCAGACCTGCAGAGGGCACTGGAGATGAGGCATGTGTACACCTGACCAGTGGAAACAAGGAAAGTCCATCTTTCTTTGCCCAAGTCACAGAGTGGCAACTTGGTAATTTTCCCTGTCAGTCCAGGACCTGTTTCTCACCAAAGCACTGTGCTCAGCGACTGCGACATTCCCAAGATCAAGGCCAAGCTGACCCCACCAGCACCCCACGTAGCCACAGCCCAACGTGCAATGACTGCAGTCAGCTCACCTATCTGTGTGTGTGTTGTTTAGAGTTGCTTCTAATGCAGAACCAGCTCCCCCGCACAGATTCTCAGCTCTTGTTGCCCATCTCCCCACCTACACATTCTCCAAGCTTATATATGGATGTCATTAAGTAAATGCCATAATCTAAGTAAAACAAAATCAGGAAGGCCAATCTCTTTCTGTAAAACTGTGCAAGGCCTTCCATTTATATTAATAACTGACTTTTGGAAGCTCCGTGCCACCACTTCACTTCTGACTTGTAATAATTCAGAATTGATGACACTTTCCTTCTGAAGCCTCAAAGCAGATCTGTTTAGTCTCCTCTAAGAGGTCGGAAGTCAGCAAAGACATTCAAAGTCCTAGAGAGGAAACCGAGGCAAGGCATAAAAAAACCCCAAGTAGACAAAGAAAGTAAGAGGAAGAACTGAAGATCTCCTGCCCAAAGAGTTAGTGAGATAATGTAGATGAAAGCCTAGGATGGTGGCAATCAGGAAAGCTCAGATTCACGAGCTCTACCACTGATGAGCTAGGTGACCATGGGAAAGCCATTCTGTTCTCTGAGCCCCAGCTTCCTGAGCTGTGTTCTACCAGGTTCGAGTGAGGGTTAGACGAAATGGTGCATGAAGGCCCCAGGATCCCAGGTTGCAGCCCATGGCAGGGCCTCCCTCAGTGGGAGCCTCGTCCTAGGTCAACACCCTTGGCTCCAAGTGTCCTCACTCTTCCCTTCGGCTCCACATGACAGCCGTAAGGCAGACAGGAAAAAAAAGAGGGGCCTGGGGGACCAGGGTCTGTACCACAGAGGAAAACCCAACTGTATTAAAGCACCAGTTGACCTGAAAACTCATCTCTGACATTCACAGAGCCACACCAATTTCTGTGGGGCTTGAGGTCAGGCCGCCGCGGTCGCCCAAGCGGAATTCTCAACCAGCATCTCCCAAGGTCCCCCTTTCCTGCCCTGCAGTAGGGGTCCTGCCCAACCGTCCACCCCTCCCAAAGCACCCTGTACCACCCTCAGTGATCCTGGTCTCTCCTCCCTCTCTGATAACCCCTTCTCCTTCTCCCCATCACTGGCACGCCCCATGGTCCATTCTTGAGGCTCTTCCTGTACCTCCCAGCAATGTTTCATCCCTTCTCATGACTTCAAATGTCACTAATATGTGGGAAGCAGTGGCACCTCTTCCAAGAGTCAGCCCCTCAATAAAATAAGAATGAGAATATTTTCCTCACAGGACTGAAGGAAGATTAGAGACAGGGAATCAAAGTCATGTGGCATACATCTGACACCCTAGAAGTGGTAGCCATTGCTCTTAAAATCACCAACCAGCAAACCACCAAAAGGTAGTGAGAAATGCCAGTGACTGGGGCTGGATTTGCTTTTTGTTTTCCCATGATTGTTGCTACTGGGATAAGCACTTGTACGAGGCTTCCCCTACCACCCTGATACTATCACCAGCCCTCCTTCACTCAGCAATGGGGAGGCCAGTCATCACCTAATGCCTGGGAAGACATCCTCATGAGCCAGACACTGCACTAAGTGCCTTGCATGTGCTGGCAATCTGCAAGGGCGCTGGCCTAGGATGAGCTTCCATTGAGGGAGGCCCTGCCATGGGCTGTGACCTGGGGTCCTGGGGCCTTCATTTAATCCTAATGACAACCCTCTGAGGGAAGTGTTAGCAACATGCTCCTTGTTAAAGGGATACTGAGTCACAGAAAGGGTAAGGAGCTTGCCCAAGTGGTGGAGTTGAGATCTGAATAAAGGCAGGTTCACACCAACCATACTCTTAACCACTGACAGTAACTACCTCAGTGCTGAGCTCAAATCTTCTAGAACATAAAATGTGAAAAACAAACACTTGCTGCTGTTTCTTTATGAGTTACTACTAAAGTCCAGTCCTCACGGACAGTCTGCTGATCTTAGCCTTCATGTGCATGTGAGTTGCAACACTGATTTTAATCTGATTTCCCTCACTAATGTCTTGTATAAATTGTATGCGTTGCCCTATGTCCTACCTTTTCATTGCTTAATGGTGTCATCTGTTGAATAAATATTCTTAATTTTAATATAGTCTAACATCAATATTTTCTATTATAGTTAGTGCTTTTTATGTCCTGTTTAAGAAGTCTTTTCTTATGCTGAGGTCATAAAGATATTAATTTACCTTTATTATCTTTTAAATGGTTTTGTTCTGGTTGGTTTTTACTTTTCATACCCAGAAATTATTTTTGTATGTGATATGATATACAAGTTTCATTTTTTTCCATATGGATATCCAACTTTCCAGCATTATTTGTTAAAAAGAGCTTATTTACTTCCATATTCTGCAGTGCCACCATTGTCCACAGATGTGTGGATCTTTATGTAGGCTCCCTATTCTGTATTCTGTTTGTTCTTGTGACAATACCACATTGTCTTAATTACCACAATCTTATAAGAATTCTTGGTATCTAGCAGAAGAAGTCCTCCGACTTTATTCTTCAAGAGCAGCTTGGCTATGCTTGGATGTATGCATGTACGTATTTATTTAGCTGCACTGGGTCTTAGTTGCGGCACGGGGGATCTTTTAGTTACAGCATGCGGGATCTTTAGTTGCGGCATGGGGGAATCTTGTAGTTGCAGCATGAGGTCTCTAGTTCCCTGACCAGGGATCGAACCCAGGCCCCCTGCGTTGGGAGCACAGAGTCTTAACCACTGGACCACCAGGGAAGTCCCACGGCCCTCTGCATTTCCATATACGCCTTAAAATCTCCTTGTTCAGTTCCAACCAACCAACGAACCAACTAGCTCTGCTGGGATTTTGATCAGGATCTCGTTGAATCCTCAGACCACTCTGAGTTAATGGACATCTTTACAATACCGAGTCTCCTAATCCGTGGAATGCATTTCATTTATTCAGGCCTTCTTTAATTTCTCTCAATATTGATCTGTACTCTTTTTATAGAGTTCACGCACACCTTTGGTCAGTGTACTACTCAGCATTTAATATGACATTGATATTATAAATAGTATTTAAAAATTTTTTTCACTTTAACTGTTTATTGCTAACATATAAAGCAACTGATTTTCGTATACTTACCATGTATCCACTAACTTCGCACTATTTATTTCCTTTTTTTGTACTTATTATTTCTAATTATAAATTCATTTGGATGACCTATATACACATTCATATCATATTCAAATAATGACAGTTTTATTTCTTCCTTTGCAATTCTTAGGGCTTTTATTTCTTTTCCTTGCTTTTTTGCACCGGAGAGGACTTCCAATAAAATGTGGAGATCCTTTCTGGTCTCAAAGATGAAGTATTCAACATTTCACCATTAAGTATAATGTTTGCTATAGGATTTTTAAAAAAATATCACTTTTCAGGTTAAGGAAGATTCCTTCTACTACAATTCTACTAAGATCTTTTATCACATATGGATGTTTGTGTAAGATTGGCTTTATTTTTCCTTAAATGTTTGGCAGAATTTGTCAGTGAAATAATCTGGGCCTGGAGTTTTCTTTAAGCAGTCCTAATGACAGATTCTAGTTAAAAAGTAGAAGACTATTCACATATTTTCTATTTCTTTGTGATGATTTTGTAAAGTTGTGGTTTTCTAGAGAATCCAATTCATTTTTTCAAATATATTAGCAAAAAGCTGCTTATATTATCCTCTTATGATCATTTTAAAGACTGAAAGACCTGTAGTAATGTTCCCCTTTTCATTCTTTTTTTTTCCCCCCTTTTCATTCTTGACATTAGGTTTTTGTGCCTTTTCTCTTCATCAGTCTCATCAAAGGTTTATTGATTATTCTTTTTTTCAAAGAATCAACCTTTTTTTTTTTTCCCGGCCACGCCGGGTGGCTTGGTGGGATCTTAGTTCCCTGATCAGGGATTGAACCCGGGCCCCTAGCAGTAGGAGGACCAAGTCGTAACCACTGGACTGCCAGGAAATTCCCCAAAGAATCAACTTTTAGCTTTCTTTCAGCTGTCTGTTGAATATTTGTCTTCTTTTTCCTTGATTTTTTTCCCTTTATTATTTCTTTTCTTCTACCATCTTTAGGTTCTAGTTGTTCTTTTCCTAACTTCTGGAAATTAAAGCTTAATTCACTAATTTTCAGCCTTTCTTTTCTAATGTATGCATTTAAAGCTATAAATTTCCTTCTAAGCACAGTGTTTTTTTGTTTGGTTTGGTTTTTTGTGTTTTTTGTCTTTGTTTTTACTATTTATTTTTTAATTTAGGCTACACCAGGTCTTAGTTGTGGCATGCATGCAGGATCTAGTTCCCCGACCAGGGATCGAACCCAGGCCCCCTGCATTGGGAGCACGGAGTCTTACCCACTGAACCACTAGGGAAGTCCCTAAGCACAGTTTTAGAGCTATATTCTACAATCTCATTTATTTTTTCATAAGAGTCCCATGAGGTAGGCATTTTTATTTTCTTTTTTGCAGATGTGAAACTAAAGGTCAAGTAACTTTAAAAATATTTTTTATTGAAGTACAGTTGATTTGTAATGTTGTGCTAATTTCTACTGTACAGCAAAGTAATTCAGTTATGCACATATATACATTCTTTTTTATATTTTTCCATTATGGTTTACCACAGGATATTGAATATAGTTCCCTGTGCTATACAGTAGGACCTTGTTGTTTATCCATTCTAATAACAGTTTGCATGTGCTAATCCCAAACTCCTAATCCATCCCTCCTCCCCGTGGCAACCACAAGCCTGTTCTTTATGTCTGTGAGTCTGTTTCTGTTTCATAGATAGGTTCATTTGTGTCATATTTTATTTTTTTAAATTTATTTTTTACAATATTTTATTTATTTATTATTTATTTATTGGGCTGCATTGGGTCTTAGTTGTGGCACACGGGATCTTTCGTTGTGACGTGCAGGCTCTTCGTTGCAGCCCACGGGCTTCTCTCTAGTCATGGCGCACAGGCTCCAGAGTGCACGGGCTCTGTAGTTTGCGGCACACGGGCTCTCCAGTTGAGGTGCGCAAGCTCAGTAGTTGTGGCACACGGGCTTAGTTGCCCACAGCATGTGGGATCTTAGTTCCCCAATCAGGGATTGGAGGATTGAACCTGTGTCCCCTGCATTGGAAGGAGGATTCTTTACCACTGGACCACCAAGGAAGTCCCCCATTTGTGTCATATTTTAGATTTCACATATAAGTGATATCATATGGTATTTGTCTTTCTCTTCCTGACTTACTTCACTTAGTATGATAATCTCTAGGTCCATCCATGTTGCTGCAAGTGGCATTATTTCATTCTTTTATATGGCTAAGTAATATTCCATTGAATATATATACCACATCTTCTTTATCCATTCATCTGTCAATGGACATGTAGGATGCTTCCATGTCTTGGCTATTGTGAATAGTGCTGCTATGAACTAAGGGGTACATGTATCTTTTGTTTTCTTGTTTTTGTTTTTTAAAAGTATTTATTTATTTTGGCTGCACTGGGTCTTTCTTAGTTGCAGCATGCAGGATCCTTTGTTGTGGCATACGGATCTAGTTCCCCAACCAGGGAACGAACCCGGGCCCCCTGTATTGGGAGCATGGAGTCTTACCCACTGGACCACCAGGGAAGTCTCTGCATGTATCTTTTGAATTATAGTTTTGTCTGGATATATGTCTAGGAGTGGGATTGCTAGATCATATAGTAGTTCTGTTTTTAGTTTGTTTTTTGTGTGTTTTTTTTGCGGTACGTGGGCCTCTCACTGTTGTGGCCTCTCCCGTTGCAGAGCACAGGCTCCGGACACGCAGGCTCAGCGGCCATGGCTCACGGGCCCAGCCACTCCACGGCACGTGGGATCTTCCTGGACCGGGGCACGAACCCGTGTTCCCTGCATCGGCAGGAAGACTCTCAACCACTGCGCCATTCAGGGAAGCCCTGTTTTTAGTTTTTTTGAGGAATCTCCATACAGTTTTCCATAGTGGCTGCACTAACGTACATTCCCATCAACAGTGTAGGAGGGTTCCCTTTTCTCCACACCCTCTCCAGCATTTGTTATTTGTAGACTTTTTAATGATGGCCATTCTGACTGGTACCTCACTGTAGTTTTGATTTGCATTTCTCTAATAATTAGCGACACTGAGCATCTTTCCATGTGCCTGTTGGCCATCTGTATGCCTTCTTTGGAGAAATGTCTATGTAGATCTTCTGTGGATTTTTCTATTGGGTTGTTTTGTTTTTTGTTGTTGAGTTGTATGAGCTGTTTGTATATTTTGGAAATTAAGCCCTTGCTGGATGCATCATTTGCAAATATTTTCTCCCAGTCTGCAGGTTGTCTTTTTGTTTTGTTTATGGTTTCCTTTGCTCTACAAAAGCTTGTAAGTGGGTTCCATCTTTTTTTTTTTTTTGCTTTTGCTTTTATTTCTAATGCCTTGGGAGACTTAGAGGTCAAGTAACTTGCTTAAAATTAATAAATGGTGACAAACTGTGAAATCAAGGTTCAAAACCAGGTTCTGTGCTTCTAAAATTCAAGTTCTTCCTATTATAGTACATTACATATAATTAGTAGTTTATAGGTATTATGAATAAAATGCTATGAAAATATCAAGAAAGCAAAGTCAGGTCTCTTCCTCCACAGGATGTGGGAAAAGCTAGAAAGGGATTTACAGGCAAATAGGCTCTGCTTAGGAACACAGGAGAAGGGCTTCCTATCTGTAAGCAGGGGAAGAGGGGAGGGGCAAGAGGGGTTGACAAGATGGGTTAAGAGAGGCCAAGAAAATCTCATCTGTCCCTGGAAATCCATGATTGGTGATTTTATAAAAGTAACAGAATCAGCTCTCAGCCTTCAGGGCTCACTCAAGAATTGTTCTCCATGATGAACAGTTAGATTCATTCTTTTATGGCCAGGATTTGACTAGCATCACGATCAACCACTATCCCTGGGTCCACATGACCTCTTGAGTCATACCAGCGATAGCCGAGCTCAGAGATGGTCAGGAGGGCACTGGAAGAAAAGAGCACAGAAAGCAACATGTGGCTTAATGACACACTGGTCTTGTGTCAACTTAAAACTGGAAAGAAGGGAAAACCTGTCATCACCAGCTGCTCTTGGGGAGCCTCATTCATGCATTCAATAAAGATCTAAATTTCAAGAACTGAACTAGTGCTGGGAATACAAACAGCTTGTAGGCTAGACCTCAATTTCTTTTAAGTAAAAATGAAAAACTAAACTAGACTAGAATAATGGGAAAATCAGCAGATACTCAAATGTTAAATTTGTCAAACACAAACAGAATACTCTTTGCCCTTTTAGTATTGTAATTACAGTGAAATTGGTAGTAAATGCTTGATGACAATCTAAATAAAATCACAGGATATCTGCTCTACAAATTTATATAAGACAAGAAAAACTGTGATACTCAATGCTATGGAGTCTTAATGTACCAATCAACTTGCGACGTTTTTTCTTTTAATGTATTTGTAACTTATGAAAACAAAAATAACCCATGTTTTCCATAGAAAACTTAGAGAAGAGATTTTGGGAGAGAAAGGAAGAACAGGAAGAAAGATTATCCATAGTTCCATCACTCAAAGACAACACAATGCATGCTCTTCCCTCAAAGCTTATTTCCAGTCATCACTTAATTCCCTCCTTAAAGTGCGAAGTGGGGTGGGAATAGGGGTGGACATGTGTGAATAGGGGGCCTGAAGCTGCAGACAAATAAGTCTAAGGTAAGAGGAGAGGGCACAGGGCACAGCCTACACACAAAGAGAAAAATAAGATTTCTGAACAAAGCCCCCGAATGTCCAGCCACACACTGGTGCTCTGTTCTAGTGTGTGCAGGTTCACTTTAGTATGCCCCCCTCCTGCGGGGGAACCAGCTACAGACCAGGTCGCACCCCAGGAACACGCTCAATCCCACAGTGAAACCAAGGCCACCAAGGAAGGAACTAGAAGAGCTGCCTAATGGCACCACTCAGGTGTTCAGTAACTATCTAATGACTGAAAGACGGCCCCAAAGAAGGCTCCCTGGGCTGAAGTCAGCCATGTCTGTGTCAAGTAAAGCAAGCCTGCTTCAACAGGTGTGGTTCTGTTGCTCCACCTGGAGCCCAGGATAGGCATAAACCAACATCTAAGCAGCTTCCACATACCGGGCATATCTTAGCACCAGCTTTAGACATATTATTTTTGTTCCTCAAAAACCCTGCAAAAGTGGATTACTGTGCCCATTTTACAGGAAGGCAACCAGGTACAAACCATTCAAACCATTCGCCAGGGACCCCACAGCTTGCAAATGCGAGGCCGTGACTCAACTCAGCCTGTCTGACTCCATATTGCCCAACCCTAGCAGGACACCTCAACTCCAGCCTGAGTCATTCCCAGCTCTGGGAAGCCTGCTTGGCTGGGAGGCTGCTCCCTAGAAAGGGGGCTTGATTCTCAGAGCTGTCTTATTAAGGGCCAAAGACCCTGACCTGTCAGGGAATATTACTCAGAATTTTTTTTCCACACACAAACATCTTTAACCATAAAAATGAACCTGGTTTCAGTACACTCTGGGTAAAGAAACATGTAAGTTGGGGAACCTGAGGCTTCTGAGGACAACAAGAGAACCTGCAGACTTTGCTTCAAAGGGAGATAAGGTTGGGCACATTTCCTAGTTCTGCTTCCTTCATTCTTTCAGTGTCTTAAAAGACTTGCTATGGCACAAGCCGGTCGCTAATGCCAAATGGTACTGAATGCTCCTAAGATCCATTTATCAATGCCAACAACATAAATGTATATTTAAAAATTAATTGGGTGCATCTCAACAGGAAGGTGAAGTTCCTCAGAAGACAGCGTGAGGATGGGTGGAAAACAAGTGTTAGCTTCACCTCTGGGAGCGCGGCCCCCATCCCTCCGTACGGCCCTGTCCGCCTCTGGAAGGCAAGGGCAACACTGGTGCGCCTGCCCTCCCGAGTATGAAGAGGCTCAGGGGTGATAACGGGTACGGAAGAGCTTTGGGAAAGTGCAAAGTGACAGACAAGTGAGTTAGTACTGCTCTTCCCAAGGACAGGTACTGAGTCTGGCTCTTCTGTAGTATATTTCAGACTGTCTAGCACCCAGCAGTTGACTGACTATTTCTCCCTAAAGAAACTGAACTACAGTACTCGACGACAATGCTGAATGAGTTCCGCTACCTCAGAACACACACTGCACGTGAGGGAGAGCACTCCTGTCAGACACTCTTCCTGCTCGTGGGTCCTAATTCTATCTTGTGGGCTACACTGCGCACCAAACACGCTGAAACAGGCTTTTACACTCTAACCTGGTGACAGGAAAATATCTGCATCCCAAACAACCGCTCTGAAATGAACTTTTGGGATGAGGTAGTGTATACTTAGTTATTCTTGATCCCTTCCCATCTCAACAGGAGAAACAGACAAGAAAATATGTTCCCCATGTATTTCCTTCAACTCTGTTTCTCTCGCCCAAATCACACTAAAACAGTCAGTTCAAAAGAGGTGCACACATCTCTCCCTCCCTGCCCCTAAGGGCCCACTAGGTTGACAAGAAGGAACCTGTAATAGTGCAGCAACAGAGCAGCAGGGAGGATGTGCCAGAGGAAAGCAGACAGGTCTGGGCTGGGAGGAAACTAAGAAAACCATCCCAGAGGCCAGGGTGGGGATGAGCCTTCCCAGGGCAGGGGTGCCGAACAGAGCACAGAGCTGGGGGAGGGGGACTGAGGAGCAATCATCACAGTAATTTTTAAAACTGCACTTGTGACCATCAAGTCCAGACACCCTTCAGGGAGGCCCACCTGGGGCCTTGCCCAGCCTCTGCAGAAACGCAGACATCCTCCCTCTTAAGGCAGAGGCCAACAGGGAAACCCAGATCAGCTTCCTAATCAACCCTCTTCTTTCATGAACGTGAACTGATAACCAAGGATCTTCAACCATTAAATAAAT
Source organism: Pseudorca crassidens (assembly GCF_039906515.1). NCBI lineage: Eukaryota > Metazoa > Chordata > Mammalia > Artiodactyla > Delphinidae > Pseudorca > Pseudorca crassidens. The sequence goes on from NC_090306.1 coordinate 100,033,318, forward strand.
AATAATGAAATAAAAACCCAAACCATGAAAGAGTAGGACCAGGATAAGCAGGACAACTTTTACTTTGAATTGATCTCTGGGGAAAACACAGGTATTTCAGGGAACAAGAGAGAAATTCTATAAACGCTGGTAAGAATTCTCCAAGAAAGTCAAGGGTTATTGCACCCGTAAAACAGGAACAGGCTGCTATGAAAAAGGAGTGATTAGGAAGTAAGTAAATTTTTTTTAATTTTTAAGAACCTTATTACCAAAATAAACATTTTAATGTTTGGTGTGTATAAGAGAATGACAAGATTAAAGAGGAAGCTAGTGACCAAATGATAAGATCACAGGAACTTCCAGTAACATAAAACAGGAGGAGACTGGTTAAAGGACAGGGAGGAGGCCAGGCTGGAGGTCTCACAGGCGGGGAGGCGCAGGGGAAGCCCTGGACTGCAGGCTCTGCCACGTGTCTCACTTACCACTCGGCTCTAGTGCCCCCCAGTGCTGCACACAATAGGTGCTCAACAAAGATCTGAGTGAGTGAATAGCAGGTGGGGATTTCCAACCTCTCCCTCCTTTTCTGAGGCCTCTGGGAGGAGCGCAGCTCTGCTGTGGCCACTCAGGGGACTGCTGGTCATCAGTGGAGTGGGCAGGCTCCCCTCAGAGACTTTAAAATTCCAGTTGCACAAGGGGTAGGGGCAGTGTGTTTCTGCCCATTGAAGGTGTAAAAGCAACAAATTTGAGACTTGAGAGCAAGAAAATCCTAAGTGTAAAGATGTACAAATCATCCCCCCTCCTCCTTCCCCTCCCAGTCCTGAAAAACACATTCGTGGTCCCTCATGTGTGTCCTGGGAACACAGCAGGCCCTCAAAAGATGCTTGCTGAATACATTCAGGAATCCAGGAATGACCGAGGTGGGGGAAATGGTTCCCAGATCTCTGGATTCCAATAACTTCTGCCACTGATGTAAGTAAACACCATGAGTCAGAGCCATTCCCAAAATGGTGCACAGAGTATCAGAGGTTAACAGAGGCTGCCAAGGGTGCCCTTGGTCCAGGCTGGGAGCTGACATAACATCTTTCCTCCCCTCCGGGCCTGATAACACATATATCAAGTAAAGAAAGGTACAAATTACATAAGTACATTCAGCTCGCCCTTAATGCCCTTAATTCATTCCAAGAAATAAAAACAGAACAGGTCATTAGGCCAAAAGGCTATTACTATAAAGAAAGAACATTCCGAGAGAAGGCACATGTTGCTCATCTCTCTGAAAGTCAGCCTTGGAGAAGCCATCTCTAATCTCTGTAACTCCAAAAGGCAGCACAGAAGGAAGGCGTCCTCACTGCTGCCCACACACAGCGCTGGCTTGGCGTACTGCCCTGCAGACCTCGCTGTGAGCACACAATGGATCTAAGGTTTGTTCCTCCTTCATTACCCAGGGTGGGAAATTCTTCACTCATTAGAAGTGACTACAATTTCTTCTAAGCCACTGTTTGGCCTGGAGTGAGGAGAGGATCAATCCTTAAGTAAGGAGTGGATTTACCCATTCATTCTACAAACAGATGTTTGAGTACTTACTATGTGCCAGGCACTCTTCTAAATCCAGGGTTTGGAGCAGTGTACGAGACAGACACGGTCCCTGCCTGCCTGGGCCTGACGTCCTAATAGGGCAGACTGACACACAGTAAAGTAAAAACAGCCACGAGTGTGGAAAGGGCTAGAACGGAGGTAAATAAGGCGTTATGAGAGAGTGGAGGGAAGAACAGGGGGAAGGACTTGTGAAGGTAGAGTGGTAGGGAGGACCCAAGGTGGAGAGCAAGTGGGGGTGTGAAGGACGGGGAGGGGCCTTTCCAGCAGAGGGAGGCCCCAGGGAACAGAGGTCACTGTTCCAGTCCCAGCAGGGCAGGAGCCCACAGGCTTGCCTGAGGTGCCACTGAGGACTCCAGGGAGGAATGGTCGGCATCACTGGTGAGCTGCCTGGTAACTCAGATCTTATATCTGTGCTAGCAGATAAAAATTCAAGCCTCAAGTGCTTGTAAGATATGCTATTGAAAACCAAGCACATATATATGCATAGTGTTCCATACCTATCTGTACCTGTGCTGCCTCTCAACATGTGATATATTTAACCAAAGAGAAACACCTAGCCTTTGACCCAACTATTTCTTCTAAAACTTTTCCTACAGATAAACTCACCCAAGGATTAAAGGTAGATGTTCACTGTGGCCCTGTTTTCAACAGCAAGAAAAATAAGACACTGAAAACCACCTCACTGTCCATCAAGAGTGACAAGTGCCGATACACCTCTGGAGTGGAACACAGGTAGCCAGAGGAGAGAGAGGGCGGGGAGCTGTGTGCACAGACACGAAAGAACGGCACATCGGTGTTCCCTCATATCAAGTGGCATCAGTGGGTTGTAGCACGGTGATATAATCTGATCCCACTGTATTAAAACACAATTAGGTACCCACCAAAGTGTGCCAACTCACAGCAAGTCCCAGTGGGGTCTCAGACTTGGGGGGGGGTTGGACTTCCACATTTCATCTCGTTCTAACCAGTTTGAAAATTTTGACTATCACCATGTAATACTTTTAGGATACAGCAACTAGTTAATAAAAAATACCCTACTTTGTTTTGTTAATGGCCTGTGCTGGAATGAAGGAGGGGGCCCTCTGTGCCACGTGACTGCACCACAGCCTCGAGAGAGGACTGACCACCCCCTCTTCAGAGGTGTCCAAAGCCCCCGGCCCGGCACCTCTCCACTGCATAACCACAGTCATCTCCCAGTGGTGTCCTGGCTCCCCCACTGCCCTTCACAGGGATGCTTTCAAAACTCAAGTCAGACCATAGACCAGTCATTCAGTAAAAACTTGCTGGATGAATTCAGGAGGAGAAAAGTTGAACTGAAAAGTCTGGGTAGTTTTGATTCATACAGACTGAAGATCCACAGATGGAAAATACCTGGGGCATTTATGCCCAGGTATGAAGATGCTTTAACTTATGAAGATGCTTTAACTCTAGTGGTTAGAACTCTCTTATAAACACTCTGCACATGTTAAACTAAACCACAGTTGGGTTTAGTAACCACCGTGCGGGATGTGTGGCTCAGTCCCGGCTGTCTACCAGCAGCCACACAGGAAGCCCTTCTCCTGCTCAGCCGCGGGGCCTGACCACCATGGGCGCCCACAAGCTCCTGGGTCCTCTCTGCCTCCAGCTCAGGCTATTCCTGTACGTCCACTCAGTCCCTCCAGAGAAAGGACCGGCTTTCCTGCTTCTCTCTGGCCCTCAAGCCACCTCCCACCCGGCCGGTGTCCAGGGAGTAGGGCCTGAGGTAATACACTCCTCTGCACCATTAGCAAAGCAGGAACGCTTTTTTTTAATGGCTCAAATGTCCAGCACACACTATTTTGTTGCCACTGATTTCATCTGGAAAAGTGAACATTCCTCAAAGGAAGAGATAGAGATCAGCAAATAAAGTGACTTATATCTCTGGAACATTGTGTAGTGCATTGACTTCAACAATGGAAAGCAGCTTGTGCACTGCGAGATGCTCAGTTTTAAAGGTTGTCCACTCCAAGGGAAGCACATGCCACAACTGGGCAAGTCCCAGGCCCCAGACGGGGAGGGGAGGGTCCTCCAGAAGCACCTACAAGGGCGGGCAGTGTGGGCCGAACACACTCAAAGGTACTTCCAGAGATGAAAAAAACAGTCAGCATCTCTCACAGACAAAGCTTGGTGCTGCTGTGAAAACCACCTCCTGAAACTAGTAAAGGATTCGCATCCACTTGATGGCACAGAACTACCTGCTGCAAACTGAAGTAAGAGCTGGTGAGAGGAAGGGGAATTTCAAGAACTCTATTAGGACACAGCCATTCTGCCAAAAACGAACATGGCTCAGACCCTGGAATGTCACAGTTCAGAAGAAAAGACAAAAAGAGTGGGGGGAAAAAACACACCTTATTTTGTTTAGCCAACACTACAGGGCCTCTTCCTCCCACAGAAAAAAATCATGTTGGGTTAAGTTAAAGAAAAACAAAATTTTCTAAACAGGGAAGCTATTCAACAATATCAAATGTGGCGCTGCTTTGGTTCAGCACAGCATCAGTTCCAAAGCAGGTGTGTTCCCACTCAGGTGTGACCACCCGGCTTCCATAGCTTTGCTCATTCAACACGCCCTGTACTGCTAAGCCCGTGACAGTTTCAAGTCCAAATATCTATTCTTTTGGTCACCACAAGGCCGTCAAAACCAATGAGGGCTCCTCGTGGCGGGGCTCTGCTCTGCTAGCCTTCATTCTCATTACTCAGCCCTTTCTTCTCCTGTCATCCACTGTCTGTCTGTGCTGCAGTCATGGCCAACAAGCCACCCTGAGCACCTCCACTGCTGTCCACGCCATCTCCCCATCACTCCTAACAGCTATACAGCATCGCGTCTTGGCCCCGCACGACCACGCCAGGCCCTCACAGTCACACCTCGGGGGTTTGGGTCTTTCCCAGTCAGAGCCAAGACTGGGGGAATGTCACAGTACATAAGGTTTCCCACTCTGACTCTGTCCAGTTACTTCACTAGGGGCTCTGGGCTCACAGGTTCTAACGATATTTGGTGAACCTCTCAAATACAGTTTAGAAAGCAAGAGGTCAGGGCTTCCCTGGTGGTGCAGTGGTTGAGAGTCCGCCTGCCGATGCAGGGGACACGGGTTCGTGCCCTGGTCCGGGAAGATCCCACATGCCGCGGAGCGGCTGGGCCCGTGAGCCATGATCGCTGAGCCTGCGTGTCCGGAGCCTGTGCTCCGCAACGGGAGAGGCCACAACAGTGAGAGGCCTGTTGCAAGAGTTCAACCTGACATCCTCAATCTACAGTTAAGGGGGTGATTACACACCCATGAGAAAGGGTAGAAAGACACCCTAAGAGGCACAGAGAAAAAATGACCCCAAAACACACCTTGGCCTTTGGAGTCTTACTTGTTTCACACAATGAATCTGAGGATATTTCTTTCTTTCTTTTCTTTTCTTTCTTTCTTTCCTTTCTCTTTCTTTCTTTCTTCCTTCCTTCCTTTCTTCCTTTCCTTCCTTCTTTCTTTCTTTTTCTTTCGTTCTTTCTTTTCTCTCTTTCTTTCTCTTTCTTTCTTTCTCTTTCTTTCTTTCTTCCTTCCTTCCTTCCTTCCTTCCCTCCCTCCCTCTCCTTCCTTCCTTCCTTCCTTCCTTCCCCTCCCTCCCTCCCTCCCTCCCTCCTTTGGCTGCGTTGGGTCTTCATTGCTGCGCGCAGGCTTTCTTTAATTGCAGCAAGCAGGGGCTACTCTTCATTGCAGTGCACGGGCTTCTCATTGCGGAGGCTTCTCTTGTTGTGGAGCACAGGCCCTAGGCGTGCAGGCTTCAGTAGTTGTGGCTCGCGGGCTCTAGAGCACAGGCTCAGTAGTTGTGGCACACGGGCTCAGCTGCTGCGCGGCATGTGGGATCTTCCTGGACCATGGCTCGAACCCGTGCCCCCTGCATCGGCAGGCGGATTCTTAACCACTGCGCCACCAGGGAAGTTCCTGAGGATATTTTAGGAGATGAAATAGCACCAATAATATTACACGTAAATAAGAAATGGACAGAAAAGGGAAAAGAATAAGCCCGTGTGAAAAGGAGACTTCAGCTGCAGTGGGGACAAATGAGCCTCATCACAGCTTCTAACTTCTCACTTGGTAAATACAGAAATCAGATTGCAGTTTTTTTGTTTGTTTTTAAAAAGCTTCAAGTAAATAAACATTTATGAAACTTATAAATATAAAATTACTTTGATGTATACATTTGCAGAGTGTTCAGGACTCACTCCATTCAACCTTACCTGGACACCTGTTATCCACGCATGGATATCCTGGTGGACCGATGTCCTTTAATCTTAGTGGGATGTTGTGAATGCCTGAACACAATTAATTCCCCCCAAGAGGCAGCGATGGTGGTGGTTAATCAGTCTGGTTTAGGGAATCACTGGGTACACCTTGCTGGGAATGCCAATTTTTAAAGAAAATTACAGACAGATATTCATATACCTCAAATAAACAAATGAACTTGGTAAAGCCGCACTGAACATAATTTAATTTTTGATGATTCTGAAGTCATGTTTTACTCTTACAAAGGGCTCTCAGGGCCGAAATTTGGAAGACTCGCTCCAAATTTGCCACTAAACAGCTGCGGGACCTAGGGCATTTTCTCAGCATCCCACTACCTTCACCTAAAGAATGTGGGATTAAGCAAACTCTTAGATGTCCCTGAGTTTAAAATGTTTTAAAAGAACCTCCGGGCTTCCCTGGTGGCACAGTGGTTAAGAATCCGCCTGCCAATGCAGGGGACACGGGTTCGAGCCCTGATCCGGGAAGATCCCACATGCCGTAGAGCAACTAAGCCTGTGCACAACTACTGAGCCTGTGCTCTAGAGCCTGCGAGCCACAACTACTGAAGCCCATGCACCTAGAGCCCATGCTCCGCAACGAGAGAAGACACTGTAATGAGCAGCCTGCGCACTGCAACAAAGAGTAGCCCCTGCTTGACACAACTAGAGAAAGCCTGCACAGCAACAAAGACCCAACGCAGCCAAAAACAAATAAATTTTTAAAAATAAATTTATATATATATAAAAAGAATAAACAGCATACTGATAAAAACAAAAAAAACACCTCCATGATTTGGGTGATCCAATCTCTCAACCTGGTTTGAGTCAATGGGAAAAGTTAAGAATTACAAAATGAAAGCTTCTGACAGTTCAGGTTCAAAAGTAAATTTATCATCCTAAGTGAAGTAAATCAGACAAATATCATATGATATCACTTACATGTGGAATCTTTAAAAATGATGCAAATGAACTTATTTACAAAACAGAAACAGACTCACAGACTTAGAAAACAAACTTATGGTTACCAAAGGGGAAAGGTAGGGGGAGGGATAAATTAGGAGGTTGGGATTAACATATACACACTACTATATATAAAACAGATAATCAACAAGGACCTACTGTACAGAACAGGGAACTCTACTCAATACTCTAATAACCCATATGGGAAAAGACTGAAAAAGAATAGATATGTGTGTATATGTATAACTGAATCACTTTGCTGTTCACCTGAAACTAACACAACATTATAAATCAACTATACTCCAATATAAAATAAAAATTTAAAAAACAAAAGTAAATCTAACCTTGAAGTAACTGTATTTTATTTCTTACTGATATTCCTAAGCTTAGAGACAGATGCTAAATGTATAGTGTAATGGTTTCTAATGAGATGTTAGATGAGCTTGAACACTCAGATTTGAATGAATATTCAAGTTTCTGGTATATTATATTCTCTGTAACTTAAATGTATTTCCATGTGCTTCACTGACTAAAAGAATGAAAATATTAAGCAAATGAAAGTAATAATCTTAGAAACATCACTACTAAGGCGGCAGCAGACACAGCAAAGGCATAACAGCATCTGGGCAAAAGTAGGTGATGAGGGGTCATTTCAGTTATCAGTTACTGTTGCTAAGAGGGGTACTGGCAACATGAGCTGATATAATAACTTACTGGACTAAAACATCAAGACTGATAGGGAGCAGGATGGGTAGAAGGGAGAAAACAAGTAGGACAAAACAAGGAAACCTGCCAAACCTAGGACAGTAGGAGAAAAGAGCAGGAAAAATAAGGGGCCAAAAGCTGACCATCGTTCAGGCAGTCCTGCCCCTCACAAGGGTCTCACAGGGTCGGCATCCATGTGCCCCACAGCCATCAGACGCGCACCAGTGTGGGTGGAACTCTAACCTGGACAGTCACGTGCACTCCAGTACTGTCTCCCACCTTTTCTTCCCTCATCCAACGTTTACAAGCCCTGAACCAGTTGCAGACACCATGGTAAGAGTGGTGAGGGGTTCACAACTGCCCTCGGAGTTGTATGGGACACAGTTCCTGTCCTCACTAGATGGCAGAAATAACAGTAAGTCAATATTTATTGAGCACTTCCTAGGTGCTAGGCACCATTCATTCTCAGAACAGCCCTACAAGGCAGCTATTATCACCCTCATTTTACAGGTGAAGAAACAAGGCACAAAAGTGTTTAAATAACTTGATCAAGGCCACAGAGCTAGGAAGTAGCAGAGCTGGGATTCAAACCCAGGCCAGGCACCCCAGAGCCTGCCCTGTAGCTGCCAGGCTACACTTCCTCCTGGGTGAGACAGGGGCGATGGAAGACTGAAGGAGAGGGAGAAGGGAGGAACACGAGCATAACTCCGACTAAACTAAAGGTTGGGGGCCTGATGGGATGGCGCTCCAACCAAGGCCCCAGTAAGGGTAGGATGTTAGCATTCACGCATTCATTCATTCAGCATTCACCGAGCACCTGTGGAGGGTCCTGTTCTGGAAGTGTGCCTGCTCAAGCAACTCAGGGTGGCTGGGCGGGGGAGACAGACACATAGCCCACGCCTGCCTCACTCACAGGTGTATTTCAGAGGTGGGCACAGCGCCCAGCATGACGAGGCAATAATGAGAGAATGAATGAACAGTGAATGAATCCCTGCCGCACACTAGCTAGATAACCATGGGCAAATACGTAACCTCTCTGAGCCTCAACCTCTTCCTCATCTAGAAAATAAAACTAATACTTCCTATTACTCCTTGGGGTTCTTGGGCGGATGAAATACCTTAGTTCAGGGTGGACATGGCTGTTCTCCACCACGGTGCTGAGGAAGGCTGGAATAGGAATGTCCAGCGCAGACAGTTTCCCAGCCTGGGGACGCCAAGCTGAATCCTGAGGAGCCAGTGGGAATCAGGCAGGTGTACAGGAGCAGGGGCAGGGTGTCCCAGCCAGAAGAATCCTTGGGGAAAGGGTGGGGTGGGGAAGATGGGGGTAGAGAGGGGGCACAGGCCACCCAGGCTTCAGAGATCTAGACAGCATGGTGGGGTGCCCACCCTGAAACAGGAACAGTGAGGAAGGAAGGAGGAACTGGTATCACACTTCTATACAAAAATCCCCATGTGGTTTAAACTTGATGAGTTTCTCATAACTTGTAATCGTCCAGCTGCTGGCTAGGCTGGGAACTATTTTACATACTACTGTATTAATAATTACATGTTTTAATTGACAGGATCATGCAGAGATCATTTTATCATTATTAACAACCAGAGTACATCTACTTACACAATACCTCTCCTCAAAAAGAACCCAGAAAACTTCACAGAATCCCAGATCACTAGGAATACAGGTGGTATTAATAACTCTAAAATTTCAAAGCTAAAATGAGAACAAAAGTTTAATGTTTTTCCAAGTAACCCCAATGTTAGGTAGAACAGAAAATCTACCCTCACTTTCAATTTCTAGTCCCCTCAGGACAACCTTCAAAAATACTTAAATCCTGTCACTTCCCTGCTCCAAACCCGTCGCACTCAGAGCTAAACCCTAATTCGTCACCTTTGCTACAGGTCCCATCCTGATCTGGCCCTTGCCTGCCACTTTGGCTGATCTCACCCACTGGCTGATCCTGTTCTATCTCAGCCACGATTATCTTCCTGCTGTTTCTCCAACACACTAAGCTCATCTCTGCCTCAGAGCCTTTGTACATGCTGTTCCCTCTCCTTAGAATGCTCTTCCTTGAGGTAAGTGTGTGGCCAGCTCCCTGACACCACAGGAGCCTCTGCCCAAAAATCCTGAAAGGAGCTTCCCTGACCATCCTCTCTCATCCAGCCCTACCTCCCACCACCATCACCTCTATGAGATCTATAAGATCTTTACAATAATATACTGTTGTTAGTAATTTCACTCATGAAGCCATATGGTGACATCTCTTGGATTACATAAGAAAGGGAAAAAAGACTAGTTTTTCAGATTATTAATCACAAATGTTTCTTGAGCTGAAAGCAAAATTTAATTTTTCAGTGATTCTTTAAAAGTCAATTATTCTATAATGGCCAGCTTGTATACAGTCACTCAGTCGGAAGACCTTCCCACGTGGAGCCTCCTGGGCAGCCTCCAGAGCACTCAGAACCACGTTTTATTTTGGTTTTGTTGTTGGAAAAGGGGTCCTCTGTGAATCAGTGGAAGCAGCTGTGTTAGTAACCAAAGGTCCAGTCAGTGATAACATACTTTAAATTCTCAAGTATTAGGAATTGCTCTATCATTAAGTCAGCATTAATATTTATAGTAGAATTTGAAAATGTTTGGCCAGACGAGTCCCCTATAATATGCCTTAGGGGGCTTCCCTGGTGGTGCAGTGGTTGAGAGTCAGCCTGCCAATGCAGGGGACATGGGTTCGTGACCTGATCCGGGAGGGTCCTGCATGCCGCGGAGCGGCTGGGCCCGTGAGCCATGGCCACTGAGCCTGCGCGTCCGGAGCCTGTGCTCCGCAATGGGAGAGGCCACGGCGGTAAGAGGCCCGTGTACCGCAAAAATATATATATATATATATGCCTTAGATACAGGACCAGAACCTAGTCTGATACTAGGAAAACCTGGTTATCCCTGAAAAGTGGAAGAAGTCAAAAACTTTAAGAGACTGGAAACAAACTACCTCTACAATTCCATATTGCTCTGGGACTTTCTCTAAATCCTGAACAGTCCTTTAAGAAATACACATTTCTCAAAGCAGTGAAATTCAGAAAAGTGTCTCCTTGAATAGTCCTGAATGCCAGGAAGAGAGAGCAAGGCAAATTTCACCAGCGACTGCCAGGACCAGCACTGTTTTTCTTTTGACTGCAAATCTTAAAACAAGAAACCTTCCCAAAGTGGAAGCCTCAATCAAGTCCAAAAATAAATGAATGAACAAATAAGAGCAAGAGAACAAACACACACTTGTGCTTAAGGAGAACCAAGTCTGTTGGATGTCTGGACCAAAACATCCAGTGCCATCACTTCCCAAGCAAAGGTGGCAGCAGCCTGTCTATCCTGTACGCTCACTATGGGACCTAAAGGGGAAGTGGCTCCAGAGAGACGCCACTGGTCCCCTGCTCAGATGGCCAATGGGCACCTCCTAATAATCTCTACCCACCCTACTCACTGCACGGTCCTTCACAAAACCAAACCTTCTCTCTCCCCAAAATCCGTAGTGGGAAAAACAGCTAACTTTTTCAATTTGGAGAAAAATGCTATTGCAGCTGGAAAAACATTCTTGGATATCATGAATAAGATATTCTAATTCTAAGGAATTGTAAATTTGATACTAAAGTGTGTGAAAGTATGAACAAGCAGATTTGAGGAAATATTATGAAGCCATGGTAACAGAAACCATGGAAGAAACTCCAGTTGCACAGAACTGTTTAAAAATAAACCGGATACTAAAATACCAGCAAAAAGCTACAATGACTCACACTGTTCTCCTCAAATGCTTATGAGAACAGCCAGTTCTTTGACAGTCTTCCAGGCATTTTCCCCATTGGAGAAATGTGAGACAAAGAAAGTTTCAAGAAGCTTTGAAATTTTTCTCTAATTTTATGAGCAACTTGATATGAATAGGACCTTACAGGTTTTAAAGTTTGATGGGAGTATGGAAATGTACGTTCATGAAGAGAGAACTTTTTTGAGGCTTTTAATAAAAGTCAAACTAATTCAAAAATAACCGAGGCCCCAGAGTGCGCTATACGAAGTGCTCAAATACTAGTAAATGTGGCAAAGAACTGCAGCACAATCTCTACCGTTAATGTACAACCTTTCAAGGCATTTTGTGTGTGGGTGACCACGTTCTCCCTTCCTTCACCTGCATGAACACCCCACCTCCCTGTCTTGGACCCCCATCTCCACTGCACGTCCTTTAACTACACATACACACCTTTTAATGTGCAGCTTCACACAGAGGACCCTCTTGGGCCCACACAGAGAATAAACCCACAGGTCTCCGGCCTGGGGGCCCCACGTGTGCAGCACAGTGCTGCCTGAGACTGACCTTCCTCAACAACTCCTACTCATCTTGCAAGCGCCAGTGTGAGTGTCATCTTCTCTGAGGAGCCTCACAACCATGCCAATGACCCTCTGCCTAGCACTGTCCCAGTATAATTCCTCCATGGAGCTATTATTTGGCTGCTATAACTCTATCTCCACAACCAGACTATTAGCTCCTGGGGGTACCCTGGTGCCTATCACAGTACCTGAAGCTCAGTGACAGTCACTGAAGGAAGAAATGGAGCCAGGGAATGAATGCGTCTCTCAGGAAACCTCAGAGTCCCGGTGTGTCTGTGCCATATTCATCATTAGTCAGGGCCTGGCTCCTCCCTGTTCCCCCTTCCCCAGCCCTACTCACCGTGTCTCTTCTCTTCATCCCCCACGAAAGTAATTATTCTCCTGACCAAAATGCCACTCTTTCACATGCCCAAAGACCTGTTTTGGACATACTACATACTCACCTACAATTCTGTCTGGAGTCAAGAGCACCAGAAAAACTTGTTTGAGAAACAGCTTTGCTGCCAACTGATAAACAGTTTCAATGAAGAAACTGTACTTAGGCATCCCTTAAAATTCACTTTGTTTGTTTAGGGCTAATTTTTTAATCTTTTGCAACATAAATTATTTATCAAGTCCCATCATCACTGCAATTCCAATTTGGTTTGTTACCAAAAGCCCAGAAGAACCGCCCCACACACACTGGCTTTGAGCCATGGAAAATGTTGCCCACAGAGACAAAGGTCAACTTGAGAACGTGCTCACGGCAAGAAAATGGAACACACTGAGCCAATGAAAACACAGGTGACCAGCAGCAGCATCAAACACCACCAGGTCTGGACAGCAGGCTCTCGATGCTCCCCACCACCGCTGAGGAGGAGATTCCCTGTGCATGCCGTGAGGGGCTTCGGGGGGTGTCACTGAGAGCACTGGCTGGGAATAGGACTGGCCCAACCATCCAGGTCTGACTAGTCGTGTGCACCAAGCAAATCACATTACTGCTCTGTGCCTCTGGTTTTCCACTCATAAAACAAAGGGGGATGACCATGTACACCCTGCAGACTTAACAAGGATTAGCTTAGATAATGCAAGGAAGTGCCTGTCTCTTATGTGGCAAACAATAAATGTTGGTTCCCTTCCCTGGCTCTGGTGCAAATTTAGTGAGATGGAACAGAATGACCTTGGTCTCAGCACAAGACTCTTTGGGGCTTCGATTTCCCTGTTCATAAAGTAGGTGATCTTTAAGTTCTGCATAGACTCTAACATGCTAAGGGGAGCCTGGGAATGCAGGCAAAGGACAGATGGGGCTGGCATTGGCTCCAAGTTTTAAGTGAAAATGTGTATTATGCATTTTGTTTCAAAACAAATGAAGAAAGATGATTTTTTTAATAAATCAAAGCAGCAATCAAAAGGAGGTTTATTTTTAAATACATCCATTGGGAATGCATTGGTAATCTATCCACCCTACTGCTTTTATTTTCCGTTCTTTCCACACCCATAGTCACATGATGTGCTAGGGAATCTAACAGGGTATGGAGCAGACAAAAATCTCTCCACCATCATGGAGTTTATGCTCTACCACAGATGACTGACAAAGAAAATAAATCACACAGTAGCAGCTACGCAGAGAAATAAAGCAAGGAAATAAAGCAAGGAAGAAGGATGAGGATGGACGTGGAAAGGAGACTGTACTTTTAAGTAGGGTGGCTAGAGCAGGTTTCACTGAAAAGGAGACATCTGAGACAAAATGCGAAGGAGGAGCCGTGAGGACCTCTAGGGAGAAGGCCCCCAGCAAAAGGAAGATCACATACGATGGCACGGAAGGCCTGTCTGGCATGTCTGAGAAACAGCGAAACAGCTACCTTAGTATCTCCCAGGGAGGGATGATGGTGGCTGAGACCACACAGACAGCAGTAGAAACAATGATACATGAGTTTTGAAAGAATACCAAGGATGAAACAAAATGGCCTCATTCTTTCAACTTCTGTCATACCACAATGTCTACCCCAACTCCCTGAATAGGTTTCCGGGTGCAAGCATTCAACAAACATGTGCCCAGCAGCAATCGTGCCCTGTGTATCCCTGAGCTCAGCTCTCCCTGACCCAGACTTTCTCAAGGCCCACTGTGGATAAGGAGCGGGGATGTGGGCCCCAAGCCCTTTCCGCTGAAGCCACATAGTTCCAAGAAGCAGGAAAAGTCCAGCACCCCTGTGGGTCCCACACTGTTGGAGGGCCAGCTGCACAGACATGAACCAGAGCAGCTTCTCCTCCCCACTGAGCAGTCCTGGACCCCCATCTCCAGAAGGCTCAGTCTTCCACTCAGTAACTTCAGAACGAGACCGGGACGTAAGAAGTCTTGCCTGTTCTGTGCAGCAGACTATTCCCAAGCTCGTTTCCTCACTACCCCTACCCATACACGCACAGAGTAAAATAAAATCATCTTGCTGAATGCTAGATTCAAGCTGACAGTCCTAAAAACCAATGCCATTGAAACTGAGCAGAATGTAAAATGTTTTTGAAGCACACCAGTCACTTCAGGTAAGTTTAGAGAAGATCTTTTGAACTCACTCACTCTGGATCTGCACAAGGACTTTAGTTTCTAAATTGTTTTCTGGACTCACGAAGCAGCAGAAGATATGAATAGTGAATACTCAGCTGTGAATTCCTAAGGCCTGAGAATGAAAATTAAGAGGGTTCTGTAGATCCAGAGAAAGATGTGTCTGTTTATTTTATTTTTACAATTGGCCTGAAGAAGAAAGTAAAGCCCCAGATGCAGAAGAAGCTTAAAAAAGCCTCTACCTTTGGGATATGCAAGGAGGTGTTAAAAGGCTTGACCTTTCCTTTCCGATTATCTTACAGGAAATGAACTCAAATCTTCAAAACTGTTCTATCACACAGCTGGCTTCAGAAGCAGTTAGGGAAGTTCTTTCTTTCAGAAGGGCTCACTGAGTATGTACTGTGTGTCAAGGACCACACCAAGAAGAGGGTGTACAAACATGCATGGCCCCAAACAGGCCACTTGGCAATTTCCCGGTGTCCTTTAGGCTCTGCCGTTTCCTCCTGCCACGCACCATCTGCACAGGCTCACAAAGGTCTGTCTCCTACTTTACTTGTGATTCCACAGGGGAAGGACTCTGTCGTCTTTATCTATGTATAATCCAAAACAGGTGCTCAAGAAATGAGACAGGACCACAAGGTGAAGGGAAGAGAAGGGGAGAGAAGAGGTGCTGAGTTGGATCTTGAAGGTTAGAGAAGGTGACAGATTTTCTGTGCAAGAAATCAGTATTAAAAAATACTAGATTTGGAGTCATGTAGTCACCCTTAAAATGACTATGTTTTGCCCCTCGTGTCTTTTACATCCTAATAGCTGAAAGAAAACAAGTGATGGCCAGCTCCCTGGTCATTTTCTGATGGCTTTTCACGTTCTGGGTAATAACTGTCTCAGGTTACAGAGAATCGGCAGCAAAGGTAGGATGAGACTCCAAGTCACCTGGCCTCAGTCCAGCCTATCAGCTGCTGGTTCACCCACATGATTTACTGAGGATCCAGAGCAAACAGAATTTAGATGTGTCCCCAAAACTCATTTTTCTTATGTAATGGAAACATGTCAGCTGACAGGTCCGAGCCTTGGACTTCTTTGCAGTGATACTTTTTTAGACCTCTGGTTGGCAAGCACCCTGGGAACGTGGAGACTCAGGCTGAAGATTTCCCTAAGCTAAATACTGAGTTGATGCTCCATAGGTTTAAAAATAGAGAAAGTTACTTTAAAAATGACACATTTTCAAATCTACTCCCCTCCCCACAGCCCCTATGAGGAGCCAACCCCAGAGTGGGAATGGGACACATCCCCACAGGGCAATATTGTTGTGAGAAATATACCCATGTTTTTAGACTGAGGTGGGACTGGAATGTACAGTGAGACCATAGAGCCAGGAGACCTGGACTCTAGTGCTCACTCTGGTTTTTACCTGCACAAGCCATTTCCCAGCCAGCCTCAGTTTCCTCACCTACTAAAAGAGACACATTCCCTGCCCTGACTAGCTCTCAGACGATGGAAGGACTGTTAGAAATTGCTGCACAAACAGTATCACTGCACTGAGGCCAGTCCCCTCTGGTCATTCGCTTATTTACCAATTAACATATCTTGTACACCTACTATGTTCAGGTAGGGGAGATCACGTGAGCAAGATAAAGTCTTTGACTTCACAGAGCTTGCTTTTTTTTTTTTTAATTGGAGTAAAACTGCTTTACAATGTTGTGTTAGTTTCTGCTGTACAATGAAGTGAATCAGCTATATGTATGCCTATATCCCCTCCCTCTTGGACCTCCCTCCCACCCCACCCCCATCCTACCCATCTAGGTCGTCACAGAGCACGGAGCTGAGCTCCCTGAGGTTCCCACTAGCTATCTATTTTACACATGGTAGTGTATTTATGTCAAACCTAATCTCCCAGTTGGTCCCACCCTCCCCTTCCCCCACTGGGTCCACATGTCCATTCTCTACATCTACGTCCATGTTCTTGGATTGGAAGAAGAGCTTGCATTTTAAATGTGGGATTTGCATATACCAGGCCTTTGATAAACTGTTGAATTTGGGAATGCTCCACCTAGCACCAGACCCAATTAGTAGATTTCTAAAGTTGGAATTTTTTCCCCCTGGCCCGCTGCATTAGTGCAGCCTGTTGCAGGGAAGCTCCTCAGAGGGTGGTGAGGCTCGAGCAGGATGATGACTGTGATCAGCCTAACAAATGTTATCTATTACTATTATTACATAGCCATTAAAGAACAAAAACTAAAACTAAATGGAAAGAAATAATGCTGGCTTAAAACCTCAAATTCCTTCTTAACTACTCAGCAATTAAGACAGCATTTTACTCCAAAATACAGATTTTTATATTCTATGCATCAAAAGGAAAGAAATGCATTGCGAAGTAATAATTAGATTGTGATCTGCTCAAGGCAACCCATGTCGTCTTCACCTCTGAATCTCAGAATCTGCACATGGCAGAGGGTCACTACGTGTCTCCTGCTGAATAAGCCCCTACAGTTGGCGAGAATGAAGGTTACAGCAGAGAGCCTGTGGTGCTCCAGGGACTGTTCACACTCTCTTTAATACCTGCTTGTCCTTTCACAGACTTAGAAGCTGAGTCACCGTGGTCAATGAGTTCAGTAGGAAGTGGTGTCACCAGAATGGAGCCCTGCACTAAGGACAGGGAAACTAACATGGCCTGGAGATGGAGACCCGCCAGTCCCAGTTCCTCCCCTTCAAGCTGGCAGCCACGCCACACCTCCCTCCTCCTCCTCCTCCCTTACTGTGGGGTTTTGTGTTTAACCCAGGAAATCACAGTTCAGGAGGTTCAAGAAAAAATAAAATTTTGTTTCTACAAGTGAAAAAGACCTGAACACATCTCAAGAAAAGGCAAAGGAATGATATTACTTGCCAGGAGAAGTTGTGGGAGGGGTAATGGTTTAAGTACCTGAAACTTTTGCTATTTTTTCAACACCTTTACTGAAATATAATTCATACACAATTCAGCCATTTGACACGTACACAATGATTTTTAGTGTGTTTAGAGTTGTGTATCATGACCACAGTCAATTCTAGAACATTTCATCACCCCCCAAAAAAACCTCTGTACCCCCATTCCCCTCTCCTCCAGTGCCTGGCAACCACTAATCTACTTCTGTCTCTATGGATCTGCCTATTCTGGACATTTCATATAAATGGAATCATACGATGTGATCTTTTGCAACTAGCCTCTTTCACTTGGCCCGATGTTTTCGAGGTTCATCCATGTTATAGCACTTATCAGTAGTTCATTCCCTTTTATTGCTAAGTAATATTCCATTGTATAAATAAACCACAATTTGTTTATACATTACCAAGTTGATGGACATTTGGGTTTTTTCTACTTTTTGGCTATTATGAATAATGCTATGAGAATTTGTGTACAAGTCTTTGTGTGGATATATGTTTTCATTTCTTTCAGGTACCTAGGTGTAGAACTGCCAGGTCACATGGTAACCCTATGTTTAACCTTTTGAGGAGCTGTTTTCCAAAGTTACTTGTTTCCAACAGTCAGCGAGACTGTTTTCCAAGCAGTTTTACATCCCCACCAGCAGTGTGTGAGGGTTCCAATTTCTCCAAATACTCACCAACACTTGTTATTGTCTGTCTTTTTTATTATAACTATCACAGGGAGTGTGAAGTCACATCTCATTGTGGTTTCAATTTGCATTTCCCTAATGACTAATGCTGTTGAGCATCTTTTCATGTACTTATTGACTACTTGTACATCATCTTTGGAGAAATGCCTATTCAGATCCTTCATCCATTTTTAAATTGCGTTATTTGTCTTTTTATTGGTGAGTTTTAACTGAATTCTTTATATATTCTAGGTATGAGTCCTTTGTCAGAGATATGATTTGAAAATATTTTCTCCCATTCTGCAAGCTTTCTTTTCACTTTATTGATAGCATGCTTTGAAGTACAAATGTTTTAATTTTTATAAAGTCCAATTTATCTATTTTTTTCTTTTGTTGTTTGTGTTTTGGTATCATACCTAAGAAACTATTGCCTAATCCAAGGTGACAGATTTACGCCTGTTTTCTTCTAGGAATTTTATAGATTTAGCTCTTTACATTTAGGTCTCTGATTTATTGTATCAGTTTTGTATGTGGTGTGAAGTAGAGGTCCAAATTTATTCTTTTACATGTAAATATCAAGTTGTCCCAGCACTATTTGTTGAAAAGACTATTCTTTCCCCCACTGAATTGGCTTGGCATCCTTGTCCAAAATCAAGTGATCATAAATTTAAGGGTTTAGTTCTGTTCTCTAAATTCTCTCCCATTGATCTATATGTCTATCCCATATGCCAATACCACAGTGTCTTTTTTTTTTTGGCCACACCGCACAGCTTATGGGATCTTAGTTCCCCAACCAGGGACTGAACCCGGCCATGGCAGTGAAAGCCCAGAGTCCTAACCATTAGGCCACCAGGGAACTCCCCTACACTGTCTTGAATACTGTAGATTTGTAGGACTTTTTGAAATTGGGAAGTGTGAGTACTCCAATTTTGTTCTACTATTTCAAAATTGTTCTATTTTGGGTACTTTGCGTTTTAATTTCCATGTGAACTTTAGAATCAACCTGTCGATTTCTACCAAAAAAAAAAAAGGAAGCTGGGATTTTGATAGGGGTTGCACTCAATTTGTAGATCAATTTGGGGAGTAGTGCCATATTAACAATGTTTTTAATCCATGGATGTGGGATATCTTTCTATTTATTTAGGTCACCGTTAATTTCTTTCAAAAATGTTTTATAGTTTTCAGTACAGAAATTGTGTACTTCTTTTGTTAAATTTATTCTTAAACATTTTATTCTTTTTGATGTTATTATAAATGAAACTGTTTTCTTAATTTCATTTTTGGATTATTCATTGTCAGTTCATAGAAATACTACTATTTTTGTACATTGATCTTATACCTTACAACCTTGCTAAACCTGTATATTAGTTCTAATAGGTTTTAAGTGGATTCCTTAGGATGTCCTATACATAAGATCATGTCATCTGTGAACAGAGATGGTTTTACTTTTTCTTTCCCAATCTGTACACCTTTTATTTCTTTTTCTGGCCTAACTGCCCTTGCAAGCCTCCAGTGCAGTGAATAGAAGTGGTGAGAGTAGACATCATTGTCATTTCAGTGTTTTACTTTGCAACCCTGTGAGTTTTTTTTTTTTTTTAACCCTCTGAATTTTCATTCATGCCTTTTATCAGGCTGAGGAAGTTCCCATCTATTCCTGTTTCACTGAATGTTTTTATCAGGAAGGGGTGTTGTACTGTTCTGCTTGTTTTTTTGTGTTTTGTTTTGTTTTTTGTTTTTTACTGTTACAGAACAAAAAAGTATGACCAAGGACCAAAGTTAACTTAGATTAAAACCACTTGATGTTATATACTTGGATGAGTTTGAAGTGTCATATGGAGCCAAATAAAAATCTACTTTAAGCGACTCAAAGAAAATAGCTTATTCTCTGGCTTTTAGAAAATGATAAATTTGTAATATTAAAGAAACAAAAGATATCAGAGAAAAAGATGGATTGCCCCAAGCTTATATTATTTAAACGTCTGCACAATAAAGTGTAATGCAGAAAGCAAAGAAAAATGGATTTGACACAGCTGATAATCTTTCTACCTAAAATATACTAAAGACTGAAATGAAACTGAAGATCCATTTCCACTGCAAAAAGAAGTTGTCAAAGATGAATATACAGGAGAGAAGACAGCTGGGGCACAGACAGGGACGCTCACAGAAGTTCTCTCTAAGCCAGGCCACATAACTAATGAAAAGCCTGTGCAAAGTCCCCAGCCTTCTCCTGCCTGCCTGCCATCCACTGAGGAGGATCACACTGCGGCTCTCCTGAGTCAGCCTGGCCCCAGAGTGACTGTGTGGACTTGTACCCCAATGCCCCACAAGGGACATGCAGAGCAAGCAAAAGAGACATTTTGTTATGTAAGCCTCTGAAATTTTGGGTTGGCTTGTTACTGCAGCTTAACCTAGCCAAATCTAACACAACAAATTAACGTGTGGGGAAAAAAGCACAGCTTCCTTTAAAAATGGAAATAACTTGTAAAGATGAGAAAAATTAAAATGACAATGCCAGTGGGGCTACAGGAAAAATAGGAATGAACTCGAACATTGCCAATAGACTTCATGGAAAAATCTGGAAACACAGAACAAGGCAGATAACAGTTACCAACCTCTGACCCTGCAGTCCCACTCTGGGGAATAAGCCCCAAGCAAATAAATTCAAAGAAAAAATAGCTTGAACAAAATGTTCATCCCAGTAATATTTATAACACCAAAGACTGGAGACAAGTCAAATGCTCACAAACTGAGAAATCACTGGTGACTTGACAGAGTGGACACTATGCAGTCATTATAAAAGACAAGTGGGGGACCACTTTATATTCAAAATTGGGCATAAGCAAAAAAACAGAATAAAATAGCACATAGACCTTCATTACACACAAGTGTTAAAGGCAAGGATTATGTATTTTCATCTTTGTAACCCCAGTGCTTAACATGAGGTAGACGCTCAAATATTTGCTAAGTGACTGAATGTCTGAACCAACAAATAACCAAGTCGGGGGTGACAAGGTCTGGAGGAGACTCTGGGGACGGAGTTGAGTGCCCCTTATTTCTGTAAAATGACTTCAGTGTGTACACTTTAAGATGCATATATTTGAATTAGGAAAAGGGAAGTAGTATTCTTCCTTCATGTAACAAAGCTGGATTAATGTTTCAAGGGGATGGGTCATGACTTTACACAAAGAAAAACTCACTAAAATCCAAGCTCTGAATACTAGGAAGGAATCCTCAGTAAGTGGTAACCGTGAAGTTCAAGGAGAGGCTGGCAGGTCGTGGTCTGTGCTGGGCAGTGGGAGAAGCAGGGTCAGGTTCCGAGGAGCTTGTTTAACAGTTTTACTTGTTTTGTAGATGCCGATGTGCTGAACCACTTTATAGTGTGTGGACACGTACTGTAAAGGTTCATCATTCAGACACCTGGACAATTTCTTAGACCTCTTCAGTGTCTACTTTCAATTGATTCCTATCGGTAATCATAGAACCTCCTTCTGTAACTATAAATATCCTGTTTCTTCCTTTGGACTAATATTCACAGTAAGGGAAAAAATTCTCCAAAAGCTCAAGAGAAGTAATACTGAGTTGTCACCACACCTCCTCTCTCTCCTTTGTCCTGGACTGGCTGGTATCACCTGTCTTCAACCCTCTTCAACGCTCAGGGCACCACTGGAACTAACAACGTCAACCCCTTGAGTCGAATTCTTGCTTCACACCTGCCTGGTGAAAACTCTGCCCTCTACCTATCACATGGCCCTCGGCCTCCTGCGCAGTTACAAGCTGTCTGCCTTCGGTCTCCCAGCAGCTCTCCCAAGCCCTCCGCAACAGCTCTTGCAGACCTTCGCTCTGGTACCTCCCTGCCCTTCACAGAACATGGGCAAGTGGGCAGTCAGAAGCTCCTCTGTTTCTTGCCACCCACAGGCCGGCCTCTCCATACACACTCCCGTCTAAGGCTGAGCCCTCATCTGCCTCTTCCCACTGCCACAGGACCCCCTCCAGCCATCAGTCCCTTTCTCCGTCTTCAGCCTTGACTCCCAGACCCTCTCTAGCGGTCGCTCACCCCTCTTCCCTTCATAGCCAAGTTTCTTACAAGAGCTATCCACTCTCAAGTTCTCCAGTTCTCACCCCACCCGTTCATTTCTCAGCCTACTGCTTCCTCTCTCATCTTTCTTTCTTTTATTTTAAAATTGATTAATTTATTTATTTGGCTGCCTCGGGTCTTAACTATGGCACACAGGATCTTCGTTGTGGCATGCAGGATCTTTCATTGCGGCGCACGGGCTTCTCTCTAGTTGTGGCGCAGGGGCTCCAGAGCTTGCGGGCTCAGTAGTTGCACCGTGTGGGCTTAGTTGCCCCACAGCATGTGGGATCTTAGCTCCCCCACCAGGGATCGAACCCGCACCTCCTGCATTGGAAGGTGGATTCTTAACCACTGGACCACCAGGGAAGTCCCCCTCTCCCATCTTTCTAATAAAACTGATCAGACTAGAAAGCCCAAGACCTTCCTGGTATCAGGTGCCACCCTAGTGTTAAACCACTCAGCTCTTTCAGGTCTTCTCACTGCCCCTCCTGCACTCTCTCCTCCTACAATCACACCCCTGGCATCCACAACACTACATCTACTGATTTTTCTCCTCCTCTGTCCTCAGGATTCTGTCCCAGGCCCTGCTCTCTAGCTGCACATTCTACCTAAGCAAGATCCTCTGTTCCCACACATCAAACTACCTTTAACCTCATAACCCTGGATACGCATCTCTGGCCCCAAACTCCAGATCCACACATCTGACTGCCTGCTGGATGCCTCCACTCAGCTATCACACAGTCCCTGCAAACCACTTCCTACCTTCCCTGAGCCCACTCCCATTCTTGGGTTTCCTCCATCAGGAAATGGTCCCACCATTCACCCAGCTGCTCAATCCAGAAACTCCTTTTCTTCTCACACCCAACCCCTACCAACCCCACTACATTTAATCAGTTTCCAAGACCTGACAACACTAGTTCTTCAGTATCTCCTGAATCTTACTTTGCCAATTCCCACAACAATGGCTACCTTTAATAAGGCCACTACCATTTTTTGCCTAGTTTGCCAATGGCCTAACTGATCCCACAGTCAACAGTCTGGTCCCCCTTCCTGTCTATCTCCATGATGCTACCATGGTGGTTGGTGGTGTGTCTTTTAGAAGATCAAGTTACGCTTCTACTTGAAACCCCTCCAAGACTTCTTACTGTGGCCAGCAGCGCCTCCCAGCTCTAACCACTGCCCCCTCCAGGTTTAGCATTCACACCATGTCCCCAGTCACCCTGTACTCCCTCCGCCAGTTAACAACCTGCAGTCAGCTCCACACAAGCACCACGCTCCTCTAGCTTCTGCGCCTTCACACATGCTGTTCCTGCTGAACAAACGCGGGAGTGAATGAGAGGAGGAGGAATTAATTTCTTGCTGCCAAACAGTTTCAAAAGCAAAACTATGAAACTCCTTTCAATTAGTTTTACAATGTAAAAAAAATGTTTAAATTGAATGTGAGTACAATGTAACATAGCTAATATAATCCAGGGTGAGTGCCCAAAGTTTGCCTGAGTCTAGAATTGAAGAACAGAGGAAGATAACAAAGCCCTAGGACTTGTCAGCGCACGGGACACCGCTGCCAGACTGAGCACACGTCACTGGTCCCTTCTGGCTTCTGACTTGGTGACAGCAGTAATGTGCTGTGTGCCCACCACCCTCCAGGCCATTCTCCACAAGGCCCCTCACGCTCACAGCAAGTTTGTAATAGGCCCCATTTCACGTGTAGTCGAACAAAGGCCGAGCCACCAAGTAACTCACCCCAGGTTTCTTCGCATGAATGGGGAAGGGGCTGGAGTCATTCACAGATCTGTCCCACTCCCTCTTCTGACACCCAGTTTTCCTGTCTCCGCAATGTGGGGGTGGGCTAAATGATAAGGGTCTTTGCAGCTCTGATTTTCTATCATTCCAAATGGAAAAGGGTTATGACTTGTGGTCATCAGAATCTCAAGGAAGTATCTGCCAGCCATGATTAAACACATTCAACAGATGTGGCTTCTTCTGTCCCCAAAATGTAAGCATTCTATGATGATGCCCAGGCAGTCACATTCAACAAAGACTCATTTTACAGCTCCGAAGAACAAGTACTCATTGATTGGCTACCATGTCAACCCAGCAAGGAGCCCCAGTTACACCACAGCATGCAAAGCTGCCTGCCAAGGCTGAAGCAGTATTATTCTAACATAATCTTAGAATGCCTTCACACAAGTGGCATCATGCATACACACACACACCCCCTCCTGGAAATTCGCTGCTCGTCTCTCATGTCCAGCTGGCGGTCAGGGTTGGGAAGCAAGCACCTGGGGACGCACTGGCTCATCACCACCACTACCTCCCCCATTCACTTCAGGATGTCCTTACATCCTAACACAGCATATAACAAGAGACAGATGTCACAGATACAAGAGATGTGCATGAAAGTTGCAGGGAACTGGGCTGTCGATTCGGGCACCCTCATTTCATCTTTATTCCTTGAAATTCTCTGTGCTGCTCCACCTCCCCTGTGCCAATCTTTGAGGAGCACCGCCAGAGACAGCTATTAAGCTTTATCAAACACTTCCCAAAGATTCCTTGTCTCAGTGAGAAGCTCTTGCCCAGTGGGTTACTTCTTCCTTGAGCTGCAAGTTTTCCAACTCAAGAGACATACTTAAACACTAAAAGGGGCTTCCCTGGTGGCGCAGTGGTTGGGAGTCTGCCTGCCAATGCAGGGAACACAGGTTCAAGCCCTGGTCTGGGAGGATCCCACGCGCTGCGGAGCAGCTGGGCCCGTGAGCCGTGGCCGCTGAGCCTGCGCGTCCGGAGCCTGTGCTCCGCAACGGGAGAGGCTGCGATGGTGAGAGGCCCGCGCACCGCGATGGGGAGTGGCCCCCGCTTGCCGCGACTAGGGAGGGCCCTCGCACAGAAACGAGGACCCAACACAGCCATAAATAAATAAATTTTAAAAAAAACACTAAAAAAGAAAAGTCAGACAAGACAGAAAGATTCTTCTGGCAAAAGTAGAAGGAAAAAATATAGAATGGGTCAGGAGGTTGTCCTTTGTTCAGGCAAGAAAATGGGGGTATTCAACAAGGGCAGATGTGATAGGGAAAGAGAAACACTGACCACTGAGAGCAGGCAGTTATGGGGCCGCCCTCCAAGCTCTGTTAAAGCAGGTTCCCAAGATTCGACAAAGGACATTATTAACAACACGCATGAGTCAGAGTGGCCCCAGGTCAACCACTTCAGCTTCTTTCAAACCCTCCACTTTGAGGCGGCCCCTTCTAGAAGCAGGACTTCCTGTCACACAAAGGGCCTCTGTGGGCAGTTCCTCGGCATCTTTTCCTGTGCAGAGCACCAGCACTTTCCGAGGCTCTTCCCTCTCTCAAAGTCTGACTGAGCACTGAGCACTCTAAGGGGGCTGTACCCCGGCTGAAGGGGTGAAATTTACCCGCCCTGAAAACTAGACACGGCAAGAGAGAACAATACCAAAGGACACGGCACACCTGGATGTATACAGCTAGAACTGAAATCTGCATCTATGATGCTTCACAAGACATGCTGGGGTGATCCCTTGATGGTCTAATCACCTCAGGCAAAAAACTCAAGAGGTCTGTGATTGACACTGCTCACCTGTAAAATGGAATCCAATCTGCCTTAGAGGTAGTGCAGATCAAATGGAATCTGTCTGGGGCCTGGCCCAGTGCCACTGTGGGGGGCCTCCGGAGTGATGGTGACTATGGGCCAGCTTCAGTCAAACAAGCCAGGCGCCATCACTGAGGCATTCCCCTTCCCACAGGCTTGACGGACATTTGAACAACTTCCTCCAACACAGCACCATGGCCTAGGAAAGAACACACTATGGGAACAGGAGGGTCCTGAAAGGGTACATGGGGCTGACATTTCAGTGGGAATTCATCAGCTGGAGAAGTAGGGAAGGGCATTCCAGTAGAGGAACTTGCATGGCAAAGAGAAGGTGGGATAAACCAGTGCAATAGAGGGTCACACAGATCCTGAGGGCAAGCCCTGGGAAGTGGCTTTTAAGGAAAGAGGAGAGATAATTTACAAAGGGCAGGGTGCCGATGGTCACACCATCTGGTCGCCAGCCTCAGTGCTTCATTATGCTGCAAGAAGAGTGACTTCTGCTCTGTCCACCTAACAGCAGTAAAAAGCAGCACATCCTGGGGGACTTCCCTAGTGGTCCAGTGGTTAAGAATCCGCCTTCCAATGCAGGGGACGTGGGTTCAATCCCTGGTCGGGTAACTAAGATCCCACATGCCGCGGGGTAACTAAGCCCTCATGCCGCAACTACTGAGCCATGCGCTCTGGAGCCTGCGCACCACAGCTAGAGAGAACCCTGCGTGCTGCAACTAAGAGCCCACGTGCTGCAACTAAGATGCGACACAGCCAAATAAACTAAAAAAAAAAAAAAAAAAAAGCAGCACATCCTGAAAAATGCCCACCACGGGAAGGCTAGGAAACCACTGACTAGACTTCACACCCATCAGAGCTCTGTCAGGAAACAAACTACTCAAATACTTCTCAAGCAGTGCTGTAAATATGTGCCTTTGAAGTTAAAAAAAAAAAAAAAAGGTCATGCAAACCACAAAAGGGTTTGGTTTTTAAGTATTTTGTAAGTATCTACGCACTCAACTATGGGGCCACTTTCTCAAGACACTATTGCATTTCATTCAAACGTACAAGCTGGAGCCAAAGCATTCTATTCCAGGGAAGGAAGGACACAGTGCCAGTGTGGACCTCGAGTGACAAACTGACAGCTGAGTTCTAACTTGAATGTGATTTTATTTTTTAAAAAGTTCCCATAACATGAAGGACTATCCAGTAATTTGGAAAAAGGAACAGGGAACCCACTTATCAAGCAACAATCTAAAGCTAGTGAGCTAAATAAAGTTTCCCTTAAATGGGGAAAGAGAGAGCAGGGCTTGAACTAGCAGTGATAGCTATGATAGGTGCAAGTTTTAACTTCTAAGCCTCATTCTTCTCACCTGTAAAATGAGGATAAACATGGCTGACCTACTTCAGGGGGAAGTAATGGGAAATTTAAATGACACGTTCTATGTGAGTGCCTGCATACACGAGGCACTCAGCAAATGTCCCTCTCTACCTGCTTGTCCCTAGTACAACTCCTCCTGGTCCCTGGGTCTCGCTGGCCATGCCCCACCTCAAGGGCAGATGTCACTTGAGCAAGCAGGACATACACGCTCATCCCTCACTTGTGTCACTGAAAACTCCAGGAACGCAAAACAAAAATCTGCAGCATTAAGCCATGTATATATATATATATATATATATATATATATATATATATATATATATATATATATATATATATATACATATGTACTTTTTGTTTTTCGTTTTTTTTTTTTTTTGCGGTACGCGGGCCTCTCACTGTTGTGGCCTCTCCCGTTGCGGAGCACAGGCTCCGGACGCGCAGGCTCAGTGGCCATGGCTCACGGGTGCAGCCGCTCCGCGGCATGTGGGATCTTCCCGGACCGGGGCACGAACCCGTATCCCCTGCATCGGCAGGCGGACTCTCAACCACTGCGCCACCAGGGAAGCCAGCCATATATATATATACTTCTAAAATTTATTTATTTATTTTTTCGGCTGCCTTGGGTCTTCGTTGCTGCGCGCAGGCTTTCTCTAGTTGCGATGAGCAGGGGCTACTCTTGCGGCGCGCAGGCTTCTCATTGCGGTGACTTCTCTTGTTGCGGAGCACGAGTTCTAGGCATGCAGGCTTCAGTAGTTGTGACACCTGGGCTCCATAGTTGTGGCTTGCGGGCTCTAGAGCGCAGGCTCAGTAGTTGCGGTGCACGGGCTTAGCTGCTCCGCGGCACGTGGGATCTTCCCAGACCAGGGATCGAACCCGTATCCCCTGCATTGGCAGGCGGATTCTTAACCACTGCACCACCAGGGAAGCCCTATATACAAATTTTTTTAATGATGCTACCTGCCTAATAAACACTTCCAGTTACCAGTTTACAAAGGAGAAAAATTAATGGAACTTCTGTTTATGATAAAATGCCTAATTACTACATAGGCATACCTCAGAGATCTTGCACAAACATGAGCAAGCGTGTGCACACACACAGAGGCAAAGAGAGTCCATCCTCAATAAAACATTTGTCAGTTTAGTTGGCTCAAGGAATAGACTGTGCCCCAAATTTTTTAACATTTTCAATAAAATATGTAATTTATTCTGATAAGCTCAGTAAAATGGTATTGTCAAAACAAGGATGTTGGGCTTCCCTGGTGGCACAGTGGTTGAGAGTCCGCCTGCCGATGCAGGGGACACGGGTTCGTGCCCCGGTCCGGGAAGATCCCACATGCCGCGGAGCGGCTGGGCCCGTGAGCCATGGCCGCTGAGCCCGTGCATCCAGAGCCTGTGCTCCGCAATGGGAGAGGCCACAACGGTGAGAGGCCCGCGTACCGCAAAAAAAAAAAAAAAAAAAAGGATGTTTTGATCATATTATGTATATTTTTGCCCCAAGATTCTAAAAACATTAACTTTCTGAGTGCCAGAAACCTTGCTAAGAGCTGGGGAAGGGAGTGAAATAAGTCAATAATAAGAGGCGGTCCTGCAGTCCAGGAACCACAGTCTAGCAGGAAAGATAAGACAAGGTCCCACCTGATTAGGCTGACAGGTGGGAGGGAGGAGGGGGCAGGCGGAAAAGCAGTCTGGAAGAGGGAGTGAGAGGCCGGGTGCCTGCAGCCCACTGAGAGTGAGTATGAGGTGCTCCAATCAAGGGGAGAATCAGGAGCTGCTCTGAGAGCCTGGAGACAGACTGAAAACAACGCCCACACCCACGAGGGCACAGAAAGCTCCACCCTGGAACAGAGGCAGAACATGGCCACCTCACACCACCTCTGCCTCAGCTTCTTTAGTTCAAGCCACCAAACTGAAAATGTGTCAACAGCTGCCTGTCCCACTTGTCTACACTCCCCCGCTGCAAGGTCCCATGTGATCTGGCCTCAGCTTCCAGCTCCAGTCTCGGCTCCTTCCAGTGCCAGCCACAGTGACCTTCCTCTGGGTCTCCAAATGCACCAGGCTTGGGCCTACCTTCGCCCCTGCTTCCCCTCTACCAGGAACACCCTTCCTCCAGGATCTGTAGGCTTTGCTGCCTCACATCATCAGATATCTGCTCATACATCACCTGCTTCTTAAGAAAGCCTTCCCTAACCCCTCCCCATTCCTCTGACATGTCAGCCCCTAACTCTGCATTATTTCGTTAATAACACTCAGCCCCACATGCCAAATTGTGTACTTATTTACTGTATCCAGTCACAAGAACGCAAGCTCCTGAAGAACAAGGACTCTGTCTTGTTCACTCCTACATCCCTACCACTGATGCATAACAGGTGCACAATAAACACGTCTACAAGGAATGAGTCAAGGAATGTGCTGGGCTCGGGCACAAACACACAGTATGACAGAACAGACTTGTGTTTTCAGCAGCAAGGCAGACGAGGAATCTTAATGACTCACTGAAAAATTAAAAAAACTGAATAAAGTATAATTGCATCACTTTATTATGTTATAAAATATAATAAAAGAATCTAAAGATACCAAAAAAGTAAATTTAAAGAAGAAACCCTAGAATATAAGTAGATAAGTCAGCTTTCTCTCTGAGGTGACAAAAAGAGAAAATGTAAAAGAAAGATTAATAGACTTGGAAGAAATAGTGAAGTCTAACTTACAACTCATGAAGTTCCAGAAGGAGATAACATTAAGAGCGGGGAAGAAGCAATATTTAAAGATAATTTTTCAGAACGCTGAAAGACATTAAATCACAGATCAAGGAAGCCCAATGAACACAAGCAAGACTTTAAAAAGAAAGAGAGAACCATACCAAGACAAATTAAATTAAAATTGTAGAACCTCAAAGGTACAGAAAAGATCATAAATGCAGCCAGAGAGAATTGATATATTCAACATGCTAAGCAACAAAAACTGTCAACCAAGAATTCCAAACCCAGCAGAACTAGTTTTTAAGAACTAAGAACTAGACATTTTCAGAAAGACAAAATATATACCACCAAAAAAACCCTTGCAGAAAAGGAAATTTTAAAGGATATACTTCAGGCAAAAAGAAATTATCTCAGCTGGAAAGCTTGAAGCACAAGAGAGAACGGTAAGTAAATATACTAGTAAATACACAGATGAATCTAAACAGCATTGACACTATGAAACACAGTATCTAATTTATAGAATTAAAAAATTCAGAAAAGAAATACTGGACAAGTTGGAAGGGGATGTGGAGTTAAAATGCTTTAAATCCTTCCATTAGTCAAGAGGAACATAAAGTCATCACTTTAGATTTTGTTAAATGTTTTTGTTAAAAATGGATATCTAGGATAACCACTAAAGGACTAGACAGAATTTAATTTCCAAGCTAAGAGAGAAAAACAAATGCAATGATGGGGGTGTGGGGGAGCAGGAGCACGATGGAACTCAATCAAAACAAAAAGGCACACGTGCGCGCGCACACGTAAACAAACGCACACACACAGAAGAACTGTAGCAAAGAGAAGGCACAGGAACAAGAAAGGGCTACATCTATTCAGTATCACTTCTATTCACATTGTACTGGAGGACTAGCCAAAGCAATAAGAAAAATAAGTAAAAAGTATAAGAATTAGAAAAGGAGAATCAAAACATTATTTGTAGATGATATGGTTTTAGCAAGGCTGATGGACAATAAGATGTCTGTCTAGAATGACAGCTCTCAGCTATGACTTGAGAGCTGTCTAGTTAAGTACAGTGCTGGGGGCTCTACACATTTGGTTTCATTTAACATGAGGGAAAGACCATTATAAACTTCATTGTACAGAAGAAGAAGCCAAGAGTCAGAGGTTAAATATCTTGCCCAAAGGCACATGGCAAGTAAATGGTTAGTTTTGAAATTAAGCCTATCTGTCTCCAAAGCTTAGCCAGTATGCCTGCCAGAGAGCGATAGACAAACGACGATGGCACCACACGATAAGCACCATCTGTGCTCTCTCACAGGCGCCTACAACGGTGTGATTACAAGTACTGGAGTACAACGAGAAGGAGATTAACCTGAAGAAAGCCAGCGAAGAGAGCCTGGAGCTAGGTCTGAAGTGTGCAGGAGAATGCACAGACGGCAAATGGCAGGTACTCTGGAGAAAGACAGAACAGCATGTACTAAGGTTAAAAGGTGTGAAAGAATCAAGAATGTGACAGTGGGAGAGCAAAAAAGGGAGTAGCTGAATACAAGGCAAGATAAGTGCCACCAGGCTGGGAGTCTTGAAAGTCACACGGGGAATTTGGAAAGTTATGGGGAGGGACCTGATCCAAAGGCCCGTGAAAGAAAGTTCCCTCAGACAGAGAGCAGAGAACAGACCATCAAGCCTGTAGACCTGGGCTGTCCAATACAGCAGCCACTAGCTACTGAGTGCTTGCTTGAAATGCAGCTAGTACAACCAGGGAATTGACTTTTTTGTATCTACTTTTAATTCATTTTAATACAAATAGCCACACATGGTTACCAGCTACCATATTGGACAGTGCAGCTCTAGAGGTTATAGACTGGAGAAAGAGAAAGGGTTAGGAGACCAGGAAAGAGGAGTAATATTCAAGAGAAGAACAGGCAGGATGAAGTCACCTGTGAATAAAGGGCAGAGGGGGAATAAGGATTAAAAGTTCCTAGTTTTGGAGGCAAGGTAGGTGGTGATGCCCCAAAGAGAAACAGAAAAAATTCAGAAGAAAGAATTGGGTTAGGATGAAAAATACTGGCCTGGGCCAGATAAATTTGACGTACCTGAAGCCCAGCTACATATATACTGTACTGTTCAGCCGTATCAAACTCCCAAACACAGCATATTCCTTCTGACCTCCTTGTCTTCGCATATATATTTCCCCCTGCTTCTCCTGTCTGCCTGACAAACCTCTCTCCAAAACACACCAATCTGTGAAGTTTTCCCCGACCTCCCCCATTCTTCACAGCAGATAAGGTCCCTGTAGCACTGTAAGAAGACTTATCACCCTGGAGTTTAGAAGTCTCTTTATCCGTCTGGACTGTGGGCTTCTCAGGGGCAAGAACTCAGTCTTAACCATCATGGATCCCAGGGCCTACTAGCATCATGCCTGACACAAACTGAGTACACAAGAAACTCCACCAAGCGGGTAAGTTGAATGCATGCGTGCCCACACAACTGAACGAAGCAAGTGATCCAGCCAGCCAGCATTTAGGTGGACTGTCCCTCCAGGTAGTGACCTAATGGATGGTCAGAAATAAGTACAGAGCTCGCTCAGGTGCCTGCATAGCTGTTAATGAAAGCAGTCAGGTGATGGAACAAGCACAATTTACGTAAGTCTCACACCATGACTTTTCATCATTATGACAACCTCTACCCATCCCAAATTCAAACTCTTCAACCTCAGAAGTCTACTGGATGTGCCTAAGACAAATTAATGCCTTAGAAGTCAACATTAAATATGCAACGATTTCTCCTCAAAAAATGGTCCTGACACTTCTCCGCATGGCCTCGTGGTCTTGTTGTGTAACATTCTTCCTGCACAATAAGGGTCAGATCTCACAAATAAGTGAACCTGAGCTGAACATGCTCAGAGGTGGTAAGTTAACAAAATGTTTCTGTTTTCCAAGTCAACAGATACTTGGTCGTAAGTCCACTGTGCCCTGTGCTATTTTTTCTTTATGTGTCAGCTCATACCAGAAAAGAACCATAAAGAGATCACTTCATTGTCTCCATATTGCCCTGTGCTTAATTTATTTTGCTAAATGAGCACTACCAATACATGTTAGGAACTTGAGAATCAAAGAAAATTCAAATTGGTAAGGTCAACATTTTAGCCCTGTTAGTTCCATCAATAACATCTTGTCAAGTAGCAGTCTCCAGCAAAATCATTCTCCCTGATCTCCCTCCAGGACTCCACTGCAGAACAAATTCCAATGAGAAACAAGACTGAGTATGAAATTCGTAGCACAGGCTTCCCATTAACATAAAGAAATTTAAAATCCCATACTATTGTGATGGCCATCGTCACACATTTCAAATTCAGAACACTTTGTGTTAGATTCTTTTAAGTTATCCAAAAAACACAACATTGTGCTTTGTGAGTCCACATAGAGATTCATGTCTTATGATTCACGTATGACAGTCTAATTAGAAAAAAAAATTTAGGCCAGATTCCCAGGGCTATTGGAGATGTTAAATAGACACCTAGTCTGCCACTTGACATAAAGGCAGAACTGTGAGATGCAAATACATTTAGACCAGCCCAGTGAAACACAACTATAGTGCCTTCAATCTCTGTGGGAAGGAGACCATTGCAACCCTTTCATTCGTTCACTCACTCATTCAAATTAATGGCCCATGTTTTCCATTGTTACTATTCACCCCCACTCTGACCCCCAGCACACACACAGTCCTCTTTACCTGCCTCTGGAGCCTGGGATCTACTTGGGCTACTAGGAGAAGTTTCTTCAAAGCCTTGGCGGAGGTTCTAAGTCCACCACTAGAAGCTGGCCTGGAGAGATGCCTCGAGCAGAGACGGAAGTGAAGAAGGCCCAGACAACCCCAACCTCACATACTCTCAGAGACTTCTGGGCCAAGAGCAGCCTCAGGGGCTGCCTTTAAAGTCCTCCTCAGCCTGCAGCAAAGCCAGCACCACATCCTCCTTCACATATTTAAATTTCACAGGCACAATCAGAATTTACACTAATGTGGACAGAAGCTAGGGGCAAGAAGGAATGTCAAATATTACTTATTACTGACTAGGACTATTATATGTTAATTATGTTTATATATACATATATATAATTATATATTTATTAAGGCCAACCCAATATGTATTAAGAAAAGGAAGCCAGTTAAAATATTCTATAGTTAACATGTACTGAAAATATAGCAGGACATATAAAATGCTAATTGGGGAACAAAGGTAACTAAATTATGGGAGAAGTGAACTAAGCCAGTCCCTGAAGCAGGCTCCTCACCCTTTCTTTAACCCCCGATGTAGTCATCTGGCTCACCAACTGAAAGCAGCTTCGTCAAGGACAATGACAAAAAGTGGTACCAGAATACCAGGAGGGAAGACACAGTCCCAACCTAGTGCATAAAAGCATTGTTCATCTGCAGGCAAAGAAGGCAAGAATGCACGTCCACAGTCAGCGTTAAAAAAACAAAAAACAAAAAAAAAACATTGCTCATGTACCCTACTTCATTCCCAGGTTTTATAAATTAAAATAGGTATAACGTTATTGACTGCAATTTCAAGTACAATTAAAATATTTATAAAAATGCCTATCTTCCTGTAGTATATTTGTTTCAGAATTCTCCACAACATATACTCTAAGTACTTCAGAAAATACAAATAAGTGCTGTTCTATGAACGTCTCCAAGGCATTTTAAGGTGACTTTGGACAGAGTGGGAGCCACATCAAGGTCTAAGAACAGTCACTCACTGTTCTCAGCATGCCTCTATTTGCATCTAATTCCCATACTTGAATTTCAGAGGATTCAAATTCAATTATTAGGAGAGACTATTTTTAAATGTTTCTGGAAGGTTGTAGATAAATTTCATTTTTATAAATTAAATCACTACCCCTTTTATTTACATTATAATGTATTATTTTAAAGTCTATCCTATTCCAAAACCCTGTCAGTCCAGACTGAGAGTTAGCAAGATAGAGTTGTCAGTATTCCTTCCTAGGGGCCAAAATGCTCCCACAGAGTTCAGGGTTTTCCTTTCACAAACTGAAGAATCCTCTTTTCAAAGAAGAATCAAGTACTTTCGTCTATTTTTTTATTAGTTATGATTTAATCAAGTATGGATTTCTCATGTAGCAGATAATCGTATAATGAGGTTTTCTTATAACAGTTAACAACTGAGTAAGACCTAGTTTAGGGGAGAAACAAGAAAACCTTTATAAAATAGAGAACTGTTTGTTTTTAAGAAAAATCTCTCACAAAGGGAGAAATGTCAATGCTCACTGTGCTTGACAGGTAATTTGTGCTTGAGGTAATTCATTGCACACCTATACCGAATGGTGCTCACTTAGGGAAATTCTTGAATAAAAGCTGAGTATTTGAAAATGAAACAAATGAAAATGGAGTCATAAGAAGAAAAAAGCTAGTCTTGGCCAAGTCCTATTAATCTTGAGATAACATGTGGAGAAAGCAGATAAAGGAAAAGCCAATGGCCCAGAAGTCAGGAGAACTGGGTTCCAGACTCACTCAGCCACCAACAAGCCATGTGACCTTGGACAAGTCAGCAAGGCATTTCACCTCTCAGTCTTAATTCCTTTGTTTAAAAAAAATGAAGGGGGACTTCCCTGGTGGTCCAGTGGTTAAGACTCCACGCTTAAAAAAATGGTTCTGAAGAACCTAGGGGCAGAACAGGAATAAAGACGCAAACGCAGAGAATGGACTTGAGGACACAGGGAGGGGGAAGGGTAAGCTGGGACGAAGTGAGAGAGTGGCATGGACATATATACACTACTGAATGTAAAACAGATAGCTAGCGGGAAGCAGTCGCATAGCACAGGGAGATCAGCTTCGTGCTTTGTGACCACCTAGAGGGGTGGGATAGGGAGGGTGGGAGGGAGACGCAAGAGGGAGGAGATATGGGGATATATGTATATGTATAGCTGATTCACTTTGTTATACAGCAGAAACTAACACAGCATTGTAAAGAATTATACTCCAATAAAGATGTTTAAAAAAAAAGGACTCCATGCTTCCACTGCAGGGGACATAGGTTCGAACCCTGGTCAGGGAACTAAGATTCCCACATGCTGCATGGCAGGGCCAAATAAATAAGTAAAAATTAAAAAAAAAAAATTTTTTTTAATGAATGGGCCTGACTATAACGACTCCAAGAGCCATTACAACTCTGAAGATCATGGTCCCACCTTTTTAATTATGCCACCTCCTAAATAACAGAATTATATGGCTGAGCAAAACAGAATACTAACAATATATGAAAGTTGGGGGGGGCTTATTTTTACTACTGGCATAAATCTCAGACCTATAAGACATGCTTCAGTTTGAAGCTAGGATACCTGTTTATTATTTTCATAAATGCAGCATTAAAGTTCACCTAGAATTAGGTAAGACATCTTATATATGAAGAAAGAAGGAAGTTGAGATATTCTAAATCAGCGGTCCCCAACCTTTTTGGCACCAGGGACCAGTTTCATGGAAGACACTTTTTCCACAGGCAGGCGAGAGGGGGAAGGTTCAGGCAGTAATTCGAGCGATGGGGAGCAGCAGATGAAGCTTCGCTCTCTTGCCGCTCACCTCCTGCTGTGCAGCCCGGTTCCTAACAGGCCACACACCGGTACCGGTACCGGTCCACGGCCCCAAGGTTGGGGACCCCTGTTCTAAATTATAAGAGCAAGGGTGAAAGCTGATTAACGTCTGAAGACAGGAAACCTGATTAAGGTCTAGAAAATAGGAAATATGCAACCTTAAAAGTGTTAGAAATACATACATCACACTAGGTAATGACCTAATGAGGAAATATGCTTGTGTGTGTGGCACAGACTGTACCAGCATGGCATCTTCTGGAGAACAGAAAGAGGACACTGCCTTTCTAACGTTCACAGCAATAGGTAACCCAATAAATAGTGATGAGTCACTCACATATCGGGATTTTTTAAAAAAAATCTTCTAATTAGAATTACAGTACTGCATAAACAAAGGAAAGGGAGAGGGAGCCAAAATTTTTCAATTCCAGAGTACGACTTCAAGATAAGAAACAGATACGTATGTAAAGCTGCTCAGCTATTGAAACAATAAAAGTTACATTTTGCTGTCCAATAAAAATGAAAATGAAGTGTCCAGTGACAGCAGTCAGATGGGGACGAGAGCACAGGGTCCAGATGAGGAGAAAAATAAGAACTGACTGAGGAGGAAGACGGAGGGGGGCCTTGGAGCAAGCCGCATGCTAATTCTGGGATTCTGGAAGACACGGTCGTGAAACAGCAACTACAGTTAACTGGAAAAGCTAATTTGTTCATTTTCTATCACAAGTCCCAGTTGTGAGTTTGTAGATTAGCTGTGGCTGTTAAGAAAGGAAGTTGCAGCATGTAATAAACGGAATGCCTGACAGTAGGGGGAAAAGAAACCAACCCTCTATTAACTGTTAACTCAACTAATTCATTTAGCTACGCAGTAAGAAAAAAATACAGGCAGAGGTATGCAAACTAGTCTAAAACATGCCTAAGTTTTTAATTTATTCCCTCTATTTTGAAATGAAGCATGCACATATGTTCTAAAACCAGAGTAGAAATTATAAAGCATAGTCCTTCATTTGTTTGGGTCAAGATGTATTCATCAAGAAAATCAAACATGTACTCTAACATTTTCTCAAAGCATTTTGGATAAAACACTCCACACTGTTCAGTTGATATTGAACTGGGTGAACATTTCCATCAAGAAGCTCTAAAACTAGGTGTGCTTAAAAGGTAAGGGTTCTGTTAAATCAATCACTCTGGAGGGAAAAAAAAAATCAATGAAAATTTTACTTTCAGCAGGTCTCCCTTAAAGGAAATGCATGTTCTAAACAGCACACTCACGTTTTCCTGTCAAAGGCGGCTTCAACTGCCTAACTTTGCAGATCAGCTTCCGTACCTGCCTCCTTCCGTCCCTGCTGGTATGTCTGACCTCGGCTCCCAGCTGAATTCTCCCAGCACATTTCATCATTTCCTGTTGGCTGCCGACTCCTTGCAGCCGAGATAAGGCCATTCCCCTACACTGCTGCATTCACCCTACAGGCACCAGGTTCTCAGACCACCTCTGCAAGCCTGCTGGGACCATCACAGAAGAGCTGTCTTTTCAGTAAGTAGCCAAACAGAAATCTCAGTATTCCATGGAAAATCAGAGACAAAAGGACTGAGAACGAAAATCATATCACCCCCCAAAATCAACTTATATATAAACTAACTTACACTGTATGTGATGGTCTTAGAGTCTCTTCTTGTATTTGGGATCCTCCCATTTAGGAGGGAAAAAAGACATGCTCTGTTTCTAAGGAGCCAGGAGTTAATGTGACAGGGGTTTACTTGCATGGGATAATCTTCCATTGCCCCTACATGTAAAACTCGGCTTCTCTCTGTGACTCCACACACA
This sequence comes from Pseudorca crassidens, assembly GCF_039906515.1. Lineage (NCBI taxonomy): Eukaryota > Metazoa > Chordata > Mammalia > Artiodactyla > Delphinidae > Pseudorca > Pseudorca crassidens. The sequence goes on from NC_090306.1 coordinate 100,071,502, forward strand.
AGGCAAAGCAGCTTGACAGTGGGAGATGCAGGGGAAGCCTGACACAGGCTCATGCTGGACACAGGCAGGGGACCCTGGTCTCAGCAGTGTGACTGCCTCCTACGAACTAGGGCACTCAAATATGCAAGTGTGATTCCGTAGAAGTAAAAATCAACACAAAAACACTTTACTTCCTAGAGTTTTACAAAGAACTGAAAGTGAAGGAAAAAAATAATAATATAACTTTAGGTGAGGAGGAAGAGATCCTATCTCCTCATTTTATTTATTTTTCAAGTGTTGAGAGGTTTCCTTTTTTAAAAATATTTATGTATTTGCGCCAGGTCTTAGTTGTAGCAGGTGGGCTCCTTTTAGTTGCGGCTCGCGGGCTCCTTAGTTGTGGCATGCAAACGCCTAGCTGCAGCATGCATGTGGGATCCAGTTCCCCGGCCAGGGATCAAACCTGGGGCCCCTGCATTGACAGCACGGAGTCTTAACCACTGGGCCACCAGGGAAATCCCCCTAACTCCTCATTTTCAAATGTATGCGTCCACAAGAACATACTATATTAATTCCCATTAGATAAAGAGGAGGCACAACTCTGTGCCGAGTGAGGCCAGGACAGGGCAGAGCAGAGAGGGACAGAGCAGCAAGGGGTCACCAGGAATGCTTCTGAGCAGTGTTCTGGTTTTTGAGCTGTTATGGGTATGGTGTATTTATGAAAATTCATTGGTATACACACGTATAATATGCACACTTTTATGTATATATATTTACACCTGAATAAAAAGTGTTTTAAGGGGCTTTCCTGGTGGCCCAGTGGTTAAAACTCCGCGCTTCCACTGCAGGGGGCAGAGGTTCCGTCCCTGGTCAGAGAAGATCCCACATGCCGCAGAGCAACTAAGCCCGTGTGCCACAACTACTGAGCCTGTGCTCTAGAGCCTGCAAGCCACAACTACTGAAGCCCACGTGCCTAGAGCTCGTGCTCCGCAACAAGAGAAGCCACCGCAATGAGAAGCCCGCGCACCGCAACGAAGAGGAGCCCCCGCTCACCACAACTAGAGAAAGCCTGCGCACAGCAACGAAGACCCAATGCAATCAAAAATAAATAAATAAAATTGATTCTTTAAAAAAAAAATCACGGTTTAGAAATTCCTTAATAGAAAAACACCAATAAAGCAAAGGCCATATCAACAAAAGCCTCAATTATTTGACATGTGATAATCATTCACATTACTCAGAATATTATGATACCACTTTCCCCTCACCCTCCCCACGAAGTCAACCCAACACAGACTTCACCGTACTCTGCCGCCAGCTTAGTTAAGTCAGTTACACCCTTACAGAGGTGCACACGCCACAGTAGCGTCCTCTGATCTGCAGGGAGGCTGGCCACTTCATCCCAGGGTTTGCTGTGGGACAGACAGGATCAGGAACTGAAGGTCTAATGGCCCTAAAGGTCATTTTGTCCAGTGGTGGACACTAAGGCTGGAAAAAGTTGAGCAACAAGTCAAAAGGCTTGCTGAGTACCAAGACAGGCTTTCTAAAACCAATGGCATGGCAGTTATCTTTCAAAGTACATGCTTTAAGTTTAAGCGGCATAAAAATATGGTCGCCAAAGCCTTTGTCTGGGGGTATTTTCTTCCACTAAGAAGGAATACACACCTGAGTTGTTCTAGCAAAGCAAGCTGATTGTCTACCTCTTCTTGCTATCAGCTAGCATGACAGGAAATTCTTCTTTGCCCCAGAGCCCCTCTTAGTGTTCTTGGTTATGGGAGGGACAATCATAGCAAGGTTTAAGAGCCTCATGCTCTTTATTTTTTTTTTAAATCCAACAAACAAAGGCTGCTCAATAAACATTTATATAGTGCTTACTTTATTTATGGTCAATCATGAAAATAACCCTATGAGGGTAAGTACTGTTACCTCCTCCATCTTCCAGGTGAGATAACTGAGGCACAGAGAAGTTATATTACTTGCCCTGTGTCCTGGAGCTGGTTCATGGCGAGGGCCAGGAATGAACCCCAGGCAGTCAGCCTCCAAAGCCCAGCTGTTAACCACTACACCACACTGCCTCTCCATCTTGGCTTCCCTGAAGAATCAGAACTGGGTCTTGGATACAGCTGCTGCTTAATAAAAATTGTATATGAACTGAATTAAGAAGGCAGATAGCAGTAGCACTATGAAGTAACAAGACCAGCTTTCCAGCGTGGCCAGGGCACCTTCTCCCTCCTCGTAACTTCAGCCACATCTCACCAGTGGATGCCTGGCAGGAGGCAAGCTCTCCTGGCCCTCTGGCAGCTCTCCCATCCTGGGGCAGGGGTGCAGCCCCTGGAGGTGGTGCTGGGACAGAAACACTGCTCCAGGGAAACTCACCTGCTAACTTCTAGCATGTGGTGCCTAAACTGGTATTTCCGGTTCCAAACTGGTTTGTCACCAGACTTGAAACCATTGGGCATTCATTCAACAAACATTAGTGCCAGGCACAGTGCTTAGGGCCTCGGGGCCCCATGACTGAAAAGCCAAGGTCCCTTCCCTGCATTGCTCACAGTTTATGGGCACAGCAGAAGTGTAAATAAATTAAAATGGCACCAGCTGATAAATGCTAGAACCAACGTGTGCCAAGGGTTGAGGGAACAGTGTGAAGGGAGCAGGGACCCAGGGTGGGAAGGCTTCACAAAGCAGGGGACACAAGTGGGTTCTCCAAGAGCTTGCCACCAACCTACTCAAACCATGTGGATTAAGGCAGAAAAAAAATTCTGAAGCAGAGAGTCCAGCAAATTAGCTAAAGACTGCCAGGGTCATCCATTAGCTCAGCCATTGTTACCAAGGCACATCAGCAGGGGGATTCGAGTGAACAGCCGTTAACCTAGCAGAACTCACAGACATCAGGACAGCGTCTCACCACGCTACCTCTTCTATCTGATACCTTTGTTATATGACTGTCACGTGGTGAAAATGGCTGCCTCTACCGAGTTGTTTTTTTTTTTTTTTTTTTTTTTTTTTTTTTTCCGGTATGCGGGCCTCTCACTGTTGTGGCGTCTGCCGTTGCAGAGCAGAGGCTCCGGACGCGCAGGCTCAGCGGCCATGGCTCACGGGCCCAGTTGCTCCGCGGCATGTGGGATCTTCCCGGACCGGGACACGAACCCGTGTCCCCTGCATCGGCAAGCGGACTCTCAGCCACTGCGCCACCAGGGAAGCCCATCCCGAGCTCGTTTAAAAGATCCCATAAGATAGGTACTACTAGTCCCCTTTTACAGAAGGGAAACCAGCACAGAGAAGTTAAGTGACCTGCCCAAGGTCACCCAGCCAATAATGGCAGAATGGGGATCCAAACTCAGGTTCACCTGATACGTCAAAGCCCATCCTCTTTCTACCACACTCTTATGCCCCCCATGGAACTAGAGCTGTGAAGCAAACTAGGATATTTAGCAACAGGTCATGTCATATGGAGAAAGAGTAAAATTTCTATGTCAATTTTCCCCCATTCCTCTATTGGTCTGTCCTTGCTCTAATACCACCCTTTTTAAAAAAACAGCTTTACTGAGGTATAATTCACATACCATACAATTCAGCCATTTAAAGTGTACAATTCAATGGTTTTTAGTATATTCACAGATATGGCAACCATCACCCCAATTTTAGGACATTTTCATCATCTCAAAAAGAAACCCTGTACTCTTTAGCTATCGCCCCTCTCCCTACCCCACCATGCCTTCCCCCAGCCCTAAGCAACCACTGCCTCTTACAAGGTGATTCTTTCTGTGTTTTTTTGTTTGTTTTTTGGCCACACCACAGGGATCTTAGTTCCCCAACCAGGGACTGAACCCGTGCCCCCTGCAGTGGAAGTGCGGAGTCCCAACCCCTGGACCGCCAGGGAAGTCTCACAAGGTGATTCTTAAACAGGTTATGGGCACACAGTAATTGGGTTGTTAATAAAACAGTGCAACTTGCAGTTCTGTGCTTTATTCCTCCCAACTGGGCTAAAGCTAACAGCTGAGCCAGGACAGAGCAGGACAAGAGCCAGACGACTCAGAGGCAGAGGCTGGGGTGGGAGGCGGGGGTGCCTGGCATCCCCATGCTACATGTGCTACACGGTTCACATGTCTTGGAACTTAGCAAGCCCTAAATGCAGAGCCAAGCGGCCTAGCGCCAGCAGGGATGGCACAAATCATGCAAAAGCCCTAGAAGAGCCTCTCTAAGTCACAAGACCTTAAACCATTCGGAATGCCCATCCCCCCATCTCCAGAAAGACAAATACCAAGATCATATCGGCTGCCACAAGCTAAGGGTCACCAGAATAGTGTTGTTCTGAGAAGCCAAACCACTTAAGGACTAACAAGAGTCAAGGCTCTGATGAAAAGGTGACACCCCCAAAATCTCGGTTTGTTTATTTGCTCTTCCTCTCAGCCTTCCTCAAGTGCTAAGAAAAGTTGGGGGAAGGGGGTATTACAAACAGACTATGTATATACTCCTGCAGAGCCCTGATTTCTCTGCCACACTTCTCCATACAGGACATCAAAAAACAGCTGTGTGCAGCATCATCGACATGCAGTGGAAAACTACTTGGCGCTTAAAAGGAATGAGCCACTGACAGAAGTAACATGAGGGAAACAAAGAAACATCATGGTGAGCAAACGAAGCCAGATGCAAAAGATACACACCGTGTGTCTCCTCTTTACATGAAATTCTAACCCAGGAAAAACTCACCTAGGGTGACAGATCAATGTATGCCTGGGGCTGGGGACAGGGGGGCTGACTGCACAGGGGCACAAGGAACGTTTTGAAATGATGGAAATGTTCTGTGTCTTGATTAGGACAGTGGCTACACAGGAGTATCTATTTGTCAAAGCCTCTAAATGAGGGCATTCAGTTGTATGTTAATTAATACCTCAGTAAAGAGAAAAGGGAGGGGGAGGAGGGGGAGAAGACAGGACAGGAGAGAGGAAGAAAGAAGAAGAGGAGGAAAGGAGCCCTCTGCAGAACTTGAAAAACAGAACTTTCTCCTGCTCCCAGCATCCGCATCAGCGGTACAACAGCGATGGACATTCACCAGGAACTGAACTTCAAGGTCCTCTGGTTCAAAGGCCAAATAAAATAAGTTCTGTGTAATGTTAGCACTAAGTATATTTTATTAGGTCTCAATTCTTAGCATAATTGATCCTCTAACACACACAAATGATTCTGATGAGCCCGAATGGTCCACTTTCTAACCAGGTTAGCTCAGTTCTCTCCATCATCACTGCAGTAAAATTTGATAATGCCAGTCAGCAACTTAGAAATGGCAGCTCTCAGTGACAGGTTTCAATGGTTGACAGTCAGTAAATAAGTAAAATCTAATAACGATAATTACAGGTATTAGATTTTCCTTTTTTTTAATTGATAAGTAAATCTTAAATTCTAGAAACCTACCATGTTCATAAATAGGTTATATAAAAACCTTCTGATCTTTTTGTTGTTTTTGTTTTTTGGTTGGGGAGAGGATAGTGGCTGTGTTCGAACCCTACTGGTTAGCCTTTCATATTTTTCATGAACCAAGACATAAACAGAGCCATCTTACCTTTAATACTCTTCTCACATAATGTACATAAAAAGGAATAAACAAAGCCAAATTTCTATCATTCTCTATCAAAGAAGGTGCCAGGACAAGCTAAGTACCAGTTCTATCTTTGGCAAAGTTAAAAAAAAAAAAAAAGGTTAAGACCTTTTATATAAGCTTCTTTGCTTCTCTGACACTTGCTGAAAGCTTAAAAAAAAAAAGAGAAAGAAAGAAAATATGAAGCCAGACTAATTAAAGCAGAAAGCCCAATTAAGAAAAACTTCAAAGCACCAAATGTGACAGGAAAAAACATGTTAATTTATTTCCTTATGCATTTTATAAAATGCCAGCATGAGAAGCAACACCTGGACTTCTAACACAACATCTCAGTGGTTAGGATGTCATACAGCTCCTGCCGCTGCCCCCCAGTCCCAGGAACAGCTCGAGCCTTCTTTGGGCAACACACCCAAAGAAGAAGGTCTGAATTCAAAAAAGAGTGGTGCGCAGAGTTTGTGGTGAGTTTTGGGGTATTTTCAGGAACAGAGTTGAGATATGCTGTGTTAATGTTTTATTAGAGGCTTATTGGTGTGATTTCCCCCCTCATTTATTTATACGTACGCTCTCTCTGCTAGACTCTGGAAGTCACAAGCTAAATAATTCACCACACTTTTCCTTAAGCAGCTTAGAGTTTAGTAGGGTAGACAGACAAGCCCCCCAGAGGACCACACAGTGTGACAAGTGCTACGTAATAGACCTAAGCAGGAGTGAAGGGGGTTGGGGGGTGGGAGGCTGGGAAGAGATGTGGGAAGACTCCCCAGGAGAGGGGACCCTGAGCTGAGTCAGGTAAGAAGGGGTTGTGTCACTCTGCATCTGGCTATGGCTTCCTCTTCCCCAGGGGAGAGGGCAGGGCACCATATGAAAGCTCCAACTTCACTGACCAGCGCCTTTCGTTAAGGGCATGTGAACTAAAATATTGCCTGCCATATCAGTAAACAAAGGATGTTACAGCCATCAAGCCACCACATTACAGCGGCCCGACAGCAAGCCCTGAAGAAACTCAGGATAGAAACTAGATGCCCACCATCTAGCAGTCAACTGCCTCAGCCAACCCCGATGGTGAACCCTGAGGAGACTCGGGATGAGAAAGCACAGGATGCTGGCCCCATGTAGCTGAGGTGCATATCAAAGGAATGATTTCAGTGAGCCCAGACTCTTGCATCTTCCCATACATAGAAAAGTGCTAAATTCCTTAACTTGAGATATCTGGTTTTCTTTTATTAACAGTAACCCTTTGATGTTTGGACTACCTGGTCTTTTGTTGCAAAAACTCCTATATATCCTGGCTCCCCACCATGCCTCTTTGGAACAGTTTCTCAGTGTTATCTGAGAAGTTGTGTCCCAGGCTTGAAGTTCTCAGAATGTCCACCAAATAAAACATAACTCTCAACTTTTAGGTTGTGCATTTTTTTTCGGTCAACAGGCAGAATCACCCAACATAAGGCTGCCAACTTTATTTTGTCCACTAAGGACGTTAAGAAAAGAGAAAACCTAGCACTTAGCATTATTCCATTTCAAAGGCATTTTAATAATTTTAAAAAGGTATTTTAACACTAAAAAGTGGGTCATACAACTTCAGAATAAACGAAAAGCCTCAAACTAAGTGTCTTTAGCTTAAACAATGATTATACTGTTGATATTTTGGCGGCACAGCAGTAAAAATACCATCATAAACTTGTGTCTGGAAACCCTGCAAATAGAGGATTAAATTAGGGACTATTTTATGACATTTTATATACATTTGCCAGGATCTTTACATACAATGATTCCACACTTCATGATAGCCCTACAAGGTGGGAGTACTGTCCCTATTTTTCAGATGAGGAAACTACGGCCGACGGGGCAGTGGCTTCTCTCTGGTCACGCAGCAGTGGCTGTGCATGGGCAGAACTGCTACACTTGGTTCCCTCTGACAGCGGAGGCTGTCCTGGGTCCCACAAACACTGAGTAGGAGCGTTCTAGGTGACGTCTGAGGTCCTTATCAGATACTAAACATCTATTTTATTGCTGTTGCTTTGGCGATAGCAAAGGAAGAATTCAGTTCTGCCACCTTTTACTTATCTATTTTTGATAGTCCCAAACAACCAACTCAAATCCTTTGTGAAACCAGGAGAGGTATAAATATGTAAATAAATGAACGTGGTCCCAAGAACTCCAGAATGCTACCATCACCTTCTCCTTTCTCCTTCCCCATTTTGGACCTGTGCTAGGCATAAGGTGGGAAAGATGGAAAAGATCAAGAACCCCATGTGCCAAGAAACTGGAAACATTTGAACTCTTACTCAAGACTTTCAATCCTGTACTTCAATTTGGCATGTAATAAGAATACATTAAGTGTTTAATAAATGAATAAATCTAAAGCTCGCAGGCACTGTTGAGTGTTATAGAAAGTCAACTTAAAAGACATGGTCTCTAACCTCTAAAAGCTTCCATTCTCTGTCTGAAATATGATTATAAATATAATACAAACTTAGAAGTGTATCTTGTTTTACAAATTTTACGTTTTTCTTCTACTTTCACCATTTAAAATGGAAGTCTACTAAACGGTCTTTTAACACAATGTTCCCAGTCGTACTCTGGCACGGGTCATGATCCTGCCGTGTGAGGACACAGGCCAGGTAACCATTGGAGGCAGGTCCCCTATAGGGTCCTCCACAGACTTCTGCGTGAGAAAAGCAGTACTGAGTTGGGCCAGATGACAAGAGAGGGGCAGAGGTGAGCAGGTGCAGGATCTTGGCACGTCTGTAAGCTTCCTGTGCCTCGGCCTGTAACATGAAGACAGCCTCGATAACCACCTCAGGGCTTGGGAAGACTGAGTGAGATAAGGTACGCGTAGTGTGTTTTTCAATGGTAGCATGGAGATCACCTCCTCAGGACAGAACTGGATGCTCCAGAGGATGCTGATCACAACTAAAGTCAGGGAAGGGTCAAAGGGGCCTCTCCAAGAGTAGGGCTGAAACATAGGAGGCACATACTCAGGCAGCAGCAGCATAAGGTTAACCCCCAGGAAATTCAGAGAGTAGGCAATTAGTAAATGTCGGAAAATCAATGAATCAATGTCATAACAATCCAAATGGAAACAAACTCACAATGACCACAAGGAATGAAGTATGGATATGGACAGGCTGGTTCAGAAGGTCTCCTTATGAAGGAAGATAAAGTGAGGGAACCCTGCCGAGAGGCTGACTGGGCTGAGCACCTGGCAGGAGTCACAGGGAGAAAGCAAGCCACTCAGCCTGGCAGTGGTCACTTTGCATTTGTGACAGGTGACCCATCTTAAGATGAGGGACATGTATCTCTCATGTGTGAAACTAAGCTAAAGATGGACAGGTTACAAAACAGTTTAAATATTATGACCCCATTTGTTTTGCTTCGTTTTGTTTTTAAAGTTGCTATCCTTTAATCATACCAAAAAGCCCTAATCTGATAAAATATCAGACAGAAAAACTGATTAATCTCATTGATATCTTACAGGCAGAGATGCTATTGAAAATGTCCAGCATTTGATAGGCAAGGGGGATGAAGCACATAATAAGATTTGAAAATATATGGAGTGCTTCACGAATTTGCGTGTCATCCCTGCACAGGAGCCATGCTAATCTTCTCTGTATCATTCCAATTTTAGTATATGTGCTGCCGAAGCGAGCACTCCCGTTTGTTTTTAAAAATCACATTTGTGTGTGTGACTTTAACAATCTGGAGAAGTGTACATCTAGGTACTGACAGTGATTTTCTCTTTTCAAAATCCATATTTGTACTTTACAAAGTACATGTACTGATTTTATAATGAAGAAATAAATGAGTTCCTTTAGGAGTTTTTAAAACCAGACAGATGATGCCAAGGCTGGGTTCAAAAGGGCTGTCCAGATCCCCACTACTGAGAGGGGGTTCAGGACCACAACTCGCAGAAGTCCTCTGTAAACCGACAGATACAGGGAGGTCACAGGCAAACCTCTGCCTGCAGGGCATGTCACCTTCTGCAGCTGGCTTCACCAATGGTGCAATATTTCTTGGGGGAAAGAGGAGGGACGGGATTCCTGAGCACTCCACAAAATTTATTCCATAAAGTCTGAGATTTTACAAACCACTTCTATAAAGAAACACAAGTTCCAGGAAGAGTTAAGACTCTCCAGCCGCACTGAAAAGCAGCAGGTGCTGGCCCCAGCCTCAAGCCAGAGATCTCATCCACAGTGTGGAAGTTATTTAAAACCTCCACATCACATGAATTAATTCCATGCAGAGGCAGGTCTAAGGGAGACAATCTGGTATATAATCAAGTCTTAGTCTGCTGGATGAAGAGAACCAAGTGAAAGGCCCCATCCCCAGCGCCATCCACACACAGGCAAGGACGAGACTTAGGCTCTCAACAGCCAGACTGCCCCTTCCCTAAGAGGGGACAGTGCCTCTGACAGCTCACATGATCGGTGACCACCAAACTCATTCAATTAACATACACACACAAAGCTGTCATAAAGGCCTGAAACAGGTAAGAAGAGACAAACCTACACACTGGGAGTAGGGCTGGGGGTAACTGTATAAACAGTCACAAGTTAGTACTAACTTCCAGAGCCAAGATCCTTAAAGTGTGACACCACCAAGTGTGCTTATTATACCTCATGACAATGTTCACTTTTACAACTCATAACTCGGTGACTGTGTGTTTGCAGGTTAACTGAGGGAGCACAAAGATAGCGAGTTTATCCAGATCCTGGGTCACGCTGTGCTTGTTCCCTCAGTATACCCTTCACAATCCACTGACAATCCCCCACCTCTTAGATAGTCCCTTGGGATTCAGGAGGAGGGGCTAGGATCTTTAAATGGAATCAGTATTTATCTAACTACATTCACTGAAAGACCAGACTCACAATTTGTAAGGTCAAATTGCTGCACATATGAGAAATAGGCTGCATCCAAATTCATTAGATTCAAATGTTCTTTGCAGTAAATTAGTGTGACAATAAATAGTCAAGATTTTCTTTCTATTCCATAAATATATTCCAACTAATTTGTAACCTCATTTTAATTGGAATTATTGTCTGATGGCACACTAATGATTTTTTTTTCTTCAAAGATGTTAAGAAATAGTATTACATAGTTATTAGCAGTATCACTTAACATTGGTTTAGCTGCAAGTTTTTCTTCATATCCGGGCCTTGAGGAGGAAACAAATACATTTAAGATGAGTAATAGCCTGAACAACTCTGGCAACAATCAACATCATAACACCTACACTATCAAAAACAACCTGGGATTCATTATAGCTGTAGATTGGAAATGTTTTTCTCTCTCTTTTTTTAAAATTTATTTATTTTGGCTGCGTGGGGTCTTTGTTGCTGCGCACGGGCTTTCCCTAGTTGCGGTGAGCCAGGGCTACTCTTCACTGTGGTGCACAAGCTTCTCATTGCGGTGGCTTCTCTTGTTGTGGAGCACGGGCTCTAGGCGCACAGGCTTCAGTAGCTGTGGCACGTGGGCTCAGTAGTTGTGCTCGTGGGCTCTAGAGCGCAGGCTCAGTAGTTGTGGCGCACAGGCTTAGTTGCTCCACGGCATGTGGGATCTTCCCAGACCAGGGCTCAAACCCATGTCCCCTGCGTTGGCAGGCGGATTCTTAACCACTGCACCACCAGGGCAGCCCTTTCTCTTTATTTTTTATCGAAAATGTTAAACATATAAAAAAGAGAGACTAGAACAATGACCCCTAGTTTCAACAATTATCAACACATGGCCAATCTTGTTCCACCTATGATTATGAAAATTGTTAAATGCTCACAGAAGCATGCAACTCAAATACATCTTTACTTGACCCTGCAGGTCCACAGCACGCATCCTCACGCTGGGAAGAGGCACAAAGCAAGAAAAGCAGGGGCATTGGCCTGAAGGACTAGCAACCCAGTGGGGAACCAGAGCCACATAAAACATGTATAAAATCAAGGAATAAAAATACTAAGCCTGGGGCTTCCCTGGTGGCATAGTGGTTGAGAGTCCGCCTGCTGATGCAGGGGACACGGATTCGTGCCCCGGTCCGGGAAGATCCTACATGCCGCGGAGCGGCTGGGCCCGTGAGCCATGGCCGCTGAGCCTGTGCGTCCAGAGCCTGTGCTCCGCAACGGGAGAGGCCACAACAGTGAGAGGCCCGCATACCGCAAAAAAAAAAAAAAAAACTACTAAGCCTGCAAGGTGAACCTCTGCAGTGATAAGCCATGCTGACGTCACTGTACTCCCTGATACGATACATGAGGACAGCACTTCACCTCTGCATATTCTTCACCCAAACTCATCAGGCCAGTCTAACAATGTGAAAAACACCAGGCAAACCCAAATTGACGGCCACTCCTCAAAATATCTGACTAGCATTCTTCAAAACTGTCAAGGTCATGAAAAATAAGGAAAGACAGAAAGCGTCACAGATGGAGGAGACTAAGAAGCCATGAGGACTAAATGCAATGTGATATCCTGGATTGGATCCTGGAACAGTCCGAGAACCTCAGTAGGAAAACTAGTGAAATCCAAGTAAAGCCTGTAGTTTATTTAATAACACTGTCCAATGTTAATTTCTTAATTCTGACAAATGTGTCATGTTTAGGTTAAGTTAACATTAGGGAAAACTGGGTGAAAGGTACATGAAGAATCTGTTTTATCTTTGCAACTTTACTGTATATCTAAAATGTTTCCAAAATAAAGTTTATTACAAAAATAATAATATAAAAAATTTAACTGGCTAATGAGTATTCATTATATCCTTCAGAAGAAGGAGTCAGTGACAATGTAGTTTTCATTTCAAAATTCAGCCTGGGAAGACGAAACCTAAAGAAACAAAGCAATTTGTTAAAAAGTCTCAAAGAAAGTAAGCACCTTGAAATGAAGGCAGGGCCCCCGGCCACACCAGGTGATTGGTGGCAGCACACCACTGGGGAACCTGTGACTGTGATAATGAACTGGGCTGACAGCCAGAAGTGACTTCCTAACCTCGAGGCTGCCCCTGCCTGGTCTCCCGCTCCACCCAGAGCAGTGCTGGTCAGGCGCCAACCCAGTCTCCTTGTACCACCCTAAGCTGCCCCCAGCCTCCCCCCGGTCCTCTCCCCACGAGCCCATCCTCAGAGCACCAGCACCTCTCTTCATTCACTCGGCAATCTCTGAGGGGCTGCAGGTTACCACTAAGCTGAATGCAATAAAAGGAGGCGGTATTACAAACCACTACATAATAATTCATTTTTTTAAAATAGTAGTTTATCTAGAGAAAAGATGAACTGTGATCAGAACTGTACACCAGGAAACCTGAAGTTGCAGCACTGAACAAGGGAGGGGCTGGAAGCAGCAGCAGCAGCAGCAGCATTCTACCTTCAGTCTTTCTGACCTGGAGACCACGCTTGGAACAACCGAGCCTACGAGTGCTCACTCGTGCTTTTAAATAGCTTTGAACGTGCTTCTTTGTAACAGCACCATCCTACATTTGAAATAGGACACAATTCTAGAAATGAAAGTGCAGATCTGGATTTTCAAACTATGAACAGCATGTGGGGATTTCATTCATTCTGAAGCAGATTTAAGATGACTTCTGTGGCTGGGAGCAATGCAAAAGTAAATACCCGTGGCAGAGCAGCCGGATGTCTGCCTTCGCGCAGAAGCAAACATGTCTTGCGCTTGAACGTCAGCCCAAATAAGAACTTATGTGAAATATTCCTGCCCAAAATGCCCTGCAACAAAATTACTGAAAGACAAAGAGAGGAAACCAGCACTGATGTTTTTAAAATAATCTTAAAATAAGATGACAATCTAAAAATGTTGTACTTGTTCTCCATAACAATTTGAAAATGAACACAATCTGCCATGTTCCTCATCGATGAGGCAATCCCTCCTGAGCAACTTCATTATTTCTGCTTATCCAGTAACTGAAGAGAGTCTTACAAAATGCAAGTCAAAACTTCCCCAGTGCCCTGAAGTATGCAACTAGGAATCTGGCCAAGAGTGTCACTGCTCAACAGCCCTCCACTGAGGCTTCACCCTTTAACGTCACATTAAGAAAAAGGCTACATATGGTTCCCCCATTCATTTTTTTAATGTTTTCTTAAACTAGAAACTTTCCAAATACACCTTGGACTTTACACATTTGTCAGTTTTGCAGAGTTCATGGGCAAGCTCTCAGGCCACATGCCTGTGGCTCCGGTAGGTTTGACAAGCCCCGCACCAGTGCCAGGCGTGGCCCCCTTCCCCAGATAGCCGGTGGGGTGGATGCTCCCCTCTCTGAGCTGCTGCGGAAGCAGGCTGTTGTACTCCATCCAGTCTTAGGCCTGTGCCTGTCCCCTCCTCCTCCCTTCCCCATCCTGTCTCACTGCCCTCGTTTCCTTGGCACCTAGGACAGGGCTTAGTACCTAGGGGCACAGCATATACCAAAAGAAGAAAGGAAAAAAAAAAAAAAATCCATGAGAGAAATGGCAGCTTCGCCCTTGGGCGTGTACAGCTCAGGTGTGAATGCCAAGCCTCAGGAATAGAAGTGCACCTCAACTCGAAGCCTAGAACAAATCCCAGCTCACAACCTACCAGCTGTGGCCTCACAAAGTGATTTCACTCTGAGTCTCAGTTTCCTCGACTGTAAAAAGATCAGCCCCTCCCACCCCTTTTCTTTCTCTCTCCATCCCAGACCAACACAAGGTAGCCATGTGGAGCAAGCGTGTCTGCTCTACGGATGCAGCTGACCCTTGCAGAGGCTGTGCCAAAGCCTGGAACACAGTCAGGGCAAGTCAGCACATCCCCCGGCTAGCGCGGCATCTGCTGCGTGCACCATATCCTCTGGACCTGTTACAAAGGTGGTGTTTTGGTCACATTCTGACTCTCTTGTATCACTCTCTCATAGGTCTGAACCTGAGTGAGTTTAACTTATGAACTCTCTCAAACCCAATGCCAACGCTCAATTATTAGCATTTATTAAGCTCCACCATACGCTCACCACAAAGTTAAGTGCTTTCAAGGAATACAAAGATCGTTTAAGTCAAAGCCCCCATTCTTGTGATTTACTCATCAGGAAGATAAAACTAAAATAATTCTATTAAAAAGCAGAATAGAGGAAGGAGGGGTTGCCTCTTCTTATATTGACCAGGTACAGACCGGAAACAGACCCACAGGCTGCAGTAGGAGAGGCACGGAGAGTTTTCGTTTAGTGGGAACAGAGATTCAGTTTGGGATGATGAAAAAGCTCTGGAGATGGCTGGCTGGTGATGGTGGCTGCACGACAGTGTGAATGCGTGATACTTAATGCCACAAAACTGTACAGTTAAAAATTATCAAAATGGTCAGTTTTATGTTATGTATATTTTACCACACACACACAATTTTAATTTAGAAAAAAAGACAGACCCACACATATTTCAAGATTTCCTAAGTGACAGAGGTAGAGTCCCAAGGTTCAGGAGGGCCACTCAGTAGTGAGGCTGTCTCAATCAAACATGCACTCAGAAGAAAAGAAAACTAGATTTTTACCTCACACCAAACTCAAAAATCAGTTACAAATTACTCCACAAAGACTAAGGGTTAATAGGAAAAGCAAAAACTTAAAATTGTTAAAAGAAAATACTGAGTACCTTTATGATCTCGCAGCAGAAAAGGATTTCCTTTAAAAAGTCCTTAAAAATACCTATCATAAAAGAAAGGATTAATATAGACAACTACATTGAAATTTTAAATGTTTAACAAAAGACAACATAGTGAAAGTGAAAAGACATGCACAAACTATGAGACAATTCCTGTACCTCATATAACCAATAAATCAACTGGTATACAGAATGTATAAAGAACCCATACAAATCAATAAGAAAAATACAGACAACCCAAGAGAAAAAATGGGAAAAGCCTTAATCAGGCATGTCACCAAGAGAACCCATGAATTGTTAACACCCATGTGGAAAGAGGCTCATCACCCTCAGTAAGCAGGTAAGTTCAGACCAGAATGAGATAACATTTGACATCCGCTAGGTGGGTAGGATTAAGCAGCGTGACCATTAGCCCGTCTGGGCGAGGATGTGAGCAATGGAAATTCACACATGTGTTGGGTGGGAGAGTAAACTGGCACCCAACCTGGAGGAGGTATTTCTGCATGCTGAGCACACTCAACCCCAGAGGCCGCAAGTCTACTCCTATACAAACCTTAGAGAAATGAGTGCGCCAGGAGACCTGTACAAAGAAGGTTCATAACCACAGTACTCCTACTGGTCAAAAAAAATGGAAGCAATCCAATATCTGCTGACAGGAGGATGATAAATTGTGGTCTATGCATGTGATGGTTACATTTTATGTGTCATGAAATACCCAGATATTTCATCAAACATTATTCTGGGTGTCTCTGCAAGGGTGTTTTCTGATAACATTAACATTTTAATTGGTAAAATAGACTGCCCTCCAAAATGTTGGCAAGCCCCAATCCAATCACTTGAAGGCCTGGACAGAACCAAAAAGCCAACCCTTTGTAAGAAGGAATTCTCCACCTGTCAGCCTTCAGTTTTCATCTGCACCATCAACTCTCCCGGGTCCCTAGGCTGCCAGCCTTTGCAGGGAACTGGAACTGCACTACCGGCTTGCTAGTCTCCATAATCACGTGAGCCAACTCCTCAAAATAAATCTCTTTCTGTACATATATAGATCCTATCGCTTCTCTTTCTCTGGAGAACCCAAATACAATATACACAGTGGAATATTATTCAGCAGTAAAAATGAAATTCGCAGATTACTTGATTCCCTTTTGATAAAGCTCATAAAAACTGAATATATTATTTACAGACACATATATATGTGTGTAAGTGTTCTCTTTTTTAAAAAAGCAAGAGAATGATCAAATATCCTGGAATACCTGTGCCCCTGGCAGGAAGCCCCAACCAAGAGCCTCCCTGTGGTGCACAATGGTTTCAAGCTGGGAGGCTGCTTTTGAGGTTTTTATAATTATGCTTCGAAACGTACATATCCATCACCCATTGTTTACATAAATTTTAAGCTAATAAAGCATTTCTAAACTAGAGGCAAAAAAGAATAGTGCTATAAGAAAGACACAAGAGGGGCTTCCCTGGTGGCGCAGTGGTTGGGAGTCTGCCTGCTAATGCAGGGTACACGGGTTCGAGCCCTGGTCTGGGAGGATCCCACGTGTCGCGGAGCAACTAGGCCCGTGAGCCACAACTACTGAACCTGCGCGTCTGGAGCCTGTGCTCTGCAACAAGAGAGGCCGCGATAGTGAGAGGCCCGCGCACCGTGATGAAGAGTGGCCTCCCACTTGCCACAACTGGAGAAAGCCCTCGCACAGAAACGAAGACCCAACACAGCCCTAAATAAATAAAATTAGACATTCTGTTAGACATTATATATATATATATATATATATATATATATATATATATAAAATAATATTAAAAAAAAAAGAAAGAAAGACACAAGGAAAAAAACACAGGTGTTCAACAAATGCCAGGCTAAAATCAGACCAATGCTGAGACCCGCCCCTCCCACCAAGGCTTTCCAGGCCAGTCTGGAAGGTCTAATCTGACCTGTACCCCTCCAGGGTTCGGATCATTCAGGCCTTCCCTCCCTCTCTCATTTTGAGAACATTGGTCCACTTATTTTGCATGCGGAAGAGGAAGGGGAAGGTTAGAAATTATGACTGGGCTAATTCCTTGCAGAGAGAAAACAGAACCATGTGCACCTGCCAGGCTAAGCCACCTGCTGCTGACCCTCGGTGCCCTAGATGTCATACTTGGTTCCCAGTGCTCCTACTACTACAACAAAACTGCTCCCCTGGCCGTTTAGAGGTGGCTTGTTACTTTTTGCAATCCTCTTCCCCCCTTGACCCCAGGAATTTATTCCTGGTTCCTGCAGAGTGAGAGCAGAAGCCACGCCCACGGTACAGTGGGAAGGGCAGGCCTTAGGAACAGGTGGTCATGTGCTCCAGACAGAAGAGAAACACAGGGCCAGCTCAGGCTGGACAGACACTGCCACAGCGGCTCCTCTGGCCCCTCTCCCTGCAAGCCTGTCAAGTCCAAAGGATCATCTGGGGATCCACAGATGTGAGGGAAGAGTACTACATACAGGCCTCCCTGTCATGCCTAGAGTTTTATTAAATGGCCACTTAACGTGCTCACTGCTGAGTTCTGGTAAGTATTTCTGTACTCGTTTTATGACCATTTTTCTTAGATTTTTATTAGGATTAGCTGCAGAATTTTATTATATGCCTTCCAACCATCTGCTGATTTAGTCAACGCAGGTTTTCTTTTTGTGTACTGAATTGTTATGCATGACATTTAATTGAGCACTTACTATGCACCAAGCCCTGCTCTAACCACTCTACATGTAATATCCCATTTAGTACTGACACCAACTCTGTACGATGGCACTCTTCTTATCCTGCTAATTTTACAGATGAGATTGAAGCTCAGGGAGATTAAACCATTTGGCCAAAGTCAGAGTAGTACATGGCAGGACTGGGATACAAAATATGCTCTAAGCCCTAGGCCACAGCTTTCTCCAGCTGACACAATTCCTCACATGAGGCTACCCTTGTACTTCTGGAATAAACCTTGCTTGGTCATGGAGAATTAATCTTTTAACACACTACTGTATTCAAGTTATTGTTTTACTTAGAAACATATTTAGAAATGTTGCAGATATATATATATATATATATAAACATATATATGCACACACACATAGGAAATTGGTCTATAGCTTTCTCTAGATAATAGATGGAACGGGAAATAGGAAACCTAAACACTATAAAGAGATAAGCATATTTAACTACATAAAAATCTTCAAATTTTATGGAAAAAGACATCTAAACGAAGGAAAAACAAATCATAGAAACAGTAGCCAGGGGGATTGTTGTATCTGCAATAGTAACAACAAAGGATTTATAGCCCAATATACAAAACCTCCTAAAAACTGGAAAGAAAAACAATCCAATGCCGGGTGGGGGGGTGGGGGGGCAACAAAAAGCATGTATATAGAATTCACAGAAGAAGAAGAAATACTAGTGGCCAATAAACATGTGAAGTGATGCTCAACTTCACTAGTACAAATTAACAATGGGAAGGAATTCCCTGGCGGTCCAGTGGTTAGGACTTGGCGCTTTCACTTCCCAGCTGGGTTTGATCCCTGGTCAAAAAAAAAAAAAACAAAAAAAAAAAACAATGGGATATGAATTTTACCCATCAGATTAGGAAAAAAACATCTAGTGCTGGTGGAAATGCCCAGTAAATGGTGTCCTCATACACTGTTGGTGTATGTCCTACAAAAAGGCTGAAGCTATTCAATCTGGCCTAACTTCCAGAAACTACTGACCTGGAGAGATACCCAGAGTATAGTATTCATTCATTCATTCACTCCACAATAAACACCTACCACATGCAGAGCACTTTGTTAAATCTTCGTTCTCAGAGAGCTTAAAATCAGGAGCGTGACAGCTAAAGGGAAGTGAAAACAGCAAGTTGCTGAGTGATGCCTACAGTATTAGTCCTTTTATTAAAAACACACTGATGTTTGTGAGAGCCTGGAGGAAGTTGTGAAGGCTCTGCTACACTGAAGTGGTCAACGCTGGTTCATCTCAGACTCTTGGTGTTGGAGGTTTATTACCATCTTGCTGTGCATACATCTTTTTTGTTTCGCTTGGCATGAGCATATAGCAAAAAATGCAATAACCTGTAACTTTGAGAAATCTAATAAAGAATATTGCAAACAGCTGTCATTGCACACAACAAAGAAGAGCACGAGGTCCACATCAAGTTAGCGGCAGAGCCAAGAGTCCACCCTCTGTCCGGCTGACTGACCGCAAAGCTGGGCTCTTCACTCCAGATGATACCGTTTCTCCTCACTTGAGTTCACCCACCCACACAGGGCAGAACTCAGGAAGACTGCTATGCTCATGTGGGCAGTAAGTTTCGGGAGGCAGTCTGGCAACATTTCTTGAATTCATAAGAATCACATATTTCTTGAGCTCCTATGGGTGATGTGCTATGTTTTTTTGCCTCTAGAAGCTCAGGTGGACTCACTGGAGATGATACAAAAGTGCATTTGCTATCAGGATGCATCCTGGCCTTTGGTTAATGTGTTATCCATTTCATGGGCACTCTACAAAGCGTTTCCCAACAGGCTGCTCTTTGCCTAGCATCCATTCCTCCTCCTTCTGGCAACAACATTCCAACTGGGCTTTGAGGAATCCCCCACCCCCTGGAAACAATCCCCTCCCCAGCTCCTCTGCAGGGTCCCCCTGGGTCTGTGAAGCTACCTTACCCAACGTCTCCCAAGGAAGTGCTTTTATGCTCAGGTTAGCTTAGCACCACAGAACTGTGACCAGTACGTTGTTTCCTGACTGAAAGGAACCCCATCCTTCTTGAGGAACCCCCAGCAACAGGGGTATTATGAAGCTTTGTCACTTAGGAGAAATAGCAAGTGCCTCTACAAAGGATAGACATAGAAACCTCAAAAGGCTTCAGACGTTCTTCCCACTGCCTAAGGCCCAGTGACAGTTACATCTGTTTATATCTCTACTAACAGAAAAATATTCAACTAAAGACAGAAAGAAATGAATGGCCCAGGTCAAATACCTGCTTCTCCATGAATTCTCTGATCCCTTCCTGCTGGGAGTATATGCTGTCTCTGAAGGCATCTGCCACATTTTAACTGTGTTACAGATTCTGAAATACAGAAATTGCCCCCACCAGGCTGGAAGTTTCCTGAGAGCAGAATCCCTGTCTAATTTACTAAAAGACCCCCTTGGCATTGTGGCCACATGTGACAAACAGAACCCCATGTTGCCCAGTGTACTAAACAAGTGTTTGTCCCCAAACCTGTTTATGTCAATTGTACATATAAATTGCAGGGACTGCCCTGGTGGCACAGTAGATAAGAATCCGCCTGCCAATGCAGGGGACATGGGTTTGAGCCCTGGTCCGAGAAGATCCCACATGCCACAGAGCACCTAAGGCCGTGCACCACAGCTACTGAGCCTGCACTCTAGAGCCCGCAAGCCACAACTACCGAAGCCTGTGCACCTAGAGCCCGTGCTCTACAACAAGAGAAGCCACCGCAAGGAGTAGCCCCTGTTCACCACAACTAGAGAAAGCCCACGCACAGCAATGAAGACCCAACACAGCCAAAAATAAATAAAATTAAATCTTAAATAAATAAATGCATATGTACTTATAAATATATATGGATGTGTATATGTGAATGTATATATATACATACATATACACCTCACTGTATAAGCCTATGAAATAAGTGTATAGTTGCTAAGATTTTTAAAAAGTTTAAAAACCCTAACTAAATCATAGGTGTGGGTAAGACAGGTAAGATAAGTGGACTGGGTGAAAATTTGTAAAATCTAGGATTTAGCGACTCAGGTTGCTTTACATATCCAAGTTCTCAATCCTCTTCAGGCAAAAACCAATATCAAACAGTAAATTATAGGCATAGTTTATGCAAGAAAACTGACAAGTCTGATCAGCAGATTCAAAGTAAAAGAAAAGGTCAATGAAAGATTGGCACACGAAATATAATCTTTTTTTAAAGTTAGAAATAAAATGCCTAAACTATGCATTTTTTTAATGATTCTTGCTTTACCTAACTTCTTCAGTTAGCTGACTACTGGCCAGTCTCAGTCCCATGAGACAAATGCTAAGCTACCATTGGTCAGGGGTCATATCAAGTACTGGGAACAGCACTGCCTCATGTAAAATAAACTAAGACTCAGCTGAAGGAGCTGTGCACAGGCTATGAGGCACCACACTTAGCATGGCATTAAAAACATTCTTCCCTGCCATCAGTGAAAATAGAACAGCTATACAATTTGCTTAAAGACCAGGACAAATTAATAAAAAGTATCTAATTCAGAATTCTCAATTTCCAATCTAAAAGAAAAAGCCCCAAGGAATTCCCTGGCCGTCCAGGGGTTAGGACTTGGCACTTTCACTGCTGTGGGCCCGGGTTCGTTCCCTGGTCTGGGAACTAGGATCCCACAAGCCGCGCGGTGTGGCCAAAAGAGGAAATGAACTGAAATTAAATAAATAAAAATAAATAAAAGAAGGGACTTCCCTGGTGGCGCAGTGGTTAAGACTCCACGCTCCCAACGCAGAGGGCCTGGGTTTGATCCCTGCTCAGGGAACTAGATCCCACATGCATGCGGCAACTAAGGAGCAGGCGAGACCCAGCACAAAAGAAAGACAGGAGGGGGGAGGGGGAGGGGGAGACAGGGGGAGGGGGGAGAGAGAGAGAGAAAGAGAGGAAGAGAGAAAGAGAGAGAGAGAAAGAGAAAAAGGCAGGAAGGGAGGGAGGGAGGAAGGAAGGAAGGAAGAAAAGAAAAAGCCTCAGGTTTCCCTGAAGGTACTCTGATGTTGATATGTTAACGTAATAAAACTTTGCTCCCAAATGGATAACTAATAAGGACCTGTTGTATAAAACAAAAACAAAACTTTGCTCCCACCTGGCACTCATCCACCTCCCCTCATCCACCTCCCCAAATTGAGCCTGGAGATAATGTGAAAACCCACCTGCCAGGGACAAAAGCATGATGCCTATGAGCTTTTGTGCCTGACCCAGGACAGCTGGTTAGCTACACCTGATGCAGAGATGGCTCCAAGTGGAAAAAACACTCCCTTCAGTTGGTGCTTCAGGACATCTGGGAATAAGGAGCAGAGCAAACCAGAAGGAAATGGAAATTAAATTTCTCTTACCTTACCTGTGCCAAAAGATTACAAAGCTTTGGCCTATTTGACCATTTCAAGAGTAACTTAGCCTGGGGAAGTGCTGAACACATCCCCCTTACGGAGATAGAGGTCTCCTCCTCCCCTTGGCTCACCGACAATGCCACCAATTTAATAACGATGAGATCTTGAAGTCAAGCTGTTGTGAATACACCAAAAGAAGCAAGTCCTTGCCCAAAAGAAGCGGGGTGGGGCAGGGACAGTGGCTGGAAAACAGAAATGAGGCCAATACTTAATTTTCCTTATTCTAAATTAAACCCTAGAGATGGACATATATTGGTTTGTTTCTTCTGTTTGATAACCAAAGGTCAGGAAAGCCGGATGCTCCCTATAAAAAATGAAATCAGGAAGTGTGCAGGGATGGCGCGACTAGAGAGAGACCCTCTCCTTCAGCTGCACACCTCTCAGGGCGGGGTGCTCACCCCCAGAGACTGGCTGGCTCCTCCCAGGGCTGCTCCTGATGGGCTCCACACTCTGCCCCCTGGGGCCAGCACATGGGCATGCTTGGAGGCTCCATGGTGGTCCCAGGCTCTACACACCCCTGGCTTCACTTCTTCCACACCCAGACCCAGTTCCAGGGCTCAGCAAGGTTACCCTTTCCTACAGCACCCCCATCTGACCGCATGAACCAGTCCTCAGCCAACCCCTCAGAAGGGCCTACCTGGTTTTGAAACACTTGCTAACAGAAAGGGAACAGCACAAAGAACAGCCCCACCCCCGCACTCCACACCAAACACACACTCACACATCTGTCTTACAGCTTCAGGTGGTTTTAACCTCTGCCTCTACACCACATCATATTCTGAATGAAGGGGTCAAGTCTGAAAAAGACCTTGAAACCTGACAAGTGCTCCCCACCCTATCCCCACCCAGAAATCGCTGAGTACACCCACCTTCTCCCCCCAGACTCTACAGCCCTGTCTCCACTTGGAGCCATTCCACCCACCTCCACCCCACCATACCCTCCCCTCACCGACTGCAGCTTGATGTCCATTAAGGGTTCATATGGAGCCACCAGCCACCCATCCTCACCCCCACACCACCAGCACAAAGGACACATCAAGGTCATCTTGACTGAGCCTCAGGGTCTGGCACACCGCAAAAGTCCAGAATCAGGAAGCTCGAATTTTAATTTCAAAATGTTCTACATTATCTGGTCAGGCAACTCCAAGTTGATTTCCTTTTCCTCAGAATTAATACAGAAAAAACAAGCATTAGACAGGGGAGAAACATGAAAAGGGAGACCAGGAGCTACACTGGAGACTTAAAAGAGGACAATGATAGCTAGCAAAAGAAAACTTGCTCAATGGGAAAGGAAAAGCCATCCAAACTAAACAAAATGATGCCGCTGTCATAAGCCACAAAGCTCGCCCACAGAAGTGGTCAGCAAGTCTGGCAAACATCCCAGCTGTTTAGGAAAGAGCAGTGGCCACCCAACTGGAACATCCACAAATATAAGCCAAGGGCAGCATTAAGCTGGTTAAACGAAATTTAAAAGAAGGACCTTGGAGCCTCTCTCCCCTTTCTAGCCATGCTACCACCAGACCAGCTCCAAACCACCACATCTTAGATCTCACACCACAACTGCTCATTCACACCACACGTTCATCAGGGCCTTCCAAGGCCCGCACTGTTCTGAGAGGAGAGAGTACGGGACAGACAGGCCGCTGCTTGTGTGATGGTCTAATAGAGAGGGATGGAGGTAACTTAACACGCACTGAGATCCATGTGGGAGCACGATGACTTCAGACATGCAACAGAGATAGCAGGACAGGGAGCAAATTTAGACTGAGTAGTCAGGGAAAGCCCACTGAGGAGGTGGCTTTGGTGCTATAACCAGAAGGATGAGAAAGAGCCATCCAGGCAAAGGACAGTCCAGGAAGTAGGAACCACATGTGCAAAGACTCTAAGAAGGGGCAGTTATTACTGCATCAAACATTTGCCTCTCTACATACAAACTCTACCCTTTTCTAGCCATTCCACTCTACATACAAACTCTACCCTTTTCTAGTCATTCCAGAAAACTTTCCTGAAACCCAGATCTGATCTTATCCTACTCTTCTGCTTAAAAACCTTTGTTGATTCCCAATGCCTATATAATATCCAAGTCCCTGAATTTCTCAAGCGAATTTTACTGTATGGAAATTATGCATACCCACACCACACAGAGATACAGACATCTCCACTGTCTCCATGAAGCCTCCCCTGACTACCATCTCCTGGCTGCACCCACAGCTCTCTCCCCTCACACCACTCTGACAGCTGTGGAGTCTGCTACCCGCTCCATATTTGGTTAATGAGAGGAGACATTTCCCATGGCTGGGGTGTGTCCACATCTCTGCCCCCCAACACAGACCAGGACGGAGCCACGCACATCACAGCATTCAGAGGAACACAGGACAGACATCACCACTGACACCCTCGCGCAGAGCTATGTGTGAGCGGAGGCCGCGCGCTCACATCCCAGGCTGTCTTAACTGCCCTCTGCGGCCGGACGCTTAGAGAAGAGGCTGTGTCAAGGAGCCCAAGGGTGCCATATGCCTACCAGCCCCATGCTACGGGCAAAGACCAAGACCGGCCTGCCTTCAATTCGTGGCTCTGCACCTACTAGCTGGTAAAACTGAACAAATAGCTTAGCTCCCTCTCTGAACCTGTTTCCTTTATGTGTAAAGAGGAGGTAACAGTGTTAGCCTTGAACCCCTACAGTGAGGGCTGGATATAATGTATGTGAAGTACCTCCCACACGGTAGGGGATGAACACTGATCCCTACTGTTAGCTTTCAGGCTGGTTAGCTCTCCACGGAGGAGAATTCTATCTCAAGCCCCTAAACAACACCCCTAAACGCAGCTGGCTCTTCCCCTCACAGACCTCACTGGCCACCCACCATGGTGGTTCAAGACCACCCACTCTGAGCTCAGGAGGAAAGACTGCACACACCCCTACTGGTACCATGTTCAGAAGTCAGACATGTGCCAAGAGCAGGAGTGGACAGCTACCAAGTGAAACTTAAACCCATTTTCATAAAGATACAACTCAACCTTCTATTTCCCTTACCTCCCTCCTCCCCCTCCCCACACACACACAAACGTGAAAGTAGACGGGTAAGATTGATTAATCCTGCCTCCTAATAATTAAAGCAAAAAATACATTATGCAATGAACTGGAAATTTAATTCAAAGGTTCGTATCTCAACAACCCAGGAGAGTCCAGCCTCAGGATCCATCAGCCAAAAGTCTAAAATTCCTTGAACTACAGCAGCTCAGGACTAAAACCACATAGTCACAGGCATGTGGACTGCAGTGAAATGCAGCAAAATACTTCTAAATAGCTCTCTGTACTAAACACAGTTCAGTTAGCATTTCTTGCCAAACTTCTTTCTCCTTCAAAAAGAGACACGGGGGGGGGGGGCCTTCCCTGGTGGCACAGTGGTTGAGAGTTTGCCTGCTGATGCAGGGGACATGGGTTTGTGCCCCGGGGCGGCTGGGCCTGTAAGCCATGGCCACTGAGCCTGCGCGTCCGGAACCTGTGCTCCGCAACGGGAGAGGCCACAACAGTGAGAGGCCCGCATACTGCAAAAAAAAAAAAAAAAAAAGAGACACGGGGACTTCCCTGGTGGCGCAGTGGGTAAGAATCTGCCTGTCAATGCAGGGTACATGGGTTTGAGCCCTTGTCCAGGAAGATCCCACATGCCGCAGAGCAACTAAGCCAGTGAGCCACAACTACTAAGCCGCGAGCCACAACTACTGAAGCCCGCGTGCCTAGAGCTCCGCAACAAGAGAAGCCACTGCAATGAGAAGCCCGCCCACCGCAATGAAAAGTAGTCCCCACTCACCACAACTGGAGAAAACCCGTGTGCAGCAATGAAGACCCAACGCAACCAAAAATAAATAAATAATAAATTAAAAAAAAAAAAAAAAAAAAGAGACACCAAACGAAACTTGATCCATTCTAAGCAATCCATGCTGGCCCCAACATTCCAAAGAAACATTTTCTAAAATTATTTATTGAGCTTACCATAAAAATTACAATGGCATCACAGGCATCTGGGGGAAAAATGTAGAAATTTAAATTTATGATCTAAAAGATGGTCAAAGAAATAGTATTTTTTTTAACACAATAGAAAACTCATTCTCATAGAGGGAAAATAAAAAGATCTATGTAAGTCTCACTCAGGATTTAAGGGAATCACTGAATAATGTTTTTTTTTTAATTAATTAATCAATTTTAGCTGCATTGGGTCTTCATTGCTGCGCGAGGGCTTTCTCTAGTTGCAGCGAGCGGGGGCTACTCTTTGTTGCGGTGCATGGGCTTCTCATTGCAGTGGCTTCTCTTGTTGCAGAGAACAGGCTCTAGGCGCGCGGGCTTCAGTAGTTGCGGCACATGGGCTCAGTAGTTGTGGAGCAAGGGCTTAGTTGCTCAGCGGCATGTGGGATCTTCCTGAACCAGGCATCGATCAAACCCATGTCCCCTGCATTGGCAAGTGGATTCTTAACCACTGCGCCACCAGGGAAGTCCCAATAATAATCCTTTTTAAATGCATCAACATCACTTTCCCCATGAAGGCTGCCCTGGGCGCCTGCAGTCATAGATGATATTACAAACCAACAGGTCTGAGAACTAAGGGTCCTCATATTATTCACGTCACATTTGTTCATCCCACAAATGTCTGCCTTCTATTACATGCCAGTACAAAGGTAAGAACTGTGAATTCCAAGATAAAAGGCAGTCCCTTCCCTCCCCCTCACCTAGCCCAGTGGAAGAAGACCAGCAGGTAGTCAGTCAATCATACCATACATGAGGAGCACTGGGACAGGTGTGGACCTTGCACTCTGTAGCCCCAGGGGCAGGATACCTTAGGTCAAGGAGAAGGGGGTGAAACTAGAGCTGAAGTTTGAAGGATGAGTAGGAGTTCAGCAGGGAAAGATGGTTAGAAAGGGCATTTACAGCAGATGTAACAGGGTCTGTGGAAAGCACATGTGAGAAGGGAAAACAAAGTTCAGTGTGGCAAGAGATGAGGTTGAAGGGGTAAGCAATGGCCAGATCACAAGTTTGGATTTTACTGTGATGGCAACAGGGAGCCACTAAAGAATTTTAATCTGGGGACTTCCCTGGTGGTCCAGTGGTTGAGAATCCGCCTTCCAATGCAGGGGACGCGGGTCCGACCCCTGGTCAGGGAACTAAGATCCCACATGTCGCGGGGCAGCTGAGCCCGCGTGCTCTAGAGCCCACGCGTCACAACCAGAGAGCCTGCATTCTGCAGCTACTGAGCCCACACACTCTGGAGCCCGTGCACCACAACTAGAGAAGCCCAGGTGCCACAACAAAGATCCCACATGCCGCAACTAAGACCCGATGCAGCCAAGTAAATAAACAAATAAGTAAATGTTAAAAAAAAAATAGAAGAAGAATTTTAATCTGGTTAAACAGTTCAACTGCTCCCCACTGCTGATAAGGAAATGAAGACTTAGAAGAGGGAGGCCCATAAACCACTATTTCCATTTTGTTTCCTAAGAGTTAATGACAAATGTTAAATAAAATCCCTCCTGGGCGTCCTTGGTGGCGCAGTGATTGAGACTCCACCTGCCGATGCAGGGGACACGGGTTCGTGCCCCGGTCCGGGAAGATCCCACATGCTGCGGAGCAGCTGGGCCCGTGAGCCATGGGCGCTGAGCCTGCGCGTCCGGAGCCTCTGCTCCGCAACGGGAGAGGCCACAACAGTGAGAGGCCTGCGTACTGCAAAAAAAAAAAAAAAAAAAATCCCTCCTCCAACATTGAATGATGGAAAGCATGGCCCAAAGACTTCTCACACCTGGCCTTCTCTGTGTCTCAGTTTCCTCATCTGTAAAATGGCCTGTAGCCACCCTATAGGGTAGCTGTGAGGACTAAATGGGTAACACAGGTAAAGGGCTTAGAGCAGAGGAAAAGCTCCATTGCTGTTAGATGCTGGTGATGGTACCAGTAGTGCTAGTACTAGTAATACCAGCAGTATAAGAGCCAAGAGAACTGCACACGGGTAAAAAGCGGACAAACGTTTTACTGCCCCCTGTGAAGCTGCTGGCTAGTGGTACAAAGGTGGAGGCCTCTCAGACCCCTTTGTGACTGAAGAGAAAAGAAAAATGAACACCCATTCCCTGTACACACAGTCATAAAGCTGGGCTGAGGCGGACCAGGAGCCCAGAGTGGAGCCACATTCTCTCAGTCTGATGACAGGTCACACTGCTGCCAGCCCACACAGAAGAGAACAGCCCCTCCCACCTTCCTCAACTGCAGCCACGTCCCCAGCCTGGGCACACCCCCACCCATCCAGGCACAGAAGGCTTATTGTCCCTGCACCTCTCTGTACCTGGCAGGCCTTCACAGTCACCTCTGGAAATGAGACACTGCCCGGAACCCACCCACCAGAAAGACCTTAAAGGCTCTGTGCCCAGGCATCTGGAAGGTCCAGAGCAGAGGAAGAGACCCCCTGGGATCCCAGCAGGCATCACCCAGCCCCTTACTCACATGCTGCCCAGTGGTAGCACCTCTTCCATCAAGGGGCTCAAGACATGCATGAAATAAAGAGAAAGCCAGGCTAATGTGAAACTGTCATAAAAGGTGAGAAATCAGGGTGCCTAGAACCACAACTCCCAGACCTTTGGATTTCACCAACTAAAAACTAACCCCCGCTTCAAATCTGGAGGACTTTTCAACAAACAGTACTGAAACAATTGGGACATCCACAGGCAAAAACTAAATTTCAATCCATACCTTACACCATACACAAAAAGTAACTCAAAATGGATCACAGACCTAAATGTAAAACTATAAAATCTCTACAAGGAAACATTTGTCACCTTGGTTAGGCAAAGATTTTAGTTATGACACCAACCAAAAATGCACAAACCATAGAAGAACAAACTGACTTCATCAAATTTTTTAAACTTCTGCTCTTCAAAACACACCGTCAAGAGAATGAAGACAAGCTACAGACGGGGAGAAAATATTTGCAAATCATATATAAGGACTTATATCCAGAATATATGAAGAAATCTCAAAGCTAATTAATAAAATAAACAACCCAATTTTTTAAATGGGCAAACGATTTGAATAGATAGTTCACAAAGGAAGATATACAGACAGCAAACAAGCACTTGAAAAGATGCTCAACATCACTGGTCATTAGGGACATGCAAATTAAAACCACAATGAGACACCACTACAGACCTACTAAAACGGCAAAAATTAAAAAGATGACCATACCGAGTATTGGCAAAGACATGGAGGAACTGGAATTCTCACTCACTGCTCGTGAGAAATGTAACATGGTTCAGCACTTTAGAAATAGAGAATAATTTGGCAGTGTCTTAAAAAGTTAAACCAACAACCACCATATCAACAAGTCATATGACTCTAGTATCTACCCAAGAGCTATGAAAACATAGTCTGTACAAAGACTGGTACACAAAAGTTCATAACAGCTTTATTAGTAATAACCCTAAACTACAAACAGCCCAAATGTCCATCAATAGGTGAATGGAATAACAAACTGTGGCATATCCATACACTGGATTAAAAAGAATGAAACACTGATACATGCTACAACATGGATGAATCCCAAAATAATTTTGCTGAGTGAAAGAAGTCAGACTAAAAAAACAAGTGTACACTGTATGATTCTATTTATGTAAAATTCTAGAAAATGCAAACTAATCTACAGTGACAGAAGGCAGACCAACAGTTGCCTGGGTGTAGTGAGGGGCCGGTGGGAGAAGCTATAAAGTGGCTCAGGGAAACTGGGGGGGGGGGGGCGGTGATAGATATGTTCATTATCTTGAGTGTGGTGATGGCTTAACAGGTGTGTTCATATGTCAAACGTTATCAAATTGTATACTTTAAATATGTGCAACTTACTGTCAGTTATACTCAATAAAACTGTTTAGAGTTTCGGAGAATTACATAAGGCTGCTAACTTTTTATTTTGTTAAGTAAGGATACTCTTTAAAAAACTACCAGCTCAGGCTTCCCTGGTGGCGCAGTGGTTGAGAATCTGCCTACTAGTGCAGGGGACACGGGTTCAAGCCCTGGTCTGGGAGGATCCCACATGCTGCGGAGCAACTAGGCCCGTGAGCCACAACTACTGATCCTGCGCGTCTGGAGCCTGTGCTCCGCAACAAGAGAGGCCGCGATAGTGAGAGGCCCGCGCACAGCAATGAAGAGTGGCCCCTGCTTGCCACAACTAGAGAAATCCCTCGCACAGAAATGAAGACCCAACAAAGCCAAAATTAATAAATAAATTAAAAAAACAAAACAAAACAAAACTACCAGCTCATATCAACAACACCAAAAGAAAAGACATTTTAAAACTAAAAGATACAGGACTTCCCTGGTGGCACAGTGGT
Source organism: Pseudorca crassidens (assembly GCF_039906515.1). Taxonomy (NCBI): domain Eukaryota; kingdom Metazoa; phylum Chordata; class Mammalia; order Artiodactyla; family Delphinidae; genus Pseudorca; species Pseudorca crassidens. The sequence goes on from NC_090306.1 coordinate 100,102,174, forward strand.
TAAGAATCTGCCTGCCAATGCAGGGGACACGGGTTCGAGCCCTGGTCTGGGAAGATCCCACATGCCGCAGAGCAACTAAGCCCGTGCGCCACAACTACTGAGCCTGAGCTCTAGAGCCCACGAGCTACAACTACTGAAGCCCGCGCACCTAAAGTCCATGCTCCGCAGCAAGAGAAGCCACCACAATGAGAAGCCCGCGCACCACAACGAAGAGTAGCCCCCTCTCGACACAACTAGAGAAAGCCCGTGCTCAGCAACGAAGACATAACACAGTCAAAAAAAAGAAACAAAAAACTGAAAGATAAAAGGTCACCATCTTATACTAAAAGAATCCTGCCCAAGAAAAGGCAGTTGCTAATCTTAACATATAAAAACTACACTGTGAGAACAAGGTTTCAGACCAGCTCTTGTGACCCTCTGGGCCGGGGACATGCTGAGGACTCCACAGTCCTCAGGCAGTCCCCACGCTTGTCTCCATCTCCATCCTGGAGCTACTTCTGGAGGGACGGCACTCCAGCTCCAACGCCACTGGGATGGTCACGTGTACTGTGGGACACTGCAGCTAGGGCAGTGACCCGAGACACTGTGTCCCTCCCCTCCTGGAGGACAAGAAGTCACAAGAAGAATGTGCCCTGAAAGGTTCCTGGAGCGCTGCTTTGCTGCTGCTGAAGTGAACTGACTTGTTTCTAGAAGAGCTGTTTACCCCTGAGCCAGAGTATCTGTGCTTTGCGGCAAAGAAAAGTCATATATGACAATGTTAAAGCTGTTCACTGGGAATCTTCCAGGCTTAAGTCCATGGATAAAATGGAAATAAAATATGAGCTCTAAAAAAGACCATGATATATAAACTAGAATCCTTCTGATACTGTGCCAGAATGCTAACAAGATCCAAAAGACCTCAAGTCCTAGAAGGAGACTTCGGGTAAAATGGCACAATGCAACCGGTCCTCCTCTGGTGTGCCTGATTTAATGCCAAGAACAGCTGAGCAGGGGAGGCCTGATGTTGAACCCACCTCCCCAAGCCCCAGCTATCAGACAGGGAGGGACACCTCCAAGCTCCGCAGGGTACCATAAGCAGCAGAGATGGCATGGGACAAGCACACTCAATAAATAAGTATGGACTTTGTTATTTCCAGAAGCCAGATACACAATGAATCCAGAGCAGTGAGTGCCCTGCTCCACAAGGACCCCCAGTGCACTCGTGGGAACACCCTAACCTGCACACCCAAGCCCCATCTACACACACACGCCCTGCACACAACCACCATTTGACCACCTCTCAACCTGAAGCATATGTACACGATGGCATGGTCCACCCGGTCCAGTGGGACACAGCCAGGGAAGAGGCCCAAACAGGTCTTGCAATTGGGTAAGGGGTTACTGGGACAGGGAATTATGGTCTAGAAGGGGAGGCCAGGGAAAGAAGCCACAACAGATGCCTTCTCCAACCCACCCTGCTCAAAAATCCTACAGGCTGGGCTTCAAACCTAGACTCCTCCAACCCTGCCTCACCTTTTAGACTGGAAACTCCATTTAGAATGCCTCCCGGACTCTCTCAGGACTCAACTTCCAACAATCGCACCTTGATCACATAACAAAGGGACAACTTCCCCCTCCAATCCTTGGGGCTTCTCCAGACCCAGCTGCCCAGGAAGGACAGCTGGACGCTGCAACATTTAATGAGCACTGAGCCAGACCCACAGTCCAACTGTTCCTCCATGATGTGAGATGGCTATAGAGAAACTTCACCCTGGCATTTAGTCACATTCCAAAATAACTTCAAAGGTGCAGTTTTGTGTTTGACGTGAAGTTGCAGCAAGCCTTAGAAGGAAGCAGAGATATAAAGTTATTAAACGTAAATATTTAAAGAACTAACAGCTGTTAATGCCAGGGGGATGGCAGCTTGCAAACCTCCAGTCAGAATAATGACTCTGTTATGTCAGGGGCTGAGTCAAGATCACTAATACTGTTTCATTCCACCCTCTGCAGAGAATACAAAGTTTTTTAAAGCAACTTTTCAGAAAGTTATTCTGTTCATTGGGTAGTGCCTTAAAAATTAAAACAAGAAAGTAACTGTCTGGTGTGGAAAGAACAGTGTGCATATAAATCTCCTTAGCCAAGTACTAAATAATGTGCATTTCAAATGTCACTCATAAGGCAGTTATTTGGGACTGAGGATGGAATTATGCAATCTTGCTAACAGTAAATATATATTTGGTAACTTCAAGTGTCTGTAACGTCTACCATGTAGAGGCCTGAAAGCATGTTCCACTCATGTTTCCAGCCTTGAGCAAGGCAATTTGATGTGACAGGTGAAAAATTTCTGACCGCTAAAGGAACCAGTCAGAGAATGGACATGTCCAGGACAAAATGGTCACACTTAATTTTTGTTGCCATTTCTGATGATGTCCTCAGGCCTGGCTTGCTGAAATCCACAATCGTAAGCTGCAGACTGATCAAAAGCACCACACTTCCTAGCTATGAGGCCTGTCACTTAAACTCTCTAAGGCCAGCTTTCCATCTGCAAAACAAAGTTGTCATAAGAATAAATGTAATCATGCATGGAAAAGTAGCGCACCTGGCACAAAATACGCCTCAATAAATATTAAATCGTTAAAAATCTATGTGATAATGATGGTGACGTCAAAAGCCAGTTCAGGAAGGTGAAAGTTGGAAGTGAACTGGGAGGTTGGCAAAGAGCCTAACCCCAAGCAGGCAGGATGAGGCCTGAATGCTCCAGCCCACCGAAGCTGACCTTCCCTCCATAAGGGACACGAGTTGTCTAACCATATTCTGTCTCCCCCGACTAGAATGTATGGTCTTGGTCTACTGTGTTCCTGCTGTAACCCCAGTGCCTAGAACTGTGTCTGGCACATGACAGAAATTCAAATATTTGTTCAATAAATGAATGGGGATTTAGGAACCTGTCAGAAGTGAATGCAAAAATGTTTGTGTCCATTTTGCCGGGTGGGGGCGGGGAGCGGATGGAATCTGTTTTCATGAAATTCTGAAGGAGATCTGAGACCCAAATAAAGGTCAAGAAGCACAGTGCTGAGTTTCAAGCACATATATCAGAACACTGATGACCAAGGTTAGGTGAGTAAGGAAGTAACATTGCAGAGCAAAATCTAACAAAGAGGAGAGCTTAAGTTTGTGGTTTGGATTTGGGAATGTACTTTGCAACTAGAGCCTTACGTTAAAGAGGAGCAGGAATTTGTTGAATTAAAAAATATAGGGACTTCCTTGGTGGTCCAGTGGTTAAGAATCTGCCTTCCAATGCAGAGGACGCGGGTTCAATCCCTGGTCAAGGAACTAAGATCCCACATGACGTGAGACAACTAAGCCCGCACACAGTAATTACTGAGCAAGCGAGCCACAACTAGAGAGAAGCCTGCGTGCTGCAACGAAAGATCACATGTGCTGCAATGAAAGATCCCACATGCTGCAACTAAGACCTGATGCAGCCAAAAATAAAATAAAATAAAATAGAATAAAATATTAAAAAAAAAATAAAAATTAAAAAAATATATGTATCAGTCTGCCCCAGGAAGGCACCCTAGGAGACACTAGTGAGGGTGAACCAGAATCAATGCCTCAGAGAATCGAGGGATCCAGCAGAATTCAAGACACCTCAGGTGTAAGTACCTTCTTTGCTCCCATGGAGACTTCAGATATTCCTCCTGTTTGAACCTGGTATGGATTCTGAGCTCCCAACCTTGCTTCCAGTTCACAGTTCGGCCCAGCCACAATGGAGACTCCATCTCCACAATATGCCCTGATCCTTGAGGAGGCATGCAGATGCCAGACATACAGAAAGACATATACTAAAGTACAGGGCAAACAACTACTGAGCTTGCGCTCTAGAGCCCGTGTGCCACGGCTACTGAAGCCCGCGCGCCTAGAGCCCGCGCACCACAACGAAGAGTAGCCCCGGCTCCCCGCAACTAGAGAAAGCCTGTGCGCAGCAACGAAGACCCAATGCAGCCAAAAATAAATAAATTTATTAAAAAAAATTTTTTTTTGAAAAAAATGTACAGGGCAAGAAAAGGGCAACAATAAACATCTACTGAATTCTCCCCCCAAAAGGACCCTTTTTTAATATTAACAAGGTCCTTAGATCCCTAGATGATAGTACTTTTCGCATTCAATGATTGAGGAAATCAAGATGACAAATGGCTACGATAAATTCAAGCTTTAAAATGAGTTGGTATTTTGAGGGGCTTCCCTGGTGGCGCAGTGGTTGAGAATCCGCCTGCCGATGCAGGGGACACGGGTTCGTGCCCCGGTCCGGGAGGATCCCACATGCCGCGGAGCGGCTGGGCCCGTGAGCCATGGCCGCTGAGCCTGCGCGTCCGGAGCCTGTGCTCCGCAACGGGAGAGGCCACAACAGTGAGAGGCCCGCGTACTGCAAAAAAAAAAAAAACAAAAAACAAACAAACAAAAAAAAACAAAAATGAGTTGGTATTTTATTCATTGTAAGCACAGCCATCATTTTTATACAGTAACATATAAATGTTTTGTGTGTCTGTGTGTCTTTGCTTGTGTACAGAGACAGTAAAAAAAAAAAAAAAATCCACCTACAAAGTATGCCTGGTGGGTATAGTTGTGAGTGAGCCATCCCTTTGTAATCATCCCCTAGCGTCCTGGAGAACCAGGGTACCTGTGGGGAACCACCAGTGCACTGAAGAGAGAACCTTGAGGCAGATCTGGGTCTAAGGAGTTATTAAGCTTCTGTGAGCCTGTTTTCTCAACTGTAAAGTGACAATCAAAGAGCCACGTGGCAGGACAGTTGGGAGGCTCAGAGGCACACAATGGCTACACTAAATGGGGCTCTTAAAGTGCAGCACTCCCCCAACCAAGTACAGGACACATACTCATTCATCCAGTCCTCACACCAATCCTATCATTATCCCCATTTTAGAGGTGAGGTAACTGAGGCACAGAGAGATCAGTAACTTTCCCAGGGACCCACCATAAATTGCAGAACTGGGATTCAAGCCCAGGCAATCTGCCTGCAGAGCTCGTGATGTGATAAACTTGCCACGTAACACCTGCAGCACAGAACACCAGGCTGGCCCATAACCAGAACTCCGCAGGGCTTGTCCCACTGCTCCAAGAAGGCCCTCCTACAGGGGAGAGCAACCTGGGACCAAAAGCCAGCCCCCCATCAACAGCAGGAGCCTTTGCAGCCCCTGTAGATACTGAAAATCTTCTACCCCTACCCCAGGGAGGGAAAGTTCCCTCTTCTTACCCACCCCCCCAGGAGTTCGGGGTGGGGTGCAGTGGGGCGTAGGTTGCTGACAGAGTTCGCTTCTCAAGAGTGGGCCTCCACCTCTTCCAATCACACTACTAACATTAAGTTTCTGTAAGGCAGGGATTTAAAGGTTTGGGGTTTTTTTTTCCCCTGCCTCTTTACTTGTTAGTTAAGAGAGCATGTTATTTTCAACTATTTCTAAATTTCATGAACCTGGAAGTTCCTACTGGAAGTTATAGACAAAAAGCACAAGTCCAAAATAGCAATTCTGGAGCAAAAAAAAAAACTTCAAGGAAGGTGACCTGTCTGAACTTTAAAGGGAGACAATGAGGGGCTTCCCTGGTGGCGCAGTGGTTGAGAGTCCACCTGCCGATGCAGGGGACACGGGTTCGTGCCCCGGTCCAGGAAGATCCCACATGCCGCGGAGCAACTAAGACCGTGCGCCCCAACTACTGAGCCTGCGCTCTAGAGCCCACAAGCCACAACTACTGAGCACGCGCGCCTAGAGCTCATGCTCCACAAGAGAAGCCACCGCTGTGAGAAGCCCGCACACCACAACGAAGAGCAGCCCCGCTCACTGCAACTAGAGAAAGCCCGCGCACAGCAATGAAGACCCAACACAGCTAAAAATAAATAAATAAATTTTTAAAAATAAAGGGAGACAATGAGACAGCCCAGCCCAGCCCACCCCCAATCAAGCAACTTCAGACCCACACCTGCAAAAGCAAGAAGGAAAGAAAGAAATCCAAAAGATAAAAAAAGTCTTGTACTATACCAATCACTTCACTCGGTTTTCATAAAAGGAAGCATGCTGCAGCACTCCAATTATCCAATCAAATTATTTTTTTTCCGTGACTTCCGCATGGCCAGGACTACCACCTCAGGCCCCACTTCAAGGCCCTTTTTTTGTGGGACTCTCAGGTAAGGCCTACCTCTGGACTCCAGTCACCGGCCCCAGTTCTAAGAAGCAGAAGAAACTTGATGGAACACCGTGCACCTGTCCAACCCAGAATAAAGCTGGGGTTAAGGGCTGCTAAGGAATCATGCTTCATGGTCCAAAGGTCCATGTCCTGAAATAAAGTAGCCCCATTCCATTACATGCCACACCCTGCCAAGCTGGCGCAATTGGGCAGAGATTTCTCAGGAAATAAAACAGGAAACGTGGAAAGGACAAAGGGGAAGCCAAAAACGTGTGCCTCTGGGGCTTGGTAGTTACCATCCAGCTTGGCTGAGAAGCCATAAGGATGTCTTGGGACTTCCACCCAGCCTCTACCAGAGCCTTCACCACACACACAACCAACAGCTCAGCCACTTACCCAGGCAACAGCCAACTCAGACATGTTTAGGCATCTGTGGAAACCAGGGCAAAGTACAATTTCCATACTTCTGATAAAAACACAGATTACCAAGCACAGAGCAAAATATTACTCTAAAATTTGGGTTTATTGACTAAATAAACAGGTGGGGAGGGGAAGCAGGAAGCTAGGCAGCACCTAGCTGAGCCAATGCAGTCAGATTAGCCCTACAGTGCTGGCATCAAAAACCTACTTGCGCCTGAGAAACAAAACTCTTGTTATGCTTCTGTGTTGTTTGTGATTAGTTCCTCTTATTTCTACCTGAGTACATACTAATGTTTTCTGTTTTGTTGTGTTGTGAACGTCAGACTTTCTTAGCTAGGATAAGAGGAACCAAGAAAAGAGGAGTTTTTGCCCAGGATGAGGCCAGAGAACTAAAGAGGAAGCAGCCTTCTGCGGGTGGAGGAGTGTGATGGAGGCACAGCAGGAATCCAGGAGAGAGAACCCGAGGGTGAGAGTTGAGGTCTGGCCACTGCTCCCCACCTGGGGCCCTCCTTGTCCCTGCTAAGCACCTTTTCCTTTGCAAACCCTGAAAATGAACCACCAGGAAACTAGGACTCCACTTAATCTTCAGGTGAATACCTAAGGAACAGTGGAAGGTGAAAAAGTAAGCCAGCCCATGGTGAAGGGACATGGTAAAGGACACAGTGACTTCAGAACAGAAAAACAAACAAGACAAAAAAGAAAAGAAAAGGAAAAAAAAAGTGTAAGCACCAACACTATAAACCTCCCAATACTTCTCGGACTTCCCTGGTGGTCCAGTGGTTAAGAATCCGTGCTTCCAGTGCTGAGGGCACGTGTTCGATCCCTGGTCGGGGAAGTTCCACATGCTGCGCACTGCGGCCAAACAAACAAACCTCCCAGTACTTCTCTGAGATGTTTGCCTCTAGCAATGGTAGGAATGTCCGTGAGAGCAGCATCTAGAAGCTACACAGGCAAAATCCAAAGGATCTCGAGATCCCCCAGGCTGTCCTGATGTGTGACGATACCAGCAGAAACAACCTTGCATGGTCTTTCCCACTATGCGTATTTCAAGTGAGGAAAAGAAAAGAAGAACAAGTTCAGAGAGACTGTGGTTCAGAGTATCATGACAGCTGAATTGATGAAGGAATGCAACCACAAACATTTACAACCTAGGGAATGCAGAACATTGGCTCAGGTGATCAATAAAGAAAGTAGTAAGGACTTTTTCAAAGACTGTTTCTTGTTTATGAAAGTAAAAACATCTAATTCAAGTAAAATGATATCCAGAAACTTAGGAGGAAATGTGACTCATTTAAGAAAACCTCACAAAAGTTTATCTCACAGATACTTGGAAGTTCTAAAGGCCAAAGCATTTTAAAGAGAAAAAAAAAAACTCCCTCAATTTTTTTCATCCATAAATATCAGAAAGATAAACCCAGAAGCAACGGAGTAGGCTTTCAAAACACTCTAAGATGTTCATACCCTTTAATCCAAGATTTCTATTTCTGGGAATTTGTACCCAGGAACTAATTACACAAATGAGAAAAGAAAAATGCAACTGTAAACTGCAAATTCATCTAGAATAGCAAAAAAAAAAAAAAAAGTGGAAATAACCTAAAATGTCCATCATTAGGGGAATGTTTTAACCTCATTACATTAACAGAATTAGGGCTTCCCTGGTGGCGCAGTGGTTGAGAGTCCGCCTTCCGATGCAGGGTACACGGGTTTGTGCCCCGGTCCAGGAAGATCCCACATGCTGCGAAGTGGCTGGGCCCGTGAGCCGTGGCCGCTAAGCCTGCATGTCCGGAGCCTGTGCTCCGCAACGGGAGAGGCCACAACAGGGAGAGGCCCTCATACCGCAAAAAAAAAAAAAAAGTACGTAAAGAAACATTAACAGGATTACATAACCATTAAAAATCTTTTTAAGGACAATGATAAAAACATGATATTTGATAAAATATTTAAGGGAATCTGATGAATACAATTGTGACAGTGTAGATTGACGAGAAGGGGACAACCACATGTAGCCAGTATAGGCTTCAAATTGTCTCCCCTGTTTACAACACTAATGACCTTGGACTAAGCACATGATCTCACTACCTGCAGGGCCCTCATGTTCAAACTGGTAACCTCAGAGTCTTGAGTGTTGCTGTGAAGACAGAGGCAATGCCTCTTGCTTCTTCTGAAGCATGGAACAAAGCAGTCAGTAGGTGGCAGCTACTGCTTCTAAGATACATAAAAACCCCATGCATATGCAAAGTAAAATACAAAGTTCTTTATTAAAAAAAATCTATTTTCTATGTTGTACCTTCAATTTTTAAAAGACTAGAAAGCAAAAACAAAAAAAAAGCCTTTTGACACAAAAGTGACAAATATTTACAAGCATAAAAACAAAGATCTGGGCTTCCCTGGTGGCGCAGTGGTTGAGAGTCTGCCTGCCGATGCAGGGGACACGGATTCGTGGCCCGGTCCGGGAGGACCCCGCATGCCGCGGAGCAGTGGGCCCGTGAGCCATGGCCGCTGGGCCTGCGCGTCTGGAGCCTGTGCTCCACGGCAGGGGAGGCCACAGCAGTGAGAGGCCCGCGTACTACAAAAAAAAAATTGCTCTAATTTACCTGTACAAATGATGTTCATTTGATATCACAATATCAACAAAATGTGAAGCTCTTTTACAAAGTGTAGTGCAAATGAATGCTTTAAAGAAATGTAATTTCTTCTCCCCTAAATAAGTGCTCTTTCTTTTAATTTTTAAAATTTATTTTTTATTTATTTGTTTATTTATTTATTTATGGCGGCGTTGGGTCTTCGTTGCTGTGCGCAGGCTTTCTCTAGTTGCGGAGAGCGGGGGGCTACTCTTCACTGCGGTGGCTTCTCTTGTGGAGCACGGGCTCTAGGTGCGCGGGCTTCAGTAGTTGTGGCTTGCGGGCTCTAGAGCACAGGCTCAGTAGTTGTGGCGCACGGGCTTAGTTGCTCTGTGGCATGTGGGATCTTCCTGGACCCCGGAAGGGCTCAAACCCGTGTCCCCTGCATTGGCAGGCGGATTCTTAACCACTGCGCCACCAAGAAAGTCCCTCCCCTAAGTAAGTGCTTTTTCAATCTCATATGACACCAAGGCGAGGCAAGAGCATTCCCACCGAAGCCAGGAGCTCTGGACTGTTTAGAAGCCTCTCCCTTTCTGCCCTTATCTCCCCACTGCATAAATTATTGCAAACTTTTGGATTATCTTAATCAAGTTAGTTGTAGGCATAGATCCTGTCTTAAACAAAAGACCACATAACTTGCCTCTTTTCTATGTTTCTGAGAAGTGGGGAAGGAAGATTAACTTAAAGATTTTTTTCATATTTGAGGGCAAGTGACTCAGAATACACTTATTCAAGACAGCAGGTAAGTGTGGCTTCAGAGCCAGGCTGAGGGTCAGCTCTGCCGGTGACGCTGTGAAGGTCACTTCATCTCTCAGAGCTTTGGTTTACTCATGTGTAAAGTGAACTTTATCTTGTTGCAAGAATTAAATGAGCAGGAGCGTAAAGCTTCTTGTACGGTCCCTCAGAAAGCCCCAGAGGCCTGTCCCAGACGGTGATGCCCTGCCCCCGATCTACCCCCCTCACTGGCTGCCCTCGCTCCTCAGCTGATGGCTACCTTCACTGGTGCAGAGGGCACAACTGCTTCCTTAATTAAAACATTGTCATGTCCAAGCTAAACAGCACCCAGGTAGGCCCGCTCCATCCTCCAGCAATCAGTCAGCTACAAAACCCACCAACAGCAGGCCTGGAGGTCCACATGGGGTGCAGAGCCTGCTCTGGGGTTCTTCTGAAGACCACAACTCACAGACGTGGCGTGCTCAGTTGGCGACAACATAACTGGATACAATGGTACTTAAAAATATGAAAATGTTCACAAACTATGGTTTGGGTATCACTTTACAATAATAAAATTTCATTTATTCAATAGGAAACTTCAAAGCACTAGCCACAGCTTATTCTATATGTGAAAGACCACCCTGCAGGCCCCAGCAGAGATCCCCATAACTAGGATCTCTAAGAGCTACAGACTTGGGCTGAGGCCCACCTGGGGTCCTGGCTGGCCAGCCTCAGTCAAAACCAATGACCCTCCAGTCCTCCCTCTTATCCTCCTCTGAAAAATGAAGAGGGGAGCAAACCAACAAGGCTGTTCTGAAAACAAAATCAGGACTATGGGAAAATTCCTGGTAAACTGAAAATGCCTACACAATCAAGCCATTCATATATATATTTTTTAAATTACAGAGTCAAGTTATTACTTAAATATTAATTCTAAAAGTAAAAGGCCAATGGAACAGTTTGGAAATCAAGGAGAAACTTTCCGTACTTCTACAACCTTAACTATAGTTGCTGTATATTGTTTTAATATTTTACACTTGTGATGAGTATACCTATTGCTTTACAATTTGCTTTTTCAAGCCTTTAAATTTTTCATTACTTAAGTATGAGCTACTGTCACCATCACACATGGTTCCTTCCAATTCTGAGTCACTAAGGCTAGTCACAACACCAAGGGTCAGGCTTTCTATAACCTAGGTAACATTCAACTCAAGCACAAAATCACCAACCCAGATGGGAGCAAGGCCTCTGTGTGGCAGGGCTGCCCTCAAAATCCAGGAAGGAAAAGATCGCCCTCAAGCCTTCACCCCAACAAAGGGGACAGAATCAGAGAGAAGCCTGGAGGTGGAAAGAAGAGACAAGACAGGCCCTGTGAGGGGCGGGATGGGAGTGTGTTCCATGCAGGGTCAGAAGCCTCATCCATGTCGACAACCTCAACAGCATCCCTGTGACCCTGAGTCACCAAGGAGAGGTCCGAGTATACTGAATACACTTAGGCTGAGAAAAGAATAACACATCTTAGAAGGATTTTCAATAGAATTGGATAATATAACATCAGTTTGAGCCCTTTAAACGTATATTTCTCTTAATTAGCGAATTCACTCAAGTAGACCCTGCACTTTGAGCGATACCGAAGTTACTGCGCTGGCACCATGAATCAGGCACAGGTGCTGAGCTCTCGGGGTCTATGGTCCGCTCCCTCACACTGCCCTCCCCAAGTTGTATGAGGAGGGGGCTGTCAATATCCTGGTTTTGGAGATGTTGAAATATTTGGCCAAGGAAGACCACGGTTACCTAGTAGTAGAGCTGGCACTCAAACCCAGGGCTGTGTGGCTCTGAAACCATGTTACTTCCTATACCTTACTGCAAATACTACCTTTTTTCTGCAGGAACTGGCGGTGGAAGTTACACACTAACTGCATGGATTTGGGAGCATAAGTCATATGAAAAGAGAGGCAGAACCCAGGCAGCTGCTGTATTACCAACTAAAAACATAAATTCAGGCAAAGGAACTGAGTTAAGACTGACGCCAGTCCTACTGTGGAAGCCCCTCTCATCAGAGTTTAGCACTGCTTCCTAAGAACTTCCACACTAATCCTCGAGCCTCCAGGGACATAAGTGACTTTTGTTAAAATAAGCCACTTGAATCACCCCTCCCCCATCTGCATTTCTGACTTCTCACCTGACGCTCTCTCTTCTGTGCAGAGCTTCAACCTGCTGTGTCTACTACCCCAAAACAGCTCCCTATTGAACTCCATCTTCCAGGAGGAGGTCCAAACCCGAGCTTGGCCTGCAAGGCAGGTCACACAACCTGAAGTCTGCCCACCCAGCCTTCCCCTCCTCCACCCTCAGCAGCCCCTTCACACCGTCAAGCTCTTTACAATGCCGTGCCTCTGCCTGGGCCTCTCCTTCCAGTCACTGCCACCTGGAGAGCGCCTGGAGAGTGGCAAAACCACTCCGAAGTCACCTCCCTGAAGGCCAGCTTCTGTGCAGTGTCCTGAGGGCGGTCAGATCCACCCTCCTCTGTCTGCCCCTACTTTGTACACACTCCCATCTGCTACTGTCACAAAGATGGGATCGCTTCTAAGCTCACGTCCTGACAGTCACCTGAATCTCGGGATCCCAGAACTGTGAGGAGAGACAAGTGTCAGGGGCACTGCACACACAGTGGCCAGGAAGGCTCCCTTCGACCCACCTTGCCCAGCTCCCATCATCGGCGTACACTCCTTCCAAACACTCAGCCCAGGAGTGAACTTTAAATAAAAAGCAGGCACTTCGACATAGCAGCCTAATGGAGTTCCCCAGCTCATCACTGACAACTCTGCCGCTCTATCAATATATAAATCACAGACAGGCCTCTGGAAAAAAAGAGCCAACAGATGCAAGTTTCCTGGTCAGAGAAGGGCCCGTGAATACTAGCAGACCTCAAGGCAGGTTGTGTAGTTAACTGGATGCCATCCCTGCACGGTGGCAGCAGCCTGAAGTCTACACTTCATCGTGGGCCTTGGCCTCTAACAGCCTCATCTCCTCACCAATGCCTCTCTGGCGAGCAACTCACCTAGGGAAGCTGACACATGACATCACGCTTTATGTTCGATGTCAGTGAGAGGCTGTGCATGTCTGCCTCATCCTCTCCAGTACTCTAAAGAAATGCACTGTGAAATGAGCAAATACCCTTTTCCATGCCTGGAGAGTGAATGATGTCGGCCAGTCTCCTTACAGGTATCAGACATAACATAATAGGAAGACTGGAGGACACACACATATACCACATTTGAGTGGTACCTACTGTATACCATCCTATTACCTCCATGTCTGATTATTCAGAACATCTTTATTATGATGATTCTTTTCATCAGTAATAAACCATTTAACATCTGTGAGGCTTTAAAGTTTAGTATTTTTTTTGCTTACACAAGCCCTTTATATAGCTGATACACTGTATTCTGTTAATAAACTGAAAAAAAAACAGTCCCTAAAATATTCAGAATCTGGCCAGAAGGCCACAAGAAGTCACTGTTGGATAGTCATGGTCATTGGCACAATCCACACCCAACTCTCAAACCCACCCAGCAGCTCTGGGCCCAGGGAGGGGCCTCTCAGGCTGCAGGAAAAGTCTCATCTGTGAGGACATATTCGACAGAACAAGTCAAATGTTTGGAATTTTCACTTAACATTTATTTCACAAGTTTCTCAAGTACCACTCAACTGAAAAGTAATCATCTCAATGTACTCTTTAATCAATAAACATGAAACAACTCTGCTCAAAACGCTCAAGTCCCACAAATGTTTCCCTATGAAAAGTATGGCACAAAAAAATAACAAAAACAAAATAAGTAACCTTTTGACAGTCAGGCAGAAAGGTGTTTAGTGATCCAAATTCAGACCAAAAAAACAGTCCTTTCAGCAGATGCACCAGTATTTCCTCTGCAAGTGACACATTCTGGGATATCTACACTGCCAAACATAACCAACCACCAAGGAAGCAAAACCTAATGGAAAAACCCCAAGCTGGCAACCAGGAGCCCTGACTCTGGTCCCAGGACAGGCCGCTGGCTGTGTAACGCTACTAAAGTGGTGGACAGGTCTGGTACCCCTTTCTCCATCAGAAGAAGGAATATCCATCACCACCCACACTGTTCAGAAATATTCTGGGGACAAAAAATGAGAGGTGAAAATGCTTTGGAATGTGTCTTCCATAAATACAAGTCATCATTATTATTAGCTCAAAGAAGACCAGGAAAATAGGATTACAGAATATCAGAGGTGAGAGGGAGCTTAGAGATGGGATGATCCAGGAATTCCTAATCTGGGGTCCAGGCCTCTGATGCTGTCCACAAGTGTGCTTTCTGGGAAGAAGTCCATAGTTGTTATCAGATTCTCAAAAGGTTAAGAACCTCCAAGGCTCTCCTTTTACAAACATGAAAACTGAGACCATAAGATATGTGATTGTCCTAGGCCTCAGGGTTAGTCAGGAAAAGGCTGGACAGAGCCCAGGGTTCCTAGTCTCCATCTATGCTCCTCCCCCTCTACTATCGCACATTCCAGGGAGGAAAAAAGTCACATAAAGCTCACATAGCTAAATAAATAATTTTTTTAAAAATGGGGCTTCTCTGGTGGCGCAGTGGTTAAGAATCCACCTGCCAATGTAGGGGACACGGGTTCGAGCCCTGGTCCAGGAAGATCCCACATGCCGCGGAGCAACTAAGCCCCTGTGCCACAACTACCGAGCCTGCGCCTTAGAGCCTGTGCTCCGCAACAAAGAGAAGCCACCGCAGTGAGAAGCCCGCGCACCACAACGAAGTGTAGCCCCCACTCGCCTCAACTAGAGAAAGCTGCGCGCAACGAAGACCCAACGCGGCCAAAAATAAATTAAAAAAAAAACCAAAAACCACCACACACGTGGTTTCTAAAGTTATAGCAAAATTTCCATCCTTTTTTTTTTTCTTAATGCTTCTGAGGCCTTTGATCGCTGAGGCCTTTGATTGTTGAGATAGCATTTTATTCATTCTATATTCTCATATGCTGTTCTTTCAGTGCCTAAGGTCAGGAAACACTCAGATGATGTTTTAATATTGAAAATAAAGATTTTATTCTAGGAAACAAGAAAACTAGACTACATGATGCTGTTTTATTAAGCAAACAGATAAACATACAATCATGGGAATGACTACAAGCTAATATATAACATAAGTAAGGAGTTTTTGTCATTTTGTGTTTTTAATTAAAATACCAAAGCTTGTGCTCTTAGATGGCCACTGCCCCTCGAATAGCTACCATTGGAACCACACATACGCCAAGAATGTTGCATTGTGCAGAATACTCTGAGAATTCTTCTTTTAACACTGCCTTCAGTCAGCATAGCATAATCGTCTGAATACCACCAGTCTCAAGGCACTCCTACACAGTCATCCCAGGGACCACTACTGGGCCCATCAGGAACCAGGTTTCAGGCACTGACATGCTTTCAGGTATGCGAAGGATCAATGCCAGGGCCATAAAGTAAGGTCTCTACCTGTGGAATGCACACTGACTGACTTCGTAACTAACGCACTGCTGCGCTGCCTTCAGGTATGCCGCTGCACTTCCAAACAATCTTAATTGGAAAAAAACTGAGCCAGCACTATCGCTCATGTGAATGTGGTCATTACCCAAATAATCTACAGGGTGGCCTCCACAAAGTCACCAGTACAATCTGATGGCAGATAAGGCAGGCCCGAGTCAGATGGGAGGTCCAGGTAAGGGTAGCCAGAGAGCACTTGGTAAAAGCTATCATGATCTCTAAACACAAGGTGCCATTACTATTATTAAGGAATCTATGCCACCTTTTTGATATTCCATAACATCCTGGAATCAACTGTGACCTGGTCAGAAGAAGGAAACCTGAGCACCAGGCCCTTAACTTGGTCTGCACAGATTATTATTTAAGTGAATAATTATTATTATTTAAGTGAATAATAATTATTCAAGTGAATAATAAGAAATGAAAAAATGTAAGGACAAATGCCCCTCATCTCCCACCCCAGAAATTGCCTGGCCATCAGAGATCTGGACTGGGCATCCAAGACTGGGAAAGACAACTTTATCTCCCAGCAACAAGCCATGTTCAAAACCTAGATATTGGGACTTCCCTGGTGGTCCAGTGGTTAAGACTCCACCTTCCAATGCAGGGGACCTGGGTTCGATCCCTGGTTGGGGAACTAAGATCCCACATGCCGCGGGGCAACTGAGCCCATGCGCCCAACTAAGATCTGACACAAATGAATGAATGAATGAATGAATTTTTAAAAATCAACACGCTTTATAAAAAAGGACATGGAGTATTTATTTAAAAAAAAACAGATACAGCTTTCTATATATGCCTGCTGTTAGATCATTTAAATATTATGACCTATATCTTATACATTTGAGACTAAAAGTAATAAAGTTTCAGTTCCCCAACAGCATGAGCTAAGAATGATATTTCCATTCAAATGAATTTTTATTCTTCCCCAAAAAAGTGAATTAAGAGTGCAGACCTAATCACTCATCTATTCCTCTGTGTTACGTTACTTTCCCAAGTAATAAATATCATCAGCCTAATGGCCAGTTTCTTTAAAGCTGCAAGACAATTGTCAAAAGAAAAACACACCACAGGAAAGTTTTTGATGTAGTGGTCTCATATCTCAACTAACATAACCTCACCAAGGAGACTGTGAAACTCTAGAATTAAGTTTAAGTGCACACAGATTATTGTTTCCCATGTGAATCAAGAGAAACCCCAGTTGCACTGGCTCCCATTCAATGCCTCTATGGGGAGGCTGCAGGCAGGCTTGTGAATCAAGTGTAATAAGAACTTTCGTGCAAGAAGGGGAGGGCTGGCATTCAACTGAGCCCACCTGGTTGGCTCCCTTGCCCTGGGTTAAAACAGAACTTCAGCATATTGGGATAACTGAAGAGGAAGGAACTGCAGAGAAGGGAAGGAATTGGTGTGAGCTCACCGCCCGTAGCCCAGGTTTAAATTCTCTGAGCTGGTCTCCTGATTTTCATCAGGACAGCCAGGGTGTGTTTGGTAAACAGTGTAATGAGTAGCCGTGGAGTCTCTGAGCAGCCAACCCTCCTTAACCACAGGAACACAGGACAGTTGGGGTAAAGGAGAGAAGACAAGACCCAGGAATGGTGCACAGACCCCACCTGAAGGCCGCCTTCCCTCAGGCACCCAACCCGAGAGCAGCATCCTCAAAGGCTGCAGCTGTGTGGGACTCCCGGCGACAGCACAACTCGCTCCCCTGACCAACTCCTCTGAAAAGAAAACCAGCCTTCCCAGGTGGAGCTGAAACCCAACAAGCCACTGAAACTGAGCAGCAGCAGAAATCACTACCTCTCCAATCCTAGGCCTCTCCGGATGCCCCAGCAGGCTGGAAACTCACGTTTCTAAAAATGACAGTCTGGGAAAACTACGAGGGGCAACCGGGCAAACACCCCCAGCCTCTCCTGCCCGTTCCCCCAGTCCTAGGACCCGCTCACAAAGAACGGCTTGCCATCCCCCCGCCCCACAGAGCCAGAAGAGGGACAGGGAGGGTGGGAAGGAAGGAAATGGAGGACGGTCATCAAAGCGCCCCAAATACGCGCGTCCGCATATGTGTCCCGCCTGCTCTGGCCGCCCCCTCCCCTCCAGGCCACCCTCGGGCCCAGCCCTGCCCTCTAACCGGCGCCAACCGGGCCCCCTCTCCTCCGGCGCGGCTCCCCGAGACGCCCGCGCTTCCCCCAGGGAACCCCTGCACCCCTCGGCTTCCCCGCATCCCCTCCCCAAGTCTCTCCTAAAGTCGTCCGTCCCCCCTTCTGCGGCAGCGCTCTTGCCTCCGCGGGCCCCGCTCCCCAACTTCTCTCTCCAGCAAGCCCTCAACCCGAGAACTCGTCCTCTCCTCTGTGGCGCCCCCGCACCAACCCCGCACCCCTCGGCCCCCAGCTTTCCTCAAGCCCAGCCCACCCGCCCTCCGGAGGCCCCTCGACGTCCTCTCTGGCGCCCCCCTCGGCCCCCGGACGCCCCTCGGCGCCCGCGGTGGCCCCAGAACACACCCCCTCCCACAGCGACAGGAAGTTCGCCCGCCGGCGGCGCGGCCCCAGAGGCTGCCCTCGGGCGCGGAGCGCGGCCCCAGCGTGGCGGCCTGACAGGGCGCGGGCCCGGCCGCCGACCAGCGCCCCGCGTCCGTCCGCGGCGCCCCAACCGTCTCGGCGTGCCCCTCACCTTGGCCGCTGTTCGCCTCCCGACACGCCGCGCACCCTTCTCTGGCCGCGACCGCGTCTTCAGCCCCGGCTCCGGCCCCGGCCCGGCTCCCGCCCTGGCTCCCGCCCTCGCTCTGGCCGCACTGTCCAGCCCTGCCCTGCCCCGCCGCGGCCGCTTCTGCCGCCAGCCCCGAGCGCCCCGCCCCCGCCGCGCCCGCTGTGCTCGCGCCATTGGCTGCTGGGAACCTGCCCCGCCCCACAGCCCCTTCAGCGTCCCTGATTGGGCCAGAGGAGCGACGAGGCGGCACGCCCCCTAGCGCGCCAAAGGGACCTCCCGTGGGCGTCATTGGCGACTACCTTTGTCAATCAAAGGGGGAGAGCCTGCTTAACCGAGGAGAGGGCGGCTGGGGTCACTTTCCCCGAGTCGCTCAGAGGCTGAGGTCCGCAAGACTTACTTCCTGGAGTCAGAGTTTCGGCTTTGCGGGCGCCCAGAGGTGGCGGCCGCGGGAGGGTCGCACCGCACTTAACTGGGAATTCAGGGAAGGTAGTCTTTCTGAAAGTTTTCTCCCCTAACGCACTCACAGAAGCCAATGTCATCAGGGCTTCCTCAGATTCACTTGAGCCGGCTTAGTTTAAGCAAGACGGAGAGCGGTGTGTGTGTGTGTGTGTGTGTGTGTGTGTGTGTGTGTGTGTGTGTGTGTGTGTGTGTGTGTGTGTGTGTGTGCGCTCGTGCGTGTTCACAGAGCCCACGAGCCCACGCGAGGGTTTGGGGAACCGATGCCAGGTAACTTGTCGGGGGGGCCGGAGTAAATAAATAAATGTCAAAGCCAGGATTAGAAACCGGGTCAGCCAGATCCCAGGCCTGAAGTGGATCCACATCACCACCTTGAAAATAATCACGACGATGGTGCAGCAATATGGAAAAACGCTTAAACTAAAATGTTAAAAGGAAAAGCCAGATACGAAATGGTGGGGACTCTAAAACTGCTACTACATTTGCACAAGGACCAGAAACAGAGTGGTTTTTCCCTTTTTAAGTATTTGTTCTGTTGCAATGTGCTTGTGATAATAATAATTAAGAAAGAGGAAAAAGAAAGGGACCACCTGCTTTGTGACCTAGAGGGGTGGGGTAGGGAGGGTGGGAGGGAGACGCAAGAGGGAGGAGATATGGGGATATATGTATATGTATAGCTGATTCACTTTGTTATACAGCAGAAACTAACACACCATTGTAAAGCAATTAGACTCCAATAAAGATGTTAAAAAAATAATAAAATCAAGACAAAAAAAAAGGATCCATACAGTCTAAAGAGAGGTGGGGGAGGGGAGGTGGGGGAGGGATGGATTGGGAGTTTGGTGTTAGCAGATACAAACTATTATATATAGGATGGATAAACAACAAGGCCCTACTGTATAGCACAGGGAACTATATTCAATATCCTGTGATAAATCATAACAGAAAAGAATATGGAAAAGAATGTATATATGTGTAAAACTGAATCACTTTGTTGTACAGCAGAAATTAACACAACATTGTAAATCAACTATACTCCGATAAAAATAATAATAAAAGAGATACAATTGACATATATATTTTAAAAAATCACTACCATGCTGTGCCAGGACCAGCTACTGCCAAGAACTCCCTGCCATTCTCCAGGACTCAGCCCACAGGGACCACTCTGCCACCCAGAACACCTCTGGACCACGTGTGCAGAACTCAGTCATCAGCTGGGGTCTCCCAGCCCTCTGAGATCTGGGGAAATTCCAGGTGCACTGCTTTTCCAGGCCCTCTGAAGATCCAGAGTCTCCCCATGGTTTCTGAACAAGTATATCACCTCTGCCTCCAGCCTCCTGCTCTTTCCCACATGTTCGCTGGTCCTTGCCATCATCCCCGTCTCCATTTGCACACACTCACATAATCCCCCTTCACACCGACCACTGGTGAGGCTAGCAGGGGTTCCTTCAGACTGAACCCCACAGGGAGGCATCCAGCCTGGCACTGCCTAGCAACACGAGACACCTCCTGAGCCCTTTTGGCCTCTTGGCTCTGAGGTCACTACCTGGCTATGTGACCCAGGCAGCGCTCTGCACACTGGCTCCCTTCTTTTCTCTCCCCTTCCTTCTGAAGACAAAAACAAAATTCCCCTCATTTCTTTCGCCAGAACTCTGACACTTGCTCAGCTCTTTGAGTCTCATCTCTGTTCTAGCAGCTTATCAGGCTATTTTTCCAAAGAGACCTCCCCTTTCCAAGCTGTGAGCATCCCAACTTTGACCCCCACAAACATTTCACAATGTTGCACCCAGCCTCCTCCCATCAGATCCAAACAGGCCGGGAGCCCAATCCTGCCTCTGCTCCTCCCCCACTGAGGGGCCTTGGGCAAGTCGCTGCAGCTCTCTGCATCTCTGTGTCCCAATCTGTAACACGGGGGTGATGACAGAGCTCACCTCACAGGACTGTGGCAAGGAGTAAATGGGGCAAATCAGGTAGAAGCACGGGAAGCAGCTCTGGATGCAGGCGTGAGTGCTTAGTATCTGAGCGGTTAACGTGGTCACACTTTGTCAATGTCATTTTGCTCCCTTCTTCTTGCAAAATGTGCTCATTACCTGAGTCTGGGGCAAAGGTGGACTGGTCCTTTATTAGCCATTTCCCACTAAACAGCCAGGATAAACAGACAGCCGATGTTAAAACATACTTTCACAGAGAACAAAACATTCTCCAAAAAATTTGAAACGTCCAGATACAGTTCTTGTACAGTGATATACGTGTGTCTTCCAAGAAAAAAAATAGTCAAAATCTGTTACAGATGTTCACTTGATCGACAAGTACTTCCAATGTTTAGAGAATGTGCAGGGCAAGGGATGGGGTGGATCGAGGGAGGGACGGACCTGGGTCCTGTTTGTGCTCCTGGGAAGACTCAGCAAGGACGTAGAGTCTAGAAGAGGCCTCCCCGATGAGTGACCGCAGTGATCCCTGGAGGGCGACGATATTGAAGGCAGTGATATTTAACTGAGCCAAAGTGGATGGAAAGGATGAGGGCAAAGGCCCAGAGGCAAGCAATCCTGCTGTCCAAGGAGAGAGGAGGGTTCTGCTTCGCTGGAGTGTGCAGCTGAGCAGTGAGTAGCCCTGTGATGCTGGCAATCTGCTTTGCCACTCCAGGTCTCAGTTTTCTCAGCTGTAAAATGGGTATAATCAGAGTCTAACACTTAGAGAAACTGCAAGGATTCTTGAGATCACACCTGTGATACTCTTAGGACATAGCTGGCACAGCCAGAGGTTGTTGAGTGTTTTCCAAAGACCTATTTGCATTTTGTAAAAGTGCTCTTTTTAAAAATTTGTGATTAAAAAAAAGAACATGGGCCCAAGAACATGCTCTCTGCACCAACTGTTAATAGTCTAGAGACATCAAAGTGTTAACTGTTGAGGCCGGAGGAACACATTTCTGAATATACCTTGGAATGAAGCTCTCCTCTGCCAAGTCATGTAAAGATCTGAATTCCTTGTAAATGTGTCCTTGATTAGGAGGCAATTACCCCAGCCTTTCTTGCTTCGCTTTGTTTTGCTCCATGCCTGCCTGCACGCGTCTGCTCACATAAAATGGTACCAGCGAGTACACGGCTCCACTCACATGCGCCAGGCTCAACTCAACACCACTGGGCGAGACCCCTGGGCCTGGAACCTGCTCCCGTCCAAAGTCGGCAAGATATGGTCACATCATCTGGATCGCGTTTCCCAAAGTGGGCATCTCCAGGATGCCCTGCATTGGGATCGCCCCATTTTCCACAAGTTCCTCAATTGGTTCTTATGCCTCACACAGTTTGAAGCTCTATTCCTGACACTGACAGATACCCTAACTTTTACTAGGTGGAAAAGCTCATTTGGGGAGTTCAGGGTTACAGTGTTGCCATTGGTGCCAAAGTGGAACAAGTATCAACAATGAGACAAATAGGTTCAAGTTGAGTGTTTTGAAACTTTGAATGAAGGCCTGGCAATGCCCAGACTTTATGTGATACATTGTATTTTCTACCATGTGATAAAGATATAAACTCCCTCAGGAACTCCTTCCTTGAGTCCCTGAATTTCAGGAGGATGAGGAGGTCCTGAACACCACATTGATTCCATTCTGAATCCAAAGTATCATTTTACCCTTTTTCAGGCTCCCAGATCAGATAAATTGAAGGTCATCCTGTGATTGTAAAGCAAGATTTTGTTTTACAGTGTTATCATGTGCATCTATTCCTGTGAATCCAGATTTCCTTGATACAAAATAAAATTAGATACTGAAGTTAATTGTTTTTAAAAACTGGAACAGTCGGGCCTCCCTGGTGGCGCAGTGGTTAAGAATCCACCTGCCAATGCAGGGGACATGGGTTCAAGCCCTGGTCCGGGAAGATCCCACATGCCACGGAGCAACTAAGCCCGTATGCTACAACTACTGAGCCCGTGTGCCACAGCTACTGAAGCCTATGCACCTAGAGCCCGTGCTCCGCAACAAGAGAAGCCACCGCAATGAGAAGCCCGCACATCGCAATGAAGAGTAGCCCCTGCTCGCTGCAACTAGAGAAAGCCCGTGCACAGCAACAAAGACCCAACGCAGCCAAAAAATAAATAAATGAAAAAAATCTATAAAAACAAAACCGAAACAAAAAGATCTCAAACTGTATATTCATCAAAAAAGTAACATTGCTCTTATTATTGGTTCATTTTATAACAAATATGTAAATGTTATGAAATTGAACTTTTAAAAGAAGTTGTACACCAATACTTACATTATAAAATAAATGGACACCAATAAAATGCTGCTACTGATTACATGTAGGATGTCATGGAAAGACTCCCACAATTAAAAACATAAGGAGGTTTTGAAACCACAGCTGGAGACAGTGGGGAGCCCTCAAGGACTGCTCTTCGCCCCCAGACCAGCTATTACCAAAGGTTCTCTGACCAGAAGTGACCTTCATCCGTGTGTCCGTGCCCGACTTGTTGAATCACCATCTGTGAACGCTGGACAGGGGCTCTGCCCTGGGGGCGTCCACATCTCACCTGGGGTGGGCGTGGGCACCTCCAGGTGGGTGGGACTTGGGACCCCTCCTCAGCCAGGGCACGGGATTGTATGTGTCTCCATGTTACTGTCACGGCAGTAGTACAAGAAGCAGCGCCGGAGGTCAGACTTCCACCCCAACGCTCGTTAAATATTTAATTGGGTCCTGGTCGCTTCCTGGTGTCAGAGGAAAGGAGGAGAGGCCTGAGGGCCACAGGCCCAGTTTTATCTTTTGTGAAAAAGAATTTTCCCCCCTGCCAACAATGAGGGAAACCTAGGACTCAGGCAAAGGCTCAGGGGTTCCTTGTTCTTTTTTTGCTTTGTTTTTGTTTTTGCAGAGCAGTTTTCGGTTTACAGGTTTGGACATGTCACCTCGCTTCCCAGCCTCAATGTGCTCAACTGGACAGGGGAACAGCGGCTCACCACCACCACCACCCCCGCCTGGGAGGGTGGAGGAACTAAACATGCTAATGGATGAAAAGGACTTTGCCTGGTGCCCAGCGCACAGCAGGCGCTCGCCCGACTGATGCTGATGTGGGTATCGGCCCAAACCATCAGGCGCCTCCTTGGGACTTCCCTGGTGGCCCGGGTTCGATCCCTGGTCAGGGAACTAGATCCCACATGAATGCCACAACTAAGGAGCCCACCTGCCACAACTAAGACCCGGTGCAACCAAGTAAATAAATAATAATTAAAAAAAAAAAAAAAAGACTCTGTGCTTCCACTGAAGGGGGCAGGGGTTTGATCCCCGGTGGGGGAACTAAATCCCACATGCCGCTTAGTGCGGAGGTGGAGCGGGGAGCACCTCCTCATCTGTAAAGGGGAGAGCAGGCAGGGGAGGGGCCTGGCAGGGCCCAGGGGACGTGGCAGCACCCTCTCCCTCTCCTGCACCCCCTGCCCCACAAGAAGCAGAGCCACGGGGTGCCGCTCCCCAAAGTGGGCATGGCCCGGGGAAGGTGGACTTCCAGCCCAAGTGAGTGCCAGATTCACTGGCA
Organism: Pseudorca crassidens; assembly: GCF_039906515.1. Classification (NCBI taxonomy): domain Eukaryota; kingdom Metazoa; phylum Chordata; class Mammalia; order Artiodactyla; family Delphinidae; genus Pseudorca; species Pseudorca crassidens. The sequence goes on from NC_090306.1 coordinate 100,126,345, forward strand.
TCATCTTCCACGAAGGAATGTGGGCGCCATCCCTCCAGATCACCGGCTGCCCCACCCTGCTGCCTGTGTTTCCACTCCCGCAGCCCTCTGTTCTTCCCAGGCCCAGTTCCTGCCCCCGCCTGGTCTCCCTGTGCACCCTTCTCCCTCTGTGGGAGCCTCCGACCAAGTCTGAGATCCGTCAGAAACCACCCTCCAATCCAGACAGCCCCACTGTGGGCAGGGGATTGGGGAGGCCAACTCCACATTGAGCTCAAGAAATTCCTGTGCCCTGTGGACTGCCCATGGTCACCCACTTCCTCCTCTCTCTGGGTCCGGGCAGCAGATGGTAGAGCCACACCAGAGCCTGCCAGGGTAGGTCACGGATGGTTTTGAACCATCTGAACTGGAGCTGTGTATGCCGTGTGGCGGGTGCTCAGAAGTGTGTGTGACGAAGGACTATTCCTTTTCTTCTCCAGGAGCATGAATGATGGACAGCAGTTCAGAATGGGGGGTCAGCAGGGTAACAGGCAGAGGGGCGACATTTCACATTGGAATGCAGTATTGGGCAGGGGGTGGGGTGGGTGGGAGAGATTGGTGGAGGAGGCTGTTTGGGGGCCACAGAACATCAAGGCCAGAGACCCCAAAGGATGACCAGGTGAGTCCATCCCTGCTCCTAAGTTGAGGAAGTGGAAGTCCAGGGAAGTCAGGCGAGTTACCAGAGGTTCTCCAGCCAACAGGGCCAGAGACCCTCGCAAACCGGGGTCTCCTGGCTGCTTCTCCTGTGTTCCTTACTTCCCCACAGCAATCCCCCCTTTCCCTCCAACACAGCAGACATGTGACGCTGGGTATCGAGCTGGGCATGAATGAAAACCACTCATTCCCCACTTTCCAGCAAGTAATGCTGGCGGGGGCCAGAGGAGGTGGCTGTGAGCAGTGATGCTGAGGGGCCCAAGCAGTGCTCTGGGGACGGGGTCCCGGAGGGCCCCTGAGAAAAGCAGAGTTTGAGTAGATTCTGGAAGATTCACAGGGCAGGACTTGGAAGGACGGGTCTGAGGGGCAGGTAATGGGAGCAGTGAGGGGCGGGGCGGGGGGGTGTCAGTCAGCCCGAGGTGAAGCACAGGAAGATTCCTCAAGGCTGTAGTCAAACATCCCTCCTTATGGTTTGAGACCAAGGGCAGGGGCGGCCAGCCGAGGGCACGCTCCCGGGAGCTATCCCCTGGGCGTCTGGGTCCTGGCAGCTCCCGGGGGGCTGGGGGGCGAAGGGCCGAGGCTGCTTCCTGCTGTCCCTCCAGCAGGCTCAGACACGCCCTTCCTGTTGTGACAACTCTGTTCTCTGTGCAACTGGTTCTAGCCCGTGGCTTGGGTTTCAGATTTCGGCCCATGCAATCTTTGAGGCTGATGGGAGTATCATGTGGACTCTGGGGAAAGCCAGCCCGTCAAGCCCGGCCTGGCTTCATTGCAGCTCACAGCCTTCTTGTTGGGCGCCCAGACAGTGGGCTCCCCGAGCCAGGGCCTCCCGGGGACCAGGCCTGGGAGACTGCCGCTACTCCCTCATTCAGGCAGCCTTCACCCTGCACCTACTGGGACAGATCACCTGCTGGGTGTCCACGGAGGGCCCAAGGGGCTGAACTGGCCCTGGCTTCTTCCAGGCCCCAATAACAATCACATTCACCACCAAAATGACCCCCTTCCATGGCGACAGGCCCCAGGATGGTGCTTTATACAAGAGAACTCCTGCTTCCTCACGACAAGTCCTTTTTGCACTTGGGGAAACTGAGGCTCGGAGGGGTAAAGTGATTTGTTCAAGGTCATAGGCTCTTGTCTGGCTCCAAAGCCATACCCTTTGCACTACCCCACACCATGCTGAGTCTCCCAGTAGAGAGGGCACGGGGAGAGCAGAGGCCCTGTCACTCGTCAGTGTCCCCTGGCCTGGGGGCCTCCCTGAGCACTGGCCTTGGAGCCTGGCCCGATGTCGGGCACTGTTTCCAGGCACTTACTCTGTGGTCTCTGCGCCCTCTCCCACTTCCTTGCTCTGCTGTCCCCCGCTCACCTGCTAATGTGCCCTCAGTTTACAGAAAAACTGATTAGAAAGTACAGAGTTCCCACCTACCCACACCCCCACACACACAATAGTTTCCCCTATTATTTATGTCCATATTAGTGTGGTGCATTTGTTATAATTGAGGAACCAATATTAATACACTATCATTCACTAAAGTTCAGAGTTTGCTTTAGGCTTCATGTTTTGTGCTGCACATTCTTTGGACTTTGACCAATGCATAGTGACATGCGTCCATCCTTATTATATCAGACAGAATAGTTCCATTGCCCTGAAATCCCCCCATGCTCCACCAGTTCATCCCTCTCCCCACCCCAACCCCTGGCAACCACTGCCTTTTACCCTTTCCATAGTTTTGCCTTTTCCAGAATGTCATAGAGCTGGAGTCATACAGTCTGTTACATTTTCGGAGTGGCTTCTCTACTTAGCAATATGCATATAAGTTTCCTCCACATCTTACTGTGGCTTGATAGCTCATTTCTTTTTATCTCTGATAATATTCCATTGCCAGAATGTACCACAGTTTATTTATCCATTCAGCCACTGAAGGACATCTTTGTGGCTTCCAAGTTTGGGCAATTATGCATAGAACTGCTATAAACATTCTTGAGCAGGTTTTTGTGTTGAGAACATAAGTTCTCATTTAGGTAAATACCAAGGAATGGTGATATTTTTTTTCAGCTTTGTATTTACAGGCTTTTGTGTCATAGAACTGTGAGATCAGAAAAAGCACCTATGAGAAATTTGGATAAATATGGGTGGAGTTATATGAAAATGTTTGAGGCCACCAGAACGGTACGCAAGCTGGGGGGAAAGGTGAGGATGATTTAGTGGGAGGAGAGAGAGGTGAGAGGTGAGAGTGAGTTCACTTGTGTGGAACTGAAAAGTCAAGGGCAGGCAGAGGAGAGTGGCAGGTGCTGGGTCAGAAGATGGTTTAGAGACTCAAGGACGTGGTCGTTTAACTGGGCCTCAGGAATGGGCAGGATTTCAGCAGAAGGGGGAGGGGAGGGGAGGGGAGGATGCCAGGTTGTGGGAACAGCAGGACTGTGAGGTGGGCATGGGGCATGAATGGCTGGGAAGCGGGATGCCTGGAGGTTCCGCCGTACCTGTAAGTAGGAAACTTGCTCCAGGCCAAATGACAGGACTTTCCAGGTATGGGAGCTGAGGCTCCAAGAATGCTCCCAAGCTGAAGGGATTCCTGGGCTGCCAGTTCACTAAAATTTTCCATTTGTCCTCCTGTTTCCTTGCTTTCTCAAAGCCTTTCTGTTTGGGCTCACTCGCCTGGAGGCGTGGGACACAGCACCCTCTGGGCAGGAAGTGAGTGTAATGTAACCATGACCCCCACCCCACCCCAGTTTTCATGGCTGTGACTCAACCCTCACCCAGCCCAGGGCTCTGCCAGTTCCCCCTCCCCTGACACTTGCACACGTTCCCACTCCCCAGCTGGGCTGCTCTCCTCCGCAAGCCAGCTGGTGGGACCTGGAGACTGCTGCCCAGGGGACAGTGGGAATAGAGAAGGCAGCCCCACAACAAAGCTTTGTGATCATTGCTGCTAAAAATAGCAGGACAGCAGGACTTCCCTGGCGGTCCAGTGGTTAAGACTGCATGCTCCCCAATGCAGGGGACATGGGTTCGATCCCTGGTCGGGGAACTAAGATCCTGCATGCTGCACGGTGCGGCCAAATAAAGTTAATATATTTTAAAAATAAAAATAAATAAAAATAGCAGGACAGCAACCAGGGCAGCCCAGACCCAGGTGCACAAGCTCGGCCACTGCCTCTTCCCAGCTGGCAGGTAAGGATGGCAATCACCCTCATGTCATCATGCACACTTTGGAGACAAGGAAACAGACTCAGAGATGTGATGGTGTGGACCCACACCGACAGTCAGTGGACGAGGGTTCTCCCGGGACTCAGATTCCAGAGTCAGGCTTTGAAATCAGAGATTTATTGAGCACCTACTATCCACTGGCCACTGTTCTGAGTGCTGTGGTGAATGAGATGACAAGTCCCTGTCCTTGTGGGGCAAATCCCCTGGGGCAGAGGGGGAGAGGGATACTCCACAAATCAGCAAGTGAACAGAAAATTTGCTCGCAGGGCCCTAGAACTTGGCCCGTCCTCTCCCCGCCAGCGGTGCTGGGCTGGCACAGGCAAGCTGCTCTCTTTCCTCCCCATGCCCTGAAATGACTCTTCCCCTTAAGCCCCAGATGAAAGTTCTAGGTCACCTCTGAACATTGGGACAGCACATGCCTTCAGCTCAGGGAACTGCTAGAGGCTCAGAGGCAGAGAGGCCCTACCAGCCACCTGTGCCAGTCTTACCCATGATGGATGCCCTCTACCGCACCCCTGGGAGTGGTACCCTCCCTGAGATGCGAGGCTCATAAGATGACCCATTCTGCACCTGAGCAATGCTACCAAGAAAGGGCCCCCTTACACCAAACCAACACCTACTGCCCCACTTCTGCCCCCTGCTCCTGGGTCTGCCTTCTGAAACACCCTGACTACATATTATTCCTCTTCACCTAATAGCCCCTCAATTTAAAAAAATTTTTATTTTTAGCCATGCCGCACGGCTTGTGGGATCTTAGTTCCCTAACCAGGGATTCAACCTGGGCCACTGCAGTGAAAGCATGAGTCCTAACCACTGGACCACCAGGGAACTCCCGGCCCTTCAATATTTTGTGTCACCCCTAAATCTTCTCTTCTTGAGACTAAATTTCTTCCAATTTTAAACAATTCCTCACATACTGTTTGCCCCCCTTTTTTTTCTTTTGCGGTACGCGGGCCTCTCACTGTTGTGGCCTCTCCCGTTGCGGAGCACAGGCTCCGGATGCGCAGGCTCAGCGGCCATGGCTCACGGGCCCAGCCGCTCCGCGGCATGTGGGATCTTCCCAGACCGGGGCACGAACCCATGTCCCCTGCATCGGCAGGCGGACTCTCAACCACTGCGCCACCAGGGAAGCCCCTCACACACTGTTTGATCTTGCTCTGGCTTGTCACTGCCGCCAGCGTCTGCTGCTCTAACTCTGTCCAGAAGTGCTTCACACAGTGACCACTGAGGGCCCCAGCCATGCAGGACAAATTCCAGCCCGCCCAGTTCTTCCTTACCTCAGCCTGGGGGTGCGTGGCAGTGACCCTGGGGCAGCAGGAGCCACACAGGTGAGGGCGAGGGCCATCGCAAATGAGCAGGCACCTTAGACTCCTTCAGTCAGTCATTCAACTGTCATCCATCAAGTGCGTGCCATACTCTGGATCGGGTCAAGCAGAGGTTGTGCTGCCCTCACGGAGCTGATGGTTTTGTGGGGGAGAAAGTAGAAAAGCAGGTAAATACCTAAGATAACTTCAGATAGTGATCAATGCTTTGAAGAAAGCCACAGAAGATGATAAGATACTTTGGCTGGAAGGATGATCAGGAAAGCTTCTCTGAGAAGGTGCCCTAAATGAAGAGATGGAGCCGGCCCCACAGAGATCAAGGGGAAGAGAATTCCACGTAGAGGCCAGTGCAAAGGCCCTGAGGCAGTGGTGAGCATGGCACCCTCAGAGGCCTCTGTGGCTCCAGCAAAAGGAGCAAGGGCAGACGGGAGAGTGGGCGGTGGGGAGATGAGGCTGGAGCTTGAGTTTATCCTAAATTACAAGGGAAGTTTTCTTGGTGGGCGTTAAGTCTCAGATATGATCTGACTTATGCTTTAAAATTTAAGAGACAGGGGCTTCCCTGGTGGCGCAGTGGTTGAGAGTCCGCCTGCCGATGCAGGGGACGTGGGTTCGTGCCCCGGTCCGGGAGGATCCCACATGCCGCGGAGCGGCTGGGCCCGTGAGCCATGGCCGCTGCGCCTGCGCGTCCGGAGCCTGTGCTCCGCAACGGGAGAGGCCACAACAGTGAGAGGCCCGCGTACCGCAAAAAAAAAAAAAAAAAGAGTGTGTTTATGGTGTGTAAATTAGACCTCAATAAAACTGTTCAAAACGAAGATTTCTCCTCTAGCACCCTCTGGATTTTATGCTCCATGATGACAGGGACTGACCCACCTTGTTTAGCAAAGTGTCCCCAGGACCTCAAACAGCTATGACACACAGTGAGCACCCAGTAAATACCAGTAGAATGAATGAATGAATGAAGCCTATTAAAAGTTATAATCTTCAGTTGGGTGCACAGCACCTCACAGCCTCCTTCTCTCTCCTCTCCTCTCCCTCACCTCCCTACTTGAAATACTTATCCCCACGGCTGGTCCACTTCCTCTGGGATCTCCCTGCCACGCCACGACCCTGACCTCACCAGGCCTACCATGGCCCCGGTTGTGAAGTCCCAGAGCCCCTTTCAGGGCTGAGCTCCTGTGACCCCTCGCAGATCTCGTCACGCTTTCCTACATCCCGGCTTCCACGAGCTGCTGAGCCGAGCTCCTCACTCCTCTCTGACTGCCCCTTCTCAGCCCCTTCTTCTTGTTCCTTGTGGCCTCCGCCCTCAGGCAATCTCCTGGAGCATCCGTTCCCAGCTCCATGCCAGTGGCCCTCGATTCTATATCACAGTCCAACTTCAGATCCTCAAGTGCCAACGTGACACCCGAGTGTCCCCAAGATTCCTCAAGTTCAACATCCCTAAAACTAAAGGCATCATCTTCCCCTGAGCCCTGCATGAATGGTACCTCCTTCCAGAAAGCTGAGCATCCTTCTTGAGGTCTCTCTCCCCTTCTTCACCCATCCTCCCCCACCAAGTCCTGTCGACGCTACTTCCAAACACCACTTTTTTCTCCAGGACACCGTCATCTATTGTCTGGATGACCATTCTCCCATCTGTTCTCCACATCGTAACCTGAGTGACCTATTACAGGTTAAAATTCTTTCAGTTGCAGCCAACTCTCTCTAACTCTGGCTGAAAATAGTGGTGGAGTTACAGGAAGGAGACAGGCAGTGTTCCGTGCAATCGAAGGAAGAACTGAAAGGTCAGGACTAGGGAAAGAAAGTGACCGGACAGCCCCCAGTCTCAGCCTCTGAAGCTTGTTTCTGGAACACGTCTTCAAGGGGCCTTCACCTCAACAGTTTCTGTGCTGACCCGAGTAGCAGACATGTCCCCAAGACCCACTTGGGGGATCAAGCTCCTTCCAGACCAGGAGAAATCACCTGTGCCCAGCAGCCAGCCCTCCCATCCCCCAAGCAGATCAGATGGCTCCCCTAATCCTGAATATCTGTCCAGACACAACACAGAGAGCCAGCCTCTCTTATCCGCTGCCCTCCGCCCCTCCAAAACCTCTGCCCAGTCACAGTCAGCTCTTTCCTGGCCCTTCATGGCCCCTCCAAGGGTCCACTTGAGCAGCCTGCCCTCTGGTCTCGCCCACCTCTGGGAATGTTCCTTTCTCATCTCTCTCTCCTTCAGACTGAACTCTGCAGAGCAAGGACTTGCCTGTTTTGCTCAGGGCTGTGCCCCCAGCACCCAGTGCTATCAAATCGCTAATGCTCCTTCGATATTGGGTGATTTAATGTGAAAACAGGGAATTCCGCATGCTAAGGAGAAGTTTGTGCCTGGGACAGACCGTATGTGAGAAGAGTTTGCCTGTCAGTCCAGCTCTCCGGCAGACTTATTTTCATTCTTATTCTGAGTACAAGATTCAGGAACTGAAGTAAACCAGTGACTTTCTCGCAGCACAGTTGTTACATGGAAACAATATTATTTCATAGCCATGAATAATAGGATCTCACTGAACAGCTCCTGGAAAGTACTTTAGTTAACGTAACTTTGCCAAGTTTACCTAATTCTGCTTCGAAGGCTCAAACCCCTTTTACACACACGCCCCCTGCTGGTCAACGGAGAATTGCTCCTGGCTCTAAAGATCTGCAACCCGGGGTGCACAAGCCACTTCCTCCACCAACCCTCCCACCCCCAATATCCTCCTTAGTCCACAACCTCAGCTCTTCTTTGCTGTGCTTCCCTCCAGCCTCTCCCCGCCTCGATCATCCTCTGAACCACCCACAGAGTCTCATCTCTAAGAAGACCTCCCTTGTCACTCTACTCCTCAGTAACATTCAATGGCTCCCTAGTGCCAGATTCTTTAGCCTGGCATCCAGGATCCTTCATAACTTGGTCCTGAATCCTCTTTATGAAATTCACCCCCCACTGCTCCCCTGCCTCCCATCCAGTTTCCTCTCATTCTTTAAGACACAGCTCAAGGAAACCACCCCAGATCACCCAGCCGACCCAGAGCACAGCTGCTGGAGCATATATTATTCGTGCCACTTCTCTCACAGTATAGGCTCAGTCTGTCTTTCTCACTGTTCTTACAAGAAGTGGTTTGTGAACTCCTTGAGGGCAGACACCAGGTCTTAAAACTCAAGTGACAGCAAAAAACATTAACTAATGCTGATTTGGCACTTTTGCAATCATTGTCTTTCCTTCTTCGTGATGGCTTTGTGAGGTAGGCGGGGCACAGATTATAATCTCCACCAGGCAGATGAGAAAGCAAACCTCAGAGTCATACAGCAAACAAGCAGCAGAGCAGGGAGAGGTCGCGGGTCTTCTGATACCTGATTCCGTCCTTGTTCTGTTACCCCCTGCAGTCTCCCTTGTGCATCTTCCAACTTCCCAAACCTTCTGAATGGCAAGTGACAATCAATATTTGTTGATTTTATAATCTCCAGTTTCAACCCCTGGATACTGTCCTGCTACCATAGGGACCTGGTGTTGCCCTGCCTTTTCCATAGGCAAGAACACGTTGTGTTGGGAAGAGCTGGGTGGGAAATCACATGCACCGGGCTCCAGTGAGCCTCTGTCTTCCACCAGCTGTGTGACCTTGGGGAGTCACCTCCTCCCGCACATGAAGGACTGGGCAGCATTCTGTGTCTCTCAGATTAGGTGCTGGGTTTTTGTTGTTGTTGTTTGTCTGTTTTTAACTTAGTAGGCCCTCAAGGCTTTGTGGGAAATGTAATTTGTAAAAGTTAAATAACTACACGGCAGCCCCCCACCCCAGTGCCTGGGCCTCCCTGGTTCTCCCCCCACCATCCCCCCACCTTGCAGTAAGGGAGGTGGCTGCATTCCTGAGCAGGGACACCGCAGGCCAGCTTCCTTCTCCAAACTGCTGCCGGGACTCCTTCATTATCCCCTCCCCACTCACAGCATCTGTAGTACCAACTGAAGAGAAAAACGTGTTTACCTGTTTCTAAGACTGAACAGGACCTCTGCCAACCTTGGGGAAGGACTCAGTCTTTTTTAAAACTCAGCCACGTCAAAACTAGTGCAATTCCCCATGTTAAATCATTAAACATTCCCATAGTCTTATGTTCTTCAGCCAAAGGACAGGAACATCCATGCGGGGCAACAAGGTGGGTGAATCGTTTGTTACCTAGAAGGAGAATGCGCCTGGGACTTTAGGGCACTGGGTGCCTTCTGGGTGACAGGTCTGAGGAGGTGGGCTTTGCTCTGGATTGGATGCTCTGAGGAAGGGCAGGTGATTCTGTAACCAGGTGTCTCAGTAAACCTTGTCTACAGGGAGTGGAGCCTGGGGCAGGTACGAGCAATGATTGGTGAAGTCAGTCCTGTGGCTGGGACAGGGCGGGGGGAAGCTTGGTCATTTTGCGGCTTGGACAATGTTGATGCTGCCATTCAGGTTCAGACACGAGGATGGAAGGATTCTGCCTTGATGATCAGTTACACACTGGCCTGGTCTGATGCTGATGGTCTGTGCGATTATTTACATTCCACAGGAGAACACCAAGCTGCGGGGACCAGGCCTGCTCTTGGCTGTCGGGACTGCTTTCTCTTCCTCGGGGACGATGTCAGCGGACAAAGCTCAGCACTCGTGGGACTTCCCTGGTGGCGCAGTGGTTGAGAGTCCGCCTGCCAATGCAGGGGACGCGGGTTCGTGTCCCGGTCTGGGAAGATCCCACGTGCCGTGGAGCGGCTGGGCCCGTGAGCCATGGCCGCTGAGCCTGCGCATCCGGAGCCTGTGCTCCGCAACGGGAGAGGCCACAGCAGTGAGAGGCCCGCGAACTGCAAAAAAAAAAAAAAAAAAAAGGAGCTTGGAGAATGGCCCTGAATCAGACACCAGAGGCACGAAAGCCCCAGGGGCATGTGGGCTTGCATTGTACCCGCAGAGACACCACACCGCAGCCATTGCTGTCCTTCAGGCAAGAGGGTCACCCACAACCTACATCAGCATAGCAATCACATTTGCTGAAAAACCCAGAAAACTTGGGCTTTCTCTGAAGCATCTGACTCAGGTGAGAGAGGAACTAGAGAACAGGGGACAAGCACAGCCAGGCCCGGGAACTCAGGAGGGGAGGTCGTGGAGGCTTGGGCTCTGGGGAGAGAGAAGGCACGGGTGTGATGCTTATTCTCCGAGAACAGACGTGGCCAGCCCAGCGCTGCCGAGCCTGCAGGGCCTTCGTAGGGAGTCTGAGCAGGACTGAGAGCTGGGAGCGGTGGAGCAAACCTGAGAACCAGGTGGTCACCTGTCACCAGTCGGCCCTTCGGTCGAGGGCCAATTCCTTGGGGCTGTCTCTGCTGTTCACCCACTGTGTTCGTGTCCTAGAGCTGCTGGAAAAAATGACCACAAACTGGCTGGATTAAACAACAGAAACTTATTCTCTTACAATTCTGGAGGCCGGAGTCTAACATCAAGGTGTCAGGGGTGGTTCCTTCCAAGGGAGGATCTGTTCACGCCTCTCTTCGAAGTGGCAGCCGGCAACGCCTGGCTTGCTTGGCTCAGGGCGGCGTCTGCCTCTGTCTTCACACGGCCTTGTCCTCTGTGCCTGTGTCCTCTCTTCTTCTGAAAGGGACACCAGTCATGAGATTTAGGGCCCACCCCAAATCCAAGACGGTTTCACCTTGAGACCCTTAACTAATTATATCTGCAAAGACCTATTTCCAAACAAGGTCACATTCTGAGGTTCTGGGTGGACACGAGTTTTGGAGGGACACTGTTCAACCCAGTATACCCACAAAGAAGTCTGGGGTCATTGGTGTCCCACAAGGTTGAGGTTCTGAAGGTGATGCCCCTGCAGAAGTAGACCCAGGGGCCGAGTTCAAAGCCCCGGCTGGCACTGGAGGCTACTCAGTGGGTGTCAAGTGCTCCAAGGAAATTGCTGCTGCCACCCACAGGGCCCATCCTGGCCAAGCTTCCAACCTCCCGGTGTGGAGGGCCACTGGGAACAAGGCCAGCAAGGCCCCACTGGCCCCTCTGCCACGGCTCTGCAGCTTGCCTGGTCCCCCTGCCCAAGCTGCTGCTAACGGCCACAGCCACCTGGGCAATCTGCCAGGCCACCTTCCATGTCCTGTCCAAGCTACAGTGTCCTCACCGCTAACTCCTGGAAGACTTTGCTCAGAATTTGCTCTCTTAGACCCACTCGAGATCCCGGGATGAGAACCCAGACTCCAGATATGGGGCTACCACGCAGCATTATCATATAAGAAAAATCAAGGGAATTAAACTTGAAAAAGAAAGGGGAAAAAAAGGACAATCAAGGGGCAGGGAAGCCCATGGCTCCCTGCAGGGGACCCTGCGGACCCTCAGGCTCCCTTCTGCTAAGGGAGCACGGCAGCCACGGAAGAAATGAGCACGAGATGGAACGCTCGGAACCCTCTAGGCACAGAAGTACGAGGATGCTATCTTCACCTTAAAAGCATATGAGGAAATCCCCTGGAGGTCCAGTGGTTAGGACTCTGCTCTTTCACTGCCGAGGGCTTGGGTTCGATCCCTGGTTGGGGAACCAAGATCCCGCGAGCCACGTGGCGTGGGGCGTTGGAGAGGAGCGTATGAGACACAGTACGGTTCAGGCTGAGACAAATCAGAAGAGACATAAAAATACCTCGTCTGCTTGAATGAGAAACAGGACACAAAATCTGATGGTGCTCCTGTTGCCTCACAGGTGTCCTGAACTGTCCCAGGGCACCCCACTTGGGCACAGCTCCTGTTAATGTTAGTGACCTTGTGGTCACTGGGCAGTGCCAGGAGTCAGGCGAGAGGCCGGCTGGCCGGGGTCCCTGCAGCGGACACTCACCTGCTTCCCTGGGCCACAGGAGGCTGATGGCCTGACGCTGGGGAGACCAGAGAAGCTCCTCCGGGGCTGGCTGGAGAGACAGCAGAGCTGGAAAGTGGACCTAGAGGGATGGTGGAAACTGCCAGTCTCCTGGGGTTAGAAAATCAGGTGAGTTTGGGGCTGGTGGACACCGTGTATGGAGGGCCTCCAGGTCCCCCCAAGCACAGGAGGCTCTGTGGATGGCGCTGAAGAACCACTGTGTGCTGGGAGAAATGGCCACAGGTCAGAAAAATCCTCTGGGCCAGAGGGTGGAACGCAGTTGCATGGGGTGGGGCTGCGGGCCGAGACCCAGTGATCCAGGTGGGAGGCCCACTGAGGAGCCTGTCACCAGGTTTGGGGACTGCCGGGCTGTGAGAGGGGGAACATGTAGGAAGAGTCCTTCATCCTGGGCTTGAGCATCTGCCAAAGAATACTGAGGGAGCAGCCCATTCAGGAGGCAGGCAAATGATGAGTTCACTGTGTGAAAACTCAAACAAAAAGAATCGCTGAAAATGACCAGATGCTACAACCCTCAGACTTCGGGAACCACCCGCTCCTACCCCATCAAACGGAAAAAAGTAATGGGAGCTGATAAGAAAACAAAAATTGTCATCCTGGACGATTCCAAATGGGGACACCACTGCCAAGACCTGAGCCGAGTGACCTGACAGTCTGTTCACAGCCCAACAACTTCCCAAGGCCTCTTCACACATCGCATACTTCCTACTCCTGCATGTTCTAGAAATGTCCAGAGGAAACATCTGCCCCAGAACATGACATCACTAATGTCACAGTCCATATTTGGCATAAATCTATTTAGCAGACACTCGCTCTCACCTAGTAACCTGGTCACTGGCAAACTATCTTCTTTCCTCCGTGATTGAACTGCCCTCTGAGCTCAGCCTGCGGTCACATTCCCAGCCAGGGACTTCACCCTTTCCCAGACACATCTGAGAGGTAAAAATAAAGCAACATAATGGAGAACCTGGGTTGTGAGAAGTGGTGGGTGGAAAAGCCGTGTGCAGAAGCTGAGGGTGGAGGCCAGCCACGTGGATTCTGTCCCCTCCTGGGGAAGAAAACCCCGTCAGAGCTGGAACTAGAGCAAGGTGGGGCAGGCAGTGACACTTGTTATTTCTAAGGCAAATATAGGTCATCCCCTTCTTACACACTGGGAAGCAGAGGTCCAAAGAGCCGCTGTCAGCCTTGGGACAAACTAATAAATAGCAGAGCCAGGCCTCAAGCCCAGGTCTGATTCAGAGGCTCGAAGCCACACCTGCCATCCACAGCGGGCCTAAATATTAAGGAACACACGAAACGCCTCGATCCAGGAGCTGAGGCTGTTTCAGGCTTAGCGTGAACACAGCAGACAGATCCCTCCAAGTTGCAATTTCTTTGGACTCTGGCTAAATGCCATTTGTATTACATTTCGTTCACTTTGTACTGTACCAGATCCATTTAAAAGGGCCTTTTCCCCTAAATGGCCGTGAAGCATCATTAAATATACGTGAGCACGTGTATACACACGCGACATGTAAGCGCGACAGGTGTTCGCACATGGGTACAGGAAAGACCTCTATCTTCTATGTCCTTGGCGTAATTATGTTAACAACAAAATCCTATTCCTAACGTTGTAACCAAAAAGAGGTGGGGAGTTGAAAAAGAAACTCAGGACAGTGAATGAAGCATCCGTGAAAAATGTCACCTGTGACAGTAAAAGGTTCTTACTAAGAGGAACACCCCCATGGGTTACTCGGCCGCATCAGTCGCTCTACAGAGGGACACGGGCTGCCTCCCCATATTTTTCTGTAGGTCAGTGGCGACCAGGGTGGCTTGTGGGTAAACACATCACATCAAGAGCTTATCCCGCCGCCGACGGCTGCGAACAGCGCTTACCTCTGCGTCTGTGGCAAACCCAGATGCTGATGTCATATGAGCCACATGCTGGGAATTGCCTGGGCTCATCGGACAGACAGACTCACCTACAAAACCCAGGTGAGTTGTCTGAGAGCATCAAGACAAAGGACTTTGTAACGATAAATGCTGAGGAATATTTCTAGTCGCCTGTTTTCCTCCAAATCGCAGTCAAGCTAAAAGGAATGAAAGCAGCTGTCAGATTAAATGTTTTGCTTTCTCACGGCGGCATGATTTTGTAAGATATTCAGGTTTGGGGTTTGTTTTTAATTTAGTGCCAAATTTTAAAAACGTGAATACCTTATAATAAACTAAATCACACGCTGAAGCTGTTACTCTCTGTGGAAAGTGCTCGTTTCATACATTTGTGAATCAGTTCTTACAGCCCTTATGAAATAGACTGTGAAATTGTGATTTACAAGAAATATATATTTGGTCTCCAACCCCTTTCCTGGCACACAGCTCCTAAAACCCTTGTAATTTCCTTTCTAAGAGCTACAGGGACATCTTTGTTATATTTAGTTTTGTTCCCAGTTCCTGAAATTGCTACAGAGCATAAAGGTGAAATGGGTATCTTTTGTTGTTCCTAACAAGTCCCTTTCAAGCAAGCCAGAGTTTGCGCTACTGACTGGGGGCTGGGGCTCCTGGGTGGCCTCGGATGTGAGCTGGCTGCCTGGGGAACCAACCACGTGATTGGAGGGGTGGGACTTTCAGCCCCACACCTCAGCCTCCAGGAAGGGAGAGGGGCCGGAGGTTGAGTCAGTCGCCAATGGCCAATGATTTAATCAATCATGTCTGTGTAACGAGGCCTCCATAAATATTCCCGGACTATGGAATCTGAAGAGCGTCCAGGGTGGTGTCCCCAGAGAGGACATGGAAGCTCCGTGCCCCTTCAGCCACACCTCGCCCTGTGCATCTCTCCCATCTGGCTTTTCCCGAGTTGCACCCTTTATGTAAACCAGTAACCTAGTAAGCAAACTGTCTTCCTGAATTCCGAGAGCCCCGCTAGCAAATTAATTGAACCCAAGGATAGGGTTGTGGGAACCTCCAACTTACAGCCAGTTGGTCAGAAGCACAGTTAACAACGTGGGCTTGCGGTCGGCGTCTGAAGTTGAGACGGTGGGGGCAGTCTTGTGAGACTGAGGCCTTACCTGTGGGATCTGACTCCAACTCCAGGCAGACAGCGTCAGAACTGAGTTACACGGCAGGACACCCAGCGCCGCAGCAGAACTGCTTGGTGTGGGAAAATCTCCATACATCTGTTGTCAGAGTGTCGTGTGAGCGTAAAGGAGAAACAGGGACTTTTCCCCAATAATGGGCTCCTTAACCTTCCAAAGAAATGCCTTTATTTATTTACAGGGTTTAGGAAAGGAAAAAAGCTCTAGAAAAAGGAAGTTTCCAAAATAGGTCTTCAGCAAGGGTGGGTGCAGGCTGGAGTTTTGCTCTCACTGGTGGTCACTTCCAGGTTGTGAGGACGGTCCTCCCGGAGTCTCTCGATCGGCCCCCTCTGGGCCCCAGCGACTGGCCTGGCCGACTCCTCAGCTCTCGGTCAGCCCCGTCGCCCTGTGCCAGCTCCTCGTCGTACCTAGAAACAGAGAAGCATCTCCAGGGCTCAGCGGCAGTGTCGCCATGGCTGCGGTGCGGCAAAGGCCTGTCACCCGGAGAAGCAGCCTGGCCCCGTCCCACACGCCTCCAGCCCACCAACCACTGCCCCAGGCCATGGAACACAAGTACAACTGCCTCAAACTGTTACTGTGGGCGGTCCCCACCCCTGCAGCTGACATTTTATACAGGCCACCAGACTGAACTTGGCAATGACCCCAAGGAAAGGAATGAGACCTCAGGGTAGCGAGGGAGAGAAGTGAGGTCTGGAAATACTTTACACGCAGCATCTCACTCAGCATCTGTGGGGCGAGGATGACTAACCCCGTTTCAGACAGGGCACAGGGTGTGGGTGGCCTGCCCAGGAGGAGGCCAGGACAGGGAGAGGCCCTGCAGCTGGCTCACAGGCAAGGCCAGTGCCGCCTCCACCAGCTGTGACCCCCCACCCCTCCCCCCCACCAACGTTCCTGCGTCAGGCTGGCGCGGCGCTCAAGCACGGCCTGGACAGAGAGTACAGCCTGGACTCTTTTGCATCAGAAAGAACTGGCCTAGAACCTCAGCGTCCCTGACCGTTTTGGCATCTGGGTGATCCTTTCTTGCCGGGGTGGGGCCCCTCTTTTGGGGGTCCCATGAGGGTGGTGAAACCCGCAGGACCTGTTGTGGGCCCTGGCACCAGGCAGGCTCCAGCAAACAGGGTCTCCTACCCACCCCCGCCGTAGCTTCACAGCACCCTCCTGACTCAGACCAGGAGGCATTATGATTCCCACTTCCTGTTTGAGGAACGTGGGGCTCAGAGGGGTTGACTCTGTGCTCAAGTCACACAGCTGGTACACGGCAGAGGCAGGATTAAATAAAATCCAGGAGTCCGGATTCCTAATTCGGAACTTTTTACCCTGTAGCTCAGAGCGTGAAGTTCCTGCCACTGTTGAAGTGTGTGCGTAGGTATCACTGCTGACCACACCCTGACCGAGGAGCCTCTGTGACACGTGTGAAGACGTTCACATCAAACGTAGACGGTGCTAAGATGCTCAGTTATGTTGCGTTAGCTACATCTTGCTGACTTCTGGGAGAGCGTGTGCTTCCGTTATAAGCTCATTCCCAGAGCCAGAATCCGTGGGTTGAGTGTGGGTTAGAGGCTCTGAGGTTGAAGAACACATTTCTGCATTGGGCTTCTGGTGGCAAACGGGGCTGAAAGGGGAGGGGAGGGAAGAGGAAGGCCAGTCGCCGAGTGTTGTCTACGCGGCAGGTACAACGGGGTTTCCCTCTGCCAGACGTAGATGTCAGACCACAACACATGGGCCCCCCTCTCCTCCCCGTCTCCCTACAGAGAGACGAAGCTGGACAGAGGACTCCCCAGGGACACTGGCGGTTCTGCCCGTGGGGGGCTCTCCTGGAAGCCACCCTGGCCCCTCCCCTCCCCCAGGGACTCCCGTTCATATGTCATCACTCTATTGCCTGTGCGCGTCTGCAGTACCGACCAAAGGGCTGAGTGACCCCTCCCCACCCCACCCCCCCCCCGTCTGCTTCACGGTCGTTCCCAGCATCTCACTCGTGGGGTGGTGTGCAATAAGAATCTGCTGAATAAACAGAGGGGAGACCCACAGGTGGGCTCCCAGTTTCACTGGGTATTTGTGCAGCTTAACAACAAAATGAACTGAAATGAGCGTTTGGCAAGCAGCTGGCAACCGGGACTCCCAGGGATGGTGTGCCCACGGACAGAGCGGGTGTGGAGCAGAGTCAGAGACCGGATGGCTCTTCTCAGGCCCCTCCTGTGCTGGTGGGCTGCTCCCCTGGCCTTCTGACAGGCAGAATCCACTCACTGTCAGGGTTCAGAGCATTTCTTTTTTGAAAGGCTGTAAAAGTAGAACGGGGCCCTGGAGGGAGCAGATGCAAGGTGCCAGGCCCTGCGGCCCCAAGGCCAGGACGGCGAGCTGGGGCAGCGGCAAGAGCGCCTGTTTCTGGGTGCCACACCCGGGGTGCCGGCACCCTGGCTGGGATGCTCTGAAGGGCACTTGGGAGCACGCAGCGGAATGCAGAGAGGCTGGCACGGCAGGAGGACAGGGCGGTGCCTGTGACGTCAGGGCCCACCCCACGCGGCCCCAGGGCTGTAAGCCCACCCGGGACTCTGACAGGTCGTCTGAAGCACTGGGAACAGATCCCGAACGGAAGGATTCAGAACTGTCGCCCCGCGCTGGGGCTTTCCTTATCACCTCATCTGGGGAGAGGGTGGCTGAACGGATTGAGGGGGGCCCACCTTTTTGTCTCTCCAAGTAAAAGCACTGAGGCTTTGGACCACTACGTCTTCAACTGGAAATGGAGCGTCTGCCCACTCCCTCAAGGAGGCAATGGGTTGATGGGGGCAGAGCGTCCCACAGGGCCCTCATAGCCCGCCTCCCCACCACCCTCAGCTGGACCAAGGTGGACCCACCAGACCCTGGCCAGACTCCTTCCCCACACAGCCCCCCATCTGTCTCAGGACTGGGCCCACGAGGCCCTCCATCACAGTCTGATGTCCGTCACCCGCGTGTCACCCTGCACCGCCCACAATGCTAACCTCCGAGGCTCTGGACGGGCCCCATCCTGGCCCCACCAGCAAACTCTCCCTCCCTCTGCGCACTGAGAGTTCTGTCCATCGTCAGCAATGGACACAGCACCTCCCATCCTCCACCTTATCCTGGAAGGTCCCCTTCACCTTCCTGCTCGGCAACCTGGCTTCCCCTGCAGCCCCTGGAGTGGGCCTGTTTTCCCTCCCACTCTGGAGGAGACCCTCCCACCGCAAACCTCCTTCCCAGGTCGGCAGAATTCACCACGCTCACCCGGCCTTGTTGGTCACCTCTAATCCTCCGTGTCACTGCCCCTAATTCCTTAAGATTCAGGCTCTCAGCTCACTGTTGCTGGTGACCGCAGTGACCAAACAGATGGGACCCCGACTCCCTGACCTACTGCCCTCTCCGATGACCTTGTCCTCCACCCCAGCTCAGCCCCGTTCCCAGGGCACCCGACCTTGCCATGTTTGGTGACCGCAGCCCCTGCAAAACCTCGGCCGCCAGCCTCACTCTGACCTCTGCCCCTTCTCTTCCCAGTTCACTGTCCTACAGCCCTGACCCCATGATCCCTACCCACCCCCGCACTGTCCTCATCTGCTCACACCCTCATGCTTCCTTGCCCTTCTCCCGCACCTGGCGAGCACCCCACCCCAGGCACTTCCACCCTCTGCCTACTCTCTACCTCACCTGCGCAGCAGAAGCGCTGGAGGACACAACCGACCGGCCAACTGGTCGCCCTTTCGGTTCCCGACCACCCTTCCCACGCTGCACACTTATGTCCACATGGCAGCAGTGCTACCAGCCAAGAGCCTGGGATCTGTGCGCTGTGTAAAGCTCACTCACCACTTCTCCATTTTTTAAAAATGTTAAGTTAAACGCACATGTTTACTTTTACAGGATCATGTAATGTGATCCTAACATATTCAGTCCTACGGGTTGGGTGCTGTTCCCCTCTCTTCCTGGCTCCCCTTCCCCGGCCCACACCCCTGCAGCAGTGGTGTCCATGCTGACACCCTAATGCATGTCCCTCCACGCCTCCGGGCCCGTCCACTCTCAGAGCAGCCACCACACGTGGAAATGCCCATCACACCGAGGGAGGAGGCACGGGACCACTGCCCGTTTCACGTGGATCACATCAGGCACCCTTTCCTGCACTTGCTTTCCTCCCGGGCCCCCGGCACAGCCCCAGGTCAGTCCTCTTAACGTCCACTCACTCTTCTATGGTGAGAACGAATTGGACTTGCTCGACCACTGCCCTCCTGATGGGTTCTCACTTTCCCCCACTTTATGTCACTACCAACGTGCCACGTAACCCCTCTGAGCCTTTGCTTCCACACGTGTAAGATGGAGCCATTGACAACCTCACCTCACAAAGTTGCTGGAGAAATGAAATGTGTGTCAAGCCCTCAAATGCTACGCTTCTTTTCCTCTTACCACCATAAGACAGATTGTATCATCCTCATTTAAGAAGATGTACACACGGAGACTCAAAGAGATCGATTAGTTCCTCAGTGCCACACAGCTCTCGGGGTGGGCCAGGGCGTGGCCCAGGGCGTGGCCAGCCTCTGCTCCACGGCCGGTGACCAGCTCCCGCTGCCCCAGCAGCAAACGTGGCAAATGCTTCATTAATGTTTCTCAGGCACAAGACCAGACCGAGGCCTGGTTCAGCACGAAAACGCTTGTCTGCTACAAGATCTATCCCATGACACCAAAAACCAAAATACTCTACCCGATAAGGTGAGTCCACATATACCTAGAAGATCCCAGGTGGGCCCTGGTACCCCCCAATCTGACACACACGAGGCCAGCTGCACAGACACACAAACTTACAGAATTTCATAATTGCCAAGGACTTCCTTTGGGGGTGACTTGTTCCATTTACAGTCTGGAATTTCGCCGTTAGGGACGGCGATGTTGAGGGTGTCATTAATCAGGTTATACTTAAGGATTCGGTCGTTGGCCGTGCTGGAGGTGAGGGATGGGGACGCGTTCACCTACGAGAGGAAAGAGAACACAGCCTTTGGCTGGACAGGAAAGAGAACACAGCCTTTGGCTGGACCACTTACTCGCCTGGAGCGAGGGCGCGACGCAGACAAGGTTGTGATTCACACTGTTCATACCTAACACCTTCAGGGACCATTTTGTGATCTATTTCATTAGCTGTTAGGTGAAATACAAACGGTATTTAAGGACAGGATTAGGAACAGAAGCTACAAATCCGTCACCACGCAAACAAAAGTCGTAGGTCAACGTCCATCACAAATGTAATTTCAGCGTCTACCTGTGTGATGAGCTCTGTCCTCAGCACCAAAAGCTGCCCAGAGCTTTGCTGGAATCAGTAACCCAATGACCCTGACCAGGCAGCATCGTGGGTCGAGTAAAAGGAAAAGGACCCTTTCTGCTGAGAGAGTAAGTACTAGCTCACCAACAAAGCAACATTCTGACCAGGCCTCTGAGGAGGTCAGCCAAGTCACAAAATCCACGTGTTAAAACATGGCCATTTACTCCGCCGAGAGTCCCACGGGCCCTCAGTCAGTACCTATTTACCCTTATTTTAGGCACAGTTGTAATGACTTTGGTGGGCTGTTTTCTCAGGCCGTGAGAGAGAAGAGACAGCAAATGGGCAAGTTGTTCAGGCTTCCCCGCCCAGTAGTCAGACTGTGTCTTTGTGCCGCCAGCAGGGTGGACCTCGGTTGCCCCTGAAATTACCACTGTGGTTGATCGTATAATACTGTAATTCTTATTACAAATATGCTACAGTTAAGACCTGTTATTATTTTAGAAGTAATGTTCGCAATTAAGATCCTAGTTCATCAAGGAAAGCTTGAGTTCCATTCAAGTTATTTACTCTGTTTAAGATGGAGGGGAAAAAAGCATAAATGTGTTATATCTAAGGACTGACCTACCTGTCTATCTATAGGCACATTTATCTACACACACACACACACACACACACACACACACAGCTCGCCCTCCCGTAACCTGTTCTCCTGGCAGCTCCCTGCAGGGCCCCCACTGACTTCCCTACAGGGGACCACTCACTTGCTCTTGTGACTCAGCTTCGCCTGCAAACAGGACTGAGCTAAAGGGCCTGAGCCGTCCCGTCCACATGGGTGTGGTGAGAGGACACGGCACTCAGGGGCACTAGCGGGGAGATGAGTCACCAGAGTGGAAGCCTGCACCCTTTCTGCCCGTCCAGCCCTGCGCCCCTCAGAGGCCTGAGCCCCTCTTCCTGGCAGCAGAGCAAAGCAGGACCACCCGGCAAGGTGGGCTCCGTGTCAGGGCCTCAGACGGGTGTGCCAGCGCCCGCTGCCACTGTCATCAGGAAAAGGGTGTATGAACCTTGCCCTTTCTAGAACAGCCACCACTACATCCTGTCTACGCCTTGAAACGGGCATATGAGTCCACTTCCAAACTGCGCCTTCCTCCCAAGAGGATAGCGTTCCTTATTTCCAGACAGAACGCTACGGCCTCCCAAGGGCTTCCGGGTCTGTGAGCTCCTTTCCTGAATGGGAACAGTGTCTGACAGGGCCAGGCCCCAGGACCTGGGCTCACCCGGAAGCACCCATTCGGAAGGGGGAGGATGGCTCGGGCTCTGTGGGCTGGGCTCGCCGGAGGTGACAGACCGGGAGTGTGTATTCCCCAACCATCAGCAAACCGTCAGACCTGGACATCTGCCCCCCCATCCTACCGCGCCCACCGTGGCCTGGGAAACATCTGGCTGGGGCCGTGGAGCCTGAGGCAGAGGCACCGGGAGGGTGTGGGGCGACCAGGCACGCGGGCATGCAGCGCGTGGGTACCTCGATCAGCCAGGGCTTCAGCTTGTCGTCGATGATGATGTCATAGCCGTAGCACTCAAAGCAGTGTTTGTCGTTGTTCATCACCGGCTGCAGGGAGAGGACCAGTGGGTTACAGAGCCAGAACTGGGGGGCCCAGCCGAGACCCACATCATGGAGATGCGGGATGTTAAAGTGGCAGGACCCTACTCACGGTGGTGACGCCAGCGGCTCACTCCTGTGACCAGCGGATCCCCATCTCCGCCCTTTCCCCTCCCCCCTTCCTCTCCATGTTCCTCCCGCAAGGTCAGGGATGGAAAGGGGGTTCGTGAAGCAATCATCGTCTCCACGTCTCATTCATCAGAGGCCTGACGACCAGCAATGAAAGTCTCCGTCGGCACAAGACTTTCTTCAGAGTGGGCAGAAGTCCAGCTCCAAGCGCAGGCACCCAAAGTTCAGGCCTGTGCGTCTTACACACACACACACACACACACACACACACACACACACACACAGCCCACCAGGCTGTCAGTCCCTTCACAGACCCCTCGAGATGCAGCGTACGAACCTCTGTTCTCTGTGACAAAAGTCAAAAGTCAAATCCACTTACTTAAAATTTTTCGATTGGGCTTCCCTGGTGGCGCAGTGGTTGGGGGTCCGCCTGCCGGTGCAGGGGGCGCGGGTTGGTGCCCCGGTCCGGGGGGATCCCACGTGCCACGGGGTGGCTGGGCCCGTGGGCCATGGCCGCTGGGCCTGCGCGTCTGGAGCCTGTGCTCTGCAGCGGGAGAGGCCACGGCAGTGAGAGGTCCACGTGCCGCAAAAAAAAAAAAAAAAAAAAAAAAAAATTTTGGATTTTCTTAGGTTTTTTTTCTTTAATTAATTTATTTATTTTGGGGTCTTCGTTGCAGTGCACGGGCTTCTCACTGCGATGGCTTCTCTTGCTGCGGAGCGTGGGCTCTAGGCACACAGGCTTCAGTAGTTGCAGCACGTGGGCTCAGTAGTTGTGGCGCACGGGCTTAGTTGCTCCGTGGTATGTGGGATCTTCCTGGACCAGGGCTCGAACCCGTGTCCCCTGCATTGGCAGGCGGATTCTTAACCACTGTGCCACCAGGGAAGTCCCTTCTTCTCAGTTTTTAATTCCATTTCAAAAACTGTTCTCCAAGTGCATAAAAAAGCCACCAGCGGCTTGTTTACAATACAGATTTCCAGGCTGCCCAAGCTGCCTGGATTAAACCCTCCAGGAGAGGCCCAGCCAGCAGCAGTGCCACGTGCTCCCCGGGGACTCTCATGCACCCCACAGCGAGGGGAGCACACAGACGCGACTGTGAGGATGGTGAGGCCTATTCATACGTTAGTGGATGCCTGGACTCTCCCTAAAACACTGGATTTAGAACAGGAAACGTCTAAGGGGGAGAGAGCCCAGTGCAGCCCCACTCACTGGAGGAAAACCAGGCTGGGGGGCTGTTTCATCTCGTGGAAATTTAGCGGAATTGTTGCATTTCCACTGAAAGCCTGGTGTCCTAACCCGGCCAGCGTACACACCACTGTCCCCCAAAGCCTCTGCAGCACAGAGGGAACAGAGGACAGTCACTCACCCTCTGTCATCCCCCAGCCCCCCTGTCTCTGGCCCTCTGAGCATTCTGCTCCCGAGCTCTGCCTCTCGGCCTCTCCGTGGGCCCCCACGTGGTCCACACCCTGCACCAGGCCCTCCTCACGAGTTACCGCAGCCTCCTGTTTCCCTGCCTGCCTCTCCCCTAGATTCCCCGAAGGCAACAACCTGGTAAAAACAAGGTGACCAAATATTTGCTAAATTAATAAAAACTGAAAAAATAAATCCCTGCTCCCCAAAGCCTCAGAGCCTTAGAAATCCAGCAGCTTCTCAGCTCAGGAGGCTGAGGCCAGGAGAAGACGCTCAGAGGCGCCTGGCGGATCCAGCCTCGAGACGGGCTGTGGAGCCGGGGCCAGGACACAGGCCTGTGTGAGAACTCTTTCTCAGAGTTCTGCCCATCAGGCCAGGACGGGAGCGGAGGCACTGGTTTAACCAGGCACTAAGGCTCCCACATCGCCTGTGTTACAGCCGCTGCCATTTACCTTCCCAGCCCGTAAGTTAGCCTCCGCGGAGCGCGTTCACACAACCAGCCTGAGACACCAGGGTCGTGATCCCAATTTCACAGAGGACACCCCCGAGGCCCACGGAGGGCAGGCACTTGTGCCACGTCGCCAGGAGGCACATGGTGGCCTCGGCTTGAAGTCTGAGCCCAGGCCCCCCCACACATCCGCACCGTGACCCCTGAGACACCTCTCTCCAACCGCTAACTAGACTAACTAGACCCTGGGCTCTTCCCCGCCGAGTCCTCCCTGGGGGCCCGAGATGCAGACTGAAGGCACAGGCAGGGCTCATCAGCGCTTGGTGACACAGGAAGAGCTCGATTCAAGGCACAGCAAAGCCAAGGTGTCCACTGAAGGGTCACCTTTCCTGTCCATAATTTTCTTTACACAGTTGTTTCAACAAAGCTTTTCACGTACAGGGGAATTAGTATAAGTTGGCAGTTTCAAAGATAAAAATGGGAGAGCAAATTCCCCAGCGGTCCAGTGGTTAGGAACTGCCGTGGCCCAGGTTCAATCCCTGGTCGGGGAAGTAAGATCCCGCCAAGCCGCACAGCGCGGCCAAAGGGGGAAAAGGAAAAGTGGGGAGAGAGGGCCTTAATCTTCCACTGAGAAGGTTTCACATAAATTTTTTCACACACGTCCACCTCGCTGCCAAACCCACATCACACTTTCTCCAGAACAGCAATCTCCCCGCGTTTCTGACTCCAGCAAGCGCAGCTCTTTTCACAGCCCCTCAACGCCGGTGTGTGGGCATTACTGCAGTCTGCCCACCGCTACCTGCACCAGAAATAGCGGCCTGCGTGCTGGTGCTCCAGGGTTTATCCTTTGCTTTCCCTTTGAAAATAGATGCACACCTGCTTTAGAACGGTGAAACGAAACACAAAACCTTCAAACCAGACAACAGATATGAGACTTGAGTAAAAAAAAAGGGAGGCTCTCTCCAGCCCTAAATGTCTATGAAATAGCAAAGCAGGAAGCCTAAAAATCGGGAGGCTGCTGAAAAGTCCATCTCCAAAGCATCAGCTCATGACAAAACACTCATTCTTGACTCAGTGGGCACAGAAGAGCCGACGATGACGTCACGAGGTCCCTGCCCTTCTGTAGAGGTTCCAGGGCCATGGCTGCAGCAACGCCAGCCAGGAGCCAGCCCCTCTCCCTTCCCGAGACCACCCTGGCCCCTGGCAGACGTGTAGGAGGTGAGACCATAAAAACAGCTATTTTTAACAAAAGAGCCACCTGCACCCCCAAATCCCAAACTCTTGCTAGGCCTGCGTGGTCTCCTTCGCTCCCTCTGCTCCCAGGGCGCCCCGCCCCGCCCCCCAACACCCCTGGGACTCACCGCCACAGCCTTCAGGGACTGCACGATGATCCAGTGGATCTCGTCGAACAGCCTGCTGGTCACCTCCTTGCCTCGGGTGCTCTCCAGGTAGAGTCGCAGGTTGTGCACCGTCCACTTGCCCCCGTGGATGTGGTTGTAATCCTCCTGGCCACAGAAAAGGGGATGGGGCCCCAGGCAATGCTCCCAGAGGAGCCCAGCGCTTGCTCTCACCCTTGTGCATTTCCTGGTGCCCCTTGGTGTGCGGGGGAGGGGGGCGGGCGAGCACCCGGGAACAAAGCGGATGCGCCCTGCCCCTTGAGGATCTGGGCCTCCTACACATGCGATTTTTTAAAATACAGTTGTCCCTCGGTATCCACAGGGGAGTGGTTCCAGGACCCCCCCTTGGATGCCAAAATCCTTGGACGCCTAAGTCCCTTATATAAAATGACATTGTATTTGCCTGTAACCTACACACATCCTCCCCATCTCCTGTGTACTTTAAATCATCTCTAGATTCCTTATAATAGCTAATGTGATGTAAATGCTATGTAAATTGTAAACACAACATAAATGCTACAAAAATAGTTGCCACTGAGCAGCAAATTCAAGTTTTGCTGTTTTGGAAATTTCTGGAATTTTTCTTTTTTCTGAATTCTCTTTGTTTGGTTGCTTCTCGCAGCTGGCAGGATCTTACTTCCCCAACCAGGGATGGAACCCACGCCCCCTGCGGAGGAAGCGCAGAGTCTTAACCACTGGACTGCCAGGAAAGTCCCTTTTCGAATATTTTCAACCCACGACTGCTTGAACCCACAGATGTGGAGCCCTGGGATATGGAGGGCCAACTAATCAACTCTGCAGTATTCTCATAATCAATGCTTTATCCCTCGCAGTGCGTGCTGTGGAGGGAGTGCCACCCAGACACCCCTTCAAGATCAAGGCGCTCCTCCTTGCAGCAGAGACCCTTTCAGGGAGCTGCCCTTGGTTAAGAGGACCTGCCTAGTCCAACCCCTCCTCGGGCAGCCCACAGACAGTGAGGGGTTGGTGCCTGGGTATTGGCCCCTGTCTCCGTCTGGGACAACTCTTCAGGGGCACCCAGCTGCAGAGCGCGCTGAGGTTGGCTGGGGCCCCTGCTGCAGCTGTGTCCCCACTTGACCCCCCTCTGCCCGATCCGGCTCCCCCCAACTCCTGGCGTTGCCCATGACATCGTGCCCCAGTAAACCTCCTGCACGCTCATCTCTGCCTCTGTTTCCTGGAGAAGCCAACCTGGGACACACCGTGCCCCGGGCACGATGGTTTAAGAGACCCACACGTGAACCTCCCTCACAGGATCCCAGCTGTCTGAGAGACTCGGGCTCAGAGAGGCCCCGTTACTTGCCCAAGCTTTCATCCTGGCTGTGACAGAGCTGGGACCTTAGCCCAGGGTTTCCAATGCCAGTTCAGTGCTCTTTCTACTTCTCTGACTCTGAACATTAATTCTCCACACACTGCCCCTTTGGAGGCAAAAAGCTAGAAAATACTGACGTGTATTAGAAAGTTATGAGACGGAGATTTCATTTTCTAAGTAGAAAGTTGGTAACTGTGAACTAAAACAAAATCAGCCTAACAAGGAACAAACTCAAAGCAGACTCTGTTTACACATAAAAGCCAAGAATTATCCATATCTTTAAAAGCATCTTTTCAAGGTCAGAGACAAATTCCTTTTACATGTCAGTTCTTACTAAAATGCCTCAAAAGATGAGGTGCCCAAGCTTGTTCACCTCAAACAGGCTCTCAAATATATTATTTGGTGTTTGTATTCCTAAAAAAAAAGGACTGTAGCCCTAAATAAATTATAGGAAAAACTAGGCTAACTGTCCAGCAATACCTTTTCTTTTCCTATATACAGATTCTTTTTACTATCAAGAAAAATTTGTTTACTTAAAAAAAAAGTTCCAGAGGCATAAAGTGTACACTTTATGAAAACACTGTCTTACATGTGCATAAATATAAAAAGTATAGATACAGGGCTTCCCTGGTGGCGCAGTGGTTGAGAGTCCGCCTGCCAACGCAGGGGACACAGGTTCGTGCCCCGGTCCGGGAAGGTCCCACATGCCGCGGAGCGGCTGGGCCCGTGAGCCATGGCCGCTGAGCCTGCGCGTCCGGAGCCTGTGCTCCGCAACGGGAGAGGCCACAGCAGTGAGAGGCCCGCGTACCGCAAAAAAAAAAAAAAAAAGCATAGATACAAAGTAATGATACAAAAAGCGCCTGCTTTTTGGCAGTAGGAAAGTTATTTTATCAGAGTTATCTCAGAACATTTTTCTCCTATCAACGTGCAAACACTGCGCATTTCAGGACCCACCCTGCACCCTGGGAAACCCGCCAGCAGTCGTGGTTAAGCCAGCCTCCTGGCAGGCCCCAAACCCCACTCCCGCACTCTCAAGGCAGCACTGAGGTCTCCTGACCTTTCCTGACACTCAGTCCTTTGCAATCTGCCCCTCTGGCTGGACTCTGAGCTTCCTGAGGGCAGGGATGTGTCTCATCATCCTGCCCGAGAGTGCAGGGCGGTGCTCTGCCCCCAGGGGCCCTCAGTGGACAAGCAGATCCACCGGTCCACAGCATTTCTGTGTTCAATATAACATCTATTCTCTACGCAATGCTGAAGCTTTCATTCAAGGGTGAAACGGACGTTTCTCGGAGTAACCTGTTTCTTACATTAAAAAGCGAAGCATTTAGAAGTAGGAAGAACGTGGAGAGCACTGCTGCTTCCGGTGCACGTAGAGATGCCAGGCTGAAGACAGCCTCAGCTCTCTCCTTCTGTCTTTTATGCTAACACATATATATGGAATTTAAGAAAAAAAAAATGTCATGAAAAACCTAGGGGTGAAACAGGAATAAAGACACAGACTTACTAGAGAATGGACTTGAGGATATGGGGAGGGGGAAGGGTAAGCTGTGACAAAGCGATAAAGAGGCATGGACATATATACACTACCAAACGTAAGGTAGATAGCTAGTGGGAAGCAGCCACATAGCACAGGGAGATCAGCTCGGTGCTTTGTGACCGCCTGGAGGGGTGGGATAGGGAGGGTGGGAGGGAGGGAGACGCAAGCGGGAAGAGATATGGGAATATATGTATATATATAACTGATTCATTTTGTTGTGAAGCTGAAACTAACATACCATTGTAAAGCAATTATACTCCAATAAAGATGTTAAAAAAAAAATACTATATATAATACCATTCAAATGCTAAGCAAAGGAAACCCGGTATAGTTATATTGTTTTCAGGGAAACTAGACCATAAGGTAGTAAGTATTGTTAGAGATAAATAGGGTTACTTCATAATAATAAAGAAAGATATAACAATTTTGTATTTTTATATACCTAATAAGAAAGCCTCAACATATATAGGTGAAAAACTGACAAAAGAAAATAGGTCAATTCGTGCGATGAATTGGGAGATTGGGATTGACATATATACACTAATATGTATAAAATGGATAACTAATAACCTGCTGTATAAAAAAATAAATATAATAAAATTCAAAAAAAAATAAATAAATAAAATGGTTTATTTTCCTTAGTGATGGAAATAGTGACCTCGTGTTTGATGTCCTGAGAAGGCTCATCAGATGGGACCCTCCCAACTTCAGTCTGGCCCCCCCAGGGTGAGGCGGCTTAACAGGCCAGCACATCATGCCCTGTCCTCAGGGCACCAAGGGGACTGGAGGTCGGTCACTGTCATTTCCCACCCCTGCCCAGACTTCACAAAATGTGCTACTTGGTTATGAAGGGTGTGGCGTCCCCAAATGGCTGACAAGTTCTGTGCTGTGTCACCTGAGAGACCATTTCCCCAAATTCTTACGAGTAAGGCCTTGGCTGAGTCACCCCTTCCCCTCTAGCTGTGAGCACCGTAACGGCAACGCTCTCTCACTTTGCTCGCAGGAAAACCCGAGGGGCAGGTGAACTGGGGTCAGCCCCACAGGGAAGCCAGTTGCCACGACCAGGACGGTAAAAACCAGGGCTCCTGTTTGAGAGGGAGGCTGGGTGACTTGCCCAAGTCACCCAGAGGTTAAGTGATGGGCACGGGATTGGGCCCAAGCTGGTCTGACCAAACCTTTCAGTAGTTTACTCAGAAAAGCTTGTTTTCTATCAATATTTACCCTCTTTCTATTCAAATGATAAAAAGACTAGGGTATTCAGGCTTCCATTCCAGCAAGACCCAAATAGAAGAGTCTTTCCTATAGAAATGAGACCTTCAGGCCTTGTTCGCCAGGACTGGATTATAGCCCCAAAGCCTGCACAGAACCTACCACGTCCTGTGTCCCGGCCTCCGCTGGCCTCTACAGGGCCCTCTCACTCTACCCGCCTTGCATGGGGGCTCCAGCTGCCCCAACTCCTTTCAGCTCCTGCGATGCTCCTTCCTGTCACGGGGCCTTGGCACGTGCTGTGCCCTCTGCTAGAATGCTCTTTCCACTCCTCCACCCAGGGAACCCCCGCTCAGACTTCAGCTCTCTGCTCAAGGCCACTTGTGCGCGGCGGCCTCCGACCACCTGGACTACAGGCCCCTTCATTCCAAGCTCCTCCAGGCCTGCATCTCTACCTGCAGAATGCGCATCTCAGTTGCAGTGTGATTATTTGATGACTGCCTTCCCCCCACAGGCTCTAGGCTCCATGAGAGTAGGGATGAAGGAGGTTTTTGCCCATAATTGTAGCCCTCATCATGGGACCAACCCAGACAGATGCTCAGTACCTGGTCTTTAACTGAATGACCAAGCACAGGTTCTCTCATATAATCCTCCCACAAGCCCCACAAGGTAATAATATTATCTCCTCTTACAACTCGAGAGACCCAGGCTCCAAGAGTCAATGAAGTTGCCCAAGGTCCCAGAACTACTTGAATGCGGGACTTTCTCCAAATGCCCCACCCCCCGAGGGACAAGCACACTGGATATTTGGGGTTCCCCCTCCCAATCAGTGCCAGAGCATCTTAAATACAACTCTTATACCAACCCACCCTCTCCTGCAAATAGAAAAATGAAGAAACCCACAAAATCCTCATCAGTGCCAGGGCATCTTAAATTCAACTCCTGTACCCACCCAACCCCTCCTGCAAATAGAAAAACAAAGAAACCCATAAAATCAGTCCATTTCCTTGAGCTCAAGGGAAAAGAAACACTTACCCCGTGTTTCTGAATGGCAACGTTGGTGAGATGAACAAACATGTTGTCCAGCTCACTGGTACTCGGGGTGTATTTTACTGTGCAAAAGCGGCAAAATCCAAGTTTATACCTAAGTGGGAATTCAGATCAATTCAATACTCTGAGGACAAGCGTAAACAAAATATAACACTTTTTTTTCTCTTAAAAGAGCTGCTTTTTGTTTTAAACTTTTTAAACAGCTGCTTTGTTATTTTTTATGGTTCTTTTTACATAATAGCTTTATTAAGATATCATTTACGTGCCATACGACTCATCCACGTGAAGTGTCCAACTCAACGGTGTTTGGTGTATTCAGAGTCGTGCAACCATCACCACAATCAATGTTACATCTGCATCACCCCAGAAAGAAACTCTGCGACCATCAGTAGTCACTTCCCAACCCTGGTGTTGGGCAAACACTAATCTACTTTCTGTTTCTACAGTTTTGCCTCTTCTGGGTGCGTCATATAAACGGAATTGAACAACATGTGGCCTTCTGTGTCTGGCTTCTTTCTCTGAGTATCTTTGTAAGGGTAAAAGAGTTGCTTTTTGTTTTAAAGATTCACATTCGTGTCAAAGTTACTGCCTTACTCAACATGGATCACATGCCAGGCACTACGCGTACAAGGAGTTCGACCAACCCTTGCAAGGTCTCCGAGGAGTAGGAAGTATCGTGTCAAAGCACGGTCTTTTTTTTTTTGCCACAGCGCGCATTATGTGGGAATCTTAGCTCCCCAACCAGGAATCGAACCCGGACCCCCCGCAGTGGAAGCCAAGTCCTAACCACTGGACCACCAGGGAATTCCCAAAACTCAGTCTAAAGAAATGGAAACAAAACTCCGGCTCTTACATGTAGCAGCGCAGTGGGCGGTACGTAGACACCAGAACATACAAGCGCAGGTCAAACTTCCTGCCGCCGATTAGTAATGGGTTGTTAATGTACAGAGAGATCACGTAGGCTTCCTTGGTAGACTGAGTCATGAACCTGGGCATGTCAAAGTCGAGGTTAGATGCAAAGACCAGAGGTCTCATAGAGAACAGACTTCTGGTTGCCAAGGGGGAGGGGGTCAGGGAGGGATGGATTGGGAGTTTGGGGTTAACAGTTGCAAACTGTTATACATAGCATGGATAAACAACAAGGTCCTCCTGTACAACACAGGGAGATATATTCAAATATCCTGTGATAAACCATAATGGAAAAGAATACAAAAAAGAATCTATATATGTATAACTGAATCACTTTGCTGTACAGCAGAAATGAACACAGCATTGCAAATCAACTGTACTTCAATAAAATAAATTTAAAAAAAAAAGACCAGAAGTCTTTAGTCGGCTGGTGACAAGCTTGCTGCCTCTCATTAAGTGAGAGGCCAGTTCACGGGGAGAAAACGAGGGTGGGGGGTATCCACAGAGGAACCCCCGGGTGCTGGCATCATGCAGTCAGACTTAAATGCGGGACACAAGGAGGCATCCCTGCCACTCCTGGGAATTCAGGGGAGCCATCGGCCCACCCGGAAAGGATGGCACCAATGGTGGCCTCCAGGCACTTCCCGGCAGTTAAGGACCTCGAAGAGGCAAAGAGTGAGCCTTAGAGTAAACCTCCTGGTGTCCTCCGTTCTGAGGGGCACCCAACCCAGAGAGGAGACCTGACTGACGGTCACGTAGGTCTTCTCTACGCTGACCGCACACACTGCCTGGCGCTCGGGTCCATCCCCACCTCGGCCCCGTGAGGCTGGTGCTACTTGTGTCCCCAGTTTACCCGGATGAAGAACCGAAGAGTCTATACAACAAAACTCAGGTGGTGAGTGTCAGACAGGGGTTCAAGCCCAGGCACCCAGGTGTTAAGCATGTGCTTCGCCACCTCAGAAGCACCAGGACTGGACGGGTCTCCCCCCAGCTTTCAGGACAGAGAGCGGCCAGCGAGGCTCCCTGCTCCTGTGACCTTACGCCAGTTTACCCACCATCCCCAGGTGAGATTCTACGACTGGTGACGCTACAGTGGCCACAGAGCCTTGTCCTGCTGCCACGTGTATACCTGAACAAATGCTGCACACCTGGAAAAGCAAGCAAGGGCCCCCCCTCCACCCGTGGCAAAGCACACGCAACGGGCTCCCCCACTTACGAAGACGTTTTGCTGTCCCGGGACCACTTTTTGATTTGCGAGAGCTTGTTGATCAGAAAGATGCCCTTTCCCTGGGCTTTGCCACAAGGTTTCATGATCCAGGTGCTAGAGGGGCTTTTCCTGAACTCCTCCACGAACAGGTTGTAGTCGGCAGGCAGCATGTAGGTGACGGGGACGAAGTCTGAGGGTAACAGAGAGGGGACAACGGTGAGCCAGCCCGCCGGGGGCCACGGACAGAAAGATGCTGCCACTGCCTCTTCAGGGCCTGTTTCGCTCCCTCATGCCCCCACCCAGCATCTCACAGGGCAAGGGCTTCTGCAGTTCAATCCCGGTACAACGCAGGCGAACCTCGTTTTATTTTGCTACACAGATAATGCATTGTTTACAAACTGAAGGTTTGTGGCAACCCTGCGTGGAGCAAGTTAATCGGCACCATTTTTCCACAGCATTTGTTCACTTTGTGTTTCTGTGTCACGTTTTGGTAATTCTCACAGTATTTCAAACTTTTTCATTATTATCATGTTTGCTATGGTGATCTGAAATCAGTGATCTCTGATGTTACTACTGCAAAAAAATTACAACTCACTGAAGGCTCGGATGATGGTTAACATTTCTAAGCAATAAAGTATTTTTAAATTAAGGTATGTCGGGACTTCCCTGGTGGCGCAGTGGTTAAGAAGCCGCCTGCCAATGCAGGGGACACGGCTTCAATCCCTGGTCCAGGAAGACCTCACCTGCCGTGGAGCAACTAAGCTCGTGCGCCACAACTACTGAGCCTGCGCTCTAGAGCCCGCAAGCCGCAACTACTGAGCCCACGTGCCACAACTACTGAAGCCCGTGCGCCTAGAGCCCATGCTCCACAACAAGAGAAGCCACCACAATGAGAGGCCTGAAAACCGCAACAAAGAGTAGCCCCTGCTCGCCGCAACTAGAGAAAGCCCACATGCAGCAACAAAGACCCAATGTCGCCAAAAATATAATTAATTAAGTAATTAAGGTATGTACATTGACTTTTTTTTAAGACATAATGCTATTGTACACTTGACAGACTACAGTTTAGTGTAAGGATAACTTTTACATGCAGTGGGAAACCAAAAAATTTCATGTGGCTTGCTTTTATTGCGGTATTCGCTTTATTTTATTTTAAAACTTCATTCTTTTTATTTGTTTACTTATTTATTTGGGGCCACACCATGCAGTTTGCAGGATCATAGTTCCCTGACCAGGGATCGAACCCGGGCCCCTGACAGTGGAAGCGTGGAGTCCTAACCACTGGACCACCAGCGAAGTCCCATTGTGGTAATTTGCTTTATTTTGGTGGTCTGGAACTGAACCCACCGTACCTCTGAGGTCTGCCTGTAATGAGTTTTCTCTTTTAGCTGTGTGCTAAGTACTTTACAAATCTGTATCATTTAATCCCCACAGTAAACTGTAAGATAGGTATTGTTATCATTCCCATTTATCAGATTAGGAAACGAGGCCCAGAGAGGTCACTTATGTACTTTTCCCCACGTGTGCTAAAGGGATTCTGAAATTACCCAACAGCCCAGCTTTTCTCACCAGACGGGGCAGGGACGCACTGTGCTCCCCAGGCATTGCTGGACACAGTAATGGTCCCTCCTGGCAGTCTGTAACTCAGGGAGTGTCCCCCACGCCCACCACCTCCTGTGCACATTCCCAAGGCACTCACACAAACTCAGATTCCAAGTGGAGCCCCCTCCCCCAATTCTGGAGATGCCTGGAATGAAAGAGGTGCCCACAAACACGTTCATCCCTCAAAGCCAACAGTCACCATCTCGCGGTCTTGTGCCACTGGAGAATACTCCACTATCTATTTAAAACGTGAGGCCGGTGGAAAGGACACAAACCCAGGTAGAGGTATTTCCCACTTTCGTCCTTCTCTGCCAAAGGACTCCCTTCCTTCTCCAGCTCTTTCCTGTATCTCTTGATGTTTTTCACCATCAGATCCTTCCGCGTCAGTTCATAGTGGTTCGGGAAATGGTTGACTATTTGATCATCTGAGAGCCGGTAGCCAGTCTCGACACTAAAAACATTGCGGATGGTTTGCACACTCATCCTGAAAGAGAAGCACAGAAGGGATGTGCAGGACAGAAGCTCAGAATGTGTCCATGTGGAGGCGGGTGTCATTAAAGCCCGGGGACTCCTGACCAGGAAGCACGCTCCCTCAGAGCTTACCTGTCCCCAGCCCGGCACCGAGCCAGGTGCCTGGCCCACAGCAGCAGGCTGTGTGTCCGCTGACTGTACCTCAACTATCTGAGGCAGGGGCTGTTTTGACTCTGCCCTGATTGGTTGTACTCTCTGGCACAGAGTAGATGCTCAATAAATGTTTATCAGTTAATGATAACATTGATTTTGATACCCAACTAATGAAAGTCAGACTCTGAAGTCAGGAAACTCATTGACTCAATATCTGCACCCAAAGTCAGGAAGGACAGGGACCCCCTAAAACCAAAACCCCACGGACTTCCCTGGTGGTCCAGTGGTTAAGAGTCCGTGCTTCAACTGCAAGCGGTGCAGGTTCCATCCCTGGTCAGGAACTAAGATCCCGCAAGTCACGTGGCAAACCCAAAAAATTAAAAACAACAAAAAAACAGGGGTTATTTAAGGACCCTGAGTTGGCATGTGATATTCTTGGAGAGACCCCTGACAGGCCAGCTAAACCGCGAAGCCCCCAGTGAAATGAGAGTTGAAAGAGAAATAGATTCCTTCTCATCCTCTAAGAAAGCCAGTCTCCCTGCCACACCTGTCTGACTTCCCTAGCCACCCCCAGAGAAGCAGGAAGGACAGAAGGGCTGGCACCCACAAGGGAGTCCTGGAGTCACAAGACAAGGCAAGGTCCTCTCTGTACTCCCTGCCCCCAACCCGCCCCCTCCCCATAGCACCAACCAGAGGGTTTCTTTTGATTCCATAATCATTAGAACAAAAGGATTAAAAGGATTAAAAAAAAAACAACAACACTGTTTATTATGGGAAAGCTCAAACACACGAAGAAGTATAGAGAAAAGTGTAACAGAAGCCCGTAATCCAGCTTCAACAGTCACCACGAGGCCAGCCTTGCTTTGCCTGTACCTCACAGCACTGGCTTATTTTGAGGCACTTCCCAGATACCATATCATTTCATCCAAATTATTCCTGTTAGAATCTCTAACAGTTAAGGACTCCTTTTTATATTATATGATATGCTATTTTACACTGTTATCACAACTTAAAAAAAAAAGGAGCGCAGCCAATTCCATTTTTTTTTTTTTCCTGCACCACGCAGCTTGCAGGATCTTAGTTCCCAAACCAGGGATCGAACCTGCGCCCCCTGCAGTGGAAGCGCAGAGTCTTAACCGCTGGACCGCCAGGGAAATCCCAGGAGCAGTAATTCCTAAATATCATCAAATATTACTCAGTGTTCAAATCTCCCCAGTTGTCTGATAAATATTTTTTTACAACTTTTGCAAATAAGGGCCAGGCCTTCTGATTAGTTGTTCTCTCTCTCACACATCTCTTTAAATCTATACATTCTCCCCTACCCCTCCTTAATTTTTTTCTAGGCAATTTATTTGTTGAAGACACCGGGTATCTGTTCTGTAGGGGTTCTCACAGCTTCCTTATTTATCATGCTCCCCAGGGCCCTGTACTTCCTGTAAGTTGGGAGTCAGACCTAGAGGTCTGATGAGCTGCAGGCTGATGGGGGCAGAGCTGCGTCCCAGGGTGGCATCCAGCCGGAGAGCCTCTCCCTTCGGGATGTCAGTGACTAATCAGCTGCACTGCGCAATAGAAAATGTGACCCACAGCTGAGGCACATAGTGAATTTTCTAGTAGTCACATTAAAACAGAAGTTAAAGGGGGACTTCCTTAGTGACACAGTGGTTGGGAATCCGCCTGCCAATGCAGGGGACACGGGTTCGATCCCTGGTCCGGGAAGATCCCACATGCCGTGGAGCAACTAAGTCCATGCACCACAACTACTGAGCCCGCGTGCCACAACTACTGAAGCCCGCACACCTAGAGCCTGTGCTCCGCAACAAGAGAAGCCACCACAATGAGAAGCCTGAGGACCGCAACAAGGAGTAGCCCCCGCTTGCCGCAACTAGAGAAAGCCCACGTGCAGCAACGAAGACCCAACGCAGCCAAAAAAAGTTAAATGAAAGAGGTGAAAGTAATTTTAATGTATCTTATTTAACCTAATATATCCAAAATATTATCATTTCAACAAATTACCAACATAAAAATTTGTGATGAGGAATTTTACATTTGTTTCTTCGTACTAAAACGGGAGCGTACGTCACACTCCGGCACATACGTCTCTGTCTGGACCAGCCACACTTAAGTGTCCTATTGTCCTGTGGTCAGCGGCCTCCGTCCTGCACAGGTGTAGATCCTTAGGCCATGAGGGGTTGCAAAACAGTGAAATTCTCCTTTTTCATTCCGCCTTCATTTATCGGCAGGAATATTTCTACAAGGAGAAACTTCCCTTCGTCAACAATTTAGGTAACCCATGAATGGTTCGTACAGGGAAGACTGAGTAAGTGTGTGACTCTTTCCCTTTACCAGTTTTCAAAATAGTGAGCTGGTTCCCTACCACCCGCAGACGTGTGGTGAGCTGTGTTCTGGGAACCTATCACTGCAAAACGAATTACCCAACGTTAGCTACTTAAGACAACCACCATTTTATGATATCTCGAGGTTTTGTGGGTCAAGAATTTGGGCAGGGCTCAGCAGAGCGCTCTGCCCCAGGCAGCACTGAGGTCGCTGGGTGGGATTCAGCCGGCTGGTCTGGGGGCCCCGAGAAGGCTTCTTCCACATCCGGCACCTTGGCAGGCGTGGCTGGAAGGTGGGTGCAGCTGCAACTTCTCCAGCACAACGGCCCCGGGACGGGCAGGCTTCTCACGTGGCAGCTCAGGGCTCCCGCAGGGGGTTCCCACACAGGAGGAGGAAGCTGCTGGTTTCTTAAGGCCTGTATCACACTGACTGGATCACACTGACTGCATCCCACTGGCCAAAGCAATCACAGAGCCCACCCAAGGTCAGGAGGAGGGGAACGAAGACCCCATCTGCAGAAGGAAGTGGTGTCAAAAACTCTGTGGCCATTTTAACGTGCCACAAATTATGTGGGGTTTTGTTCCGTTTCAGTTCTTTTGGGGGGCATTTTTATGAACTCATAGATTCAAACATGATTCATGAGTTTCAGTCTGCTGTCATTATTCTTATGGAAGCTCTAGGTGTCCCTATTTGGGGCAGAAGGAACTCTGCAAGCTGTCTCCTGAGTTTTATTAACCTGAATCCAGCAGGCCTCGACGACGTCCTCGCTTTCCCTTAAGACAAGCTATTCCAAGCTCACCTTGTACAATTCTTCCTGAGGCCCAGCATCAGGCATCTCTCCAAGGAACAAAGGACCCTTTGTTATAAATAAATGTTCACCTACTGTGTAGCCTGATTGTAAAAAGGGTCCCAACTGTCCACCCCTCAACTCCCATCGGGAGGTGAAATATATTTCCCCTTGAACTGGGGCTGACCTAATGCCTTTCTTTGGCCAAAAAGAAGGGCAGAGTGATGGTGTGCCATTTCTGAGACTAGCCCCGAAAGGCCTTGAGAGCTGCCACCTCCCTCTTGGGCCCCCGACACCACCACGAGCCCAGGCTAGCCGGTTGGAGGGATGTGAGAGATTTGTGGAGAGAAGCCCCTGTCGTCCTAGCCAAGGGCATCCTAGACCAGCCAAGCCTCAGATGACCCACCAGGTGACAGCAGATGTGTGAGTGAAGTTCTGCCAGACCAAAAGAACCGCTCAGCCAAACCCACAAACTCCTGTGCAGCAAGAAGTGGTTGTTGTTTCAGGCCCCTAAGTTTGTGGTGTTTGTTACTCACCATCAGTTCGGCAATGGATAACCCATACACCCCCTCCAGGAGAGCCAGTGTTTACCTGTTTCTCACTCCTTCTACTTCCTGCCCACATGCAAGCTGTTTTCGCATAGTTGTTATCAGAATACAAATACAATTTTGTAATATGTTTTTCTTCACACTTACTGTTATTCAGTTTCCCAAACTGCTTTATAATCATCGCAATTATTTCAATGGCTGTACCGTAATCCACTTGGTTAATCTATTCACCTTTCCCCAACCAGTTAATGTTTAGTTGTTTCCAATATTCTTCCCTAACCAATTTTTAAGACCCGACAGGACACTTAGTGCTTAAAGCATGAGCTCTCAAGATATCTCAAATATCCAAACTTATCATACTGTTTAGCTCTTTTCTTCTCCGTCATTCTCTTGTTGGTTAAGAAAAGCTCCAAAACGCTTCTCGGCATGAAGAAGCAAGCATTCAAATCCCCACCCCCCCACCCCCATCCCTGGCATGTGACCCCCTGCCCAGAGAAGCCGAAAGAACGCGCTGAGTTCTGCTGGGCCCCACAGCACTGGGCAGTGGGACACCAAACAGCAAGTACAAAATACTGTCCTGTTCAGCCTTCTTTTCAGAGCTCCCATGAAACAGGGCTCTGGATAAAGGATTTCACTTTACCTTTGAGAAGAAAGAACGTAAACTTGACACTAAACCATACACAGGCACTGAACTACTCCATAAACACCCTTCCTCTCTGCAGTCCACACTCCTGAAGGGAAATTAGGTTGCAGTTTGTTTGTTTGTTTGTTTATTGGCCATGCTGCCTGGCTTGTGGGATCTTAGTTTCCCAACCAGGGATCGAGCCCAGGCCCTCGGCAGTGAACGCGCAGAGTCCTAACCACTGGACCACCAGGGAGTTCCCAGGTTGCAGTTTAAAGGGCAGGTGACTTCACTGCTGCCAGGAGCAAAGCTAGGGTCACCTCTCCATCCACCGCTGCAGCTGGAGGCTGGGTGCTGCCTACTCTGTGCCCAGGCCCGGCCAGGCTCCGGGGATGCTGACATAAGCCAGGCCAGGTCCTCATTCTCCAGGGGTTCACAGTGACACTGGAAGAGGGGACAGGCCGGGAAATCACAAATCATGGCACTCAGCATTTGCTGCCACGGCACCTGAATAGAGCAGCCTGGGAGGGCGCGAGAGGCAGAGGTGGCTTCCAGGGCAGGTGTGCTGGTGCACAAAGGACAGTGGCAGCACATGCTGATGGGGCGCCCGCCATGTGCCAGGCGCTGCCCCGAGTTCTGTGCTTCACTGCTTCCTTGAAACCTCAAACAACGGTATTTGCAGAGAGAGGCCAAGTCCTCTGCTAACAGCCACACAGACGGCAGCGGAAGAGCCAGGGCTGAAGCCACGCGTGGCTCTGGCTCCAGGGTCTGGACATGTAACCCCTGGATGCACTGCGTCTCCAAATGGGGGGCTGAGGAGGCATAGAAAGCGTAGCACGTACACAGACGGAAAAGAAAGACCGTTTCAGCAGCGGGTCAACAGGGGAAAACGCGCAGCCCGCTGCACCGGCGGGGACCAGGGGAGGAGCGGGGAAGGGAAGTGGCTGAGAGAAGCCGAGTAACGTCTCTCAAGGTGGCGGCAGGGAGAGTGAGTCCGGGGCGGGGGATGTACAGGGTGACAAAGCCCCTGCCGACCCCGACGTGTGCCCCCACTGGCCCCCTGCCCCCTCAAAGGTTCACTGCAGTGCTCTGGACCCAGGAGCTGCACAGGGTCAGCCAAATGTTTAGCTGAGGAACCCAGCAGGGATGTGGAGGCCGCCCCAAGGGAGGGAGCAGACCAGGCCTGGACCAAGGAGGACACAGGACCTCACCCTGAGGAAGTGAGAGGCGAGGAGAGGAGTCTAGGAAGCCTCCAGGCTCCTAGCTGGGTGGTACCACCCGGGACTCAGGGCCCACACACTGCTTTTCCAGCCTCACGCATTTCTGCGGTTTCTCAGTCAGTCCAGCCGGCACCCTCTTGGCCTAACGGGAGAGAGGTGAAAGGAAGTCCCGAGCCCTCCCCACAGACCTTTCCCCAATCTCCTCCCCACACCACCCCACAGGATGCTGACCTCCCCAGCGCACCCCGAGGTGCCAGGCAACAGGGCACCACTGTGACCAGCACGAACTGGAGGCGGGTGGGGCTCTGGTTTCTCACCCAAATTCCCACTGCCGTGTAACCACACTCAGCCGTGCTGAGACATCCCGGGACCTCCTGATAACCAGGAGCAGGGGACGCTCCACCATGTATACTAACCCAGGGCCTTCTCCCCACGCGCACAAAGGGCCCGGATGAGCGAAGTGTAAGGGGAGGCGGCACGATGGCGTGGGGGCGCCTGCACAGGACAGTCCGTGCGCCGGTATGGGATTAACCGCGCTGATAAACGGGCTCTGGAAGACAACCAAACCCTGGTTTATACTTACCAGTAAAAATTCCAGTCCTCGTTTTCTGTCACTTGGACCCATCCTCTCTTTTCAAAGTTATTTATCAGCACCGACTTCTCGATATCAGTGACCCATTTCACTTTTCCTGCCATAATCCTGGAAGAGATCACCTTATCGGAGCCATGAAACTTAACAGCTCACGTCCCTTCGCCCAAAGGAGTCCTCTACACGAGGCGAGCAGACGTCCCCCACCCCCAGCTCAGTCCTCCCCACAGTGGCTCTCAGCCAGGGCAGCTCACCCCCGGGGGACATCGGCAATGCCTGCAGCACTTCGCTTGCCAGCACTGGGGGTGAGGGATGCTTCTGGCATCTGGGAGCAGAGGTAGGGATCCTGCTCAACGCCCTCCGACGTACAGTATGCCCCCCGCCAGCCCCCGCCAACAAAGCATCCAGCCCCAAAGGCCAGGTGTGCTGAGACTGAGAATCCTTGTTAAGCGGGAAATAACGGCAACACACGCCGAATGGCAGCTGTGACTGGAACCACGAGGACAGGCATGAGGACAGGCACCACTGTGAGAGCGGAGGCAGCGGGGAGGCTGCCCTGAGCAGGGATCCTGGAGCTGGCTTCTGACGGGTGGGTGCGAGTACTCACCCCAGTCTGGGCACCCCCCGTCCCCTCAAGTTCTGCCTATCTCCCTGCTGCTTCCGGATTCGCTTCAC
The DNA here is from genome assembly GCF_039906515.1 of Pseudorca crassidens. Classification (NCBI taxonomy): domain Eukaryota; kingdom Metazoa; phylum Chordata; class Mammalia; order Artiodactyla; family Delphinidae; genus Pseudorca; species Pseudorca crassidens. The sequence continues at coordinate 100,167,937 of NC_090306.1, forward strand.
CAATTCACTCTCTTTAACTGTGGGTGATCTTTTTTAATATCTATCTGTTTATTTATTTTGGCTGCATCAGGTCTCAGTTGCAACACGCGGGATCTTTTTAGTTGCGGCATGTATGTGGGATCTAGTTTCCCCGACCAGGGATCAAACCCGGGTCCCCTGCTTTGGGAGCATGGAGTCTTAGCCACTGGACCACCAGGGAAGTCCCTAACTGTGGGTGATATTAAGTGTTTGTCTCACCACATCAATCCTGGTGAACAAGCAACGTGGCTCTCACTGTACTTAAAATACGCAGCCCCCTGGCCCTCACCTGCTTTTCCAGGTACATCTTGTGCCACCTTCTCCCTCACCCGCTGTTCCTGCCACATTGGACTTCTCTGCCCACCTCCTCTTCTACCTCAGGGCCTTGGCACATGCTCTGCCTGCAGCACTCCGCCCTGCTCTGCCTGGCCAAGCGACCGCCCACCAGTCTGCCAGCATAAGTGAATGTCACTTCCTCCACAAAGCCTCTCTGACTCTCCAGACCAGCTACGCAGCCCCTTGGCACCCTGCAGTTCTGTCCTTGCTAGAGGGCAGGAGCTGGCTTTCTTTGTCACTGCTTTGCACCCAGGGCCTGGCACCGTGCCTGGCATGCAGCAAATGATCACTTCAGAGAGAATGAGTGACTGTGGTCACAGGCCTGTCAGTACCACCATGTGACTTTGAGAAAGTTTCTGGACTTGTTTCCTCCTTTGAATTCTCATTTTCAAACTGCTGGGGCAGCCCAGGATTCCAGGCTCCCACCCCAGCGCCGACCAGAGACGGCTGCATTTGTTACGCTTCTGTGTACCTCTTCACAGAAGGTGAAGGGCTTTCAGGAAGGGCTTCTGTGAAAAACTGGGCTTGAAAGCCGGGGGACCTGAGGAGCCTCGAGGGCCTTTTATGAAAGGAGGCACCTCCCCCATGGACTTAAAATAGCTTCACGTTTGGGGCAACTTAACCGGGCAGAAAAGGCATGGGACGTAGAGATGGGGACCCAGGTATGTGTTGCTTGGGAGAGGAAAAGAGAAGACACTCTCATGATAGAATCCACCAGGCGGAGCTTGGGGTGCTTCCACCCAGCATCAGCCCACTCCCTCCTCGTGTTGCCCAGCAAGGCGGGTAGTATCATCGAGGCGGGACTGTGGTCAAGCATAGGTCCCGGAGCTTGGGTTTGAGGCCCAGCTCCACCACTCACGAGCTGTGTGACTTTGGGCAAGTTACTTAACCTCTCCGAACTTGTTTCCCCCTCTGTAAAATGGGGATAACAACAGTATCTATCCATGTCATAGGCTGGAGTGAGAAGTAAATGTGTGAACACGTGTAAAGCACCGAGAATGGTGCCTGGCACGTAAGAAGCACTCAGGAAGCATCTCATACGATTGTCATTATCCCCAGTTTTCAGATGAGGACGCTGAGGCTCAAAGGTTAAGAGCCTGTGTAAGAACAGACCAAAGGGACTGATGGTGGCTTGAGCCAAACCTAGGGTGACCCTACCCTAAACCTCTTTCCACACAGCCCAGCCCTTCCCTCTGTGAACTTGGCCTTCATCAGGATGATGACAACGCCCACAGGGTCAAAGTGAGGAATAAATGGACCGCTCTCTGCAAGCTCTAAGTGCCACGTGACAGCCACATAAGGTTGCTGACTGATCGGTCATGACCCACGTGCAGGTCAGCAGCCACCACACGGAAATGATGGCAGAAGCACCACAGAAGCCGAGTCCCCGTGTGCCGGTAACTCATGTCTGTACCGGAGCAAACCCCGCATGCCTCACACCCTCTTGCACTGTCCAGGCCGACTGCTGAGGGGAGTTTACTTTTTCACCACCGGTGATTTGCACATACTGCGTGTGTTACAAATTGAAGTTTTGTGGCAACCTTGCATCGAGCAAGTCTGTCGGCACCATTTTTCCAACAGTATTTGCTCACTTCGTGTCTCTGTGTCACAATATTCTTGTAATATTTCACACTTTTTCATTATTATATATGTGCTACGGTGATCTGTGATCTAGTGATCTTTGGTGTTACTACTATAACTCACTGAAGGCGCAGGTGATGCCTACCATTTTTTAGCAATAAAATTTTTAGTTAAGGCATGTACCTCTTTTAGACAAGTTGCTAACGCCCAATACAGTCTGCAGTACAGTGTAAAGATAACTTTTAAATCCAGTGGGAAACCAAAAAACTCATGTGACTTGCCTTCTTGCGATAATTCGCTTCACTGCGGTGGTCTGGACTGGAATCTGCAGTTATCTCTGAGGTCGGCCTGTATTTGATTTCAGTCTGAACAGCCCTGCATCCCTGACCAATCCTGCTCGTACTCTGCCCCCTAGAGTCCAACTGCAGACACAGGATTTCGGTGAGAATCACCCCCAAGCCAGGTAGCGCCTACACCACAACCCACACCCTGCACTTCAAGCGCCAGTCTCACTGGGCGACCTCACTCCCGCCACAGCTCCCACCTGGAGATGACGCAGAAGTAAGAGCAACAACACAGAATAATGATAAAGGCCATGCTTTATACGTGTGCTGCACTTCAGTTATAAAATAGTCTGAAAATACTTCCAAGGGTACACTCCTAAACCCAATAAGGCCGATGGGGCAAATATTCTCACCTTCACTTTACTGAGCAGGAAATGGAGCCTCCGAGAAGGGTAGGTTTCCTCTCGGCCTCCTGCAACCTCCACCTGCTGTGTGGACAAGTGGTCACCAAGGAAAACATCTCAGCCCGGACCTACCATAGGTACTTATGGAGCCACCGGGAACATCCAATTTCTCTTCAGTTTCACCAAATTTTGACTCGGATTCTTACCTAAAATAAAATACACAAATGATTGGCACAAAAACAGACATAGGGATCAATGGAATAGAATAGAGGGCCCAGGGACTTCCCTGGTGGCGCAGTGGTTAAGAATGTGCCTGCCAGTGCAGGGGACACGGGTTCGAGCGCTGATCTGGGAAGAGCCCACATGCCACGGAGCAACTAAGCCCGTGCGCCACAACTACTGAGCCTGCGCTCTAGAGCCCGCGAGCCACAACTACTGAAGCCCGTGTGCCTAGAGCCCGTGCTCCGCAACAAGAGAAGCCACTGCAGTGAGAAGCCTGCACACCACAACGAAGAGTAGCCCCCGCTCACCGCCACTAGAGAAAAGCCCACGTGCAGCAACGAAGACCCAACGCAGCCAAAAAAAAAAAAAAATGTATTAAAAAAAAAGATTAGAGAGCCCAGAAATAAACCCACATACATATGGTCAATTAATCTCTGACAAAGGAGGCAAGGATACACAATGCAGAAGACAGTCTCTTCAGCAAGTGGTGTTGAGAAAGCTGGACAGCCTCGTGAAAATCACTGAAGTTAGAACACACCCTCACACTACACACAAAAATAAACTCAAAATGACTTAAAGACTTAAATATAAGACATGACACCAAAAAACTCCTAGAAGAGAACATAGGCAAAACATTCTCTGACATAAATTGTACCAGTTTTCTTAGGTCAGTCTCCTAAGGCAATAGAAATAAAAGCAAGAATAAACAGATGGGACCTAATCAAACATAAGCTTTTGCACAGCAGAGGAAACCATAAACAAAATGAAAAGACAACCTATGGACTGGGAGAAAATGTTTGCAAATGATGCAACTGACAAATGCTTAATTTCCAAAATATACAAAGAGCTCATACAAGTCAATAACAAAAGAAAAACCCAATCAAAAAATGGGCAGAAGACCTAAATAGACATTTCCCCAAAGAAGACATGCAGATGGCCAACAGGCACAAGAAAAGATGCTCATCATTGCTAATTACTAGAGAAATGCAAATCAAAACTACAATGAGGTAACACCTCACACCAGTCAGAACGGCCATTATCAAAAAGTCTACAAATAACAAATGCTGGAGAGGGTGTGGAGAAAAGGGAACCCTCCTACACTGTCAGTGGGAATGTAAATTGGTGCAGCCACTATGGAAAACAGTATGGCGGTTCCTCAAAAAACTAAAAACAGAGTTGCCATATGATTCTGCAATCCCACTCCTGGGCATGTATCCGGAGAAAACTAATATAATTTGAAAAGACACATGCACCCCAATGTTCATAGCAGTACTATTTACAATAGCTAAGACATGGAAACAACTTAAATATCTATCAACAGATAAATGGATAAGGAAGATGTGGTATGTATATACAACGGAATATTACTCAGCCATAAAAAAGAATGAAATAATGCCATTTGAAGCAGCGTGGATGGACCTAGAGGTTATTATACTAAGCAAAGTAAGTCAGAAAGAGAAAGACAGATATCATATGATATCACTTATATGTGGAATCTAAAATATGACACAAATGAACATATCTATGAAACAGAAACAGACTCACAGACATAGAGAACAGACTTGTGGTTGCCAAGGGAGACAGGGTAGGGTAGGGAAGGATTGGGAGTTTGGGATTAGCAGATGCAAACTACTATATATGGGATGGATAAACAACAAGGTCCTACTGTATAGCACAGGGAACTAAATATATTCAATATCCTGTGATAAACCATACTGGAAATAAATATGAAAAAGAATATATGCATGTATAACTGAAACACTGCTGTACAGCAGAATTTAACACAACATCGTAAATCAACTATACTTCAATAAAATTTTTTAAAAATTAGGGGGAAAAAAATTAGGGGAACTTCCCTGGTGGTCCAGTGGTTAAGAATCCACCTTCCAAGGCAGGGGATGCAAGTTCGATCCCTGGTCGGGGAACTAAGATCCACATGCCGCAGGGCAACTAAGCCCGTGCACTGCAACTACTGAGCTCGCGCGCCTCAACTAGAGAACCCATGTGCCGCAAACTACAGAGCCCATGCGCCGCAAAGAAGAGCCCACATGCTACAACTAAGACTCAATGCAGCCAAAAATAAATTAAAAAGAAAAAAAAATTAGGAATTTCCCTGGCAGTCCAGTGGTTAAGACTCCATGCTTCCAATGCAGGGGGCACAGGTTTGACCCCTGGTTGGGGAACTAAGATCCCACATGCCATGCAGCCAAAATATTAAAAATGAGAAAAAACATTAATACACAGAGAAATGTACATAGCACAAGATCAAGAGGTGTTCTAACAGTTCATGAATACAGCCAAATGGTAACTAACCAGAACATTCAGTGGATGGCGTCTTCTGTTTAAGTGCCCAACGGAGGATGCCTTGGGTTCCTCTCTTGTCGTGATAAGTACTTCTGAATTAATTACTTATTGGCTCCCGCTGACCTTCCCAAGCTGCCAGGCCACCCCTTCACTTCACGCAGCCCTTGCTCTGGCTGAACGCACCCCCCTCTGCTGCTCCGTGCTCATGTGCTCGCCCGCGAACCTGTGCCCGCGCTGTCCCTCCATCCTAACGTCTCTCTCCACCGCTCTTTATCCAGCTCCACCAACCACGCGGGGCACAGTTCGAAGGCCACTTCCCCCAGGGGGCCGTTCTCATCGCCTTCACTGGAATTAGTGTTTCCCTCCTCGGGACCCCCTGCAGACCCTTCCTGCCATCCTTGCGGGCACTCAGAACTTCCCGACTTGCATTTCAGTTCTTTCTGTGCGTTCCTTCCATAAACGTGTGAGGCGAGGGACTCTCGTAGTCACCCGTTTCCCTCTCAACCCACTGATTCTAGATTTAAAGGGGAGTATTTGAAGCGACCCTACAGTCCATTTGCCCGACCCCATTATCTCCAGCCCTTCAGCACATGAGACGCAAAAAATGACTGCTTGTTGTGTGAGTGACTGATGGACAAGTCCTCAAGGCTGGGTCCTTGGAACCCGACTCATTGCTTCCCTGAAAATGTTATGGGTTGAACTGTGCCCCTGAAAAGATACATTGAAGTCCTAACCCGGGTACCTGTAAACATGACCTTATTTGGTCAAAGTATGGTCTTTGCAGTTACGATGAGGTCATTCGGGTCAGCCTTAATCCAAAGACAGGTACTCTTATGAGATGGAAAGTTGGACACAGACACACAGGCAGGGAACGCCTTGTGAAGACACAAGAACGGACAGACAGACAGAGGGAAGGCAGCCATGTGCAGATGGAGGCAGAGATCGGAGGTAAGGCTGCAACAAGTCAAGAAATGCCGGGGGCTCCCAGAAACTGGAATCTGCAAGGAGCCCTCCCCTAGAATCTTCAGAGAGAGCACGGCTCTGCCAACACCTTGATTTCAGGCTTCTGGCCTCACTGCGCCACCCAGTTTGGGGCACTTTGATACCACAGACCTAGGAAACTAATACAAGAGATAACCATCCTAAACACTAGGGAAAAACGAAGCATAAGAAATGTACACCCATAAGGAGGTTTACGTATATATATTTGGGGAACAGAGCACAGTAAAGTGCTGAGCAAGAAGACAAGACAGTCATTTACGGTTAAAAAAGGAAAGGATGAAGGAAGGCCCCCTCTCCTTTAAAAGAACCTCTTTTCAGAAATGCACCAAATCAATGTGGAAACCGCCACTGAGAGCAGATGAAAAGGCAGCCTTGGGAAGAGCCAAAGGAGGGAGGGCAGTTCCCTCCACACCCGAGGCTTAGAGACCCAGCTCGGTTAGAGACGCATCTGAGCCATGGAGCCGCCGCTGCGGATCCTGGCAAGTCCTCCCCGGGCCTCAGCCTCCCCAGTGAAATAAATGGGAAAGAACTGACTCACTCAGTTACAAAGCATAAAATACCACACCATTGTAAAGCAATTATACTCCAATAAAAATGTTAAAAAAAAAAAAAAGAAAAGAAAGAAAGTGACAGCTCCTGGGCGGTGCTGCTGGGATTACTGCAAGGTCAGGTGGGCGTGGACCTGGCACACAGCAGGTTCTCCAGACCGTCAACTGGGTTTGAAACGAGTGCATCAGGCAGAAAGAGCTTCACCCTGAAGCTGCCCCCGATTTCGGCTCCGCACGCGCCTCCTTTCCAGCTCCTCCTCCCGGAGGGCTTGCCAGGCCCCGCCCTTACACAGTAACTGAGTACGTATTTCTATCATCGCTGAAACAACAGCTACCACTCCCCGAACACCAGGATGCATCAGGCCCCAGGCTGGGTGGTGTGTGTGTAGATCCTTCTCTACTGGGTACATAGTTACGGCTCACCTGAGGCCGGCAGGCAGGTACTCTCCCCACTTACAGACGGGAATGTGGAGCTTGGAAAGCAAGAGGCAGAGCAGAGACTGCTGCCGTGGCCACCCGCACAGTCTCCCTCCCACACGCGGGTGTCAACCGTCATTACATGCATCCCCCTTGTCAGGCGTCATCGACCCCACAGGGCAGGGGGTGGGTCCCCCAGCACCCAGCCAGGGCCAGGCACAATGAGGGGGCTCAGGTATCATCTGTAGAAGACTAAGGAACCAGCTGGCCAATCCCCACATTACGGAAGCCAGGGCTGACGCCTTCCCAACCCTAGGAAATACTAAGCCTTATCTATTTATCAGGTAAATAGAGAAATACCTGATGTCAGATTGTTTTCCTGTGGCTTCCTCCTAAAATAGAAAAGAAAAAAAAAAGTGGAATTAGCGGTATTATGTGATGAACTTGACACGTTACCTCTCTACTGGTTCATATGAACTGACACCTCAGAATTTTAAGCCACAGGGTCAGCTACTTTCAAACTGAACATCATAAAAACCTAATCAGGAAAAGCAGAGAGTGACGTGCTGGTCCTCATGCTGCTCACAGCTTGAAGTCAGAGTGGGCTGTCACCGCCTGAGGCATGTCAGCCTCGGAAAGCCATCCTAAAACCAGACAGTTGCTGGTTATTTCCAGAACACCGTGGGTCCCACTCCTGGGGCAAGTGGGCAGGATCTTCACAAGCCTGAGAACAGGTTTCCGCCAGGACATCCCTGGGCGTCCGGGCCACCGACAGTGTAGTTTCTCATCCATCCACTGGGCACCAACAGCCACTCCGTGCCAGGCGGGTGACGGGAGATGGAAAGCCACCCGGGACCAGGGGCTCCTGGACAGTCCTGATCCAGCGAAGGCAAGAGACGCGTTCAACCAGCGGCAGCCCCAGTGGAAAAGTGCTTTAACAACCTAACAAAATCCAACCTCAGTCCTGGGGAGGAAGTAACCATCAGTCCAGTCCAGCAGCAAATCATGCCCGCTCCACCCCCAGAAAATTCCGGATCCGTCTGTGTCTCTCCCCAGCATCCCCACAACCCAGGCCACAACTGGCTTCCTTGGCCCCATTCTCACCCCATGGCAACACATTCCCCACCCAGCAGCAGACCAATCTTTTCAGACACAAAGCAGATCTTGTCACTCCTTTCATAAGCCTGCAGCGGCTTCCCACTGCACTGAGAATAAACCTAGCAGTCCACCCATGGCCTGCAAGGCTGGCCCAGCGTGACCCGGGACCCCCATGCCTCTCGGGCCTTGTCTCCCAGCGCCCTTCCCACCTGTCTTCCCTCTCCAGGCGCCAGCCTCTTTCAGCTCCCCACACCCGCCAAGCGGCATCCAGTCTTAAGGCTTTGCTCTTCCCCCACATCTGGCCCTTTCTCCAAGGTCAGCTCCTCAGACTGGGCTTCCCAGTCTCAATCCTCCCCCTTTACAGAGCTGTCACTTTACTTCTCCGTGGTGCTCACGTTGTACACAGTTGTTTAGTCGGCGCCAACTCAAAGCATGGTCCGCGGACCAGCAGCATCCGCATCACAACCTGCAGCTCGTTAGAAATACAAACCTTCCAGCTGCCCCCATGCACACGCAAGAGTGTACACATTCAGACTCTGGGAGCGGGGCCCAGTAATCTGTGTCTTAACAAGCTCTCAGGCGATTCTTATGCAAGTGCAAGTTTGAAAAGACCTGGCCTATGAGACTCCCCTGGTGGTCCAGTGGGTAAGACTCCATGCTCCCAATGCAGGGTGCCCGGGTTCGATCCCTGGTCAGGGAACTAGATCCCGCATGCCTGCCACAACTAAGAAGTCCATATGCTGCAACAAAGATCCCGTGTGCTGCATGCAACGAAGACCTGGCACAGCCAAAAATAAATAAATAATAAATAATTTAATTTAATTTAATTTTTTAAAAAAGGGACTTCCCTGGTGGTGCAGTGGTTAAGAATCCGCCTGCCAATGCAGAGGACACAGGTTCGATCCTGGTCCAGGAAGATCCCACATGCCGCGGAGCAACCAAGCCCGTGCGCCACAACTACTGAGCCTGCGCTCTAGAGCCCGCGAGCCACAACTATGGAGCCCATGCGCCACAGCTACTGAAGCCCACATGCCTAGAGCCTGTGCTCCGCAACAAGAGAAGCCACCGCGATGAGAAGCCCGCGCACCTCAACAAAGAGTAGCCCCCGCTCGCCGCAACTAGAGAAAGCCCACGCGCAGCAACAAAGACCCAACGCAGCCAAAAATAAATTAATTAATTAATTATTTTTAAAAAGAAAAGACCTGGTCTAGTTCATGTATTTGGTTCCTTGGTGACTGTCTGTCTGACACAGATACGTCACATTGTGAGCAGCAGTGCTGTGCCACGTTATCTCCTGCTGAATCCCAGCACCCAGAACAGCGTCTAGCAATAGCAGGCTCTCAACCAATACGTGACGAATGAACAAAAATAAAGACGTGAATTCCCTCCACACACACACAGTCAAACAAGCACTGTTTGTGCCAAGCAGTGAAGTAGGCGCAGCCCAGCCCTACAGGGGCTGTAAGTCCGAAGGGGGAGACCCAGGAAACCATCACCCATAAACACTTCCACAGCTTTACCCTGGTGAGAAATAGGAGGCCGGGAGTTTAGCTGATTTCCACCGAGCGAGGGAACATCTTGGGAAATCTCTGTGCCTACAACCCCAGGAGGACAAAGCTCTGCCAAGAGGCCTTTTACCTCCTGGAGTTATGACTACTCCCAGACAAAAGTTAGAACAACCTCTGAGGAGAAACAGCGGAGGGCGGGGGACTCACCCTCATGGGAGTCACTTCACTCTTCCGGGTCCAGCCATCGGAAAATGGGAGCAGTCTCTGCCCTCATCCCCCTACCCCAGACACTTTGATCACTATCAGTTTCAATAAAGTCCCAGCTGGGGTTCCCTCGTGGCGCAGTGGTTGAGAGTCCGCCTGCCGATGCAGGGGACACGGGTTCGTGCCCCGGTGCGGGAAGATCCCACATGCCGTGGAGCGGCTGGGCCCGTGAGCCATGGCCGCTGAGCCTGCGCGTCCGGAGCCTGTGCTCCGCAACGGGAGAGGCCACAACAGTGAGAGGCCTGCGTACTGCAAAAAAAGAAAAAATAAAGTCCCAGCTAGGCCAGGATCCTAGGACACTTGCATTCTTTTCCAGCTAGTTAAGTCTTTTTTGAAAAGGCAAAAAAGAGCCATCTTTAAATAAAGTAACAATATAAATGACTTCACATCAGTGCCGTGCAGCATTCAGTCGCAGCTGTGTTGCCCTGCCCGCCTCCTCACCCCCATGCTCCACGTACCTGTTTACCAGTGCCTGTAACTCCCTGAGTGCAGGGCAGGGCCAATCTTTTTGTACTGTCACAACCCAGCACCCAAATGTGCTCATTAAATATTTCCTGAACAAAGAACCGCTTTGCAAACAAACCTCCAAACGGCTTACAACGACCAGATACTTTTAGGTCTAGAATGAATCCCCTGTAATGCCACAGCTACTCTAGGAGTGTATGACTACCACCACCCCACCCCGTCTAATGATGGGAAAACAGTCCCCCAGAGAGAGGTGAGCAGGGCGGGGAACACTTATCTCCTGTCTCCTGTCCAGAGCTCTAGCCACAGGTACACCGCGCCCTGCAAGAAGCCAATAGGAACGATACAGATTGCAAATGAATGAAAAAGCCTAGGAACAATGAAATTCTGGGATAACCAATAATAAGAAGAATGCAATTACAAGGATCGAGCGGCACAAGTTAAGTCATAGGAACTCGGAGGAGGAAGAGGGGTACAGTGGTCAGCGCAGGCTTCCCGGGGAACGCGAGTCCAGCGAGCAGCATCTAAACCGCACCTTCCCGGCCCCGTAGACCAGGGCCCACAATCGTTCGCGCATGCGCACTCGCCCACCGGGCACGGCCACACCCTCGGTCCCCGGAGGCGGCGGCCTCGGCGGCGGGGCCTCACCTGTGGGCGCACAGCGCGGAGGAGCGCCCAGAAGCGCGGAGCACGGCGGCCCGGCGCCGCGGCCCGGCCCCGCCTCCAACCCCACTCGGCGCTCAGAGGAGGACGCGAACCGCTACCCAGCGCGGACAGGCTCTACTTCCGGGGCGGCGCCCTGGCAACCGAAGACGCGGCCTTGCCAGCGCCGCGACTGCTTCCGGGGTCAGACTTTCCCTGCCGGTCTCTACACCTCTATGCCGGTGGCCTGCTACGCCTGGCGCTGAGATCCTACGAGGAGTCAGTCATCCACCCCCGGGAGCCTTGCAACCTTCAGGGCCCAGAAATGAGGTTGCGAGGGGTCGGGATCGAGCCTGATAGTGGGAGGTAGAGCGGTATGATGCCTGGGGCCCTGGGTCCAGTCGGCTCTTTATCCCCTCTGCTGCTCAGCTTCAGTATCTGTACAACTAGGACTGTTCATAGCACCTCCCTAGTGCTATTGTTGTAAGGATAACAAGTTGTGCTCAGCAGCCAGTAATCAATAAATGGCCTACTCAAAGGTAACCTCATTGGTGAAGTGTTCCCTGAGCGTGGGACAGGTTTAGGTCCTCAAACTAGATTTTTAAAACGCCTTCTGTTAGGAAGAGGCAGCCTAGCCTAGTGAGAAATTTAAAACTGAAGCCAGGGGAATTCCCTGGCGGTCCAGTGGTTAGGACTCCGCGGTTTCACTGCCGAGGGCGCGGGTTCAGTCACTGGTTGGGGAATTAAGATGCCACAAGCCGCGCACGCGTGGCCAAAAAACTCAGAAAAACAAGCCAGGCCTAGATTGAATCCTTGCTTCAAAATCTACTAGCTTTGTGGCTTTTGGCAGGTCACCGTCACTTCTCTTGCCTCAGTTTCTTGTCTGTAAATGGGACAGTAGCACCTATATTGAAGGGTTGTTGGGAAGATTATTAAAAAAAAAAAAGGCACAAATACTAATTGCTCAAATACTTGTTGAATTAATACAAAATAAAAGAGCATGTACCCCAGACATCTGTCAGCCATGAAAATGTACTTGAAGGCAGCATAAAAGAAGAGACACAGAATTTACATCCCTGCTCTGTTACATTCTAGGTGTCTGGGCACGGGAAAATCCCAGCCTTTTCTTTTTTTTTAAATAAATTTATTTATTTATGGCTGCATTTGGTCTTTGTTACTGTGCGTGGGCCTTCTCCAGTTGCAGCGAGCGGGGGCCCTCTTCACTGCAGTGCATGGGCTTATCACTGCGGTGGCTTCCCCTGTTGTTGCGGAGCACAGGCTCCAGGCGCGTGGGCCTCAGTAGTTGTGGCACGTGGCTTCAGTAGTTGTCGCGCACAGGCCCAGCTACTCCGCGGCATGTGGGATCCTCCGGACTAGGGCCCGAACCCACATCCCATGCATTGGCAGGCAGATTCCTAACCACTGTGCCACCAGGGAAGCCTCCAGCCTCTTAATTACATTTTTTTCATGGAGAAATGGGAATAATGATCTCCATCTCTCAAGAGTGCAAAAGTGTTTAAATTCCTAGGTGAGTAGCACCTAGGAAGATGTTTAACATGTCTTACCATGTCCTGCCCCTGTGCAGAGTACATGCCACTCCAAACAGCGTCACCAGCAGCCAAAATACCAGAAGGCTTAGGTGCAGGCAGTGGGAGGAGACCAACAGCACAAGAGCAAACAGTAGGAAAAGTTCTAGCCAATGTGAAGAATTAACTGGGAGCTAGGTAGTCCCAGGAGAAAGACAGGAAACTAAGAATCTCAATGCTAATCTAATCATGTAAATCTAGTTAAAAAGTCTTTAAGGACTTTCCATTGCCATCAAGGTAACATCCAGACTCCTTAATATGTTATTAGTTTTAATGTAGTTAAAATCTGTTAACCTTTTTCCTGTATAGTATCTCAGTTTCCTGTTGGGCCTAGAAAGATCCGTCTTCACAAGTTGTAAAAACATAACTTATAAGAGGCCAAAACTACAATCAACTAAGTTAAATGATAAACTGAAAATGTGTCCATCATCTGACAAAGCATTAGTTAATATCCACAATATACAAAGAGTTTGCACAAATCAATAAGAAAAAAATACAAAAATTGGCAGAAGAAATGGAACCACAAATTCCAGAGCAGAAGGGTAAAGAAAGATGGTAAGTAAAAATATGAAAATATGCCCAAGTCACTAAAAATTAAGGATATTAAAATGTTTAATGAGGTATTTTTTACTGACAAAATTGGCAAAAATTTAAGATACAGTTACAACTAATGTTAGAAAGGATATGGGAAAAAAGCACTCACATCCACTACTAATAGAAGTGAATATTAGCATAGCTTTTAGAAGGCTGGCAATTGGGCAATATTCATCAGACTTTTAATACATGTTTAATTATATAATCTTTAACCTATAAATCCCAGTTTTAGGAGTTTATTCTATAGAAATTCTCTCACAGGTAAACAAAGATATGTGTACCATAGCATTTAAAGCAGTATTATTTCTAATAATTAAAAACTGGGGGCTTCCCTGGTGGCACACGGGCTTCCCTGGTGGCGCAGTGGTTGAGAGTCCGCCTGCCGATGCAGGGGACACAGGTTTCATGCCTCGGTCCGGGAAGATCCCACATGCCGCGGAGCGGCTGGGCCCGTGAGCCATGGCCGCTGAGCCTGCGCGTCCGGAGCCTGTGCTCCACAACGGGAGAGGCCTCAACTGTGAGAGGCCCGCGTACGGCAAAAAAAAAAAAAAAAAAAATTGGGAAAAATATAAATGTTTTTTAGCAGAAGTCTTATTGGCTAAATTAAAGTTCATCAATTTAATGAAATAGTATTTACCTATTAAAGGGATAAAGTGGATCTACGTGTGCTGACCTGGAAACATATACATAATATATTAAATGAAAAGTGAAAATTACACAACTTTGTATAGTATGATTTTAAAAATCATTAATATGTATATGCATTATATATAAGAGGCATAAAAAAAGCTTGAAAAAAGATATGCAGTTACTGTTAAGAGTCATTCTCTTCAGAAGTTGGCATAGAAAGTACTTTCTCTTCTTATAGCCTATATTTTTTATTGTCTGAATTTTTTAGTAGCACAAAAGTGTTATTTTTAAATTTTTTAAAGCTTCAATAAAATAAAGTTAAAAAACAAACTTTTGGGACTTCCATGGTGGTCAGTGGTTAAGAATCTGCCTTCCAATGCAGGGGATGCAGGTTCAATCCCTGGTCGGGGAACTAAGATCCTACATGCTGAGGGGCAACTAAGCCTGTGCTCCACAACTAGTGAGCCCACATGCTCTGGAGCCCATGCACCACAACTTCATTGTGTTGCAATGAAGAGTCCACCTGCCGCAACTAAAATAAAAATAAATAATAAATTAATAAATAATAAAAATAAATATTTTTAAAAATTAAAAAAATAAAATAAAAAACAAACTTTTTTCCATTTTGAAACAGTGGACTGAACATCTTTTCACACCCCAAAATCTCACTGAAATGGCAGAAGAAGAAATAGAAAAATACAATAGAAAATTAACTATCCAGGAATCTGAATACCAAAAACATGCAAATAAAGGAATTTCTCTAAAAGGTTTTGTTTTAAGATCATCTGTTTCTGGGAACTCCCTGGTGGTCCAGTGGTTAGGACTCGGCGCTTTCACTGCTGGGGCCGGGTTTCCATCCCTGGTTGGGGAGCTAAGATCCCGCAAGCCCTGAGGCACGGCCAAAAAAAAAATCATCTGTTCCAAAATCATGCCTTTGTGGCTAGTGAGGATCCGTTTGTCATTCTGCGTTATCACTGGTGTTCTTAGCTCCACCAGGCAGGCAAGGGGGATTGCTCATATGGGGCACTCCCATCTTCCTCACATGGGCAGAAGGACTCAGGCAGGGGAGATGTCACCTTGGAGTATCACAGCACAAGTTATGGCAGATCCCAGTTTATACGTTTTGAAGGATAACCATTGTATAAAGTACTAAACTGCAATTGTTGGTTGTTAAATTCTTTTCAAAGACACATCTCCCTTTTGGTGTTAAGTTAGTTGAACTACAGACTGCATAAGTGATCATCTGCTAGAAATCCATGACATAGTTGGAAGACTAGTAGAAATACTCCCAATAGACAAAAAAAAACAGTGAGGAATTCCTGGAAGATGAGATAAGAACAGATAAACGGGCAACCCCAATAAAAATGAGGACAAATGCTCCCCAACATGCAAAAGAGAGAAGTTCCACCCATAATCAGTTTTCTGAACAAAACTCTGAAATTGCCCTGAGATAAGAAGCCGTGACATGGACAGTTGGGCAGAAAATTAAGTAAGGTAATCACTGGTCGGTCTCCTTAGAGAGCAGTCCTCTGACACTTAGGATAAATCCATGTGTCTTAGTCCATTTGGGCTGCTCGAACACAAAAACACCAGCGACTGGGTGCCTTCTAAACAACACATATATTTCTCGCCATTCTGGCGCCAGCAGATTCGGTGTCTGGTGAGGGCTTGCTTCCTGATTCCTGGATAATCATCTTGCTGAGTCCCCACATGGCAGAAGGAGTGAGGGAGCTCTCTGGCGGCTCATACAGGGACTAATCCCATTCATGAGGGCTCCACCCTCATGACCTAATCACCTCCCTAAGGCCCACCTCCTAATACCATCACATTGGGGATTAGGATTTCAGCACAGGAATGAGGGGGGGGGGGGTCGGGGGTGGTGAGGGGAGACATAAACATTCAGTTCAGTCCGTGAACCTTGAGAATAGTTCATAAAAGAGAGAGTTCAGACACTCAGCCAAAAACATTAAAGACCAAGAACATTCAAGAAAGGCACAAAATTTAGCAAAAGGAAAATTGAATGCCAAGGAAACAGTTAACGCAGTTAAAATACTAGATCAAGAGTCAGCAAACCACTGGCCGAATCCAGCCCACTACCGGCTCCAGAAAGCTAAGAATGATTTTTACTTGTGACCGTTTGCAGCCGATTTGTTAGGGAACACACTAACTTTGGACCCCAATTAAGTGAAATTATCTCCTCTCCTGCCCTGCAAAGAAATCCATTCTTCTCATTAGTAGACCTGTATTACCAAAAAAATTATGCTCAATTGTTATTATATTTTTATTTCATCAGTTAAAAAGTTGTGAATTTTTTAAAAAAGCAATGAAAAGCTAGGAAGAATATCAAATAAAACTTATATTAAGCAAGAAAAATAAATAAATAAAAATTTAAAAGTTGTGAAAATGTGTGGAACTTTTAAGTGGCAGAGCCTGGATTTGAACCTAGGAAACCTGATCGTTCACACTACTGCCTCCCTGAAAAACAAAGAGCCGCCTTCTGGAGAGACGGCTGCACTTTCAAGGTGATGCTCTGAGCTTTGCTTGCGGGCATTCCAGAAACCTCCGCACAACCCCTCCCTGGCCCGTGGAGCTCTTTGCGCCCATCATTATTTACGTTTAGCGCCATCTAGTGGAGCCAGCGCTAACCTGGAGCCCGACTGGCCGGGTTCACACCCCACTGCTGACACTGGTCCCTCCTTGGTTCCCGGCCTCAGTCCTTAAACCCAGAATGTGAATGAGAACGGGAGGATCACAGATGGTGTGTTTACCGCTGGCTCATAGTAGGTGTTCAATAAACACTGTTTCGCGTATGAGACGTTCCTTCGATGGCTGATTTCTGAGGCTGGTTCCTTGGGGCCTCGGTCTGCCGGGGGAGACTTGAAATACCAACTCGGCGATGGCCGGGGCCCCATCTTGGGGTGATATGGCCCAGCCCCTTACCAGCCTCTGCTGTCTGTGGCCCTCTCCTCCCTTGGCAGGTGGCCCCACTGCTCCTCAACCCCCAGGGAGGGGTGCTGTTGCCATGTGGCCCCCATACCCTTCTCCACCCCCAACACAGCACATCCTTCACCAGCTCTTTCTGAACGAGGTGGATGGCAAGGTCTGTCCAGGTGTCTTTTTCACTAAGAACCACCAGCCTCCCATTGGCTGAGGGGCAGAACCAGCTACATAATTTGTAGGACGCCGTGCAAAATGAAAACGCACGTACCCTTGTTCAAAAATTATTAGGAATTTCAACACAACTATAGCAGCATTAACCAAGTGAGGGACCGATCTGAGCTCAGGGGCCCTGTATGGCTGCCCAGGTTGCAGGCCCATGGAGCCCGCCCCTACTTTGTGCAGGATACCACCCTAAGATCTTAGCCGGAAGTCCCCTCGTTACACCCTCTCGAGGACCCTGCTTGGTGAGTAGTGTTATCTCATGTTTCTTTTTAATGCGGTAAAATACACACAACATAACGTTTATTATACTAACCATTTTTAAGCGTACAGTTCAGTAGTGTGATAAAGTATATTCACATGGTTGCATAACCAATCTTTAGAACTCAATCATCTTGCCAACTGAAACTTTTCCCACTAAACACTAACTCCCCATTCCCCTCCCCCCAGCCCTGTTGACCACCATCTACTTTCTGTCTCTATGAATCTGACTACTTCAGGTGCCTCACATAAGTGAAAACATTCAGAATTTGTCTTTTTGTGACTGGTTTATTTCACTTAGCATAATGTCCTCAAGGTTCATCCCTGTTTGTAGCGTGTGTCAGAAAGCTTTTTCCTCTTTAAGGCTGAATAATACTCCATTGTATGTATTTATCATTTTGTTCATTCATTCATCAGTCAATGGACGTGTATTTGAGTTGTTCCCACCTTTTGGCCATTGTGAATAACTCTGAACATGGGTGTTCAAATATCTGTTCAAGAGTCTGCTTTCAATTTTTTTGGAGATATTCTCAGAAGTGGGCTTGCTGGATCCTATGATAACTCTGTGTTTCATTTTTTGAGGGGTGTCTACACCATTTTAAGTTTTGAGGCACTTTATT
The DNA here is from genome assembly GCF_039906515.1 of Pseudorca crassidens. Taxonomy (NCBI): domain Eukaryota; kingdom Metazoa; phylum Chordata; class Mammalia; order Artiodactyla; family Delphinidae; genus Pseudorca; species Pseudorca crassidens. The sequence continues at coordinate 100,185,880 of NC_090306.1, forward strand.
TTTAAAAAGCTGGTACTCAAGTACATAAGTGAATAAGAACTTAAAATTCATCATATGGGAATTCACTGGTGGTCCAGTGGTTAGGACTCTGTGCTTACATTGACGAGGACCTGGGTTCGATCCCTGGTCGGGGAACTAAGATCCCCCAAGCTGCGTGGCTCGGCCTAAAAAAAAAAAGTAAACTTCATCATACATTTATTTCATTTTTCAGTTTGACCTTCTAGTAAATCTTTAGCATCACTGATTTTGGGCTGCTATATAAAGAGATCCCCCCCTTGTCATGTGATTTAAAAGCATAGCTCGTTAATAAACATTTCTTATTTTTCCTTTATTGGCAGTAGGGCTTACACTAATTACCATGCTAATGCTGCCTCCCATTTTGTCATTTTGGGTTCAAACCCACCTCTGTAATAACTACCACAGAAGGCACATTTTGGTAGACTTTGAAAAACTTGTTTTACTTGAGGCTCCATGTGTTTCCTGGCTTGCAAAGCTTAAGACAGCCTACAAGGGCTTCCCTGGTGGCGCAGTGGTTGGGAGTCCGCCTGCCGATGCAGGGGACACGGGTTCGTGCCCCGGTCCGGGAGGATCCCACGTGCTGCGGAGCGGCTGGGCCTGTGAGCCATGGCCGCTGAGCCTGCGCGTCCGGAGCCCGTGCTCCGCAACGGGAGAGGCCACAACAGTGAGAGACCCGCGTACCGGAAAAAAACAAGCCTGCAAACTCTGCAGCAGCAATGGTCAGTCCAACCGCTACCACTGTACTGGCTGTGGCTCCCCTGGCTCCACCCCGAGCGAGGTTCATCCCAGCCCAGAGGCCTCGACCACCCTGGCTACAGCATTTCACACCCCCGCCAACAGGGCACAAGGGTTCCAATCTGCCCACGTCCTCACCAATGCTTATTTCCTGTTGTTGGGTTTGTTTATTTATTTATTTAAATAGCAGGGATCCTAATGGGTGTGATATCCCCACTCTTTAATATGGTATCTGAAAAAAAAATGGAATCTGAGGCTTGAAGGCACTAATTAACTTGCCCAAGGCCATGACGCCCATTACTATTATCAATCCAGCTGTGACTGGCACTGAATGACCTGCCTGACTCATGCTGCCTCCAAGGGCGGCTTGCCATTGTCAAGGTGCCAGCCAGAACCATTCAAGGATTTCGATGGAGCCCCAGCCCAGTTCCCTGAGGCCATGACGAACCTGCAATGGCGCCCAGCATTACTACAGAACCAGCACCAACCCACCACCCTGCTTAGGCTCAGGCCAGCCAGCTGGCCCTGCCCTGCAGGTACACAGACCTCTGCTCCCCCCACCTTACTGGGGTCCCTAGTACCCTCACCCCGGGCCCTTGCTGCGTGAGGCCAGAAGGCCAGAACCAAGATCCAGACCGAGCATCCGCTAGGGACTGAGGAAGGGACTGGACACTGGAGCCCAGCTCTGGTTCTGTCACACCCATTTCTGGCCCCAGGGTGAGGGTGGGGGGAGGGGAGCTGCCTGGCCTGGGGCCAAAGGGGTAGAGTCCCTGTGGGCTCAGAAATAGGTGAAAAGGGGGCTTCCCCGGTGGCGCAGTGGTTAAGAATCCACCTGCCAGTGCAGGGGACACGGGTTCGAGCCCTGGTCCGGGAAGATCCCACATGCTGCAGAGCAACTAAGCCTGTGCGCCACAACTGCTGAGCCTGTGCTCTAGAGCCCGCGAGCCACAACTACTGAGCCTGTGTGCCAAAACTACTGAAGTCCGTGCACCTAGAGCCCGTGCTCCACAACAAGAAAAGGCACCGCAATGAGAAGCCCATGCGCCGCAACAAAGAGTAGCCCCTGCTCGCCGCAATCAGAGAAAGCCTGCGTGCAGCAACGAAGACCCAACACAGCCAAAAATAAAAATAAATTAATTAAAAAAAAAAAAGAAATGGGTGAAAAGGGAATTCCCTGGTGGTCCAGTGGTTAGGACTCCATGCTCTCACTGCCGAGGGTCTGGGTTCAATCCCTGATTGGGGAACTAAGATCCCATAAATTGCACAGTATGGCCAAAAAAATAAAAGGGTGAGAACAGACCCTCTTGGGAAAACCTGTCAGGAATAGCATCTTTCTTGATACTGTGGCTGCCCAAGAGTGGGTTTGAGCTCTGTTTAGAAGGCAGCACCAGCATTAGAAAACAAACATTGTCATTATCATTTGAAAGATAATTACGGGGCCCTTACCCCAAGCTTGGCTTCAGTGGGACAAACACAGGTCCCTTGGGGGAGAGGGACCATTAGCGCATAAGCGAATAAGTACTTATGTACTATTTGTGGACAAGAAATACACACAGGCCCTGTGGGGCCAGTGATTTCTGACCTCTGCAACCTGTTCCGGCTTCCTCCATTTCACTCCTTTGTCTATAAGTTTCTCCTGTCACTTCCTCTTTCTCTCTTCCCTTTTTTTTTTTTTTTTCCTCACTAGCATGGCTTGAGGGATCTTAGTTCCCCAACCAGGGATCGAACCCGTGTCCCCTGCAGTGGAAGCGCAGAGTCTTAACCACTGGACCACCAGGGAAGTCCCATCTCTCCTCCCTTTTTTTCAAAATCGGTGGTGAGTCTACTCTGGGCCAGGCCCCTTGTGGACTTGTCCTTCCCCTCACCCTCCGCCACGCTGCTCCCCACTCAGGCAGAAAACACAACCCCGAGCACCTTGGTTTCGCATCTCGTGCCTGTGTCCCAGGCCTGGCCCTGAATGCCCTGTGGTCCTGTCCAGAAGCCCGGGCTGCGGGGCCAGGGCCCAGGCTCCCCACCCAGCCCCCAAGCCAGGGCTGGCACAGGGTAGCTGAAAGAGGGGTGAATCCGCAAGCAGGTGGCGGGGGACACATGGCTGCTTCAGGCTTCAGCCTTGTCCCAGCTACACGCCCCAGGGGGCTCATGGACCCAGCAGAGGGAGGAGAGAATCCCCAGGGCTTTGAGGCTGAGAGGGAGTTCAGAGGTCAGAATGCCTGTCACTGCACAAAGTGGACGCACAGACAGCTTCTGGAAAGAGCCTTCCGTGCCCAGAGCCAGTGGGCGGGTGAGGGCAGCTCCTCAGAGAAAAGCCACCTGGGCTGGGGCGGCACTTCTGCAGGGCCCAGCTCTCTTCTGTGCCCACGGGAGCTCTCCCTTGGTCTTCATGCTGGGCTCCCCCCAACTGTACCCCAGCCGGGGTCAGGTGTTCAGGCCTTCCGCCAGGTAGCGCTGAGTAGGTGTCCAGTCAGTGATAGAGGAAGGAGCCGCCCCACCACAGGCTGTGGCTTTGGACGCCTAACCTGGGGTGCTGGTGCGGGTCTCTCCTCTTTCAAATGGAGTTACTAGTAGATAACGAACCAGCTTGGGGGATGGGCGCTGCGAGGACTAATGCAGGGGAGGATGTTGAGGACAGTCCAGGCACAGAGGGCGGTTTCTATCATTACTGTTGTTGTTATTGTTATCCATCATTAATGAAAAATAGGCCCTCAGGTGAGGATCACATGCTGTGTGTGTGTGTGTGTGTGTGTGTGTGTGTGTGTTCACCCACAGCAGGACCCAGGTTTGGAGAGTTGGGATGAGGGTCTGGAAGGGAAGGGACTAGAGTCTAGACCTTCTCTACCAGACAGATCTCAGATTCCTGGGGAATCTGCCCTTCCCTCCCTCCCCACCCCTGCAAAAGGGCCCCAGCACAGACACAGAAGCCCCCGAGGGAGACTGGGCTGATCTTCCCAAGACTCAGGGTCCTGCACGCCTCCCATGCCCAGTGCCCAGTGCGGCTCAGGAGTCGAGCCCTTGCAGACATTCTTGCCTCAGCCTCCTCCATATGGCCCAGGCGAGGGCCACTGAAGGATGGAGGGAGCTGGCAGGTGCCAGAGGGATTTGAGCCCAGGTCTGCGGGACTCTGCATCTGGGGCTCTTTCTTCCATAGTAGCTGGCGGCAGGGGGACTGTGGACAGACAGTTCTGTGAACTATGGAGGCTGAGAAGTGGGGATACAGGTAAGGGAGGCTCAGGGAACCCACTTATGGGGCCGACCAGGACCAGTCCCCTGCGTGTCCCCACTGCCTGCCTGTGTCTGCTCGTCTCTGTGCCCCATGGAAGGTGACCAGTAAGGACTGGGAAGAAAAGGCCTGAATCTTGATCCTTTTCTTCAGGTCTGAGCTCGGGTCTACAGGCTGCTTTCTGGGCCTCGGTTTCACATCCCGTAGTGTCTGTGCACGTGCCCTTGCAGCACTGTCACTGGAATTCAACAAACTGTGTAAGGCGCACGGACCCGAATTTATTTTATTTATTTATTTTTAAAAAATATTTATTTCTTTCTCCTTTCTTTCTTTCTCTCCCTCTCTCTCTCTCTTTCTCTCCCTCTCTCTCTCTCTCTGCACTGGGTCTTAGTCACGGCACCCAGGATCTTCATTGCTGCGGCATGCGGGTTTCTTAGTTGCAGCATGCCTGCAGGATCTAGTTACCCGACCAGGGATTGAACCTGGGCCCCCTGCATTGGGAATGCGGAGTCTTACCCACTGGACCACCAGGGAAGTCCGCGGACCCGAATGCAATATGCCCTCGTCCCTCCCTTCAGCCCAGTACACCACACGCTTTACCCCCACTCCCCGAAACTCTACTGCTGGCCGCTGTTTATAGACGGAGGGTGTGGGGAGGAAAACATCTGGAGGTGGCCAACAGGGAGGGCTGGTGTTGGTAAGGAGGTCATAGAAAAGTTCCTGCCAATGAATTAAGCTACCCAGCCTCCCATGGGAACATGAGAACGGAAGCCCCGTTCACACCAGGGTCTCCGCATCGTCCCTCTGTGGCCTTGGAGGCTGACACCGTTATCCCTGTTCAGCACAGACAGAACCTGAGGCTCATGGAGGCAAGGAGGCTGGCCCAGGCCCCGCAGTTCTCCTGGGGCCCACACGGACCTGGGCCACGTCCCATAGAAAATGTGCAAGGACATTCTGGCCCAGGCAGACATTTGGTCCTGAAAGGGCTGCACTAGGTTTCATTTCTTCCCTCAGATTCAACAATCCCACCCTCAAAGGCACTGGGGTGTCAGAGGACTCAGACCTCTACGCCATTGGCTGAATAGTTTTTCCCAGTTCCAACCACTCCTCTAGACGCTGAGTCCCCTGAGGGCAGGGGCTTTGGACACCCTCTGTTGTCCCCAGAGTCATGCTGCCCAGGGGAGATGCTAAGATTCCAGTTGGGAATGAACGAATGAGGGACCTTGAAGCTGGACGTCAGTCACACCTGAGTTCAAACTGGAGTTTTATGGTAGACCCGGCCTGTTGCTGAGCCTGTCACCTTGCTCGTCTGGGAACTGGGCTCATAAAACACGCTTCCCCAGATTATAGAAAAAAGAAATAAATGCTGCAAGGGCTTCACAGGCTGTGCACGCCAGCCCAGCACAGGCAGCTAAGCATCTGTTTCCAACCTCGACCAGGTTCCAAGCCGGGGCCTCCTCTCCAGAATTCTCCTTCCCCTGAAGCGCATTCGACTCACTGACGGCTCAGCCCAGTCCTTGCGGGGACGAGTATGTCCTGCCACCTGGCGGGGCTGGCAGCTCCCTCCCTTCCGAGGCCGAGGGCCAGACTAGCCTTTTCTGTCAAACGCCCACACTTCAGCTTTCCGATCTCCACACCTTTGCTCATGCTATCCCTTCCGCCCAGAATATCCTTATGTGAAAAACCTGGGTCAGAGAACACATGCATCTGTCATGTTTTGAGACGCTGACCAAGCTGCCCTCCTGAGAGGCGGCATCCAAGTGTATTCCCAAGAAGACAGGGTCCCCACAGCTTTGCCAGCGCTGTGTGCTATCAAAGGCTTAGATGTTGGACAGTATCGTTATTGCTTTATTTGCACTTCTTCTGTTATTAGTGGGGATATGGGAATACATACACTTCCTCAGAAAAAAGGACAAGTCTTCAGATTTTTTTTTTTTTTTGCCTCATATTATGGCTTGCGAGATCTTAGCTCCCTGCCCAGGGGTTGAACCTGTATCCACGGCAGTGAAAGCACAAAGTCTTAATCACTGGACTGCCAGGGAGTTCCGCGGAAGAACTTTAAATACAAGGAAATTGTTTCCTGGAAATTCCTTAGCAGTCCAGCGGTTAGGACTCCACGCTCTCACTGCCAAGAACCCAGGTTCCATCCCTGGTCGGGGAACTAAAATCCCACAAGCCGCACAGCACAGTGAGGCCAAAAAAAAAAAGAAAAGAAAAGAAAGAAAGAAATGATTTCCTGTGAGAGAAACCATCCCCAAATGCTGTCTCCCAGGTCCTCCTTGCTCTTCCAGGCAGGAGAAGCGGAGTTGAGAGAGTGGTAATTAACAGTCATGAGACAGGGAAACCCAGGGCCTGGAATGAGAAACTGGCTCCTGAGTCGGGTGCACCATTTCACCTGCCTGGCCTCAGTTTCCTCCTCTGTAAAGTGGGACCTTCAGTTCTTAGCCTGGAGGGTTGTTGTGAAGATGAAACGGGATGGCAAAGGGGAAATTCACTTATCTGTGAAACAGATGGCTACTGAGGGCCCAGCATGTGGGGTACACGGCCTCCCGTCTCGGGGTACAGACCAGGTCTTCCTAGGGGCTTCCTCCCCCAGAGCAGAGGTGTGGACAGCAGCTGCCGCTGACACCATGGCCAGCCGTCCCTGCTGAGTGCCGGCTGAGGGAGCTGCTAGGGCTGCTGTTATTGTTTTGAAAAAATCTGCTATCATGCTGATAAACTCGGCTGTCAGAAGGGATGTTATTTCTGGGTGAAAGGAGATTCTGCAGGACTGGGGCTCCTTCCTGCCGGCACCCACGTGGGCCTCGTCCCTCCCGCCAGACCCAACTTGAGCGATAACCTGGGGCCTTGAGTCTGCTCCTGGCAGAGGACGGTGGTGGCCGTCACTGCAGGATGTCCACAGCCTGCTGTCCAGGGCCTCTACAATGCTTCAGGAGCAGATATCACCCCCTCCCTGACCCCGGATTCCTGGAATTGTCTGACCGAGTGGAGGCTGTTCTCTGTCCCCCTGACAGGTTGCATGAGATTAGGTTATTTTGGTCACACGGGCCATTTAGTCTTTTGGTCCTAGCGCGTGTCTATTAAATTGTCGTGGCTCTGAGCTGAGCGACCTGGCTGGTTAAGCCTCATAATCTGCTCTGAAACGTGCTGGTTCTGTTTTCAATTGCGATAGTCCCCTTGTCACCAGCACAGCTGGCCCCTCTGGCTCCACCGCGGGCTCAGCCTGCCAAGCACCCCTGGGAGCTGTAAACCTGGGTCTTGATTAAAACCCTCACTCTTGGCCGTCTCAGGTCTGATCATTGTGCTTTGTAGTGTCAAGTTTTCATTCACGTACCCAAAAGTGCACAAATCTGAAGCATTCACCTCAGTGCATATCTACAGGTGCAGGTACCCCTGCGACCACCATGCATATCAGTCCAGAAAGTTCCCTCATGCCCCTTTCCAGTTAATACCCATCCCACCTCGGGAGGTGCCCACTAGTCTCACCTCCATCCTGTAGATTAGTTTCGCCTGTTCTTGAACTTCATATAAATGGATTCATACGGTATGTTCTCTCTTGTGTCTGGCTTCTTTCACTGTTAAAAAGTTACTGTTTTGGGAATTCCCTGGCGGTCCAGTGGTTAGGATTCGACGATTTCACTGCCGAGGGCACGGGTTCGATCCCTGGTTGGGGAACTAAGATACCGTAAGCCGCACGGCAAGGCTAAAAATTAAAAAAAAAAAAAAGTTACTGTTTTATGACCAGAAACATAATACATGTTTATGGCAAAAGTTACAAGTAATGTACAAGAGAAAGAAAAGACCAGTGAGTGATATCCACACCTGTTACCCAACCTTGACCTTCTAGTGTGTTCCTTACAGAACTTTCAAGGCAAATGAAAAATACTCTTCTACGTAAGTCAATTCACATTATACTTATTCTACAGTGTTTTTATCTCATTTAACACAGCACAGGTACAGATGTCTTTCCGTGTTAGTACATGTGGGTCTACCTCAGACTTGCACGTTATATTCATTAGAAATGAGTCCCCAGGGAATTCCCTGGTGGTCCGGTGATTAAGACTCTGTGCTTCCACTGCGGAGGGCACGGGTTCGATTCCTGGTTGGGGAACTAAGATCCTGCAAGCCGTGTGGTATGGCCAAAAAAAAAAAAAAAAGAAGAGTCCCCAGATCTGACCCACATTCAAGGAGAACAGAGCTGCCATCAGCTGAGACGGGGAGACTGTGCGAGAGGTAAGTTTGGGGGAGACGAGTTTAATTTGGCTGCATTGGCCTGAAGTGCCTCTTACATATCAGGAAGGGAGATGGAGAAGCTTCTGTGAAGTCTACTGGTTGTCCACTTCTGTTCTCCACTGCTTTCCTGGGGGCCTTAGCCATCTGCTTCCAGGCCCCTTGGTCCCCACTCCTGGTGGCACTCTGCTCCTGGCCGGCTGTGGCCTCCCTCCAAGGCCGGAGGCTCTCCTTCATTAGGCGCCCCCGCCAGCTCCTCGAGTTCAGAGGCCCTCTGAGCTGGCTGGAGGCTAGAAGGGGCCCAGGAGTTCAGCTGCCTGGAGCTTGGGCGGCGCTGCTGGCCTTGGGCCAGCTCATTACAAGGGGTTTGCAACAAGCAGAAAATTTTAAGGGACCAGAGGGGCAGGAATCCATCTGCCTATTCATGGCTGTGAGGAGGCACCTGCCAAAGCTTTGGCGGGGAAATTGAGTCCCCCCAAAGAGGTGGCTGGGGTAACTCTCTTCTCTGGGTTTCCAAGATGTTATTCAAGCTGCCAAGAACCAGCCTTGACTTTCAAAAATCATCTTAGTGCCATCGATTCTTGTCCCCAGGGGCCTCCCCAGGTGGCACCCAGGGACCCCACCCCACTCCGATGACTTCCTCTCCATCTCCACTGGCCCTCGGCCGGAGACCCACCACACACCAGGCGCCAGTCCTTGGCCTTGACCTCGGTCACCCCTGCAGTCCCTGGGAGTTCTCGGAGAGGCCGAGTGCCCTCAGCTGTCACACAGCCTGGACTCCGGACCCTGAAGCCTGGGGTCCTCGTGGCTACACCGGTCACACAGCCTTGCCTGGCCCTGTGTAGAGTCAGTCTACACCTGCCTGGCAGCAAGTCTAGGCAGGGCTGGCCTGATCCAGGTCTCTGAACCCAATGCCCAGGGGAAACTGAGCCGGGCAAAGGTTCAACTCCCCCGCCCGGGACCACCATCACCAGACTCCGAGAGGGACCAACGCCCATGGGCTCCTTGTGAATCCCCCCACCTTCCCTCACAGCTCCAGGGACAACCGTGTAAATATGCATCCTCACCCCCTACCTGGGGTCCTACAAGGAGAAGCCTCACCCTCCCCTCACACGCCTTGCTAAGGAAGAGAAGGAGGCCGTGAGCAATTTTAAAATGTCGTTCAGAAAGCAGAAACTAACACACCACTGTAAAGCAATTATACCCCAATAAAGATGTTAAAAAAAAAAAATGTCGTTCAAGGGGGAGAACTGTCTGCGCGTCTGAAAACCGAGGGAGGGACAGAGGGAGGAAACAGACCAAAAATAGACGAGCGTGTTGGCCCCAGAATGCTCACCCTCACGCATTCGCTTGCTCTGCAGGTATTTACGGAGCACCTACTACACGAGCTGTGAACAAGCCAAGTCTGGCTTAGTCTCACTGGGGGGCAGGGAGCCAGGCAATAGACAAGTAAACAGGTAAATACATATGCGAAGAGCAGAAGGTGCTGTGAAGGAAGATAAAGCGGGGTGGGGGGGGGGAGAAGGGGAGCAGTAGCCCCACCGACCACTGGGTGACTGGAACAGTCGTGATGTATGAGTTGGGTGTCACCATCCCCGTTCCCCAGAAAGTGAGGGAAAGTGGAGCTCTGATGCATTAGGCCAGGGAAGGGGAGGTCCCGTCTCTCATCCCTCAGCATCCACACCTCTCTACCCTGCAGCTCAGCTGGCCTCTCTGAGCCTCAGTCTTCTTACCTGTAAAATGGGGATGTAATAAGGTTCCCAGAGGCTTCACAACAGCTCTGTCCACAGAGGGCCTCACTAACTGGAGGACAGTGAGTATGGCTGGGTGTGGAACACAAAATAAAGGAGGCGGAGCTTTGGGGGAGGGGCAACCTGGGCACTGTTATCAGTTGGATGGAGGCTGGGGCGTTCTGTTCAGGAGCCCTGGGCATTCTCAGAGACTCCGAGGCATCATTTCCTCTCTAATACCTCCCCACATGGCTGCCAGATTCCAATTCCCAAAGGTCTATTCCCTCTTCTGCTCAGAGGCCTTCCATGGCTCCCAGGTACCCACAGGGCAATAAGGCCAAACCCATTTTTCTGTTCCAGTTGGAATCCAGCCCCTTTCCAGGGTGCCCTCAAATACCTCCTCCTCCAGGAAGCCTTTCCTGATATGCTTGCCTCCTCTCTAGGATCCCAGCTCTTAGTTTTCCCTCTCCTGAGCTCCTGTACTTCCTGCCTAAGGCCCACTGTGAACTCTATCCTGGTTCTGTCTCACTTGGAGCAAAAGGCGCTTGCTGCTGTCTCTGGCTCAGCTCTGGCCTGGGACGAGACCAAACATACTTTTCTTCCTCTTCTTAGAATAAAAAGTGATGTATTTCTGATACTAGCATAAGTTAATGTACTTCTGTATAGAAAACCGGGAAGATACAGAAGAACACAAGGCCAAACATTAAACCGCCTATCAACCTTATGCCCAGAGATGATCACTATTCCCATTTTGCAGGGCTGTATTTCCTTCCAGACTTTTCTATATGGATTTTTTTTTTAATGTGGGATTGTACTGGACACACTGATCTGTAAAGTGTATTTCATTTAATAAATGACGCATCTCCAAGATACAGTTTCTTTTGTGAATATGTCAAACTCTTCACCAGTTCTTTCTTTCTTTTTTTTTTTTTTAATTTGACTGCACTGCACGGCTTGCAGGGTCTTAGTTCCCTGACCGGGGATTGAACCCACACCCTCGGAAGTGAAAGCACGGAGTCCTAACCATTGGACTGACAGGGAATTCCCTCAAACTCTTCAGCAGTTTTTAATCCCTGTCTGCAATAAGAGCCTCTGGGTTTACCCATCACCTACTGGGTACCAGGCATCACGCTGAGGGCTTCCTGTGTGTTCATCCTCACAGCAGCCCTGGGAGGTGGGAAATTTCACAGAGGATGGGACTGAGGCTCAGAGAGGCCCAAGCACCTACCTGACGCCACGCGAGTTTTAGGTGCAGAGTCGGGATTCTAACTCAGGGCTGTGTGGCCCCGAAGTCCCAGCCCTCACCCACCAGGCTGCAGGTTCCCTCCCCAGAAAATGCTTTTACCCCAATTGCCATTTTGTTTCACTTCAGGGGGTTCACAGACCCCCAAATCAGACAGGTCAGAGAGACCTGGGTTCAAGCCCTAGCCCTGCAATCTCTTGGCTGTGTGGTCACGGACCTCTTAGGACCCATCTCCGAGGCTCGGTTTCTTCATCCGTGAAGTGAGGAGATCTACCCTTCAGGAGGCCACACAGCCTCTTGTCCTGGGAAGGTATCCCCACAAGGTGTCCACCAGGTGGGCGTGGGTGGAATGTCACCGTGAGGTTGCTCTAGCTCCTGGCAAGAAGCTCAGGCCCAGCTCAGGAGAGAACCTCGAAGCCCTTTGATGGGTCCCTCCTGATATTACAAAGTCCCTGTCAAAGCTGGAGGATTTTCCAGATAAGGTGTCCCAAGGCTGGGACAATAGTCTGGGATGGCACGTGGAAAGACAGCCATTTAAAACCTGCTCTGGCGTCTGGCTCCACAGGTGGGTCCTGGATGCCAAGGCCAGCACTCGGCAAACGTGCTTGGCCAGCCCTCTCCCTGGGGCTCCCACCTGCCCTCTCCTCCCCTCCTGGGCCTTGGAGGAATGTTCTCATAGGAATGTTCTCATCTCTCTGCAAGGCGTCCTCACTTCTCTCAAGCCTTTGCAGGAAGGTTGCGTCCTCACCGAGGCTTCCCTTGACACCCTGGTTAAAAGACCCACCCCGCCCCCACTCTTCACACACTGCCTGGCTTTACTCTCCCTCCTTGAGTGCACGCTGTGTGCCCAGCTGCCCAGAGCTCTATTCTCCTGTCACTGGTTTCTCCTCCACTTGGATGTGGGCCCTGTATTAATGCCATGAATATGTCGTCTCTAGATCCCCATCACCTACCCCCCTGCCTGGCATATGGTAGGTGTCAATATTTGTTAAATGGATGATCAAAGAAAGTCACAGTAAGGACAAAACTCAACCCTAAGTTGGAGCAGAGGGTCTGCTGGGTCATGGATCCCTGAACTGCGGAGAGACATGGTCATGGCCTCAGCAGCAGGGGCTTGCCTGGGGCTCGGAGAATCCGGAGGCTCCAGAGCAGGCAGCTCTTCAGGAAGGAGGCCCCCAGGGAAGGAAGGGACTGCCCACGGGATCGTGGTGTTTTATGACGCAGGATCCACAGCCTGATGGCCTTGGGACAGGCCAGCAAATCCCGATGGGGAAGGGGAAGGTGAGGCCCAGGAGGTTTGGAGGCCAGCCATGGAGGGTGGAAAGGACACTGCAGCAGGAGTAGGGAGACCCAGGCTTCAATCTGCTTCTGCTGCTCAAGGGCTGGGTGGTCTCCGGCAAGTGGCTGGCCTCCTTTTTCAGAGCCTCAGTTTCCTGATCTGTAAAATGGGTCCACAAGGTCTCTCTTGCCTGTACATGGACCCTTTGTGGGTATACGGGTGTCTGTAACATGGGACAGTGGTAAGAATTACAGGTGATAATAGAAAGTGCTTAGCCCTGGGGTTGAGGGATCTGAGGAGATCCTGGCAGCTCCTATTGTTATTGTTACTGCTATTATCATTTGCCATCTAATCTCTTCTGGACTGATAGGAAGGCAAGGCCTTCTACAGGCTCAATTCCCATCCAAAAGGCTTTTCTTCCTCCTGTCCGTTTGATCTGCATATTATTTGGGGACGTTGCAAGGCAAATATTTTCACCCACCCCCTCCTTGGGCACTTCTATCCCCCATCTGTCCCTAAACTGTCCTCCTTCCTCCAGCTGTTCCGCTAATGTTTACTGAATGCCTACTCTGTACCTGGCACCATGGCTTCAGCCTTGAGACCCCTCTGGAAGCATTCTTACACACATAGATGAGACCATGCCATTGCTTCCCCTCTGAGTCTGTTTTCTCATCTGAAGAGTTGCTTTTGGAGAGAGGTCCCTATTTTGGAGGGCTCCTCCCTCCGCCTGTAAAGCACCCTGTGGCTATTAGCAGCCCAGGGAAATCCAGGCTTTGTAGGGCTTGGAGTCAATGTGATTTGGGAGGCCCTCAAAGAAAGGATTACAAAATCAGAAGAGGCCAGAAGAGAGGGTGGGAGGGGCCTTGAAGCTTAAACTCTGCTGGGAGTTTACTAAACATTTGATGATTATCTCCTCTGATCCTCCCTATAACCCTATAGGGTGGTGGTGGGGGGAGGGGGCATGCCGTCATCCCATTTCACAGATGAGAACAATGAAGGAAAAATCCATATCAGTGTCATCACTCCAGAGGTGGGAAGAAGGGGTGAGGGGATCTCCAACAGGTAGCAAATGGCAGAACTAAGGCAAGGGGAGCTCCCCGGACCCTGCTGTTTCTCTGTTCCAATAGGCAGCAGGACTGAGGTAAACAAGCTCTGTTTTGTTCCTGGGACAACAGCTACTTTGTAACCCCAGTGCTCTGCTCTGCATTCCTCCACCTCAACACACCCCAGCAATAACAGGTTGGGGACTCGAGACCCTACACCTCCTTAGCCCACCCCAGGGCTGGGTACCACCCTGCCTGGACCTTTTCTGATTTCTCCTCCCTCCCCCGAGGCTTTGGGGGCCCTTCTCTGCCACTCATCTCCCCCTAGGCCCAGGAGCGCCAGGGCAGGGCGGGCTGCCCCCACTACGGCGATGGGAATGGAGGTGTGATGGATGGTGCAGCTGGAAGGATGCGGGGTGGGAAGGAGTGGGGCAGGAAGACGCCAGGCTTTGGTTGAATGCTGCTGATGCTGTTTCTACAGAAGTTTGAGTCTTAGTTTTCACATTTGTGAAATAGGCTTAAAAACACCTGACGCCTGATGGTTGCCAGGACCCGGGGGAGGGAGGAATGGGGAGTTATTTTTTACTGGTGTATTTTTACAGTTTGTTTTGAAAGATGGAGAGTTATGGAGATGAATGCACACCATTATGAGTGTATTTAATACCCGTGAACAGTGCACTTCAAAATAGTAAAGATGGCAAATTTTGCTATGTGCATTTTACCACAGTTTAAAAAATTGAAGAAAAAAAAACAAAACCTAACTCCTGAAGCTGCCAGCACTAAGAGCGCCAATATTTGAACGCTGAATTCATGCTGTCATTTAGCAGGTCATTAAGTCCTCTTTGAGCCTCGTGGGCAAGAAAAAAGCATCAATCCCGTAGGAGTTCTTTGAGGATATAAAGATCCTGGAATACCCACCCAAACGCAGCCAGGGGATTCATCCACAAATATTCCCCGGAGCAAACCAGCGCACGCGACAAAACAAACCTGCAGACCGCAGGAGGCAGAAAGACAGTAAACAAGTAAACAGATCACACTTGTAGCAGCTCTGTTGCCATTCGGACCCGACTGGGTCCTGGAGTCCGTGCTATTGGCCGGGGAGGCGGCCCTGAGGGCGGGCCGGGGCGGGGCCCGGCGTTTTATATGGTCGCGCGCGCGGGCCCCTAGCCGTAGACAATACGCCTCCCGGCTCGAGCGCTGCGGCCGCCGCCACCGTCACCGCCATTGCCACCGCCGACGCGAGGTGAGTCCGAGCCCTGCCCCCCCTGCTGTGACCCTAACTCCGCTGGCGTCCGCCCCTCTGCCCAGCCCGAGCCCGGCAGGTAAGCGCCCGGGGGCTGCCCTGGGCGCCGGCTGGAAGGTGGGGGACCCGTACCCAGGTTTCCCTGTCCCGGGTGTTACTCGCGGGCGACGTCTGGGGACCCCGGCTCCGAAACACCTCCTCGCTGGCGGGGGCTCCAGTTCCCGGTTGGCGACCGTGGCAGCCGGGGCCTCTGCGGGCCTCAGTCTCCGCATCTGTGCAATGGGGCGGCCCCTCTGCGCCGCGCCCCGGGAACCCGGCGCCGCATCGCCCCGCTCCTCCCTCCTGCGCGGCCTCCGGGGCCGGGCTCCCACGTCCTCGGGGGACGGGCCAGAGAGCGGGGCTGCCAGCCCAGGGCCGAGGCCCAGGGCCGAGACGGTACAGCCGCGCGGCCACCAATAAACGGAAGATGGCGTCGAGCACCGGTCCCCGCTGACCCCGGGGCGCCCCGGAGCCGCGCACCTTCGAGGGGCCCGAAACCGGCCGGACTCGGGACGCGGGGAAGTCCGGAACAGGAACTGCGCGCCGAGCGGGCGCGGCGCCCTCCTCCTACCCACGCCCAGTGCAGGTGCGCCGCGCGGGGAAGGCGCCCGGCTCGCTTGTGTAAACCGGGGACCGCCGGGCGCCGCGGCGCTGGAGGGGCCGCCGGGCGCGTTCTATCCGGTGACCAAGAGGGGTCCAGCCGCAAGCCCCGCGCGGCCCCAACCAGCCCTGGGGGTGGGGGTGGGGTTCCCCGGGCTCGTTACCTCCTGGGTGTGAGTCGTTTTGTAAACCGTTCATTGTTACTGTAATTTTCGCCAGAAGGAGCCACCCTGGGGGCCGGGTGTTGCTGCTGTTGCTCTTGCTGCCGCTGCTGTTGTAACATTTTTCAAGCACCCATGTGGCTTGGTTTTCTGCGCAGGCTTTGCTCCAGCTGCCCAGGAAGGGAGGAAGGGAGGAAGGGAGGGTTATCGGTTTTATCCTTACTACGCTAGGGAGGGCTCTGTGCTGGCCAGCCTCCAAGGATGGTAGGCCTCATTTTACAGATGGAGAAACTGAGACATAGTTCAGGAGGCATTATGAGCCGTTTCCTAGAAGCCAGGCCAAACTCTCCACGCAGCCACTTTCCAGCTGTGTTGTCTTAGACGGGCTACTCCACCTCTGAGCCTCAGTTTGCTCATTCTGTAAAATGGGTCCGTGAGGTTTCCCAACAGGGACGGAGGAACACCACCCCCAAGTGTTGGTGGCTGTTACTGACTTCTCTGGAGTTAACACTTTAATCTTATTTCTACTTATTTTGGACATGCCCTTGGAATGGGTCCTTAGGAACAGCACTTTTTGGGTGATTTGCACCTGGTCCCTAAATGGCCCGGATTCCAGTCTTAGCACCTGGCTGCTGGTGCTGCTTGTCTGTGTACCCCACCATCTCCCCTCCCTTCTCATTCCAGGATTTGGGGATTTCCCACCGTTTTAACCTCAAGGTCACTGTGGCTTCTTCAGCCTTACCAACATTAGACTGTACAAGTTTATTTTTGCTTGGGTTTGGTTTAAAATGCCTGAGGGGTCTGGAGAGGGTGGCTTCCAGAGTGTGAGCTTTCAGGGAGTGCCTCAAAATGTCCTTTAGCGTGGGGAACTTTTTTTTTTAATTTCTTTTTGGCTGTGCTGGGTCTTTGTTGTGTTGCTGCGCGCGGGCTTTCTCTAGTTGCGGCGAGCGGGGGCTACTCTTCGTTGCGGTGCGCAGGCTTCTCATTGCAGTGGCTTCTCTTGTTGCGGAGCATGGGCTCTAGGTGCGCGGGCTTTAGTAGTTGTGGCACGCAGGCTCAGTAGTTGTGGCACACGGGCTTAGTTGCTCCTCAGCATGTGGAATCTTCCCAGACCAGGGATGGAACCCGTGTTCCCTGCATTGGCAGGCGGATTCTTAACCACTGCAAGGGTGGGGAACATATTTAATCTACCTTCTAAGATGGCTGCCAGGTGGTCTTTCTTTTTCTTTTTTTGGTGGAACTATGTCAGCAGGAATATTTCTCCAAGCATCAGGGATTCTGTGTGGCCTTGCATGGGAGGGATGGAGTGATGTACTTAGCAGCACGGTCTTTGTGCATGTCAGACTCATCATCTCAACTCAGTTGCTTCCTTCTCTGAGAAGTCTTCCCTGACTACCAGATCTAAAGCCACAGCCCTCCCACTCTTCCCAGCGGTCCCTCTGGCCTAGTACCTTTTTTTTGGATAGGTAAGAAGTGGATTTATTTAGAGACATACACATTACATAGACAGCATGCGGTCTGTCTCAGAAAGTAAGGAACAGTCTTGGGAGAAACACTCCAGAGTGTGGGCTGGCCTAAGACTTGACTATACTGTCTTCAGGACACTCAAGACAGTGTGGGAATTATGTGTGCTCACTTCGTGTGATTTACACTAGCCTGTAGTTCCATTAGAAGAGGAATTTAGAAAGGTCACACTCATTAGAGCATCTCCAGTGCCCGTCACAGCCTGGGCACTCTGGGAAGAAGCTGGTTAGACGGTTGTATGTATGTTTATTGTAAATTTTCTTAAGTGGTTAGTAGGTATAAAAACTGAGCTGCAAAGAAAGCAGAGAGCAGTGTTATAGTCCATTTTTTCACGTCCAGTCCTCTAGTAAATGGAAGGGGGCACACCGCGAAGGGCTCCATCCATCGGTGGGTCTTGACCCTGACCTCGGAGGTGTTTTCCCCTCTCCCTGGAAAGCATCCTGTTTTTAGTGAACCCATTAAGTTTGTAGACAATTAATGGCTTCTTGCTTCCCCTGCCGTGGACATAGTGGATCCCACGAGAGTCCGGCTGTTTTTTTCTTGGCTCAGAACAATTCCAAGGGGTTTCAAGGAAGTTCCCGGCACGCTCGGGATTTTGTTGTCGGCGGCCACCAGGAAGCCTGCAGCGGGTCTGGAGTGGACGTGTGCAGTCGTGGCTTTGTCCTGCCGCGGGTTGGTTGGGGCCGGGCCCTGGATGTAAGCAAATAAGTCCCCGGTCCAAGTCCCTCGTGGGCCCTGAGGCAGGCAGGAGAGGCCAGGCCTGGTGGTCAGGGCACTGGGGCGGCTCGCGGAGGGCAGCTGATTATCCTAGTGTCAACATTAGGATGTGACGACACAAAACACCCGCTGGGCCTTGTCAGGCACTGCTTGGTAAACCTGTTTTTCTGGAGGTGGGAGAAGACACGGGGTCGCCCAGAGTCTGACAGGAGATGCAAGCTCTGGGCCGGAGCGGGCAGCCCCACGTGGCTATCTGGGGAGGGTCACTTGTGTCTGGCTTGGACCTCAGAGGAGGCTCTGAGTCCCGGCAGGGAGATGGGCCGGATTTCCCGTGTGCCAACAATGACGCATCCGGGAAATCCCAGCTCTGACACAGGGTGGGCATGCGCCTCTCCTGAGCTCCAGACTCACCAGACGAGAGCTTCCCATTAGTGAGTGCTGACCGTATACCATGCGTGCAGCCTCTGCCTCCTCTCAAAAGGTGAGGCTGTCCAGTCCAGGGTGCCCCAGCCAGGAGCCGACTGTCCTGTGAGCCCAGTTCCCTCATTCTATTGGACATTGTACTGTCTGGTTCCCACTGGGCTGTCCCCGCTCACAGGGTTCCTGCTCTGAGCCAGGGCAGATAGACAGGTAAACATTTAATGAGACCCGTCATGGGCTAAGTGCCTAATCCAGGTCTGTTTACGCAGGATGCTGGGTACGGAACAGATAATTCTGTCCTGGAACGAGGTGGGTTCTGGGCTGGGCCTGGAGGAAGAAGCAGGTCCCTGATGCCAACCTGGGGAAGGCAGAAGGAGGGTGTAAAGGTGGGGTTGAGGGTGTGAAAAGATGGGAGTGGGGAGCTGAGATCTGTCCCAGGGAGGAAATGGGAGCCCCCAAGGCTGCTGACTGGAGCGCTCCGTGACAGGATCTCGTGAGTGGTTGAGACGCCACAGCGCTGGAGGGAGACCCAGACCTGAAGAAAGCAGGGCGTAGTCCTTCACTTAAATTCTTCTTAGGTACTTTAATTGAAGTATAGTTGATTTACAGTATTGTGTTAGTTCCAGGTGTACAGCAAAGTGATTCAGAAACAATATATATTTAAAAAAATTTTTTTCCATTATAGATTATCACAAGACACTGAATGTAGTTTCCTGTGCTATACAGTAAATCCTTGTTTATTTTATATATGATGGTGTGAGGACTTCCCTGGTGGTCCAGTGTTGAAGACTCCGCGGGGTAGCGGGTTCAACCCCTGGTCGGGGAACTAAGATATCCCGCATGCCGCCTGGCGCGGCCAAGAAAAATAGTATATGATAGTGTGGATCTGTTAATCTGATACTCCTAATTTATCCCCCCCTTCCCCTTTTGTAACCATAAGTTTTCTGTGTCTGAGTCTGTTTTGTAAATAAATTCATTTGTGCTGTTTTAGATTCCACGTATAACTGATATCATGTAGTATTTGTCTTTCTCTGTTTGAGTGTGATAATCTCTAGGTCCATACATATTGCATATTGCTGCAAATGGCAATACTTCGTTCTTTTTTATGGCTGAGTAATATTTCATTGTGCACACACACACACACCACGTCTTAAAACCAATCATGTGTTGATGGGCACTTGGGTTGTTTCCATGTCTTGGCAATTGTGAATAACACTGCTATGAACATTGAGGGTGCATGCATCTTTTTGAATTTGAGTTTTCACCTTTCGTAGATACATGCCTAGGATTGGGGTTGCTGGATTCTATGGAAGCTCTATTTTTAGTTTTTTAAGGAAACTCCACACTGTTTTCCATAGTGACTGCATCAGTTTACATTCCCGAAAACAGTGTAGGAGGGTTCCCTTTTCTCCACACCCTCTTCGGCATTTACTGTTTGAAATACACGCTCCTTAAACTGCAGACCCAGGCGGTATCTTGGCACCTTTCCTTTCTAATGGTGATGGAGAAGCACAGGGGTGTCAACAGGACTTGGTTGACTGGGATCCCCTCCGACCTGGCCTGCCAGGGTCTCCTCACCATGTTTCCCCTGCCTTTTTTCTGTTCAATTCATTGAAGTGTGTATTCTTACAAAATACCACAAGCTGGACGGTTCATAAGCCACAGACATTTATTTCTCACAGTTCTGGATTCTGGAAGTCCAAGGTCAGGGTGCCCCAGACTTCCTGTATCCTCAGTGGAGGATGGGGAAGGGAGCTCTCCTGGGCCTCGTTTAGAAGAGACGAAACCCACTAGCAGAGCCCTCATGATCTGTTTGCCTCCCAGCGGCCCCACCTCCTTTTCCCATTACTGGGCATTAGGTTTTCAACTGAGGAATTTGGGGCGGGACAGAAACCTTCAGACCTCAGCAAACTGGTTGAAAACCACTTCAAAATTAGTTGTCAAGAGAATTATTAATCTTTTACACTTTCTCTACAGTTTGTTTGTTTTTTTAATGGATATTTGAGCAGGAAAGGACAGAAAAGAATCTGTCCCCAATGCTTGTTTTACAAGTGAAGAATTAGGGGTCCAGAGGGGCTAAGGAATTTGTCCAGAGTAGCACAGCCAAGCTGGAGCAGAACCCAGGTGTGCGCCCAGCCCAGGGCCCCTTTGCTACAGCGTTTCCATTCATAAATACTGTGTAAGCAGTGAGAAATCAACATCTGCATAAACAGCAGGTCCTTAGCTTGCTCTTGTCACTCACAGCTAATCGTGACTTCTTTCCACGCTACCCAGAGGCCCCAGCTCCTTCCATTTGTGCGGGGCCAACCTGCCCAGGTGGGGAGGAGAAGAGGGCGCTGGTCTTGCATTGTTCTTCCCGCTGACATTCCGGAGCTCATCGGGTCAGGTGCTGGGGACCTGGAGCCCAGTCAGCCCTGAGCAACTCCAGCCAAACTGTGACCTTAAACTGCGGCCAAGGGTGTGTCCTGGGGTTGAGGCCAGATTTAATGTAGCTCCTCCCACGTATGTGTGTGACAAGCCCTTCCCGGTTCCAACCCTGAGTCCTGACGGAGGCTGGACTCTAGATGCAAATAAAGAGGGTGTGGGGTTACTGAGCGAGAAGCACCGGGCCCAGAGTGGGCAGCCTTTGCCTGAGGCCACCCCAGCCTCTTGCTCGGTGGCTGGCAGTGTTTGCGCCTGGTCCCAGGTGGCTCAGGCCAGCACCTGTGCTGGGGTTCAAGGTGGAAGGAGGGCTCCGGTGCTGCTGCGGCAGTAGGACTTGAGGGGGGTCCCTTCCAAGCTGCAGCTTTCTAACTCCTGCCCACCCCACAGGTGAATTTCCAACCTTTTGCTTGAAATAACCTTTCCCTCTCCTTACTTTCCTCTCCCTCCTTTCTTTCCTCTCTCCTTGTCCCCCAGGTATTTCTCCTTCACTTAAGGGAAGTGAGCCCCACCCACATCAGACCAGCTGCTTGGGACATCTGCAGGTTCATAAGTCTGGACCTCTCCTGCCAGGTGGGGAGGGAGCGGTGGTGCAGGGGCGGGGAGTGGGGCTGGGAGGGGTTGGATGCCTGATTCCTGAAACAGACCTTTAAGACAAACATCAGTATCTGAGACCGCAAATTAAAGCTATGAACTTGAAACAGTTGCTTTTGCTTTATTTTCTGAATCAGTGATACCAGCATATGTTCAGGAAGAGGAAAACATAGTAAAAATTCAGTCTCCTTCCTACCTTTGTCCCAGAGAGGCCCCTTCCCCTCTTTACTAATCGCCTTTCTCCTTCAGGAGATGCACTCACGCAGGTGGAGGTGTTTGTCTTTTCTTCTTACCCCTGTGGCAGCACAGTTAAGTCGTGCCCCCTGCTGTGTGCATGCACCTTCAGGATCTTGGCCCAGCAAGATCCTGCCAGGTACAGGCCGGCCTCACTGGAGGACACATTTCCAGAAATTAAAGGGTTGTGTGCATTTGTGACTCTGGTAGAGACTGTCAAACTGGCCCCCAGAGAAGCAGGGGCTAGCTGTTTCCCGTTCCCTTCTGGGTCTGTTGATTTCTTAACCAGCTGTGGAGCCCCTGCTAGGTGGCAGAAAATGGGCAACAGTGGTATCTTTTATTCCTCTGAACAGTCCTGGAGGCTGTGCCGCTTCTGTGCTGGAGAGCCCTCTCTGGTTCTGGTCACACAGCCGTGGCAGAGCTGGGACTGGAAGCTGGGTCTGTCTTGCTGAGGTCAGGGCTTTTCCACTTGATGCTTTGAGCATT
The DNA here is from genome assembly GCF_039906515.1 of Pseudorca crassidens. Lineage (NCBI taxonomy): Eukaryota > Metazoa > Chordata > Mammalia > Artiodactyla > Delphinidae > Pseudorca > Pseudorca crassidens. The sequence continues at coordinate 100,207,814 of NC_090306.1, forward strand.
GGGTGCTCTGTAAGCCAGGGCATTGCCCTGCTCATGGAGGGGGCGGGAAGCCCCAAAGGAAAAGACTGGGGACCAGGGCTTTCCAGCTGGATCCACCCAGCAGCCACTGGCCTGGCACCCAGGACTGCATTTACCAGATGGCTCTGATGTGGTCCCAGAGGGGTCATCACCTGTTCCTGCTTTGCTGCAAGGCCTGCAGGGACAGGGGGAAGGCTGGGCTTCGGGCAACTGAGGGTCCCCCCTCCAAAGAGGGGGCAGCTGTTCCCATCTCAGTGTGTGTGTGGAAGAGACACAGCCAGTGACACTGCAGGCTGGCTGGTCCAGAGCCTGCCCTCCCTTCCAAGCCCTGCAGGTGTCCTCATGGCTGTGGGGACAGCAGTTTGCATCTGGAGCTCTGGAGGAAGATGGGTTTCCACTGAGTGTGCAGGAGGGTATGTGTGGGCTGCAGCCTGGGTGGGTGTGCCTTCCTTTCACCAAAGAAGGGTTTTAAACTGCTCATTTGCAAATATGCTGGAAAGAAACAGATGCTTGAAACCAGTCCAGGCCCCTGGATCTGCAGCTGCAGTGGCCTCAGTACTTGGCTTTGTTTAGTCATTCAACAAGCATTTATCTGCTCTGTGTTGTGTGCCGGGAAGCGGAGATTAACAGTAAGGGCAGCTTCTTTTTACGTGTTTTTTTTTTTGGCCACACCATGTGGCTTGCGGTATCTTAGTTCCCCCACCAGGGATCGAACCCGGGCCCCCTGCAGTGGAAGCTCGGGAGTCCTAACCACTGGACCTCCAGGGAAGTCCCAGCTTCTGTTTGTCCCCCGTGAAATGGCTATTGCTAGTGTCCTCATTGAGGAGTGAGTAAGCTTGGCACAGAGGTTGACTTACCCAAGGACACCCAGCAGGGACCAACAGGGATGTCAAAAGGAGACTGAGGATGGCCAGTGGCACTGCCCAGGCAAAGACTAGAGGCTTGGCACGTCTGGGTACGTGCTCTGTAGTGTGGTGGGAACCAGGTCCAGGATTGGGGTGGCAGGGCTAAGGCGACCAGGGGGAGAAGAGGGCCCTGGTAATGGTGTAGCATGTCTCCCGAGGGGACTGGGGAGCTAAGAGGGGGTGGCAGGGTCAGATTTGAGGCTGCTGAGTGGAGATCAGATTGGAGACCCCAGCAGGAGCAGGGCCAGACAGGAGGGACCGGCCCTGGGCCTCCACTGGGGTGATGCGGTAGCTGGGAGGGACCAGAGCTGGCAGGCTGCCGTAGGGACCCTGCCCCCAGCCCTCTGGCCACACTGTTCTCTCGCTCAGATCTAGAGGCCCAAGGACAGCCTAGGCCTGACTGCTGATTCTCCTCCATTGATACCAGCCAGAACCTTTGCATTGGCTAGAAGCAAGAGGGCAGAGGACTTGGATTCAATCTTCACTTCTCTGACTTAGATACGGGATTAAGTGGGGAGCATTTTAGAGTTAATCCATGTACAGGGAGGGCTTAAATCACTGCCTGACAATAGTAGATACCCAGACATGAGCCAGAATTATAAGACAATTAGTGCTTGTTCTTGCCTGGAAGAGGAACCCTATTATCTTGGGACCATTATCCCCATTTAACAGATAAGGAAATTGAGGGTCTGGCCCAAGATCTCACTGCAGGCGAGTGGGTGGGTTAGGACGTTAACCCAAGATCCCCCCACCTGTCCTGGAGCATCCGTGCAGGGCTCAGATGATGAGCAAGGGGAGAAGAGAGTCTGGTGTCTTTGTTCTCTTCCCAGGCCAGCCCAAGAGAGGTCCGGAGGGGTCTGGGGACCCACATGAAGGTGCAGACGTGGGTCCTGCCCCCAAACAGTTCAGTCTGGTTGGGGAGGCACCACTCCGTTGCTCAGCCATCCGTGGAGCTGGTCAGACACAGCACAGGCCTCACCCCCAGCCTGGCCAAGCTGCCAGTAGCCACTGTCCCTGGTCAGGCACCTGCCTGGTAGGGCCCCTCATCCCATTTGGTACACAAGGTGCCCGGGATTCTAGGCGTCTACTGGGGACGAGGGATATTGAGAAGGTGGGTCAAGGTGAGGTTCAGGCCATGTGCCCAGTGAAGTCCCCTTGTGACCCCTTGGGAAAGGGTGTCCACGGGACCATAAGCCATCCCTGGGAAGAGAAGAGCCCCGTGCTCAGGGGGCTGGGGAGGGGGGAGGGGTGAGGGATCAGGGAGACTGATGCAAATGACGTCATCTCCCTGACGGGGTAGCTTTCCCTGGAAAATAGCCATTTGCATAGACACCCTGGGGCCTGGGGCCTGGGGCCTGAAGGCAGCAAGAGCTCCTGGTCCCAATTCCTGAAATGCCAGCCTAACACAAGGTCAAGTTCACAGGGCTTACAACCTGTGCAGTGTTAAAACCTGTCTCCATTTATCTGGGTCTTTTTTTTTTTTTGCGGTATGCGGGCCTCTCACTGTTGTGGCCTCTCCCGTTGCGGAGCACAGGCTCCGGAAGCGCAGGCTCAGCGGCCATGGCTCACGGGCCCAGAAGCTCCACGGCATGTGGGATCTTCCCAGACCGGGGCACGAACCCGTGTCCCCTGCATCGGCAGGCGGACTCTCAACCACTGTGCCACCAGGGAAGCCCTATCTGGGTCTTTTAAGTCCGTTAATGGAATTTAAAATTTTTGTCCATAAAGATTTTAAGCATCCTTTCTTAAATTCATTCCTGATCAAAACCCTTATATTTCTGTAGATGTATTTATTGTCTATAATATTTTCTAGTTGCCTTGTAGGAATGCTGTTTTTTGTATGTTGATCTAGCTTGTTAAGACTCATTTACAGTTTTCTTAAGGTAAACCTAACTTAGTTGAGCCCACCCCGCCCCAAAGTGGTGTCCATGCACCGCCCCAACCCCGCGGGGGTCCGGGGCCTGGGAGTAGGATTTGTGACCTTGGTTCAGCCTCCCCTAATCAAAAGGGGAAGGGATGAAAGTCACCCCTGGCTACAGAAGTGGCTTCAAACCATACTAGTTTTGTCGTCTGCTTTTTCCTCAAGGATGGCCGGTGGATCTAGATTCACCTCATGGCTTTTCACCGATACCCAGCAGTCTCTAGAACAAACGTGTGACGATTTAGGCACCCGGAGTGGTACCTCTGCTGGGTGTGGGGTCTTAGGAAAGTCCCCGTGACCCTCCCTGCTGGTTTGGGGGAGTCGCTGGGTCAGGCCCTCTTAATACTTTGCCTGCAGGTGCCCTCAGCAGGTGGCAGCACCCTTCCCTCAGCCCTGCCGGGGGCCACCCTCCCTCCACCCACCAGATCTGACCTGACAGCTCCTTTCAGCCCACAGGGGAAGGGGCTGTCCTGACAGGTGCGGGTGGCATATGTCAGGCCGGGGCTCTTTTGTGGCCTTTGTGGCTGTGTTTACACGTCTGGTCTCTCCAGCCCCAGCTCCTGCGGACCTGCCTTTCACACTGAGCTTGCATCTGAACAGATGTAAAACTGTTTCCCTCTCAGGAAACTGAAACAGCCATCTCTCTTTGATACAGATTCTGGGCATTTATTCTCTCTGGAACAATGCTGTCCTTATGTGGTTTTCTTTCTCAAAGGCCAGAGTGCCCCAGACCCCCCAGATACCTGTCTGCGCCCTTGATGACATCATGTCCATCTCTGCATGCAGTTTGGATGCACTGTGGAGAATAACTTGTCTAGACTTGCCCCGAGACACCTGGAGGACCCAGGAACCTTAACCTGTGTGCCCACGAGCCCCTGCCCTGTCTTTCTTTGCATTTCCAGCCGTCACCCTTTAATGCTGAAAGCACGTGGTAAGCGCACGCGTGCTTGTTTAGCTCCGTGTCTCTGTGCCCGTGCACGTCCTGCCTGCAGTCCACTTCAGGGATGAACGCTGGTCCACTCTGGCCTGGGGAGCAGGAGACTTGGGTGTAAGCCCATTAGTTATTAATACAATTAATTTTTTTTGGCCGTGCCCCGCGGCACGTGGGATCTTAGTTCCCCGACCAGGGATCGAACCCGTGCCCCCTGCAGTGGAAGCGGGGAGTCCTAACCACTGGACTGCCAGGGAATTCCCTACAATTTATTATTATTATAAGAATAATGGACTGAAGTACAGAGGTCATAACAGTGCCTGTTCCCCCCGTGTTCCAGGCTCTGCTCAAAGTACTTAAAGGAGACTCCTTCATTCCCCAACAGCCCAGTGTGTGTGGGGGTACCTTACAGATGAGAAAACTGTGACATCACACAGCTGCTGAGTGGAAGAGCTGGGATTTGAACTCAGGCCCTTTGGTTCTTCATTCACTATATTCCGGACTGAAGGCTGTTTGATACAGTGTGGGGTAGATTCTGGTGAACACGGTCACAGGCCTCACCGGCTATCACAAGCGATGATGTGAACATGTAAACACAGCTGCCCAGGCTGTGTCTGCTCCCTTTCGGCCCCCATGTCAGACTTCTGAGACCTCATTGACCAGAACTGGGTGACATGCCCACCACTAGCTGCAAGGCATGCCGGGAAGGTGAGAACAGGAGTGTCAGCCTTAGATGAACACAGATCAGGGCCACCCCCAAAACTAGTTCTATTAGCAAGGAGCCAGGGGAGTGGAGAGGTGAGACATCAAGCGAAGAAAGGAGGTTATAAAATACTATGTAAGGAGTGATCCCTTTTTTTTTCTTTTAGGTTCTCATTAGTTATCTACTTTATACACAGTAGTGTATATATGTCAATCCCAATCTCCCAATTCGTTCTGCCCCGCTCCCTGCCCCAGGAGTGATCCCATTTTTGAAAATATGTGTGCTGCGAATGTGTTTAGTAACTGGCAATATCCCTCTGGGAGTTGGGATTGTGGGTGACTTTTCCTCGTGTAGCTTGCATTTGCTTTTTCTGCTCGAGGGGCGTAGCAATTGGAAGCTGGCAGAACCCAACGAATTGGCTCTCCTGCTGGAGCCCAGCCTTAGGCCACTGTGACACCAGACACTTGGGTTTTTTAGTTTGACTACAGGCCTCTTGGGGGCCCGTATTAGAAACATACGTTTGTAGTCTGATTTGCTCTTTTTTTTTTTTGGCCGTGCCCCACGGCTTTCCGGATCTTAGTTCCCCGACCAAGTCCTAACCACTGGACCGCCAGGGAATTCCCTGATTCTCTTTTCACAAAAAAAAAAAAGAGAAAAAGGCAAGGGCGCTTATGAGTCTTCTCCAAATCCCTGAGGGGTGTATGACAGAACAGAGAGGCACGGTGACTTGCCCAGAGGCACACAGCAAGCATACACAGCAGGATTCACGCCGGGGAAGCTAGGGTAGAGGTAAGGTGACTAGTGAGTGACACCCCAAAGCATCCAGTCTACTTCTTTTTTCTCCAGAGAAGAAATGTATCAAGCAAGACCCCTCTCTAGGAACCTCTTTTTGTACACCTTCCTGCAAAACCATGGCCCTGGCTTCCTGGATGACCAACGTGAGGGGCTACCCGGCGTGACCAATATCTTGGAGTTCCACCCTGTCTCCCCCTACAGGTAGGTCCCAATTGCCTCTGGGCCCTGCCCATCCCCATTCCTGGTCAGTGACCGTGGCCGGGTGGTTAGCAGAGCCTTCTGGGTTCTCCAGACAGGGCTGCAGAGTGGAAATTCCCTGGGCGTGGTCACGCAGGCAGGTGCCCTGGGCAAGGCAGCTGTGCTCTGACAGCAGCTCACAGAGGGGCCCCTCAGAGCACCCAACATATTCATAGTCCCAGGATGGCACTGGCCATCAAAATGACTCAAGCTTGTGGCCTTAAGACAGGGTGCCTCCTGGCCCTCAGGACCACAGTCACCTCAAGGCCTCTTAAGAGATGGATTCAGTTTTAGAAAGTCAGAAGGAGGCCACTTCAGATGCAGACCTGACCTAGTTGTCAGGGCAGCCAGGAAGAGATTGTCCCAGCATCAGCACCAGGGTTCTGGATGCTTCCCCCTGCTTTAGGCCTCAGGAATTGCTTAGCCGTGAGGTCCTGGACTTGGGGTTTGGGACTGGTCGGGACTTTAGGGCTGGAGGGACCTGAAAATCTGCCACCTGCCCTTCCACGCTGCATCTGTAGATGGAGCCCGGGGCAGTGTTGTCCTGACTTGAACCCAACCCACTACCTGATTGCCGGCCAGCCCTCCCTAGCAAACCCCTACCCCAGACTGGGCAGATGGCCAAGGCTAGGCTGGGAGGGGCTCAGGGTCCTGGGAATTCCCAGCCAAGTCACTGGGATGGAATGTGGGCAGCCCGCTGAGACCAGAGCTGAAGCTGGCCCAGGTGCCCGGTGGGCGTGTGCACGGCCCCGCTTCCATCAGGGACTCATTCAGTGAGAATGGGGGGGCCTAGACAGGGGCCAGGTAGCCCCCCGTTTCTGAGAAGGGGTGGTACCATCAGAGGTAATCTCAGGATTGGGGTCCAGGGGACATGTGCCAGGGTCCCTCCCAGGGTTCTCTGGGGCACCCAGTCATCCTGGGAGGGGAAAGGGAAGCTGACTGCTGTCACAGGCTCTCAGTGTCTCCCTGCACTCCCACAAGGGGGGGCGGTGGGCACAGGCTTCTCCTGGGCAGCCCTCTCCCCGGGGTCTAGGACTTGCACTCCAGGGGAGGGGACCCCACGGGCTTCTTCTGAAGCAAAGTGGGAGCCAGAGGAGGGGTGTGTGAAGGTTCCCTGCCCCCGAACCTCGCGACGAACCTGTCGGTCTGGGGCTGTGGGTCACCAGCGCAACAGCTAGCTCCCTGTGGCCTCCCTGCAGTGACGGCCCCCATTACTTGGCCATGCAGCTGGCCTCCATTGCTGACGAGATGGAACTGAGGCTGCTGCTACCCCAGTTCGTCGAGCCCATCCGGATGACCGTGTACAGGTGACGAGCCCCTGCCCGGCCCAGGACCCCCACAGACCAGGGCTGGCCCCCGGTGGCTCCGCTCCTGGGCAGCCCTGAAGCCCGCAGCTCCCCCTTCCCCCGCTGGGTCCCCAGCTCCTGGAGCTGGCCTGGGCCACAGACCCCGGCGCCTTTCTGTCCTCCCCTCATCGAGCCGAGGTAGCCCCTTTCCAGCAGAGCCTTGACTTAAAATGACAGGAATTGCTGAGTGAGCCAAGACGGAGCTCTGTGCCCAGCCGTGTGGGCGGAGCCTTCTGCATGGGACGGGCTCTCGCGTGAGGACTCAGCTTCCGGGAATCGCCGGCTTCCTTGCAGGTTCTTGGAACCTCACAGAATTGCCCAGGTGGGGACAGAGAGACCCTACCACAAAAGACCAGGATGCAAGCTGACACGGTCCCTTGGTCTCCGGGGAGGCAGCCTTCCTCTGAGGAGCCCGGGCCTCTCAGAACACGGCTCCTCCTCCCCTGGACCTGCCTCTGGGCCGGTGGGCAGCGGGGCGTTGCCCTGGGTCCGGCTCCGGGACGCAAGTCCAGACCCCTAGCAGGATGACTACAGGACCACCAACAGCCCATGGAGAGAGGCCTCTCATTGGTGGAGGCGCCCAGGGAAGGGGGATAGGGTGACAGTTGTCACCTCCAGTCAAGGCCGTCTCTGCCCCTGTTCCTGCGTAATGGCCCTGCCCCCCTTTGTCTTACAGCTTGTTTTTCCCTACAGCCACATAGGACTGAGGGACGTTCTTAGAAGTTTTATGGTGGCTTTCACTAACCTCAGGGAGAACAGAAGCCTCTGGAGCTTCCTGACCCTCAGGGACAGGGTAAGCCTTGATTCCATGACCTTGACTTACATTCCTGCCAGTGGTGCCGCTGCTCCACGGGGCATACCCTCTCTGGATGCCACAGTCCGCACCACTCCCTACTACCCGGTCCTGCCTGCTTGCCCCGTTTCTACTGCTGCCTGGTCCCAAAGGCCTCTGGGTTTGAGACTCTGGCTTGTGGACCAGATGCACGAATCCTTGCCTGCTTCCACACCTGAGCCGTGCTTCTCCCTCTGCCAGGAATCGCCTCCATGCGGCAGACTGGTGGCTCACAGCGGCTCCTTGTCCTGAGCAGCTTCCCTGACTGCTCCCCTTCCCTCCCCGCCAGCACAGCAGAACGGCCCCCACACCAGTTCCCGGCAGACAGGCAGCCCCTGGTGGGCTGGCCTCCGCTCCTGCCGTGTCCTCAGGGCCACTGGCCTCTCCTACCCCTCCTGTGCCCCTCGGCTTTCTGGTCACCTCGCCCCAGACCCCCCCCGCCCCGCCCCAGTTCTGAGCAGAGCGCTCCCCCGCCCCGCCCTCGCCTGCCTTGTCCCTGCTGGGTGTGGAGCGAGCAGGCCTGTTGCAGGCTGGAGGTCCTCACTCGTCCCCACCTTCATCCCGCAGGTGTCCCCCAGCCCGTGGCCCGAGCTGGCGCTGTCCCTGCTGCTGGTGGTGACGCTCAGCTGGGGGCGCCGCCTCCACTGACCCGCTGCTGGCCCGCGTGGGGTGGGGCTGGCCCCCCGCCCGCTCCGCCACCACCCTGGAGGTGGCCTTGTCGGTTTGGCTGGCTTTTAACTGTTTTCTGTTGCCCCTTTTTTATATTTAAACTCCGAGTGCTGGGACACTGAGGTTCATACTAGTTTTTCCCTTGTTTTTGTAAGAGAAATGAATTTATTTTACCTCTGGGGTCATTACTGGTTAATGACCTGCTCTCCTGGCCCCAGCCTGCTCTGCGGGGGCCTGTCCTGAGGAGGAGCCTGCCTCTCTGGGGTCGGTCAAATAGTGCGCAGCGGGGGGAGTGCTGGCCACACCCCCGTATCCGTGATGCCCGTGGCAAAAAGAATCTGCTGGAATAGATTTCTGTGGGGTGAGGAGAGCTCAATAAAATGTTGGTTTCCAGACAGCCTCTGGTCCTCTCCGGGGGTTTGCAGGGTGGGCTGCATTTTGCCTGTGGGTTGGGGGAGGGCAGGGCGTGCTCCTGGCCACCTGTGCACCCACGTGTACCACACAGCCTCCTGGCTCCTTCCTGCACCTGCAAATGCTGGCGTGTCTGGCCCAACACAAGCTGGTTCATCCCTCCTTGTCATGCCTTAGTGCCTGAAGTCTGCCATTAGGGATTATTTCCTTTAGGCTGTCAGTGCCTCCTGTAACTGGGCTGCCTGCTCTCCCCCCATCTGCTTAGCCAGCGCTTCCTTCTGGAGCAGTGCAGTCTGTGGGGATTCTCGCAGCGGTATGGTGCGGAGAGGGGGCTGGGCAGGGGGCACCAGGGGCAGGATGCCAGGCCTCCCACCCTGCGGGCTCGGCCCACCCCAGACCTGGACCCAGTGCTGTTTCTAGATCCTGCCAGGCCATTTTGCCTCTCCCCACCCCCAGTCCCCTACCTCATGCCAACCGTGGGCTGGGGTGAGCCACCTTCTTCCAGCTCCCCCACCCACATTCCACTCCCCCAACCCAGCACCTCCTGCAGCCTCGTCTTCCTGCCCCCTCCTGAGCCCAGGGCTGGGGAGCCTTCCCTGCCCTCCACTCAGCCCCGGAGCTGATCCAGCAGATGCAGCTGCCTCTCCACCTTCCAGCCAGGCTGGTCAGACCCTGCCCCACTCCAGACCCCGCAGGAGATGCATCCTGCCCACTCCCCCAGCACCTTCCAATCCTCATGACTGAAGGGACCACGCGGCTCCCAGGCCTTATGCCACAGCTCCCCAACGTCTGGCCCTTCGCAGCTTTAAGGCCTAACTTCACTCCCTTTCCTGTGTAAGGTGTCACTATGTCAGGCCCTCAGAACCTCACAGGGTGAGCCCAGAATCTCCCAATTCCCAGGCAATTGCTCAGATGCCCCATCTGTGGCAGGCTGTTTCATCTGGAAAGGTCACTTTCTATCCCAGACAAGTACCCCATCCCCACCAAGCTTATAGACCTGGAAGTGATCCCAGGCCTCACCCTGTGTGGATGTACTAACTCCAAGGCCCGGGCACCCACTGTAGAATCAGAGTGGCCAAGGATGTGGCAAGGCTAAAGCCAGAGGCACCTCTTCCAGGAAGTCCTCCCTGACCACCCAGCTTGCTCCATCCTGAGCTCTCAGGACAAACTGCCCACCCAACCATGTACCCACGTGGTTGCGGCCAGGGTTGCCTGTGGCTTCTCCAGGAGTGTGGGGCTCCTCAGGGAAGAGACAGACTGGAAACACTACATGGGGCCCCCAGGTGGCAGCTGATGCTGGCTGGGCAGTGGCCTCTCCCTGCAGGAGCCTGGGGATACATTCCCCAGGGTCATCCTGTCCTGGGGTTTGCAACATTCTTCCCACCCATGGGTATCAGGAGCCCCCACTGTTCTACATCAGCTCTGGGGCAGGTTCTGGGGATGTGAAGACAGCATGGGTGCCTGCCTCAGATCTCACACTCATTTTAGGGAAGGAAAAAATGCACATAAATCAGCCAAGAGTATTGTCGGATGTGTTCTGAGGGCCCCAAAGGACAGAGAAAATGACGGGGCCTGTGGTGGGTGAGAAAGTCCTCTCTGAGGAGGGGCTGGGGGATCCGGACTGCAGTACAAAGGCCCTGGGCTGGGAGACAGGCCTGGGCATGGAGGCAGACTGGCCAGCTCGGGGCAGCGTCTGACCCACTGTGTCTCCCAGTTCACACAACCCTGGGGCCTTGCTAGCTTGCTACAACTTTAGCTCCCACGCGGTGCTCGACCTCCTGAGCAGATGCGGTTCTGGCCGTTTGGGCCAGCACTTCACTCTCATCTGCTCCAGACAAGCCCACCCGACTAGGGGCAAACTGAGGCCCAGAGGTAGGGGACTTGACCAAGGGGACCCAGGCTTCCGTCACACCAGGGTCCTCCCACCCCAATCAGATTGGGATCCAGTCAAACCCGCTCCGGCTGCTCCACATGGCAGTTTCCACAGTAGCGGAAAGACGCTCAGCCCTTAGGAGCTGAGAGTGGCTTCAGTCTGAGTCAACAGCAGTACCAGAAAGCACTCTCCAGTCCCTAAAAGGAAGAGCCAGAGGCCTGTCCCTCTCAGGCAGAGGGCAGGGGCCACCCACTGGCCTCATGATTCCTAGAGAATTTCCATACAATGCCCCCCGACCTCCTGCAGCAGTTCTGTGGCAGGCCCCGGGGCACTGCCGCACGCAGTGGACACACAGACCACGGGAGGGGAGCGGTGCCCAGTTCCAGGTAGACCTGGGGAGTCAAGTGGCTGGAAAGAAGCAGGCCAAGGTTCTCCACGGACATGGAACCAGAGATGTGGTGGCAGGTGCGAGTCCCAGCTCCTGCGGACCGAGGACAGCACTGGTGTCTTCCCCAAGGGCACAGGAACTGTCCAAGGTCCTGCCAAGGAACAGGCTGTAGGGTCCACCATGGCCCCCAGGCCCTCACCCTAGGACTCCTCCCAAAGCTCCCTTCACAATCCCCCGCCTCTGTCACTTGTCCAGATTCAGGGTCAGCAGGGGCAGGGCAAGGGCCTGCCCACCCAACCCTCCAGGGCTCCTGAAGTAGAGATGCAGCCCTGCCCACCTGCGTCCCTGAGTTCCCTCCTACTGGGCAGCCCTTGAGGCAAAGAGCTATGTCCAGAGGAGCAGTAAGGCCTGCAGACCGGCCCTCCACCGCTCCTCCGGCTCCCTTGCGTGGGGCTGTACCCAGAGCTGCCCGCAGACGAGCCAGACACCCACAGCCTGGGCCGTGCAGGGAGCTTGCTTTCTCAGAGCTCTCAGCAAAGGGGATTCCAACAGCCTCAGCATTGTTCAAAAACAATAACAAAGTTCTCTGTGAAGGTTTGAAATTTTCTAAAACTAAGTTTGAAGAAATATAATAGTTCTTTCTTCATTGTGCTCCAAAGAGCACGCAAACCCAGGCCCTGCTGAAAATTGGGTTCTGTGGCAATATATGCAGTGGTTCTCAGCGTGGAAGGGCTGTGGGAACGTGTGGGCATGTTTGGGGTCACAATGCCCGGAAATGCTACTGGCATGTAATGGCTAGGGGCCAGGACAGCTGCCCACAAGCGCGGGACAGTCCCATACAATGAAGACCAGTTCTGCTCAAAGGCCAACAGGGCCCCAGGTGAGAAACACAGAACTAAAAATGAGAAAGCCTTAGGAGTTTGGGGTTTGAGTTTGAATCACTTTGCTGTACACCAGAAACTGACACAACACTGTAAATCAACTAGACTGCAATTAAAAAAGAGAAACCCTACCCAGGGTTTGACATGTGCCTACACAACAGCAACATTTAAAGACAAGCTCAGGGGACTTCCCTGGTGGTCCAGTGGTTAAGAGTTCCCCTTCCAATGCACGGGGTGCAGGTTCAATCCCTGGTCCGGGAGCTAAGATCCCACGTGCCTCGAGGCCAAAAAACCAAAGCAAAACAGAAGCAATAAAGACTTTAAAAATGGTCCACATCAAAAAAACATAAAAAAGGGCTTCCCTGGAGGCGCAGTGGTTAAGAGTCTGCCTGCCAATGCAGGGGACATGGGTTCAAGCGCTGGTCCGGGAAGATCCCACATGCCGCAGAGCAACGAAGCCCGTGTGCCACAGCTACTGAGCCTGCGCTCTAGAGCCCACAAGCCACAACTACTGAGCCCGTGAGCTGCAACTACTGAAGCCCGCATGCCTAGAGCCCGCATTCCACGAGAGAAGCCCGCGCACCGCAATGAAGAGTAGCCCCTGCTCGCCGCAACTAGAGAAAGCCCACGTGCGGCAACGAAGACCCAATGCAGCCAAAAATAAAAAATAAATTAAAAAACAAGCTCAGGGGTTTCATTCCCAATATGGTTTTCCTACTATTGCTGAATAATGAAAAAAATCCCCCAAGAAGTTTAGAATGACTCGTATTTAATATTGATATTAGGAGCAGAGAGTCTGCGCCCTGCTCCTGGTGTGGAGCAGCTGAGGACAAGCTCTGCGGGTGGGCCTGAGCCGAACCAGGCCCCGGGCACACAGCAGGCACTCCACGACTGCAGTCTAAAGGGATGACTGGGGGTGGGGGAGGAAACAGGGCCCTCAGCTGCCCTCCCCGCACCAGTCCCGCCTTGCTAAAGGACCCTCTTCCCTACCAAGGCAGAGGCCACTCACTCCCTGGCATACAGCAGGCACTCAATACTTTCTGTGCGGTAAGTAAACAGATGGGGCCCTGGGTCTCCCAACTGTTGAGTGAAGGGGTGGACAGATGGCTGCCAAAGCCCACTGGGTCCTAAAGCCCTTCAACCTCAGTGACGAAGGAGCTAAGGCTTTGGCCGTGTGTGGCCCGAGGATGCTGGGGCAGCAGAGGAGCCCGTCTGCCACTGGTCAGCCTTGTGGCCATGCCACCTGCCCACGGCACCCACACGGCAGCAGGCCAGGCCTTCCCAGTCCTCAGAACACACCTGCCAGCCAGGTCGTTCCCGCCCCTTGTCCAGAGGAGCCCCTGAGCCCCCGAGAGGCGGAGGAGCCTGCTCAAGAGGCAGGGCAGGAACTCACCAGTCTTCACAGAACCGTCACGGCTGCATCTCTCCCCGGCACTCGAACGTGTTTCAAGGGGGGAGAAATGGACGGTGTCATGTAAAGAAATACTCGTTTTCAGTGCTTTCTATGTGGCGCTCAAAGCACTCTGCAAACAATCCCTCCCGATCACGTGCAGGCGGCGGCCTGGCTGGGCTCGGCCCACTGGAGCCCCTTCGGCCTCCTCAGCCACGCGCCCTCCAGGCCAAGGTCCGCGGGAGGCCCCTACAGGTTCTAGTGCAGGTCCTCGTCAGCCTCCTGCACCTCCACGTGACTGTAGGACCTCCAGGCCTGCAGGTTACAGCTCTTCAGGATGGTTCCCAGCTGCTTCCCAGGTCCTACTTCAAAAGTTTTGGGGAACTCGGTGCCTTTCTTCCTCTCATATACGGCGTGCATCGTCTGCTCCCACTTCACCGGGGAGACCACCTGCCGGACCAGCAGTTTCCGGATGTGTTCTGGATGCGTGTATCTACTGCCGTTAACGTTTGAGTGGACGGACACCAGAGGCTTCCTGACATCAATTGCCTTTAAAACTTGTGCCAGGGGCTCCAAAGCTGGCTCCATGAGGCTGGTGTGGAAGCCACCGCTAACCGGCAACATCTTGGTGCGTCTGAAGTGATACCTGGAGGAATTCTTCTGGAGAAACTGCAGAGCCTGGAAGCAAAAGAAGGGACGTTGACGTTTAAGCCAAGCAAATCTTAGGGGAAGAAACAGAGAGGCAGTCACCACTGGCTGATGTCACAGTCCTACGTATAGGATCTGCTTATCTCTACACACCAGCACCGGTTATTCCATCCTGCACGGCTGCCAAGTCAGTGTCCCAGAAGCCCTCACCAGCCCAGTGGCCCCAGGCAGCCTCTTTGAACTTCTTTTAATCCATCCATAAAATGAGCACAATTTCACCTACTTCATAAGATTGCTGGGAAGTGATCAAATAGGAGGTATCTGATGAATGAAAAAGCAGTATCTAGTAAGTGTCAGTTTTCAATTAGAATTCTGCTACTCTTCATAATTTTTTTAAGCCTGTTTTCTTGTTACTCCATAACCTTCAAGATGAAAATTCACAAGATTCCAGCCTCACTTCACAATCTAAGGTCTGAAACCCCTCATCTGGGCTCCTCTAGAGAAGACAAGAGCTTGATTAAAAGGGGCCTCTGGGACTAACAGGCCCCAACTTAGAACCACTTGCAAACATCTTTAGAACAGTATATAGAGACCCTGTGCCCTCGGGACACAGCCCAAGGCCTACCACCCTGACAGCCCTTCACTGGGATCCACCAAAGGCCTTCCCATGCACTAAACCATCTGCCACGTCCCTCCAACCTGACACCATCCACGGCCTGCTCAGAAGCTGGGCCAGCTGCTCCTGACGACTCAAGGTAAGTCGTGGCAGCTGCGTGACCTTGGGCACTTTACCTGTCAGTGCCTTAGTTTCCTCACCTGTAAAATGGCGATAACAACAGTTACGTCACAGGGCTATGAAGAACTATGCTCAGTATACAAACCCTATAGAGGGGCGGTGATTATTAACTTGTTACCAAGCCCATCCATGTCCACCGGAAAAAATACAGCAGGGTCTGGAGTTCCCTGGTGGCCTAGTGGTTAGGATTCCAGGCTTTCACTACTGTGGCCCAGGTTCAATCCCTGATTGAGGAACTGAGATCCTGCAAGCTGTGCGGCACGGCCAAAAAAAAAAAAAAAAAAAAAAAAAATACAGCGGGGAAGCTATTTGTGCCCCGAAAGGGGAGGGATGAATATCTCTGGTTGGATGGTGCTCCTTCGTCCCTCTCTGTGGGCCCCGCCCTGCAGGAGCTTAGCCTGCTGCCCAGGCAGGGCCAGTTCAGCCCGAGGCTCATCACGTGTCACTTCCCTCTGCCGTGAGTGAGTCCATCTGTTCCACCCCGAGGCTGCTCAGCCGCCTGAGCCTTGGGGCGAAATCCAAGTGGAGCAGAGCCCAGCACAGCGAACTGTCATGGAGTGTGAACCATGCGTCTGGGAAGCACGGAGGGGTCTGGGCTGTCACTGCAGCAGAGTCTAGCCTGACCTGACTGACCTGGTGCTTCACATCCAATTCCACGCTCCATCCATCCCCACCTCACTGAGGGATGCGCCCCCAGAGCCCCTCTGAACAGGAGACTCTTGGGCTTCACAGCCCAAGCCTTTCCCACCAAGCCTGGACACTTCTGATCACCGTCTACGGAGACAGCTGCTCGGGGGCACTTCTGCACCACCGCCACGGTCTCTAAGTGCTTTCCATGGGAAGCCTCTGGATTCATCCAACTCAAGTCCCAGGTCAGGGCCACAGGAGTCAAGGACACAGCCTCGGGGTCCAGAGGCTCCTGTGGCTGGCTCTCAGGCCAGGCATGGGTCTAGCAAAGGGCAAGGAGTTTTTTCACATCCACTGTTGGGAAAGGGACTCACCTGCTCAGGGGACTCTGCCCGCACCTAAGCTCTTTGCTGTAGCACTTCCAACAGCACCAAAAGCCAAACCTGGGAATCCCAGGAATCGCCACCTGCACTGGATGCCCATCTGTCTGGGAGCCTGGGAGACTCCTGCCTTGACTGGGGGGCCCCTCCTGGCCCACTTATGGGCTTCCTTCCAAGGCTATTAACGGGAATAAGCAACCAGCTCCGTGATTCGCTTGGGGCCACCGTAGCTGGTCTTCCCGTCATCTCAGAACTGCCCCAGAGGCTCTCACTGATTCAGAGGAGATACGTAAGGACACCGGCGTACTGGCAAGGCCTTAACAGGGAGATGAACCAGCATGGTCAAGTGGAGGAAACTTGGACTTCAGATGGACGTGGACGGGAGCTCTCACCCTGCCTCCACCACCACTAAGCCCTTGGCCCTCTGCCTCACCTTCCCGGTGTAGAGCTCCCGTCCACAGAGCACAGGACCAGACGGAGGACCGGAGGAGACAAGATGGGGAAGCACCCATCCGGTCTGCACTCAACACTCCCCAGCCAGGCACACGGTACAGAACTGCCCCTTCCGTCAGGCGCTCCTGTCTGCCTGGGATGCCCCTGCTCTTGGCAACCTCATCCTCCAGGCACCGCCTCCTGGCACCCTGGTAGTCAGCCTGACCCTTACTGTGCCCTGAAACCTGGAGTCATCCATTCACAGCCAGCCTTCCTTTGACAGCAGGAACCCCGGCTGATCCGTCCGTGTGTCCTCAGTGCTTGCCACACAGGAGCTGCCCGAGAAAGGATGTCTGGGGCAGCAGTGAGTGGAAGGATGGACAGAAGGAAAGGCTGCAAAAACAGACACCTAAGAAAAAGTAGAGCAGGGCAGAGTAACCCAGCAGGAAACAGCTTCTCTCTCCAAAGAAGCAACTGGATCATAGGCTGTGAGAAGCCCAGAACGTATCACAGGAAGGCCCTGGAGATCATCTGGCCCAGCCCCTTTACTTTCCACGTGGGCTGGAAATTTGCCCAAGGTCTGTACGTGGTGGAGCGGAGACAGTACCCCAGCCTCCTGCCTCTCCCTGCAGTGCTCGCTCCACCACACACCCCCCTGGCCCCCAGATGCCTCCCAAGGACCAGGGCTGGGCAGAGCACCTGTTACGCTCTGTGCGCTCCCAGGTGTGGAATAATTCCAACCTTCTGGACTGGACGGGGGTCTAGGAAGGTTGCTCCCGTGAACACCCACCTCCAGGTGTCCTGAGATCACCCTGCAGTCGGGAAAGAGGTAGCTGGACACCTCGCACACGGGGTTCTCTATGCCCAAAGTCCTGCAGTGCTCCTGGGCCTCCAGACAGGCAAAGGTGAACTTGGACTGAGGCTGGCCGACGACAGACAACATCCCACTGGGGACAGCTTCCGAGGCTTCCTGCATGGCCTCAGCTCGGATTTTCACTGCATACAAACCTACCCAGAGAGAAGTGCATTTGGAAAAATCAAGGCACGTAATGGAGAAGAGAAGCCCAGACCCAAAAAGCAAAGCACAAATTCCACACTGTGTGCTGGAGACCCTGATATTGGTATCCATCACCAGTCTACAAGCCGCAGTTCTACGTATCTGAAACCATACATATATGGTACCACCATCATCAAAAGGCAGGGTGCTGTCCCTGGCACAACCTCAGTGTCCACTGACAGATGGATAAAGAAGACGTGGTACATATATATGATGGAATATTAGTCTAAAAAAGAATGGAATAATGCCACTTGCAGCAACATGGCTGGACCTAGAGATTATCATACTAAGTGAAGTTAGAGAGACAAACACCATGTATCACTTATATGTGGAAAATAAAATACGACACAAACGAACATATCTACGAAACAGAAACAGACTGAGATATAGAGAACAGACTCGTGGCTGCCAAGGGGGAGGGAACGTGGGGGGGGGAAGGATTGGGAGTTGGGGATTAGCACATGCAAACTATTATATACAGGATAAACAACAAGGTCCTACTGTAGAGCACAGGGATATACATCCAATATCCTGTGATAAACCATAATGGAAAAGAATATGAAAAAGCATATATGTATAACTGAATCACTTTTCTGTACAGCAGAAATTAGCACAACATTGTAAATCAACTATACTTCAATAAAATTTAAAAACAAAACAAAAAAGAATGGACTGCAATTACTGGACAGCTATCATCCTGGTCCTGGGCCAGACCAAGGAGCGGTTAAGGGACCAATCCAGGGTTTGATGGGACAACGAAGTCTGAAGAACAAACCCTGCACCCTTTCTCTCTAACACACCTTCGTTCACCCGGCACCGTATTATGTCTGTACTGGACTTTTAGCCCTTACACAAGCAGAACTGTAGAGCAAATACATTAAAAGCCTGTGTTAACAGGCAGGAGAGAACCCACAGGAACGTGGAAACCCTCCCAGGCAGGCATTAAATAACTATGCAAATTGTCAAGTGAAAAAACACAGAATGTCAATAATCCTGCAAATTACATACACATAAAACTGCATTTGTATAAAACAGTTTTATTAGGATGTGGAAATATGAAAATTTTTTTCCACTTCCTTGATAATGCTTCCTTCCTATAATGCTTTTTTAAAAAACAATGAGGTGAATTTCACATAAAATATAACCAGTTTCAAGTGTATAATTCAGTGGTATTTGTTTTGTTCATGTTGTACAACCACCAGCTCTAGTTTCAAAACTTTCCATCAGCCCATAAAACACCTCATTTCTCCTTCCCTCCATCCCCGGTAACCTCTAATCTGTTGTCTCTCTGGATTTATGTATTCTGGACATTTCATATAAAAATATGTGATTTTTGTGTCTGGCTCCTTTCACGTAGCATGTTTTTGATGTTCATCCACACTGTAACATCAGTATTTCATTTCTTTTTATGGCTGAATAATATTCCACTGGATGGATCGACTACAATTTGTTTATCCATTCATCTGGTTATGGACATTTGGATCATTCCCACCTTTTGGCTATTATGACTAATGCTGTTATAAACATCTGTGTACAAGTTTTTCTGTGTGGACATATGTTTTCATTTCTTAGGTATAGACCTGTGAGTAGAACTACTGGGTCACATGGTAATTCTATGCTTAACTTGTTTTCCACAATGGCTGCACCACTTTACATTTCACCAACAATGTGTGAGGTTCCTACATCCTTGTCAACACTTACTATTTTCCTCTTTTGGTTTTTAAATTAAAGCCACCCCAGTGGGTATGAAGTGGTACCCCACTGCGGTTTTGATTTGCATTTCCCTAATGATTGGTGATGTTGCACATCTTTTCATGTGCTTATTGGTCCTTCGTATATCTTCTTTGGAGAAATGTCTATTCAAGTCCTTTGTATTTAGCTATAAGCAAAAATGTTTACATGTTTATACACAAAAATCTTAAGAAGTGGAACTGATATGGCTCAAGATCAAACACTGATTTATTCTTTTTTCACTTAATGAGAATCTATTGATGATCTACCACACAACAGGCACTGGAGGTACACGAGTGGACTAAGAATGCACATAAGTAGTGGGAGACACTAAAGCAAGAAGATTTCACAAGACTACAAGAAGAAAGAAGTTCCCTGATGAACCCTCCAAGCTTAAAAGGGAATCAAGGTGAAGTCTGGTCCTCAGGTCCCATTGTCACCCCCACCCATGGCTCCCTTCTCTATTACCCCTGGGTAGGTCCAGAATTATTTTTGGTAGTGCCCCTTGTCCTCAGTAAGCCCAGCAAGACAATACCCCATGCATAAAACCGAACCTTGGGACTTCCCTGGTATTCTAATGGTTAAGAATCCGCCTTCCAATGCAGGGATGTGCGTTCGATCCCTGGTCACAGAACTAAGATCCCACATGCCACAGGGCAACTAAGCCCATGCACTCTGGAGCCCACGCTCCGCAACAAAAGATCCCCCATGCCACAACTAAGACTCGATGTAGCCAAATAAATAAATATTAAAAAAAAAAAAAAACCAAACCTCTTCCTATGTACCTTCACAAAATTCCATGGCTCCAGCAAACACTAGGGCTGCAAATTCTCCCACACTGAATCCAGCAGCAGCAACACAGTTCTCAATAACCTGCAGTGACACATGCAGAAGAACATGAGGCCAAGTTCTCAGGCGAGTTCAGTCCGGGGCTCTGCACTTTCAAGCTGACAGGGGTTCAGCAGTTCAGTGAGCCAGGTTCTGCTGGCTCCAGCTAGAAGACAACACACAGAAGTGGCCTTGACTATCACTGATCCAGCCCTTTACTGATGAGGAACTTTAACTGGCAAGGCAAGTTAAAGCCTACTCGCGGACTCCTTGGTTGAGCTGTGATGCCAACCCAGGGCTCTGGATTCTCTTGCTTCTGCCCTGGTGCTGCCCCTCAGGCAGATGGAGACAGAGGACGCTAAGTACAGAAGTTAAGAGCATGACCTTCAGAGTCACCTCTGGATTTGATTTTTAGCCTGGGAGAGTTCCCTAACGTCTGCGCCTCAGTTATCTCATCTGTGAAATGGGGAGAGCAGCAGGACCGACCTCACAGGGCTGCTGAGAGAATTACATGGAGATAACACCCCTAAATCGCTCAGCACAGACCTGGCCCAGGACAGGCACTGGATGAATGTTATTATCATGACTCGACATGACCACTTAAACTAATTCCTTTAATATCTCTGAGTCTTCTTTCCTTACCCACAAAGTAACAGTACTTACCTCACAAGGCTGTTGTGAGGATGAAATGGGGGTAAAGTACGAGCTTAACATTTACTGTTGTGATAATAAATATTAATAGCAATCATTTCACAACTTCAAGTGAACTGATACTTTCAGGTATCACCTTCTCAATGACCCTTCCTGTAAGGGTGAAGCTTAATCCTTCTAAAATCATTTAGTAATTAATTAAATGATTAAGGATCATTTAAAATCGCAACCCGGCCCTCCACTCCCTGGCCCCTTTCCCTGCTCTATTCTTCTTTCTGAAACACTTACCTTTAACACACTACGTAATTTACATAGCATATTTATTCTCTATTATCTATCTCCTTGCCCTAACATGCAAGCGCCCCAGGCGCAGGGATCCTTGTTTTGTTTGTTGTAGGCTGTATCCCCTGGGCCTACAACAGTGCCCGGCACGGTGGGAACTCAGTAAGGATCTGCCGAACAGATCAGACGTTGGAGCACGCCGGCCTGGCAGGCTGGAGCCTCGGCTGGACCGCGACCTAGCTGTGAGAGCTCAGGCAGAGCCCATTCTCCCCGGCCTGCCACCGGGCCTCGGGCCTCACCGCGGGCTGCAGGTGATGCAGTTTCTCGACGGCGGCCAGCGAAGCCACGAAAACGGCGGGCTGGCAGTGCACGGTGCGGTCCAGGGCCTCCTGCGGCCCATGCAGGCTCAGCTCCAGCAAGTCGTAGCCCAGCACGCGGTGGGCGGCGGCGTAGAGCTCGCGGACGCGCGGGTAGCGGAGCAGACCGCGGCCCATGCCCACCACCTGGCTGCCCTGGCCGGGGAAGAGCAGCACCGAGTACTGGCCCGGCAACCGCCGCACCGAGGCCTCCCGGGGCCCTTCCACCGCCGCTGTCGCATCTCGCAGCAGCTCCTCCACGTCCACCGCGCCCGGGGGAGGCAGCAGGAAGCTCGAGGCGCCGCGGCGGCAGCGCACGCCCCGGCCCCAGGCCCACGCAGCCCGCGCGACCCGTACGTTCATGCTGAGGAACCGGCCCCACGCGCGTTACCAGGGCGACCGAGGCCCGACTGCGGCGGCGCGGCGCAGCGCAGCGCGGCGCGGTCCTTGACGCATTTCCTGCCGGCGGGCAGAGGCACCGCTGGGCGGGAAGAAAGGTTCCGCTGTTACCGCTTCCGTCCCTGCTCTGAAACTGTCGGCTGTGCGTCGGGTGACCACACGCTTACCTAAACCTCTGCAGGAAAAAATAAAACACGACACCGCACCACAATGAGCCCTCAAACATATTTATTAAGTAAACAACTCAATGCAATGTTATATTCAACCTAGCATGGGAAAAGTACTTGAAACGCTTCCACATTCTTTCTTGCATCTGATTTTCCCAGCACTGTCCTCTTTGATGTTTCCTACAAACCAGACACGGTGCCAGGCACAAAATAATCGTCCAATTAATACTTGTCCCGTTGAACAAAGCCCTGGATATTTTTCAGACATTAGTCTGTTTAATTCCTCACAGCAACGCTGTGACGAATAGGTGCTATTATTATCCTTAGTTTACACATGAGTAGACAAGGGCTCAAAGACAGGTGGTTAGTGACAAAAGGAGGACTGGAAATTGGGGGTGCAAGGCTGGGTCAGAGAGAGTCTAATTCTGACCTCATCTCTAACTACATCCCTTTACGCCCCCTGCTCCTCTTTCATTCCCTGCCAGCCTCTTCTAAGGAGCGCAGGACACACACACACACACACACACACACACACACACACACACACACACACACACACACAACCTCACTCCACACCTCAGAATGAGGAAGATCTAGGTAGACCTGAGGTAGGAGATAGATGGGCCGCTGGGCTGCACAACTGGGGTTTGTCAAGTGGAGTAAAATTGAAGCTTTGTTCTCACCCAGGCACTCCAAGGACAAAGCTAGTGGCAGAAGCTGAACTCTGCTAAGGTAAAGAGATAAGGCGCCCACTCCTGAGGTCAATAAAAACTTCCCTGTCTGCACATGCGCAGGAAGGCTCCTTGGGGGTCAGAAAGGGAGCAGCCGCCACCCCACAGTATGTGTGGACATACACCCAGCTAGAAGGCCTCTGCAGTGGGATCCATCTTAGCAAAATGTTGCACATGCATGTTGGGGAGGGTCCTGGGACCCATCAGCTGTGAAAAAAGAAACGAGATAATTGGCCAAATGTAAACCAAGACCCGAAGAACTGTCCTATATACGTGATTTAAATCACCTCTTTACTGAGCTCCTCATTCAGGACTCCCACACTCCTCTCTGTGGGTATATTTCTGGCTAGCTTCTGACTTACTGGCCCCCCTCATTAGAGAGGAGGCTGGTAGCCTTTCCCTCCAGGTGTGTATTTCTGCCCTGCTTCTGTCTTAAACAAACTGTTTGTCTGTGTGCTCTCCCACATGTTATGCTGTGTCTCTAATAATAAACTTTGTACCTGATTTTACAGTTTTTGCCTCCTTGAAACACTCTTGCTTTAAAATGGGGGAAAGAGCTAGGGCCCCTTTGCTTCTAGTCTCTAGCCCCTCGTGGTCTAGCAGCTACGATTCCTGGTTTTCATCTAGGCTATCCAGGTTCGACTCCTGGGCAGGGAACTACAGTCTCTTCAGAACTGCTCACTGCTGTCTCTCTGAGATCAGACTTACATCATCAAGTCTACTACAGTGAGCTTGTCCTGAGAAAAGAATCAGATGAGCTCTCAGGTCATCCGCAGCAGCCTTGCTTTTGACACGGAAAAGGAGGAAGTGAGGTGCATATCCAGCAAGAGGAGATTAGTTAAATAAATGATGGCAAATCTATACAATGCTGTGGTGATAAAAGATATGGAGGAGGTTTTCAGGTTAAGACATGAACAGAGCACACGCTGCCTCCAGAAGCACATAAACCCAGAGGAAAGGAATCTTTTAAAGACATAAAACACAAGGACAGGGAGAACAGGAACAGAAACAGAATCTCTTCAAGCTGGAAACCAGGATGAACAGTATTATCTGATTCAGCAGACTCCAGGCCGAAGCTGAGAACCAACCCTTATTCATACAACAGAATCCTTAAATGCTTAGGAACTGGTAGCCCTAGGCACTTCTAGATCTAAGGGCCTTAAAAAAGGCTGAAACTGGGCTTCCCTGGTGGCGCAGTGGTTGAGAGTCCGCCTGCCAGATGCATGGGAAACGGGTTCGTGCCCCGGTGCGGGAAGATCCCACATGCCGTGGAGCGGCTGGGCCCGTGAGCCATGGCCGCTGAGCCTGCGCATCCGGAGCCTGTGCTCCGCAACGGGAGAGGCCACAACAGTGAGAGGCGTGCGTACCGCAAAAAAAAAAAAAAAAAAAAAAAAAAGGCTGAAATTAAGAGAACTATTTGAAGGTGTCTTTGAAGAACAGTTAGCTCTTTAGATGTCTTCCTTCTCTTTAGCCCCTGGGTGATACCCCTCCCTCATTCTGGCAAATGCTTAGCTCTGGAAAGGGCTGGGCAGGCCAAGGATCATGGTGAATGGGGGTTCTCTGCTGAAACAGGTGGATACTGACTGCTGAATGCAGAGATCTCCTCCCATGCTCCCAGAAATGTGCCACCAGACCCCTACCCTCCAGGCAAGAACTGGAGGGCCTTGGGGAATCTGACCAGTACAAGAGGAAAATGCTGAAGATATTGACAGTCCAGGAAGTTACCAAATGACCAACAAGTTCAACTTACAGTGAAGCTAATTCAACAAATACCATCCAAAGACTTATTTTCCTTTTTTCTTCTTATCATGAGCAGCCAGGCAAGGATGCCCAAGCATCTGAGGAAAGCCTCTTACATACAGAAAAAAATAAAATAAAATAACTACAATGCATAGGAATCAGAGACTATGATGAGAGAAGAAAATAATTGTTTTAAGAAAATTATCCTTGAGAGTTGAGAGGTAAGAGAAGACATTGCATCAGTGAAAAATGTACAGGAAGTTTTAATTTTTTTTTATAGTTTTTTTTGGCCACGCTGTGCAGCATTCCAGATCTTCCCCAACCAGGGACTGAACCTGTGTCCCCTGCAGTGGGAGCGTGGAGTCTTAACCACTGGACCACCAGGGAAGTCCAGGAAGTTATTTTTTTTAAAAAAAAGAACCTTGAGAAAACAACAACAACAAAAATCCCTTGGAAATAAAAAAATAAGATAGCTGAATTTTAAAAAATCAATAGAGGGCCAAGAAGAGAAAGTTGAGGAAACATCACAGAAGTTTACAGAAAAAGAAGAAAGCAAACCATGAGAAGCAGGAGAGGAAGGGAAGTTAGAAGACAAGTCCAGGAAGTCCAGGGTTCTGAGTAATAGGGATTCCAGAAAGAGAAGCGAGAACATGGAGGGAAGGAAATCATCCCCTCTAAAAATCCAGTTTCTGAAAAATACAAGATATGAGTTTCCTGAGAGCTGGAACATTGGATGAAATTAGACCCACATCGAGGAATATCAGCATGGAATTCCAGGACTCTGGGGACGAAAAGCTTAAAATCTTCCAGGAAGAACAAAGGGGGTTGCACACAAAGGCTCAGAACACAGAATGGCTTCAGTCTGCTCATCGCACCATGGCAGCTGGAAAACGGCGTGTCTCCACGATGCTGAAGGACAATGATTTCCGACTTTGAATTTTTACTCAGTCAAACATCAGTCAACCACAGGACAGAGTGCAAGATCTCAAAAAAGATACCTCCTACGTAGCCTTTCTTAAGACTGCATCCTTGGGGACTTCCCTGGTGGCGCAGTGGTTAGGAATCCGCCTGCCAGTGCAGGGGACATGGGTTCAAGCCCTGGTCCGGGAAGATCCCACATGCTGCGGAGCAACTAAGCCCACACGTCACAACTACTGAAGTCCACGCGCCTCGAGCCCGTGCTGCGCAGCAAGAGAAGCCTGCACTGCAATGAAAAGTAGACCCCGCTCACCGCAACTAGAGAAAGCTCACGCGCAGCAACGAAGACCCAACGCAGTCAAAAAAAATACATTAAAAAAAAAAAAAAAGACTGCATTCTTGGAGGATGGGCTCATCGCCAACACAGGGGGACCAGGAAGGGCGAGATGTGCTGTCCAGGAAATGAGAAGCCAGCTACCACAGAGGGGTCAAGGCCACCCCCAGGCTGGTGGTGAAGAGAGATCCCAGGATGACCTGTGCACCAGGCCTTCGAGCAGCCGGTACATCAGAGATGCACAGAGGGCTGTCATCACCAAGTTGCCACCTGTCACTGTCCTGCCTGTTTAGGAACTGAAATGTCTGGTGAGCCTGGCCTAGATTCCCGTCCACACTTGGCTGTCTTGATCACAGGCTGATGAGACCCTGTTCTCCCTTCCACGTTCTGCTGCCTGGCTCAGTGAAGGACACTGTTCCGTCTCACGGAAGTGTCCACCCCCGCTCCTGAGGTCTGGACACAGGTGCAGTGAGCTCAGAAGCAAGAAGACACACAGCCCATGCCTCTATTTCATATTGAATGTCCACACCACAGCCTGGCGGGATGGGCCGACAGGGGAGCTGCACACCCAGCCTTACCCACCAGCTGCCCCAGAGGGACTCCTGTCAATGCTCAGGGAGGCTGAGGCCAGTCTGTGCCCCAGCGGTTCAGTTCAGTTTCACCTTCGTAGGGGTCTTCCTCTGCCCCGGCCATCGTGTCCACTCTCTCCAGCCAGCTGCATGCTGCCCCTCAGCTGTTTGAAGCGAATCAATATAGGGCTCAGGGAGACATACCTAAGGGTCTTAATAAAACTCTAAAGGAAAGTAAGGGCGTGTTTAACCCAAAAGTCAAGACAGAGGTGACCTCTGGAGTGGCAGAAGCAATCCCCAGAGAGAGCGCCAGGAGGTTCCTAGGGCACTAGGAATCTTCTTCTTATTAACCTGGGGGTGGACAGACGGCATCTTGTTATTATTCTAAAGCGCACATGTGTTAAATGTAGACAAATTTTTGATAATGTAGAAAGAGGTTTCTGATTTATTGTAAGGGGAAGAAAACAAATTACAAAACCAATTATTTCATGAAGGCATTCTTGTAAAGAAACATGTGCACATGCTTAGAAAAAGGCATAGAAAAACTCAGTGTTGACTGTGCTTGGGTAATGGGAGAGAGGGTGACTTTTTTCTTTTTGCCTGTATTTTCCAATTTCCTTACAATAAATATGAATTATTCATGTAAGAAAGTAAACACACAAAATATAAGAAAATACTGTACTCAAATCACACTTAGAATTGAGAAGCCTAATGAATGACACAATAGTTAAGAGCTCAGGCCCTGGACTGCAGGGGTATAAATCCTGACTGCATCACTGACAAGCTGTGTGACCTTGTCACCTCTCTGAGTATTCTCTGGGGATTGGGAGGGTGTTTTCCATGTCTCCTTCCTCGATCGACTGAGGCCGGGGGCTGGGTTTGCTTGTGTTGTACCCTCCAGGGTTGAGTCCAGAGCTGGGCAACCTGTGGTGCTCAATATATACATCCCTTGAGCTTGGCACGTGCCAAATGCCCAGGAGAGGCTCCTATGCTCAGTGCTGTGAAGTTCAGAGGTCACTGCCCGATTAGAGTGGGGGTGGTACAGAGTCAGGGTTCTGGAAGAGCTTCCTGGGGTGACACTGGGGAGCAGTCAGACTTGGACACATGGAGTGGCCCAGGGTGGGAGTGAAGGATCCTCTGTGCAGGGGGAACAGTGCATGCAAAGGCACGGAGGTGGGATAGGGTCAGGCAGTCAGGGCCTTGAGTGCCGGGTAAAAGGCTTGGACTGTATCCTAAGAGAGCCACAGAGGGTCCCGAGCAGAGGAGGGGCATGGAAGGGGCTCCCTGGGGGCCAGCTAGGGAGGATGATGGCCGCTGCCCCAGGCTTAGGTGGGGTGTGTGGGGTTGGGCAGAGGGGGGCACAAGTAACGGGAGGCTTCCCAGCACCCCAGGAGGGGCATCCACATCTCATCTAGACCTGCAGTGTTAATCCCTATGGCAGCCACTGGCCCTCTGAACTGCAGGGGCTCACCTGTGAAAAGGGCAGGCCTAGTGTGTTTGTTCTCTGCCCGCCCCCTGCACCGGGCCCAGCAAGTATTTGGGACCAGAAATCGCTGCCTCCCAGGATGCCCCGTGGGCCTTGAGCCCTGCAAGCGGGAGGGGAGAGGCGGGAGGGAAGCTGCATTGCCTCCCCGCCCCGGGTCTTCCGGGGCAGGCGGGTTTGCCGTTCAGCCGAGCCACTGGGCACCTCCTTACAGGAAGCGGGTGAGGGCTGGCCGCTTGCTGGGAGGCGTGGCCAGACCAACTTCATGAGGAACAGTAGCCACAACGTGTGGGCCCGTGGTACCTTGAGGGATCCAGGAAAATATTTTCATTTCTTTTAAAATCAGAAGAAAAACGTGAAAAGAACCCAGCCTGGATTATACCTGCCTTTATACAAACGCAGTCAAAGGTAGAAGAGGTCCATGAAGGCAAAAAAGGCAGGGCCTCGGGAAGTCAGACTTCAGCCCAGGAGCAGCAGGCAGGGTTCACCTGGGCCTCCCGACCCCCACCCCAAGTGTCCAGTTCGGGCAATTGTGGTTCTGGCAGTCTGCGGGCCCCGCCAGGCCAAGTTAGTCAAGGGGGCAGTGACAGGCCCTGGGCTGCAGTAATAAAGCAATGCATGCAGATGAGGCGGTGAAGTGCTCAAGGCCTGGGCCTGGACACGCTGTCCCATCAGGGTGACCCTGGCCAACTGGAGGCCACCTCTGGGCTGTGATGGTCACTGAATGCCAAGCGCCTGTGGTCTCCTGCGTTACCATGTGGCATCCTCCTTAGTCCCACCATGCTGTGCCCATTTTACCGATGAGGAGATGGAGGCGGAGGGAGCCAGCCGCAGAGAGGCTGGGCCAGGGCTGCCTCCTGTCCTGGGGCAACAGCTAAAGGAACTGGGGCTCTCCTCCGGAGATGGTGGCCAGGGTTGCTGTGTAGAAGGATGTTCAGGGCTCTGCCGCCAGGCGACGTAATTGCCCTCTCTGAGATCGGTGATCTCTATCGGCCCACTTTACAGATAGGAGAAATGAGGCACAGGAAGAGATGCGACCTGCCCGCAGAGCCGGCAGTGTCTGCGCGGCGGGGCGGTCACGGTGGGAAGGAGAAGCGGCCGGGAGGCGCGTCTTTCTGGCAGGGCGGCCAGAGGAGGGAGCGCCCCAAGCCGCGAGGTTGTCGGCGGCCGCCGCCCGGGTTTCCAGCCAAGCCGGGCGGGGCCGGGGTGGGCGGGGCCTCGCGGGCGGGTCCGGGTCCGGGCCCGGCCCCCACCTCCCGCCGCGCAGTGCCGTTCCCCTAGCGAGTCATCGTCGCCGGTGAGTGGGTTCGGGGCTTCGAAGGGGCGGCGGGAAGGGGTACCCGTGCGGCAGCGACCCACGACAGCGCCCGCCCGCCGGCGCGGGGCCCGAGGGGAAACTGCGGCGGGAGGTGGCGGGGACCCAGGGGGCGGCCGGGGAGCAGCACTAGGGACCCGGCCATTGGGTCGGCCGGCGGGAGGGGGGCGGTGACACCCCTCCCCCCGGCCCTGGCCTCAGCGGTCGGCGCTCCTGCGCGGCCGGGTTCCGGCGGGATTGGGGGCGCGGAAGGGGGAACTTGGGCACCCCCGCCCCGCCGCACCCCGCTGGGCCCTCGGGTCCCGCGGGAAGCGGAGCCGCGGGAGGGACCAGGCACCCCCGCTTCCCGCCCAATCCGGTAGTTGAGCAGCCGCGGCCGGCAGAGGGCGGGAGTGGAGGAGCGGGATACCTTGAGGATCACAAAGTGCCTGGGAGACCTCGGGCTCCTGATCCACTTGAGACACCCCATTTCTAGGGAGGAAACCCAGGCCAGAGAAGGGGAAGTTATTTGTCCAAAGCCAGTGAAGGCCCCGCGGAGCCTTAGGACCGGGTCCCTAGATCCCCGTCAAGTGCTCAGATGCACTGTAACCTACACGTCCCGGTGTGGGCTGGGCATCCGCTGGGACTTGCCTGTCCCCTGCCCCTCCTGCAAAGGAGCTGGGAGCCCAGGTGGGAGGGGTCGTGTTGTTCCTGGAAAACTGGGTCCAAAAGGCACAAGCAAGCAGGATTTATTCCTTCCAACAAGTAAGGAGAGCGCCTCGGAGCTTTCCCAAAAAAGTGTCTCCCCAAACAGCCAAACTGGGGAAGTTTTAAGCTGCCTATTCATGAAGGGGCTTGAGCAGAGGAGAATTCAACATAGAATTGGGGCAGAGGTCTATAGAGTCCAAGCTTTAGTTGATTGAAGTTACGACGGGTCAGCAAAGGTCAGCTTTTTGTCCCTTAGATTCCAGCTGATCTGGTAGCTGAGCACTTGGGGTGGGGGTAGGGAGATGTGTTTAAATTCTGCAAAACAGCTCAAAAACGTGTTTCGGGGTAACCTTTACCACTGAGACAGAACTGGGAGTCTTTACAACTGACTTATTATCTTTGCTATTGTTATTTCTCTTGCCTGATAACAGTTGTCTGTTCTTTCATTCCCTTAAGATTATTAGAGGCCTGTTCAAGGGCAAGCCCTGTGGCCAGGCTTCGATCACAAAACGGCTTAGGCCTAAAATGGCTTCTCTTGTGTCAAGAAAGCCATGCACGGTTCTCTTCCTTGGGGGGCAGTCGACCCTATCTGCTTACAGGGGGGCTTCCAGCTGTGAACACATGGCTGAGTGCCAGAGCCAGCCTTGCCGAGGCCTGTGGCCTGGCCCGGATTGGGAGCCTCTCGGGCTGGCCTGCTAGGGCACGATGGTACCTGGTACCAGCCACATGCTGCAGGGTGGACGGCAGGGGCAGGGGCAGGACTCGAGCCTCCCCTAAGGATGTGTAACTGAGGGTGTCCCAAAGGGTCACGGCCAAGGATGAGGCTGTGTACGAGGAGCACGGCCCAGAGTGCCTGGTGCACAGCAGGCCCACGGCCCAAAGGCCAGGCTGCTTGGATGTGGGCCGAAGGCCCCAGTGTCTCTCTGGGGAGTGGCGTGGGGAGCCCGACACAGGGCAGCGGGAGGCCAGGGGCCGCTCCCAGGAAGCAGTATCTCTTGTCCACTGGTCGGGAAAGGGGCTGAGGAGAAAGGCTCTTCGGGGAGCAAGGAGACAGGCTGCTCAGCTTCCGCATTGGGAGCCTCAGACAGAGCCCTGGGCCTCCAAGGGAGCCTCTGAACTGGGGGGAAACTGACGCTCACCCAAGAAACTGCCCAGGGGCACAGAGCAATGCAGCTGGGGTTCAAATGCTCGTGGTCTGATTTCAAAGCCCTGCTTCCTCCACAGTGCATGCCCAGAGGAGTGTGTGCCTGGAATGTGTGTGTGTTTGTGTGTGTGTGTGTGTGTGTGTGTGTGTGTGTGTGTGTGTGTGTCTGCCTGGCCATGACTGAATGGTGTCCAGCTGGTTCAGCCAGAAACCAGAAACCGCTGACAGTGGATCGCTGAGCGGGGGTAGGGGAGGTGCTGACAGGGGGCGAGCGTACTTTGTGCCGTATACACTTTTGACTTTTCATTACTTCATTTCTGAATCTGTCTCTTATTTATATTTTCTTTTACTTATCTTTGATTGTGCAAGCAATGCCTGAGCGTGCTCTCTGTCTCAATAGTCATTCTCCGGAAAGCAGATTCCCCTTTGTCACCCCCAGCCCTACCCCATCCCAGACCAGCTGGGCTTCCAGACCTGCTGTCTGTTACATTGGATACTTTCATAATGAAAAAGATTAACAGAGGTTATAATGAAGACGATTAGCTGTGAGTCATTTAAAAAAAAAAAAAAGGAGCCTTAAAACAGGTCCCTGAGACCATCGGTGGTGGCTTGAAGGAGACATAGGACCCAGGAGGGGCTGGGTACAGCCCAGGAGGTGGGGACCAGAGAAACGGCAAAACTCTGTTCTGTTTCTGAGCAGCAGTTCCTGTCACCTTCTATAGGGAGGCCTCAGAGAACAGAAAGCTCCTCCCGAGGCCCACTGCCGCCACCTCCCCTTCACAGACGGGGCCGCAGAGGCCCAGGAGTGAAGCATCGCTAGGAGAGAGATCCTAGTCTCACCCCAGGGGCAGGGAGGATTCCGATCCTGAAACTGCTGTCCACGGGCCCAGCTGGGACCTGAGGCCTTGGCGGGGCTGGGACCCTGGCCCTGGTGCTGGGGAGGGAGAGTGAGGCTGTTGGTCCTGAGAGGATCCTCTGGCACCCAGGCAGGGGGTGGAATGGCTGAGGTGGGGTGGGAGTGGCCTGAGATGAGCCCTGGGCCCCCCGCAGGTTTCTGGGGCAGGGCTTAAGGGCCTTGTCACGATGGAGGAGGAAGCTGAAGAGGGGAGGTGACACAGCCCATCGTTGTGACTGGCTGTGTGGCCCAGAGCTGAGGCCAGCAGACTTCCAGATCAGGAGCTGGAGGGGTGTTTCAGGAAGTCTCAGAGTCACCCAGACCTGGAAAGTTCTGTGACTCCCTGTGCCTCGGTTTCCTCATCTGGAAAGTGGAGCCCACTATGGAGGCCGAGAGATGTGGAACTCGGGGCCTGAGAAGAGAAGCAGCTGGCCTCACCCCTGCGGCTGTTGTGAAGCCGCGATGACCCAGGATGAATACAGCCGGGCCCTGCACCAGGCTCCGCCCCCCACCCCTCCCGAAGGCCTTGCACAGTCTCCTGACCCCAGGGCCTCCGCTCTCTGCTTTGCCCTTCTTGGCCGTAGTTTCAGTGGCCCCAGGCCTTGAGGGCGGGGCCTTTTGGAAGCATTTTCACCCACTGAGCGTTGGGTGACCAACCGGCTGACATTTTCTCAGCCTTGGGTCTGCGCCATGTGGCTTCTTCTCCTGGAGGCATGAGTGGTCCCCAGCACTGACCCCCACATCCCCTGGCTTATCCGGACCTCCCTTGAGCCTGCCCACAGCCCCACGAGGCACACAGTGCAGGTTACACCCACCTGATGTAAGGGGAAACCGAGGCCCAGAGAGGAGCTTTGGCTCGGCTTCACCAAGAGAACTGCAGGCAGGGCCGAGGTGGGCGCTTAGTCACCTTCTGACGGAAACAGATGAAGGGCGGGTGGGTGGCTTTGCGTCTCTGCCTGAGCCCTGCGCCCCCTCCTGGCCACTGGAGTGGCTCTAACCCAAACCCTAACCCTAACCCTAACCCCATCACGGGATGGATCTCCCTCAGGCCTGCTTGGGCCAGCTGCCCCGCCCTGCCCCACCCAGCATGACTCAGCTTGGTGGGTCCCCTAATCGGGTGATTCAAGAGCCTGGCAGTCCCCGTGAGGCCCCAGGAAGCTCTTTGCCTGGGCTCTCTCCTTGTGGGGCATTTGACCTACCTGTTTTCTGACCCTCAGGCTGGGCAGACCCTTTAATCCCCTTGGCCCAGTGGTGCATAAACACAGCAGCCTGGAAGGCTGAGCAGAAGCGTGGGCTCAGGCCTTACTCTGTCACCGCAGAGGGGAGAGCCACCACCTCTTCCTGGGTGTGTTTGTTCTGCACAGCAAGGGACCAGGGTGGTGGGCTCTCCAGCCCCGTCGGCTGGCACGCTGGGGATTTCCCGGGCACCGGCTGGGTGCCGTGGCAGGGTGACACGAGTGCCCCTGCCCACAACGCCGTGGGGAGAAGTAGGGACCCAGGCTACAACGTGGGTGAGCCTCGAACACACGCTCAGTGAGAGAAGCCGGACCCCAAAGTCCACATAAGGTGTGATCCCATTTGTGTGAAACGTGTGGAAAAGGAAAATCCACAGGGACGGAAGGCAGATGGTGGTTGCCAGGGGCCGGGGGAGGGAGGAACGGGGAGTGAGCTGATGGGTGGGCGTCTTTTGGGGTGGAACTTGGTAGAGATGGTTGCACGACATTGGGAAATGTACCAAATGCCACTGACCTGTGCACTTTAAAATGGTTCATTTTATGTTATATGACTCTCATTTCCATTAACCAAAAGCAATAAGAAATAGAAAACAAATAAATGATCAGCAAACTCTGAGGGGTCTTGATGGCAGGTGGGTCAGGGGTGGGGCTTAGGGACCGAAGCAGAGACTGTGCGTGTTAGTGTCCAAACCAGGGTCCTTCTTTTCTTTTTTTTTTTTTTTTTTTTTTTTTGCGGTACGCGGGCCTCTCACTGCTGTGGCCTCTCCCGTTGCGGAGCACAGGCTCCGGACGCGCAGGCTCAGCGGCCATGGCTCACGGGCCCAGCTGCTCCGCGGCATGTGGGATCTTCCCGGACCGGGGCACGAACCCACGTCCCCTGCATCGGCAGGCGGACTCTCAACCACTGCTCCACCAGGGAAGCCCCTTCTTTTCTTTTTAATGTTTCATTTTGAACTAATTTTAGACTTGCAGTAAAGTTACAGTGGTAGTGCAGAGAGTTGCTGCGTACCCTTCACCCAGCTTCCCCTAGTGGAACCAGGAAATTCACACCGTGCCGGTAACCCTGCTAACGTGCTCAGCTGGCCCAGGACCCCATCTGTCTGGGATCCCACATTGCGTTTAGCTGTTATTTGTCCTTAGTCGGTGACATTTCCCTCCGTCTTTCCTTGCCTTTCGTGACCTTGACCCTTTCCAAGAGTGCTAGAGCGCAGGCCAGGTATTTGGTCGAATGTTCCTCCGTCTGGGATTGTGACGTTTTCTCATGATTGGACTGGGGTTTGTGTTTGGGGCACGAATACCAGAGCGAGTGTGTCCACCTCTGTGAACCGTGTCATGTGTCTTACACTGGTGGCATTAACCTTGGTCACCTGTAAAAGGAGCACTGCTGAGAGGGAGGGGGGCCATTCTTTTGGGACAAAGTGGGCATAAATTGGGACCTTCCTGGGAAAAGGCACAGTTCAGCCCCCGACCCCCTGGGCCTCCGTGTCCCTACCTGTGTGTGAGAGTCAGTGCGAGGTGAAGCCCTCCCCCCTGCCCAGCTCAGGTCACGGTCCAGGGGAGCCCTCAGGCACTGAACACAGCTTGTTAGCGCTGCCGAAGGGCTGTCACTTGGCTGCGGGTCCAACACGTTTATCAAGCAGGCTGAGCGGGGCTGTGCCCCATGGCGTAGGTGAGAAAGCCGGCCGAGGCGGCCTGGGCTCCCCCGAGACGACACAGTGGTGGCTGGGTCCCAGGGCTCCACATCCACCTGGCAGCAGCACGGGGCCAGTGCTCTCCTGGCCCCGGGAGAGGTGGGCCTTCGTACTGTGGTGAGATCAGACCCTCGCCCCCACCCCAGGAACACTTGTGTGCACCCTGGAAACCAGAGGGCCGGGGGTGGGGTGAGAGGGGCGGGGGGAGAAGCTCAGGAACCTTTACTTGTCACCAGCCAGCCCTGGGCAGTGTTCGTCCTCACGGTTCATCTGTGCAGTGATCGTGGGGAATGAGCTCGCTGTCCCCACTCGACAGGCGAGAAAACTGAGGCCCGGGGGGGAGGAATCAGAGTCACTAGATGGCAGAGCCGGATTCTGCTGGATGCCTGACACTCTCCGACTGTTCCTTTTAAAATTATGCTCATTATAGGCATTTCGGAAAGCAATAACAAAGCGTCGTAAATCCCTCTGCTGAGTGTGGGCCTTAGACTCCCAAGCTACCCGCTTGTGGAGGGGCCCTGGGCAAACGCCCCCGCCGCTCTGCACCATGGGTCCGTCGGCAGGTGGGATAAGATGGTGTGGGACCCTCAAAGGGTGAGGACAGAAAGACAGTGTTTGGGTCGGGCCTGGGCCTGGGCCAGGCTCACAGCCGTTCCCCAGGAGGTGTTTGTTTTATGAGGGTGATGGCTGCTAACGTCTTCACGCACTTGTTACCGTTTTTAAAATGCATATCCATTTTTTGCTAAAATTGGGATAATTCTGTATCAATTTTATATTCTGCTTTCTGCACTTAATGTTATGTTGAGGACAGTTTTCACATCATTAAAGAGTCCTCCAAGCTGGACTTGGGGGTTGACCCATCCTTAACAGTCCCCGGTGTTGGGCACTGAGGTTGCTTCTGCATCTCACGGAGCTTTGTGCCGCCCCAGGCTAACCGCTGCCCCTTCTGCCCTGGGCAGCCTTCGCCCTCCACCCGGAAGCCCCGATGGCTCCCCACTGCCTCCGGATACGCACGGCCTCTTCCGGGTACCTGCTGCCCTGTCTGCCTCGTGCCTCTCTCCTCCCCCGCCGCAGTCCCCTCCCGTGTCCTGGGAGAAAGTGCTCCGTGCCCTTCCAGCACCATCTTCTCTCTGATCCCGGGTCGGGGTGCCCTGTCTGAGGTCTGGGCCTCTTCCGCTCCATCCGCCGTGGGTGCCCAGCCCCCACCCCAGCAGGCCGTCCTGCAAGTTTGCTGAACGTAATCCATCTGTGTGGCTTCTTATCTCCTACAGACACTCCGGCTTCTCCAACTAGAGTCAGGGCGTGTTAGCAGGAGCTCAGCCCCTTCATTTTGTGGTGGGGAAACCGAGGCCCAGTTGGGGGTGCTGATAGGCTTGGGGTCCCACAGCAGGTTAGGCAGAGCTGGCCCCCGACCCCAGCCCAGGGCCCCGCTTGCTGTCTGGCTGGACTCTCAGCCCCAATGAGCTCAGCTCCCCGGGAGCCTTGAGCACTGCGGGGCGCCTAGTAGGTCCTCAGCGCAGACCTGGGGGCTGCTGGGCAAGGGGGAGTGTTTGACGAGCAGAACGGAGAGACCTGAAGATTGGGTCCCCTCTGTCCCTGCCTGGGGGCCTCCAGCCCTGGAGGTGGTGGTGACAGCATCCAGGCCTTCCTTGCCCTGAGCCCCGTCAGCCTCTCAGGGCTGCTGAGGGGCCCTCACCAGCCTTAAACTCTGTCCCTTTCCACCCACCACGTCCATGGCCCTGGGCGTCAGGGCCCAGCAGCTTTTCGACCTGGGCAGAGCCTGACCCCAGAGTGCTGTGTGACCCCAGGGAGGCTGTTTTCCCTCCCTGGAACACAGGGAAGGGGAGGTGATTTCAGGGTGGGCCCGTGGGATGATGTACAAAGAGACCCCCCTACACTGGGCTGGACCCAGGTCGGCCACGTTGATGTCCTGTTCATTTGCCGGAGGCCACGGTATGTTGGTGGGGAGCGGGTATTCGAGCCAAGCTCTGTCTGCTACCTGTTGTTGCATGAATGACGAATGACCGAATGAGAAGTATTGGAGCGTCAGGCGCAGGGTGTGGACCGAGGCGGCATCGCATACCGCCTGGGGAGGGGGGCTGGGCAGCCTTCTTGGTGGAGGGGACCCAAACTGGCCGTGATTGAGGCAGCAGAGAGGAGGGGGCACTTGCCAGGAGACCCAAGGTCAAGGGTGAGGGTGAGAGCGCACAGGAGCCTGGCAGGGGTGGACGTGCAGCCGACAGGGCAGCCTCGTGGGTGGGGGTGGGGGTGGAAGCGCACTCCCTGGGGCCCTTGGGCTGGGTGGGGCTGCAGGGCGGACTCAGCACCGGCCCCCCAACCTCACACATCTTTTCTGCACCTCCTGCTGTTCCATCAGTTGACTGGTTGATCCATGAGTGATGAGGGGCTGGTAACAGACCCACCCCGGGTTTGTGCACAGTAGGTCCTCAGGAGACGCCAGGGGAGGCCCCGCCCCAGCTCTGGAGCATCGCCGCCTCTCACCCCAGCCCTGTCTTCTCTTTCAGAACTTTCCGGAACAGCAGCTGCAGCAGCAATGGCCCCGCCCTGGGTGCCCGCCGTGGGCTTCACGCTGGTGCCCAGTCTGGGGGGCTTCCTGGGCTCCCACTATGTCCGCGGGGAGAGTCTCCGCTGGTACGCCGGCCTGCAGAAGCCCTCGTGGCACCCGCCCCGCTGGACGCTGGCTCCCATCTGGGGCACGCTGTACTCGGCCATGGGGTAGGTGGGCATGGGTGCTGGCCTGGCAGCTGGGCCTGTCCACCTGCCGGGGCAGGCAGGGCAGGGCGAGGCCCAGGCCTGAGGGCAGAGCTTCTCCTCCAGAGCGGGAGCTGTGCAGGTGTTCCCGGGGCAGTGGGTACCACTTCCTGGCCTCGTTTGGCAAGTGAGGGTGGAGAAAACGATGGGGCCTGTTGGTTGCACAACTGAACTTTTTCCTCTGGGGCCTTTTGGGAGGGGCGGGCAACCCCGTACTGGCATTCTGGCTGTTTTCACAACAGCAGGCTGAGGCCGGCTCAGTGTGCAAAGTTCAGACGTGGGCATGTGGATGCTTCCAAGGTCGGTAGCAGTAAGAACAGCAGTAATAGTAGCCATCTGTCGAGCACCTGCCCGGTGACAGGCTTCGTCTCGGTTAATTTTCACGACCCCCCCATTCGACAAGGGACCTCCCACAGACACAGGGCTTTGGAGTCGAAACCCTACAGGATTTCCTGGACTAGACCCAGGAACTGCCACCAGGCAAAGCAGGACTGGATGGGGGAGTGCCCCCCCACGCCACCCCCCGGTGGCTCCAGTGGGAACCGCACCCAGGAGACTGGTCGGCTTCCTACCCTTCTCTGGAAGGTTCCCTGCATACTGGTTCTGTGCCAGCCCAGTGCAGGGTGGGGCTGCAGAGGGCAGGTAGCAGAGACCAGGCTGATGCCCCAGGGTTCTTTTTTTTTTTAATTTAAAAAATTATTTATTTATTTTTGGCTGCGTTGCTGCACGCAGGCTTTCTCTAGTTACGTCAAGCGGGGCCTACTCTCCTTTACGGGGCGCGGGCTTCTCATTGCGGTGGCTTCTCTTGTTGTGGAGCACGGGCTCTAGGCGCGCGGGCTTCAGTAGTTGTGGCTCACAAGCTCAGTTGCTCTGTGGCATGTGGGAGCTTCCCGGACCAGGGATTGAACCCGTGTCCCCTGCATTGGCAGGCAGACTTTTAACCACTGGGCCACCAGGGAAGTCCACCCCAGGGTTCTGATGGGAGTAAGATAGTCCTGGAAACCTGGGTGTCACCTGGGCCACACCCTCTGCCAGCCCCAGGCCCTCCTGCATCCTGCTTTCTCCTCCCAGTCCCGGCCCAGGCACCACTGTTTCTGCCTTAACTTGCTCCAGCCTCCAGGCCTCCCACCGCCATCAACATCCTGATGGAGCATAAATCTGGCACCTCTCTTGTGGAACCCCGTGGAAACTCCTTGTGGCCCAGATAAGGTCCAACCCCTCACAGAATAAAAAGCCCAGGCTCTGGCCTCAGACCACCCGGGTTCAAATGCTGACTCACCTACTGATTGCCTGCCACGAGCCCTTAGCGCTTTGACTGTCTGTGCCACAGTTTCTGCACCTGTAACATGGGAGTGGTAGTACTGCCCATCTCATGACGTTACCATGAGAATGAATGAGCTAATGCTCGGAAGGAGCGGTGCCTGCGTGTGTAAATGCTGGAGGGCATTAGCTATTATTATTGGTGGTGTTATTGTTGTCCTTGTGGCCCTAAGAGCCCCATGACCAGGCCTTCTTCTGCTTCACCTCCCCAGTGCCCCCCAGACTTCACCAGTAACATAGGCTCACTCAGGGGTCTCGTGCATGCCTCTAAGCCTTTGCATATCCTCGTTGCCTCCCCCTGGCAAACTCATACTCATCCTCTAAGGCCCAGCCCAAAAGTCCCATCCTGTTTACTTGCATGCCTTACGTGCTTCCCCCTTTATAGAACTGATGAAGATAATAATGTCAAATATTTATTGAGTGTCCCATGTGCCAGGTACTGCCCTACGCACTGCCAGTGTATTAAGTAGAATCTCCACAGCAACCCCGTGAGAAACAAAGGCCCAGAGAGGTTAAGCAACTTCCCTGAGGCCACACAGCAGTCAGTGGCAGGGCATGCCTGAGCCATCAGTGTGTGGTCCCAGAAGTGAGCTTGGCTTCTAGCCCTGCAGGGAGGCTCATGGCCTCTTCCCTGTTGGTGCCCTGACCGGCAGCCTCTCTTTCAGGTATGGCTCCTACATGATCTGGAAAGAGCTGGGGGGCTTCTCGAAGGAGGCTGTGGTTCCCCTGGGCCTCTACGCTGGGCAGCTGGCTCTGAACTGGGCATGGCCTCCCCTCTTCTTCGGTGCCCGACAAATGGGTTGGGTAAGTGTGACCTTGGCTTGTCTCCCTGGTCCCTGGAGACGGCCCCTCCCTTGGGGGACATGGGGCATCACATCCCAGACTCCCAGGGTCAGAGTCTAAGGGCGGGGGCAGGGGAGGCACTTGGCTGCTGGTTCACGTCTCCTCAGAAGCTCTTAGGGGACCAGGGCCCCTCAGCTGTTCTTCTTCCAATGCAGGAAGCCTTGTGGGGCTCTGATGGGTTTAGGGGCCGTTGGTATAGGAGAACCCACATTACACCTGGTGCTGTGCACCCCACACATGACATAGTCAGGGAAGGCAATTGTTCCCATTTTACAGATGAGGAAACCGAGGCAGAAAAGGGGGAGGGGCTTGGCCAGGTCACTGAGAGGCAGATGGAGAGTTCCCTCAGGCATTGTGGTGGTGGGCAGCTGGGACACACAGCCCCATGGGTACGTGGAGCCTCAGGCCTCCCTGTCGTCCCTCTGTGTCTGTGCAGGCCCTGGTGGACCTCCTGCTGATGGGTGGAGTGGCGGCAGCCACGGCCGTGGTCTGGCACCACGTGAGCCCACCGGCCGCCTGCCTGCTCTACCCGTACCTGGCCTGGCTGGCCTTTGCGGCCACGCTCAACTACTGCGTCTGGCGGGACAACCAGGACCACAGCCGTGGCCGTCGGCTCTCGGAATGAAGGCGCCCCGTCCTCCGAGGACTGCAGCCACTGCGGGTCAGGCGTTGCTGGTGGTGGTGGCCCCCGGGCTCTCCTGGCCGCCAGGCTGCCTGTGTGTCCGGTCTCAGCCCAGGGGTCACCAGCAGTTTCAGAGGTGCTCCAGGCCGAGCCCCCACCCCAGAAACAGAATTCTGTGCTTTCTGCACTGCTCGAAGCTCGCTGTCAGAATGTGGAATTTTATAAGCCAAATAAAGTTTTTCAACCTCCTGGCAGTGGCCTTTTTACTTGGGGGGGACCCTTGGCCGTGGGGAGGGCGAGGGGCTCGTCCTCTTGCTGGATGTGTCCGGGTTGTACCATCCAGATGACGCTGGGCCCGGCCGGGGCTTCGCCACAATTCTCGGGACCCTTCCAGGAGCGGAGGTGGCCCGTCCAGGGTGGAGCAGCAGACACTGGCATAGCTGCAGCTGAGGAAGGAGGCCCTGCCCACCTCCTTCACGTCCAGGAAGCCCAACCCAGCCACTTGAAGGGCACAGGCCCACAGCCTGCCTGGTCCAATGCCTGACTCTGCTCGGGCGCCAAGAGTGGTCCTCTGCTGGCCTCAGCCAGGATGGGGTTGGGCCCAGAGCAGGGGACACCGACCAACCTGTCCCTGGGGTGCTGGGACTCATGCCAGCCTCACCCCGTCAGGGACAGCCTCGCAAACACTCCATCTGGGAGGGGAGGTCAGAGGCAGTATTGGCCATGCCCCAACCTAGCAGACAGCTCCTCCCTGGCCCAGGTCCACCCAGATTTGGAGGTGTCACTCCCGGCTTCGAATTGGGGGACCCATGACCTGTGCGGGCAGCTGTTGGGAGTGGGGCCGGGCAGAGCCTCTTACCCAGGCTGCTGCTGGAGCGCCGACTCCTCGCCCTCTGAGTTCCTACAACCTGTGCTGCGCCCGGCAGCAGACTCCTAGGACCAGGGCTGGTCCAAGCTGCTGGCCTTTTTGTTGCTTGTCTGTTTGGTTTCGGTCATTGAATAAGTTAATTCAAATTAAGTAAAAATACAATTTCCGTATCTAGAGCTCACACTCATTTTGGCAGCCGGTGGCTTTTGCCGCTCCTCCCTCTCACCTTGCCTCTTCCGTCCTCACATCCGGACGTGACCACACAGTACGGAACGCTCCGGGACAGCTGACTGCATTCTTCTGAGAGAAGGGGGCAGCTCTTTCAGTGGCTGTCACTTCGCCCACACTCAACCCTGGTGGAATTTCACGCCCCACAGACTGTGCTCAGGAATCCAGCAGCTTGGTAGCCACGAGCACGTAGCTGAGCCCTCGGCCAGCTCCCCAGTTCTTCTTCTTTTAAAAAAAAAAAACATTTATTTTTGGCTATGCTGGGTCTTAGTTGTGGCATGCGGGATCTTCACTGCAGCATTCGGGATCTAGCTCCCCAACCAGGGATCGAACCCGGGCCCCCTGCATTGGGAGTGCAGAGTCTTACCCACTGCCCCACCCGGGAATCCCCTCCCCAGTTCTTCTGATGCTCATCAGAGCAGAAGCGTCAGATGGGGGACTGCACATCCTTTTCACTAGTTTATTTCTGAAGTTCTCCGAGACGGTCGGGGGTGCTCCGTGGAGCATCGTGGGCACCGTGTGCCTGCCAGACTTAGCACATTGAGTGTACCTGAGGCTTCTGGAATCTTCTCAGTGGTGCTCACGCAGAGCCCTTTTTTCCATTCTGTACATTCGTGGGTTTGTTCATCTCTAGCAACATCCCACATCCCTTCTCCTGGCCACAAAAACACACACGGCCATAGAAACACCCGGGAAAACGGGCGAGAGGAGGGTGCGTTTTGCTGTTTTGTTTGCTACTTTCTCACGATGCTTTCCCCGTGCTTCATGATTAGATGCATTTCTGAGCTGTCGCCACCCACGAGGGACTTCAGGGTTCTGACAGTCTCTGTGTTGGTTTTTTTTTTTTTTTTAACATCCTTATTGGGGTATAATTGCTTTACAATGGTGTGTTAGTTTCTGCTTTATAACAAAGTGAATCAGTTACACATATACATATGTTCCCATATCTCTTCCCTCCCGCGTCTCCCTCCCTCCCACCCTCCCTCTGTGTTGGTTTAATGGGAAAATCCACAGCACGCAGATCTGTCAGGTCCTTCTGGTCTGCGTCTCTCCTGGAGCTGCTTCATTCAATTGAGATCTCCTTAAATCCGTGTGTCTGAACCCTTCTCGGTCCGACTAGCCATAAAGGATGCGAGCAAGAGTTCACACAGCCCAAGAGGGCTCGGCTGGCCGGTGGTCAGCAGGGAAGCGACAGCAACTCTGTTTGCCGGGCGTTTTGATGTTATGGTTCCTGCTCTGGACTCTGCAAGATGAAAGCCTGCCTCTCCTGTAGCAAGAGGTCCTATTCTGTGTCCATGAAAGAGCTGCCGTGTTTATTGGCCATAGGTCATCACTGGGGACGTTTTCTAAATGTCACCATCAGCATCTCAAGCTTCACCTTTTGGATTTCTTCTGTGTCGCCCTGTAGAACTTTGGTACAATCATCACTGCTAGTGGGACTCTCCTGTCAAGCCCAAACGTCAGAGTCTGGCTTCTGATGAATTCTTAACCCAGAGAAACTGACTCAGGTGAAGATGGGTACCAGAAAGAATCTAGAGGGATACGAACCGTCTCCACAGCAACGAGTCTTCTGGGACCCTGGAAGCCCAGCTTGATGGTCTTCCTGGGGGTTGTCTGATTTTCACTGATCAGAGGTGTAAGGACCTCTGGAATCGGGGAAAAGCACATTTATAATTATGGAAAACCTGGATCACGTGGCCCTCGGATCCGTGACTATGCTGATTCCACTGGGATTGCACTGGGCAACCAGGTCCCAAGTTCACTGGGAACCAGCAGGAGCATCATGGGAGGCATCTGATGAACAGCCTGGTGTGAGCACCTGTTCTGAGGGGCACGGGAAGGACCCTGGCCTGGTTGTCAGGGGCCCTCTGCTTTCGTTTTAACCTTCAAAACCACCAGGGGGAGCCACTGTGCCGGCTGACAGGGCCCATGGACCATCCCCCGCTGCCCTGTGGGCAGAGTCTCCTGTCATCCCCACCCCCAGGATGAGGAATCAGGCAGGAGGGAACTCCATCCCCGAGGCCCCCAGGTGTAAGCACGGAGCCCGGATTCAGGGCTCACAGGGGGACCGAGGCTCCTGGGTGTTGGTCATGATGCGGAGATGGGCCTCAGCTCCACATCTGTCCCTACCGCAACCCATTCTGAAATGGATCCAGTGCTAGGAAACCAAGCTTTGGGTCAGGAACTATTGCCTATTTATACCCTCAAATTCATGCTGAAATCCTAACCCCCAGTGTGATGGTTAGCTGGTGGGGCTTTTGGGAAGTGAGTGATTAGGTCATGAGGGTGGGGCCCCCACATATGGGATTAATGCCTTTAAAAGAGGCCCCAGAAAGCTCCCTCGCTCCTCCCACCTCACGAGGACACAGTGAGAATACAGCTGATTATGAACCAGGGAGAGCGTCCCACCTCAGGCAGCAAATCTGCCACCCCTGCGACTTTAGGACATCCCAGCCTCTAGAACAGTGAGAAAGAGACCTCCGTTATTTAAATCACCCAGTTTATGATATTTTGTTAAGAGCAGCCCAAACAAAGACAGGGACTTGGAGGCCTAAATACTATCCCATTTCTTCTGTTTCTCAAAGCATACGTCTTGATATTTTGGTTTTCTTTGACAATGAACAAGGAAAACAACTGATACACCACACAGGGCTGTGGTTCCAGGGCCCCCAGAGAGGAAGGGAGGCAAGAGTAGAGAAGGCGTACTTTATTGCGGTACAAATCACATCCAGGAGGGGACAGGACGCAGCAGCTCTCCCACGGAGAAAACCAGAGATGAGGTGTCCTGCCCTCTGAACCTCTCCTTGGCTGGAGGAAAGGGTGTTTTCCAGAACACAGGCTGAACTTCTGGTTAGCAGAGACAGTGGACGGACACACCCCAAAAGACACGAAGCGGGAGGCGCAGTCGAGTCCAGTTTTGCCACAAGGATCACCCTTGGCTTCAGAATGAAACAAGCACCTCCCAACACACGCATGCATGCACGCGCACACACACACGACACGCACGCACACACGTACACACACATGAAAGCTCTGCAGGCAG
Source organism: Pseudorca crassidens (assembly GCF_039906515.1). NCBI lineage: Eukaryota > Metazoa > Chordata > Mammalia > Artiodactyla > Delphinidae > Pseudorca > Pseudorca crassidens. The sequence goes on from NC_090306.1 coordinate 100,251,906, forward strand.
CTCCTCCGTGAAAGTCACACCCACCGTCTGGTTAGCTGGGCTGGGTACACTGTGGCAACACAAACTACCCTGGAAACTGACTCAAGATTTCAGAAACAAAATTAAGGAAAGAACAAAAATTTTGTATTTTCTTCCCATAAATGAAAAAGTTACAAAACCCCCACATTCTGACTCTAGCTGGTGGGAGACGGCATTCTCCCTGGAAGCATCCTTCTCAGCCGCCCACTGCCTGGTGCTCTGCTGCCCACACCTGTCCCCGAGTCCCCTCACTGGAGCGTCCCAGCCAAACTCAGGCGAGGCTGGAAACACTGCAGTGCCCAGCGGGCAGGGAGGTGCTGGTGCCACATCTGGCCCTTTCCACGGGGCCAAATGGAAAGGCAACAGCAACCAAAGGCAGTGGCTGTCCTGCCCCGGAGCTTCAAGGGAGGTTGCTGGTGAAGGGGGAGAAGGTTGGGTCTGAGAAGCAGGCTCCTAGGGCGGACCTGGGGACGCCTGTCACAGGGCCTGGGGTAGAGCGTGGGAAGCAGCCAGGCTGGGCCTGTTGACCGCTGGGCTCCCATGGGTGCTCCTAGGGAAGCTTGTTTCTGACAACACCATGTCGTGTTCCCCAGACCCCTTTCACTAACGCCCTCTGGAAGCACAGCACCCCAGGAAGCGAACTCTCCGGAATAAAGCCCGTGGCTGAGCTGAGACCAATCACCAAACAGACACAGACGGCAGTAAGGGGGGTGTGAGCAGGGGCCTAGCGCTCAGCCCCGGGGGCAGCACGGCTGGGCCTGCTCCTGACCGACGGGGGAGGGGTCCCGAGCCGCCAGGGTGTGAGGCTGGGGCCACTGCGGCTCACAGGGTGGGGGCAGGAGGAGTGGGGGCGGGGGGCGGGGGCACGGTGCAGAAGCAGCTCCGGGAACAGAGGCTGCGATCTGCCCACGAGCACCCACAGCAGGGCCCGCGGGCGCCTAGACGAGGCGGGTGACGGGGCAGCTGTCAGGCTCATCCAGGTACAAGGTGCTGAAGACGTCGTTGAAGAAGGTCGGGTGGCACCTGCAGGCCCGCTCACAGTCTGGGTTGAAGTTCACCTCTAGGAGCTGCGGCTGCATCACTTGCTTCCCTGATGCGCAAAAGCACGGGCACCTCACTCCCGGGAGGTGGGCTGGGGGGCCCGGCCCGAGGCCTGCTTGCCCAGGGGGAAGCCTGGAGCCACCTGCAGCCCCAGGAGCGACGCGAGCCACCACATCCCGGGGACTCTGCAAGGAAGGTGCGCGGCCAGGGCTGCTGCTCCCCCTGCCCTTCACGTGGGGCCCCTCCCCTTGTGAGCTCTCTCCCGACACCACTGCCGCCCACTTGCCTTCCCCGCTCGTGCTCTGCCCTGCAGGCCGTGGCGCCGAAAGGTAGGCCTCCTCTGACCCAGATCTCTGAACCTCTGAACTCTGAACCTCTGAAACTCTGAACGAGGCAAGTGCTGACCGTGGCGAGGGAGCAGCGACGCCCTCCCTCTGTCCCCGTGTGGGCTGGGTGGGGAGGGTTGAATGACCACCTTTGGGTAAGTGGGGAGGGCACTTTGGATTACGGGGCAGGGGAGCCCCCTCACCATCTGGACGGCTGTCCCACTTCAGCATGAGGTCAATGGCATACATGGCTCGGGATGAGGGGTAGTCGCAGAGGCCCAGCGGGGGCGGCCTGGCACACGCCACCTGGAACAGCTCCGTGAAGGCCTGGAAGATTTCAGCCTGGGGGCCGGGGGAGGCAGGGTCAGGGGCCCACACGGCTGACACTGGGTCCAGCCCTTCAGGGCAGCCTCTCCACATGGGGTTCACAGCCCCTTCCTGAGCCCTGGTCCCCAAACGGCCAAGTCACCTCCTCCGACATCCTTTGTGACTCCAGACCTGGCCACAGCCACCTGTGCCCTGCTCCCTCACTCCTGGCATCCACCTCCTGCAGAGCTGCCTGGGTCCCCCGCCCTGAAGCCCACGGCCCCTTCTGCACCGAGCCAGGCAGCGCAGATCCCGAAACGCTCCCTCCAGCAAGTGGCGGCCAGCTTGTGTCTCGAAGCACGTCCCCGTGTGCCCTCAGGTGTGCAATTCCTGGCACACACAGAGCCCTTTGCTGTCTGGCTGTCCCAAGGGTGTCCTGAATACCCCGCCAGAACCCTCACAACACCCCACTCAGGCCAGAGGGGAGGAGGGGTCTCAGCCCACACCGTCTCCCTCACCAGCCCTGGTGGGAAGAGCAGGACCAACCAGAGAAGGCAAAGGTGCCCCCCCACCACGCTGGTCCACAAGGCAAGCCCCGCCCCTCCAGCTCTGCCAGGACTCACCTGGACGCTCTTCCAGGGGAATTCTGGGTATTGCTTCTCAAACTCCGGGACGAACTCGTCGTAGTGCATCTGCAACAGACACAGGGCCCGTCGAGCTCTGCCCGGGGCCTCCTCTGGGCAGGGGCGGGGGAGGCCTGGCCTGCCCCGCTTTCACGTGGAGCCCTGATACTCGCCGGGGCCCCAGGTTGGCGCCAGCAGCCTCTCCAGCTCCACCCCCGCAAGGCACAAATGGGAGGCAGGACACGGGGTCTGAGCTCTGGACACATTCACTTCTCGGAGTCTCAGTGTCTCCATCTGTAAAACGGGACGCTTCCCGCCCAGCAAACCCACTTGGCACGGCTGCCGTGAGGCTCCAGTGAGGCACTGAACGTTGGGAGGCCCGGGCCAACGTGTCACCACGTCCATCTCACGATGGTCACTGGACACAGAGCTCGGACCCAAGTCTGCAGGGCCCAGGCCTGAGCTCACTGCCCGGCCCGGCTCTAAGTGCCTGAGGACAGCAGGGGCTTCTCAGGCCAAGACGTCACCCAAAACACACCTGAGCAAGCTGGCTGGCAGCTCAGGTTTCTCCCAGAGAGGACCAGGACGGGCTCCCTATGGAAGCCCAACGTTCTCGCCCTGCTGGACACGCATCCCCACACGCGGGGGCTTCAGAGGAAACGTGACCCTCGGGACGACACCTGCTATGTAGAGGAAAGGCACTCAGGTCCTCAGAGACAACCTCAGCAACATCCCGGGACCCCGGCAAGGGCTCGGGCTCCTAGGGACCAGCTGTCAACACAGCCCAGGACAAGAGGAGGAAGGACCAGCAGCAGCCCTGCCGGCCGTGCACGTGGCCTGGCCACTCGGACGGCGCAGCGCCCCCTAGAGGACGTCTCAGACGTGGCACAGTGAGAGCTGGGGGCAGGACATTTACTAACAAATCACCGCGGAAACACAACCCCACATTCAGGAGCGGCTGCTTCGAGGGAGGCGGGGCCAGAGGCCACCTGCAGGCCTTGTGTGGAGCGGGGCGGGAGAGTGCCTGTGCCCTACTTCCGGTCTGCCCAGAACAGCCATAACCAACCTGCTGGTCCAAGAGGACCTCGTGGACCACACGTCGGGGGGCCTGTTTCTCCTTCCCTTCTGCCTCCACCCAGAGCCGGCCTCTGCCTCTACCCAGGCTGTGCCTCCCCCACCTGTCCCAGGTGCACCACTGGCCAACTGCGGGATCACGCCCTCACCTCGAAAGGAGCTGTGCTGACGCCCTTTGCTTGCGGTGCCCAGAGAGCACGGGGAAGACAGAGGGCCCAGGGTCCAGACAGGGTCACAGGCCAGCAGAGCCACCCGCCCTGGGGGCCGTGGGACGCAAACCTGTGCGCCTCCCCACCCCTACCAGCGTCCTCATGCTCAGCAGGTGCTGAACAGAAGGCGGCCTGCGCCTCCCGGCTGAGACCCTGCTCTGCTCAGACTTGCCAGGGGACCGGGAAGCCTCAAGGGCCCCCTCGAGCCAAGCAAGTGCCCCTCAGAGCTGCGGGGGCAGCTGTGGGAGGGGACGCAGGTACAAGAAGGCAGCTCCCCTGACTGTTACGCAAGCTGCCGGAAGACAAGCTGACGGGTGTCGGGTCCTGTCCGGGCCAGCTTCTACGGGAACCCCTCCCCAGGCGGCGCCAGGCCCCTACCTGCTTCAGCACCAATTCCGGGTCGTAGTTCATGACAGTGAAATGCTTCTCGTAGTCGTCCAGGTCGTTGAGTGCGAAGGGCCTGCAGGACAAGCGGACGGACGCTCGAGTGGGTCCCGGGCGTGCAGATGCTCAGAGCCCCCTGGCCGGGCGCCGGTTCCCCCAAGAGTGGGGCGGCCCTACACTGCCCCCGCCCCCCCGGCCAGGGGTTAACCACGAAGATCCCCACTAGGCCGGTAAACATCGTCGTGGTCTGAGGGAGCAGGTGCCTGTTCCACAAGGTGGTGGTGACACACGCAGGGTGAGAATTACTGCCATTTAACAGAAACGGGCTCAGCGGGGTCCCTGCTGGGTGCTTGGTGGTAAAGGAGCCCCTGTGCAGGCGTTCTCATCCCGAGTAAAGAGGGGCCCTATCGCCCAGCCCCCAGCCCCAGCCCAGTCTCCCCAGTTACCGGTTGGAGAACCGCAGCCAGAACACGTCATAGACGAACAACGTCAGGGGCTTCACCGACCGCAGGAGCACGATGTAGCGAATGTCGAACTTGACCCTCCCCACATCTTCTCGGAGGAACAAGACGGGACTTTCAATGTATTTGGAGACAACCTGAGGACACAGATGCAGGCTCACAGGTGGCCTGTTACACCTGGGCCAGGACAGAGCACCCCGACCTCCCCAGCTGTGGCTCCCACTCGTGGGACCTCCAAGTGCTGTCACCGCATCTGGAGGAACACTCACTCCTGAGCCCACCTCCCGCCCCGGTGCCACGAAGGGACCTGCTCCCTGCACTCCGCGTCTTCCTGTCTTTTCAAACCTGTGTCTTAGCTGCAACGAGTTCTTTATCTTCATCTTTAATTGAAGAAAAAGATGCCACCAGTTTTTAGCTTTGAAAACTGGATTCAGATTCTCAGCCATAAATCCACTGACTCCCCATCCCACCATTGGAAAACTTCACAAGGGTCATCGCAGTGGCATTTTCTCTCGGGCCTCTGTCCAGGTGCAGAACCTTGTGCCCTTCAATTCCCCCACTGATGGGCCCCATGCCACTACAGCGCTTTCGTCCAGGGCCCCGTGGGGCTCCCTGGCCTGGCCACCTCCCTCCTGCCGCGTGGTCCTGTGAGGCGCGGTGCGCGCGGGAATGCAGTTCAGACACACCCAGGGAGGCTCCTTCCTCTCACCCGACTGTCACACAGCCCCTTCCCCCAACTGGCAAGGGCAGGGGAAGGAGTGGGGGTGGTGAGACTCCTGTGAGCTGAAGAACGCTGACGCCGGGACCTACCCACAGAGGTCCTCGCAGAGCCCCCCCTCCCGGCGCCCCAGGGGCCCACCTTGGGGGAGCTCTCGCGGTGCCGGATGATGCTGTGCAGGTTCTTGGTGATGTGGGTGTCCAGGCTGCGGGCCAGGTTCCAGGGCTTGCAGATCCAGTGGTTGTCCTCGCCCCTGGGAGCAGAGGGGATGACCAGGCTGTGCCCTGGGCCCACCCTCCTGGGCACTGTGTCCCCAGTACTGTGGCAGCAGAGCAGGGGCTGAGGGAGGGGTCCCAGAGGAGACCTTAGGGGCCGGGCCTCGGGAGTGAGGAGCCGCCCTCCGGGAGGAAGGGCCGCCGAGCAGCAGTGCACCCAGAGCCTGCAGCTCCCGGAACCGTGGCCGCCGCACGGCAGGCGCTCAGCCAGGGGGCGGGGACCACGGGAGCCTGATGGGCGTAGGGTCTCGGCTGCCGCGGCTCCGGGGGGGCGGGCGGGGGTCCTCACCGCCTCTCCCGCTGCTGGAAGTAGCTGACGAACTGGGGCAGCTCGGTGCGCAGGTTGAAGGTGCGGGGCAGCCAGGCCGGGCCCTCGGGACCGCCGGCCCGGCGCGCGACGGAGGCCAGGCAGTCCTTCACCGTCAGCAGGTTCTCGCAGGGGAACTGGTTCAGCAGCACGCTGGGCCTCTCCCGGCTCAGCCTTCTGTGGGGCCCAAGCAGGTGCCACCGGTCAGCGGGGGCGGGGGCCCCGGGGGCGGCGGCGGGGACCGGGCTGGGAGGCGCCTCACCTGTAGTCCTTTAAGTGCGAGAAGTGGTAGAGGATGTGGGCGTCCGCCTCGCTCTCGGTGAAGGTGAAGCGCGGGTGGCTGAGGTGGCCGAGCACCTGCTGGACGTCCGTGTAGACCCTGGGGGGGGCGGGGCGGGCGGAGGTCGGCGGCCGGGCTCCGCCCCACGGCCTTCGCCTGTCTGCCCAGCGACGGGGCCACTGGGACCCTGGCGACCCCGGGACCCCCACCTGTGAGATGGCAGCACAGAGCCACCTCACGCTCCTCCCAAGGACGAACCAGGAGAACCCGAGCGTTTCGTCAGGCAGGGGCTCCCTCCTCCCATGTGGAGACGGGACGGGTCCACACGCTGGGACCTCTGCCCTCAGAGAAGGGAGCCGGCGCCCCGGGGGCCTGCAGGTGAGCGTGTGGCCGAGACACGCGCCTCCGCCTCCGATAAGGCCTCATTCCACACTGGCCCCGGGGGGAGGAGAGGACAGGGCCTGGAGCCTGTCTGCCGGGGGTGGTGGATGCGGCCACACTGTGGAGTTTCAAGGCGGGAGGGAGGCCTGGCCCTGGACGGCGATCCAGGGAGGAAGAGAGGCGAGGGGCTGGCTGCTCGGGTGGGGCCGGCACGGGGCGCTTAGTCCGTGGTTGGGGCGTGGAGCACAGCTGTGGGGAGGGGGCGAGGCTAAGGGGGCCTCCGTGAAGCCTCCGACCTGAGGGGGTGGAGGGATGCTAGGCGGTGAACTCAGGTAAGGGGAGGAGGGCCAGGCTGCGGGCCAGTGGGAGGAGACCCCAGAACCTGGGGGAAGGGGTCAGTGGAGCATGGTGTCCGTTCCAGCTGGAGCAGGTGTGGGCAGCCAGAGGGAGGGCCTCCCCCTGGAAACAGAGGCCAACCTGCCCCTGGCTGACCCAGGACCCGTCGCCGAGCCAGCTGGACGCCTGGTGGGCGTCACCCAGGACCTCCACTTCCTCACCCGTAAAAAGGGAGCATCTGCTTCCAGCCTGGGCTTGCTGGCCTGCCCGGCCTTACGTTAAGCTGCCAGCCCACACCTGCAGACACCTGGGCGCGGCCCCCCTGGCAATCTGGGTGGCTCTCCTGGGTGCCCAGCACCGTCACTGTCGGCACCGGCTCCCTGCTTCCAGAGGCCGCGCGCACCCCAGCTCACCCTCACTTCTCGGGCGCTCTCTCTGTGAGCCTGAGACCCCGCCCGTGGCGTTTCCGTCACTGCTGTGCTGCCAGGGGGCAGAGGACTTACTGAGGCCGCCCTGTACCGAGCACTGTTCCAGGAGTTGTGGGGACTGTGAGGCGAGTATGAGGAAAGGGACCGAGGCAAAGGCTCAGCACAGGCTGGGGGCAGGGTGGGCTACGCACTTGAAGACGTGGTCGCAGGGATACACCGCCGGCTTGATGGCCAGTGGCAGCTTCTCCTTGTTTTCCTCCAAAATGGCCTAGAAGGAAAACACTGGAGGTAGAAACAGACCTTCAAAGAAAGGAGCACACGCCTCCCCATCCTGTACATCAGGGTTTTGGGATCCCAGGGGGCACACCTGGACCTCAGGTAGAGCCCTTCGCAGGCACCGCAGCGCCCAGAGCCCTCTGACCACCCCCATCCCAGGACTCCGGGGCTCAAGGCCCCTCGGGTGCCGGACAGCCTGTTCTGTGTCAAAAGAACAACGTACACATTGCTCTACATCTGCTCATTGCTCTAAATGCTTCCTCCAAGTCACAAGCAGCCCAGAAGGTGCCCCGCCTGTCCTGGGAGGGGGCTACCTGGTCCTCGGGGAGCCCCCAAACGCTGCTCTGAGCTTAAGCGGTGTGATGGTTTAAACCATGCCCATAGGGACTTCCCAGGTGGTCCCCCGGTGAAGACTCCACGCTCCTAGTGCAGGGGGCCTGGGTTCGATCCCTGGTCAGGGAACTAGATCCCACATGCTGCAAACAAGAGCCCGCATGCTGCAACTAAAGATCCCACAAGTGGCAACAAAGATCCCATGTGCTGCAACTAACGCCCGGCGCAGCCAAATAAAATAAAATAAAACGTGTCCATAAACTCCTCTACATTCCTTTTGAAAGGCAGAGTTCATTCGTCTCCCCTTGAGCGTGGGCTGGGCTGAATGAGTTGTTCATAACAAATAGAAAGAAGTGGAACAACAGTCCCCCAGCCCCAGCCCCCGAAAACAGGGAACAGCAGCCCTGACCTCCAGTCCCCCAGCTCTACTCAACCCTCGGGAAGGACGGTTCCCAGCATCGGGACCCCGGGGTCTGGGCCCCAGGCAGCTCACGTCTGCTCCCTGGGCTCTGAGCCCCTTGTCTCTCAGACACCCCCAGACTCTCCTCTCCCCCCCACGGCAGCTGGTGCTCAGCAACATGTGGTGACCGGGTGAAGAAAGGTCCAGGAGCCACCAGGCAAACGGGCCCGGGGTCGGGCTGGAGGCCACACCTGGTAGTGCTCGTCGGCTGGCTCGGGCGTGGAGGAGCTGAGGTCCAGCAGGTCGGCGGGCGCCCAGGGCAGCAGCACGCACCTCCGGATCAGAGGGTCGGCCTCTCCGTAGGCAAAGTCCCGGGTCACCTCCTCTGCACCAGGACACGCGGGCAGTCAGGGAGTGGCAGAAAAGCACCGGCCCTTCCTTGGGGTGGGCGGGCTTTGACTTACCGCCCGTGTCCAGGTCCCTCAGGGGCCACAGCAGCGTGTAGGCCACCCGCTGGGGCATGTAGAAGAAGGGCGCGGTGGCGAAGCTGGGCACGTCCGCGTGCTGGATGCGCGAGCCGAACTCGTCCATGATGTACCACACCGGCACCTTCTCCTCGGCCGTCTGCGGGCAGAGCACACGCCACCCTCGCCCACTGCTCCGCCTCCCCGCCCCTCCCGTCCGCACGCCTTTCCACGCATCCCCGCCCCAAACACCTACCACTGGCCCGTCTATGCCCACCTCTCAGAGCCTGGAGCACCTACCACACACGCCTCCAGTCCCTTGAACCTGTGGCCTCCGGGCCGGCAGCCCTGCCCTGGCAGACAAGGACAACAGGCCAGCGGGCTGCGGTGTGATCACGTGTGTGGCAAAGGTGTACGGAAAGAGGGCACTTAGCCTAGTAGCTACATGGATGGTCTGGTTCTGTGTGCAGGCGGAGGAGGGGGGAGACTTCTGAGTTCAGGGAAGGCTTCCTGGAGGAGGCAACAGCTAAGCTGAGATCAGGAGAAGCAACTTTTGCCTTTTCCCGGACTGAAGGTGGTGAGGGGCTGGAACGTAAGGGTGGGCCTGGGGAGGCCGGGGAGCGGGGGTGGTGATGTAAGCCCAAGGATATGCTGAAGGGACTCAGCTCTACTCCCGAAAGCAGCAGGGTATCACTAAGGGCTTTTAGGAGGGTGACGGAACCAGAAGAGGCCAGGAGAGAGGCAGCCAGGTCACTGGGGTCCGGGAGAGGCTTGTGTACCGTGAGCCCAAAGGTCGCATGGACACCTGGGTCCCCGGCACCGGCTGGCCCGAGGCAAAGAGTAACAGGCGCGTGACAGAGCCACGGGGAACCAGGGTAGTTTCCACTGGCCACAGAAGATGGGTCTACTCGCTCGCGGGGTAAGAGGACGCCTCCCGCTAGCCCTGACGGCACAGGGCAGCGAAGGCCTGTTTGCCTCCCCTGGGGCCCGGCTGCCCGCTCACCCCGTGGGCCAGCTGGTAGGTCTGGTTGAACTTCCACATCTCCTCCAGCACCAGGTCCACGGCCTCGGTGCTGGGCAGCTCGCCGTGGAACTCGATGCCCATCAGGTTGGCCATACGGTGCAGCAGCCCGGGCACCTGCTGCAGCTGCTGGCGGGCGTGCGCAACGCGGCACGTCCAGGCGTGGTCGATAAGGAAGATGCTGCGGGCACAGGTCACAGGTGAGCGCGAGGCTACCACGCAGGCAGGGCAAGAGGGAGGGTGGAAAGAGGGCCAGCAGGCGGGATCCGCCTGAGGAAGAGGCCGGGCTGAGGCCTGGACGCCGCACCAGGCCTGGGTGGGGGTCCTGGCTCTGCCGACCACCCGCTATGCGGGCCTGGGACAGTTCCTCTCCCTTTTCCAGTTTCTAAAACAGGGCAATACGGTCCCTACCCGCTATCACCGGGCTGACGTGAGCATCAAATGAGACAAAACTGCATGCTGACCATACACTGAATCCTCACGGATTCAGTGATCACTACGGCGATCACCGCGACAGTTAACTGTCCTCAACTGGATTTTGAACTGCTGGAGGGCAGGCCCACGGCCCCCAGCCTTGCTACCTGCAGGCAGACACGCAAAGGAGCCGCACTCAGAGCTCACTCGCGCTTGCCCGGGACTTCCGGGCAATTCTTGGGAAGCGCCAGGGACTTCTGCGGGAGAGGCTTCAAGTCCCCCCGTGTGCGGACACCTGCAGTCCACACAGTCTGGTCTCTCTGCAGGGGCCCGGTGGGCCAGCTGCACGGCTCTCACACCAGCGTGGTGGAGCGTAGGGTGTCCCCACTGCAGGCCCAAGGACATGACTGCCCCCAGCCCACAGGCCAGGCTGCCCGGACACCATCCAAGCCCTGCTGGACTCGGAGGCTCTGAGCGCACGGGGTTCTGCCTGCTGGGGAAGCAGCCCTGGCCCGGCGCCCTGCTAACAGGGAGGCACAGCCACCGCTCTGGTTCTTAGGTTAGGGGTCAAGCTCAGCAGTAGTTATTACTGCACTTACGTTATTTTTTGTTCGCATATTCTGAAACAAATGATTTATTCCCGTCCTCGTGCGTAGAGTTTATGACCGTGTGAGACACGGCCAGGCCTTCAAAGTGGAGCGTCTGGGGGTGACCTGGGCAGACGCACACAATGGCTGCTGGACATGGCGGGGGCGGGGGAGGATGGAGCCTGGGGCCTGGCCGTTGGGGTGGGGTGGGGCGGACTCACAGAGGTCTGGAGGGAAGAAAGGCCCAGGAGCAGGAAGGACGGCGGAGCCGGGCTCCAGCCCAGACGCCGGCCCCATCCCTCCCCAAACCTGCCTGGTGGTGTGCGTGGAGGGGGCAGAGGCCGGGAGCTGCTCGAGGTGGCCGCTGGGCCCGAGCCCCACGGCTGGCACAGGCAGCAGCAGAGCAGGCGCCCGCGCGGGTCCGCTGTACTGAACTTAACGAGAAAGGGGAGCCTGCAAGTTTCTGAGTCGGAGGGCACGGGGGTGGAGGAGCTTGGCTGCTGTCATGACCCTGGGGGCCCTCCCACCCCACCAGGGGCTGGTGAAGGAGCCAGACTTCCTGGAGAAGCTACGGTCACAGGGGCCCGGAAACCCCCAGAGGCCAGCGAGTTTCTCCCTCAGGGTTCCGGCGACGTCGGGCCGAGGGGCCTGTGGGCCTCTCCTGGCGGAGGGCAGCCCCTCTTGGCCCCTGGGAGGCAGGAAGCCTGGGGGCCAGGATCGGCTCTGGCCTTTCTACCCTGTGGCCTCGTGCCAGGCCCAGGCCCACTCCCAGCCTCGGCGCCCTCACGCGAGGAACCAGTCAGGCCACACTCCTCACAAGCCGGGGTGCAAAGCGCAGGGCTCCACCCAGAGACTGAGGTTCAGCAGGACCGGGGCGAGGCCCGGGCGCCCTGGAAAAGCCCGGGCTCACGAGTCCAGGCTGCCCTGGGGTCGACACCCACGATCTTAACTAGCTGTGTGACCCTAGGCAAGTCCTTCCCCATTGTTTCCTCATCGGCAAAACGGGAACTTGTCACACCTCCATGGAGGGACCGCTGGGACAGTTAAGAGGCGTGTGGGAGGGACGCTGCTCTCAGGACAGCATGAAACACAACTAACGCAGGAGCGTCGCCAGTGTCGGGGCTGACAGAACCTTGTCTCAGGGCTAAGGGGCCAGCGCCTGGCACCCAGGAGCACGTGTGCTCGCGATGACAGCTTCTCCCTAGCGGCCACGGCCTCGGTGACACCTTTGTAAAAGGGAGCCCGGCCCTGACGGCCACGGTGCGGGTGAAAGGCGTCGGCCTACGGCTCCTACCTGTTGGGGTCCGCCGCCTGGAGCCCATTCTCATTGGTCACGATGACCTTGTAGCAGAGCTGGCCGCCTGGGTTGGGCTTCTTCCGTGCTTCCCGGGCCGCCTCGTCCTCACTCTCATCCTCCTCCACTTCCTGCACTTGCATTATCCCGAACATCTCCCCAGCGTCGAAAACCTGGGGGCCACAGGAGGGGGTGTTGGCAGGAGACCCCATTCCTGACCCGTTCCTTCCGGCACACCCCGGCCTCGAGGACAAACTGAGCCCCTAGGAGAAGCAGGACCTCTTTACTGCCCAGCTACCCATTTTATAGGTGGGGAGATGGGTTCCTAATCAGTGAGAATGAGGCCCTAACCTCCCCCACTATCGCTGGCACTATCGTCCAAGGCCCCTCAGCCCGTGGGACCCAAGCCTGGAGGTGGGACTGCATGCATGTGTCCCATGATATCTAGTCTGGCCTCTTGCATTATAGGGAAAATGCGGCTCAAAGGGCAGAGCGGGTGGCTCCGGTCACGCTGGAAATGACTGGAAGAGTGAGGATCCTGGTGGCTAGGGACTGCACCCCAACTTTGTTCTCACCAGCACCACCAACCCAACACCAGGGCAGCGGAGGTGACCCAGAAGGAAACAGGGGCCCAAGAGCCTCCTGACGCCACCACGCCAGCCCAGGTCTGCACAAACCATGGCCTGGGTCTAGTGTCCTGAGGTCCTGGGCCAGGATGGGACAGAAGGTAAGGGCCTTGCTCCTTGAGTTTCCCTGGCAAAGGGCAACACCAACCACATGCAGCTGGTGAAGGTGACAAGCCAGTCGGTCCCCATACAGCCACTCATGTACCTGGTACCTGCCACAAGTCGGCAAGGGGCCTTAGGGCAGATTCTGCAGCCAGGCTATGTGACCTTGAACAAGACACTGAACTACTCCGTGCCTCAGTTTCCCCATCCATACAATGGGAATACGAGAACCTACCTGAGGGGCTTGTTGGGAGGATTAAATGATTAACACACGTGAAGAGCTCAGAAGAAGCTAAGCTTGGCAAACCCTCTGTAAGCACTTGCTACCATCACGACACTTTTGAGACTAGTCTCTCACCTGGGAAGGGGGCATCAGCCACCTTCCAGCAGAGCTGAGAGCGATACGTCAACCAAACAGTACACAGAGAGTCCGTGGCATAGAGCAGGGACTCAGCGAAGGCCAGCTGCCCCTAAAACCTTTCTCACGACTCTATTAAAAACAGAAGAGAAACTCATCCCAGTAGTTGGAAATCAGCCATCTGTTCAGGCACCAGCAGCTTGGATGTGCTGCGCAGGACAGGCACTTGGGGGTGTGAGGATGAATCGCTCATGACCTTGCCCTGAGTGGCAGAGGGGCCATCTGAGAGGACCAGGTAAGCGGTGCGGGGGCCTGGAGGGCCGGATAAGACTTTACGGGGAAGCCGTCACCTGAGGTGAGCGGTGAAGGAAGGGGAAGATTTAAACGTGTGGCCATGCCGTGGTGGTGCAAGGACTCCAGGCAGAGAAGCTGGGGCGGGAAGGGCTGTGGAGCCGACCAAGTCCATCCGCAGGGGAGCTCGGGCACTTTTTGGGACGGCGCCTTTAACCCCCCCACCAGCCCCCAATCCCAGGGTGAAGCCACTACCCTCCCTCCAGTTTGGAGATGAGAAGAGAGCAGCTCAGAGGCTGGGACTCACACCTTGGGCTTCCACCCAGAACCCCGTATCCCAGCCCTCTACCCCCAAACCTGACAGGAGGGAGGGGACAGTACAGGGCGTGCCTTCGCCCAGCTGTGAAATGGGGATGACCACTCCCGCCTCACAGAGGGACTGGAGGAGGCCCTAACGAGGTAAGGAAGGGGAATGGTTTTGCAGCTGGGAAGTTCCTGCAGACAGAAAAGAGCTGAAATTTACTGTAAAACACTCCACATCCTTTCCAAGGCACCGGGGTCCCCGGCTCGCGGGGGGCTGGGGGTCCCCATTCCTGGGTCAGCAGGTGCCTGTGGCCCTCCCCCACACCTGGGCGCACAGCAGGCTCGGCAGAACAATGGCTGCAGGTCTGGGTCTGGCCGTGGTGACTCACAGCTCTGCCCATAACCCATAAGGGCAAGGGAGGGTCACGGAAAAGTACTGGCTGTCCCTCCGCAGAGCGACGGTGGCCAGGGGGCCTGCAGATCTTGCAGCCAGGATGGAGGGGACATTACACTCTGGTGGCTATGAGCTGGGCATGCCTCTCCACCCAGTCCCCCACCAAGACTGTGGAAGTCGGAGCCATGTTTCCTGGTCTTCACTTTCCAGGGGGAGACATGGACTCAGACGGGCAAGTGACTTGCCCAGGTGAGTTCACTGCCCGCAGAGGCTGGCAGGGCCGGAGCCAGGGTGTTTCCACCTCGTGCTCCTTTCACCCAGTACACGAGGACCTTTTTATCCTAACAAACCGCTGGGGTCCCCTCCTGCCCAGCACAGGCCTGGGACTAGGGTAAGTGCTCAGGAAATGCTGGCGAATTGAGGGCAAGTCATGAGGGGGAAGGGAATTCACTGTTACAAAAGGTAGGTACCAATAACACTGCACCTTTTTTTATAGCAACTACTTGTGTTTTGGGCAGGAAGGTACCTGGTCCAACCCTGATTTTAGAGGCAGAGAGACTGGCTGAAAGGGTGCAGTTTGTCCAGCAGCCTTTTCCTGGCTCCAGGGTCCCACCTCGCCACCTGCACTGCTCAGTCTGTCTCGGCCCAGGAGGCAGCCCCTGCAGGAATCTGGTTCCAGCTCAGAAGGCCCCAACAGAGCGTGAACGTGCTCTGGCTTCAACACGTGGGCAAACCACCAAAACCCAAGGCCCACCCCTCAGCCAGGACCCTGCGGAGGCCCTTTGGAGACACAGGCTAGAGCACAGGCCAGCAGAAAAGAGCCGACCCCACAAAAAGGGAGACCCTTGAAGCATGGGAGCTCTTTTCACTTTTTTTTTTTTTTTTTTTTGCGGTACGCGGGCCTATGGCTCACGGGCCCAGCCGCTCTGCGGCATGTGGGATCTTCCCGGACCGGGGCACGAACCCGTGTCCCCTGTATCGGCAGGCGGACTCTCAACCACTGCGCCACCAGGGAAGCCCTCTTTTCACTTTTGTTTAGATTCTGTCTCCACCTCCCACAGCCTGTCTTCGTTGATATGCAAAATAAAGGTGACCCGGGGCTCAAATCAAATGAAGAAACACGAAAGAACTCTGTGACCTAAACAGTTAAAGCCACACAAACTCACTGGACGTCTGTTTTCCCTGAGGCAGGCAGTGGCTGAAAGCAAGCTTCTAGTTCTGAAGTCTGGCAGACCTTGGGAGTGTCACTTCCTCTTCCTGAGCCTCAGTTTTCTGCACTGTATAAAGTGTGGGTGATGAATCTTACCACCCCCCGCCCCAGCACTGCTCTGGGCTCGGATGTGTGGAGGACGCAGCACAGGGCCTGGCACACAACGGGAGCCAAAGTTCATTTCAGTTCCAGTTCTCGCCGCGGCCCTGGCCCAGCCCCAGATGCTGGCAGGACCAGGGACACAGGTACAGGCTCTGGCCGCCACTCCTAGGCCACAAACCGCCATGGAGTTAAAGTCTAAGTCGGTCGTTAAGGCATTCGTGGCTCTTCATCCTCAAACCACCGGCCGTTTTCCCTGCATCGTCCGTTAACGCCGCCCCCCAACTCTCCGCTGCGCGTCTCACCGAAGCCCGCCCCGCCCCGGAACGCGCTCGCTCTCCTTCTCCCAGCCACCAACTCCCCCAGGCGCCCTCCCAACCTCCTCCGCACGCGTCCTCCAGGAGGCCCTCGGCCGCCCCACCCCAGCAGCTCTCGGCCAAGAGCCGGCCCGCAGACCACACCCTTCCTGGTAGAAGGGTCCAGAGCGACCCACCCCCGGCGCTCCCCGGGCTCGCGCTGACCAGGATTGGAGGATGCGCGCCTCGAGGACCCGCATCCCAGCTTCACTGGCACCTCTCAAAGGGATCCCGGGGCGCTCCGGGCGCGCCCTGCACCCCGGTTCTCCCCGGCCGGCGCGTCGCCCTCCTCGCGTCACCCCAGCCCGCACCTCGTGCTCCAGCTTGTGCAGGAGGCGGCCCCAGTACCGCTCGGGGACCCCCGACGCGCGGAGCGCCGGGCCGTGCAGCGCCGCGAACTTGGCCCGGGCCCGCGCGTCCTCCTCCGGGTCCGGGCCCAGCTCCGGGTCCGGCTCCAAGCTCGGCGCCGACTGCGGCGTCAGGACCCGGCTGCCACGCTCCAGCCTCGCGTCGGCCTGCATGTCGCCTCCACCAGCGCCAGCGCCAAGTCCAGCGCCGCCGCAGCCCGCAGGCCCGGCCCTCTCGACTCCGCCCGCCCGCCCGCCAGCCCGCCCCGCCCTCCTCTGGGCTCCCCGCCCACCACCGCCCGCAAGCCCGCCCACACTCCTGGCCTCCAGGCTCGCCGAAGGCAGCCGGGGCGCAAAGCTGAGGCGCCGGACCCGGGGAACCCAAAGGCCGGGCCTTCCGAAGGGTATGCGCGCGCCACTGCGCGTGCGTGAGCGCGCGGGGGTGGTGCGTTTGTGGCCTGGGGCGGCCGGCGTGTGCGCACGCGCGCCTGGTCGGGGCGGTGTTTTCTCTTTCAGCCCGTGGCTACCCCGGGGGATGCCGGGAGTGAGGCCTTCTAGACTCCACGCGGTCGGAACCGGAAGGGATTCCAGGGAGTGCCCAGAAGGGGAAACCGAGGCCCAGAGACACTGGTGTCCCGCACCGACCATCGGTGTCCCGCACCGACCACACCGACATCTTCCCAAGCGCAGAGTGAAGTTACAGAATTTCAAAAATCATTCTTTGATCGTCCTAGTTGTTCCAAGTTCTGTTGCTTCCATAGGGGTGCGTTTCGTTATTTTCCCATTTGCAACTTCTCAGTAATTGTAATTTGCTGGAAAGCTCAAAGACTAAAGGGTTTTTTTTGTGCTTCAGTTACTGAATATTTTGATTAAAACTTATTTATTTATTTATTTATGGCTGCATTGGGTCTTCGTTGCTGCACAAGGGCTTTCTCTAGTTGTGGTGAGCTGGGGTTACTCTTCGTTGTGGTGCACAGGCTCTAGGCACGTGGGCATCAGTAGTTGTGGCACACAGGCTCCGTAGTTGTGGCTCGCGGGCTCTAGAGCACAGGCTCAGTAGTTGTGGCGCATGGGCTTAGTTGCTCCATGGCATGTGGGAGCTTCCCGGACCAGGGCTCAAACCCGTGTCACCCTGAATTGGCAGGTGGATTCTTAACCACTGCGCCACCAGGGAAGTCCTTGATTAAACCTTTTAAGCTGAATTTGAACAAAATGCACCAATGTAGAGGACTCGTTCAGTGTGACTAGGACACTTAAGTTGTTATGCAAAAGCTCAAACTTCCAAACTCCAGTTGATGATGATGAAATAAAATTCATATTTTATGGCGAGATAAGAAAAACATAAAACTTATCTGCTTGTTTGGTTCTCCTCCCTGCTCCCCTCCCCCGCTTTTTAATTTATTTTTAAATTGTTTTACTTTTTTTTTGCCCACGCCGCATGGCATGTGGGGTCTTAGTTCCCTGACCAGGGACTGATCCCCCACCTGCTGGATTGGAAGCACGGGGTCTTAACCACTGGACCGGTCAGGGAAGTCCCTCTCCCTGCCCTTTAGTGTATATTGTGCATCCACATTTACCCGACCTCCTTGGGAGATAACCTTCTTTCTTAATCTCATCAAGGATCATTACTCTTTAGGAGATGACCTTCCTTTTTAATCTTAGAAGAAGCAGCCGTGACCCATGACCTACTACTTGTTTTGTACACGTAGATCTGGATTGTGTAAACTGTCATTTAACATATAGCCCTCTGTCTCAAAAACTTATATCCCTGTGCTTTGACCTCTAACAGGCAGGACAGTCCTTAGAGCTCTCTGAAAGACTTCCCAGGTAATAATCCTCAATTTGGCTCAAATAAAATTTTCCATTTCTTTCTTAGATCGACTGATTAATTTTTTTCATTGACATGGTGAAGAAACATGTTACAGGGAAAAACATGTTACTACCATGCTGAAGTGCTTTTTTTCCATTTAATGTCAGCTTTGTCACGAAAATTTTGCCGTTCAGTTACTCTGTGAAAAAATATTTGTAAATTTTTGACAACTATGATTTCTAATTCAGTTTTACAGCTTGTTTGGATGTAATTCTTCACTACATCCAATTCCAGGTGTATTTCTGCTTCATGGGGTTCTTTTTTTTTTTTAATGGCCGTGCAGCTCGGCACTCGGGATCTTAGTTCCCCGACCAGGGATTGAACCCAGGCCCTCAGCAGTGAAAGCACAGAGTCCTAACCACTGGACCGCCAGGGAATTCCTGAGGGGTTCTTAATTTAGTAAGAATGTTAGTCCCCCTATGCTGTGCCTGTTGAACGTTATGTTAGTGTTATCACCGCAAGGAAAAAATGTCTTTGGTGTTCAACTTATATTAGCTGAGTAGCATTCACAATGATGTTAGTTTTGCACTTTGGAGAGAATGAACTTCCAAAAGCTTAATTTTGATTCCATGAATCGGAGGCAAGAAATGGCAGCATCTAATGACTCTGATAACAATATGGCATCCACAGTGGAATAATTCCTCAGCCAGTGGAGCCAACACATTAACAGTGGAATGAGCACAAGAAAACTTGGAATTAGAAAAACGAGTGAAGCTAATGTATAAAAAGTCATTTGATCTAAATGAAGAGTCATGATTTACAGAATGAAATGTCAACCCGCTTCTGCAGCTTCACATGTTAATTCATTTTGGGGCACAGCCTTCTTAAAATAATTACTAACTTTCGAAGTCAATGTGATACTTCTGAATGAGAATTGTGTCATCTGGTTTGGTTTTCAGTTAATGTCTCTTTGGCGCCCGGGGTGAGATGTAAATGTCCACAGACATTCTGTTGAAGTTTCAGTTTCATAATCGACTCTGAAAAATGGAAATACAAAATTTAATTTTAAATTAAATGTGGACTTTAAAAAACGTTTACTGCTCCTGAAAAGGTTTATTGCACAATAAGACAAAAAATACTAGGAAACAAAATATAAATAAAAAGCTGTGGATTTATACCGTGCAAGAGGGCACAAAACCCTCTGAACAGCAAAAGTGTCCAGACTTCTCTATTCAATCTGCAGCAGGACCACTCAGCCTCTGACTCCTACATGGGACTCATGCACACAAACTCCGTAATTTCCCGGAGGCTTCATGCATCTTGGAGGCCACAGAACAGGCACAACTCAGGTGGTAGGTAGGCAGGGGCAGCAGGACCTCACGGTGAATAGTTAGTACATAATATTATATTATAACTAGGTAAGAATGACTGTGTACTTCACAGGCCTGATCACTAATAGCAACTATGTTATATCGTTTATCTTGCCTTATAGTCTGTGCCTATACAGATATATATCACACTTACAATAATTATTTTGTTATGAGCAAATATATGTTGCACTGGCTGAAAACCTATCTGTTGTCTTAGCGTCTGCATCTTCCTCGCCCTCCGTATCAGTCTGTAGTTTACCCACTCCATGGGACAGTAAATCCAACTCAAACTGGCTTAAGGAAAAAGGGTATTTATTGGCTTCCACAGAGTTATGGACTGGATGATTGTGTTCTTCCGAAATTCATATGTTGATGCCCTAACCCCCAATGTGACTGAATTTGTAAATAGGGCCTGTGAGGAGGTGATAAAAGTTAAAGGAGGCCATAAGGGTGGGGTCCTAAACCAATAAGTCTGGTGACCTTCAAAGGAGAGGAATAGATACCAGAGCATTCTCTCTCTTCACCTAGTGAGGACAGAGTGAGAAGGTGGCTATCTGCAAGCCAGGAAGAGAACCCTAACCTGCACCTTGATCTTGGACTTCCTAGTCTCCAGAAGATACATTTCTGTTGTTTAAGCTGCCCCGTCTGTGGTATTTTGTTATGGCAGCCAGAACTATCACATAACACATAGCAAAGGAGTTCAGTGGACTTCAGGTTCAACTTGATCAAGGAGCACAAACATCACCAGGATCTACGTTTTCTGTCCTTGTCTCAGCTCTGCTCTTCTATGCATTGGCTTCCCTCTCTGATAGGCTACCCTCTTGTGTGATGAAGTAGCTGCGATAGCTCCAGGCTACATCCTGCCAGGGATCCAGTCCCACTGGGAAAGGGAGCCTGAGTCTCACAGATTTTCTCTCACACTGGTCAGGTCCTGTGAATGTCTCTGACCCATCCCTTTGACAGGGCAGGCCTGTTTCTCATTCTCCTCCCCAGATGCAAACCCAATCGAATCAGATCCCTACTTGAAATCTTTTGTGATTACCCAGTGCCCAGGAATAAAAACTCAGCCCTTCATGTGACCTCAAAAGTCCTGCATGGTCCAGCTCTGCTGACCTCTTTCGCCTCCTTTCAGCACACACTCTTCTCCTCAGTTTTGAGCCCCACCTTGCTGGCCTTATTCAGCTTTAGGACTGCAATGCCTCACCATTGCCTCCAGGGTTTTCACGTGCTGTTCCTTCGGCCTGGGAGCCCTTGCCCTCTTCCAACCTTGTTAATTCCAACTCATTCTGCAGGTCTCAGCTGAAATGTTACCTCCACAGGGGGCCTCTGAATATGCAGTTTTAAAATTTATTTATTTATTTATTTGGCTGTGCTGGGTCTTGTGGCATGAGGGATCTTTGTTGCCACTTGCGGGATTTTAGTTGCAGCATGAGGGATCTTTAGTTGTGGCGTACAGGATCTAGTTTCCTGACCAGGGATTGAACCCAGGCCCCCTGCATTGGGAGTCTTAACCGCTGGACCACCAGGGAAGTTCCTGAAACAACAACAAAATTTTTTTTATTGGAGTATAGTTGATTTACAGTGTTGTGTTAGTTTCAGGTGTGCAGCAAAGTGAATCAGTTATACATATACATATATCCACTGTTTTTTAGATTCTTTCCCTATATAGGTCATTACAGAATATTGAGTAGAGTTCCCTGTGCTATACAATAGGTCCTTATTAGTTACTTATTTTATATAGAGTAGTGTGTATATGTCAATCCCAATCTCCCAATTTATTCCTCCCCCTGACTTTCCCCCCTGGTAACCGTAAGTATATTTTCTACATCTGTGACTCTATTCCTGTTTTGTAAATAAGTTCATTTGTTTCATTTTTTTAGATTCCACATATAAGCGATCCTGGGCATATATCTAGAGAAAACTATAATACAAAAAGGTACATGCACCCCAATGTTCACTGCAGCACTGTTTACAATAGCCAAGACATGGAAGCAACCTAAATGTCCATCAACAGATGAATGCATAAAGAAGATGTGGTACATATATACAATGGAATATTACTCGGCCATAAAAAAGAACAAAATAATGCCATTTGCAGCAACATGGATGGACCTAGAGATTCTCATACTGAAGTAAGTCAGACAGAGAAAGACAAATATCATATGAATATGCAATCTAAGCAACATAGAGTCACGTCTCTGCTTCACTCACCACTCCCCCCACCCCCCCACCCAGGGATAAGAAGAGAGGAAAAGAGAGCGTTTGGGGGAGAAAGAATGACCAAGGCACAAGGTGACCTTTGGTCCTGAAAGCTTCTCCTGCTAGGAGCTGTGCTGAGGGTGCTTGTAGAAAATGTGTTTTTCTTGCACCATGGAGCCTGTTCTCAACCAAAGAGGCAGTGATCTGCTTCCACGCTAGGGGAACGAGTTGGCTGGTTGCGCTGACCGCTGACCAAGAGACCGTGGGCTTGTCTCCCAATGGCATCTTCCTAAGAAAATGTGTTAAAACCATGCCTCTCCCTTTGTTATCCTTTTAAATAGTTAATGCGTACAAGATTATAGTTGAAACCCTATGTAGGTTATTAACCAACAACCCTGCTCTGCTTTCCTCCACTAATTTACCTTCTATCCCCTGGCAAGGGGAGTCATTGTACTGGATTAGAGGTTTATTATTTCCATGCTTTAAAAATTCTTTCATTACATATGATTGTGTGTTTAATTAAACAGTACACTGCTTAGTTTTGTTGGTTTTTGAGATTAAAGATATGGAGTTATGATTTATGTGATATTCTTTTTTTTTTTAAATGGTCCATACTTTTGACCAGATTTAATAGCTTTATGTATTTTTGGCTGTGTTGCGTCTTCATTGCTGCGCGCGGGCTTTCTCTAGTTGTGTCGAGCGGGGGTTACTCTTTGTTGCGGTGCGCGGGCTTCTCATTGCGGTGGCTTCTCTTGTTGCGGAGCATGGGCTCTAGGCACGCGGGCTTCGGTAGTTGTGACTCGCGGGCTCTAGAGCGCAGGCTCAGTAATTGTGGTGCACGGGCTTAGTTGCTCTGCAGCATGTGGGATCTTCCCAGACGAGGGATCGAACCCGTGTCCCCTGCATTGGCAGGCGGATTCTTAACCACTGTGCCACCAGGGAAGTCCATGGGATATTCTTTTCCATTCAGTGTTATGGTGTTTTATTTTGTTCAGACAGTTTTCACTCACAACATTTTAAATTTGTATTTATTTATTTATTTTTGGACATGCTGTGCAGCTTGAGGGATCTTAGTTCCCTGACCAGGGATCAAACCTGTGTCCTCGGCAGTGAAAGTGTGGAGTCCTAACCACCGGACCGCCAGGGAATTCCCACTCACAACATTTCTGACACCAAATGTGTGTGCTTTTTCCGCCACACCAAACATTTCTCCAACTCTTTATAATTTATAATTCAATTCAGTTCTGACACTATCTTCCTGGAGTTAGACAGGTTAAGGGCTCAGTCCCACAAGACTCCCCTGCTACAGATGCAAGTCACGTGTCCCAGGTTGTCACCTGTGCTTCTAACCAACCTGCTATAAATACAGGGGGGATCCCATGACCCCCTTCTTGGGTTCGATAATTTGCTAGGATGGTTCACAGAATTCAGGAAAGAGCTTTGCTTACTGTTACTGGTTTGTTATAAAGGATATAACTCAGGAACAGGCAGATGGACAAGATGCATAGGGCCAGGTGTAGGAGAGGAGCTTCCGAGCCCTCCTGCGTGTACCACCCTCCCGGCACCTCCTCACGTTCACCAACTAGGAAGCTCTCTGAACCTCATTGTTTGGGGGTTTTTATGGAGGTTTCATGACGTAGGCGTGATTGAATAAATCGTTGGCCATAAGTCAGGTGGTGGAGCTGCAAGTTCCAACACTCTAATTACACTGTGGTCTTTCTGGTGACCAGCCCCTCTCCTGAAGCCATCTAGGGGCCCCGAGCCCCCAGACATCTCATTAGCATACGAGAGATACAGCACTCTGGAGACTCCAAATGGAGCTCAAAGACCAAATACGTATTTCTTATTGAATCGCACCAACCTTGACAGTCCACACTTTTAAAGTATACAATTCAGTGGGTTTTAGTGTAGTCACAAGCTTGCATGGTGTGCAAACATCACCGTGGTCTGATTCCAGAACATTTCCATCACACATGGGCGTCAGCAGTCACTCCTCATCTCCCATCCCCCATCCTCCATCCCCCTCCCCCTCAGCCCTTGGAAACCACGAATCTACTTTCTGTCTCTGGATTTGTCTATTTTGGACATTCACAAAAATGGAACCATACAACACGTGGCTTTTGTGACTGGCTTCTTTCACTCAGCATAATGTTTTCAAGGTTCATTCGTATTTTAGCATGTACTTCATTTATATGGCTGAACAGTATTCCATTGTAGGGGTGTACCACATTTGGTTTGTCCATTGATAAATTGATGGGCATTTGGGCTGTTTCTACTTTTTGGCTATTATGAATAATGCTGCTATGAACATTCATGTATAAATTTTTGTGTGAATATGTGTTTTCAGTTTAACTATCTGAGGAAACACCGGCCTGTTTTTGTACAAGTTTTGTACTTTTTTTTTTTTTGCCTGCACCGAGCGGCTTGCAGGATCTCAGTTCCCCAACCAGGGATGGAACCCAGGCCACAGCAGGGAAAGTGCTGAATCCTAACCACTAGACCACCAGGGGACTCCCCAGTTTTGCACTTCTTTGGTTAAATTTATTGCTAATTATTTTATTCTTTTTAATACTATTGTAAATGGAATTTTTCTTAATTTCATTTTCAGATTATTCATTGTTGATGTGTAGAAATAGAACTGATTTTTGCATATTCATCTTATACTCTGTAATCTTGCTGATTTTATTTATTAGTTCTAACAGCTTTTTTGTGGATTCCTTAGGATTTTCTATATACAACCTCAGGCCATCTGCAAATAGAGATAGTTTTACTTCCTTTCCAACCTGGGTGCCTTTGATTTCTTTTTCTTGCCTAACTGTCCCGGCTAGAACCTCCACTGCAATGCTGGGAGCAGACATCCTGGTCTTGTACCTGAACATTATGTTTTAAACATATATCCCTATTGTTGCATGAGGTAATAATTAATTTCACTGTTATATAATATTTAATTATGTGACTACTGCAATCTTCCACTGATTGACGTTTAGGTTACCTGCAGCTTTTTGCTCTTGTAAACACGAGGATATGAATATTCTTGTATGTTTCCTGGAACACATGTGTAAGAGCTCCTCCATTTATACCTAGCAGAGTTGATCCATATCCTCTCTGACTCTTACTACTCTTATCAGACTGAATTTTTGCCAGCCTCGTGTCACAGTGGTATGACCTTGTTGTCTTCATTTATATTTCTTTTTCTTTTTTTTTTTTTTTTGCGGTACGCGGGCCTCTCACTGTTGTGGACTCTCCCGCTGCGGAGCACAGGCTGAGGACGTGCAGGCTCAGCGGCCATGGCTCATGGGCCCAGCCGCTCCGCGGCATGTGGGATCTTCCTGGACTGAAGCACGAACCCGTGTCCCCTGCATTGGCAGGCGGACTCTCAACCACTGCGCCACCAGGGAAGCCCTGTATTTCTATTTTTATTAATGAGGTTGAGTATCTTTTCAACTGCTAATTGGCCCTCCCGTTTCTTCTTTCGCGCTCTCTCTTTTTTAAAGTTGAGGTGCTGGCCTTTTCTTCTTATTGCTTGTAGCGTTTCTTTACATAATCTGGATACTAATCCTTTGTAAGCTAAACACGTTGCAAATGCCTTCTCCTGTCTGGCCTCTTCTGTATGGTATCTTTTCAAGAAGAGAACTTTCAGGACTTTCCTGGAAGTCCAGTGGTTAAGAATCCGCCTTACAATGTGGGGTCGCTGGTTCGATCCCTGGTTGGGGAACTAAGATCTCCCACACCTTGGGGCAACTAAGCCTGTGCGCCGCAACTACTGAGCCTGCATGCTGCAACTAGGGAGAAGCCCGCACACTGCAACGAAAGACCTCGTGTGCTGCAGCTAAGGCCCGACACAGCCAAAAATAAATAAATAAACATTTTTAAAAAAGGAGAGAACTTTCAAAAAACATTTTAAAATATTTATTTATTTAGGCTGCTCCCAGTCTTAGTTGCGGGATGTGGGATCTTCATGGCGGCATGCAGGATCTTTTTAGTTGCAGCATATGGGTTTCTTAGTTGTGGCATGAATGTGGGATCTAGTTCCCTGACCAGGGATTGAACCCAGGCCCCCTGCATTGGGAGCACTGAGTCTTACCTACTGGACCACCAGGGAAGTCCCAGAACTTTCTAATTGTAATGTAGTAAAACTTGTTCATCTTCTTTATTATTATTATTTTTAATACATTTATTTACTTTATTAATTTTTTTTGGCTGTGTTGGGTTTTCGTTGCTGTGCGCGGGCTGTCTCTAGTTGTGGCGAGTGGGGGCTACTCTTTGTTGCGGTGCGCGGGCTTCTCAATGCGGTGGCTTCTCTTGCTGCGGAGCACGGGCTCTAGGTGCACAGGCTTCAGTAGTTGTGGCACGCAGGCTCAGTAGTTGTGGCGCACGGGCTTAGTTGCTCCGCGGCACGTGGGATCTTCCCAGACCAGGGATAGAACCCATGTCCCCTGCATTGGCAGGCGGATTCTTAACCACCGCGCCACCAGGGAAGTCCCTATCTTTTGTTTAATTGTTGGTACTTTTAATGTCTTGTTTAAGAAATCTTTCCCTCTTAAGTTCAGAAATATATATTTTCCAGATCTACAAGTTGTCAAGTTTTCCTTTCGTATTTAAGTCTTAATGCATCTGAAATTGATTTTTTGGGGTGAGGTATGGGATAGGGACCCAATTTCTTTTTTTTTTAACATATGGATAAGCAATTTTCCCATCATTGTTTACTGAAAAGTCAACTCTTCCCCAGTGACACGTCATGTACCGCTGTCATCCCAAATGTGTGCAGGTTTCTTTCAGGCTCAGTGATCGTCAGTTGGTCCGTGTGCTCATCTCTATATGAAATTCATCCAATTTTCATTTCTCTAGATTTTAGTAGCACTTGATTTTGGCTTGGGTTAGTTCTTTCAAATTATCCTTCTTCTGCAGAAGGGTCTTGGCCATTTTTAGCCATTTGCTTTTCCATACACACTTTTGGGAAAGTTTTAAATTACAGATTCAGTCATTAGTGGTAAGATGATTCTAATTTTCTATTTCTTCTGTGTCATTTGGTTAAGTTAGGGTTTTTCTAGGAATTTATCCATGGTATCTAAATTTTCTTTTTTTAAACATTTTTTAATTAAAAAATTTTTTTGGCCTCACTGTGTGGCATGCGGCATCTTAGTTCCCCAACCAGGGATCGAACCTGCGTCCTCAGCAGTGAAAGCGCAGTGTCCTAACCCCTGGACCACCAGGGAATTTCCTTTGGTATCTAAATTTTCAATCTATTGGCAAAATATTATATATACTGACCCTCCCAGAACTGCTTTAAAATGTGAATTTCATTTGTGCAAATATATTATGTATTTAATCTCTTAATCCTAAAATGGAAAGGAAAAGGAACAGATGGCATCTACACTTTATATGCCAAGATGCTCTCTTAGAGTTTGGAGAGAGTCTGGGAGCAGCGTACTGTGGACCAGGCCAGTTCCAGACTGAGGCAGAGCTGGAATCTCCTCCCCAGTCACCACAGCTCACAGAGCAAGGCCGGAACAAGCTGGACTGTGGGCCTTCTGCTCTCTTAGAATCTGGAATTCACCTTGGATTTTGGAATCTGGAGAATAAGTAAGTCCACGCTCACCACCCCATTTCTCTTGCATTTGTGGGCTGCCCTGCTTCTCAGCTCATTTTCCAGTCCAAAGAGCCCGTATCTTTTGATCGTGTCTTCATGGGAGTTTTGGTAGAAATATCGTGTGTTGTGTGCTCAGAGGATGTTATCATTGTTTTTTCCTTAAAATTAAAAAAAAAAAACTGTGGTAAAAGATACATAATATAACATTTACTATTTAAGCCCTTTAAAAAAATACAGTTAATCAAAAGATACATGCACCCCAATATTCATTGCAGCACTATTTACAATAGCCAGGACATGGAAGCAACCTAAATGTCCATCAACAGAAGAATGGATAAAGAAGATGTGGCACATATATGCAATGGAATATTACTCAGCCATAAAAAGGAACGAAATTGTGCTATTTGCGGAGATGTGGATGGACCTGGAGACTGTCATACAGAGTGAAGTAAGTCAGAAAGAGAAAAACAAATATCATATAATATCGCTTATGTGTGGAATCTAGAAAAATGATACAGATGAACTTATTTGCAAAGCAGAAATATAGACATAGACGTAGAGAACAAACATATGGACACCAAGAGGGGAAGAGGTGGGTGGGATGAACTGGGAGATGGGGATTGACATATATACACTACTATGTATAAAATAGACAACTAATGAGAACCTACTGTATAGCGCTGGGAACTCTACTCAGTGCTCTGTGGTGACCTAAATGGGAAGGAAATCCAAAAAAGAGGGGATGTGTGTGTGCGTGTGGCTGATTCGCTTTGCTGTACAGCAGAAACTGACACAACACTGTAAAGAAATTATACTCCAATAAAAGTTAATTAAAAAAAATATAGTTGGGCTTCCCTGGTGGCGCAGTGGTTGAGAGTCCGCCTGCCGAAGCAGGGGACACGGGTTCGTGCCCCAGTCCGGGAAGATCCCACATGCCGCGGAGCGGCTGGGCCCGTGAGCCATGGCCGCTGAGCCTGCGCGTCCGGAGCCTGTGCTCCGCAACGGGAGAGGCCACAACAGTGAGAGGCCTGTGTACCGCAAAAAAAAAAAAAAAAAAAAAAAAGTATATATATATATATATATATATATATATATATATATAGTTAAGTGGCATTAACTACATTCACATTCTCGTGTAACCATCACCTCCAGCCATTTCATCTTCCCAGACTGAAACGCTGTACCCATTAGACGCCAACTCCCTGTTTCTCCTTCCTCCCCAGCCCCTGGCGACCCCCATTCTACTTTCTGCCTCTGTGGATTTGACTCCTCCAGGGACTCATATAAGTGGAATCATACGGTGTTTGTCCTTTTGTGATTGGCGTATTTCCCTCAGCGTAATGTCTTTAAAGTTCATCCATGTTGTAGCACGTGTCAGAACTTCACTCCTTTTGAAGGCTGAATCATATTCCATCGTATGGATAGACGCTGTTTTATTTATCTCTTCATCCATCGATGGACACTTGGGTCGTTTCTACTTTTTTTCTTTTTTTGCGGTACGCGGGCCTCTCGCTGTTGTGGCCTCTCCCGTTGCGGAGCACAGGTTCCGAACGCGCAGGCTCAGCGGCCATGGCTCACGGGCCCAGCCGCTCCGCGGCATGTGGGATCTTCCCGGACCGGGGCACGAACCCATGTCCCCTGCATCAGCAGGCGGACTCTCAACCACTGCACCACCAGGGAAGCCCCGTTTCTACTTTTTGACTATCGGGAATAATGCCCCTATGAACACGGGTGTACAAATATCTCTTCGAGACTGCTTTCAGTTCTTTTGGGTACGTTCCCAGAAGTTTCCTTAGGCTTTTAAATCACTTCATTAAACCAAGAAAGAAATCTGGTGTTTATTGTGTAATTTGGTATATTAATGTCATTTATAAAATTGTTCTTTCTCCTGTCGAGTGCATGGTACCAGAGGGTCTCCACATTACTGAGAACAGTGGCTATTAGCCTTTTTGTGGTTCTAGATTTCTTTGAGAATCTGATGAAAGCCATGGGCCACATTCCCAGAGAAACGCATGCATGTGTGCTCACAGGCACGTGCACGCACACACACACAGAACACTGATTATGCATCTAATTTCAGGGGTCCCAGATGCCCTGGTGCTCACTGACCGTGACCCCTGTGTAAAGGAACATCTCTCCTTTCATGATGACGGTCATGAGGAGAAATGGGATTTGAAACGCGCAAGTTTCACTTTCTGGGGGCTCATTTAGGAGCACGTTTCCTAACTTTGGGTGTCCTCCACACGCACGTCTCCAACTGCTGCTTTGTGTGCCGGAAGCTTTCTGTAGCTCCTTTACTTTCAGTCTTCAATACAGCCAGGGAATTTCTGAAAAAACGGTCTGATTCCAGTTACCTTTTCCACCGGCCTCCGCGCCCCCTACCGCCTCTGTCCTAACCACTGATGAACGAGAGGAAGGGGCAGTATTTAAGTTCACTTCCTGTTTATTATTAAAGTGATTTTTCACAAATGTTTAATTACATGCATATGTATGAACATGATGGAGAAAACAAAACTTGGAATATTTGAGGCAACTAAAATAGAAATGTGGTTACATTGATATTTGTCACCCTTGCAGGCAGAGAGATCGCCAAAGCGCCTGTACAGTACCGCCAGCGCCTTCGCAGAAGCCCAAACTGAAGGCTGCGAGGACGAGGGTCAGCTCTGCGGTCCCCCACCCAGCCCCGCACCGCCCCCAGTGGTGTTCAGACAGCCTGTTTCAGGAGCCGCATGGGCTGGGTCTGCTCACTCAGACTGTTTAAGGTTTTGAGCTCAGTGGAATAAGAAGTTTCCCTGCAGATCTACGTGGCCTCTGGACTGAAATACAAAATACCTACCAGCAGCCAGCTTTCCCTTTCCCTGCTTTTCCCCGCGCCTGTCCGCTGACGAGCTGGCAGAAGGGCAGGTAGGGGAGGGGCACTTGGCATCTTGCAGGGCTGTGCGCCGGCCCCGGCTCAAGGCACCCAGAGCCCCCCAGGGTGAGCGCCGAGCCATGGCCCGGCGTACCGGGCAGGCTCAGTTTGAATGGAAGTGACCTGTCCACCCGCGGAGAAGGCAGAAGGCCGTCTTTCTCTGAATGAGCTTTTAGCACTTGTTCCAGAGCGGGGAGGTCACTAGGTCCACACCCCCTCCTCCCTCTTGCCCTCTCCTTCATGTCCCCCCAGCCCGGGCCCTCCACTGCCAGGCTGCCCTGCTGAGTTTCCCCATCTGTAACATTCAGTGATCAGCATTTCACAGGGGGACATTTCCTACTTTGGGATTAGACGGGCTTGGGTTTGATTCCCGATTCCATGAGTTCCTAACAATTCGCCTTGGGCCTGTCGCCGGGCCTCCCAGCCTGAAGAGCACTGAGCACGTGCACATGTTATGGGGCTGAGCCCCGGGGGTTTGGCGGGGGGCGGGGGGGGGAGGGAGGCGACTCTGGCCCTTCATTGCTTCCTGTTGAGACTTGGGGGGACAGACAATTTCAGAGACTCCATCCAGGGGCTGGGAGGCCTCAGGGAAACAAAGGGTCCTGCTCTGGGGGGCCATCCGTGCAGGCTGCTAGGAGGGGGTGTGTGGCCACGCCCATGTCGCCTGGGCCCCTGCTTTCCGCCCTGGCCAGCGGGCAGGCTTTTGCTTCCAGCAATGTGTTGCTCAGCTCCTTCCCTTGGCGTTTCTCAACGGCCTGGCCCCTGAGGGTCCGTGCCAGGCAGGCCCTGGCTGGGATGGGTCTGCGGCTGCTCAAGGCCAACGTCCCATCCCGGAGGGGGCTGTGCTCCTTCTGGCTCAGCCCCTGGCAGCTCAGGCCTTCTGCACTCCTGTCTCGGCTTCTGTCCTTCCTCAGGACTCACCGCATAACGGCCCTACCTGGGCCAGTCCTTGCCCGCCTTCCCTTTTCTCTCCACCTCCACCTGGAGCCAGGTGGAATAGCCACCTTGTGTCAGCCAATCTACCACCTGCGTCCACGACACGGAAACACGAAGAAACAAGCTTTGTTGCCCGGGCAGATCTCCTGGGACCACCAGGCCCCAAAGTGTGGCGACAGCTCTGCGTTTAGTAAGTGGGACCCCCAGGGTTCCCAGCATGGGGCTGAGGGCTGACGAGGTTCAGGAAAGACCCCACCCCTGGACTCTGAGTCCCCTGATGGCGCGGCAGGTGGTTTTACTGGGGAGGGAGGGCTGGATGGTGACAGCGGGTGGCTGGCGAATTTGGATTGCGGGCTCCCTGGCACTCGAGACGGTGCGGGGCCCACGTCTGCACTGCCCCGTCCTGCTCTGCCCGGGAGACACGGGGCACGGTCTGACCACAGTGGTGGTGAGAGCCGTGGATCGGGGTGGAGCCACCGAAAGGGTGGGTAGGTTAGTGGGTATGTGGGTGGCAACTGCCGGAAACCACCCAAAGGAGCAGCAGGAAGTGTTCAAGAGAGATGAGAGCTCTTTCTGGTCCCCTCTGGATCAAAAACATCCTTTTTGAGAGCATTAAAAACCACCCCCAAAACCAAAAACCCTTCCCAGTGCCCTCCCCTGGGTAGCTATTGCTGGGGGCCGATTCCGGAGGACACACCTAATTTCTGGGGAGGACCAGGGGCTTGACGTGGAGGACAGGCCTCTTTCTGGAAACTGTGACTGGCCTTCAAGGACTGTGACCAGGGGAGGGGCAGTGTGGCCTGGACGGGGCTCCCCAGCTGACACTGCGCTACCGACCAAGTGCAGCGCCCTCCCCACTTGAGTTGGATTTTGGAAGAGAAGGTGCTGACGGCAGCATTAGTCAAGCTGGGGACCCGCCGCTGAGGACACAGGTAACGGCGGTGAGGAACTCCAGAGCGCCGAGCCCCGCTGTGGACTGTAAGATCCGCCCTGACCTGTTCACCACCCAGCCCGGGACCTCCAGGCCTCACGCCCTCAGCGCCACAGCCATTCTCAAGGGCGTGCTCATCCCTAGCGGCACGCGTGGGTCTGGGGCGAGGAGGAAACCACCTAGAGGCGACCAGGATGGGTGACGGGAGTTCGTGTGAGGATTCGCCCGTGTTCTTGGGATTCTAAATGTCTGTTAACCCTAAAGCCACAGAGCACCTGCGTGTCCCGCGGCTGGTGGCAGCAGCAGCGTGGCAGTGGGCGAGGCCGCGGCCTGTCGGAGGTCCTCGCTAGCTCCACCCCAGGCCCTGGCTCCTGGCTGAGCGGGACACGGCGCAGCCCGGTCACACTCCAGACTTTGCTTCTTTACAGAGAGACTCTGTGAGGGAGGCCACAGGGTGCAGCAGAAAGAAGACGGCACCGGAAGCCGGGCCTCCGACAGCCGGGCTGCCTCTGCCGGGGGCGGCCCCCCCCCGTCCCGGGGCCCGTTTTCCTCCCTGGGCCCCGGTGCTCAGCACAGCCTGTGCTCACGGGGCAAAGCCTTGCCTTCCGGTGGCAAGGCTCCTCAGCTCGAACTCCACGGTCACGGCCTCGGGTCAGACACAGGCCCCTTCTAAAGTTTACCACTGGGCCCCGTGACCCCAGGAAGGGGTCCCAAGGGACACTGCTTTCCACTGCATTCCACTGGAGGGCAACATGCTGGCGGAGCGTGGAGCCCAGTCCCCCAAGCGTTTGTACTCCACCACGTGTCCAGGGCCGACCTGCCTCACCCCCGGTCTTGGAGGCTCCTGGCCTTTGTAAACAGACGTGGCAAGTGCTTGGAGGAGCAGTTTAATCGGTCAGGGAAGCCAGCGACAGCTGGGAGAAGACGGGGCGATTAATATTTACAGCTGCTAAAGAGAATTCTCCTAAAGTACCCACAAATAGAAGTACGTATATCTTTATCTTTAGATTCATGTACACATAGTACTTAATTAGATGCTCTATCACGGGAAAGCAGCAATCTACGGTTTCCTCTCCCAGCACCTCTTTTCTGTCCCATCACAGAATCCTGAGAGCCCAACCGCACTCGTCCGTGTCCTGGGCCCACGGCCAGAGGAGCTGGCGGGTGTGGACGCCCTGCCAGCATCGACACTGGCTTATCATAGCCCCCAGATGAGCCTTCACCACCCCTGCTTCCACGGCCTGGCCTCCTGTCTTGGATTCTGCCTCTGAGAGCCCCCCTGAGACATGGCAGCCATGCCCCTCTCTCCCCTGAAGCACCAGGCAAAGGGCACGTGCAACCTCCAGAGGTCAGCTCTGCCCGGCACCCGCCTGGGTGGTGGCCGAGCGTCCTGGGTCCGGGTGGCGTCCGCTGGTGCCAGCTCAGGAGAGGGCGCTATTGGTGTCCTGGAAGGAGCAAGAAAGGCTGCCTTAAGCGACGTTTTCCCACGGGGGCGGCATCAGAGGAGTGCAGCCGGGCTGGGGTCTCTGCCTGCATATGTGGTCTCGCCCGCCACGGGCTGGCCAGCGATTCCTGAAGGGCAGACGCCACGGCGATTCCCAAGGCAGCGTGGAGGCCCACGGAGCCGCCTTTAGCTTCGACTGTGGAGGGGAGGAGCTCTCTCCTCCCCGGGTAGCCGGCACCCCAAGCAGGGCAGCTGCACCAGTGTTATTTGTAGGGTCGCAGGAACCGGGACACCTTGGAGCGCAGCAGTTTGATGAAGGACCGTGGGAGCATCTCCTTGGACTCCTGGGCTGTGTACTTGAAGTAGTTCTGGGGATGCGCCAACACGTCGAAGAGGGCCTTGATCAGCTTCTTGTCCTGCAAGACACGTGAGGCCAGGGTGAGGGGCCTGGGGCCAGGCTGGAGGGCCCTGGCCGCTCGCCTCTGCGATGCCCGGCGCCCTGGAGGGGCCTGAGGGTGTCTGCAGGGATGGCGGAAGGGGGAAGAGGCTGGGCTGGCTGGTGTGTTTCAGGACCCTACAGACTCTTTGCCACGAATAGCTTTTCGGTTTTAATAGCCTAATTGGTTTTTTAATAGTCTATTCGTTTTAACTCTTGGAGTTCCAGTCACATTTTATCTTAAAACGGTGCGCTGCAAAAACACAACAGCCAAACCCCCCAGGTTGAAAACCAGAGCACACGGAGTAGACAGCAAGGCTTTGGAGGCCGATAGGCCGGACTGGAAACCGCAGCTGCACCATCTCCTCCCTAGTGCCTTAGCCCTGGGAAAACGGCCCTGCTGCTCTGAACTTGAATTATTCATCTGAATGACGGGGTGATGACCCCTCCTCTTAGGGCTGGGCGGAAGAGGAAATGGAGTCTTGAGAGCCAAGGGCCTGGCCCAGGGGTGCTCGGCACAGGTGTGCCGCGAGGGTCCAGGCGGCCCACGCTCAGGCGCCGTCACTCACCAGCTGGGCACCCTCTCAGAGCCCAGCGTCATCATCTGTAAAGTGGGGCGATGCCACCTGGAGGAGAACCTCCAGTGACCGGCAGCCACCGCACCGCGTGCTTCCTGCCCCACGAGCTCATCATCTCAAGCGGCCGTCTTGGGGTGTGACTCGTCCCGGCATGTGTGAGCGGGCACACGCACGCACACGTGCACACGCGCAGACACACACACACACACACACACACACACACTCCCTCTCCCCTGTGTACACATGCACCCACGCCCTTGGAGACACTGGTGGAGTTCCTCCCATGTGCTGGGTGCAGTGCCAGGTGCCGGGGAGAGTGTTGAGGGGGCAGCCCTGTGGTTCCTTCCCCATGTGGGGGGGACGGGGCCCAAATAATCACAGGACAGACCTAAACTGCAGGCCTGACGGCCAAGAAGGGGGGCCACCTGGGGCCCTCAGAGCGCAACCTGGCTCGGGAGGTCCAGAGGATAGGACGCCTGGGCTGAGAGCAGCAGGGACGGGAGGACGTCCACTGAGGAGAGGATGGGGCGAGCGTTCCTGGGAGGCCGTGGCCAGTGAGGTGGGGAGCGGAGGCCTGAGAGCCGCCGTGGAGGCAGGTGGTAGCTGTGCCAGGCTGGGCCTCGCTGGCCAAGGCTTGGTCCTGAGAGATGGGAACACTTCTAGCTCTGAAAAGATGCTCCCAGCTGCAGGGTGGAGCTGAGGACAGAGGGCCGGGGCGAGGACGAGAGAGGGCCGGGGCAGGACAGAGTCGGAGAGGCCAGGACGACCCTCTGGTTCCCACTAAACAGACAGGTGCCTGAGGAGGGCGACGAGGGGCTTCGTGCCCCGAGACCCCCAGGTCTCATCCGGGTAGGGCAGCAGGCGGCAAACCTCTTGGCTTACAAACTGCCTACTGTGTGCAGGAGTGCTCCAGGCCTGGGCTCGGAGACTCTGTGAGCCATCCCAGTTTCTCAGACGTGAGGCGGGGCTCAGACAGCTTGCCTCAGACACCCAGCTGGGAGGTGGCAGCTGGAGCAGAAGTTAGCGAGGGACTGGCCGGCCCCGCTCTTACCCTCCACGCCACCCTCGGCTCCCGGGCTGGGCCGGGGCCAGAGCCCAAGCCGATCCCTGAGTCTGGCTCCTCATGGTGACAACCTGGGCCCTGACCCGGCCTGTGCCCGCCGTGTGACGGCCACAGCCCCCAGATGACTAGGTGGCTCTGCTTCTCAGGACGTGGGCGGGATGAGGAGGGAGTGAGTCCCAGAGGCAGGGGAGGATTCTCCTGATTTTAAGAGACCACGCTGTCGAGCTCTCCCCATTTCACAGATGAGGAAAGTGAGGCCAAGAGCTCATAAGGAACCTGCCCACGGGCACGTCAGCAGGTCCTGGGCTAGAAGGACACATGCACTGGACCAGCCCTGCCCCTGGCCGCCTGCTCCCATCACCTTCTCTTCTCCTGTTATCACTCTCCTCTCCTCACTTCTGTGCAGGGCTGGGGTTGGGGCTGGGGGCAGGGATGGCCCTGGATCATCACAGGCCACCATCGCAGGATTATATGATCCCTTCCCACAGGGACGCTCACTCACTTTCAAAATTTCCTGGTGATTCTCCGAGGCGTAGAGCCGTCCATCGCGGACGATATCTTCTATTAACTTCTGGTAGTCCTCTGCGAAGGCCGACGGTGGGGAAGGGAGGAAGGTGAGGGTAGAGGCTGAAGGCGAAAGTCCCTCCTGCCTCCTGCTCCCGTTAGCCTCGGCCCTCCCCCAGGGCTTCAGACTGCGTGCCTTTGTCTCCTCCACCCACACTGGTCTCCTCCAGGTTTGATTAGCTAGAAAACCCCTATACAACCCTCAAAACCCTGCTTGGGTAGCACCTCCCTCTGAGGCCCACAGACACCACTAATAGCTCCCTCATCTGCACCACCCTGTCCCCCTTATGGGCCTGTCTGGACCCCACAGTCCCCCATGGCTGGAGCTCCCTGAGGCCGGGGAGGTGTGATTTGTTTCGTGTCCCCAGGGCCAGCCTGGGTGCGCAGTGGGGCCACACTCACCGTCGTAGGTGACATAAGGTACTTGGAACCCTTTGCCGCTGTTGCCTTCATTGGATTTGAACTGGATCCAGAGCTTCCTGGAGCGGGAGGTGAAGGCGATGGGCCTCTCGTAGGTCTGGCAGGTCTCATAGGTGGTGATAGAGGTGGGTGAGGCTGGAGGTGGGGCAGGGGGTGGAGGCACGTCATGGTTGAGCTGCCCCAGATCCACAGCTCCTTACCCGGTCCCTGACCTCCTGCCACAGGCCTCTGGCCTCCCCACTCAGTCAGCCATCCAGCACCCACAGCACCCAGTCCCCCAAACACTCCAGCTCTCCAGTCCCCGCACTTGTTCCCTCGGCCCCAAACGCCCTTCCCGACCCTCAGCCGCAGTTCCTACTTGTCCCTCTGAGACAAGTTTCTGTGCCTCCTCCTCCAGGAAGCCTCCCTGACTGCTCCACCCCCACCCTACTCTGTCTCCTCTCTGCTCTGTGAACACTGTACTACAGCCCTTCTCTATAGGGTTGTCACTGTCTCCCTGCCAACTGCTCCTCAAGGACAGGGCTCACGCCTGCACCCAGCACAGAGCCAGGGCTTGGGTGGGGGGTCAGTCTCCTCTCCCGGTGAGCAGATGAACAAGGGTGAGCCTGCTGACCCCTGGGGTGCCTGGGGCTGTCCAAAGGGTGCCCCACTTCCTCACTGCTCCCTGAGGGAGCTTTCCTGAGGTGTCCTCGAGGTGGGAGAGGCTGGCCTCCCTAGAGCTCAGCTCTGTGGACAGACAGTGGAGGGGAAGATGTGGACTAGGGAGGCTGGTGATGGGAATGGGTGGGGGATGGTCCTGGGCTGGGCTCTGACTGGCTGTAGGACCCTGGCCGGGTACCTTGCCCTTCTTGGCCTCCCAGGCCGCCCATTCACACACTGGGGGCCATTTCCTGCTCATCAGCTGCACTGAGTGGGCGGTGCAGGCACCTGGTAACAATGCAGCACACAGTGGACAAGGCCCTACCCCCTCCCCCGTCCCCCCCACGCTCCTGCTCCTCTGGCTGGTCTCTGTGTATCAGACACATCCCAGGCCCCGGTGGGTGGACACATTTTTGTGTCTGTCTCGTTCCCCTCCTTCTTCCCTAACATTCTGACCTGGGGCTTGCTCCCTGGGGGCACTGTGGCCTTACCACAGCAGCGAGGTCCCCAGCCGAGGCACAGGCCATAAGGGGTTCTACCCAGTCCCTGGGGAGTCTCAGGGATCCCCACCTTTCTCGCTGCCGTGGCCATTTGGGCAGGCGCTCGTGCCCACCCACTGCTGAGGGGCTGGCCCATCGCTCAAAGTCTCACCCGGAGGCCCCATGGGGGTGGGGAGCGGGGAGGCTGCAGCTCACAGAGCGGGGGAGTGGCGCCCTGTGTGAGTGCACAGGCTGGCCCTTCGCCACCCCTCCAAGCACAGAGGGGGGAAGAGGCCCTGCGGGGCAGGGGGTGCTCCTGGGGGCTCACCCTGGGCGGTGTGGCGGGATGCGGGAGAAATGGGATGAGAGACAGGTTTGTGGTCGGCATCGAGACCACACCTGACCAGGTCCGGATTCCCACACTTAGGACACACCCTAAGCTCTCCGGACCTTTCCACACAGCTCTGGAAAGCCCAGCCCCTGGGGTCGGAGGTGAGTGCCCCGCGGAGCTGTGCCA
Source organism: Pseudorca crassidens (assembly GCF_039906515.1). NCBI lineage: Eukaryota > Metazoa > Chordata > Mammalia > Artiodactyla > Delphinidae > Pseudorca > Pseudorca crassidens. The sequence goes on from NC_090306.1 coordinate 100,289,835, forward strand.
CGGGGGAAGGGTGGGCGTGTGGTTGAGGCCTCCCCCCTGGACGGCACGTACCGCTCTTCCTCATGACCAGGACGTCGCCACACCCGTCCTCGATGGGCAGGAAGATCTCGGGGACCACGATGAGGATCCTGCGCTTGGGGGGCGGCGAGATGTGCCACACGCACTCGGCGTTGGCCGGGTAGTCGCCAGGGTAGTTGGGGGACTCGATGTAGCCCGTGTAGTCGCCAAGCTCGCCGCCGCAGTGCTGGTCTGTGGGCACCACGGCCCGTGCCCTGGTCAGGCCCGGCTGGCCCTCAGGGCAGGGCTGGTAGGTGCTCCGCCCCCTCTTTGGCCCCCCTCTACCCCGTCCTCCCTGCCAGCAGGCCAGGCTCCAGGCCGGTCTTCCCTCGGGGACCTCTCAGCGGGGGGCGGGTCCCCGTTCCGTGTTGGTTCTCGGAGGCCCAGCCCCGGGTGCCTCCTTCCTGGGCTGCCTCACCTGGACCTCCGCGGCCGGGCCTCGTCCTGGCCTCCTGCCTGGAGCTGCTCGCCCCCCCGGCAGGCGCGTCCATGTCCCCGCCGCTGCCAGCTCCCCGCCAGCCCGTGCTCTCCTCCGTGTCTCAGCCGAGGCCAAGTGTGCCCCAACGCCCCCTTTCTCTCCACTCACTCGTCTGTGCAACCCTTTGTTCCACATCCCCTGCGTGCCCCCCAGGTGCCAGGTGTGGCCCTCCCCAGGGAGCAGCAGGCTCAGGGACCAGCAAGAGACACGCTTCCCCACCTTTGCAAGTCTAGCTAAGCCGTGCATCCTCAAAGAGGACAAACGTGACTTTTTTATGAGCTAAACGGTTCCTAGCTTAACTGCATAAAGGAAGTTATGCAAAGAAAACTGAGTGTAAATGCTAAATACACGTAATTTTCTCGCACGTTTTCATTTAAAGATCTCCTCACGTCAAAATTTCTGGGAAACATTTCATTTTCACCTTATCATTGCAGAAGCTTCCCTCCCACTTTTCCCCCACTTTTCCTCATTAGGACGTTTAAACACTTAAAACCCTGCTGCGCCGAGCTGCCGCAGGAGGCCGTGAGCCCAGCGGGGGCAGCCCAGGCAGAGGGGACGGCGTCCACGTCGAGGATTAAATCTCCTTCACGGGCCATTAGGCTGTTCCAAACATGACCAGCAGCCCAGGAAAGGAGTCACTGGCTGGAAAGTGATTAGGGAAAGGGTAAAATACCAGAACGTATGCCCTAAAGGGCTCTGAAAAGTGAATGAGAAATCCCTAAAGACAGCACCCTCTGGGTTAGGCCCAGATGACTTGCTGGTGAGGGGCTCGGAGATCTATTTCCCAGATTGTCTTACGCTGCCACGTTTCTTTTGGCTAAAACGGGGCTTCCTACAGACACAGGGCGGCCGTCTGGTCTCCCTCTTCCTCCTGCACCCTTGGTACACCCTGACCATCCTGCGCCTTCAGAGCTGCAGGGTCTGGCGCGGGCAGCTGCCCCACAAGCCTCCTTGGCAGGGGCCCTGACTCTTCCCTCCACAGACCCAGAGCCTGGAGTGGGGCCTGGCCCGGCACTGAGGCGCAGGTGAGACACGGGAACCGATGAACGACGGCGCGATCAGGTCGCTCCGTGGAGCGCAGGGGGCTGGCCAAGCCGGCCGCACCTTCCACACCACAGGGTGTCCCACCGAGTGCATGTGCGGATGTGACGGGCCAGGGAGGAGTCACCGGCCTCCCGGTCTGTGTCACCGCGGACACGACCTGAGGTCAGGACTCACCCTGCCCTCACAGCCTGCCCCCAGCCCCCTCCCGGCACCCGCAGCTCCTCGGCCGTGGGAAAAGCAGCACCTACTTTTGCAGTGTGTGACGTTGGTGGAGCCGTCGAAGTCTGTGCTGGTGTTGCCAGGACAGGTGATGCAGTGGTTCTGGCCAAACTCGGGCTGGTAGGTGCCGACAGGGCAGCGGATGCACCGGTGGGTGGTGGTATTGTAGTGGTGGCCGGGGGAGCAGTGCACTGTGGTGGGGGGGGACCGGTGGGAAAGGGCAGGCGGCATTCTCCCCGGGACTCCCTGCCCTTGAGGGCTGACTCAGCACAGAGTTCAAGGCCCCTCCCCATTGCCCGGTAACCTTCCACCACCCGCGCCCAGTCCCTGAGTGGCCGACCCATCTGCTCCCTGCCCCTGCCCGCAACAGTGCAGGGTGTGCCGTGGACCACGGGTTCTGAGCAGCGAGCCAGGCAGACAGAGCCCTGCCCTGGGGCCAACATCGTACTCCGGCTGCGTGGGATGCCCGTCTGTCCCTCCACTGGGGATAATAAACGGAAAGTGAGATGCCGTAGGGCCGGCTGTGGAGGGAGGCGAGGGAAGGCGGCATCGAGGGGACCGACGTGGAGACCCGAGGAGTGTGGAGCTGGCCCGGAGGTGGGCCGTGTCTGTGCCAGCTGTGGCCGGAGCAGAGGTCAGGGGCCACGGTGAGCGCTGGGCTTTCCTCTGAGAGAGGAAGGCCACCTGGAGCTGCCCCGTGTCCCCGGCTGCCGCACTGGGAGTGGGCTCTGGGGGAGGGGGGAGCGGAGGCCCAGGCAGGCCAGGCCAGGGCCATCGGGGAGGGGTGGCGGTGGCCTGGGTCAGGGTCACTCTGCGTCTGTTTATTATTTTATTTTATTTTTGGCTGCGCTGCATGGCATGCAGGATCTTAGTTCCCCGACCAGGGATCGAACCCATGTCCCTGGCAGTGGGAGTGCGGAGTCTTAACCACCGGACCGCCAGGGAAGGCGCAGTCGGGCTGTTTAGAAGCTAGAGCTGCAGGGGCTGCGGACAGACTGGGTGTGAGGTGAGGGGGAGAGAGCACTTAGAGTGACGCCAAGGCTCCCGTGAGCACCTGGCAGGAAGAGCCGCCGTGCACCAGAGGGGAGCCTGGACCTGTGGAATCTGAGATGCTTGTTAGATACGATGTGGAGCTGTGACCTGGCGGGAGGGCAGAGTCCAGTTCAGGGGAGAGGCTGGACGGGGAACAAGCTGGCGGCACCCGTGCAGAGATGCTACCTAAAGCGAGCAGATGAGTTTATCCAGACTCGAGAGCAGCGCGTGCAAGGGGCCTGGGACGGCCCAGCACTTGGGGGCGGGGCTGCGGGAGGCCGAGTGGGGCCTGGGGCCCAGGCGGAGAAGCGGCAGGAAGAGCACCCCAAGGGGGCCACGTCCCAGTCTCGGGAGACGCGGACAGAACTGACTTGGGCTCCAGCAACTCAGGGACCCTGTGGGCCGCCTTGATGGGAGCAAATGCTGGGCGGGCGTAGTGCGGTGACAGTCGGACTGGCTGGCGGGGATTCGGAGAGAATGAGAGGAGAGGAAGTGGAGTCCAGACACTCCTTCTGCGAGGCTAACGGTAAAGGGGGGAAAACCCGGCAGGAGCCAGGGGGAGGTGGGCTGGAGAGCTGGGGAAGGTTCAGAGTCTGCATGTCGGGCCATCAGCGGGTGGGGAGGACTGTCCCTCTGTAGAGAGTCGAGCCTGGGGCGGCGGTGCAGCTTCGGTGGTGTGGAGGGGAGGAGGGGCCGCACTGCAGGGCCCCGGCAGCCCTGACGACCTCTGACCTCTGACCTCACCCCACTGCCCCTCCTCACCTTCCTCCCCTCCCAACCTTCCTCCCAGTGCAGCTCAAAGCCTCCCCAGTGTCTTGAGGAGCTGGCGGCTGGGGGCTCAGAGCTCCGGGCTGGAGCCTCAGCGCCTGCCTGGCTCTCTCATCCGAGCCCTCAGGCAGGCCTGTGCTGGACCCCCGCCGTCCCTGTCCTCGTGTGCAGCACAGAGCTCGTCACCAGCGTCCACTGCTTGAGGCTCCAGGCTCCTCCTCTGACCGTGGAGGTTTGCCAGGGCAGGAAATGAGGGGCATCCAGGGAAACTGACCCCGAGCGGAGGGGTGGGTGGGGAGTCCTCACCTTTGGCCTCACAGTCTTGGAAGGCGGCTGTGCCCTCGTGCTTGGTGAGCAGTCCCCCTCCGCAGGGGAAGCAGCCTGTGCGCCCAGGCTCAGGCTGGTACGTGCCCACGGGGCAGGCCTGGCAGGGCCGGAAGCCGTCGGTGGAGAAGAAGCCTGGAGAGCACTGGCCTGCAAGTCAGAGGTCACGGCTCAGGCTCTGGGGCGGGGCGCCTCGGTGCAGGCGCGGCGCTCAGCTCAGCCCTCGCCTGTCCTGGGAAAGGCACCAAGGCACCGGGGTGGCGGGTCGTGGGGGAGGAGTGCCCTGTGTGGTCTCGGTCAGGCCTGGCTTTTCTCCTCCCACCAGCTAGAAGGGCCGTGGGCTGAGAAGTGGCCTTGCTCCAGAGCTGAGAAGTGTGGACACCACATGTGGAGGTGGGAGGTCATGGAGGCCATTTATTTAGGGGGCTTTGCCCAGGGGGCGGGCCACACTGTCTTCACATGAGGACCTGGGGCTCTTAAGCTCCAGGCTGATGCTGCCTTGCCTATCTGCCTGGCTGGGCCTGAGCGGAGGGAGGGGGTTCTGTGAGGTCCCTAGGGCACAGCTGGGACAAAGGGAGGAGACAACACGTTCCAGCAAGATGTCAGGATGTAGAGGGTATTCCGGCACTGAGCAAGGCATGGGTTTAGTGCCCTGGAATTCTCTGCTCCCCCAGTGGCCTCTCTGTGCTCTCTGACAGGTACTACCTCCCCTGGGGCACAGACCACACTCTCCTGGAGGGGACAGGGGCCAGCCTGCAGGGACTCAGGGCTGGGCTCTGATCTCTTGTGTCCCCCAGAGAAGGCTGGAGGTCTCCGCCACCCTAAGGGTCCCACTCCCCAGCACACCTTTCCCCATCCATTCTCTTGGGTGAGCCCCACAATGGCCCGGGAAGGGAGGCTGATGGGGGGAAGGCTACAAGCCCATTTCACAGATGAGGTTAAGTGGGGTAAGTAAATGGAAAAGCTCTTTGCAAAGCAAATTGTGCTCGGTAAGTTGAAAAAGGGCTCTGCAAACCACCCACAGGCCAGCTGTAAAGGTCTCTGTGTAGAGCCCATTCTCCCCAAGTATCTGGCTGCACTCCACAAAGCTTCCGACAATGATGGGTGCCCCGTGACGTGTCACGTGTTTGGTCAACTATAAAGCACTACGTACCTCCGCTATAAGCTGACCTGTAAATGAGCAAGTGGTAAACTGTGAAGTCCTTTCCAACCTGCATGGTGCAGTTTTAAAGGGCACCAAGTGCAGCCCAGCGCCGGCTCACCGCCGTGCACTCTGACACATGACGCACTTTGTAAGTGCAGCTGCGTGGAAGTCCTGACAGGCTCTGGAAACGGCAAAGAGCTTTACAAGAGACCACAAGGCACCCGGGCCTTTGCCTTGGGAACCTAGGTGGAGACAGGAGGTGCCCTGTTCCCCCACCCCCGGCTGCTCTTTGCAGGGAGGGCCCCTACTCGCCTCCACACTCGGATACGTTGCGGGCACCGGCCAGGCCGAGCCCGTCGCTGCTGGGGCACGGCGTGCAGCTGAGCTGGCCGTTCCCGTCCTGGTAGGTCCCCGGCGTGCACGGCACACACTGGCCTGGCTCTCCGCTGAAGTAGGTGCCAGGCCCGCAGGTCACTGCGGAGGCAACGTGGAGAGACTGCTGGGGGCAGAGGTGGGGAGATGCAGCCAGGCGGTCTGGCCGTCTGTCTGCTGGTGCCTCAAGCCCAGGCTCTGCCCTTCCACATGGGGCCCAGCTCTCGCCCTTGTGGCTCCAGGGGCACAGAGGGGCCCAGACCCATCCCAGAGGAGCCAGGCGGTGGTCATCTGTGAGGACCCTGTCCTGGTCTCATGCGCCCTCCTGCCTGCTGCCACTCAGGGTCCCCTGCAGATCCCTCGCCTCAGCCCTCTCGTAAGTGTCTCTGCAGGGACTTTCGTCCCCTCTCTGCTCCACATGCTGCCCTCCAGCCCTGGGCCCTCGGCCTGTGTACCAACGGCCTCCTAGATGCCCCACAGTCAACTTCATCCAAACCACGCTCCCCTGCCGGCTCCCCCTTCCTTCCCCGTGAGGCGGAGTTGGCACCTGAGGACGTGGGGCTCAGGTGCAGAGGGGCTGGGGGAGCGACAGGGGCCTGGGGGCTGAGGATACAGAGATGCTGGGCTGAGGAGAGCCAGTGTGGTTGGCTGCATTGGCCACGTAAGCAAAACTGATGAGTAAGTAAGGGAACTGACGGAGAAAATAAGTTAAGGAGAAAGGGAGCTGAATGCCTCATGGGACAAGATATTTAGAAACATGGAAAAATAACATGAAAAACAAGTTAGAACGAATACTGAGGTACTGAATTGGAGGTACTGGTATGAACTCATGGTTTTATAAAACACACACACACACACACACACACACACACACACACACACACACACACACACAGAGCTACAGGAATAGCATAGGTACATAGGTCTCCAGGTAATATATGCCTACCTATACTTTCTAGTTCTGTCCAATGAGAGGGCAGTGACACTCCAGTAGCAATGAGTACCTCAGCTCTCGCTTTCTACACACTCTCCTCCTCTAAAAGGAACAGGGGTCCTTGGAGTTTTGGCTGATTCCAAGGCAGGGGAAGCACAAGCTGAGTCTGAAACATCTTTAGTGCCGGACACTCAGTGAGTGACGGAGCCGTGTCAAAGGACACAGGGGCCGAGCTGATGGGGCGCCCACTGGCTGAAGCGGGGGCCATCTGAGCACCGAACTAAGCCACGTTAGGAGTGGATTACAAGCCAGTGAGGAATCTGTGAGTCCACACTGACATAAATGCATAGGTATATAGATACATGCCAACACGTGGGAGAAGGGAAAGCTCTCTCTTGCACTAGAATGCTAATAAATGTAGGAGGGATGATAGAAGTAGAGAACACGGCTTGGCAGCAAGTGTAGAGGTGGCTAATTTGGCGGCTGTCAGCGAGTGGATGGTAGTTTGATGGGGAGCGGGGTGTCATGCACACTCCAATACATCCCCACGAAATCCTAATCGATTGCAGAGGGAAAATGGTGAATTAAGGTGGAGGAACCAGTGGTGGACCAGGGCAATACCCTGTGCCTCCTGACGGGGGCGCTGAAGAGCAGACGTGGAGCGTGGTTTTCCTGCCAAGAACGCAGGCCCTGAGTCTGGTCACCAGGAAACACCGGACGCAGCTGAGGGTCACCTTACAGAACTTAGGGCCAGCCGGGGGCAGGACAGGAGAGGCAGGGGAAGAGCCAGGAACTGCTCCAGATGAAGGATTCTGGAGACATGACCACTAAACACAACGCGGAGAGGAAAGGGATGCTGTCGGAAGAGTTGGTGGAATTTAGCAGGTGACGTAAAGGGACACAAGCGTGCCACACGCACGGGAAAGCGTGACGGCGCGAATGCTGTCAGACACCGCAGTGGGGGGATCTGCGTGAAGAAAATACGCAAGTTCTTTGTTCTGTCTGGCAGTGTTTCTGAAAGTTTGAAACTTTCAGATTAAAAATAAGTGATTAAAAATAAAAGAATGACATCCCCGAGTCCCTCCCCCTCCCCCCTTGCGGGGAAACGGCGCTGTGCCCACTCCACTGCCCCTCCCCCCACTCCTAAATCCCACCTCCTCTCCAGCGGCTCCCAGCTTGTGTCTCCGGCCCAGGCTACACTCTGTGCTCCAGATCTGTGGCTCCAACCTAGTCAGCGCCTTCACCAGGACGACTCAACGAGCGTCTCAGACTAACAAGGACAGCTGGGACCCCCGCCTCCGCCAGCCCCCTCCAAGTTTCTCCCAGATCTGAAAACAATGCCATCTCTGCCCAAGTGGCCGGAACCCTTGGAGTTGTCCTTGAAGCCTCCTCCCTCACCTCCCTCTCCAAAGCGTGCTCTCAATTTCTCTCTTCCTTGTCCGCCTCTCCTGCTGCCCCTGGTTCCAGGCTCTACCATCTCTGGCTAGGTCTCCGCTCTGCTGCCGCCCCCACTTGGCCTTCCCACGGCAGAGGGCGAATGAGGCTGCTGCCAGCCCAGCGCGGGCCAGTACTTCCCAGCGCGCCCAGGGGCCAGCAAGCCCTCATCTGGCCTGTGGATACGCTCACCCGGTGGCTGCCTGCCTTCTCTCCCACGTAACCGTCAACCCCACTAGAACCAGGACTCTGTCAAGTTCACCTCTGAGCCACCGGGGGCTGTCTCTAAACCCGTCCCCTCTGGATGGGGGCCGGTCAGGTCCCCAGCCTCGTTCACTGGACCTGGCCGCCCTGCCCACGGCCCCTGCAGTGGCCTGGCCTTCCCTGCGCCTGGCAGCACCACCCCCACCCCGCCGGGGGGCCCTCAGCCTCCCGGGCATCTTCACTCTGCTCCCCCTCTGCCCTCAGCTCCCACACGCCTCCGCTGGGAAGGCTTCTCGAGCCACACGGACTGGTCCCATGCCCCTCACACCCCTCGGCTGGGGCCTTGCTGTCCCGCCCCTCCTCAGGACCGCGGGCAGGGTCACACGTACACTCGGTCCCGGCGCCAGGGGAACGCTCTTTAATGCCAGCCGTCACGTCTAAGTGCCGCGGCGCTTCTCCCCGGCAGGCCTCCTTGTCTCCCCCTGTCCTGGCCTGACGTGTCTGTCTCCTGTGGGCTCTTTACCTGGGCCCACACGGAAGGAAGGACAGAGAAAGTCTGCAGGGAGACACTGGAGTGGCTGAGGGCAGGGACTCACCGCATTTGCCGTCCTGCAGCACCTGGCCTGTGCCACACGTCCCCTGGCCCTCCAGGGCCTTGGCCGGCCGCTGGGCCACCTCGTACTCAGTGCCTGCGACCTGGACGGAGAAGTGCTGCCGGCTGACGGACTTGCGCAGAGTCTTGACGGCGGCCTGCAGGCTCTGCTCCACTCGCCTCCGCACGCACTCGGCCTCGCAGGTGTCTGCAGGGGCGGGCGAGACCCGAGCTCACGACCCCCCGCCCCGCCGCTGCGAGCCGTCTCTCTGCCAGGCTGCCCTGCTAGGCGCTGCGCTGGGCTGCGCCTCTGCTCAGAGCCTTCCCGCAGCGGCCCCGGGCCGAGGCGCCCTTGCTGCGAATGTCTGCCAGCAGGAGACTGAGGCTCCAGGAGACCGAGGCTGCGAGAGGCATGAGCCGCTCAAGGGCCCCGCAGCAGGTCTGAGTAGAAGCCCGGCCTCTGCCACTGCAACACGTCCCCTGCCCAGGGCACAGCTCACCTCAGCTCTCATTTACAGCCCAGAGGGAACTGCTGGTGTGAAACACGAGCCAGCATCCCACAAGGCCCCTGCTGGAACCTGGCAAAGACAGGTCCTTGGCCCAACGGTCCAAGCCTGGGGAGGCTGCAGGCATGCGCCCTTCCAGGCCCTGGTGAGGGCGTGGAGCAGTGGAGAGAGGCGTGTGGCTGTCACTGCGGGCCCCAGCCCCGCTCCTCTCGCGGCCCCGGGCCTCCTCTTCCACCCTGGGCTGGGTAGCTGCTCTGAGGGCCCGGCCCTGAGCCCTGCCAGGTGCCCCGCCTGCCTGGCTGGCCTCCATCTCCGGTAGCCGTGGCTTGGGTGGGAGCCTGGCTTCATGCCCAGCAGACCTCCCAGTCCTCTGTCCTCGCTGAGGCCCTCAGCACCTCCTGCGGGGACTCCTCACCCACCTGAGGCCTCTTCCATCTTTGTCTCAACCTCGAACTCTGCAGTGATGTGGGTCACCTCCTTGGATGGGGACTTTCGGCCGCGGTGTCTCTTCTTGGAGGAGTCACACTTGAGGGTCACAAAGGTCACGTGGCAGTTTTCTGGACAAGGAAGGGGCCACTGTGGCAAAGGTGGCACGGGGCGGGGAGCACGGTCCTACCTCACCCTGCACACAGACTGCTGGTGGCCAGGGTCCCGCCCTGCCGAAGAGTTCATGTGCAGACGGGGAAACTGAGGCTGGAGAAGGCCAGGTCTCAGGAGGGGCCGGGCAGGCTGAGCCAGGCCCTGCACCCAGCCCTCCCGAGGCCATCGCACCGCCGCACGTGAGGCACTTTGCGTATCTTCCTTAGCAAAGCCGTGCGGCTCCAGCTCGGGGCCGCTCGGCCCAGGTTAGGCCTGCTGGGTGCCGAGCTTTGTCAGGTTTGAGGAGGAACCCTAAGGTGTTCGGGAATCTTCACGGAAACAGAGCGGGCATGCGTTGCTCCTGGTCCGTTCCCCCAGGCTCTCCCCCAGGCTGCAACACCCTTCTGGGCCACCCTCATTCTAGAGGGAGCCGCTGCGTGAGCCCGGGGTTCCTCCCGTTTGGACACGACCACGCTGCGCGGGAAGCCCTGGCTCTGGGGGAGCCCATTTAACCCTGAGTGAGGCGGGCCGATGGACCCCAGGGATGCTTTTCCACTCGAACGCTGGCTTTCTTCCCCAGGGACACCACCACTGTCTATGGTCCACCAGGTGTGGCTCCTGGGGCTAAGGGACCACGGTGGTGAGGACGAAGAGAGGCCCCTACCCCTGGAAACCCAGTCCCGCTGGACCCTGGGCTCCCAGCCCCTAGGCCTGGGGACCTCCCCCCGCCCCCCGTGTGGGCGGTGCCAGGGCGGCCCACTCACCCAGCAGCAGCTGCCTCAGGGCCTCCTTTGCCGGCTCCCGGCTTCGGGGCCGGAGGTGGCACTTGGCATCTCGAATCTTGAACCGGGCCTTCTGCCTGATGAGGGTGGCAGGGGCACCTGGGGAAAGTCCAAATCCCCCCAGGTGGCGGCCTCTCCCTTGGGCAGGGAGGTGGTGGGGCCGGGGGCTGCGGAGGGAGTGCCTGAGCGTGAGGGGGCTGCCAGGGGGACAAACCCACTGGGAGCCGTGGGTGGGGACCTCTGCCGCCTTGTTTCTCTCCCTGAAAAAGGTGCAAGGGTGGACGGTGGGGTCCTGCTCGCCCCAGGGGCCATCCAGCCAGCGGTCGGTGGAGGAGGAAGGGCAAGCCTCCTGCCCTCTCCCCCATCACCAGAGCTACTCTATGCGGCTGGCGCTTTCAGGAAAAGGGGCAGCACGGACGAGAGAGGGAAGCAAGGAAGGGAAGGGGATTTGCAATGATACAGATGCCAGAGCCGCTGGGTCCTTCCAAGAGCAGAGCAGACCCTTGGACCAAAGAATCCTATAGTCACAGAAGCTTAGGATTACATCATGTACGTATTAGGCACATCACTGAATCCAGCCTCTTGAATAGGAGAAGCTGCGGAAGCACAACCTCCTGCGGGCAGGGGAGCTGGCTGTGTCCCAAAGTGCGTGCGAGTGTGCGTGCCTCCAGTGTTCCTGGGGGGCGGTGGGGTGGGTGGGTGGTCTCCCAGGGGAGCTCTGACTCTGGGAGTTTTTAGAACCTTGTGGCCGCAGCAGATGTGACTCCCTTCACTGAAATGGAATCTGAGATCCATAGACCACTTTAGGGAGCACTTCAGGGTCACTAAACCACTCTGGAACCGTGGCCCTGAGCCGGAAGGGCCCTTCCGTGGTCCACTGCCCTTGGGCTGGGACTCAGCTTACAGCCTGCTTGCTTCTGGGTCCTGGCCCTGCTCTTAGCTCCCTGGCACCCTGAGCCATACTGGGCAGGCCCCAGGCCAGGAGGCCTTCCCTGGGCCATGCCCCTCTGTCTCCCCCTGGCCTGGTGCTGGACGGAAAGTCAAGGGGTTCCGCAGGTGCGTGCGGCGTGGACAGGCCAGGGACTACCTGAGCAGCTGGGCCCGGTGCTGGAGCCGGTGCTGTTGCGTTTCTGTAGCATCTTGCCCTGGAGGCCCGGGACACCGCAGCTCAGGCTGTAGCTGTCGTCTGAGTCTGTAGAGAGGCCAGGGCTGAGGTGGGCCTGGGTGCCCCCCCTTCCAGCACCCGTACATCCTGGGGGCCTCGGAGGGGTCACTGAATGCAATGAAGGTCAGGACTGACCCTCACGTCAGTCCGTTTCTGCTACACGACTACAGGCTAAGTGGCTGGGCAGGAATGCGTCCGCTGCACTTTTGAGAAGGACACTGCGGCCCCCACAGAGCCGGACAGCTGCCCAGGGTCACTCAGTGACCAGGGCTGGGGGTCCTCATTCCTAGGTTGGGCTCCTCTCCTGGAGAACAGCAGGGAGCAGAGGCTGGACCCCAGGGAAGGGAGCCCCGCCCCCACGCCATCCCGGGGACAGCCCTGGGTTACCTGGCGTGAAGAGCGTGCGGGCCAGGCAGGACAGGGAGCAGGTTTCCACACCGCCCATCGTGCCGCAGGACAGCTGGGCCTGGGGTGAGGCCTTGGCCCGAGAAAGGCACTTGCCCGTCTCTGAGGAGAAGGAAGACACGAGAGGGGCTTGAGGGGCCAGGGGTGGCTTTCTGGAGCCGGCAGGGCCCCTGAGCATGGACCAATAGGAACTCCCACCACACGTCCATCCCCTGGCCAGACCGTCTTGGTGGGAGGGGGCTGGGAGATGGTAGGGTCCACATCCGTTTGGACGTAGGGGGACGCTGGGCCCAGGGAGCGGTTTGCTCCCTTCTCCCTCCAACACCAGTCCAGGCTCTCTGTGAGAAGGTCCACTCCCTGTGCCCCGATCCCAGGGCAGGGCTGGATCCTCCAGAGCAGGTGTCCCTGCCCATCTGGGGAAAGGAATGGCTGCAAATGGCCATGGGCTTCTAGGCAGTGACCAAGCACGGGAGGGTCACCGGGAAGCCCTCTCTGGGGCAGCCCCCAGACACATCCATTCGGTGTTTGACGATGTCCAGAACTGAGCTCTTCAGAGTTTCTCATGTGGAGTCGCCCCAGGGAACAGGCTGAAACAGGGGACTTACAGCTGGAATAAGCAATTGCAGTAGGGGAACTGCCAGCCTGGATGATCTTAAACATGTGGCTGAACACTTTCAAGGAAGCGTCTTAAAAGGACACAATCTAGAAATGAAAACAAACTCATGGCCCTCCAGATGAAACATCTGGCCCCCAAACAAACTCAAGACCAAAAGGCCTTTGTTCCCAAAGGATCAAGAAACTATGAACAAAAACACCTGCAGATCATACAAACCAAAAGGGCCGCTGAAGAGCCCGTGTTCTCACTGGTTAAGAAACAGAAGGACAGCCATCCACAACCTTCCAAGGGAGACGTGAGCCCCCAGCAGTTCCCCGTACTTCCTCTGACTTCCTAGAGGGGATTGTCCGCAACTACAGATGGACAGCACAGCTTTCTTGTGCGCGCCCGGCCCTGCACGTGCCCGCACGTCCTTGTGGGGACGTGGGGTATGCAGAGCACTGATGCGTCTTTCCCGGAGCCATTTCTCAGGGCTTTGTTGACAGCGAGCACCTTCTAGGGATGAGGTAACATCTCCCTCCAGACAAGAGCAGCCTGGCTTCCGTTCACTACAAAAGCGAGGGGTGAGTTTCCCAAGCTGGGCGTCCTTCAGCCGGGATGCAAATTTCCTGTCTGCGCGTCCTCCTGGGTGGACGGGACCTGGGGGGCTGCTGGCTGTGCTGTGAGTTACGAGGCTCTTGGACTCTGACCCGGGGGTCCCACGAGTCCTGCCGGCGCCCACGGAACAGGGGCAAGCTAGCTTACTCAGCTCACATGCAGAGGAGATCTGACTCTCCGCTGTGTAAACCAGCCATCTTACCACCTTAGGACATCGAAGCCCTCAGAGAAAAGTGTAAAGTCGCCTAAAAAGCAAGAGGGAAGGCCAATCGACTGGCAGTAAGGAAAAAAAGGGGAAAAAAGTACATTTGCCTTATTGTAAGCATATCTGGTTGTGAGAGAATATGCAAGAAGATGAGAAGAAGCAAATTTGAAAAGGGTCAGGGATTTGTAAAAGGCTTGAGGGGACATGAACTTGATTTGCTTTGGTTTATTAAAACCACTCAAGTAAAAACCATAATTCAAAAGGAGTCATGTACCACAATGTTCACTGCAGCTCTATTTACAACAGCCAGGACACGGAAGCAACCTAAGCGCCCATCGACAGATGAATGGATAAAGAAGATGTGGCACATATATACAATGGAATGTTACTCAGCCATAAAAGGAAACGAAATTGAGTTATTTGTAGTGAGGTGGATGGACCTAGAGTCTGTCATCCAGAGTGAAGTAAGTCAGAAAGAGAAAAACAAATACCATATGCTAACACATATATATGGAATCTAAAAAAAAAAAAAATCGTCATGATGAACCTAGGGGCAGGACGGGAATAAAGACGCAGACTTACTAGAGAATGGACTTGAGGACACGGGGAGGGGGAAGGGTAAGCTGGGACCAAATGAGAGAGTGGCATGGACATACATACACTACCAAATGTAAAATAGATAGCTAGTGGGAAGCAGCCGCATAGCACAGGGAGATCAGCTCGGTGCTTTGTGACCACCTAGAGGGGTGGGATAGGGAGGGTGGGAGGGAGGGAGACGCAAGAGGGAAGAGATATGGGGATACATGTATATGTATAGCTGATTCACTTTGTTACAAAGCAGAAACTAACACACCATTGTAAACTAATTATACTCCAGTAAAGATGTTCAAAAAAAAGAAAGGAAAAAACCCCACTCAGGTACTGGGACTTTCTAACAACCCTCAGTTCTTTCCCGAGTTCCAGCCTGTAACGGCTCCTTTGGGATCATTATCAGAAAACAAGCCTCCCTTCTCTAGGTCAAAGGCCCTGCACGTATTGTGGGGAGGGAGCTCCTCTGCAAATGGAAGTACCAGCTAAAATACACCTACGGCGTTATTGTTAGAAGTCTCAGAAAATTCTCCTACACATGATTCAGATGACAGCCGATGGGAACCTTAATATACCTCTATTATGTACGATCAAAAAACTGAATCCCTGGGGCAAAGTTTCCACGACATCAGCAGAACGATTGGAGGAGAGCCCAGGAAGAGTCCAGACTGAATCCTCCCTGATTGCCAGAAATCATTTTTTTTTTTTGGTATCAACATGCAAAGGTTAGGCCAGGCTCTCAGGGGGCAAACTCAACAACTCGGGGAGCATCCGTGACCAAGGCTTGTCCTTCCTGCCTCAGAGCAAGCACAGCCCTGGATAAAGTCATTGAAACGTCTTCAGATCTTGTACCAGAAGCACGTTTCAATCTGAGGGTACCACATGCAGTACGATCCCTCCTGTGACCTGAAAACACCCAGGACTTTTTCTGCTTGTCAGTGAACTAATCATGGTGTCTGGCTCCTTTCTCTTTCTCATACTACCGTCGAGCAACTCTCCTACCCCTTCCTTTTTTTTTTTTTTTGGCTGCACCACGTGGCTTTTGGGGTCTTAGTTCGCGGACCAGCGATTGAACCCGGGCCACAGTCACGAAAGTGCCGAGTCCTAACCATTGGACCGCCGCGGAATCCCCTCTCCTACCCCTTCCTGAAGGAGGGACTCGTCTCTGTGTGTCTGTACTTCAGAAGTGTTCATATCCAGAACAGATCTTTTGGATGCTCTACACCAAATCCCAACTTAATATTGTTTTGTTGATGGGACTTATCTTAAAAAATGAAGAGATCCTAAAATCCATATGGAAATTCAAGGGAAGTTCGAGAACAGCTAGATCAATCTTGAAATATGAAAAACAAAGTAGGAGGACTCACATTTTATGATTTAAAAACACTATAAAGCTACAGTGGTGTATAGGTATGAGGACAAACAAATAGATCAACGGGACAGAACTGAGAGTCCGGAGACAAATCCATACATTTACGGCCAACTGATTTCAAGAGGACGTGAAGATAATTCTATGGGGAAAAAGAATGGATTTTCTTCAACAAATGATGCTGTGACACTCGAAGAACCACATGCAAAAGAATGAAGGTGGACCCCTGTCTCACACATATAAAATTAATTCAAAATGGATCAAAGACCTAAATGTAAGAGCTAAAAATATAAAGCTTTTAGAAGAAAACAGGTGTTGTCTTTGGGAACTTAGATTAGGCAATGAACAGTTTCTTAGAAGTGACATAAAAAACACAGGCAACCAAAGGAAAAAAGAGATAAACTGAACTTTACGAAAATTAAAAACTTTTGTCATTCAAAAGACACCATCAAGAAAGTGAAAAGACAGCTCACAGGATGAGAAAACAATCTTTGCAAATCTTATGTCTAATAAGGGACTTGTATCGAAAACATATAAAGAATTCTTACACCTGAATAATAAAGACAAAGAACCCAATCAAACAATGGGCAAAGGATCTGAATAGACATTTCTCCAGAGAAGACACACAAATGGCCAATAAATACATGAAAAGATACTCAACGTTATTAGCCATCAGGGAATTACAAATACAGACCACAATGAGATACCATTTTACACCCAGTGAGGTGACTATAATCAGAAAGTCAGCTAATAACAAGTGCTGGTGATGACGTGGAGAAGCTGGAGCCCTCACACACTGCTGGAGGGAGTGGAAAACCCTGCAGCCACTTTGGAAAACAGACTGGCAGTTCCTCGAAATTTAAACACAGGGTTACCATATGACCCAGCGATTCCACCCCTAGGTATATACCCAAGGAAATTGTAAACATACGTTCATACAGAAATTTGCCCATGAATATTCATAACAGCATTATTCATAATAGCCAAAAACTGGCCACTACCCAAATGTCCATCGACTGATGAGTGGATAAACAAAATGCAGTATAACCGTACAGTGGAATGTAACTCAGCAATAAAGAGGGATGAAGCACTGACACATGCTACAACGTGGGTGAACCTTGAAAACATCACGCTAAGTGAAAGGTCAGTCACAGAAGGCCACACGTCGCATTCCACTTACATGAAATGTCCGGAGTAGGCGAATTCATAAAAGACAAAAGTCGATTATGGTTGCCTAGGACTGGGGGGCTTGAGGGAAAATGGGGAGTGACTGCACGGGGTTTCTTTGGGGAGTAATGAAAATGCTCTAGAGTGGATTGTGGCTGCACAACTCTGTGATTACACTAAAATTATACTAAAACACACTGAATTGTACACTACATGGTGAATTTTGTGGCACGTGATTATATCTCAAAAAAGCTGTTAGTAAGAGCAAAAAACAAAAAGAAGACAGACAGGAGGCTTCCCTGGTGGCGCAGGGGTTTAGAATCCTCCTGCCAACGCAGGGGACACGGGTTCGAGCCCTGGTCCGGGAAGATCCCACATGCCGCGGGGCAACTAAGCCCGTGCGCCGCAACTACTGAGCCTGCGCTCTAGAGCCCGTGAGCCACAACTACTGAGCCTGTGCTCTAGAGCCTGCGAGCTACAACTACTGAAGCCGGTGTGCCTAGAGCCCGTGCTCCGCACTGCAACAAAGAGTAGCCCCCGCTCGCCGCAACTAGAGAGAAACCACACACAGCAACGAAGACCCAACGCAGCCAAAAAAAAAAAAAATAGTACTTTAAAAAAAAAAAAAAAAAGGAAGAGCGATAGTACCAGGCTGGACAGGCAAGAATCCTCCAGGCCGGAATCAAGCCCGGAGGGGCTCCAGTTGGCTCCAGGGCCGCACCCGTGGCTCTCTCTAGCATGTTAAATTGCTAAACATAAAAGGTAAACGTGCACATGAGCGGAAGCAGTCAACCTTAGAACGCTTTGAAAACAGAGAGGTTTCCTGCGCATAACGGGAGCACAGAGGCCCACAGCAGAAGAGGTGCAAGTCGGTGGCAATGTTTCCGGATCATCATGTGAAACAGGCTGCTCTGGCCCAAGTCCTGGGGCAAGGACAGAGGGGCCCAAGGGTTCCATCACACACACACACTGTTTGGCTTCCTACTCTGTAAAGAAGCGGGGGGAGCTAGTTGTAAGAGGCATGAGGACGATGCCTGGTGAAGCCAGAGCGGCCTCCTGGGACCACCAGACCACCTCACTCAGACGTTTGCTAACATCTTTCCTAAGACAACCCATCCTTGCGGGGACAAACTGGTGGTGACATTAGACAACGTTGGTGAGAAGCTTTTCCAGGGTGGCAGAGGAAATGGCCAGTTCGTGGTGTGGCTGTGACCTTCAGAATCCTGGGTAAAGGGTAAAGATGGGACATGCACTGGAACCAAGCCCTAAGGGACACTTTGAGCGCGTCCAGATGGATTTCATGGGTTATAATTACGCTCTAGTAATAGTATGTTTACTTTCTGGATGAACTGAAGCAGTCTCTTGTTGAAAAAAATAACAGCACTCATAGGAGCTAAAATATTATTAGATTTCGTGCTCCTTATTTGGGATATTTCAACTTATTTACTTAGTAACATACAGACACATTTTACTGGGAGAGTTATTCATGAATTACTCAGAAATATCACAGTCTTTATTACCCCTAATTTTTCTTAAGAAACAAAAATGAATTTTTCAGAACTTACTGTAAAGTCACCACTTAGATTTTTTATTTTATAAATTTATTTATTTTAGGCTGTGTTGGGTCCTCATTGCTGTGCACGGGCTTTCTCTAGTTGTGGCGCGGGGGGGGGGGGGCTACTGTTTGTTGCGGTGCGCGGGCTTCTCATTGCAGTGGCTTCTCTTGTTGCGGAGCATGGGCTCTAGGCACGCGGGCTTCAGTAGTTGTGGCTCACGGGCTTAGTTACTCCATGGCATGTGGGATCTTCCCGGACCAGGGCTCGAACCCGTGTCCCCTGCATGGGCAGGCGGATTCTTAATCACTGAGCCACCAGGGAAGCCCTAGAGGTCTCAAACTGAGGTTTTTCAGAGAACCCCCAAAAGCAGACAGTTCACAGAAATTGACTGTTACCCGAGATTCTCAGAACCGGCTGACGGCTACACGGAATAGAGAGCTTGTGCCTAAGACCACTGGAATAAATTCTCCTAGATGTCTGTAACCACTGATTTCCACACGCTCTTTTGCAAACCTTTGCTCTTCATTCTTCGGATCACATTTTCCCACCTTATGCATTTAAGGTTGTACACTTCTGCTTTACCCTATCATGTTTCCCTTACAAATAACTCACCTAGATCTAGGCCTTACTAGTGATAGCCACCATCCTGATTCTTTTTTTTTTTTTAAATAAATTTATTTATTTACTTTTTGGCTGCGTTGGGTCTTTGTTGCTGCACGCAGGCTTTCTCTAGTTGCGGCGAGTGGGGGCTACTCTTTGTTGCAGTGCGCGGGCTTCTCATTGCGGTGGCTTCTCTTGCTGCAGAGCACGGGCTCTAGGCACATGGGCTTCAATACTTGTGGCACTCGGGCTTCAGTAGTTGTGGCACGCAGGCTCAGTAGTTGTGGCTCGCGGGCTCTAGAGCGCAGGTTCAGTAGCTGTGGTGCACAGGTTTAGTTGCCCCGGCATGTGGGATCTTCCCGGACCAGGGCTCGAACCCATGTCCCCTGCATTGGCAGGTGGATTCTTAACCACTGCGCCACCAGGGAAGCCCCTACCATCCTGATTCTTTAAATCAGTTCTCCCAAGCTGTCGCTAGGGAAGCCAACATTTAGAAATGTTATAAAGTATGTTACACGGACGTAATTATGATCGTCTTTGTGGGCGATACATAAAGAAGGAAAATGCCCTCCCATCAGGAGAGACCGGTTCAGCTGTCTTGCAATGTATCTGACTGTTCGTCACAACACCGCCCACAGACAATATACCTACAGCTCCACTGAGGTTGACCCCGTGTCTCACATGGACATCTGATTCACGGGTGCTACCCCAGGACCTCAGCTAACTGCCCTGTGGGTCTCTGAGACTGTAACAAGTGAACGAGTCCCCAGTACCCTCAGTGAATGATGCCCTTTTCAAAGCGTCTAACGGTAGAACACTTTCTGAGGGACATAATAATACCTGGTGAAGCAGACGGTGGAGGCTCTTGGCCCCAACCAGAGGGACTGGACAGCTTTAGTGGTCATCAAACATGTGTCCCTCACTTAGGGTGATAGAGTGAATAATACAGCCTAGGGCATGGCGTGGGGGGCAGGACAAAGCGCTCTGCCTGCCTAGTGCAGGTAGTTATAGATAATAGTATGACCTTGGATCTCATGGGCAACCAGGGCAGTTTGTGGCCCTGCCGATACTTCATTTGGAACCTGGATTCACAGTACAGGTGAGGTGGAACTGTCTACTTCAAGGCTACATGAGAGAGCAACCTGCATACTGTGGACTTAGGGAGCAGGTGGGGCCGGTTTTCCTGGTCAGCCCTGGGAACCCTTAAATCATGCTTCTAGAGGGCCTTCCTTCCAGCACCTTCTAGTAATACCTGCAGTCACACTTGTCTGTCTCATCCTTCCACATCTACTGTCTAGAATATCAACTGTTTTCGCGTATAGTCCCAGCAAATGGCTCAGAGACAAAAACGGGATAAAACCTCCCCGACTGACTGTGACCTGACGGTCAGACCTCCACCGATGACCCTTCCTGGAGGCTGGTTTGGTGGCAGTGGTGAAGATCTGGACAAGCCCTGGTGGCCTCTCCTGCAGCTCTGACTGAGGAGGGACGACCGAAAAGGGGACTGAGAATTAACAAACAAACAAAGAAACATGTCCTCATATCCCTAGAGAAAGCCTGTACCCGATAGCTCTGGTCAGCAGTAAATACCAGACCTCACAGGACCCTAATGATCAGTGGACACACCTCGGAAAGCCCATCGAAGGGCGTGGGCGTGGCAAGTCAGCCAGCTCTGGGCCCGTTCACTCAGCGATCAGGCTTCTGAGGCTGGTGTGAGCCCCGTCTCCCTCAGCGCCCCGCAAAGACATGCTGCTGAGACTGACATCACCTGCCTTTAACCAGCACAACTCCACACGAGCTCTTCCCCCAAACTCTAGGCAAAACCAGCGGTTTGCTTTGCTCAACCAGACTGCCGGGGCAGCATAGCAATTCTTGCTCAAGTAAGCAATAAACTCAGCTGTCTGACCTCGGGTGACTAAGTGATGGTATCCATTCTCTGATACTTTCATTCATTCATTCAACAAATCCTTCACTGAGTGTCTATGGCTGCTGGGCCTGTTCTAGGGGCTGGGGATACAGCAGTGAACAAGACAAGCAAGGAATACCTGCTCGGGTGTGCAGAGTGTATGTTCAGCGAGGACAGACCGACAACACCCCGCGGCAGCCAGTGGCTGCGATGGGAGGAGACGAGCGTGGGACAGCCAAGAGGCGGAGGGCGCGCAGAGGGGGGCCGGCTGCTGCTCCAGGTGTGTGGTCAGGAAGCCCCCCACCCCAAGCAGACCCCTGCAGAGAGTGACGAGTCCTCTAGGCTAAGAGAAGAGCCTGAGCGTGGCTATGTTGAGGTCGGGGGGCTGCACCTGTGAGGTCAGGGAGGCTGGCACGCGGTGGGTGGGGGTGAGGGTGGAGGGCAAGCAGGCCGGGCTGTAGCAGCCTTTGGGCCATTCCAGGAACCCAGACTTTGCTTCTGCACGACGAGGACTCCCTGGAGGGCTCTGAGCCGAGAGAGATGAACTCTTAGATCTAGAAGGCTTACTCTTGAGGCCCTGGGGATGCTGGAGCACGGCGGGGCAAGGACCTGAGAGCCGTTCCTGGGACCCAGTACAGGCCCGGCACACAGCAGGTAGTCAGTATGTGTTTATGGAACCAGTGAACGTGGACCGTCCAGCACTCAGCTGAGAGGTGCCCCAAGGCCCCAGAGCCCAGCAGCAGAGGGTGCAGGAGCCCTGAGCTCTCTAGGAGGCCCGCCCCTTGCCAGGCCAGCGGCGGGTGTACAAAGACCCAGGCGCTCCCCGGTCCAGGCTCTGCTGCTGCTGCACCCCGTGTAACCACCCCTCCCCTCCCACCAGCTTCCTTGGCAGGACAAGGGGAGCTGGGGCTACTGAGGCCTCCGCGCCCTGCTGCTTCTGAGTGTCAGCTCCTCCTGAGTCCACAGCTCTGGCTGCACACGCTGACCCCCAGGTCTCCACCTCCGTGCTCCCCGTGCCCCCGCCCCAAGCCGTTTCTGCGCCTCCAAGCGTGCTCTCCCCGCTGCATCCCCTCTTCTTCTGTCAGCCCTCATTCCCATCAGCCGTATCCCAGCAGCAGAGAGCACCTGCCCGGGAGCCGCAGCCATCCAGGCACCAGGGGAGGTGCTGGCACCCAGGCCCTTCTCAGGGGTCCTCGCGATGGCTCGCCCCAGGGCACTCACCCACGCAGTCCTTCCGGTTCCAGTGGAGACGCCTCCCCGGGGGGCAGACGCATTCGTAGCTGCCCTTGGTGTTGACACAGCCCTGGTCGCAGCTCCCGTTGTTCATGCTGCACTCGTCCACATCTGGAAGCACAGGTAGGCGTAAGGGCAGGAGGGGGGGCTGGACGGTCCAGCCGAGGCCACACCCTTGGGCCTGGCAGGGCAGGACCCACCCAGGACAGGAGGGCCGAGAATCCCCTGACCCTGACGCCAGCCTGATACTGTCACTGGATGCAGACATGTGGTTGCACACGACACACACACAAGCTTGCACACACACAGGGTTCCCGCAGACACCAACACCCATCCCCCCCTCCAGGAACCGCAGTGGTTTGCTGAACTTGGGCAGCTGAGCCCAGACTTGGGGGAGGGCAGAGAAATGGCACAAAATAAAGCTGCAGTCAGGTCTTGTGGGGCCGGAATGATCAGCAATGGCCCCGGGGTCCTGAGGCCGTATCTCACTGTGGGACTTCGGACGTGCCCTTCCCAGCCAGTTTCCCTCCTGCACAACAGGCACCTGGGCACAGGAAGTCTCCCCTGAGGCCCCGCCTTCTTTTGGGCCAAAGACCTGTGTGCAGAAGCTGGTGCCCAGGTTTTTGGGAGTCCCTGCAGAAGAATCTGCAGCTCACCCCACGAGCCACGCCCCTAGCACCAGCTGTGCCTGAGCCCACCTAAACTTCACAGCTGCCCAGCAGGGGAAGTGTGGCTACCACCAGGTCAAAGGAAAGGGAGAGACACCAGGGACCTCAGGGCCATTCTTGACACCCCCGCCAGCTTCACCCCCCAAGCCTGTACATCCCCATGTCCCATCATCCGTGGCACCTAAAGGCATCTAGAGCCTTCCCTCTCTCCACATCCCTCCCCACCCTGCCCAGGCTCCAGTAGCTCTCACTCCCATGCCTGGAGCCGTGTCCCCACTGGTGCCCTGGGTCCCACTCTCCTAAACACGTGGCAGCTGGAGGGATCTCGTTACATGAACTTGAGCCCGTCACATCCCTGCATAAACCCTCCAATGGCTTCTCATCGCACTGGGAATAAAGCCACAAGTCCCCTGGGGCTCACGAAGCCCTGTGTCCCCTCTGTCTGCACCTCCCGCCGTGTGCCCCTTCCCTCATGGGACTCTAGCCCCACTGGCTGCCTCTCGGTCCCTCGGTGCTCCTCTGCCTCAGTGCTTTTGCACACGCTGACCCCTCTGGCACGCTTCCCCCACCATGACCCTAACACTCCTCCTTTAGGAGCCCCCCATTGTCCCCACCCTCTGCCCTTCTCTGTTGTTAACCCCTCCACTGGAATGAACTGTTTGTGGGATCCTCTGTGCAGCCATCCTCCCTTCCGGACTGGGGTTTCCCAGAAACTGCTGTTTCCAGGCCCGTGTCCACAGCCTGGCTGAGGCCTGGCACCCAGTGGGTGCTTGCTGCCCCTCCCCCCACCCTCCCGCCTTACCCTTGGCTGACCCCTCTGCCCACCAGTCCCTCCCAGGCCCGTCAGAGTCAAGGTCAAGGTCGGGGTGTGGGGTGCAGTGCAGGTGGCCGTGCGGCCGGGCGCGTGCCTCTGGGGGGAGGTGGCCCTGGCGGGCGAGCTGCAGACCTCCGCAGTGGGTTGTCCCATAGAGTGTGTAGCCGCGGCGGCACAGGCACTGGAAGCTGCCCGGGGAGTTGATGCAGATGTGGTCACAGGTCCGCTCGAAGGAGCACTCGTCGACGTCTGTGTGGCCACAGGGAGACAAAATGTGGGAGGAGGTTCAGGGTGTGGTGGATGGCACGGCCTGCCCCTCGCTCAGTCACTCAACAGACCTCTGTGCCCGACAGTCCTGGGGCCCCAGGCTCAGCGCACAGCCGACGCACAGCAAACGTCAGACTTCGTGTCGCTGCCCAATTTTCCATTCTGTCTCCATTAGCCTCATGTGTCTGGGTGAGAAGCTGCCTCACATCTTTTCTGGAGGTGGGCAGGGTAGAAATATTTTGAGTAGAAGGGATTATTACGAATCCCTGCCATTTTGATATCTCCCATTCCAGTGGGATTAGGGTAGGTATTTAATCCACACCTGCAGGAAACCAACGGGCTTGCCTGGGGAAGGGGCTGAACTGGGACGTGAAAACAGACCACTTGACTGCCGACCAAAGTGTGTTCCCCCATCACCCCAAGATGTCTCTGGAGAAAATGGGGAAAACAGCACAGACAGAAAGGGGGGTGGGGGTAGGGATGGTGCCACCCATGGGGAATAACAAAGTAGCCTTGACAGTATGTGACACTTGATTCTGACCACCCTGGCAGCCAGGGTAAAAAGGGAACGAGGGCGGGCCACAGACTGCCTGCTGCTGGAAAGGAGGAAATGAACTACGTGTTTGCAGGAGACCAATCTATCCTGGCCGTAAGTTCTGAGCAGGGTGGCCCCCATGGGACAGCTGATGGGGGTCCCGAGGGCAAGGCAGACACTGACCTGCCTCTCCTTGGGCACTGCGGCTGGAATCTGTTCTTTGAATACATTTGCTCACGTGCCTACAGACGCACTCATAGCATATGTGTTTGTAATAACACGAGCACGAGGAAGGAATCACTGCGAATGCTCAAAGGAAGATGTGATTCCTCCCGGGGGTGGATCTGGGAAGATCTCCTGCTGCTGTGGCACCTGGGCTAGACCCTGAAGGATGGGGCTAGCCCGGAATGCAGGAGTGAGAGTGGGGGAAGGGCACTCCGGGCAAAGGCTGGGAGGTGACAGCACTGGATCCTCAGGGATTGTGTGGAGCTCAGGGGGGCTGGGGAGGTGTCTGGGGTCCCCATCCCAAGGGCCCTGCATGCCTGCTGGAGCTGGGGACCCAGGGGCTGTGCTGGAGCAGGGGTGGGCCGGAGCCCCAGGGCCTTGCAGAGCTGAGTCAGGAAGAGGGGGGAGGAGACTCAGCCAGAGCCCGGAGCAGTCCAGCCATCGCCTCCTCCGCGGCCGCAGCTGCCCGCCCCTCTCCCAGGGCAGCTGGGGATGCAAAGCCAACGGCCCTCCCTCAGCCGTCCACAGAACGCGGCAAGGCAGACGGAGAGACAAAGCCAAAGTGCAGAGGAGCCTCGATCGGAGCCCAGACGGGTGCCGTGCTCCCAGCGGGCCCCTGTGCCCCGAGAGGAAGACAGGGCCAGGTCGCCCGAGCAGCGAGGTGGAGGCCGAGCCCAGGGAGGGGAAGCGACGGGCTCAGGTCACGTGCTGAGCCCCAGGACGGGCTGGCCCTGGACCCTCCCTTACCAGCCTCTGCTCTCGCCTTCCTCGGGGCCCTCGGGGCCTCGCGCTGCCCCAGGCCGGCCTCTGAGCACCGCTACGAGGCAGATGCTGCAACCGCAAGCCAGATGCGGCCCGGTGCAGCCTGTGGTTCCTGGGACCTCGTGGAGATGAAACGACGGACGGCAACAGGGTAACAGCGATGGAGCTGAGCCGGCCCCCCACCCCCCGGCCCCACCCTCTGCGCGTATCCCCGAAGCCGGCTCCTTCTCAATGGCCTCATCTAGCTCCACGGGGCTCCTTCTGGTTCCTCACACCCCCTCAGCCCAACAGCGCCACTTCCTGGTCGGGTTTGCCTCCCTGGCTCCTCCTGGAAGATGCCTATTCATCCTTCAAGCACTTCCCCAGCGTCCCCTCCCCCAAAGCCTTCCCTGACCCGTCTCTCCACTGCCCATCCTCTGGGCTCTCACTGCATCCAGGATGTCTGCGGGACTTGTCCCGGGCTATGATGCTTGGCTTCTGCCCAGGTCTCTCTTCCCATTACCCCTGGTCCTGGCAGGTGCCCAGGGACCCTGAGGAAGGGCTGCTGGAGCACGCCTGCCACGT
This sequence comes from Pseudorca crassidens, assembly GCF_039906515.1. Classification (NCBI taxonomy): domain Eukaryota; kingdom Metazoa; phylum Chordata; class Mammalia; order Artiodactyla; family Delphinidae; genus Pseudorca; species Pseudorca crassidens. Next base: position 100,315,546 of record NC_090306.1, read on the forward strand.
GCTACAGCTTCCACCAGGTGGCAGCATCCACCTGGCCTCTGAAGCCACTGAAGGTGGCCTGGGAGGCCCCCTCTGGAGGGAGGAGCCGGCGCCACCTGGGACACGGGCCGACCCCTCCCTGGGCCTCAGGTCCCCTCTATATCAGGGAGAGGTGGGGCTGGATGGCTTCTCAGGGCCCCTAGAATCATAAAGGACGGGAAGACAGGAGGGCAAGCGCACAGGCTAGGGACACAAAAACTACCCCCGGCCCCTCAGGCCCGGCCCGGCCGGCGGACACGCCCACCCCAGGCTCGCCTACCCTCCTGGGAGCCTGTGTGGCCTGAGAGGGGCGGGACCCCACGAGGACCAGGGCGGCTCACCTTGGCACGTCCGCTCGTCCGTCAGCAGCTTGTACCCCTTCCGGCAGCCGCACTCGAAGCTGCCCACGGTGTTGCGGCAGAAGTGGTCGCAGCCTCCGTTGTTGACCAGGCACTCGTTGATGTCTGTGGAGCCGGGCGGCAGGACGAGGCGAAGAGAGTGGGCTGGGCTGCACTGCCCGGGCCGCCTCGGGTCCCCCGGCTGAGCCCAGGAAGGGGGGCTGGCTCACAGCCGTGGGGGTGGGAGGACGGGAGACACTGCTGCCCCCAGGACCTGGCGAGCCTGGCGTTTGTGCACCGAAGGGAGGGAACTGGTGTCTGCGGTGCCGGCCAAACAACAGGGACCAGGACGCTCCCACGCCCTTTCATCCCCGGGGAGGTGCCAGGGAGGCGGGGAGGCCGGGAGCAGGGGGCTGCTTCCCGGAGGCTGTGACTCTGGGCTGGGCGAGCTACTGGACCCCTGGGGCCTCGGCTCCCTGTCTGTTAAAATAAGGATCAGAGGCGCCCCTACGTGGAAGGACGTCACGAGGATGAAATGAAATAACATCCCTAAGGCGACGGTGCTCAGCCAGGGCCCAAACAACTCTTTACAAAGTAGGTTTATTGCTCCTGCTTTACTGACGGGGAGACTGAGGCCGGGAGGGTAACTGGCTCCAGGTGCCGCGGCTGGTGGCGGGAACGGGCGCTCCTGGGCCGCCTCCCTCCCCAGCCTGGTTCCTGCCGCTCCCCCTTCCCCATGCCTGCAGGTGAATTTGAGCTGTTTCTTCACTGGGCATGTCACGAGTTGCGGCTGCACCCTGAAGGCCCCCCAGCGTGACGCCCCCAAGCACCCCACCGGTGGGCCTCGGCTTGCACACCTCTAGTGATGGGAGCTCCTTCCCTCACGAGCTCCCCCCACCCCCATGAGCTCCCTCCCACCCTCCTTGCCCTGCTTCCCTGGGCTTGTTCCCCGGGCTCCCGGTCCATCTGGCAGACTGAGCTGTCAGAGACCCTGTCCCTGAGGTACCTCTTCTCACTCTGAAGTTCCTCTTGGGCTCCGGCTCCCGGGCCCCCCACGCTGGTCACCCCCCGCCGGCCCCCCAGACCTAGCCCAGCAATTGGGAACAGAAGTAGGAGATGATGTCCAGGAAGGTGTCCCCACCCTGATTGGAGGAGGGCACAAAAGGAAGCGGTGAAAGAGGCATCCCCCCGCCCCCGGCAGAGAGAGGACTTTCTGTGCTGGTCACTGGCCACTTCTTAACAGAGCTGCTGACTCAGACTCCAGCACCCGCTGAGCCTGGCCTGTGTGTGAGGCCCGGACACCCCTGTCCCGTGTAACTGGCACGGCCAGTTGTCAAGGTCAATCTGTCTCCATTTCCCCGAGCCCCGCGGAGGAGACTTGGTCCTATTCCAAAGACTCCGGTCTCAGGCGCAGCCTCTCACCACGCTGCTCCCAGCTCTTTTCCTCAGATCGAACAGGCTGGACTTGACACCTGCTGAAAAGTCCTCTGGCAGCAGCCCCACAGAATGCTCTTCACCCCAACAAACCCCCAAACGTAAGGAGAACGGCGGGGGCGTTAAGGAGAGCAGGGCTGAGACCCCTGGGTGGGCAATGCTCGGAGCCTTTGCGAGGGGAACAGGCACAGTGAGTCGGGCAGGGGCAGACCCAGAGCTGCTTTCCTGCGGAGGCCCGGGTGGGGCTGGGCTCTGGGGAACACAGGACACTCAGGGGGTGTGCCCGCCACCTCCTTGCCCTCGGCCAGCCTCCCCGAGGTCCCTCTGCCCCAAGGACCCATTCTGTTTGCGTATGCTGACGATTTTGGTGCCAGGAAGATGGGAAGGGCGGGGAATCCGAGGTGGCCCTACTAAGGGAGGCCGCTAGGGCGTGTGTGACCCTGGCTCCGCCTCTCACGGGCTGGGCCTTCACCTCTCTGCACACAGGAGGTGCTCTACGTGTGCACCAAAATGATGGCTAAAAACACAGACCGCTCAGCACTGCGAACTCTGCCTGCGCCCCGAAGCCTGTGTTTCAGGAACAAAGCGGCCTCAGGATGAGCCCATGCCCCAGAGGAAGTAGCAGGACCCTCTGGGGGTCACGGTACCTGCTGGGCGGGCATCACCTCGTGCTGGCGACCAGGCCAAGCACTTTCTGGCAAGGTCTCGTGTGACAGTCAAAACAACCCGAGGCCAGATCTCCCACTTTCCGGGGGAGGTCACAGTTCCACGCAGGAGGCCGACTTGAGCCCAGCCCCAGGTGTCTCCAGAGACGGCCCCGTCAGTGCGGCACGCTGGCCCTGCGGCCTTCAGAGGAAGTAGACCTCGAGTGCAGCGAGGGCCTGTCCAGGACAGAGGCTGGGGCTCTCCGTCGCCCCCTCCCCCGGGGGTTACAGGAAGACAGGGGAGATTCTGGCTAAAAGCCTCTGACAGAAGAACGGAGGGCCCGCTCAGCTCCGTGACCCTGGGCAGGGCAAGGCCCCTCTCTGAGCCTCAGGCTCCCCACCTGCAAACTGGGCTAATAGCAGGCACCTGTCCAGCATCCTTCACTACGACTGAACATGCAGACGGGGCTCGCCTCCTCGGGAATGCCTCAGGCCTTCTGGAAACCCCTAATCCCATCCCCTACCCCATCTGGGCCTGTCGGCTCAGGGCTCGCCTCCTTGGGAATGCCTCAGGCCTCCTGGAACCCCCAATCCCATCCCCTACCCCATCTGGGCCTGTCGGCTCGGGGCTCGCCTCCTTGGGAGTGCCTCAGGCCTTCTGGAACCCCCTAATCCCATCCCCTACCCCATCTGGGCCTGTCGGCTCAGGGGCTGTCATGGCAGCTAGACAGGAGGTGCGAGGCGCTGTTCGCTTGAGGCCCAAGCTGGTGTAGCGGGCTGCCTGGGGGTCAGAGTCGGGGAGGCCCCGTCCCAGGCTCTAGCCTCAGCTGTAGTGAGGGGGCAGTGGGCTCGCACGGCCCCTCGGCTTTCATTCTGATGAGCCTCTGCCGCCTTTCCACCTCCCACCCTTCCAAGACCCCCCTCCTTCTCTACTGTGCTCCCACCGGGCCCCACCAGCGGCCAGCAGTCCCCTACCTGGTTACAGAGGCTCACGGTCTCCCCTCCACACCCTGGCCCAGCCCGGCGGCCCCGCCCTCCTCTTCTCTGCACGCTTGGATCCTGTCTCGGCAGCCCTCACCCCACCCTGCCTGGGGAACAAGCACCCCCTGGAAAGCCTTCCCTGACGTTCTCTCCAGAGTTAGCTGCTCCCTTGTCATGGGACCTGCCTTCAGCGGGATGACAGACGGGGCACCTGGCTCCCACCTGGAGCCCCAGGGCCCAGCATGAGGCCTGCACAGAAGGATGGGGCACTGAACGAATGGATGAATGAATGAGTGAATAAGCGAGTCGGGGGGCTGAGAGGTTAGTGGAACATTCGATGCGTCACCCAATGTTTGAACATCAGTGCGTGTTGGGGGGAAAGGTGTGGGGTGAGCTATGGGAGCACGCAGTAGGTTGGTTGCTCCTGTCCCCCTCTGCCCACCCCACTGAGGGGGCGCAGCCTGGCAACGCAGAGGCCACGTGGATGCGGGTTTTGGGCCTGTGGGAGTGGGCTGGCATCACTCTGGAGCAGCCTAGGGGGAGGGCAGGCTGCTGGGCTGGGCTGGCCGGGCACAGGGCAGGTGAGGGAAGAGGGCCAACAGGCAGGGCTGGGGGCGGTCCTCCCAGACTGGTGCTGGGAGGAGGGGCTGGTGTCCCTGAGGAAATCCAGGCTCTGGCTCAGGAAGTTGAGGCCCCAGACCTCCCTCCTCTCAGAAGGGCCAATTAGCAAGGTGCCCGCTTCCCAGTATCGAGCAGGACAGCGCCAACCAGGGAGCCCTGCGACTGGGCTGTCCACACTCTTGAGACAAAGCAAGGGCACGGGGCAGATCCTGCAGAGCCCCCCACGGCCCTGATGTTTTGGGGCAGGCCTCCACCTGCCCACGTGATCCCCGGCCATCCTGGGTTTTCAGCTCTGGATTTTCCCAGACCTCCAGCCACTGGTCTTGCTTAGCAATGACCTTCTGGCTTCCAGAAAACACTGAACCTTCAATATCCTCCTCTGGGCCCTGCCAAGACCAGGGCGTGCATGCTGACCGAGGAGCCAGCACCCCAGGGCCAGGGCCTCGGTTTGTCGGGGATCCCCAGCTGGCTTGCCCCCCACCCCGAGCCCCCGCACCCTGCCCTGTGCCCCTCCAGCCAGGCCCCGGGAAACTCAGACTGTAAGCCCAAGGCTCTAAGACTCCAAACCCGGGGGTCTCGAGGTCAACATTTGGTTTCCAGGGTTCCCTGATTTGGAGACGCTCTGATGTTCCTACTATATAGTTCTGGACCAGTCCCACGATCCTCAAATTCTACGTATAACAACATTCAGACAGCTCTTCTCCACCTCTGCTGCCACCCCGGGCCCAAACCATTGTCACCTCGAACCTGTTCTTCCCGACCCTGCCTAGAAACCCGTCCCAACAGTGGCAGGGACTGTCTCCAAACGAAAATCTGGCCTGTGCCTCCTTGCCCAAGAGTGTCTGGGGCCTGGCCGAGGCTCACAGGATGAAGGGCCAACCCCTTCTCCTGAACCTCCCCTGAACCTTCCCCAGATCTGGGCACCCTGGCTGCTTTGGGTCCTGGAACCCCAGGCCTCTGCACAGCAGTCATGTTGCCTGGATTAGAGCCTCTTCCTCCATCCTCCCCGCTCTCCTACCCCCTGCCCAGACTTTAATTTTTAAAGTCTGTCTTCTTTACTCAATAGAAGATCTCTGGGCACAAGGAATTTCTGTTTCATTCCCTGGTCTCCCCTGCACTTGCACACAGGAGGAGCCCAGAAAACCCACCTGGTGCATGCGTGAACGAAAGGACTTCCTGACTCCAGGGCAGTGGGAGTGAGGAGGGTTGGCTAAAGGCAGATGAGCAGCTCTGGGTAAAGGGTCCAGTTGTTTCAACACAGGAAACATGGTCGGAGGCTCAGACTGGCGGGCCTGGGGCTGTGTGGACAGCTCCCTTCAACATCTCCCCCTACCCCAGACTCAAGGTGGGGTGAGGATGGATGCCCCTCTCGCCAGCAAGGATGGGCAGGGGGCAGCAGTCAGCGTCCCCTTAGGTGCTCCTTGTGGGCCATGTGACTGCTGAGGCCCCTTTCCAGCCCAGACAGGTCGGCTCCCAGCGGCGAGCTCCTGGCCTCGAGTCCGGAATTAAGCCCTGCCCTACCCCTCCGGTCCTGCGTCAGCGCTGTGCCTTGGACGGGGTGTGGGTGGCCCGATTCTACCTTCTTCTGTCCTGGCTCCAAGGGCAACTGGCTGGACCTGCTGTGACATTGCTGGGCTATGAGGACGGCTGGGTCTGCGGTGGACCCTAGCCAGCCCTCCTGGCATTAAGCCCACGTGGCAAGGCCTCAGAGAGCCCCCGCCCACCCGGAACACCCCTCGCTCTAAGTGGGCTGAGCGGAGGCTACAGAAGGACTTTATTTTCAAATAAACAGGTGGGAGAATGGTTATTTCTGTCAATAATCACTAGGTTCTTCCCAGCAGAGCGGCTGCGGAGGAGAAGTCACATGCTCTCTATTTTTACAGGCTTCAGAAGCCCATCTCAGACTATTCAAAATCACCTGAGCCTCCGCTGTCAATCTTCTCACCCACTGGGCTTTGGAAGTTCTGGCTCCTTTGCCCTTCCATGCTGGCCTCCGGGCCTGCCCGCTTCCAGGCAGAGTGATGGGAGGAGGGCAGCCAGCCTGGGCAGGGATCTGAGCGCTGGTCTGGGAGTGCTGAGGGGCTGCACCTCACTCCTCGCAAGGGCTGCCTCCCGGCCCAAGGCCCGCAGGTCTTTGCCTGGGCTGGTGCCCCTGTGCTGTAGGGCTGGTGCCCCCGTGCTGTAGGGCTGGCCCCTTCAGTCCTAGGGCTCAGACAGCTCTGGCTTCCCAGCCCCTCTGCTTCCTGTTTCCTGAGGGGTCCCCAACACGGCTGAGCCCCCGCGGGCCCTCAGGAACCTCGGAGTGAGCCGGGGACAGTGGGCAGAGAAAGCTCACCCTTCTCTGGCTTCCAGCAGCCGGCAGACCGGCCCATTCCTGACCTTCCCAATCCCTATTTCTAATTTTGCATCTTTAGTCCTCCGGTTGAGATCCCCCTGCACACCTTCCCTCTTCCAGTGACGAGGACACACAGTGTCCTCAGTTTGCTAACGCCGACAAGAAGACCATCCTGGCCTGGTCTGAGCCCTGTGCCCTGCTGCCCCCAGCTCTGCAGAACGCACCCCCGCCAAGGTGAGTGAGCACAGGAACCAGCCTGGCCCTGCCCCCTGGGAGGCCACAAGGAACCTCTGCCGGCCTAGGAAGCCCAAAGAAAAGGTACCCCGTTTGTTCAACCCAGGGTGAAGCCACATTCTTCGATATCAGAGCCCCGCTTGAACCTGTCAATAAACAGTGGAACTGGGGCTCCCTTGAGCCTTGCTGGGGAGCGCTGGTGCTGACTCTCCCTCTTCTTAGCTTCTCCAACAGAAATGCACGTGGCAGCTGACCACCCTCGCCCCTGAAGCCATGTGTGGTCGCACACCCAGCCCAAGTGTGCCGCCCTGCTCCTGCCCTGCCTGCACCACCCGGGGCCCGGCGAGGGAGGTGGTGCGCACTGACCTTTGCACGTCTTCCCATCCGGCTGCAGTGTGAATCCAACCGGGCAGCTGCATCGCACGCCGGTGGCCGTGTCCTTGCACGTCCGGTCACAGCCTCCGTTATTTACTGCACACGTCTCTGAGGAGGGAAAGAGAAAAAGACACTCTCAGTCTCCTTGGACAGAAGCCACCACCTTTCCCCACCTGTGGGGGGAATCTCCTGAGACAGGAGACCTGAGTTCAAATTCTGGCTCTGGGGACTTCCCTGGCGGTCCAGTGGTTAAGACTCCGTGCTTCCAATGCAAGGGATGCGGATTCGATCCCTGGCTGGTGAACTAAGATCCCACGTACCGCGTGGTGTGGCCAAAAATAAATAAATAAATGAATGTTTCCAATGCAAATTCTGACTCTGATACACTCTAGCTGTGGGGCCTCTCTGAACCTCAGGCTCCCCATCTGTAAAATGGGAGAATGACACTGTTTCCCCTCTGATGATGATGGATGGGAAAACTGTTTGCAAACCACAGGGAGCGGTGCCAACAGGGTCGACACCACCACCAGGGCCAGTGCTGGGCTGGTATTTAACCACCCAGGGACAGATTCCTAAACCCTTGCCTTGCCTGGGCTTGGACTCCAAACCCAGACAGGCAGTTACTGGGGCTCCCAAACTCGTCTCAGCGCGGAATGGCTTGTGGCCCTGGCCGTGGAGTTGCAAGGGGAGGTTCCCAGAGCCCGCGCACCATCCATCACCTTGATGAGGCTCTCAGCCCAACATCTGTTCTCGCTGAATGATAAGCCAAAGGCGTCTGTTTTTTGTCCACTTGAAGCTAGTCTAGTGCTTTTTTTTTTCCTCTTGCAAATTCAAAGGGCTGGAGTGGCTGGGGCATAACTAAGGTCACTGAGCTCGTCGTGCGGTGAGAATGATCCTCCCCAGGCCCGGAGAGGGGCTGGCACACCTGGGTCACCGGGGCACGTGGAGGAGCCTAGTTCCCGGGCCTCTGAGCCTTTCAACCTGGGTTTCTTCCTGAGCATCTGGCGTGCTTTGGTGTTGTGGGAACTTCCCTCTCCCCTTTGCTGCTAGGAAGGGAAGCGCCAAGGGCCCCCACCTCTTATAACCTGAAATCCCCTGCCTGTCTACCGTGGCTGCCCCTGGCTGCCTGGCCCCAGCGGGTCTCTCCCCAGAACTTTCCCCCTACCCCATTTATTCTGTCTGTCCTTCTGTGGTGTCTGCATTCCTGCAAGGTGCATTCTGTTTTCTCCGGGAGTTTGGGGATGAACGCAGGAGTGATGACTAAATGAATACATACCCCAGTTGCCAGGAGTCTCTGCTGCTAATGTCTTTCCTTTGAACTTCAACTTGTAGGGGGTGGACGGAGCAGGGAGAGGAGGAAACTGGGCTTTCCCTCTGTGTGTGTGTGTGCGTGTGTGTGTGTGTGTGTGTGTGTGTGTGTGATTCTGTGGGGTGACCACGATGGCGGTTGTCCTTAACACCCTGAACTCGGGGGCTGCCTGCTGCCCGGGGCCGCTGCCCGTTTTCTCGAGGTTGAAGCCTTCACCGCGGTAGGACAAGCTGTAACCGCTACCACAAGGCCAGTCTCCTCGCCCCTGCCTCTTCCCAGGCTTTCAGCGTGTCTCCCCATACTCTAGCCCTCCAGCTTCTGTCTGCCTGCTGTGGGGCATGTTGCCCAGTGGCTGGGAGGCCTCCTGCCTGCTCATGGGTCAAGGTCAGCGCAGAGACCTCCACGAGCAGCCTCCAGACGCAGAAAGGAGGCCTCCGCCCTCCGTGTGCGCGTGCGGGCTGGCCTCCACGTGCGCGTGGGCCAAGCTCTGACCCGCACACGCCTGCGCAGGCCCTCTTGTCTCCCCCGCCGCCCGTCTACTGGGGCAGTGGAGGTGGGGAGGCCAGGGTGTGACTCTGGCTCTGTCGCTCACTGAGTGACCCAGCGAGTCCGCCCCTCGGGGCTCGACCTCAGCACCTACACCTGGCAGGTGAGGACGGCAAGCCTTCCCTCCCAGGGCTGAGGGGAGGATCAAAGACACCCCACACTCAACAGCGTCTGGCCCAGGGCCCAGCCTGGAGTAGCTGCTCAACAATGTTAGCTTCCTACCCTGAGGTTACAACCAGAGCGGGAAATCCCGCCTCCGGCCCTCAACTCCAGAGCCAAGGTACCCCCATGTGCCTTTCCAGCCTTTTACGTGGGAGAGCCCCTCTCTGGAGAGGGGGCAGAGAACCTGCCTGTTTTCCAGGTGCAGGTAGTTAAGGCTCAGGCCTTGGAGAGGCAGGGGGAAGGCCCGAGAGCAGGGGGCGGGCAGCAGAAGGTGTCGAGAGCTTGGGCTGGGGCACAGCTGGGTGGCCTTACTTGGCGACAGCGGGATGACCACTGGGTCTCTCCATGGTGGTGGAGGTGGGACGTGGCGTGGGCACCAGGGACTGTGTCCCTGAAAAATGGACCCGGCCAACCAGGCTCCAGGGGGCTTGCAGGCCCTTCCTGTCTCTGGAGGCCCTGATGGGACTCGGAATCTTGGGCCTCCCGAGCGACCGGGGCCCTGGAGACCTGCTGGCCGCACCTGCCCTCTGGGTAGGAGAAGGAGGCCGAGCTGGGGCCGGGGTCAAGCCTGGATGGTCACCCGCTCTCTGCGCCCTCAGGGCAGGTCTCTCCCCTGTAGCGAGCACCCTTTCAGTCTCCTGTGTTACCCTAGACAATGTTTGGTACAAGAGCTCTTTGGGCTCCCCTGGGTGCTGGCCAGCCCATCCCACAGGCATCGCTGCACTAGGCTCCCCCACGCTACAGCAGCTCTGTGGACGGCCCCTCGCCTCCCAGGTGCAGAACTGGTGCCGAACACTGGGAATCGGCGCAGAGCAGCGTGGCTGGTAAGGGGCAGGGCTGGTGGGACCCGGTGGGTGCACTCTAACCCACCAGCAGGCTCAGATCTCCATCCAAGCCAGCCCCAGCCAGCCCCAGCTGGGGCCCGCACGGCCAAGCGCGTACCTGGCTCTCTAGCTCCCGCCCAGTGCGCCCCGTCTGCACGAATGCTACTCCATCTGCCCCAAGGACGCTTCCCAGGATGTGCCTTCCCCCACCATGGGCCCTTTGCAGGTGGAGAAACCGAGGCTCAGAGGAGTAAAGGACCTTTTCTAGGCAGGATTAGCTACACGATTTGTGGGACCCAGTGTGAAATAAAAGTGAAGGGCCCTTGTTCAAAAATTGTTAAGAATTTTCCAACAGATAGCCGAGCACTCAGCCAACTGTGGGCCCTTCTAAGGGCAGGGCCCCGGGTGAGCGCACAGGTCACACAGCCACTGGGAGAAGCCAGTACTGGAACCCAAGACTGTGAGACTCCAAGCTGTTGAGTGAGCCAGGCTTCCGGGGGGGATCCTCGGGGGCGGCCTGCAGTGGGGCAGCAGAGCCAGTGGCCTGAGGGGGCAGCGAGGTGCGCCCACGGGCCTCCTCACCCAGCGAGAGGGGAGAACTCTCACCCACAAGGCTGGGCTGGCGAAGGGGGGAAGGCGGGGCACGGCATCGGGGGACTAAAGTGGGGAGGGGCTTGGGAGTGAGCCCCTTTTCAGCTGATGGGAAAACCCCAGATGTGTTAAAAGGCCAATCTTTAGTGTTTCCCTGGGGGAATTCTGCTTTGGGCCACGCCGGGCGGGGTTGGGGGGGAGGGGAGCGGTGGCACGGGCAGCCACTCAGCAGGACGTGCCGTGCAGCCCGGCCGGGGCTCGGACGGCAGCAGGACGCCCCTTGAGTTGGCACTGGGTGCTTGCACCACCCTAGGTCTGGGGCGAGGTCCGGCCTGAAGGACAGTCTCAGTCACAGTGTAGTGGCTGACGCAGGAGCCACAGGGGCAGAAAACACTGCTCGGAATGCTGCCCCGCAGGGTCGGGCAAGTCCCTTCACGTCTCAGAGCCTGAGCTTCTGGCCGCGTGTCGTGGAGATGGAACACCTGCCACCTGGTCCTCGCAAGGCCCAGACAAGGTGCGCGCGTGCCGGTGCTCGGTCGCGAGGCCCAGACAAGGTGCGCGCGTGACGGTGCTCGGTGAGCTGTCACAGTGGTGACCGCACGCGCACTCCTGGTGCCACCCTTAGGACCTCCGCCTGTGGAGCCTCAGTACCCAAGTCAGCCGCTGATTCACCTGACCCCTGCTCTGCGCTGGGCAGACGTGCCTCACGCCCAGTCCCTGGCCTCTGGAGGTCTCAGCCTAGCGGGGCAGCGGACGGTTCCCTCCTCTGTGCAACCAACAGTCTGGGATCGACTCCTTTGGTGCTGGGTGGCCGTGAGAGAGGAGCTGGAGATGAACCCGGCACCGACCCAGGCCTCAGGGGTTAGTGGTTTATCCCTCGGCTCACCCCCAGCGCTCAGCCCACCTGCCCCGAGCAGGGTGGCTGCCATGGCTCAGCCTCGCGCCTTTGTCACGACTCAGGAGGCCCCTCCCGAGCTCTCCTGGCGCCTGCACCCCCAGCTCCCCCAGGCCCTGGGCTTGCATCTGGGCGGTGGTCTCCCCCAGTGACTACTCGCTCTCCGGGTGACCCCAGTGCCCAGCACCCAGTGCAGGAGCGGCACGGCGAGGGGCCTGATTTCTGCTGAACCAGCAGATGAAAGAACAGGACTCTGGAGGCCCCATGAAGAATGAGAGGATGCGAGGTGACCGAGCCCCTGTCCCCTGCCGGGCCTGGTGGGGGACAGTGTCGGAGATGAACCCGACAGCACAGGGGACCATGAGTCTACCGGCAGCAGCCACAGTCACGGGCACTGGAAGGTGACGCTGAGGTGGAAGTGGGCTGGACTGAAGGGCGAGAGGGTGGGAGGGAGCTCAGGCCTCGGAGACCGTCTGCAAACAGCACGACACGCTGACCACAGGGCGCCAAGGTGAGCCGCCTGTGGTGAGACGCGGGTCCAGAGGCCCGAGGGCCACACTCAGCTCCTGACAAGCTGTGGGGCTTTGGGCAGAGGGTCTTCCACCTGCAGCTCGTCGACCGCGCAGGTTTCTGGCCCCGCCCCCAGAGGCTCTGAGCGGTGGCCCAGGTGTGGGCGCAGCGACCTGCAGAGACCCCGCGAGCCCAGGGTCTGCCCTGCCCCTTGACGTGGCACCACCCTGGTGGCGGGAGTAGCCCGAGTCCCCTGCCGAGATCTGTCAGGCCTCAGTCGGGGCTGGTCCACCGGCCTTTCTGCCGCCAAGACCACCTGCAGCCCGCTGCGAAGAGGGGTCGGCTACCAGCTCTCCTGGCCCAGCCGCGGACACCCTGACCTCTGACCCTTTCCCCTCAGTTGACTCCTGAGCCTTCTAGGATTCCCATCACTTTGGGATAAAGGCCACGCTCCCCGGCAAGGCCCTTACACAGTGGTCCCGGTCTCCCCGGCTGCCCAGTCTCTACATGCTGGCCCCCCGACCTCTGGATCACCCTGCAGCCCGTCATGAGCAGTGTCCACAGGCTTGAGTCCCTCACCGAGCCCCACAGTGAGGTCCATCTTCCTCATGGGGTCCCTCTGGAAAGTGGAGAGTCAGGCCGACAGAAGTGGCTTCCCCGGCCACCCGGCCAGCCTGCCGCGTGCCCGCACCCTGCTCCCATCCACTCTGCCTCTGGGTCCCCGCCTCTCCACGTCTGCCCAGAAGCCCCTGCTCCACCTAGGTCGCGTCCGCTTCTGAGCAACACCTGCAGGGGGCGCTCTAACCCATGGTGCTGGACAAAGCCACCCCAGAGCGTCTGGGCCTCTGAGTGGAGCTGGGCCCTGGGGTGCAGGCTGGTGGCCGCTGGGATGGTGACAGTGCGTGTGGAGGTCCTGGGCGGAGGAGGTGGCTGGGGGCAGGCGGTCGTGGAGGCCAGGACTGCAGCCCGACGAGCAGAGGCCTCCCAAGCCTGAGCGTGAGGGCAAGTAGGAAAGGAGGCCTCGCCAGGCCCCACCTGGCCCCCAGCCCCGCCCTCCGCCTGAGGCCACTTCTCAGTCCTCGAGGGGCTGGCCTGGCCTTGGAGCACGCGGCCCGGTGACTGTGAGTTCCCCTCGGCCCTGTGCTGACTGCAGCCCGGCCGCGAGGAGGTAATAGGCCAGTGGGTCCACGCCAGCCCTCGGGGCTCCACCTGCCGGGGAACTCGGTCCTGTGCAGGGCCGCTCGCTGTGGGGTCGGTTTCTGTCCGGAGAACTGTCTCCTGCAGACACCAGGGGGCTTGGGATTTCAGGGCAAGGCCTTGTCACAGGCCTGCCCGGTGAGGGCTGTTTTCACACTAGTGCTCGGAGAGCAGAACCTCCCGGACCTGAGGACGGTGCCCTGTGGTCTGCGGCGAGAGCCGCAGGGGAGAGGTGAGCTGACCCCGGGGGGAGGTTTCTTTGTACGCTCTGGGGGGATCTCGAATGGCCCAGAGGACACAGAGGTTTTACACTGGAGCAGGCGGCAGAGCAGGGCCCCGGCAGCAAACCTCACCCCTGGCCTCTGCCTCTCGCCTTTTCTGACAGGTAAGTGGACGGGGGCTGCGGGCAGCCTCTCCCGTGAGGCCATCCTCAGCCTCTCCCCTGGCCTCTGCCTCTCGCCTTTTCTGACAGTTAAGTGGACGTGCGCTGAGGGCAGCCTCTCCCGCGAGGCCATCCTCAGGAGCGCGGGCACAGCATCACAAACCCGTTCCACAGGAGGTGCAGGAGGCTTGGTGGGCAGAAGCAGCCTGAGAAAGGTCACCTGGCCGGTGACCTTTCCTTGGTGCTACGCCGCCCCTCCAGCGGTGTGTGAGCGGGGAGGTTTGGGTGTTAGACCCTCCTCCCCGGAACACCCACCAACAGCTGCCAGCACTCTCCGAGCTCTTAGCGCCAGCCCTGGGCAAAGTGCGGGGAGACAGGCCCGTCACCAGCCCCCCTGCCCTGGAGGGAGTGCGCTGCGCTGTGGGGGTAGGGCAGGATGGTGTGGGGCTGGGCCAGCCACTCACCTCCCTGGGCCTCAGTTTCCTCATCCGAAATGCTGAATGGCATCCTTGCAGGTCCTGGGAACACTGAATATGTCTAGGCACACAAGCACTTAGCCCCAAGCCTGCTCAACAGACGGGAAGCCTCGTTCCAGGTTCCTGAGGGCTGCCCCGGGGACACGGGACAGGGGGAAGGACAGGCGAGATGACAGCCTGGGGCTGAGGAAGACAGGGCCCAGCCCCCGTGCACAAACCTCCCTGCTTCCGGGTGCGGCCTTCAGCCCTGGTGTATGCCCCCCACGCCCCCCCCCGCCCCGTGACTTCTTGGGGCCAGGGCCGGGGGCAGGGCAGAGCGAAGCTGGCCCTCGGGGTCTGCATCTGCCCTTTCTTTTCACAGTTCCAGTCTGTGAGCTGGGCGGGCCTCCTGGAAGGGTCCAGATTCTGGGCACCTGGCTGGCCTCTGAGAGGTGCTTATTCACCCTTCTCGTTCTCCAGGTCCCCCTTCTGACTGCGTCAGCCCACCTACGACCTGACCAAGGTCAGGCAGGCCCTGGGCTTCCCGCCTCACTGCCTGGGCCTCGCCATCTCGAGGCTGTATTCCTTGCTGGCAGTAAAATGCTAACGGCCAGGGGAAAAATGGGATGTGACCGAGCACCTGGCGCCTGCCACACACACGGCCAGGTGCCGCATGCCAAGGCTCTCGCCAGCCTGCTTCAGAGGAGGGACCACAGCCCTCTTTCTGCAAAAGAGAAAGCCGAGGCTGAGAGACGTGAGTGCGGCGATGGGGGCGCAGAGCCCAGATCTGGCTCCAGAGCCTGGGCCAGGAGCACAAACCAGAAAGAGGAGTCACGGTTGGCGCCACTCCCATCAAGTGTCCCTGCTCTGAGGACAAACACACAGCTCTTCAAAGAAAGATACAGCCCGGCTGAGCAACCCCAAAGCGCCCCAACTTCCTTGGGACAGACCAGGAAATCCCGCCATGGAAAGCCCTGAGCTCCGGCGACGCGTCGGTCAATAGTCAGCGGCCGCCACCTGGCCTGCCCTTGGCTGGAGCCAGCTAGAGACGCCCACATGGAGGCAAGCGTGGGCTTGAGGGGCAGGCCCTACCCAGGTGGGTGGGACGGGAACCAGTGGGCAGGGGTACCGAGGCGCTTGGTCATTGTCATCTGTTTCTATACTCTGGGGCTCCTCTGAAAACTGTACGGAGAAAAAAAGAGGTGCCTTGGCCTCTTTGGGGTGCCTTCCATTCGTGGCTCTGGTGGACAATCAGTATTACCACTCCAGGGCCCCCCTGAGTGTGGCTGGGCAGGGGAGCCACGCTGACCAGCAAAAACATCAGGAAGTGGGCATGGGGAGGGGCGACCAGGCAGCCAGGGACACTGAGGTATATCCCTGAAGGGACTGGGGACCCACGTGGACCGAATCCTCAATGAAAGAGTTAAAGCAGGACAGAGGAGAGGGGGCCGGCGGACGGGGTGGGGCGGCTGGGGAACACGGTCTCGTAGGTGAGTCAGGCCCGGAAGGAGTGCGGAGGGCTCAGGTGTGTCCCAGCCCAGGCTTCCCGGTAGGTGCGCTCTGAGCCCACTGCCCACACAGCTGCAGGGACCCCTTCCACCTGCAGTCCCACCTCACAGAAGCCGCCCTCAGGGTCTCGGGGAGGGCGTGCTCACACCCACCACTCCCGGGACCCTGCCCTCGCCCCACTCTCATTTCTGGGGGCTGGGAAAGTGGCAGTCAGAAGCATGCTGTGTGTCAGCTGCCTGTGGAGGTGAAGCCTCCCACGGCTTTCACACTTGATGAGATGAGCCTACAGACTGGCTAGAATCAGAATCAAATTTCGTCTGAGGCCCAGATGGAGGCGAAAGCTCTAAGGCCTCAGGCTCGACAGGAAGCCAAGGACTTCCGGCTGGCTGCTCTGCGCCTTCTCAGGACAGGGGCTGGACTGCTCCCTCTAGCCACACTTGGTCCCCAGAGTGCCAGGGCCCAGGTGCCAGGATGCCTGGTTCTGCCCAACTCACAGGGGGGCTGTGGGTGAGTCCCATCCTCTCCGAGCCTCGGTCCGCCCACCCGGGGCCAGCCAGTGCCCTGCCTCCCCTACTCTTCTCTGACAAGCCCCGCCTGGCACCCTCCCTCTCCCCCAAGTTCGACCCCCCGACACAGCTAAGTCACCAGGTCCCACCTCCTTCCACCAGCCCATGGTGCGTGTGTGAGAGAGAGAGACTGAGGACGTGTGTGTGACTAGACTGAGGACAGGAGCTCAGAGCCTCAGCCAGGGACCCCAGCTGACCAGAGACCAGCCGCACGTGGGACCCGTTCAGTGACGGGGTGAAGTCTGACCACCCCGGTTCTTGCTGAACACGAGCTCCGTGCCTGGGCTCAGCCCTGTTGGCAGGGAGGCTGTGGCTGGAGGGGAAGGGGCCTTCCCCGGGCCGCAAGGTTCACCCGCCCTCTCCCTCCAGCTGGCCTTCCTGCTGAGCCTGACCTGGAGAACTGCCCCGTGTCGTCACCCACCTTGCCTCAGATCTACCCTTCCCATTGCCAGGCTCATCCAGGCTCCAGGCCCCGCCCTTTCTCTCCTCGCCAGACACCTGCCTGCGTGAAGAGTGAGCAGTGAGGCCCTACGCATCCCTGGGCACCTCCTCCAGGAAGCCTTCGTTCCTGCTCCGAGGCAACCAGCTTTTCCTGAGGTCCTGCTCTGCGCAAGGCCCTGCCTGCACTGTGTCCCCAGGGCCCATCAGAGCACCAGAAGCTCGTAGGTTCCCATCACCCGCTGCCAGCCACCTCTTCAGAAAGTCCTTAGTACTGACTCAGCCTTTTGTGCAGGGCAGTGGACACACCTGATTGCTGGAGCCTCTAAGCCCACCCCTTCGTGGTTTCCAGGCCAAGCCCGATGGCCCAAGTCAACGAGACAGCCTCGTACAGAGAACTTGCAGAGAGCGGGCTTCTAGCCTGAGCCTGTCCCTGTGTAACCAGAGTGAGTCCTCTGGCCTCTCTGGCCTGTAGCGCTCTCGTCTGAGAACAGGGCTACATCTGTCCTGCCCAGCACGGACCGGGGGTTCACAGAGCTGTCGGCCAGCCCACGGCTTCCTCACTGGGGGAGACCTCAAGCCTACTCCCTGGCACTCAAGGCCACATCCCTCCCTCAGCCCCACTCAGACTCCTCCCCAGATGCCTCGGCTCCTTTGAGGTCCCTACGAGGACCACAACACTGACTGACCTCTCTGGGACCTTTAGGCTCTGACCTCCACGGTCCTGTGACGCCGACACTTAAGATGGCCCACGTGGCCATGACCTCTGGGTTAAGCTCAGCTGTGCAGGGTAACTTACGTGTGACCTTGGGCAAGCCAGGGCACCCCAGTGAGCCTCAGTTTCCTCCTCCGAGATGTGAGAAATGCACCACCTGACCTCACAGCTCCCAAGGCTGGTGTGACCTAACAGGAGTGCCACAAAGAAGGTCGTGACAATCCCAGGTGACCCGATAGCTGTGCTCCAGAGGCCTGACGGCTAGTGCCACCCAGGGGCCAGCGACCCCAGAACTGGCACTGGCTGAGGGGCAGAGGAACGAGTGAATGTGGAGACAGATGGCTCTTCTGTTCTGCAGACCGAGCTCAGGTGCAGAGCAGTTCTTTTCTCCGTTTTCCTCACCCTGCCCGGGATCAGCTACACCAGCAGGCCTCCAGCCGCCCGGAGCGGCCCCAGGTGTTTCTGGGCAAGCTTCCCTAGAGTCTGCATCCAGCCCAGGGCAGGGCTCAGAGCGCAGCTGACATCACATGGACCCCCGAGGGGGGCGGGGGCCCGAGGGGGGCGGGCTGGGGAAAAGTGGGCTTGGGCTGGGGTCATTCATGGACTGGGGAGCTTTGGGGCCAGAAGGGGCTGCCAGGTGACCCTGATCGGTCCTCCCCTCTCTGGGTAGCAGATTTCCCAACTATAAAGCAAGCAGGGTGGACTGGACACCCCGAGACCCTGCTGCCCCGCATTTAGATGTAGTTTTTTTCCCCCTGCATGTGGCTCCTCTCTGGCGAGGAGACAGATAAGGACGTGCTGCCTGAACCCCTGTTCTACACTAACACCCGCTTTGCTTCTGCGTCTCAGCGTTGCTTTGCTGACCCTGGAACCCTAACTGCACATGTGGGCATTACTGCGAGTAGAGGGGGTTTACAGAGCACATGTCCTTACACGCAGAAGCCACGAGACACTGCCTCTGGATTCTTTGCTACAAACACACAGAGAAATACATGTATTCGATGAAGGGTAAAAACCTTAAAAAGGAAAAAGTGAGTTCACATCTGGAGCAGAGCCCCTCACACTCACCCACGGCACGCACGATCACACACACGTGGGCACACCACACAGATAAACAGTCCCCACACACGCTCACCCCACACGCCAGCACAGCTCTCACAGCCTGACATACAAGTACGCATACAGACACCCCACACGCCAGCACACACCACACACACACACACACACACACACACACACACGAACAAAGGTGCAAGTACAACAAAGGAAGTGGAAGAAAAGTGTTACCCATGAGTAGCCGCCGTTTCCCCCGCTTGTCCACATCAGCTACTGACGTGGCATTGCACTGAGAGCGCTCAATTGCAGCCTCATCCTTTTCTAAAACACAAGTAAGGGACAAACACGGAGCCGGTGGTTAATGAGAGCCCACTTCCCGCGGCCCAAGACAGTCAGCCTCTTGGCGTGGCGCATGCCGGGCCAGCGCGGCGTCCTCGCCAAGGGGCTAATCCCAGGAACCTCCAGATGGCGTGTTCAGGGCAGAGCGAAGAGGCGGCAGAGCGGGGGAGGGGGGCAGAAGAGGGATATGACCACAAGAGGACACGGTGGGGGGGACACAGGGCCCATCTGCAAACAAACACAGGAGGAGGCTGAGGTCAGAACAGACAGGACCCGCGTGCGGAGGGCTGGGGAGGTGGACAGCACCCCCGCGGAGCTCGCGAAGACCCAGGCAGCTACAGACACCCCAGCTCAGGCTGAAGACGCAGGCACAGGACAAGGCCCAGGACAAGGGGGGACAGGACCCGCGAGGTCCGGTGATGGATACGCCTGGACAGCAGACGCCCTGTCTCAAGGGCGTGAAAATGCGTCCAGCACTCATGCAGAATTAAGAACAAAACATACAGAGGGACAAACACGCGTACACTCAACAGGGGATCCAACCGAACAGACACAGAGAAGCCAGGGGGTCGATTTGGGCAGCGCTGGTTGCCTGCTTGTCTATGGAGGACTGGAGCGAGACACTCAAGTGCTCAACGAGAGGCTGCAAAGAGGGGCGGCCGTTTTAGGAGCGTGCACAGAGAGACAGCGGCCGGGCGGCCGGGAGCTGCCGGCGTGGTCCCCGTAGAGGAGCACGTGAGCTTAGCTGGCTCGCGTTTCTTTGCTCAGTGGGAGATGTGTGGGGACATTTGCTCCCGGGGGAGCCCTGGGAGCAGTGAGCAAAGGCAGATGAAAGGTTCTCTGGGCCAGCAGGGAGTAACGGCCCAGCGCCCAGGAGCTGGGTCTGGGAAAGGATTTCTAAGGAGAGGGGAGGGGAAGGGGCAGGGTGAGGGAAGCTATGTTAGACAGCAGATCCAAGCAGGGACCTTCACGTGCAGCAGACACTAAAGGATAAAAAAATAAGAGAGGATGAGCCAGGTGCACAAAGACAAGGAGTGTTAGACGAGGCTGGGCGTGTGTCTGGCCGGCAGCTGTCTGCGCTGCTCCAGGGGCTGGAGGAGGCAGCTCCACTGCAGACGCAAACGCTGTGGGAGACCCCAGCAGACGAGACAGGAAGGAGGCCGGCGGGCCGGGAGAGCCCCCGGGGCCAGTGGAGACAGGGAGAGAGGTGGGAGAGGGAGTTCTAGATGGGATCAGGCTGCAATAGAGACACTGGTCTGGTCTGAGACCGGGTTCTGCTTTGATTTTTTTTTTTTTTTTTTGGTTCTTTGGTTTGGTTTGGCTTTTGGCTCTGAAAATCATTAACGAACGTCAGTTATCAGACAAGACAGGCAATCAGGGACCATCACCAGAAAAGCAGGAGGAATGAGATAAAATGAAACCCAAAATGGCTGTCTGAGAGGAGAGACCACACAGAGGAAGGGAGAACCACGCAGGCGGCACCTGGGGCGACAGCCCGGGACTGGGACGCGACCGCTGCTGCCCGGCCCGGCCCCTCTGCCCGACTCCCCCGGGGCACAAGGGAGCAGAGCCACGGGGGACAGAAGGTGACAGCGGACTCCGGGCTTCATGGCTTTGCTTGCTTGCCAACCCTTTTCTGTTACTTGGAAGTCCCTCAAGAAATATCTTCTGAGTCGATAATAAAAAAACAGGGCATTTTTACAAAAAATGAATATGATAACTGACTTGCAAGGGGGTGCTGAATTTTGCCAGTGTTGTAGAGAAAGAGGAGGGTGAACTCTGGGCACCAACTTTGAAATTCCTCTTTTTCTCAGTTAAAAAGTAGGCTGTTAGTTTTGAGTGGGGAAAGAACTTACTAGTGATTATAAGTTGAGATAATCACAAATACTCCAGCTTCCCCTTGCAACTAAGGACCAGGAGGACGGAGGTGACAGAGACTGAAACTGACACTCTTGCAAGGTGAGGTGACACCCGAGGGGTGTCAGGAGGGGGCACCCGAGAAGAAGGGGCTCTAGGTGGGAGAGGAGGTCCGGCGAGAGGCCCCGTAGCTCGGGAGTGGAGAGCAGTTAAAGACACCCAGAACTGACCCGGGATTCACACCGGCCCTCTCCCCTGCTGTTCTAGACAACCAAGACTGAAAGCAGTTTTCTGAGAAAAGCTCTTGGTTTTCCAGATGCTGTGGGCAGCTCACACCGCCAAGGAGGTGGTGATGCAGGCTGGCCGAGTCTCCGGTGTGTCTCCACGTTAGGGGAGGAAACCCCTGTGCTTCAGGAACAGAAGCTGCCCTCCAGAGGCGCACACACCACCCTCCTCCCCACAGATCACCTGCCTGGAACCACCTGCACGCGGAGGACGAGGCCCCTCAGAAAACCCGCAGTGACACAAAGCAGAGGCGCTTGGTCTGGGTGGATGGGCGACCCTGGGAAGTGTGCACAGAAAGCTCCCCTTGGGGTCGCCCGCCAGCCCCATCAGTATCGTGGGCGCTCCCTTTATTTTTCCCCCTAAGCTTCCTTCTTGGAAACCAGGATGCAGTGGGGTGTGGCCACTTTCGGGGGGCAGGGTGGCGCAGAGCGCTGCTGCTTGGCCGAAGCGCTTACTCACCGATGCATGTCCGGCCGTCTGAGTGCAGGGCGTACTTCTGGTGGCAGCCGCACACAGGGCCTGTGTCCGTGTCCTCACAGCTGTGCTGGCAGCCTCCGTTTCCATAGTTACAGGTTACTAGTTAGGCCCAAAGTGTACACACGTGTATGTGAACAGAATGACAACAAAAACGATTAGTTTATCGCCGTTGGTTGTTTCTTTAAGGGATGGGGGAGGAAAGTGGGGACATGAGACAGTCAGCGCAGAGGCACACATTTCCCTGGACATCAGCCCCTCTGGGGTCTTGGGTGGAATCGCTCCCTCCCTAGAGGCGAACTGGGGTGGGACAGAGAATGGACTTTGGGTCGTCTGGGCTTCGAACAGAGCTGGCACACAGCTGACGCGCTCAGATGGTGTTAGTTGAAGAAAGGGATAAGCTAGACGATTTTATCCTTCCTAGGTTGCAAAAGACACTTTACAATAGCCTGTCCCGATGGGGCAAATGTCTGTGAATACCAGACATACTCTTCAAGGCGGTGGGAGGGGGCAGGCCCATGGGAGGGGTGGCGCTCATTTCCTTCGCTCTCGTAGACCTTTCTTTCTTTTGCTTATGTCCTGGGGCACGTGTAAGGATGTCCCCATGGATGCCTATTCCCTCCAAGTCCCAGCAGCCACCTCAATCTCTATCCACTCTAAGCCCTAATCCTCCCAAGGAAATGTCCAAACAGACAGAACATATGCAAATTAACGTCATCTCAGATGCAGGTTTGAAAATGACCTTTTATTTAAACGTGTTACACAGTGCGCAGGGCCTACGGCCTGGAGGAGCTGCTGCCCTTCAGACCAGGATCTTAAAATGTTTCACAGCATCAGCAACCCAGGCGCTGAAAAGGGGGCTGAACAAGCAGGAGCCCGTGTGAAGCAGGGAAAAGGAGAAATTCAAGTTGATTGGAAAGAATACACATTGTTCTCTCTTCCCAGGGTGAGGGATGTCGCGAAAGGAGATCCAAGGTCTCCACGGCAGGGCTTCCGGCTGCCCCTGCTTTACTCCGCTCTAAGATGACAGGGCGCCCGTCATCTGTGTGCAAACGGTACACCGGGGCCTTGAGGACAGGGTGTCTTCCTGGAGACCTTACCCATTTGTCCAGAATTCTATCTACACTCTGAATTTATCTGAAAACCCTAATGATGATCAGGTATGCAGAAGTGAGTCTCAGACCAACCACAGTCAGAGGGGCAGAAAACTCCCAACTGGCACAGCCTGAATGATGTTGTAACAGGTGACCCGTGAGCAGGGCTGGGGCCAGAGGGAGGTCACGTGGTGGCAACTCCCCGGTGAAGGATTCCAGGTGTTTCAGAGCTGAGTTCTGCAGCTGCGTTTCCCGGGTACTCCTCCTTCCACCCAGAGAACAGCACGGAGGCTCTGGGGTTTCCAGCCTGAGCGACGCTGGCCCTGCCGACCTGGCCACACGCAGTCTCCCTGCCAGGTGAGGAGGGCGCGAGGAGAATGGGTCCTACTCACTGTCCCAGACGCTGTCCTCAGCGACCAGCGGCTGGCGGGCTGCCTCTTCCACAGGGAGCTCATGACCATCCGAAGGAGGGACCCAGCTTCCGGGGCGACATTTCAAGGACATGCAGAACTGCTTCAGGAAACAGCTGGGGCTTTGCCACCAAGCCCTCTGGCCCCTCTGTGTGGGAGTGTCTCTTCTCCCAGCATTTCTGGGTGCCCGGCAGCCTCGAGTCAGGGTCTCTCATCTCTCTGCACAGGAGGAGCCTCAGGGAAGCCAAGGTCCCAGGGGGCTGCCGCTGAGCACGGATCTCAGGTGAGGGGAGAGCCCCACCTTGGGCTGAACATCACGTGCCTTTCTGGACTGAGAAAAGCCCCATTCAGGGTGGGCAGGGGTGGACAGTGAGGGGACAGTTCTTTCCAGGCTCTGGGCTCCAGGAGACGGACGGCACCCTGCAAGTGGCTCTACGGAGGACACGGGCCTGTCTGAGGCAACCGGAGCGAGGGCCACTTTCTCGCTCCCTCTCTGCAGGCCCGCGTGCATCTCCCAGACCACACGGGCCGAGCTGTGAGCACGTAGAGAGCCTATAGCACGTACACGGAAGTAAATACTGGAGGCCTGAGCTCCGGAAAGACCCAGAGAAGGATGGAGAAAACCTCCTCTGGCCCTGGAGTGAGTCCTGGGCTCTGGAGGGAGGAAAGTTTGGGCAGAGTCCCCTGTGGTCCCACTCGTTCACAGCGGCTGCCTAGGCCAGGCCTCAGCCCCCGACCCAACTCCAGATCTAGAATTTCCTGGGCCTCAAGTGAGCTCAAGGGCTAGAGGGAAGTCTCAGAGCTAACTTTACGCTAATCCACATTAACCACACAGAAGAAACCAAAGCTGACGGGGTGGACAGCCAGGGGTGCCGTCCCTCGGCAGGAGGGCCGCAGGGCAGTCACCCACTCCTGGGCCCCAGGATGGGTACTGGACTCTCCACACACCTTGGCAACACCCAGCCGCTGAGCAGAGAGGGTGGGACTCTATCTGCTTGACCAAAAGTTCGGGGCACGGGCTTAGATCTTCTCTGTCCGGGTGGGGCGGGGGAGTCTTGGCCGTGCACAGAGCTCTCCTTATCCCTGACCTCTCAGACCAGGCTGGTCCCTCAGGAGATGCTCTCTGAGCAAACCGTCCCCTTGTAGCACTTGTAGCACTCGCCCCACACGGAATCATAGGATTAGGCAGCCTGTGAGTCAGTCCCAGCCACTTCCTGGGACCCACGGCTCTCTCTCGGGCACCTAGCTCAGGGCTTGGCCAGGGCAGGCGTCAGCCAGGCTTGCGGACTGAAGGAATGCGCTTTCCTCCTGGCCGAGCCTGTCAACAAGCCTGCCCACGCCACATATGCTGGTCCCTGGCCTGTGTCCTGAGGAAGCTCAGATTACCCCACGGGGAGGACTGGGAAGCTGGAGTTATTCCTTCTCTGTTCTGAAGGTTGCCAGGTGGCAGGAGGTTTCTCTGCAGCTAAAGGGATCCATCTGCCGCAGAGGACAGGAGGGCCTGGGTCAGAGCCGGGCACTTCCCCGTCAACAGCGCCCCTGACTGGTCCTCCCCTTGGTGACAGTGTACCTATTGATCACTGCGATCCCGCAGGAATGACTAGAAGAGGGAGGCTGGTCCACATCGGGGACCAACCTGGGCAGGAGGAAGTGTCTTCACCTTGGGAAACGGACGAATCAGGCGTGGGGGCTGGAGCACGAGCTCCCTTGGTGACAGGGACTACGTCTGAGGCGTGTGGGTCCCCGAGATCTCGATGACTGAGGAGAGTGGAGGAGAACTGGAAGAGTCACGATGACTAAGGACGACGGGCTGGCAAAGGCCAGCTGTCTTCTCCACAGAATGAAGAATGGAAAGAAAGCCCATTTTCTTTAGGAGAGCTGGTCAGCGTCTGTGTCCTGGTTCAGTGGCCAGCCTGGGAGTTGGACTCAGACTCCTTCATACCATTTTTCTGCAGCACAAGGTGGGCCTGGTATGAAGTGCTTGTCTCTGGCCAGAGACGGGCAGCAGTCACACCAGCCACCCTCCACTCTTTTCAGACACACAGCAAACATCACATCAATCTGGGCGTCCTGGCTGCCCGGCGAGCAGAGGCCACGTCCTGCCACTCCCCACGCAGTGCCGGGAGGATGCACTGCGTTCGAAGCTTTGAGGACTCAGTGTGTTCAGCCACCGTCTCACTTCGTTTGCTGGCTCCCATTCCTACTGGGAAGTGCCGAGTGACCACATTAAGAGGCTGGATTACGCCTGCGTCCTGCAGGCTGACCTCCAAGCTGGTCCTGAAACGGCACCTTTGACCAGAGGCCTCATTCAATCCAGATTCCCCAGGGTATCATCGTCTATAGTGGGCCTTTCAGGGCTAGGCTATGAGCTCTGGTCTTTGATCCTGGAAACAAGCTCAGTGCAGTCTGCGCTGGGACCCCCCCCCCCCCAGAACCAAGCTCCTTGCCTTCTTTTTTTTAAAAAAGTAAATTTATTTATTTATATTTTGGCTGCATTGGGTTTTCGTTGCTGAGCGCGGGCTTCTTCTAGTTGCGGTGAGCGGGGTCTACTCTTCGTTGCGGTGCGTGGGCTTCTCATTGCAGTGGCCTCTCCTGTTGCAGAGCACGGGCTCTAGAGCACAGGCTCAGTAGTTGTGGTGTGCGGGCTTAGCTGCTCTGTGGCATGTGGGATCTTCCCCGACCAGGGCTCGAACCCGTGTCCCCTGCATTGGCAGGCGGATTCTCAACCACTGCGCCACCAGGGAAGTCCCCTCCTTGCCTTCTTTATACCATTCTGTTACCAAGGGCTGCCCTGGCCCACTGCGAACCCACAGTCCCTCCGTTCCTGCTGGAGAGCTCGAGCACAGGGCCAATGGGTCTCTCGGGTCGGGGGCGGGGGGGAAGGAGGAGGTTACGATGAGCACTGGCAGGGTTGTCACGCAGGGCCCTGCATAAGATCCAGCCCAGGTCTGGGGCTGTGTCAGTGGTACTATGCCAGGGAAACCCCGAGCCTGGGGCTTACGGCCCTTGTCTCATGCCTCCCAGGCCCCTTCGGGGGGGGGCCCTGCCCTTCTCTCCCCCCAGGGGACTGAGTGCCCTTCTCAGGCAACGTCCAGCAGACTGGACAGACCCCCCACAAAGCAGCGGCAGGAGACGCGTGGGAATGTCTGACCCCTTCGCCTCCATCTACCTACGTGTGCAGTCCTTCTGGTTGTGGGCAAGGTCAAAGCCAGGCCTGCAGTCACAAGCCACCCCACCTTTGGGCGTCTCCCGGCAGATGTGGGCACAGCCATGGTCTTTGTTCATGCAGTTCATACCCTCTGGGAAGAGACAGACAAGAGAGGGGTTGGGGACCAGGGAGAGAGAAAATTTCAGGCTTAGAAGAGATAACCGGCGAAATGTCACAAACAAACGTAGTGTTCTTGGGCTGCCGTTGGCACGTGCATGGCATGCACACGGAGGGTGCACCTAGTCATCCAGATGGCGATCCCCTGGGGTAAACTGAGGACACGGTGCCCAGGTCTAGAGCCAGGCCTTGCTCAGAGGCCGGAAATGAGCTTGCAGGACCCACGGAGGAAACGCTCCTGGCCTGGGTCAGATTACAGGGCATGGGCTGCAGGATGCTTCCCAGGTCAGGGGTTTAGATGGTTTCCCCACGAAAGCAGACGTGGGTGGCATTTAAAACGATGGCGGTGCGCAGCACTTTTCAGTTTGTACGGGGATGCCACAAGCCCCCGTGGGGCAGGTGGAGACTTGCATGTCAGGCTGGGCACACGGAGGAGTGCTGACGGGTCAGGGTGCCGACACGCCCCGGCCGGCCTCCAGCTGCAGTGCTCCCCGGACCCATGGAACCCCCAGCCTCAGTGCAGAGCCCTGCAGGCCCGGAGCCCCGAGCAGGCGTCCCTCCGCCCTCCGTGCTTATTCCGGGTCCAGGCCACACACGGCACTGTGCTCCTAATGGCAGCCTGAGAGTCCTGCTGGTCGGCAGATGTTCCTCTTTAAAGCAAATATGTGTGCAAACCTCAGGCACCTTTTCCTTCGAGGCCTCAACTTAAAAGGGCAGTTCGCAATGGACTCCCCTGCTGGCTGGGAAACTTCAGAAATGGGAGGCTGTGGCAGCGACTCAGGCTGGGCCACGCCACTGCCTGCCCCGGCACCCCCACGCCCTAGCTGCAGAGGGCTTTTTTATCTGGAGCCTGTCCACGTTGGCCCTGCCCGGCAGGCCCTTGCAGCTCGTCCTCTGGCCGACGCGGAAGCCCTGTCCCTCCCAAGGCCAGCCAGGTTCCCTGTCCTCTCCCCTCCCAGAGGCCTCGCTGAGTGCAGAGCTGGGCTGCCCACGGGCTTCGAGGGCAGGAACTATGGCCCATCCACCTCCGGAGGCCTGGCGTCTACACACCACCCAGTCAGCGCCCGCCAAGCATCTCGCCAAAACGCACTCTGAGGGCCCTGGTGTGATCACGGAGAAGAAGGGTTCCCTGGGGTGGGCCGTTTGGCCCCTCTCCTGAGTCGCCCACAGTTTTGGGGAAATCCCCTCCACCCCAGAAGACTTGATCCCCCTCCCTGTCTGCCTGCAGCGGCTCGGAACCCCCTTCAGTTGACCCCGGTTGATGTTTATCTTCCTGGTGATTTGTGAGGAGTTTCCAGAATTTATGAGGTCAGGGGTCAAGTGAGAGGTTAGAGGTCACAAGTCCATCAAGAGGCTAAGTGCAGATGAAAGGAAGGGCTGCTGTCCGCCCACACGGCCCTGAGACCTCCTCCCCCAGGTGACTCACTGGCCTCCTGTTCGAGGTGAGGACTAACTAGCTCAATCTTGACCTCGGCCACTTGAAGCATGGGCAGGGGGCAACTGAGAACTGACAGATGTTTGAAAACACAAACACCCTGCTCAGCTCGAGCGCTTCTGGACGCTCCTGACGTGGTGGTCGTGAGAGCACTGCCATCATATTTAAAATGACCCTAGCAACCACCCCAAAGAAGGCCACAACGGCCTAGCTAGGGGCCGGGGGTACGGCTTCCTCTGTGCGGGTGACTCAGCCCCTTGCCCAGCCGTGGACGCGGGAACTGCGTGACCTTCCCCTCCACTCTGGGGCGGCACTGGCTTCCGCGGGCCACGAGCAGCTCGGCTTCATGGCTGGCAGGACCACAGATGGTCAGGGCTGGACGGCTCCTTGCCATCCATCTTCCAAATGGGGAAAACGGGGCCTCGAGGCAGGGGTGGCTGTCCCAGATCATACGGCAGCCCTGGAACCCAGGCCGCTGGGCTCCCAGCCGTGGCTCTCCTGGTCTGGGGGTCACTGAGCGACCCTTGTGGGACTCAGATGACGGACAGGCAGCATGCATTTGCTGGGGGGTGAACAGAACTAGGAACCCGGCACAGAGCTGGGCTAACAAATGGTACCTGTTGCTATTTGTTGCCCTCAGAATTAAGAGCCTATGAAAATTCAAGGCAAATTCAGACTGTGAAGCTCTCCCGGCAGCCCCTCAACGAAGCGCAGAACCCCTCGCTCCTCTCTGACCTTCACCCGGCTGCCGCTGAGCACGAGGGCGGAGCCTCAGCTCACCTGCAGAACCATCACGAAGCCTCGTCTCTCCTGCTGGTGTCACCTCTCTAGCCTTTCCACACAGCGTGGCGTTCCTCGAGCGGCCGTGCTTTACGGCAGCTGGGGTCCCGACCTCTCACCTGCTTGTCCTCTGAGTCCCTGCTCTCCCTCTGCAGCCACCACCGGCCTTCCCACTGGGCTGGACGTATAGCAGAGCGGCCTCGGGCAGGCCTGGCCCACGCCCTCTGCAGCTGCTCCGTGAAAGGTGACGGGCTCTTACGAGCAAGGTCACTCTGGCGGTGTCCTAAGCAAGGGGAGCGCTAAAAGGCTGGCCTGTGAGACCCACGCCTCAGGGCAGCTGAGTGGCTCCCCTTGGCGGCTAACCGATGCCTTCCTTCACTCTCTGGGCGCGGCTCAAGCTCTGTCCCGCACACCGCGGGTCCTGGCTTTGTCTCTTCCTTCCAGCTGGCGCAACGCTAAGGGCCGGCTCTGCGCTTCTCCCGTGCCTGTCTACCTGCGGCCGCCCTGCCCACCAGCCAGTGAGCTCCGAGAGGCCGTGTCTTGTCCCTGCTGTGTCCCGCGCCCAGAACCCTGGCTGCACACGGCAGATGCTCAGGAGATCTTACTGGGGAGCGGATGCAAAGGCGCCAGAGGGAGAGTCCAGCCCCCAGGCCGGCAGGCCAGCCTGGCCACGTGCTCACACCATCAAAATACTCCGAGGAAGGCTGAGCCTCGTGCAGGAGGGGCCGGGGCCAGGGCTCCCCTGCTCGTACCTGAGCCTCTGGTCAGATACCTTCTTCCCTTTTCTCAGCTGACAAATGGGTTGTCAGACCGTGTACCTCCGAGGGTTGCCGTGAGGCTCAAATGAGAAGACCGTGCAACGTGTGTGGCACGGAGCGGGTTCCCAAGGAAGGAGGGCTGTTCCTAGAGCTTTTCTACACTGCTGCTGCTTCATCCTGCCTCGTGTAACATGCGTGTAGCTGCTCAGCTGCGCTCTCCTGCCGACCGTGGGTAATTTGAGGGGAGGCCTGACCTTTACTCTTTTCTGTATCCCAAGTACCCAGCACGGGGCCTGCCCCGAGCTAGGGGTCAGCAAACAGTAACTGAAAGAAAGCAAAGAAGAATGGGGGCGAGAAAGAGAGAGAAGGGAGGAAGAAGAGAGAGGGAGGGAGGGAGAGGAGAGAGAAATGAAGCCTTTCTTACCTCAGAGCAGATTAAACCCATTGCCTATTATTTAGGGGACAAGGCGAGAGGCATAGAGCATTTGGAAAGCACTATTGTGGCATTCGCTGCTGTGTGTTCTGTGAAACACAGCATCCCAGGTCGCCTGAGGTAGGGAATTCACAACGCACGTTAAAGGCTCTGAGAAGTCCTGCAGGCACTCGTGGATAGCCCCCTCCCCCTCACTTAACACAGTATCCTGGGGAGCTCTGCCCCAGCCCCTCTGGGAGGCTCTGGGTTACAGGCTTAGAGACCCCAGGGTGGCCCACTTCAGCCCCTCACCTTACAGATGAAGCCACGGTGGCAGAGGCACTGTGGAGGCGCAGGGCGGGGCAGGGAACACGTGGAGACTGGCGTGGCTTCCTCTGTGCCTCAGAGCCTCAGGGGTAGAGCGGACGGCTCTCCCTTCTTGTCCGCCCTGGAAGGCGGTCCTGAGCACTGCGAGCTAACAGGGGTAGTACTGGGAGGGCTACTGCTGAGGGCCATGGGGCCAAGTGGAAGTTTGGATGTGAAAGGTGAACCCCGGGGCGGGGGCATGCAAGGTGCGTGTTGCCAAGCACTTCTGCTGCAGGAGAATGGCCCTGGGCTCCACACTGGAAGGGACTGCAGGTCCCCCACCCTGCTGCAGCCCCATCCCAGCTCCTCTGAGGCAGCCCGGCCCGTTCCCGCCAGCTCTGGCTGGCACACCGTCTCCACGGGCTTCTCCAGAACAAGGGCGGAGCCCAGAACTGGGCACAGAGCAGGCTTCTGCGAGCCTGCGGGACCGAAAGGCCCTGTCTCCCTCTGTCCTCCTGTGGGCCCCTGCTTTGTACCGTGTCTACTCTTGGGAGCTGGACCACAAGACAGCTGCCTCGGGGCCAGGCGCAGCCACTCCCTCGGCCTCACTCCCCATCGTGATACCATGCAGTGCTGAGTTCAGCAGAAAGCCCTGTTCACCTCCCCTCCTCGAGGGGAAGTGAGATATAATTTCAGAGTTGTTCCCAGAAATCCTGGTCTTCAGGGGCCTGGTGCCAGTCAGGCCAGGCTGCCCGCCAGGTCGAATCTAATTTGATCCAATCCATCCAAATCCAATTACGTTCTGCAAACTCGGACCGAGTGTCTCCTCGGTGCCCAGGGTGGGGCGGGGAGCAATGAGGACACAGAAGCTTTGCTGACACGTCGCCAGGTCCACATTCAGACTCTGGCGCTCGCTGCATGACCTTGGGCAATCCCTGCACCTCTCTGAGCCTTAGTTTTCATCTGTGAAAAGTGAATAGTTGTCGGACCTGCCTCCCAGGCACTCACTCAAGGTGCAGGGCCCTCTGGGCCAGTGAGGCTGGCTAAGGGTGCAGGTAAGGACCCGAGGGACTTCATCCTGGGCAGGGGGAGCCACTGAAAGGTTGTCAACTGGGCAGCGATGCACTTTGTGTTAGAAAGATCTCTGGATGCTGTATGGAGGCAACCTGCTGGGGCAGGAGTGCGGGCCAGAAGCAGGTGGGAGGCTACTGTTATCACCCTGAAAGGGACGGAGCAGCCTGGAGGGGCGGCAGCGTGTGTGCGGACAGGGACAAAGGCTGGATCTGGGACACATGTCAGAGCCCCTTTCTCTCAGTTTTCCAGAAGACGTGATGTAGGGACTCGGGCTCTGACTGTACTTTCATTTAATGTAACCCTCACCGTAAGCCTGAGAAGTGGGTATGACCGTGAGGCTGGATCAGGGTTGGGGAAAGACGTGCCAGGGCCACACCGTGCACAAGAACTCCGGGCTGCACCTTCCTCTCCCAAGCGCCCCGAGCTTCCTTCTGACGGGCCCCTCCCCAGGTTCCTGCACTCTCTAGGCCCGGTGACAGGCCCCCGCAGCCCTTTCCCACCAGGGCCTATTTTCCCAAAGGCCTCCTATCATTTTTTGAGGCTCTACAGGAGTGTGCACAGAGGTAAACGACGGCGGACTCTGCCTGCCCCAAACCAGTGCGTACATCGCGCCTTCTGTGGAGCAAAGTTCACGGATGCGTCTAAAGCAGAGGGCAGTGGGGCTGGGGGCCGATCTGTTTGTACTTAGGGGCAGCCTTTCTCGTAGCCCCCGGCCCAGAATAACAAAGCTGGAATGTGTGCCTCTCAGGGGTCGTTGCTATGGCGACTTCATCAATAACATCACTTTCCGCATCCCTGTCCCTTAAACACGCAGGAAGGGAAGGCAAGCTGGGAACGGCAGAGCGGGGAGAAGAGAACAATCACCTTGTTACGTCCTCCCCCAACTCGGGAGGAAGGGATTTTCCTCCCCTTCCACCTCATCAGTAGAAAATTACGGAGCCCAGGAAGAAGCTGGAGCCTTGGGGGTGGGGGGGTGACAGGAAGAGGCTGCTGCCTTCCCCAGCCCAGACTCGGCAAGTTGGCCGAGCCAGGCAGGGAGAAACAAATGTGGGCCCCCACATGCTTTGAATGGGGGCGCCGAAGGGAACGCTAGCAAGGTCCTGCCGCCGGGGGAAAGGCAGGGGCGGCAGCAAGGATGGGACCGTGGGAGAGGTGACGAGGACAACAGCTGTGCCCGTCCGCCCAGAGCCGCCTGTGTGCCAGGCTGAGCCACATGCTTTACATATGTTATCTCACGAATTCTCCCCACCACCTCAGCAGGGCGCTTCTGTCCCGTACTGGCCCACTTAACGGATGGGAACACTGAAGCACCGACAGCTTAATAACTGAGGTGAGGGGGCTGGATCTAGGGGCAGCCCTGAAGCAAGACAGAATGGGGGCAGCTCTGGGCTGCAAAACAGGAGACTGAAACTCGCTGCAGACGGATGACGACCCACCGCAGCTACCACTGTGGCGCGCCTTCTGTGCCCTAAGCACTTTACGTGAATAACCACCTTTAAGTCTCAGGACCATTTTTCAGAGTAGATGCTATTATCCCCACTGTGCCAGTGAGGAGAGTAGGACCCAAGAAAGGCTTGGTAACTTGCCCAAGGGACACGGACGAGACAGGCATACCGTGTTTCACTTCAAAACCTGCGTTCCCCGTGGCCTTCTAGGAGGCAATGGAGCATTCACGGCCAGGGGAGGGGCAGGGAAACCCGAGCTGTCCCCTTCTCTTCCTTACCTTTCCCCAGGGTGTGAGCACGGAAACGACCCAGCCCCGCCCTCCCTGGCTACGTCCACTTTTCCACATTCTGTCTCTCCAAGCCCGTATCAAATGCCAACTTCTCCAGGATGCCTGATTTTTCACGCCGCACAGAGGCAGACGTGAGAACACGGGCCCCTACCATCTCGCTCTGCAAGGTGAGTAGTTCTGGCATCATTGTACAGAACCATTCAGAGAGACTGAGCAATTTGCCCTTGGTCACTTGGGTAGGATGTGGTAGAGCTGAAACTTGAACCCTGTCCTGTCTGGCTTGAAGACCTGCCCTTCTCCAGCTACAGAAGGAACCTTACAGAGCATAAACCTGACTGTATCTTCCTGTCGCTAAAAATCCGTCGATGCTCCCACCCCAGCCGGGGCCCAGGGTTAGGCTGAAAGTTCTCAGTGCGGCACTCTAGGTCCTCCCCATGCTCTGCCTGCCACGGCTCTAGGGAACAGGGGCACGTGGCTGTCGGCCAGCAATTTGAGGTCCTGCTTGGGTGTCACCTCCCCTAGGAAGCCCTCCTTGCTTCCACCCTCCCCTCAAGTCCCTCGGATGGATTAGAGGCCTGGGCTTCCACAGCCCTCTGGACTCCCCTCTCTCGTAACACCCGCCACACGAACTGTAACTTCTGGGTTTGCTGGGCTCCCCCCACCAGACTGGGGGGGGTCCTTGAGAGGCAGGGCCCAAGCCTGAGTCATCCCTTTGCCCTCCCCCCACCCCCCGGCCACCGCACAGTGCCCATTTCAGGCCTGAGAGATGTTCGCTAAACCTGGCTACACTGGCGAGGGGCCTGGGCTCAGCCACTCTTGGCTTTGGACTCTGCATCAGAACAGCGGCCAGTACCCCGGCAACAGGACGTGTCTGTCTGCAGGCCCAGGCCCGGCTGCTGCCTGCAGTGCAGTGCTGGCCCCAAGCCTGTGCCGCCTGCCCGCCCGCCCGCCGGTCCGGCTCCACCTCGATCCCCTAATTACACTCCAACAGCATCTGTGCCTGGATGGTGCTGGGAGAGCCCCTCATTACGGGGCCTGGGCTTAGCAGAATGCAGGGCTCTGTCTCCCACCCTGTGCCCCTGAAATTACATCCTCCCGGCCAATTCCAGGCCCGGCCGGGGCGCCAGCAGCCGGCTGCCCCAGACTAGACCCGCAGCTGACCACGAGCCCAGCCCACCCCAGGCTGCATCCCTAGGGGTGGCCCCACCTGGGAACCAGGAGTAAGTCTGTGGGCTTCCACTTGCCCAGAGCGCCTCAATGCCAGACCCCATGCCAGGCTCTTTGCAAGCTTCCCTAATGGACTATCTCCACGATGCTGAGTGCCAGGTACCGTCAGCAGGCTCACCAGACAGGTGACGATGTGAGGCTTGGAGAGGGCTCCCCCACCTTGTGCGGTGGCGCAGGGACGCGACCCCCGGCCAAGCGCTCACTTCACACCCCAGCAGCCCTGTGCTCACTTGGCTGCCTCGCTGGCCCTCGAGGGGACGCTGCTCTGCTCTTCCTCCAGCGCCTCGTTGTTTTCATCAGCCCGATCCTTTCCTCGCTGCTCCCCACTGCCCACTCCCCGCACACAGACCCTTGGGCCGTCCCACCACCTCCACCCCTGCCTTCAGGCTGGAGGCCCCCTGCCAGGGCCCCGGGGGGACTGGCCCTTGTCTGTGCACCCTGCCTCCCCCGCAGCACCTGCTGCCCAGCTGGTGCAGCCTCGGCAGTCCAGCCCTTGTGTGATTTGACCCCCGACGCCCTCCATGTTTATCTGCTCACCTGCCTACGTGCTTTCCTTCCACAAATATTTAGGTAGGGTCTCCCGGACACCAGGCCCTTCCTTCTGCAGGACCAGCCCGCTTCTTGTCTGTGCCTCTCATCCTGCTCTGCTCTCCCAGTGGCTGGACCACAGCTGAGCCCGTTGTAGGTGTGCCACCGACACCCACAGCGTGGCTGGCCCCGAAGCGCCTGCTCACGTACAGACAGAGGCCCGTCTCTGAAACCAAGCCATCCTGCTTTGAGTTTACAAACACGCAAACAGGCAGAATGGACTGGTTTTCTGGAGCACCCAGAGGAAGCCTCTCCTTTCCCACTGAGGAGGCTGCAGCCCACCGGACAGGACTTGCCCCGAGCCATGCAGCAGTTAGCACAGCGTCCACGTGGAACCTCCTGACTCCCGGTGGCTCCCCTGACTCCCCATGCCTTGACACTCAAGTTCAGTTTTCCTTTTTTAAAAATTTATTTTATTTTAATTTGTTTGGCTGCACTGGGTCTTAGTTGCGGGACGCGGGATCTTTAGTTGCGGCAGGCAAACCCTTAGGTGCAGCATGTGGGATCTAGTTCCCTGACCAGGGATCGAACCCAGGCCCCCTGCATTGGGAGCGCAGAGTCTTAGCCACTGGACCGCCAGGGAAGTCCGAGTTCAGTGTTCCTTCCATCACAGCAGGAGGTGGCTCACGAGGCACTGCTGGCTCAGGGCTGTCGGCCAGCCTTTGGGCTCACCCTCTCCCTCCCTCCCTCATTGTACGCCTTTGCTGAGCACCGCCCGCGTGCAGGCCGTGTGCTGAGGCCGCCGGCAGAGCCAGCCAGGATGCACACACGTCACAGGGGCGTTTTCAGCTAAGCCCAAGTCCTCTGCCGCAGCTGCTCACTGAGTGGGCAGATTCTGTGTACATGGACAGGTGGACAGATGGACGGATGGCCAGCTGAGACTGTGGCTGGCTCCTGGAGAGCCAGATGAGAGCAGAGGGGCAGGGCTGGCCTTCTCGGAGAGCAGGGACGGACCCCAGCCTCTCTTCAGCCCCTCACCTCTGGTGCCTTGACCAGTCCTGGCCCTGGGAGCCCCTGGAAAGCCTCGTCTGTGAGATGGGAGGGAGCCTGCCTGGTGGCCGTGAGGACCACGCAGCAGTGCGTGCAGACACACGTGGACAAACGTTTGCAGAGCTGCAGCTGCCACAGAAGGTCGGCATCGCTGAGGTGGGGCGGGCCTGCTTTTTACCAGATCTACTTCCCATGCCTATTCCAGCCCTTTCTAAGGTATGTGGCCTGGAACTCGCTCGGTTTCCTCCTCTGTGAAGTGGAGAAGGGAGGTCATTAAAGGGCCCTAAAGAGGTGATGGCCCCAGCTCAGGGTCCCTGCCCACCCCCTACCCCGGCCCCGTGTGGCCAGCTCTGCAGTGCCTGTCCCCTCTGAGCCGCCCCTCACCCTGGACCCCTGCCCCCTCCATCCCCTCCCGGGGCTAACCGTCCCCTGAAGTTCCCTGGCTGATCGCTAGGCGTCACCACGAGCACATCCAAGCCTCTCTGAGGCCCAGGTGGCTGGGACCACAGGCCTGTGAGACTTGCCTCCTGGGTTTTCACTCTGCTTGGGCTCCTGAGGCTAGGGGTGCCCCCTTCCTTCCCCAGGGTTGCCAGACACAGCAAATAAAAACACAGGATGCCTGGTTAAGTCCAGATCTCAGATAAACAAGTATTTCCTGAGTAGAAGCATATCCCAAGTATTGCATGGGTCATATTTACACCAAAAAAAGCATTCATTATTTACGTGAAATCCAAATTTAAATGGGTGTCCTGTATTTTATCTGGCAACCTTATCCCTCCCTCCACAGGGACCCTAAAGGGAGCCATGGGGGGTCAGTCAGCTCACACAGGCCCCAGGCCATGGCCTGGCTGTGACCAGGGAGCAGGTCTGTTTCTCTCTCCTGACAGGTGACCAGACGAACGTAGCCCAGGTGCAGGAAAGGCCAACGTGGCGGCTGAGCGAGTGATCCCCCAGCAGCTCTGGGGAGCCCTGGAAGAGAAGCTACAAGAACGCTGGGGGTGTGGCAGCAGGAGACTCCCTAAGGACACGAGCAGCTCCCAGGCGCCTCAGCCGGTGCCTCACCTCCACTGCCCGCCACGTGCTGGGCTTTGGAGTCGCGAACACCTGGGCTCTGGGCTGGCTCGTCCCAAACCAGCTGTGCCCGCTGTCCCTGCCTGCATCTCCGTTCCCTCCCCTGCACAACAGGGTGGCAGCTGTTACTTCCCAGGGTCCTTTGAGGATTAAAGGGCACCAAGGACTTGGTACACAGTAGGAACTCAATAAATGTTGAGCACTTTTCCCTTTCCCCAGGGATCGTATCAAGGGCATGAACTTTGGCAACTTACGCCGATTCCCACCATTTATTCTAACTTGAACAGACTGCCGAATGGTCACTTCACTCGGTAAACAGATACCTGGGCATGCACTGGGTCAGCCACCGTGTGGGCCTGGGGGACAAGGGGTCGAGTCTGGGGCAGTAGGGAGGATCAGTGCTCCAGGAGAGGAATCAGCTCGTGCAGAGAGGCTGCCACGCTTGCCTCGAAGTCACAGACGGCTTCACAAGAGGAGGTGAAGCGAGATAGGCTTTGAAGGATGACGAAGAGTTCTCCAGGAAGTGAGGGGGATGGGGAATGGCACTTGAGGCAGAGAAAATAGCACACAGCAAGGCCCACGACTGGTAAAGAGCCCCCCGGTCACGGGGAGAACAGAAGGCAGGTGGGGGATGGGCGAGGGGCCGCGCTCTGGAAGGCCTTGGAAGGCGGTGAAGGCCGAGCTCCTGGTGCAGGAGAGACAAGGGTTCGTTGTGGCAGCTTCATGACATGCACAGCAGGGAAAGGAGGCACAAGAAGGTCCTCGGTGGGGAATGACATGCCCAGAGGGTCACGCGGAACAGTGGCTCCCACTGCTGTCAGAAGGCGGATGGGACGGGGGGCCGGGGAAACAGTTAACTGAGCGGAAGGGTGAAGCCTGGCCCCGGGAGGAGGGTGGAGAGGCAGGGCCCCGGGGCTGCATGGGGCTCCGGGCAGTGGGCAAGTCCTGCTCCCTCCCCTCTATCCATTTGTTCATTCAGTATCGTTGGTCTCAGGAGTTGGTAAGATGTGGGTTCAAATCTTGCCTGTGCTACTTACTGTGGACAAATCTCTTGGCTTTCTCACCAGCAGAATGGGGCAACACAGCTACACGGCACATCTGGTCACTCCCGTCACAGTCTGGGCACAGTGCTTGGCACACAGTGATGCCCAGTGACAGGCGACAGTTTTACCAATTTCAGGTCCAGGCACTCCGCCAGGGGACAGAGTATACACCTATTCTCTCATTTTGGTCCTCATAAAAATTTCTATAATGAACACTAATGTTTGTCCCATTTCACAGATGAGAAACTGAGGCCCCAGGACGTGCAGCCGAGAAGGGAGCCAGGGCCAGGGCCAGCTACCCCTGCGCCGTCCACACGAGGAGGCCGAGGTCCTGCCGCGTGGAGGAAAGCCCACCGCCAACGCCACTAAGTACTGGGGTCTCTGCAGGGCTGCCTGGCGGGGGCTGGCCGGAGGCCAGGCCAGGAGGCCAGGGCGTGAGGCTGGGCACACCAGCCAAACGGGTTGTTTATGGGATGGGAGGCGCGTAAAAAGTAACGGGCTGGATTTATCGTCCCCGCCTCAAGGGCCGTTCTGGGCTGCAAAGGGCCGGGACAGGCCTCCTCCGGCAGCACCATAAATCTGCCCACTAAGTGCGAGAGCTGTTTGTTCTCCCGCCCACCTGGTCTGTAGGCCGGGGCGGGGGGAAGAACCTGCCCCACGCTCTGCCCCGACGAGCAGCCAGAGGGGCAGCCCTGAGGCTGGGGTGGGGTGTTCTCCGGCATGGCCACCGTTTCCCCTCTTTTAAAACAGAAAATTCCCAGCCACACACACACCCACGGGGAACCTAGAACCCACAGCTGATGACAGAAAGCCCTGGCACAGGGCAGGGGATGTCCCTGGTCCTACAGGAAGCACGCTGGGGCCTCTTAGGTCAAGGCCTGGCCCACACCCCATCACGTGGGAGTCACGCCCCGGGAAGCAATGGGAGCCGGCCAGCCAGGCACACTGATAGGACCCTAAGCTGGCGTTCGGCTGGGGTGGCTCGGGAGGGACCGCGAGCCTTTGTCCGCGGGCATTTGAGTCCGGAGATGGGGGTGGAACAGGAGAAGAAAAACTACCTTGGGCGTCAGAAAGCTGGCCTCCCATCCTGAGGGCCGCCTTGTGCTGTGGCCCAGCTGGGGTTCCCTCCCGCGCTGGGGTGCCAGTGCTCACCCGAAGTTCTTCCCGGGGTAGCTGCGAGCATCACAGCGGTCACGGTGCTCTTGCACCGTGAGCTGCGGAGGGTGGGGCCCGGCCGGGCGAGGACCCCTGCTGGCTGGGACAGGAGGAGAGGCGGGAGCGGCCCGACAGGAGGCAAAGTCCAGAGGAGGGTCAAGGACCAGCCTGGAGGAGCCTGAGGGGAGGGCCCGGATTGAGCGCCGGGACGGGGCGGCAAGGGCGGCCATCTCCCCTGAGAACCACCGGCCCCGGCCCTCTGCCCTGACCCGTCCCCAGGGACCCGTGCCCGAAAACTGCCCGGGGACCTCTGCCGAGGGGTCCCCAGCCGGTCCTGTGGCGGTGTGGGCTTTGGGCGGCGGGCTCAGGGCGAGGCTCCCGGCGGCGGCTGACCCGGAGCGGCTGAGGCTGCGGGGCCTGGGCTCCACTTCAGGGTCTGAGTGCGGCTGGAAGGAGGGCTCTCCTGCAAGTGCCACAGGGGAGCCCAGCCCCCTTCCCGGCCT
Source organism: Pseudorca crassidens (assembly GCF_039906515.1). NCBI lineage: Eukaryota > Metazoa > Chordata > Mammalia > Artiodactyla > Delphinidae > Pseudorca > Pseudorca crassidens. The sequence goes on from NC_090306.1 coordinate 100,354,542, forward strand.
GGCCCCAGGGCGGTGAAGTGCAGCCCAGAATGCAGAGCACGGCTGTCCCCATGGCCCCTGCGGGGAGCTCAGAAAACTCCCGAGCCCCTGCCTCCCCAACCAAGCCCGGTTCCTGAGCTCACACCCACCATCCCGGCCACCTGCTCGGGTCCCAGGCCGTGGGCGAGGAGACAGTGTGGGCGCCCGCACCGTGCATGAGCTGCCCCGGGCACCTGCGGTTAGGACGCCGAGCCAGAGGCTGAGCGGGACCCGGGCTTCATTCAGCCTCATGAGAAGCAGAGACTGGCCGGTCCCGCTGTGGGCCCCAGGCTCCCCTCCAGGGTTCCGGACTCCAGCAAGAACAAGGCCCCACGCGGACCAGAGCCACCGGACCCTCCTTCAAACCGCCACTGAAGTACTCCGCACCTACGGAGTGGGGCCGCGCCTCTCTGCGGAAGGGTCTGCCTGCCCTGCCGCTCGCCTTCTGCTCAGCTACTGTCCCGTCCACCCACACTGCCCCCAGTGAGGTCCTGACCCTGACGGCCACCAGGGCCACCTCCCAGAAAATCGCTTCATCTCCCTTCCCAGCCCACAGTGGGTAGCGATCTTCCCCAAATGTGGATCATACGCCCACCCCTGGGGCTGACAGGGGCCCCGTCACTGTCACAGCAAAGTTCAAACCCCTGCCACACACGGTTTCCTGCCCCTCTCACTTCTGGCAGCCAGGTCTGGTTTCAGGCTCTAGGACCCACTCTCTCCGATGGGCAAGGAAGGCTGCAGGCGCACTGACTCTTCCAGAATAAAGCTGGAACCTTAGACGGCAGAGAACCCCCGGCCAGAGGCGAGAGGCCAGGCCGGCCTGAACGAAGGGCCCAGCTGGACGACCACAGGGTGGAAAAACAGGAAGGGCGCCGGGGGCGGGAGCGGCAGGACCCGGAATCTACACGTGACCCCGTGAGAAAAGTATCAGGTACAGGGAAGGGGCTCATATCCGAGTCCCCCTTCCTCTCCATTGAGGCTGCGTGGCTTATAGAAATGACCTGAGGTCAGGACCAGCGCTGGCACCCAGCCCACCAGGCTCTACCACAGAATCACGTCCTCAGCCAGACAGTGCTGGAGGGTGACCAGTGTCTGAGGGCCCTCCCTGCTCAGACGCCATCCCAGAACTCAGGCCCAGCGCGGGCTGTGACTGCACGTCTGTCTAGGGTCTCTGCCTCTCCATCTTCAGAGCCCTGCTCCAAGTTGCTTTCCAATGTCAGCTGCTTCCATTACTCTCAACCCAGGTCTGGACCCAGGGGGCCCCGCCAGCTTCTCGCCCTCTCCTTCCCATCACTGCCGCGAATCCCCCCAAAAGCCCCCCAAAAGTGCCGCCCACTCTCCACTCTTCAGCTCCTTCAGAGGCCATCCACCCGCAGGGGCTTCTTCGATCCCTCTCCACCTCCCCCAGGCTCCCAGCCCTCAGGCAGAACTAAGTTCCCTGTGACCCTAACAGGCTGCTGGCCGAGCCCCTCAGCACTGTGGCCCAGGGCCCGAACTGACCACCCAGTACGTGATGCCACGCCAGGCCACGCCACGCCACGCCCTGGGCGCAGACTTGAGCACCACAGCCCCAATCCAGGTTGACCGGCACACTGGGTGAGGAAGTCCCTCTTCTCCTTAGAACCCAATTTCCATGCCTGACCAAAGAAGGGGTGAACCACGGGATAGCTGTAGTCTCTTTAAACACTGGGAGGCAGCCACAGAAGGTGGTCATGATTTGAACCCACACTGCCTAGGTGCCAGTCCTGGTACTACTCCTAGGATCCACGTGACCCCAGGCACAATACCTGCCTTGTTATTTGCCATCTGCACGTGGGAAGTAATAGTACCTACCCCGTAGGGCTCCAGGGGTTATGAATGAGGTAATTTTAGCGTGACAATATGCCTTGGTCTGCGTGGGACAGTCCCAGTGTGTACCTGCCGCCCTGTCACAATTAATAGCGCCTCCTTTCACTCTCAAAAGTGTACCGGTTTGAACGTTAACTTATATAGCCCCCTGGTTAAGACAGGCAAAGTGCTCATAACGTGCCTGGACGAGTATCAGCTACTCAATTATCATTAAAATGCTAATTCCTGGTTGCCGAGGCGGTTACACAGAGCCACGTGCAATAAAGTGGCCGAGAAGCAGACTCGCACACCGTTCTAACGCCAGCTTCCTGGACTCGATACTGTTCTCTAGTGATGTAAGATGTGACCGTCGGGGGGAACTGAGTGAAGGGTATGTGGGATCTTGCCTTACTATTTTTGCATTTCCTTATGACTCTACAATTACTTCAAAATAAAAAGTTTCAAACTTCCAACCCTATTGTTTGGTGTCTAGCTACAGTTGAGTACAAACTTACAGACAAAATGAACAGATCCTAAAAATACTTCACGCAGGCGTCTCATACACAAAAGGATGAACTCTCAGAGAGCTCCCAGAGTATACCTGCAAACTCGGAAACAGGTGAAAACGGCTCCTGTGAGCTAACAGCTGCGGCAGAGCCCAAGGCCCTTCCCGAGAAGCCAGGAGCCCTCAGGCTCACACAGTCTCCGCCTCTGTGTGTGGACCCAGGGCTGCTGGCTTCACATCAAGACCCCCTACAGACAGGGGTGCGGAACGGCAGTATCAGAAGAGCTACCTCCAGCCCAGAAGCTGGGCCACTCAGCACGGCGACAGACATTAACAAGCATTCTCTGGCCTTCAGAGGAGTGGCTGTCTCAGTCACTGAGTTTGTAACAAAAATTGTGAATTGTAGGGAAAAGAGGCCGGGCCAACTTAGGCTGTTCCTCTGAAGAGAGAAGGGATTGGGTGGGCCATCTCAGGAGGTCTCCACTACGCAATGTTTTTGAACTCCTGGTGCTTGAAGAGGCACACTTGGTACCTGGGATGCTCACGCTTGAGAAACGTCTCTGCTTCTCGCAGGCCTCACCCTGCCTGGGCCGGCCGCAAGCCTCATCGGAACCCTCCACACAGGCTGCCCAGGCTCAGAGGCCAGCCCGCCAGAGCACGGGGTCCTGCCGTGCCCCTGGCTGCATCCTTGGGTGAGTTTCCTATCCTCTCCGTGCCTCGGTTCCTAGTCTGTAAGGATGCAACACGCTAGTGCGTGACAAGTGCTCGTCACAGTGACTGGCATGCAGGAAGCCCCCAGGACGTGCGGCTCTCACCGTCACCATCATCGCCGAATGCAGAAGAAGCCAAGACTCCCTATTCCTGGCTCCCACCTCTGATTTTGGCTGGAGCCACGATTACCCCTGATGCCAAATCTTAAGCTTTGTGAAAACGCGGCCCTGAGTGTCACCAGGAATGCCGGTGGTGGGCGGGCAGTGCCATTTCCTACCCATGTTTATATGTGCATTTAAACAGGCTCAGAAGGATATTAAACAGAACATGAAACGCACTCAGGTAAACCCGTGATGCCCCTGCTGAGAGAATGCCAGCCTGGCGTCCGCTCTGCACGGGCCTCAGCCTTCAGGGACACGGATGCTCAGCTGCCCCGTGGCCAGTTCCAGTGCCTCCACCGTGGGAAAGGAGGCAGCACGGCAGGGCTCCGGCGTGCAGTCAACTGTGCAACGGCCTCTCAGAGCCTCTGGGCCCCTACCACTTGGTCCAGAGCCTGCGCGGACCACAGCGTCCACTAGCACGTGCTGACCAGGAACCTACGTGCACAACCTGAGGATGTGGAGCGTCCGGGCCCAGGGAGCCGCCCAGAACTGAGCGTCACTCTCCTCCCTCCCTCAGGCCTTTGCCATGGGCCCCAGGCAGCACAGGGCACAGAGGGGTGGGGAACACGGTCCCCGCCCACAGGGAGCTCCCAGGCTGCAGGGACGCAGGCGGCAGGTAGAAAACTGCCTTCGGTGGCCAGCAACGGTGGGGGGTGGGAGACAGGCAGTCCTCTGAGCACAGACGAGGCAGAGCCTGACAGTGATTCCTGGGCCGGCTCAGGACAGGCTGTGCAGTGACTGGGCGCTCTCACCAGGGCTGAGTGGGGCACCAGTCAGTAGACAGGGTGGCCCGGGGAGCAGCAGGGGCAGACAGAGGCCCAATGTCCTCTTTACGTCTGGGTTCCCGACTGCGCGTGCCTAGCAGGGGCCTGGCGCGCTGCTCAGACCTCCACAGGGAGGACGGGGCTGGACGCTCCTGGAGGGCAGGGGCTGGTCTGACCTCTGCAGCCCTGGGCGGGTCAAGCAGCAAGCGAGCTAGTGCTGGATGCACGGCTGTCTTGATGGGCGTGTCCTGCCCTGAGCACAGACAAAGCCAGGTGCGAGGGCCACCGGCTCACCCCTCGGAAGGGAGTTCCTTGAGGAGGAGGCCTGACTCCTGATCGCCTCTTCACCCTCGGCTGACGCTCAGGCTTCAGCCAGCAGCCAGCACGCAGCAGAGCCTTGCTCAGCGTGCACCCGGGCCCCGACTCTGCTGCTGGCTCGGGAAACTGGCCCAGAGAGGGTGAGGCCCTGCCCTCTCGGGGCCTGTTTCCTCATCTGTGATAAATAACGATAATAAGAGCCCACCTTTATTGAGACTTTCTTTTCAGTATCTTTTTAACTCTATGAAGTAGGGACTTTGACTATCCCCATTGTACAGACCAGGCACAGAGAGGTTAAGTGACTTGCTCAAGGTCACACAGATGACAGGTGCTGGAGCTGGGATTCCAGCCTAGGCTGTGGGGCCCTGGAACCTGTGCTCCTAGTCATGGCATAACACAGAGATGACAGGTCTCCTCTGTGCCAAAGGGCCCTCGGGGATGAACTTTGACAGGTACAGCCCCTTAAGCGCCCCTGCCAGCCTGTCCTGCTGCCTACAGCTGTGGGGACGATGTGACACGTCCTCTCACTCTGGGGCCTTCCACCACCACCACAGACTGGACCACTGCAGGCACCTGGTGAGGCTTCAGAGCCCGGCCGTGCAGGACAGCTTCCTGCGTCGGGGAGAGGGCACACATGTCTCAAACCCACTACCATCGGCAACAGTGGTGGCCCAGGATCGGTGCCAGGGAGAGAGCAATCCTCCACCAGGCCGGCCAGGAGACCATTCTCATTACTGTCTCTGCTGTTCAGACGACCACACTGGAGCCCCTAGGTCCCTCCCTCCGAGTGGTTTTCTCAGCTCACTATCATGAGGTAACTCCTAGGGTCCTTATTTAGCATTTCATCCCCGTCCGGGATGCAAAGCTTCACAGGGATCATGCCTGCTTTTGCCCACACGGGGATCCTGGGGACCAGCCAGCGCCTGGCACGCGAATGAATGGAGGAGTGACCTGCCATCGCGCAGCTCGCCAGAGCTTTTGGGGCTCCTTTGTCTCCCTAAATCAGTTTTGCTCAGACTGAAAGAAAGGACTCATCACTGGAAGGAACGGGAAAGTTCATCCAGGAGTCAACACCTTCTTGGAGCACACATATGACATAAGTCTTTTTAAAAAAAGAGGAGGTACGGGAGAGGGAGGGAGCTCGAACGCGCTAGCTGCTTGGTGGCCCGCCTACTCTGGGACCCGGGAGGTCCCCCGGGAGCATGACTACAATGGAGAGGCGGAGGCTGGGCGCGGCCTGGCCCGGCTTCCCCCAGGCTGTGGGGTGGAAGAGGGACTTAACGGCTTGCTGGACCAGAGGCTGAGTGGGAAGTGAGTGTGGGCTGTGATGGAGCCAGAACCAGCTCAAAGAAGTGCTGAGCAGAGACAGACAGGCCACAGCTCTCAACAGCTGTGGGTCCCCTCCCACCCAGAGCTGGGAGAGAGGAACAGCCTGTGTCCCCAAATCAAGCATGAGTTCTAAAGGCCTAAAGAAGCTGTCTATGTGAGTTGCCACTCCTAGGGCAGGCACTGCACTTGACCCCTTCAAAGCATTTCCCCTAACGGAGCCCTCACTTGCCTGGGAGGGATTGCTGGTCCCAATTTATAGACAAGGAGACCCAGAGAGGCAGGAGTAACTGCAGAGGCCATGTGACCAGTGGAGGTGAGAATGGCTGAGAACCTAAAACCCGCAACCCCAGCCTGGCCAGATCCACACGCCTCCGGCCAGGGTTTGTGTCATCGCCTGGGAGGTGGGGCCGCTCAGAAGGTCTGAGCCCCATGGCCTTGTTTCTCGGCCGGGAGCCTGGAGCAGACCCTGCTCACGTGTCTGGTCCCCTCTAATCAAACCCAGCTCAGGGGAGGCTCCAAGGGGCTGACAGGCATTAGGAAGAGTCAGGTGACATGAGGAATCTGATCTGGGGAACAGAGGCCACTTAGGTACAAACCAAGCTGGGTCTCAGCACCGTGAACATGCTCTTCTGAGCTCTGACAATCGTCACTGAAGGTAGCACACAATCACGATGAGCAACTGTCCCGACAACCAACAGAGGCTCAGGAGGGAGCAGCGTGGCCGGTCACCCAGGCCCGTCCCCACCCACAGGCACGACCGCGCGGCTGGCCAACGTCCTGCGCACTTGTCCTGTCCTCTTGGGACCTTCCACAGAGCCTTCGGGAGCCCTGGAAATGCTGCCGCTGGTCCTTCAGCGGGTATCCAAGAAGTTGTCTCCTGTTTTTTAGATTGATGCATTACCCAGATTTAAAAATTAGGACACTGACACAAAAGTCCTAATGAGAAAAGGGACTCTTCTTTAACCAATATGTCAGTTAATGTAGATTGGGGTTAGTCCCCCAAACCTGTATTCTGGTTACATCTAGATTCCTGGCTTCACCTATAAATCCAGATCTGGCCACCCAGGCCTTTGGGTGGGGTGAGGCACGTAGACTCCAGGCTCCACTGCACGATTAGTTTGAGGCCCAGCCCCTGAAGCATCTGGTTTCCCTAGACGTCCCCCGCCCTTCCCCTCCAGCATCATTTCCCCGCCTCTGCTTACCCAGCTTCCCATGGCTGCTCCCTGCATGAAATCCAAACTCCCGCCCACATTCCACCAGCCTCATGGTCTGGCCCCTGCCAAGCTCCCCTCATCCCGGGATCACTGTGCCCACCATCCCGCCCTTCATTCTGCGTTTCCCGGGAGTCTGGTCCATTCCCGCCTCGGGGCCTTTACACACACCCCACCTGGCCTCACAGTTGCTCTCCCTCCTCGTTCCATTTCAGCTCACGCGTGGCTTCCTCAAAGAGGCCTTCAGCGCCTGCCTATTTCTGACTATTCCTCCCCCTGGTTTCTCTCCTTACCAGCCTCATCATGTCACAGCTAGCGACCTGGGCTGGAATCCTGACTGCCGTGTCCCTAAGGTATGACCTCCGGCAGGTCCCCTAACTTGACAGGTGAGGGCAGGGACCTCACCTGTCGCAGGGTCATAACACCCCGGCCTCGCCAGGCTGCTGTGAGGGCCCGGCTCAGAGTAAGCGTGTGACCTCACAGCAGCCACTGTCGCTGTCCCCCACATCATCGCGCCCCCCACCGCCAGCTGATGCTGAGGTTTGCTTTGTAACGTCCTTAGAACAACCCATGCTCACAGGCCAAACCAGGACCTGGTTCCACACCGGCCACTGTCTTGCATCACGCTCTTTCCCCCTTCCCGTTCACCCTCTTTTCAAGGGGGGGGGGGGGCACAGCTCCACGGGAAAGCTGCTCTTCAAGGGAGCAGGGCACACACAGCCCGGCTGACAGGGGCTCCGGCCGTCCCGGCGTCGGGGACGTTACAGCTCGCTCAGAGCAGCCGCCGCCCGGTAAACCCCTCTCCCCGATGAGAGCAGGACTCCTGTCCCACCCCCAACACTCACACTCTTCCTCATAAATCTGCTTTTTATAAAACCCAGTGTGGAGCCAGGGTCCTTGCGTTGGGCAGCTCGACCCCACAGCCCCACAGCTGGGGGGCCTTCTACAGTGCCGCGGACGTCTGGACCACGCGCCCGGAGCAGGTGCCCAGGGACCTCGGGGCTCGGCCTTTCCGTCCTTCTGGGGACCCGGCAGGGATGGGGATTATCGGGCCATCTTGTCTTTGAGGAAACTGCCTAAACAAACACTAAGAATTCTAAGGAGTCCAGTAGGGTAGTTCTGCTTAATTACCCTGGGATTTGTACTTCTTAAATGTTTTTTTTGCTTTTCTATCTCAGGAACTGTTTTCAAATAAAGATCATGCCCAGGGCCCCCAAGTGTCACCTCACAGCCTCTGTTAGCTTTAGCGCACGCCAGCACTTTACTCCCAGGATCTGGTCCTAGCCTCCAAACACCCTGCCGGGTCAACACCACGGCCCCATTTTGCAGATGAGGAAGTTGAGGTTCGGAGCTGCAGAGCCGCCTGAGGAAGGGCTCCCAGCTAGGGAGTGGCGGAGCTGGATTCACACCCTGTCGGACCTGGAGCCCAGCGCCCGCCCTTTTTATTCCCTGCCTCTCAGTGTGAACCGTGCCACAGACCAGAGATGAGGCCCTACAGGGCTCCTCCAGCACCTCCTCCTTGTCTAGGGTCAGCGAACGGCGAGGGGCTGAGGCTGGAACCGTGGGGCTGCCTGGTCCTCCTTCCGCATCTACTCTCTTGAAGGTACAGCACAGCAGGCCACAGGAGAGCGCAGCCGCTCTGCTGCAGCACACAGCCCGCCTGGAGATTCTGGGCCTTGCCATTATCTTAGCCAGGATGCGCCTCCACGCCTTCCAGAATGCTGCTTCCTCTGCCTGGAAGCCACGTGGGTCCTGGCTTCTGGCCAGCTGTCCCATTTCACAGCCCTGCTGCTTTGGGCCCAAACTGACCACCACTGCCCTGACACCAAGGGCCTTCATTTGCTGGGCTCAGCTGGAGGCCAGGCTCTGTCCCAGCCTGGGGCTGTCCCCAGGCTCCCCAGGCACTCCAGTTGGCTGGAGTCTTCCTCCTCTGACCCTCTGCACTGCCCCGAGCTGGCCTGCCATCCCACCCGGCCTACAGAGAGCAGCCGGCTCCTGACCCCAAAGGCCCTCTGCTGGCTGGTGACCCAGTGAACACGCAAGAGACTGAGAAACGAGCCCTCGGCCCGGTCAGACCTCGAGCCCCCCTCAGGGAAAGGGGACCGTCGGGAATGGGGCCCCACTCTTCCTAGCCACATCCAGCCCCCAGCCCAGAACGGAAAATAGCTTCTCCAGACACATCTGCCCATCTGCGGCCCCATCTCGTCCCCACATAAGAACACCAGAAACACCGACAGCCCTGCTGTAGGGGCAGAGGGCGGGAGCTGGGAGGTGTCCCTGCAGAACCGACACCAGAAGCACACAACAGCCATGCAGGCCCGCACCAGAGTTCCCTGCCTTGACCCTGAGGCCCCCAGGATCAAGATGCGGAGAGGGGGTTCCCAGAGGCCACCTGTTTCCACAGGGGAGGGGGCGTGACGGGGCAGCGCGAGCCAGTACTCACCATTGGAGCGGTGGATACAGGTGTGCTGGTTGTCGCTGAGGAAAAAGCCGCTGTGGCACTGACACTCGTAGCTGCCCATGGCATTGACACAGATCTGCTGGCAGCCGCCGTTGTTGTCCTGACACTCGTCCACATCTGTGAGAAAAGGAAGAGAAGGGGACAAGAGAGATCACACCTGGAGCTACAAGTGAGGCGTGGTCACCTGGAAGGACACGGATGCCATCAGCTCTCCTGGCTGCAGAGCGATACCACAGAGGTACTGCTCGGTGGTACGCCACGGTGGTACCCTCCAACAGTACTTCATGGAGTTACTCCACAGAGGTAGACACTTACAAAGGCTGCAATGCTAGCTGGCCCTGGCTTTCCTGTGTGGCCAGCGCTACTCTAAGCGTCTTACCTGCATTAACACCTTTAATTTTCACAGAAACCCTATACATCAGATCTAGGTCTGGGTCTATTTTACAGATGAGTAAACTGAGGTACAGAGAGGCCAAGTTACTTATCCAAGGTCCCACGGAGGCAGGAATCAAGCCTGGTGGTCCGCCTCCCAAACCTGGGCTCTCACTGATGTCACCTAACCCTCCCTCTCCAGGAAGACCTGCAACTAACACCATCTACCCCCGGCTCGAAGAGCCTCACGAACCCAATCCCACCGTCCCCTTTCTTCAGTCACACCTCAGATCTGCAACCAGCAGGACAGACCTTGCAGCAAGGGAGAGGCTGGAGGCCAGGGCAGCCTGCTTTCTGCCTCGAAAACTGATTTCAAAAGCCCCGAGAAGGGGAGGTTTTTAAAAGGCCCTGACCTCTGGCTGCCGAGACTGCTACGGAGAGCTGCTGAGCGGTCTTTCCCACTCTCCGGGACAGACAGACCTCGGGGCCGACACTCATTTTTGACCAGAGGCTGCTGGCACAAAGGGTGCTATTGGCTGAAAGGAGTCTTTATGAAGTTCTGGTCTTGAACAGAACAGCATGTTTCAATTACTCAAGTCATAACCCCCTACACTGTCAGCTTGTTTAATGAAAGAACGGCTTCTTAAACCTTAATGTGCCGTGTCTGTATTGTCATTTTAATAGGCAAATATATGAAACCACAAAGGCAACGTGAGCTACTGGCTGCTTTGAGCCAATCCCACGACCCCCAACACACGGGCGTGCACACACACACACTCACTAGCTTTGGCACTGAACTTTTTAAACAGTTCTTTTTTTTTTTTTTTTTGGCGGTACGCGGGCCTCTCACCGTTGTGGCCTCTCCCGCTGTGGAGCACAGGCTCCGGACGCGCAGGCTCAGCGGCCATGGCTCACGGGCCCAGCCGCTCCGCGGCACATGGGATCCTCCCGGACCGGGGCACGAACCCGTGTCCCCTGCATCGGCAGGCGGACTCTCAACCACTGCGCCACCGGGGAAGCCCCCTAAACAGTTCTTTTTAACACAACCACCTTTAAGTACTGGCACCAAAAGGATGTGAAAAGGTAGACTCAGGCAGACTGACCTGCACTGAACCCGGGGAGGACTCAGTGCTGGCGCTATGTCAGCTGGGTCCTACTTCGGCTCAGGGACAACAGACCACTTCCCCACCCATGAGACCACACTGCTGCCTTTGAGGCTGACAGCGAGGCAGGTCATTATTCTCCTGCAAGCTCAAATGTCAGCCCTGTGGCAGCCAGGACGGAGGCAGAGCTCTGAACTATAAAAGCCACCAACAATTAGAGCTAAAACGGTAAAGGTGGCTCTTGCTGAGAGGAGACTGACAGGGGGTTCCGGGGGAAGCTGGGAAGGATAGAGAGGGATTTTTCGGAAGACCTTTCTACACTCAACGAGTCTTACTGATGGTTCCCTAAAGGCCCAGTGCCAGGGTCACCTTTGCTGGGGGCATCTCCCCTCCACACCCCAGCAGCGTCTGCCTCTGGGGGTCTGCCCCCGCCTGCACCAGACCATGAACAGCTCTGAGCCAGGCACTGTGTCCTGTTCATCCTATTAATAACATAAAGCTAACCTTCCTGGAGTGCTCGTCGTGTGTCAGGCACAGGGCCTCACTCCACCCACACGCCCAATCCTTGCGGCAACACTGAGTGATAGGCCGTGTTACCGACTCCATTTTACAGATGAAGACATCTGAGAGTTGAAGTAACCTGGGCAAAGCCACAGAGCTGCCTGGAGCAGAGGCAGGACTCAGACCTGCTGTCCAGCTCCTGAGCACGTGCCTTTGGAGCCCCTGCTAGGCTGGCCACACCAGCAAGTGCGTTCAGACTAAGGTGATGAAGAACCGGCTGCTCTTGAAACGAACTCAAGCTGGGTGTCACCTTGAAAGTATCTGCAAACACGAAGCTGGGGCCAGCCTGCATGAGTAACTCAGGAGAGTCCCAGCACACCGGCTCAGCCCCGTTTCTGTCCCAATAACACCCGCCAGGGGCTCCGAGGCCCACGTGCCGGCACACACATAAGGATAAGATTTGAACACGGGGAGCCGCTCCTGGGACACGTGCAGACTGAGTCACGCTCTTTGAGGTTCTTCCCATGGCTCTCAGATCCTTTGCTCTGTACCTCGGCTTCCCCAGCCCTCGCAAAGGTTCAATTGGTAAAACAAGCCACAGATACAGGCCCTCAAACACTGAATTCACAGTGTGGAAACACTACTTCCACCCCATCATCAGTGAACTCCCTGGTTCCCCCCATCTGGCCTGGCCCACCCCGTCACCTCACTGGAAGCTAGGAACCAAAGGGCACTGACGTCACACACCTACAAAGCCTCAGCGAGCTGGCAGGGTGGCTGGGCCTTGCCACTGTTTACACTAGCGGGGAACAATGACTCCAACGCTGACGAATAATTTGAAACAAATGCGAAGCCATGTAAACATTCTCCCCCCCCCAACCCCGCACCCTCGCTCCCAAATGATAAAGCCCTAAGATTAAGCAGGAGGGAAGAGGGGGCCGCCCGCTCTGCACCCTTTTTCCACTGTGGCCCAAACACAGGCCTCCCCCAAGCTGGGCAGGAAATCAGTCTCAGAATTCCTTTGGGTAGCCTGCAGTCATCACCACCTTCTCTAGAGACTGGCTGAGGACTGGCCTCATACCCCTCACACCCCTGCATCCCCAGCCCTCCACATGGGACCCACGGTGAGGTCTGAACGGTACCAACGGAAGCAGTTGGGTCCTTGAGATGCCTGCCCGCCGGCCTAGGACAGACTGGGTTCCCCTGGAGGCCCGGAGCAGGCCCGGCAGGCACTGTGGGAAACAATTAGCTCCTTGGCCCTCCTGACTGGGGCAAGCCCGGCGCACACTGCTCCTTGGTCCCCACGGACTTGGCACATTCTGGTATACGAGGTGCCCCGTGGCAAGGAGACAGCCTACATCTGGGAGTCGGGCAACCTGAGTTCCGCCCCCGGCCTCTTGGCCCGTGGAGGGTGCCCAGGTCTCGTCCACAGGAAGGACCCAGACTGTGTCCTCCAGGAAGCCCTCCTGGAGTGCTTGAGATGCACGCGGTCCTCTTCCTTCTCTCCTGGGGAACTGACTGCTCCATGCTCTGCTGGGCCCCTATGTGGGAGCCCCCCACCTCCTACATGAGTATTCACGTTGACTGGTGGGGCTGGCAGCCTCGTCATCATAAATAATAGCTCTCACTGCTGGCCAGGGCCCGGCTGGGGAGCTCAGGCACTGTCTTAATACGTCTGCACAACAGCTCCACACAGGGGGCATTATTCTTATCAAGCCAATTCTCACATGAGAAGCTGAGAGGGGAAGAGACTTGCCCAGTGCTCTAGAACCGGTGGAGGGGGATGGGAAGCCCAGCGAGACTGGACCCAAAGCCCTTACTCTACTCTTCCATGACGTGCTTCTCTGAGTGAGGATGCTTTGAGGCGAGTGTAAGCTCCCTGGGCATCTGTTCTTACAATCGTCCCCCGGCCCACGTGCTCACGTCTCTAAAACCCAGGGCAAGAGCTCCCTCCTCTCCAAAGTCTTCCTGGTGCCGGGCAGAATTTGCTGACCGCTGGCTCCCAGACCAAGCAGACCTTTGTTCACAACCTTCCTCCTCTGCCCCGGACCTTGGGCTTGGCCATGCTGTCTCTGCTCTGGGCTGTTGTCAGCCCAGAGTCTCCTGCACATCCCTGCACCCAGCAGAGGGTCGGGCTGAGTGGGTGCTCAGGAGTGAGCGGGATAGACTGAAGGGCACACATGTGCTGCACACACCAGTGACAGGGAGCTCTACCATACAAGGCCAGTCCCCTGGAGCAGGGCGCCGTTGCGGTTCCTTCTGGGCAGGCCGAGGGGCTCATTCACGGCTCTCCACAGCCTGCCCACCTCTCCGCCCGCCCCACCGACACCCGCTGTTCTCTGAAACCCCCCCGTCAATCACACATGCCTTCACGCGCACATGTGCACCTCTCCCTGGGACGCCCTCTCCCTCCTGGTCCAGGCAGAAGTTCTTCTCGCCTTTGAAATCCACTGGAAGCACTTTTGCTCATTCCCTCCGCAGACACTGAGTACCCGCTACGTGCTCCACTCCCCGAAGTGATACCACTGGTTAAGCCCCTGCTCGGCGAGCCGCCGGCGGCGTGTGGGACCCAAGCGTGGAGGCGGAGGCTTTGTGGAGGAAGTGATGGGAGCCGAGGCTGGAGAACAAGAAGTGAGAGATGCGGAAGCAAAGTCTCGTGGAAGGTGCAGAGCGGGGCACAGGTGGGGAAGGGCTGCAGCTACTTGGGCAGGAGAGGAGTTCTGGAAGCTTTGTGGCCTGCACATCCCTCCTCAAGAAGATTCCCCCAGGGCTCTCACAAAGCCAGCCCTGTCTGGGTCCTCCTGGCCCCCTCCCACCAGTCCTGCTGGCAGAGGGGACAGTCCCTGGGGAAGACAGAGTGTCACCAACCACCAAGGCCTCGGGTGGAGGCTGAGCCTGTTTCTGATCCGCGATCCACGCTCCCTGAGCGAGCTCTGGGTGGGACGGGACGGGGGAGCGCTCCACCTCTGAATCTTGCTGGCAGCTCGTGGTCCTTCGTCATTATTTATGACCACAGCTGAACGTTCCCAAAAGGCAGGGAGCTCCTCGGCACAGGGACCTGGCTACAAAGCAGAGAGGAGGCCCCGGGGGTTCTGGGGCAGACTCTAGGAGGCTCCTCTCGGGAAACCCTTTGAACGGGCAGCAGAAGAGATGGACGGAGTGTGGAGAAAGGACCCCAAAGGCTCCAGCGCTGTGAGGGTCTGGCACAGAGCTCATCGTGGGCTGCCTGGTCCAGCCAGGTCACCCTCTGGGAAGGTCCCGGCCTGCAGCCTCCCCAGGAGAACGTTCTCCCTTCCACGTCTCCCACAGACCTGTCTTCAGCTGCGTCCGGGACTGCTGGAGCCCCCGCCCTTCTGGGTCGGGCTGCTGGTGGCAGGCCAGGGTGCTGGCAGGGGGAGGAAGCTGAACGGCAGCCAGTCGCTGCCTTGGGGGCCCCAGCTGGTGGCGCTGGGGACACCCTCTGCAACAGATCGTCCCATGTGGTCTGGGGTGAAGACATATGGCCTGGGCTCCTGGGAGGCTGCTCCCCAGCCCGAGGCCCCACGCCGGGTGCACAGTGAGGACACGGAAGGTGGGAGGGAGGGAGGGAGGGGGACAAGGGCGCCCAGGAGGGCCAAAGAGGGGCCTCGTTCTGGCTCTGCCCGCCCCCCTCCCAGCCACCCTGGCCCAAGAAGCCCCCTCCCTCCGGGGGCTTGCCCCACACCCAAGCAGTCACCAAGCCTGGTGACTCTCCCTCTCCGCCTTGCCCGTCTGTCCTGCCTCTACTCCCAGGGCACAGCCTTGCCTTGGGCCTCAGCCTCTCCCTACAGGCGTCCACACGCTCCTGGATCGCCCGGCCTCTCGTCTCTCCCTCGCAATCCCAGGGCCCACTGTGACGACTCTAGTCGGAACAAGACACAGCACCCCGGCACCAAAGATCAAGTCCAAACAAGGGGTCCGGGGTCAGGTGCCCCCTGCCTCACTCTGCCCTGCACGAGCATAGGTCCGGGCACCGGGGTCGGGAGAGACGGACCTCAGCTGTGGTTTCTGCCCACTTCTGTTCAGTGCCCACCACTCACAGGGAGAAGGCCGCCTCCACTCCCGCCAGCTGCTGAAGGGTCCTATCTGGGATGGGCCCGTGTGTGGGACGGACGAGGCTGTTTTCCAGCAAGAAGGCATCCCAGAGCCGGCACCGACGGGCCGCGGGTCGGCCTGCTTCTGAAAGGCCTCTGCAGGCAGGCCTGTGGTTTGCCCAGGAGGTCTGCTTCTTGGCCCAAGGTGCCGGTGTTTGTTTTTATTAATAGCTGACTGTCTGTCCTATTTTGGGCCCAGAATCCAGGTTTGCAGCTATTTGTAACAACTAAAAATTACATCTGGATACAGCTTTGGTTGCTTTGTGCTTCCCACGAACGCCTCACAATTTGAAACAGAGACTCTGTGTTCTGCCTGAACCCCACCCATGTTCTCCTGGCTGCCAAGAGCCTACTGTGTGTCAGGCCCTGTGCCCGGCCCCAGCACCCCAGCTCCCAGCACGGGTCCGGGAACAGAGGCAGAGGCACTGGCCCATCTCAGAAACCGAACTCAACCTCCAACCCTGAGAACGCCCTCCTGGCCCCCGGGGGCTGAGGCCCCAGCCCTCCCCCTCCTGAGGCTCCTTTCAGAAGGGAGGCTTAGGCGGAAAGTCCCCTTGGCCATCGAGCGGCTCTTGCAAAATTGCATTTGATGGGTTAAGTGTAAATAAATGAGAACCAGATGGATTAGATTTCGGGTGAAATACACATGGGTCTTAGAGCTTTGGGGCCTGGGTTCTCCCAGATCCAGGGCGCTCCCCGAGCTGTCAGAGGTGCTGGCACGGCAGGCAGGAGGTGTGACTTGAGTCTCCTGGGACCCGCCTACCTCCTGGTCCGGGCATCCGCTGGGGCCTTCTCTGGGGCTCCTGGCCCCCCAGCAGGTCGGCTGTGTGTGGGAGACACAGGGTCTCCTGCCGTAGCCCTGCTCTGATGCCGAGCCCCTTGGGCTGGGCCTGTCCCGGCTCAGCGCTGGGAGATGAGGCACATGACTGGTGGGGTCAGCTTTCCAGACCAGCATGCCCATTGCTCACACCCAGACGCAAGGAGCCAGCCCAGGGCGGGCCAGAGCTCTGTTGAGACTGCTGTGCTGGCCTGTGGGGTCTGGTCACTGCATCCCTCATCTGGGCCTCACCTTCAATCCCAGCTGCTGCCTGTGGTCTCCCAGTGACGGCTGAGCAGCAACGAACATCGAAGGACCAGGAGTTTGCTGCCTAACTCCAGCTGACGGCCGCTCCACCTTATAATAACCTACATGGTGTCCCCGTGCAACCACTACCTGCGGGTCCTGGCTCTTGGCCCCCAGGTCACACCAGCTGGGGTACAAGATTCAGTAAGTAACTTGCTGTGTGGCCTTCGGCACGGTGCTTAACCATTCTGGGCCCTGGTTTCCTTCCCTATAAAACAGGGATAACAGTAACTGGAGTTGTTTTGGGAATTAAGAAGATAACGGAGGTGAAGCACTTAGCACAGTGTCTGGCGCACGCAGGCCACCGACACGTTAACAACTGTTGAGCAAAGCCAGCACGAGTGCTCCAGGGGTCACAGGCGGGAATACCCTCTGGGGGATGGCAAAGTCCCCCCCAAGTTGGAAAACCGACAACAAAGCGCATCCGAAGGGAGCACTCAGTCTTTTTTTTTTTTTTGAATTGATTTATTTAGACGGCAGGTCAGTCTTGCCTCGGCCTTCCGGCCTCCCAGCAGAGCAGCCTCAGCTCCTGGAGTTTCTCCCTCCTGACGTAGGTTCTGGCCTGCTCACCGCCTGAGTCGCCCTTCTTGGGGGAACACGCCTACCAGCTGCTTAACAGTGGAGAGATGCCTATTCAAATCTTCTGCCCACTTTTAAACGGGGTTGTTTGCCTTTTCACTGTTGAGTTGTAAGAGTTCTATATAAGATATATAATTCTCGATACTAGACCCTTGTGGGATCGCTTTTTCCGACTTCATGGACAATCCCTCCTTTAAAGGAGCCTTGGGTGGCCCCAGGCCCCAGGAGGTCAGTGCACCTATGGGGGCCACATCCACAAGGCCTGGGCTCCTCTTGGGCTCCGTTCCTGGAAGATGTCACCCTGTCCCATGGCTTTTCCAGCCACTTAACGTGCCAACACTGCCCAAACCTCTAGGCCTGCCTGCTCCACCATCCTCCAGACTCAGAGATCAGCGCCTGTACTTGGTTGTCCAACAGGCAGGACACACCGAACACGGCCCACGGCGAACTCCTAACTCCACTTCCCACAACAGAAAACAGAGCAGAACAAAGCACAGCCCGGTCCCACCCTCAGCCTTCTGCATCTCGGCAAATGGCAGCGCAACCCACAGCGGCTTCAGCCAGAACACCTGCTAGTCACCGGGTACGTCCATGTACGGCGTCTGCCTTGTGATTGTTTCTCTGTCTCCCCGGGGAATACAGAGTCTTTGAGAACAGGTACATCTTGAGTGTGGCTGTACCTCAGGGTTTTAAACAGTGCACGGGGCACATGATCCGTGTTTGCGGACCGAGTGACTGACCGAGAACTGGCTGGGAGAGGCAGCTCTGGCCCCGAGGCCCTGACTGCAGGCCTGTCCCACAGGGATGGGCTGTGTGGCCCCGGAGGGGCTGCCCAGTGAGGCAGCTCTAGATGACTGATGGCACTGAGTGCCGGCTGGTGGGTCCTTGGGGCGTAGAGTGAGAGCTGGCAGGAGAAGAGCTGTGCTCGTGGGCCTGCCTGCCTCAGCCTCGCCCAGCAGTGAGCCCCATCGTGGCGGTGGGCACAGCCCCGCCTGTGGGCAGCTCGTGGCAGGATCAGGGTGGAGCGGGAACAGATGCCCTCAAACACTGCCAGCCCGTGAGCTTTGGGGCTCAGTGAACGAACGGAGCCACGTGGGGCTCCTGGTAAGTCAGCACAGCCCAAAGTGTCTTCCTGCTTTGTGGGCGCTTTCACCAGTATGAGGACCAAAGTCTTCAGCTGAAGAAAAGCCATTCTGACCGGGTAGTGCTTCAGGGGCGGGTGGAGGGGGCGGGGGTTTGAAGGCAGTGGAATGCCCTGCTGAATGCCTCTTCATTGCCCTTTGTCTATGGCAAGACCAGCTCCTCCTTTAATCTCTCTAGCATGGGCAGGAGAGGAGGCTGCAGCAGATGGAAGGGAACCCCCGTTCCTGGAGCCCCTGCTGTGCAGGCACTCTCATTACAGTGTCCCATTCGGCCTCAGCCCGGGGCAGTAGCAGCAGCGTTATAACCAGGAGCGCCAAGCAGTGAGCGGCCTGCCGTCTGTCACCAGCGTGTGGGTGACGGAGCCAGCACGGGAACAGGACGCTTTTGTCTGCCCGCCCTCGGGCCTCTGACAGCACAGCTGTAAACACGATCCTGGTTGGACACCTATGGGAGGCACTGGAGTTTTTAAAAATTTCTTTTGATGGGGATAAGAATGCAGGACTGGAAAGAGGGAAGGGGACAAAAGCCAACCAACCCACCAAACCCTGGAACCAAAGCAAGACGCTCTAAGAAAAGAAGGGGAAATGCTCTGCCAGGATTCTTAGAGAACATCCTCAGAAATGAAACAGGCCCAGCTGGCTGTGATGACCTCCGCGGGCCTGCGGATGGGGCAGGCAGAGGGTACGTCTTTCCCATTGCCTTGGGAAAAACGCCACAGACTCAAGATGGGCCCAGGAGCTCCCCGTGCCGCCCCGATGGACACAGGTCCTCTGGCTGGTCCATCACGCCTGACTCTGGCCAGGTCGAATGCCTTGCTACCAGCACAAATTTCTCACCACTGGTTCTGCCTGGAATTCTGAATACCTTCAAGCATCACATCTTCCCAATGAAACTCAGCATTTCCTTCCACCTTCCAAAGCTGCTGAGTATAAAATCCGGGCCTTTCCACTTACCGGGCTACTGTGGGTGCTTCCTGGAGGCCCGTTCCCGTCCTCCTTCCCGCCAGTGGCCTCCACTGGTGGCTCTGGGAGCTCTCCGTGAGTGGCAGGGCTCCCGCCCCAGCCTGCCATGGCTCCTTCACCTGGCTGTCTGCGAGGCGGCCTGCTCTTCCCACGCTCAGCAGTCCCTCATTGTCAGGCACTGGGTAGGTCAGGCAGCCACAGCAAGACTGCGAAATGATTTTATGCCAATAGAGTTGACACGTTCAAGAAAGTAGCAGGCAGAGGGGCTGGAAGAGGGCAGAGGTGGAGGCTGACGTGGGCACCAGGGAGCTGCGTGGAAAAGGCAGCACCGGGCTGGCTGAAGCCCCGGAAGGACCGTGTGCCTCCCCATGGCTGGCCCCACCCTACCCCGCCCCTTTCCAGCCCAGGTTGTGACATGACCTTTCCATAGCATTCCTGCCCTCGAGAACTTAGCGTGGGTCCCTATCACTTGTCCAATAAGACTTTTATTATTCCAAAATTTGAGTTCACAAGGAATTTTGAAAAACAGCGGAAAACAAAAGATCAACAAATTTACACTCTAGCTACAACCCCAATCATGAACATATTGTACTTCGGCCTTTTTTCACGTCCTGAGTTTCTGCTAGTGCTAACAGATCACTCTGTACGTGACCGTCCCACCCTTCTTCACTGAAAGCTGAGTTAGTGCCCTTGTCATGCTGGGGCTCAGTCCTGGCCGCCCTTCTCACCTGCCGCTGTCCAGGCCGTAAGGGACCCCCCTCCCACCTCGGTGTGCTGTCTCTCTTCCACCCCATTAGTAAACTCCCCTGCGAGGGACATGTCTGGGTAGCCGTAGCCCTTTTTATTTTCGGGATTTTTCCTCCAGATGGATTCCCAGAAGTGGTATTCCGGGGCAAAGGCCACAAGCTTTTTTACTTCTCATCGTTCCCCGTCAGTCCCCTGTGACTCTGCACACGGTTTGCTGACTTCCCCGCCCTAGAGTGTATCTGCACGAGCAGCCGTCTCATCTGAAGTCATCTCTCTAATGCCCACGTCTTCCCCGAGAGAACTGGGATTAGCCACGTGTGCCTATCCATTCATTCACTCACTCAACAAGGCAGGGGATAGGCAGTGGGCATGAGGCCAAGGCCTGCCCTCAGGGAGCCGCCCGACCAGGGGGAGAGAAGTGGTAAGACCAGGTAAGACCAGGGATCAGGAACCAAGCTGAGAGGCAGGGGAGCCTCTCCCTAAACTGCACGAGGACCAGCGCGGGGAGAGGTGTGTCTGGGCGTGGGATGCCTGCCGTGTGTGTGTGTGTGTGTGTGTGTGTGTGTGTGCGCCTGCACGGGTTTGGTGAAGCTGGAGTAGCACGTAGGGCCCTGGTGGCTGTCGAAGGAGGGGCTAGGAACCAGGCTCGCACCTGACGTGCCTAAGATGCAGCCAGAGGTGATTCCCTGCCGCTCCTACATCTGCAGGTTTCAATCTCCAGATCTCAGGCTCAGAGAGCAATGGGCACGCGTGGCTCTGCTGACAGGCCACCACCTCCCACACCACTGTCCACGCCCGAGCCCACTCTCCCACCCGACCGAGGCTTTTCCATCGCCCACACCACTGTCCACGCCTGAGCCCACTCTCCCACCTGACCGAGGATTTTCACCTCTAGGCTTTGCGGCGGCTGTTCCCTGCTGCCCTCACCCCACCTCCACCCCCACCTGGTGACCTTTCATTTACTGCTGGCAGGGTGAGATGGCCCCCCTCCCTCCCCCCTCCCCCCAGGACTCGGTGCAGTGTTCATCACAACAAGGATGCCGCTCTGGGAGTACTTCTGCACAGAGCCTAGACCTCCCTGAGAGTGCCAGGCACAGCTAAGTCGTCTCTGGACCCCCTGACCTGGCAGATACGGGCACTCAGGGGGTCAGCTGCTGACCCCGAGGTTACAGATCCTTCCCCCATCCGGACGGCCACAGCACCAGCAGCGCTCACTCAGCGCCTACAGGCCGCCAGGCCCTCCACATCCTGGACTCTTGACTCCAGTCCCACACCCCAGCCACGTGATTACACACCAAGAGGGAAAAAGTCTTCTGGGGCGGGGGGAAGCGGCGTACAAACACCAATGCACAATCATAACCATATAGTCAGCTCTACACACAGATGGTATCGGGCAAGAACATGAGGACACGAAGGCTGTTGACCTGTTGCGGTGGCGAGCTAATGGGGGGATTATTTTCTGTCTTTTCTATCGATTTCTCTGAGTGTTTCTGTGTGATTATTACACTTGTGGAAGATGGATAAGCAAACAGACCTTTTCAACTCTGCGTGACGAGCACCGTGACTCTGGTCGGTCCAAGGGCGGGGGTGGGACCCAGTCAGGCTGCCGGGAAGGCCGGGGAAGAGGTGCAGAAGGATGGACTAGAGCACTCGGGACAGGCAAGGGAAGACGTTCTCCAGGTGGGAGGAAGCAAGAGCGCAGGGGGACAGGCTTCGTATTCACAGGGAGAGAAGGCAAGGCTGGAGTGGCAGGCGGAGCCCAGAGCCCGAGAAGCCAGCTGCCAGGCTGAGGACCCCAGACTCCTCCAAGGGCAAGAGGGGCCCCAGGAGGATCCCACTCAGAGAGGCCTCCACCAAGGCTCATCCAGACGACTTCACTGGCATCTGACCCCTTGGCGGCCAGCACGTAAGCCAGGGCAGGGCAAGTCGGCCTGTGGGATCCTCTCCCACCATTAAGGTAACACCTGAGGGGTTACTAAAGACCCCAGACCGGGCTTCCCTGGTGGCGCAGTGGTTGGGAGTCTGCCTGCTGATGCAGGGGACACGGGTTCGTGCCCCGGTCCGGGAAGATCCCACATGCCGCGGAGCGGCTGGGCCCGTGAGCCATGGCCGCTGAGCCTGCGCGTCCGGAGCCTGTGCTCCACAACGGGAGAGGCCACAACAGTGAGAGGCCTGCGTACTGCAAAAAAAAAAAAAACACAAAAAACCCCAAACCAAACCAAACCAAAAAAAAGACCCCATACCAAGCAGCTGGGAGGCTGCCACCATGGCCACCTACTTCCAACAAACAAGGAGTGCCAGCCGGGTGCAAGCCCTCACTGCCCGCCCGTCTATTTCCAGCTGCATGTGGTTGGGATGAGGCAGATCCAGGGAGGGGGCTGGAGCAGGCGAGGCGTGGGGGTGGCGAATGGCCACTATAAACAGCCTGTCGGCGGTGGGGAAGGACGGTCGCTGCAGCATCTGTGCAGAGGCAGCCAGGCCCGGCCAACGTCCGGGGTGACCCCACCACCAGCCAGGGCACAGACTGCTCCAAAGTCAGCAAGGTTACTGGCAGAGGAAGGACCGCACTGCACACGCTGGGGCACACGTATGCGTCGACAATGCCCCTTTTCAGGCACACGGTTCAGTGCTGCTTTGGGGCATATGTTTTGGTGGTGAAGTATTTTTAAAGAGCCTTCACAAGACACTTATTTTCTGTTTATTTCTCTGAGTTCTGACCCAGCCCTTGGCATATGAACTGCAAACAAAGATGAAGGAACGTGTCTGCTCGCCTGGCCTGTGCTCTGCAACTGGGTGTTTTTCTTTGCTGTTTATGGACTTGGCATTCTCTGCCCTGGGACAGAGCAGGACTTCTTCCCCAGGTCACCAAACTGAGATCTATTCAAAGGTGAGGCTGCCACAGGGCGACTGACGGCACATTTCAACACAGTCCTACCAGTGGGAAGGGCCGCCTCGTATTGTGATGTGGTCTCTGACCTGAACATGCAACCAAAGGGAGAGCAGGAAGGGGAGGCTCCTGACGCCCGCTGGGTGCCTCCCCGCAGCCACACGGACCACCTTGCTTGATGTCTACAGCTCCCTCCCAGGAACATCATCACTCCTCTTTTTGGGGTAAGAACAGTGAAGTGCTGGCCCCGAAGCACGGCTAGGAAGGGAGCTGGGAGCCAAGGCTGATGCGTCTGCTTCCAAGTCCCTGCTCTCCCCTCATCTACAGCAGAGGCTAGAAGGAGCTGGGCCTGGACGTGAGGACAGGGACAGGGGAGTCCTAAGCTCAGCCAGCCACGGGGGGCTGCAGTCACGCGGGCTGCTAAGAGCCCCCCACTGCCCGCCCCTGCTACCGCCACGCAGAGCTCAGAAGTTCTGAGAGCACTGAAGCTCTGCCCCCGTGCCAGGCTTGTGCACGCCCCACTGTCAGACCGCGCTCTCCTGGAGAGTCAGAAGCCAACCTTCTGCCCGCTTCACCGGCCAACCACCCATCCTGCCATCACACCAAGCAGCCTGCACTGGGCCCAGGAGCGCAGGGCTAAGTCACTCTGAAGCAGGGCTCTCCGGGACCTCCCGGGGCAGCAGAGACCCGCCCCTGGTGTCCAGGGACAAGCTAGGAGCTCAGTGCTGAGGCAGAAGGCAGCCTGAGGGGGCTGTAGGCCCCCAGGGGAAGGGTATGCAACTCAGGGAAAGCTTTCTGGAGGGGCTGATGCCCGAGCTGAGTTGTGACAAGTAGGCGTCAGCCAAAGAAAAAGCACTAATGAAGAGCACGGAGAGGGGTGATTCGGGCAGAAGGAAGAGCAGGTGTAAGGATACGCCAGAGCAGGAAAGCGGGGTACCATTTAGGGAAACGCAAGCTGTCTGCCATGCTGGAGATTACAGTTCTGAGAAAGAAGTAGACAGGGACTGCAGCTGGTAGGGGCGAGGAGCTTGGCCATTGTCCCTGAGGACACTCCAGGCCACCAAGTCATCGAATCACAAGATGTTGGAGGGAGGAGGGCTCTGACACAGCAGCCAGGCCAAACAGGGGTTCCAAACAGTGCTCCTGGCCCCAGGGACCTTGCAGAAGTAGGGAGGGGCTCCATGGAGCGCAGGGCTCTCATCCCTGCCAGTCCTGCCTCCCATTTCAGCAGAGTAGTGTGACCACCGTATGATTCTGCTTGAAACAAATGGTTCTGCTGCTGGAAACAAAACCCCATGAAATCTCAAAACCATTGGTCAAATCCCATCCCTATTTCACAGATGATGGGGAAACTGAGGCACAGAGAGGTAGGGAGTTTCCCAAGGTCCCCCAGCAAGTCCATGGCCCGCAGAGCCTGATTCCTGGCCCACTGCCCTTTCCCCCCAGCACTCGCCTGCTTCTTACAGAAGCTGCTCTGCCCCACCCCTTCCCCCGGCCCCCGGTCCCGAGCTGGCTGCAGGCATGAGGCTGGAGGAGGCCACTCCACCCCCCAAAACAAAACCTGGGTCTCAATCCATCCACCTCCCTCCCTGCTCCGGGATCTCCCTGGTTCTGTGGTGATTTGGGGAAGGAAGGAAGCCCATTTACCAAGATGCACACTGTTGTCCCGTGTGTTTCTTTTCTTCAAGCCAAAGAATTTCCATCAGATCAACAGTTGTAAAAAGCTGGGAGGAGAAGCAAGTCTGAATCCAACTTGTCCTCGGACAGCAAATCCCTCCAACCAAGCGTGTTTAGACCACCTGAATGTGGGCCAGACTAGGGAAAAGCAGGGAGGGGAGGGCGTAAATAGAACAGGAAGAAACCTCTCCAGTTTACCTTGAAAAATACTGGCGTTTATGGAGTAAGTATAGGACTGTCCGAAGCTGTTTAGTTTTACATTAAAATGTTCCGCATTTTTTTTTTCCCAGCAAGAAATGCATTTGAGCTGTTGAAGTATGAAGACAAATAAACAGAGGCAACTCGAGCCTGCGTTAGGGGTTCAAGGCAGCAACACATTGTCTCCAGCTGCCCTCCAGGATGAGAGAGGGCGCCTTCAAAAGGCCTGGAGCGCGGCCCTTTCATCCTGCCAGGGACCAGCCCGGCGCAGGGAGAGCTGTGACCGCTGCGCCGACGCGGAGCATCTGGGCCTCTGCGGTGCTTCCCTCCCACGTGTGCAGCCCGGCCCCTGGGCCCGGCTGCCGCCTCCCAGGATCCTCTCCTCCTCTTCTCCCTCTGCCTGGTGCCCTGTGGTGTCACCTGCACATCTGATCCTACCAGGCAGGGATCATGTTCATTTTGTAGAAAACAAAACTGAGACTGAGAAAGAGGGGGCAAGGGTCCAAGGTCACAAAATGAGTATGTGGCAGAGCTGGGATCAGAAGCCCTGATGCCACGTGACCCATGCCGATGGATGAGTGCACAGGAACCAGTGCAGGAGGAAGGAGAGGGTTCTGAGCCGGGAGGGTGGTGAGCACCGTGTGGAACACAAGGAACAGTCCCCAACGGTCCCCTGAGCTTCACCCCCAGCTCGGGGACGAGGCTCGTCCCCCCGCCTCTTCACCAGCTCAGAAAGGACATCCACTTTCTTTAAAAAGTATTCTGACTTTGCACACCAGGAATGAGTGATACTTAGGTAATTCACATCTGCTGAGCCCTCGTCATGTGCCAGGCATGTACCTTGCAAAGCTTATCTCATTTGGTCTCTGCGTCACCCCCGTCGAATAAGCGCTGCTGTTAGCCACGCCATACAGACGAGGATACAGAGGCCCAGAGACGTGACGTTACCTGCTCATGGTCACACAGTTAAGTGACAGATCCAGGACTCAAAGCTGGGGAGGCCGAGTCCCGATGCTTCCTGAGGGCCGGGACTACGTCATCCATCTCCCAACTGCGAGCTCCCAGCCCAGGACGTGGCACCGGGCAGGTGCTCGTGGAATCTTATGAAACGAATGAACGTTAAGAGCTCTGGATTTTGACGCCGTTTAGAAGCTCTAGGCTCTCACGTTCTCCCCGAACCCCAGACCTGACTACCCCACAGACCTCTGAACTTGTGTACCATGTCCATTCAGATGACTACTGATTATCTCAAATTGAACTTGGCCAAACAGACTCTTAGCCCACCCCGCTCCCCATCCCAAAATCCGTCCTACCCCCCAGTCTTCCCCGTCTCAGCCGCAGCAGCACAGCTACACAGTAACTCCGAGCAAAAAACTAGTAGTCCAGGGCTTCCCTGGTGGCGCAGTGGTTGGGAGTCCGCCTGCCGATGCAGGGGACACGGGTTCGTGTCCCGGTCCAGGAAGATCCCACATGCTGCGGAGCGGCTGGGCCCGTGAGCCGTGGCCACTGAGCTTGCGCGTCTGGAGCCTGTGCTCCGCAACGGGAGAGGCCACAACAGTGAGAGGCCCGCGTACCACAAAAACAAAACAAAATAAAACAAAACAAACAAACAAAACCTAGTAGTCCGTCTCGATTCCTCTTTTCCCCTCACTTCTTACATCTAGTCCATCATCAATTCATTTTGGCCCTGTTTTCAAAACATACATGAATTCAACCACTTCTCATTACTGCCACCACTGTCACCTGGCCAACCAACATCTCTGACCCAAATCGCCACAGGGGTCTCTGCCTCTTACTCCAGGTAACACATTCTCTACTGAGCAGTCAGAAAGCAAATCTCTTAATTAAAATGTCAGTCCCTGGTTAAAATGTCCCGTGGTTTCCCAACTAATTTAGAATAAAATCCCAACTCCCTTCTAGGGCCCACAAGGCTGCACATGACCTGGCCCTGCCCGCTCCCGACCTCGTCTCCAGACCCTCTCCCTCCCTCCAGATCCTCCAGGCACAGTGACCTGTGCCCAAACTCACGCAGCTTGTCCCCACCTCGGGCCGCCGCCTCTGTCCTCCCCTTCTGCCTGGAGGGAAGGTCTTCCCAAGATCGTCACAGGGCAGCTTCCTCCTCCTCTCTGAGGCCCCCTTCCCCAAGTGCCCACCCCCCAAGAACGTGGATGGACCTTTGTAACTGCCTTGACAGGTAGAGCTGGGTGAAAGTGACTTCTGAGACTAGACTGGAAAGCTTCCATGCACTTGTGTCTTATTCTCTTGGGACCCAGCGGCCATGCTGTGAGGAAGCCCACACCAGCCCATGTGGAAAGACCGCAAGAGGCTGCCCGTAAGTGTTCTGCCTGGCAACCAACATCGACCGTTAGACGCCAGCAGAGAAGCCCCAGATGAGTCCAGCCCCCATCAAGTCAGCTCTGGCCTCACGTCTTCCCAGCTGAGGCCCCAGACACCGTGCAGCTCAGAGAGCCGTCCCTGCTGCGTCCTGTCTGAATTCCTGACCCACGGAACCTGCAAGCAGAGTCAAAGGGTGTTTTATGCCACTAAGTGTGGGGTGGTTTTTATGCAGCAACAGTAACAGGAACGCCACCCTCTCCAACACTGTCATCCTGCCTCCATCACTTTCTATCACCTTATTTTATTGTTTTTCACTGGAGTTGACCTGACTGAGCTTACTCTACTGAGTTATGGGTTTACCTGTGCACTGTCTTCCCCCCTCCCTAGGGCGGGTGCTTGGGTGCTTTTGGTCGCCACTCACTGTGTCTTCAGCACTTAAAACCAGGTCTGGCACACGGCAGGTGCTCAGAACAATGTTTCTGAATAAACAAATGGATGAATACTAGGTTGGAGGCTTGTGTCACTGCGAATATAGCCCTTTCTACCTGTCATTAGAAGCGTGAACATTTCTGTGTTTCTCGTGAACCTGGGAGTCCTGTGACACATGCTCCATCTAATTCACTTGGATCTCTGCTATGTGCCCAGCACAGAAGTGTGCTGAGCTTGAGGGCCCTCTTCAAACTCATTCATTCATTCATTCTACAAATGTTTATTATGTGCTTGTGATATGCCAGACACCACACTAGGTTCAGAGGAGGAAGACGAGATAAACAAGACAGCTTCTGCCTGCAGGAGAAGAAGGGAGGACCCCAGCGCAGAGCCACAGTGCAGGTGTGTACCACGTGGTCACAGAAGACTCTGGAGCAAAGGGAGGTGGAGGTTGGGTCTCGAATGACAAGTAGGACCTCAGCAGGTCATGCTGGGGGAGGGGTCTCAGGGAGCAGCCCTGAACAGCAGGGAAGGGTAGGAGGACCGTGTGGATTTAAGGAAGGCCGGGCCAGAGGGTGCAGGTGGGCAAGGATGAGAGGTGAGGAGAGGAGGCTGGCAGCAAGCACCCTGGCCTGAGGGCTTCGTGAGCCGGCGGGCAGAAGAACTGGGTGCTCCCGTGAAAGTGATGGGAGCCACACGAGCGGGCTCAGTAACAACAGGGCTCCGCGCGTTCACACGGGGTGAGACAGTGCCCCAAAGCAGCTCAGGGGTGAGCGGATCCTGCCTCGGCCCGGGAGGCAGGGCAGACCTGGGGGAAGCCTCTGGAGCAGGGGCCGCCCTCACGCCCTCCAGCACGCCGCCCACCAGCCTGGCTTGGCAGACGCCAGGGTTTCTCAGCGACTCTCAAACTCAGAGCAGGGCACATCTAACCCCCAGTGAAGGAAGCCCCTCCCTGATCCGGACCAGCCTCCCGGAGCTGGTTCTGTTCCGGGTGCCATGAGGCAAGGGGCGGGCAGCGGCTTACAGGCTTGAACTGGCAAACGCACAGACCTGGGCTCTGGTCCCAGCCCTACCACTTCCTGGCTGTGTGACCCTACACAGGTCACTTTCCCTCTCTGAGCCTCAGTTTCCTCATTTGTAAAGAGGGGATACTAATGGCTTCTGCCTGTGGATGCTGTGAGAACTGAACGACGGCACGTGAGCACGACATCCTGGGCGACTCCAGGTGCACGGCAGAGGTGCGGCCGAAGTTCCTCATCTCACCTAAGAGAAGCTGACTACCTAGCACAAGGCCGGGCGTACGGTAGGTGCTCCCTAAGTGTTAACGGGAACGTAGCGATCCGGTTAACAAAACAACTGTTCTGTTGAACCTGGCTCCAGATGACTCCTCTTCATCAGGGGAAAAAGTGCTGAGAAGCAAGTCCGAAATTCAGACTGTGGGCAACTTGAGAACCGTATTTTTCAGTAAGTCAAGATAAAGACTGGGGTCGCAGAAAACATCTGGCTAAGTGAACTAATGGCTTTAGGGAGAAAGGAGCCTTGCTTTGTGGAGTCGGGAAAAAATTACCCACTGCTGGTTTTAATTTAAGATGAAAAAAATTTTATTCTATTAGCCTAAACATTGCTCTTATGTCCAATTGCGTGGAGTTTGGAATAATATTTTTCAAACAGAACTACTGCTATTTCAAGTCATTACAATGCTAAAAGCAGTCATCTGGGGTTGAGCAAGGATCTCATCATGGTTTCAATTCCCTCTGGTGTCATTTTCTGTTATATTTGAGAAATTCCTCAATAAAGATGTCAAATAGAAACAGGGTTTTACTCCCCAGAGGACAGATTTGGCCATCCTCCAGGACACAGTCCCAGGCAAGCCATCTCCACAAGAAAATAACCTCATTTGCTCAAAAAAAGAGAAAAGGTTCGACTGTGAAAACCCAGGCAAGAAAATAACCCTTCAGCCATCAGCCTCATTTCTCCTAGTTAGCTCAGAATGCTTTTCAGACTGTGCTGACCAGGCTCGGTTCCAGCCACCATCCCGAAGGAATTCAGTGGTGGTTGAGAGCGGAATGTTACAACCGGACGAGACTTTTGACCCAGACTTGGAGACAAAACAACGGGAGACGCAAACAGGCCTAACTGTCCCTGACGGGTGATGGGTTGTGGAGTGGGGCTCAGAGTGACTGGCCAGAGACGGTCAGGACCGCGCAAGGCAGCGAGAATGCAGAACACAGAAACTTGCCACCACTCAGTCCGCTTCTCACCCCTACCGAACACCCACTGAGGGCAGGCCCTGTGCTGGAAGCTTCATCAGGCAGCGTGAACACAAGTCCTACTGAGACAGAGCAGGCAGTTAAATGACCTACAGGTTGTGAGCAACAGGGAATGGCGGGGAGTGCAGCAATCGGGAACGTACACACACCCTCCAAAGGGGGCAGCCATGGTGCGGCTCCTGCCGGCTGCGGCTGGTACCACACTGAGACGTGGGCAAGAGGTGCCCCTGCTCTTGGCTCAATGCCTTGAGGGTCCCTGTGCTGCCCCTCCTGTGGCTGCAGCCCTTCCAATACAGTAAGGAGTCCACAGGGGGTCATGGCACCTGGAACACAAACACCTATTTGAGACCCCAAAATTCCTTGTCCACATGGCCCAAGTCTGTCTCTTCTCAGAGGGACAAATAACAGGACCAAGCCAAAGGGAAGGTGGTCTGGGGGCAAATGGTCAGAGCTTACACATTCAGGTTAGGACGGAGCCAGGGGTGAGAAGAAGGGGCGGAGAGCAGGCACTGCCCATGCTACCACTTTCTGGCACAAAACTCCAAGGAGTCCTAGATTTCTCAATTCCAGTCTAGCCTTCCAAGTCATTAGGAACACTTGTCAAGGTAGAAAAGATTGAACATATTCTAGTTTGAAGCTTCGTGATGACTTCCACGTTGGACCACATGGGATATGCACCCCTGCCCAAGTCCCACAAAGTCGGGCTGGGTGACTATGGCCAAGCAGGAACGGTGCTGGAAATATTGATTTTTATGTGACACCCCCTTGATTTATAAATGTTGACAAATAATTCAATCACCACCACCATCGTCACGGTCACATCATCAACATGGTGGGGAGAGACCAAACATGTTTACAGGCTGGAGGAGGGCTGTGGGCTGCCGGCTTGAAACCTCTGCAACACCCAGCACCCGCGGAGAATTTCACATCAGTACGTTCAGCTCTCCAGGTCTACTTTCATATTTAATTGTCACAGTGACACCAAGACAGGCATTTCTGACCCGCTCTGCAGTTAGGGGCACTGACACAAGGAGAGTCAGTAACTGGTCTCCAACATAGAACGCATGAGTGGTGGTGACAGAATGTGGGTCACATCTTCCAACTGCAAGTCCAGCTTCCTCGTACAGTGTTACTTGTTTCAGCCAGTGTCTATAAGCCTCCACGATCCTGACACTGTGCTGGGTACTTTTTCAGCGTTTTATGGGTGAGGGAGTTGCGGCTCTGAGAGCTTACGCGGTCAGGCGGGGCTGGAGCCAGTGGGAGCCAAGGCCTGTCTTCTCTAGAGCCGGAGTTTTGTCTTGAGAAGGAAAAAGCCCAAACATAAGGAGGTCTGTCGGGAAGCGTCTGCCCCAGCTAAAAGCAGAGGAGCAACAGAGAGAGCCTTTTGTCGGCTGCCGTATGTGTGAGTTAGAGCTGTAGGAAGTTGCAATCTGTGCTCGGAGGCGGGGGTGGGTGGAGTCTTACCCAGTTCCTTAAATTGATGAGTGTAAAAAGAATCCACCGTGAAAATCCTGTTGAAACAAAGACCTGCACAGACTCCATTAGTTTGGAGGCGTTGGGTACACCTGCCGTAGCCAAGAACAAGGGTGATGGGCTTCCCTGGTGGCGCAGTGGTTGAGCGTCCGCCTGCCGATGCAGGGGACGCGGGTTTGTGCCCCGGTCCGGGAAGATCCCACATGCCGCGGAGCGGCTGGGCCCGTGAGCCATGGCCGCTGAGCCTGCGCGTCCGGAGCCTGTGCTCCGCAACGGGAGAGGCCACAACAGTGAGAGGCCCGCGTACCGGAAAAAAAAAAAAAAAAAAAAAAGAACAAGGGTGTTTACAAACAGGTGACTGCCCGGGGGCTGCAGACGGCAGGCCGGGCCCCCACAAGGCCTCGGGGGCGTCAGACCAGCCCACCGCAATACATCTGGTCCGCAAGCTGATGACCAGCCTGGTGCCCATCACGTCTGTGTGCTCGGTGCCAGGCACCTTCAAGATGCTTGACATCCACGATCCCACTCAGTCCTCGCAAGAGCCGTGCCAGACAGAGGACTGCGAATTCTGTCTTACAGGTGATGAAACTAGGCCTGGAGGCGAGTATCACCTCCAGGCCAAAGGTCACGCAGCTGATAACTGGCAGAACCAGGATCTGAGCCCAGAACTGGCAGTTCCCAAGGTCCGTCTTCCTGACCACTGGGGATACTGCCTGCTGCTCCACAGAGACCGTCAGCTCTGCTTTCACGGACTAATCAGTTTCTGAAATGTGCTCTATCATCTGAAAAAAGGGGCGAGCAACTAGGAAAGTTAAATGCTTATGCTCTTGGGAGGATTAAAGGAGAGAAATCTTGAACAGCACTGAACTTGGCGTCCGGCACAATGAACGCTGTGCAGCCTCGGTTCTCCGCGATCTCACCAAAGGCTCTGCCTGCCGTGGCAGCCCCACCTCCCGCTCTTCCTCCCAGCACCCCGCCCACCCCGCCCCCCCCCAGCCCAGCCTCAAGGGGCCACCCACAGCTCTCCACGCAGGCTCTGCCCTTGACCCAGTAAACTGCTCGCCTACCTTTGGAGATCCTGTTGGATGCAGTCCCCCTGAGGAGTCAGGCCCCGCCACCCCCCAACCCCATGCAGGGATAGCTCTTCGCAGACCCCTCTGGGCTTTAACAGTCCAGACCTCCGTTTTGGCACTTATTTGGGGGTGTAATTACATGTTTATGGATCTGTTTCCCATAACAAGCTCATCTGAGATCCAATATGCATTCAACAGAAACAGGCAGAGGAACTGAAGACGAATACACCACTAACTCTGGAAGTTTCGGAGCACTTGGGATGTCCAGCTTCTATGCCATACACCAAAAAACCAGCTGCCACAATGGAAGGTTTACTGAGCCCTTCCAGGAAGCACGGCATCGAAAGCCATAAAAAAAAGTCCAAATAATCCTTTTGACCCAGTAGTTCCAGGAAGACTTGCTAAGGAAACAGTTGGGGAAACAAGAAAAAAAGTTTTATGCCCAGAATCACCTCTGGATTCTGATGGTAAAAACAAACAAAACAAGCAAGGAATTTCAACGTCCAACCACAAAAGGGTGGCTGAGTCACCTACGGTAATACTAATGCTCGTTTGTTGACAATTTATACTCGCCAAGTGCCAGCCACTTCACTGCACCATTTTATCCTCACACACAACCTAGTGAGGCAGACAGCGTGTTACCCCTGTTGCAGTCATGGTGACAGGAACCACTCTGAGGACTGAGAGCCCTGGGACAGGCACACTTCTCAGCCGTCTGGGCACGATCGCAATTTCTGCTCACAGCAGCGTGTGACACAGCTGCTCTTCACACCCTCCCTTTACCAACAAGTGACTGAGGCTCAGAGATGTTAAGAATGGGTTCACAGCCACACCACACTCCGGCCAAGTCCACGGTCTTACCCTCTAAGCTCCAGCCACCGTTCCCCAGGTCACTCAGCAGCCGGTAGCAGAAGAGGGCTTGGGGGACCGGGGCATCTGCTTTGGGACCACGTGGTTTCTACCAGGAGACGTTCCTCCTGCCACAGGCTGCAAACCACCTCTATTATGGGTTGAATTACATCCCTCCAAAGATGGCGAAGTCCTGACTCCCAGTGCCGATGAAAGTAACCCCTTCCGGAGACAGGTGACTGGCAGATGACCAAGTTAAGACGAGGTCAGTAGGGTACACCCTAATCCAATATGACCGTGTCCTTAGAAAGAGGGGACATTTGGCCAGAGACAGGCATGCAGAGAGCAAAGACAATGTGAAAACAGAGGGAGAATGTGATCTACGAGCAAAGGAAAGCCTGAGGCTACCAGAAGCTAGGAGAGAGGCATGAAACAGGTCCTCCCTCAAAGCCCCCAGAAGGAACCAACGCTGTTGACGCCACAACTTCAGATTTTAGCCTCTAGAACTGTGACAGGATACATTTCTGTAGCTTAAGCCACTCAGCTGTTACTTTGTTACAGCAGCCCCGGGTTGTTAGTCACTTATCAAACTATGAGGCAACTAGGAAAAGGGTGATAACAGGGGCCAGGCACCTGATCACAACTACAGTGTAACCACACCTGGCTGCAGAGAGACGCCTGAAGGCAAACACACCAGAGTAACCAAGATACTTTCCAGTTTTATCTTGTGCTCCTACGTTTCCCCAATTTGACCCAGAAAGTTTGCGTTACTCATAAGTTTTACACAAC
Organism: Pseudorca crassidens; assembly: GCF_039906515.1. Taxonomy (NCBI): domain Eukaryota; kingdom Metazoa; phylum Chordata; class Mammalia; order Artiodactyla; family Delphinidae; genus Pseudorca; species Pseudorca crassidens. The sequence continues at coordinate 100,388,471 of NC_090306.1, forward strand.
TGTTTTAAAAATATATGTATTTGAACCAGGAGAATCTGGAGGTGTGTAAGAATCCTTGTTATGGGCTGAACTGTGGTTTCCCCCAAATTCGTATGTTGAAGGTCTAAGCCCCAGTACCTCAGAATGTGACTGTATTTAAGACGGGACCTTTAAAGAGGTAATTACGTTGAAAATGAGTCGTGAGGATAGCTTCTACTCCGATATGACTGCTGTCCTTATAGGAAGAGGAGATTAGGACAGAGAGAGAGAGACAGGCATCAGGTACCTGCACGCAGAGAGAAGACCATGTGAACACCCAGCGAGAAGGGGGCCAGCTGCAAGCCAGGGAGAGAAGCCTCAGAATAGAAAGAGACACATCAACACCGTGACCTCGGACTTCTAGCCTCCAGGACTGTGAGAAAATAAATTCTTGTTGTTGAAGCCCCTCAAGCTGTGCTCTTTTGTTACGGCAGCCGTAGCAGACTAAGACAAGGAACCAAAAGAGGGCAGTCCTTCCCACGACCCCCCGCACTGCCAGCTGGAGCTGAGAAACAGGCAGGGTGTGCCCCGCGGGCAGGGCACAGCTGCTTCACTCACCCAGGCAGTTGTGTCCGTCGTGTGCCAGCATGAAGCCGTCAAAGCAGGTGCACCTGTAGTTCCCCGGGATGTTGATGCACTCGTGGACACAGCCCCCGTTGTAGTAGTCGTTCTCACACTCGTCGATGTCTGCAAAATGAGGTGCACGACAGGTATCAGAGGAAGAGCCTGGGGGTCCCCTCTCCCCCCACTGCTGAAGTCACCGGGACTTGAGTGGTTAGGGGATGACTCAACAGGTGTTCACTAAAGTCCTTGCTGGGGGCGGGGGGCCCAAAGGTTACAGAGATGCCACGAGGTTGGCCACCGCCTTGGGGAGCAGGGCCACGTGCCAGGCATGTTTGGGGTGATTTTCAGATCCCCCCTACAGAGAAGCAGGCGAGATTCCCACCCCTATCTTCCCCCTTTGAAGCCCTCTCAACACTAACAGCACGCAGGGATCCTGTCTAAAATCCCCCCAAACTGCCTCTTTTCAGGATATCTGAAAGCTTCCCAGAGGTGGAGACCTCATTACTTGTGAGGTAGGGGGTATGGGATAAATGAGCTTTGCACACCACCAAAAAATGTAGCTTCTGGAATGAGAGAAAAGTCCACATACTCCCCCCAGAGTTTCCTTCCAGATCAGCGTCTGAAGTCTGAATTTCTACTGCTCCAGTTTCCTTGTCACAACAAAGCCTTCTGCCTCATAAACAGTGGCCAATAGCCTTTGTAAAGGTCACCCTTTTTCCTGTTTTAAGTCTTTCTCAACATTTCCCATCAGGGGTCAAAGAGCTATCAGTTCTGAAGTTCCAGAGAGATCGGAGAGACCCTGGAGAGCAACAGAAGCGAGTCTAGTTAACATTCAATGAGCTGCTTCTATGCCCGAGTCCCGGGGGGGCGACACCACGCGCCATCACGGACCCAGTCCCCATGCTAACTCTGAAACATAGGCACCATCGTTGTTATTCCAATTTTACAAGCGCATCGGAGAAGCCGAGGCACAAGAAGGCCACACCCTTGCCACGGTCACACACCTAGAAGGGCTGTAAGTGGGATTCGACCAGTGCAACCCCCCAAGGCAGCAGAGGGGAGCGGGTGTTCAATCTACCCACCCAGACCTCCACAGGCTCTGCAGAGAAGCAGGAAAGGCGGCAGCCAGAAGTGTCCCACAGTGGAACCAGAAGTTCCCCAGTGGAACCGGAAGTGTTCCCACAGCCAAACCAGAAGCAGTACTGCCCCGTCTCAGCAGTACTAGAAGTGCTTTGCAAGAGGCTACCACGTGGGAAGAAGCAGTCTCTCCTCTACCTGGTCGAAGAGGGATTTTCGAGGCCCGGCTCCAGCTGTGAAAGCCAGGAAGGGGCCAGCCTGAAGAGAGGGAACTGAAAGCAACCCTGGCCGTTCCTGCAAATGCCTGAGGAGCTGCCACAGGGAGACATCCAGCTCCATGCTCTCTCCAAGCGGTCCAGAGGGCAGAGCTACTCACAGCCGGGGAAAGCCAAGGGGGCCAACTGATGTTCACGGGCAGGTATGTCCATCTGGAGGACAGGGCCTGTCTCAGGAGGTAGTGAGCTCCCTGACTCTGGAGGTGATCAAGCACTGTCTGGGACACTGCCAGCAGAGGGAATAACTTCATTGGAAACTGCAGCACTGAAAATGCTAGAATACAGGGTCTGAGCTGCGCAGCCTCCTCCTGGTGCCCACCCACCCTGCCACGATGAGGGAAGAATAAGGTTGCCTGGATCCCCAAAGGTGCAAGAGACAGGGGGTTTCCTGCTGCAGAGGCCATCAGTGTCAGCTGGGAAGCTGGCTCAATTCTGTAAGTCATTTGAATTGTTTTTAACCATTATACTTAATGCACTTAGACGTTTTAAATAACATTAAAGCAGGATGTAAGATTCTGTGTTTGAAAGGGCACATGGATTTATAAAGACAGATATTGATTACTTCCCAATCTCTGCAGCTCCGACCTTTTGCTAGAGCCCCAGATACACCGATCCAACCACCTCTCCCCCTAGATCATCCACACTCACGCCAAAGGCAACACGGCCCAACTTTAACTCATCCATCTGCACTTCCCTGGGGTTCCCCATCCCAGTGAATCCTGTTATCCTTCCACCTCTCCGCTGACACCTATCAGCTACCAACACGTGAATTTTCTACACTCTTAACGTGGGTACAGTCTGCTGACTGGTCGCCCGTTTCCACCGCCTGTACGCGTGAGCGTCATCTCTCATCTGATCCGAATCAGCAGCTCGCGAACTGCTGTCTCCCGCCTTTCCTTCATTCAAGCAGGTGACTCAAAAGAAGACGGCTTCCCTGGTGGCGCAGTGGTTAAGAATCTGCCTACCAATGCAAGGGACAGGGGTTCGAGCCCTGGCCCGGGAAGATCCCACATGCCGCGGAGCAACTAAGCCCGTGCACCACAACTACTGAGCCTGAGCTCTAGAGCCCGCAAGCCACAACTACTGAGCCCACGTGCCACAACTACTGAAGCCTGCGCGCCTAGAGCCCATGCTCCCAACAAGAGAAGCCACTGCAATGAGAAGCCTGCGCACCGCAACAAAGAGTAGCCCCTGCTCACCACAACTAGAGAAAGCCCGCGCACAGCAACGAAGACCCAACACAGCCAAAAATAAAAATAAAAAAAAAGAAGAGGGCCTGATTCCACCTGTGGGGGTGGAGCCTGATCAGTCTAACTCAGAGAGTAGATGGCATAGCAACTGCTATGGGTCCCAGGGTGGGCACATGACTCAGGCTGGATCAGTCAGACCGAGGGGAAGGACTTTTATTCCATGCTTGGGCAGAAGAATTCTCTCTCTCTCATGCTGTACCTCAGGATGCAGGTATCTACTCCTGAAACATATACCAGCTTATTTAATTTTCACAGCAACCCTCTGGAGTAGGTATTTTAACTCCATTTTATGGTTAAGCAAAATAAAGGGCAGAGAGGTAATTGCTCAAGGTCACATAGTAAGTGGTAGGGCAAGGATCAAAACACGTGTCTTTCGGTTTACAAAGCCCATGTCCTTTCTGGTAAGTTAGAATGCCCATGACATGCCAGGCACTGACAGGCAAAGCACTTTATATATGTTATTTCACTCTTGGCACATTTACCCTATGTACCAAGAAAGTGTAATCTAATCATCAAAACATCCATTCACACCTCATCCTTCCACCTGCGCCACATCCATACACACACACACTCGTGTGTGCACCTACCCATCGACCCAAATAGCCAGCCAGTCAGTCACGCATCCACTCATCCAAACATCCATCCACCCCCCCACTATCCATCCATCTAGTCCCTCCAATAAGCTATTCATTCAGACACCCACCCCAACCATCCTTCCATCTGCCTATGCATGCTAAAATCTATCCATCTAAACATCCAGTCAGCTGACCACCCTTCCATTTATCCAATCACCTATTCCCCATCTACTTATCCAGTCAAACATCCACCCGTACAAACGTGCATCCGTCCGTCTAAATATTCAGCCAGACACCCATCCTTCCATTCACCTAAGCATCTATTTATCTAAATACTTATCCATCTAAATGTCTAACCATCTATCCATCTATTCATTGATCCAAACACCCACCCATCTATCCAAACACACACACACACACACACACACACACACACACACACGCACCCCTACTTGTTCATCCATCTATCCAGCTCAACATTCACCCATCCATCCAACCAAACACCTATTCATCCATCCATCAGTGACTTCAAACATCCTGCATCTAAACAGCCTACAAAATACACACAAAAAGGTTTTCAAAAAGAACAGATGTTAGGATGAAGAAAGAGAAATGAGGGTTGCGGAATAAGGGAAAGCTGGGCAGTGTATGCAGAAATACACTTGGTAATTCCAGCACGATGACAAAAGGAAGGCCTCAAATAGGACTTTGAGTTTCCTAGAAACCAAGGCAAGGAAGGAAACACGATCAGTTATAGAGTCACCACATCCATAAAATTCCATTGAACAAGCTGCTTTGAGGGTGATAAGGTCTGAGAAAATCGTCTTTCCCCAATTAGGATAATCATACACCCATATTAGCCTGGCATAGTTCCAGTTTATGCTGTTGTCTGGGTATAATTTTTAACAGCAACATTTTCACTATCAAAATGATAAACTACTCGATCACCATGCACAAAAGACGTTATAAAGAGATTGCTGGAGAGTCCACAAAACAACTCTAGCCTTTTCCTTCCTCTGACTCCCCATAACGTAGGCCACGGTGGGCGCTGCTGGGCTGAAGAGTGCAGGAACGTTTGCTGCTCACATTTCTTCCCTTAATCCAGTCCCAGAGAATTCCCCCAGATCTGAGCACCCCTTAGAATTATCGGTTCCTCTCCAATCCCCAGGCCTGAAGTGCTCTCACAGGCTTCCGAGGCCAACCTGCTTTACCCACCCACACAGCATCCGTCCCGAATGGAGAACGTCTGCTCACAAACCAAACCTTCCCTGATGTTCTGTGTATGTGCCTTGAATTTTTGTTCTTTAAAATCGTGTGAGCCTCCTCCTTTAATAATAAGAGATAAACACATAAACAAATCAACCAAAAAATAAATCCCTGCCAAAGCTAGTAGATTTATTATTGTAAAAAACTCATCAAAGAGCCATCAGCCCCAGAGGAGGTCCTGCAGGCCTCCAAGATGCCCATCAGTCTCAGACCACCTCAAAAAAAATTTTTTTATTGAAGTATAGTTGATTTACAATGTTGTATTAACGTCTTCTGTACAACAAAGTGATTCAGTTATATATATATATTCTTTTTTAAAATAGTCTTTTCCATTATGGTTTATGATAGGATACTGAATATAGTTCTCTGAGCTATACAGTAGGATCTTGTTGTTTATCCATCCCATATACACTAGTTTACATCTGCTAACCCCTATCTCCCGCGCCATCCCTCCCCCAAACCCCTCCCTCTGGCAGCCACCAGTCTGTTCTCTATGTTGGACCACGTTTTAAGGACTGTTAAGGTCAGAGAATGAGGAACAGGCGGTTGGAGAGCGGAGAGGGTAAAGGAATGGAGGGGGGCAGAGCCAAGCTCTCTAGATCTTTACTCTTTTCTTAAACTTTGAAGTATAGTTGATTTACAATATTGTGTTAGTTTCTGCTGTACCGCCAAGTGACTCAGTTACATATTTTCAGATTCTTTTCCATTATAGGTTATTACAAGATATTGAATGTAGCCCCCTGTGCTATATGGTAAATCCCTGTTGCTTGTCTAGTCTATGCTTAGTAGTTTGTGTCTGTTAATCCCAAACTCCTAATTTATTCCTCCCACACTCCTTTTCCCCTTTGATAACTATAAATTTGTTTTCTATGTATGTGAGTCTGCTTCTGCTCTGCGTATAGAACCATTTGTATTATTTTTTAGATTCCACATGTAAGTGATATCATATAATATTTGTCTTTCTCTGTCTGACTCACTTCACTTAGTAGGATATTCTCTAGGTCCATCCATGTTGCTGCAAATGGCATTATTTCATTCTTTTTATGGCTGAGTAATATTCCATTGTGTGTGTGTGTGTGTGTGTGTGTGTGTGTATCTCACATCTTCTAAACCAACTGTCTGTTGGCGGGTACTTGAGTTGTCTCCATGTCGTGGCTATTGTACATAGTGCTGCTATGAACATTAGGGTGCATGTATCTTTTTGAATTAGAGTTTTCATCTTTTCTGGATATATGCCCAGGAGTGGGATTGCTAGATCATATAATAGCTCTATTTTTAGTTTTTTAAGGAACCTCCATACTGTTTTCCATAGTGGCTGCACCAACTTACATTCCTACCAACAGTGTAGGAGCGTCCCCTTTCTCCACACCCTCTCCAGCGTTTATTACTTGTAGACTTTTTGATGATGGCCATTCTGACTGGTGTGAGGTGCTACCTCATTGTGGTTTTGATTTGCATTTCTGATAATTAGTGATGTTGAGCATCTTTTCTTGTGCCTGTTGGCCATCTGTATGTCTTCTTTGGGGAAATGTCTATTTAGATCTTCTGCCCATTTTTTGATTGGGTTTTTTGGTTTTTTGTTTTGTTTTGTTTTTTTGATACTGAGTTGTATGAGCTGTTTGTATAGTTTGGAAATTAAGCCCTTGTTGGTCACATCATTTGCAAATATTTTCTCCCATTCCATACATTGTCTTTTCGTTTTGTTTATGGTTTCCTTTGCTGTGTAAGAGCTTTTAAGTTGGATTAGGTCTCATTTGTTTAGTTTTGCTTTTATTTCTTTTGCCTTGGGAGACTGATCTAGATATTTACTCTTAAAGGACTGTTGTGAGTTGGACTGTGTCCCCCGAAAAGAAGTGTTGATGTCCTAACCCTCAGGACTTGTGAATGGGACTTGATTTGGAAATAGGATCTTTGCAAATTTTAGGTAAGGCTGCAGTGGAGTAGGGTGGGCCTAAACCAGTGACTGGTGTTCTTATAAGAAGGGAATTTGGATATAGACGCACAGAGAGGATGTTAGGACAGGAAGGAGAAAACCATGTGAAAACACAGACATACAGAGGGAAGACGGCCACAGGACCACAGCAGCAGAGATCGGAGTGATGAAGCTGTGTGGAAAGCAGGTGTGACTGCTGATTCCATTTTACTGATGCCGAGAAACGAGGCCCAGCATGGCTGAGGACCTTGTCTGCAGGCCTCCAGCCAGGGGCTGCGTTCAGACGCAGGCTCTACTCCCGCTGGAGCCGCGTCCTCGGGCTGCATGAGATGAATACTTATAAAAAGTGCTTCATGCTCCAAAAAGTTATCAAGGAGAAAGGTGGGGAGGAGGTGTCACGTGCATCATTGCTTTTATTTCCGAGGTCTGTACCTGCTCTTGAGGTTGAGGGGCAGTGACAGAGATGGTTCATCCCAGAGAAAGTGGGCAGGACAAAAAAGCTGACCTGAATGCTAAGGATGAGAAGTCTCAACGGCTCGCCTTAAACATCCCTGCTCCTTCTCCAGCCTGGATTTTTTTTTTTTTAATGAGAACTCAATTCCCAACAGAAAACAGCTTCCAACATCCAATAGAGCAGAGAAAAACAGCACGGGGTGCTGCTCATGGGATTCTAAAAGGTCCCGCAGTTCCACTTTTCCTACAGTAAAACGGCAGCAGGCACACACGATCCCACAGCTGTGGTTATGTACCAGCAACGCTGGTAAGGACTCGAGTGGGATGAGTACGGTTTCCTTCATCTAACTCAAAACTGATTCTCGCTGCCCCATAAAATATACACCTACTCTGTAGTGCCCATAAGAGATTCTACCACAACGAGTCGGAGATGCTTCTCATTTTAATACTACTTAGGGCATTTTAGTCCTAAAAATCAGACTGACCGGGAAGGGTCTCAAAATGAGGCTTTTGAAAGCATCTCACTCTCCACTCTCAGAGATCACTACCGAAAATACCTTCGCGTTTCCCCTTGAAATTGGCATTTTTCTCAAAATTCCTTGCAGACAGTGGAGACCGAACGCTCTAACAAAGAACTCTTCCCTGGCTGGGCGTTTGCATGTCTTCTCCTTTGTCTGGGGGCTTTAGGAAAAACCGCGCACTCCTTAGATCAGGCAACCATTCTGGGAGAGATGTATGGCTTAGGAAGTTGAGTCCTCATTGGTGAATAAATCTTAATCCAGTTTGTTGGCTAATTACATTCGCGGGAAGGTAGTTTCGCAGAGCCGCCTAGCAGGAAGGATTAAGCCTCCCCCCCGTTGCCGGTGCCACAGGGTTAAGCTCTGGGTTTGTAATGACTGAGTAATGAGACCCGCTCTCGGTGGACCCCTGGCATCCATCGATCAGGTTTCCCTTCTGCTGAGACAATGCCAGAAGTGGGCCCAGCAGTTAATTATGGGAAAGGTCAAAGGTCATGCAAAACCAACACAAATCTATATACTTTTTCATTCCTAACTGCACACAATGACCATGGCTCAGCCAGAGGGTGGGAAGGTCCTCCCCCCAGCCAACCCATGATCCAAGGTAACCATGGGGTCTGAGCTGCTGGCTGACCTCTCCCAGTGGCCCGGACGGCTTCGGGCCTCCTCCACGCTTCTGCTTGTGCTGCCCGGAGCTCCTTCCTCTTCACAGACACCTACGCCCTTCTGCAGACTGAGCCCCAGCATCAGCTCCTCCCTGAAGCTCTTGCAGATCCCCTGGCAGACGGGGCTCTTCCCCACCCTCTGGACGCCACAGCTCCTTGAATGGACACTATCGCTACTCTCACTTGCGATGTATGTGTCCTTCGAGGCTGTGAGTTCCATGGGAAAGGAACTGTGTCCTGTTCAGCTGCAGGTTCAGCAGTAGCATGGTGTCTCCTCAAAGGTCTGCTCGGCATTGAACGAGTGAGTAGCCCTCTTGACTGGAGCCTCCGTGGACGTGTGAGGCCGTATGCAGGCCCTTTGCTACGAGCACCCTGAGAAGTGGGTACCAACATCTTTTTCTGACAGCAAGGGAAACCAAGGCTCGTAGGTGTTACCTGCCCTGCCCAAGGTCACACAGCTAATACACGTGGAGCCAGGAAGTGAGCCAGGCTACCTGACTTCGGAGGACGCCGTCTCAGTCACAAAGGGCCACGTTTTGTAGGATTCCATTTACATGAAGTCTCCAGAAAGGCCACAACTATTGAGACAGAAAGCAGATTAGTGGTTTCCGGGGACTGGGGGGCTGGGGAGTGATGGCTAAGGGGTACAGGGCTTCTTTCTGTTGTAATGAAAAGGGTCTAAAGTTGATTTCGGTGATGGATACACAGCTCTGTAAATACTGAATCGTATACTTTATTTATTTATTTATTTTTAATTAATTAATTTATTTATTTATGGCTGTGTTGGGTCTTCGTTTCTGTGCGAGGGCTTTCTCTAGTTGTGGCAAGCGGGGGCCACTCTTCATCGCGGTGCGCGGGCCTCTCACTATCGCGGCCTCTCTTGTTGCGGAGCACAGGCTCCAGACGCGCAGGCTCAGTAGTTGTGGCTCACGGGCCTAGTTGCTCCACGGCATGTGGGATCTTCCCGGACCAGGGCTCAAACCCGTGTCCCCTGCATTGGCAGGCAGATTTTTAACCACTGCGCCACCAGGGAAGCCCTGAATCGTATACTTTAAGCGGGTGCATTGTATGGTATGTTTTTCTAAGTTAATGCTCTCGGCACTCGCATCCACCGTGCTGGCGAGTCTCTGGGGTGCATCTGCTGGGGTGCAGATGCTCACCTTGGACTGACCTCGAATGCCACCTGTCCAGCACGGGCTCAAGGTGGGCTTTGTGGTTCCCAAGTAACAGGCAGGACTGGCCTAGCAAACCCAAAGGACCAGTTAATTACTCCTTCTCTCCCTCCAAAGCACCCTGGACCCTTCACTGGGGGCTCCGACATCGGGCCTGGTGGGCGCCGAAGCACCCTGGCTGGCAGAGAGCTCACCTATCCAAGTGTTCAGGATGGAAGTAAGGAGGGGCCCTAGGAGGCTGCTAGCCCAGAGCTGAGGCTCCCACTACTCTCCCACCAGTCAGAGGCATGGTCATTCTCCCACCCGCTGAGCAAACTGCAGGCTCAGGGGGGCTGTTCCACGGGCCCAACCCCCTTGGAACTCAACAAGAGGATCATTGGAAGTTGCCTGAAAGCCTGAGCCGCCGCTTGGAATGGGGAAGCTGGGGTCCTAGAGCTCCACCGATGCGCCCCTGGATTTGATAAAGGGGTAACCGAGCCCAGAGAGGGAAGCTGCGGAGCTAACCTATCAGCAGGTCGAGGCCGACAGCAACTTGAACCAAGACTCCCAGCCCAGGCGTCTTCCCCTAACCTCACAGGCCGCCCTCTGTGCTCCAGCAGCAAGGGCCGGAGCTGCCCTGGTGCAGTTTGATTTCATTCTCTTTCTCTCCAAATCCCCAGTGGAGTTTCTCTCTAATGACAATAAGATCGGGAACAACTCCCCACCCCCACCTTCTAATGGCAGGTGGCTAAACCCTTACTATAGGCCAGGTAGGAAGGGCTTAACTTCTCTCATCACAGAAAGAGAAACTGAGGCTCATAGAGCTGAAGTGACTCGCGCAAGACCGCCCAGCTAGTAAGTGGCAAAGCCAAAACTGGAAGAAGCCAGGCAGGCTGGTTCCAGACTCCACCGTCCTAACCTTGACACAATCACCTGAAGAATTCCCCACGTCTCCGTGAACAGGGAGCCAGGGCCCACGGTCCTCGTGGAGGATGAAGCCACCTCCCCAACTTCTTCCCTCCTATACCAGCACCTTCCCCGTCCTGGCCCCTGGCCCTCAGCCCAGACCCTGGCCACGAGGAGCTGCCAGCCTAGAGGGGGAGGGTGACCCAGAGACAGACGAACATCTCACGTGGGGACAGCCTTGCCGCCAGCGCTCCGGCTGGGCCAGGCCTGCCTTTGGGGCTGTCAGTGGGAAGGGACAGGCGGTTCACAGTCCAGCTGGAGCCCACCTGGAACCCCTACAGACTTAGGCCGCACTGTGCGCCACCATGGCAAGGAGCACACTGGAGACAGAGCTGCCCGCTGCAGGGGTCCAAAGGGGCCTGGGGTATCCTGGCCCCAGCCCTGAACTCTGCAGTCAGCACACTAAGGCCCAAGAGGTCCACAGACCTGCCCAAGGTCACACAGGTTGGCACCCAGGCCTCCACGGACCTACACCCAGCTCTACTCCCCTCGACTCAAGGGGCAGGAGGCCCAGACAGAGGCAGGGTGGCTCCGGGACAGAGGGTGCATCTTGGAGCCCACGGCGGGAGCGGGGCTGAGCCACGGCAGCAGCCAGAAGTCCAAGCTGGCCGGATGGGATTTTCCACTCTCTCCTCCCAGGGGCTGCAGCCCTGGCGCATCTGAAGGACCCCCTCCAAGTACCCTCCGAGACCCCCTGACCTTGCCGGCACACACAAGCCCTCTGGCACTCTTTGTCTCAAGGCCTTTGGGGAAGGCTGCCATCCACTTCAGTAGCATTCAAAGGCCAACAGGCCCGTAGTTTATTTTCTTAGAAATAATGGTTTTCTCTGGTTAGCATTCCTCCAATGGAAAAACAAATCCAGCCACTGTAACAAGGAGCGGCCAAGAGGAAGCTGGAGGGCCTGGAGGAAGGGGCCGAAGAGGCCTGCTGCCTGGGGAGCCTGGAGACGAGGGGAGGGGTGGGGGCAGAGGTCCGCTAACCCTAGGAGAAATGGGGATTTAGAGAAGAAAGAAAGCCCGACGTGCAGGCCCTGGTGCTGTCTTCAGCGCACTCTCACATATGGCGAGGTGGCTTTCCCTCCCCCAAGCCCACTGCAGCGCACATTCTGGGAGGCAGGTGCCGTTGCTCCCGTTTGATGGGTAAGGAACCAGGTCTCAGGAAGGTCAGGTCACTTGCTGGACTCACTGAGTCGGCAAGGACAAAAACAGGCCTCTGCATCCTTGCTACAGACACTCCCGTGGAGCAGCAGAGCTGGGAGGAACGTCAGAGACCCGCTCTGCTTTCCTAACTTAGCCCAGACGACACCTCTCCAGGGAGCCCTCTCAAACTCCCCCCTCCCCAGGCAGAGATATGCGCCCTCTCTCGTCCGCACCCCCACTGAGTCTGGTCTGTATCTCCATTGCTGTACTCTCCACACGCTGTTATGATCACATCTTTCCCAATCTGTCTCTCCCCTAACCGGGGAGGTCAGGAAAACGTCTTGGCCCCAGCACCAGGCTTGGCACAGAGTAGGTACTCAGTGAACATTCTTGACACTAAACTGTATCTAGTCCAGTGGACACATTTTACACACGGGCAAACTGAGGCTGAGGGAGCCAATCACCTCCAATGCTTAAACGCCAACGATTCGAGCTTTCAATTTTTCCTTCCAGAAATGGACGTGGACTCCGAGAAGCCTAAACTCTGCAGCAGATCTGGGACCAGTTGTAAGCAGCGCTGCCTAATTGCTAGCTGACAGCAACTTGGAATTTTAAGTCACATCCAATTTCTTCCTGCCCGCTGGTCTGCTGGACTGGAGCGCTTTCATCTTCAGCAGGGCACACATTAGCATGCATAATTGCACGTTTTAAGACTTGAAGAAGAATTTCCCCTCCTCTCCGCTCCCAGCCCACCTCCTACTGCCCTTTCCTGGACTCCCAGAAAGCAGAATTTTATCTGGAGCCTCAATAAAGTGTGTAATAATGATGATGAAAATGACTGAATAAGGTCATAGACATTATTCCCTCAGAAGGCCAATTGGTCTTAAGATTTTTTTTCTGATGTTAAACTAAATGGATCACGGTATGCGTTATTAGGAGTTTTGTTAAAACACTTAATAGCATGCCCTGTAATCTACCTAACTTCAGTGACTGACAAGCAGACCCTGGGGACATAAAATTCAGGAAGTGACTACTTACATTCATTACATACATGCTAATTTTGTGATCTCTGATGCCCATAAGGTTGTCATTTTTTTCCTTTTCACAAAAAAGGGAAAACAGTAATATATTTGATATACTGTGGCCAAAACAAAAAGTTATTTCCCTCCAGAGTTTTCATTATAACATTTTGGAAAAGGCCCGAGTTGGAACATGCAAGTGGAATAAACCACTTGAATAAATGGTCTAAAAAATTAAGTGGATATAGAAGGGGTGATGTGCACTGCTGGTTCAGACTAAACAGTGATTATCAAGAGGGCCTCAGTTATTTAAACAAGCCATATGAGGATGGTTTTCTCCACGTTTGGGGTCTGGTCCTGATTATAAATGAGAGCTTTTAATTAAGATTAGTAAGACCCAATTCAGGCTATAATTTGGTCCTTTTCCTTAGCGAATGTCTATGAAAACAAAGCAATTAAGGTTAAATGAGTTGAAGCATTTAAAGGGGATGAAATGCCCCTTCCTTGTCCCCGGTCTGCCCCCTCGGCCGAAAGAGTACACACAGGACCAACTAATTCAGACCAGGAGGCCAGCACAGAGCTGGCCCTGGCGGCCCCCTAAAGGCCCATGCACAAGGCGCCTGGTGAGGGGGGATATAGCAGCTGAGCTAAATGAAGAGGGATGGGGAAACAGAATGTGCAAAGGGCCTGGGGTAGGAAGGAGCTGGCAAGTTTGAGGAGCTAAATAAAGACAGTGATGCTGGGGTGTGGTTAGAGAGGAAAGGATAGAGAATGACAGCAGTTCGAAGTGGTTAGCTGAGGGGGTATCTCCCAGCTATCAGGGCTCATAGGGCCTGGCTTAGATGAGCTGATGGCAGTGAGGGGAGGTGTGAAAGGGTCTCCCCAGCCCCCTCTAACACTCCATAGCTAAGGAACTCCTTCCACTGCATTCAAACAGGCTTATGGGGGCCTAGACCACTGCTGGGACACTGCTGGGAACTCCTTCCACTGCATTCAAACAGGCTTATGGGGGCCTAGACCGCTGACCTGGGTTGGAATCCAGGCCCTGCCGTCTCTCAGCTGGGTGACGTGGTTAGAGACTGACCTCCCTGGGCCCAATTTCCTCAACCTAATTCTGCCACTGGTCCCCGCCAGATATCCTTGGACTAACCCTTTCCCCTCTCAGGCCTCAGCTTCCTCATCTACAAAACCTTCAAAGTTTGGGAGGCTTGGACTTCCCTGGTGGCGCAGCGGTTAAGAATCTGCCTGCCAATGAAGGGGACACGGGTTTGAGCCCTGGTCCGGGAAGATCCCACATACCATGGAGCAACTAAGCCTGTGCGCCACAACTACTAAGCCTGTGCTCTAGAGCCCACAAGCCACAACTACAGAGCCCTCGTGCCACAACTACTGAAGCCCGCGCGCCTAGAGCCCGTGCTCCGCAACAAGAGAAGCCACCACAGTGAGAAGCCCCTGTATCACAACAAAGAGTAGCCCGGGGTCGCTGCAACTAGAGAAAGCCCGCGCGCAGCAACGAAGACACAACACCGCCAAAAATAAAATTAATTAATTAATTAAAAACAAAACAAAAAGCCCCACAAAGCTTGGGAGGCTCTGGGAGGCCTTTCCTGATAACCCAGAGATTGATAAGGGTCATTCACTGCCCACCAACCCTGAGTGAAGTCACATGGGTCATCACAACCCAGTGTGACAGGAGCTCTGAAGGAAGGATGCTCACAGGTGACAGCTGACCTGTCTGGGGCATCAGGGAAGGCTTCCTGGAGGAGGTGACTGCTGGGACTCATCCATCCACCCTTTCACCCAACAGAGGCCTTCTAAGCCCTGTGCCAGGCCTGGTGCTGGGTTCTAGGGGTCAGAGCTGACAGACCCTGCCTTGGAGAAGCCCACACATGGGAAACATCAACGTAGTGTGACGTGGGCTAAACGAGGGCTGTATGGGCCTGGGGAGGGCAACAAATGGGGCGGTCATCTGTAAAACCCGGGGGCTGCCCTGGAGGCCCGGTAGAGTTCACTCCAGCTCTGCACATCCATGAGTTTACCTCAAGCAACTTCAGATCCTGTCAAAATGCAGATCATCAAGAAAACACTGATTTATCCTCAGCTTTGCTCAGCGTCTTTCGCAATGTCTGAGGCACCTCGTTCTGGCTACAGCAAGCCCCCTGCCAGCGTTAAGCTGACCCTATGTGGCCCCAGGCTGCTCCCTGGACACACAGTGGCTGCACACGTGGAAGCCCCATCATCACCATCACACGTGAACTGGCCACATGGCAAGATGGCCTTGAAGGCGTGTGAGAAACCATCCCCGGAAGGGGGTTCCGGCTGCTTCAGGTGCCAGGTTTCCTAAAGGGTTTTCCTCAAGCAGTGGGAGTTTCAAGGCAACACAGTGAAGGGTACGAAAGGCTCACTCGGTCCCACATGGTGGAGCCATAGGCTGATTTCATCCTGGGGAGAGCTAGGGAGGCTGTGGCAGCCACATTCTCTGGACCTGCTTTGCTGAGAATCTGTCCTCTGTGTGTACCACGGTAAACAGCAAATTTTATCAGATCTCTAGGACAAGGCAGCTCATTTCCCCCCAGACTCCAACCCCACGCTCTGCAAAACCCACACCAGCTCAGGACCTGCAGATAAAGGGGCCCAGGGAGGGAAAGTAGGTTTCATCTAAAGTAGAAATGGCTGTCTGGAGTGTCTGGTGATTGATTATTGATGTCTGCTAGGGGAGAAGGTGGCAGCACAGTATTTGCCAGTCCTGGGGTAGGGTTAGTAGAACAAAGGAAAGCCTTCTGTCACTCGTATCTTTTACTGCACATTCTTGGTAAATGGTCATCTGTGAATGGCACACACGTCTGTGTGTCTCTGTGGGGATATGGATATATGCATACGGTTTATCCGAATAGTCAATGAACCAGAACACCCCATTTCCCAGCTGGGAGTTGTTGGAAAGACAAGGCTTCACCCCTTTCATATACTGGACAACATTATGATCATCGATATCATCAACAACTTCATCTTCATCATCAATATCACTATCATCAGCGTCATCACTGTTAACATCACCGTTAGTACCACCATCACCGCCATCATCACCACGGTAACAGGTGATGATGCTTATGCGGCGTGTCCTCTGTGTCAGGCTCTGTTCACATGCTTTATACACATTAATTCACTTAATCCTCACACCATCTTTATGAGGTAGGACTATTATTATCTCTATTTCACAAGTAAACAAAAGAAGGTCTAGTAACTTGTCCAGGCTACACAGGCGGGATTTAAACCCAAGCAGTCTGGCTCCAAAGGCCACGCTTTAACCACTATGTTCAACTGAATACTGACCGTTCATTCCCTCTTCTCGGAACAGAGAGCCCCAGATAGCAATAACTGTGTGCAGAAATGGCAGCATGGAGAAACGGGCCCACCAAACTTGGGCTCTAGTCCCAACTCAGACAAGACCCCTGCCTTCTCAGGCCTCCATTTCTCCACCTGTGAGCCAGGAAGTGAACACCTGGATGACCCCCAAGGCCCTTTAGGCAACTACTGCCCAGGGCCTGCAAGTCCCTCCAGATTCCACGGCCTCCAGAAATCTCTGCAAGGTCCTCCTGGGGAAGCCAGTGGGGGTCTGATGGCCCACGGGTGAGCCCTCCAGAGGCTCCACCGGTTCTGACCGACGACTGTAGGTGGGTCCCCCAGGATGAGAAAACCTCAGTGCAAGTGGGACAGTGTCCACTCAGGTCCCCGGAACGCACAGCAGCGCTCATTCACAGAGCGCTTCGGGAGCAAGTGGCCAAGCGGCCCCTCCTTCGGCGCCTGACGGTTGCTCTCCGGGCTGTCCACACGGCAGCCCAACAGCTGCTGAATTACCGCCCGTGCAATCCTCACCGGTTCTTTAAGAATTTCCACTGGTACATAATTTCAGTTCACGCACCCCAACTAGGCTTGAAGGTCCTTTAGGGGAGGGACCAGGTTGCACCATAGCTATCACCTCTGAGGTATACAGCAGTGGGCGATTTTCAAAGGTCTTCACCATACGTGATGTCATCTGAGCCTAAAACCGCTGTGAGAGGCGGTGAGAAGAGATGATGACGATGATGACAGTGCAGGTAATGGTACCTTCCCCTGTATGCTGAGCACGTGCTGTATACTGAGTACCTACTGTGAGCCAGGCACTGAGGCTGCCAGGGCCCTGGGATGCTACACAGTGTGTCATTCAATCTTCAGGATGCCCTGAAGATTCATTAGGAATTAGCCAGGACATAAAGGGAGGGAAAGGAGCTCCCAGAAGGGGGAAAACCTGAGCTGGGTCTCAGAAACACGGACTGGCCTGGTACATATACGTGTGGCCAGGGCACAGGGCCTTCTGCGCTTCAGGAAGTGAGGCAGCGGCCAGAGCCAGGCTGGAGAGACAGGGCTCCTGGCAGTTCCTGAAGCACAGTCACAAGCCGCGCTCTCTTCTGTCCTCACACTGAGGACATCAGGCCCCCGGAGCCAGTGAGTGTGACCCCCAACCTGGGCTCAAGCAGACTGGAAAGCTGGAACTGGACTCTGCAGGACTTCCGGGCAACAGGTAGGACACAAAGCATGGGCGTCCTGGGCAGGGGACAGCAGGAGGCGACCTAAGGAGCTGGGCTGGAGAAGGAACAGGCTGGGTCAGGGGCTTAAACCGGAAGAGATGGGGGTCACCCTGGGCCCTCCCTGGCCAGAGGGCAGAGCAGAAGGTCAGAAAACAGTTGCACAGAGCCTCACATGTGTCAGTTGGAACCATCAAGCTAACGTCCGGGTCCTGCCAGCAGCCAGCCTGCTCTATCTGCCTGCCTCCAGCCTGGCCTCTTTCCAGAGGTCCGTGGGTAGGCGCCAGCTCCCCACTCCGGCTTCTGGGCCCTAAGCAAGGCCAGGGATGTGGCCAAACCAGGCGCGATCCAGGACAGTGTCATCTGTCCAGCACTCAGCCTTAAGCAGATGCCCAACAAATGAGATGGATAAACAACGTCAGCATCCCAAGGAGGCAGAGCCGCGTCTCCTACGAAACCCAGCTCCTGTAAAGCTATATGCAGAAGGAAGAGGCACCCACCTTGTTCTCAGGTGCCACCTTCCTAACACGAATCTCACACTTTGAAAAAGGAAGCTGGCAGGGCTCAGAGAGAAGATAAGGAGATGCGAGAGAGCCTTGGGTGGGAATTAAGAGACCTGGGTTCGAGTACTGGCCATGCCACTGTGAAACATGGGCACCCTGCGGGAGAGGCTTCTCCAATCTGAGCCTCAGTTTTCCTCATCTGTGAAGTGGGGGCAGACAGGGAAGATTTGAATCCTGATTCTCACCCAGGGGTGCACAGCAGTCATGTAGAGAGCTGTCTCCAGCCCCCTGATGCTGGGCCCTGCCCCGGACCCTCGGAGGCAGAATGACCGCACAGACCCTCCTGGACAAATGTTCCCAAAGGTTCTGTCCGGCTTGGAAAGTCCTGGCTCCAAAGACAGCTGAGGCTGCTCTTCCCTCCAACCTTCAGCCTGCTAGGGAGGAGGTTTCGAAGGCCACACGGTCAAACCAGCACCCCAGGTACAGGGAAGGAAGGCTGGACAGACAGACGGACATCACACAGCCACCAGTCTCTGCCCAAGCTCTCATCCTCAAGACAGAAGACCTGAGCCAGCCCCACAGACGCTGTGGCTGCTACGGCGCAGCTCCCTTGGGGAAGCTACACAGGGTACACGGGTAGCTTCAGATTTGAAACTAGGGACCTTGGTGGGGTCACCCCAGGCCTTTACCCCACACACATCCAGTCAGGGACAGATGGACAAATATATCACTCAGTGCTCCATTTCAATTTCTTTAAAAAAAAAAAACAAAAACCAAAGTTTCAAACCCAGGGAGAGTTAAGCACCCCACGACTCCAAGTATCTCCTCCAAGGAAGCAGCACAGGTTCCTGGGGAAGCCCGCAGCCTCCCTCCCAAGGCTGACAGAGGCTGCCTGCAATGACGGTGGCGCCCACGGGTCTGGCTGGAGGGCTGGGCTCACCTTCACACTGCCTGCCTTCCCCCTTGTAGCCTGGCTTGCAGAGGCATTTGTAGGACTTGGGCGTGTTCTGGCAGATGGCATCGATGTGGCAGTCGTCTGTGCCCTCTGAGCATTCGTCCACGTCGACGGCCCCTGTTGGAGGGGGAACCACGAGTGAGGTGTGGCCTGAAGAAGTGGGCAGCTAGCGCGGGGCAGGGAGTTCCTTCTGTCCCTCGCCCTTCCATTGATCACCGGGGTAATTAACAGTAACAGCCTTCATGTGGCCACCTGGTGTGACAGGCAGTGACGGGTAGCACCTTGGGGTGGCTACCCTGTGCCAGGCACAACGTCACCAAAGTGCCGGCTCTTACTTAGTGTCACAGCAATTCCAGGAAGTAGAGCTATTCTTCCCACTAAAAAGATGAGCAAACGGAGGCTTAGGAACAGAACGAGGAGAAGCCCCTCTGTATGTCTTGCTCTCCTCACAAAGCATCTCTCCATCCCTCCTCCACTCTCCTTATTCTAGAATTTAGAGCCAGAAGCGTCCTCGGAGGAATTTAAATCCATCCCCTTTGGGTTACAGATGGGGAAATGGAGGCTAGCACGGCGCACGGAGCAGAGGCCACGAAGCAGAGGCCAGCAGGCCCGCGAAGGAGATCTGAACGGGGGCCCCACCCAGCCCCTAGGCTGTGGAAATAAAGGATTCTTCACCCTGCCTCCACAGACCCATACCCTCGACGGGGCTAACGGGCCTCAAGGAACGGTTCCGGTCTCCCCAGCCTCCCCACCCTGGAAATCTAGGTTCAGTCCTGGTTCTCTTATTCCAACTTCCAAACCCAAGTTAAAGTTAGGTTGTGAGGGTTCCTGGCACTCCCCACCTCCTGCCCGCAACAACCCGTATACACCTTCAGTTGGAACAGCTGTTGGGCAAATAACATAGAATAGATCCTGTGTATCTGTGTATACACCTCCCCCCGCCCCGCAGCTCAGACAGGGAGAGGACCCTCAGAGCACGGAACAACACAGCCAGAAAACCGTAGCTGTAACCTAGGTTCATTCCTTGGGTTATAAATGAGGAAACTGAGGCCCAGAGAAGCCTGTTGCAGGTCGGTAGCTCATTAGGAGCAGAGCCTGGACTCCGCCTCAGGGAAGCAGGTCCAGAGCTTTGCTACATGCCGTGTTGCTTCCAGCCAGTCAAGAACAGAATACAGATGGATGACAGACAGACAGAAGGACCCAGAGGGGAGCACAAGGAACTCTCAGTAGCCACCCTGAGGGCAGTCCCCCAGGGGCAAGCCTGGGGAAGTCCTGGAATGTCCTCCTCTCTTCACCCCTCTGGCCACTCCCTAGCCTGTCTGGCCCTCAAGACTGTCCACTCTGAATTATTCCCCTGAATAGCCTCTGGGCTCTAAATCTGCATGGGGGCCTCTGTGAGAGAACCACTGCCCCCCGCCCAGGACTCTTCCCCGTGCCCTAGTCCCCAAGGCCCCAGTCTGCCCCTAAAGGAAGAGAGGCATCAAAAAGAAACACAACAGAATCACCTCCCTGCATGCTCGCGCACGCACACACACACACACACACACACACACGCACAATGTGGCATCCCTTCTCAGGGTGGTCGTATCTGCTCAGGTGAGCAGCCCATCCTCTACAGCTGCCCAGAGGAAGGTGGAACGGGGGCCAGGAGGCAGTCTGTGTAGGAGACCAGAGCCAGCCATCACATGGCCAGGGGCCAGCAGGAACATCGGGCCAGCAGAACATCCCCCTCTGGAGAAGCGACCCCAGAGGGACCCCCGAGAGGGGTGGCACAGCCTCAAGGGCAGGAAGCCAGAGACCAGAGGGGGTCAATGGGCACCCTTCTAGGGGGAGAGGACTGGGGCCGCTTCTGAGACAGGACCAGCAGGGGCAATGGATCACAGATACAGCTCTTCCCACTTCCCAAGGGTCAGTGCACGGTGATGAGGGAGGTAAACTGCCTGGGGCTCTGGAGCCCCTTGTGCCCCCAGTCTCACACGTAGGTACGTGTCTTCGTGGGATGGACATGGATGGATGTTAGCCAAGAGGCAGTGGGGGCAACCTTCCAACACACCTTTTAAACATGTCTTTCAGTGAGTGCTGGGGAGAGGGCACGCGAGTTCGAGGACAGAGGGAGAGGAAACACAGGCCATGGGTTCTTGCAGGTTCCCTGGCCACAGTCCTGGCCTGGACAGCCCAGCCCAGTCCTCCCATCACAGGTGCTTGTTTGACATTAGTGGTTTCATAGCACAAGGCTTCCATGGGGTGGGGCTGGGGCTGGGGAGTGCAGACAGACACAGCAGAGAGACCAAGACAGAGGGAGACAGGCGCATACAGGAACAATCAAACAGGGCTGAGGGACCTCAAAGCCCAGGAGAGACACCCACAGACACGTGGGGGTGTGGCAGTAGGGCCCAGTTTCCCTTGGGGCCACAGGAAAGACAGCTCGGCTCCAATTGTGGAATAGTTTAAATGGCCCGGCATCCTCACTCAGGGTGTAACTCCCAGGAATAGACCTCCTGCCACCAAACGCAGACCTCAGGGAGCCCCACGCAGCAGCCAGGGGAGCTCAGAGAAGCCAGGGAGAGCGCAGCAGGGTCTCTCCCCTCCCTTCAAGGAGGGAAAGGAAGGAAGCTCCTCTATGGGACAGGGGCAGATGTGGGAGGAGAGGATGTGTCTTCAGCTCTGCGGGACAGCCCCCTCCAGACACCCGAGGGAGCAGGAGGGGAAGGGGTGGAGTGCCGGGGTCCCTGCGAAATCCGTGGGGAGCTCCCACCTCGCCTCTGCTGCCTGCCCTAACCATGTCCCATGCCTGATGCTCGATGCTGGTTCCCTTCTCCTGTGTCTCCTGCCTCTCTCTCCTGGACCCCCTCACCGTGTCCGATGTCTGGGCTCCCCTCCCTCTGGTTCCCATGCATCTCCTTTCGTCTGTGTCTTCCCTCAGCCCTCCCCCTCCTGTCTGTCCATCTGTCCATGGCTTTCCAGCCATCTCCATCCTCCTCTCTTTCCCTCTGTCTCGCTGCCTCCTCCCTCCCCCAGTCCTCCCCCCTCTTTCTCCGGTGCCTCTCCGCTTGCACCTCTCCTCCTCTCTCTTCCTTCCCATCCCTTAGTCCTGCCCTCACACCTCCCTCTTCTGAGCCTTTTCCTTCCTGCTACTCATTTGCCTCCTTACTTCCTTCGGTTCCCTCCTTTCCCTCTTTGGTCTTTCTGGTCTCCACTCTTCCAGTCTGTCTTTCTCTGGGTTTTTTTTCCTGTGTCCTTTTGTGTGCCTCCTTTTCTGTCCGTCTGTCTCTCCATCTAACACCTCCCCCTTCTCTTTCTCTCTGCGTCCGTCCTTTTCCCCTTGCTCACCTCCTCCGGGTCTCCCCTCTGGGCCTCCTGCCGCCCGCGCTCCCGTCTCCCCTGGGGGAGAGCCCGTCTGGCTCCGGGGTCCCCACTCCCTCCCGCCTTCAGGCGGGGAGCGGGGGACGAAGGGGGGCCCTCGGCGGGCCGTCGTGCTTTCTTTCTTCCTCCCGCCCTCACACTCCCCCCACCCACGGGGCTTCAGCCCACCCCGCCCCATGCTGCGGCCCCGCCGGGCTCCGGGAGCCTCGCTCCGCCCGGGCTGCGGGGAGGGGCGCCCCGCGCCGGCCGCAGAAGTTACTTTGCAAAAAGGCAGGGCGGGGCGCGGGGCCGCGCGGGCTGTGGCCCTCCCGACGGCGCGGGGCTGGGGGCCCGGCCGGGACCCTGCCGCCGCCGCCGAGCGCCCGCCGCCCACCGGCTCAGGGCTTACCTGGGAGCCCGCTGCCCCCCGCCAGCCGCCCGCGCGCGCCCAGGACGAGCAGCACACACAAGTGCCAGCGCACGGCCGCCGCGCCCATGCTCACTGCGGGCCGGGCCGTGCGTGCGGGCGTGCGGGGCGCGAGGACCCCGCCGACCGGCCGCTCGGCGAGCGCTCGTAGCTGCTGGTTCCGCGGCCAACGCTCGGGCTCACAGTCTCCGAGCCGGCGCGGCTGACGAGCTGACAGCCGCGCGCTCATTGGCCCGCTGCTGCCGGGGGCAGGGCTCCGTGAGACGCCGGCCAATGGGGGCAGGCCCCCAGCCAGCGGGGGGAGGGGAAGGGAGGGGCGGGGCGGGGCGGGGGGGGGTCGGACCGGGCATCTGGGGGCGCCCCCTCCCCTCGGGGCGGGCGGCAGGTGGGGGGTAGGGGCCGGATCGCTCGACCGTGGGGTACGCGGTCTAGGCCAGGCTGGAGCTGCCTCTGAGGCTTCTCCCTCCCTCTGTCCCTGGATCACCGCCCCCCCACCCGCGCCCCCCAGCCCCTGTCGTCGAGGGTGGCCGCTCCTTTGGGGGCAGTACCCATCAACCCACCAGCGCGCGCGCGCGCTAACACACACACACACACACACACACACACACACACACACACACACGAGGAGGGGGCCTGCCAACCCTCCCTCGGAGGTCGAGAAAGGCCCAGCGGCATCCATTTGTAGTGAAAGAAACGCAAATCGCTCACATTAGAATTGCCCGTTTGTCCATTCGGTAATGTTTATTGAGCACCTACTGTGTGCCAGTCTCTGGCAATGCAGCGGCGAAGAAGCCAGACAGGAAAAAATCCTGACGATCGGTTTAAAAATTTACGTTCAAAACATTGTAAAGCAATTATATTCCAATAAAGATGTTAAAAAAACAAACAAAAAACCCACAAATGAACTATTTACCGCTCCCCAAAGGACAATGGCCTGTAAACGTGCTTGTCGTAGGAGTGCCGCAGGATCCACGTCTGGAGGGACGCCAGGAAAACTCCGTGTCTGCTTTGCGGTCAGTCCTGGCCAGCGCAGCCCATCTCGGGGCTGACCTCTTACCCAGCAAAGTTTGATGCCCACCACCACCGCCCCCCCCCCCCGCCACGCCCCAGCCCCAGAATGCAAGGCCTAGGGCCTCCGAGTGCCAGAGCCCACGGGATGGTGGGCTGGGGGCAGGCAGAGCAAGCCTCAGGTCTTTCCACCCAAGAATTGCTCTGGCCTGGCCTGGAGTCTACACCTGACTCCTTTGGGACTCAGACCTGAGACCCCCGCCTGGGAGGTGAGGCTGGAAATAAATGGCCCTTCTCAGCCCCAGGCATGACGCTTTAAGGGAAGAAAGTTCAGCAAACCCCAAGGCCCATCTCCTTGACAACCACCAATAAGAGCTCCTTTTTTCTTCTCCTGCTCTCCAGGCCTGCCTGAAAGACAAGACTTTCCTCTTTTTGTCCACTCTGCTTGCACCAGTCCACACCCAACTTTCCTCTCCCCACCAGCTCCCATCCTGCCCCCAACACACACACACACACACACACACACACACACACACACACACTCACATACACCCTCCAACACACACCCTCAGGCATACATGCTCTCACTCATACACACACTCATATACATCCTCACAGGCACATAC
This sequence comes from Pseudorca crassidens, assembly GCF_039906515.1. Lineage (NCBI taxonomy): Eukaryota > Metazoa > Chordata > Mammalia > Artiodactyla > Delphinidae > Pseudorca > Pseudorca crassidens. The sequence continues at coordinate 100,412,764 of NC_090306.1, forward strand.
CGTCACACACACTTCAAGCACGCAGCCTCTCACACACAGACACGTGACCACACACACACTCACACAACCTTCTGTAGGCAGTCTCCGCAGCCCTGGAAAGTTGAATCTGTCCAGCCTCCTTGCTCCCAATCTGACTTCATATCACAAACAGCTTGGCACTGGCCTGCTGGCTGAGGCAAGGGGTCCCCCACGTGCAGAGAAGGCCAGCCTTACCCCCCATCACGCCAGACACTTCCTTCCATGTGGTTGCTCCAGCTGGTGGCTCAATGTGGGAGACCCTGCTTTATTTTGCCCTCCTCCCAGTGGCGTGGCTTCGGGTTTCTGGGGGAGAAAGTTCTTGTGCGTTAGGTAACAGGACAAGAAAGGTGAGTTGGGGCAGGAGGGCAGGTCCTTTCAGGGGCTCTAACCAACTAGAAACAATGCCCTTTAATGTGCTTGTTCGTCAGGGGGCCCCTCACCCCTGGCCAGGTGCCTCCCAAGCTTGACAGTAGCAGGGGATTCTTCTTCCAGGCTCTGTCCCCCCAGATCAAGGAGGAAATGGAAGCAGGGTGGTGGCCTGTTAGACTGTGACCCCCCAGATCCCGGAGGCAGTACTCACTCACTCACACCAAGTCCAGTCCCTAGCCTGCCCCTTCAGGGTGTGCAGAGAAAAAGTGGTTCCTTCCAGGAGGAGATCATGGTCTGGGCTTAGGAGTCAGGGAGCAGAGGAGGAGGGGGCTGGAGACACACACTCAGAAGCCCCCCAGGTATGCACTGAAGGAAGTGGCAGAGAAAGAGGTGGTCACTTCTGCCCCAGGGGTGGTCAGGAAGGCCTCCCAGGGCACATGACCCTAGAATTGGGCACCAAGTATGAGTAGGAGATTTCCGAAATGGACAAAACCACGTGCAAGGTGTGAGGGAGAGAAGGTGGGGGCCTAGGAGTGGATATCCTCCAAGCACCTCGCAAACTGTTAAGTGCTGCACGTGGGTGACGGTGGCATGGAGGACAGCTGCTCACTGAGACTGTGGTGTCTGTGCAGCCAGGATGGGCTGGTGGGGTGAGATCCCGTTTGTCTGGACTCCAGCCAGGGATGTCTCGCAGCCTCTGGAAACTGAGCTAAGCGAGTGGAGGCCCAGGCATGAATCAGACAGTCACTTTGGGAGGGAACATTCCATGGCTCCCCATCACTTTCCAAACAACCTGTGAACATTTTGTGGGACACCCTTTGCCCTCCCCGGCAGTCCTCTCCTTGACAAACCACTGGCAAAGATGGCCTCACAGACACCTTGCTTTCACACCTCCAAGCCTTTGCCCACGTGCCTCCCTCTGCCAGGATCGCCCTTACTTCCCTCCTTCACGAGGCTCACCCCTCCTCTTCTGCCCACCCCTGCCTCCAGGCAGGGTGTAGGGTCTCCCCCGGGCTCCGACAGACCCTGGGGCTTCCCCATCAGAGTCCAGCTCACCCTGGGTTTCACATCGTTTCTTCCCAGACTGGGGGTTCCCGAAAGTGGGGCTCACAGCTGATCCACGTCTGGAGTCACAGCTCCCAGCTGGGGCCTAAGAAATGATTGTTGAATAAATGAATGAACGGACAAAGAAGCAAGACAGACATCACTTAACTGAGAATTCGTATTATTCCAGGGAGCGGTAAAGATTCTTTGGCTATTTGATGCGACCTTGGGGAATGAATCCAGCTGCCCACTCTCTCCTGGGCACCTCCATCCTCTGTGCCTCTGAGTTGGCCAGCAGGACCACTGTCCTCTGGGGCCCTTTGGGTCCCCCTGCTGACACCTCACAGAGGTCTGAGGAGCAGCAGAGGGGAGAGGAGGAAAGGAGCGCTTCTGTTCCTTCCAGGCACACAGCCACTGCCACCCCGAATCCAGTCTTCCAGTCTTCAGCATAAGAAGAACTTACTTTTTTTTTATTTCTTCAGGACGAATTCTCTTGATTAAAGACAGTTGTTCTTTAAAAACAGAAATTTCTTTGAGAAAATAAAGTTCTCTGCAGGCATGAAATGTCATTACAGGGATGTGAAGGCTTGATCTTGGTGATTTTAGGTGCTTCTGTCATCCTCTTATTGAAAATGAACCTTCGTAATAATACTGCTTCGTGTTTGCTCACAAAGACCTCCAAGGCTAGTTTGTTTTTTTGTGATCGCTGGGTGACCATGGGCCCCACAGGTCAGGTTCCTTGGTTCAAGCCCCTACTTGTCAAATGAGGGTCTCAGTCCCCAGGAGCCCTAGACATCTCCAGCTCACGTTCCAGACTCCTCTGAAACAACCCTCCTGAGATTCAGCACTCAAGGGATTCTGACCTACCGCCTGCCTCTTTCCCCAATTATAACAACAGGGACCACGTATGGAGTGTCCCTGTGTACCCGACACTGTGCTCAGACGTCCTGTGCGTTACATCATTTATCCTGAGAGGTAGAAACTGCTACCGCCCCCACCTTACACCTGAAAAAACGGAGACCCACAAGCCACTTGCTGGGACCACAGAGCCAGCCAGTGGCAGACGTGGGATCCGAACCCAGGTCTGTGCGACTCCCAAAGACATGCTCCAAGCCATTACAGCTAATAAAACCCACTTGAAGGGAGTTAGGGTGCTCCTACCTGTAATCACAAAGTGTTACTTTTTTGGTTTTGATATTGAGAAGAGTGGTCTTCACATAGTGGCCAAATTGTAACCGTTCGCAATTCATATGGTTGATTTGAGGTACTACCCAGTTTTATGCTCCCCATCTTTCTAAGAGGTCCACCCCCCCCAACCCATCTAGCATGGCAATACTTCACTCTGGGATACTGGGAGGGGCTGTGTAGAAGTGGGAAGCGGGAAGGACGTGACACACACACGTACCCCTACCCATCCCCTCAGGGGTGTATGTGTGGAACTGACTCAAGCAGCAAGGCCATAGACACATCCACAGCAAAAGCTGCAAGTGAATCCTGGAGACATCCCGGCTTCACAGAGGCGGAAGCCTCAGCACAGCCCCGCAGGTCTGCTGCCCCATGGACGCGTCCACCGGAGCCCCTCAGGCACCTCAAACTCACCAGCTGGGCCCTCAGCTCCTTCTGCCCAAGCCTGCTCCTCTGAGGGCCCCCTGCCTTGGGGCTGGCATCTCGCCCCCTCCCCTCCCCACCCACCAAGCCGTGTCAATGCCACATAAGCTCTCCTCTCCATTCCCTGGGCCGCTGACTTGGTTGAGATGACACCAGCTCTCACCCACATGACTCCACAGAGGCTCAAACCCATACCCACCAGGGTAGCTGGAGTCGGTGCTCAAAGACAGACCTGACCTCTCCCGTCCTTGCTGCCTACAGGACAAAGTCCACTCGGGACTGTGAGAGATGGGTCCACCCTCTGCCTGGTAAAGCCCCACGCTTCCCCTCTGCTCCATGCTGCCTCACACCTCTGAGTCACAGCTCACTCCGTTCCCTTCTCTCACAATGCCCTTCCCCATCCCTGTGCCTGGCAGACCACACTCAAGGCTCAGGAGCTCTGTCCTCACAGCCCACCTCTTGCTCAGGGCCTTGGGGAGTGAATCCAGCTGCCCACTTTCTCCTGGACACCTCCATCCTCTGCCCCGAGGGGAAGCTGGGCCAGCCAGCAGGACTGCCATCCTCAGGTGCCCAGAATGGGTGACCTGGGGCCCTTGATCCTGCGTGATCCCCCCCACCAGGGGCACCGGTTCAGCTTTGAAATCTGGAACTTAGCAGATCTTTTGGTTAGTAGATCTGTCTTTCACTTAGGTCAGATGTTGCGGTGTGAAGGTTAGTTAGACTTCCTGGTCACCGAGTCTCCCTTCCAGACCTCAACCCAAGGCTTCAGTGGTGAACAGGTGGCGCTGGCTTGGCCATTCATTGTATTTCATGGCCCCTGGCCAATTGGTCCAGGCAAGGGCATGTGACTAAGCCTAGCCAATCAGATGTCTTCCCTGGGATTCTCTAAGTGGGGCTGGTAGAGTGTGTCTACTTTCCTATGTGGGCATGGGGCAGTAAGGACGGATGTCAGAATTGCCTGTCGCTGTGGTTCTATCATGGCGTGGACAGCTGGCCTGAGAGAATGGATCAGTCAGAGAGAAGCAGAGGGAAGATATAGGGAAGGAAAGAGAAGAGAGAGAGGGAAGAGAAAAGGAGGGGAGGGAAAGGAGACACCTGACAGTGTTCAAGGCTGGCTGCGTGATCCCTTCTGCTCTTAAGACAGTTGTGCTGGCTTCTGTCTCTTCCAAACAAAATCGTCCTGCTGAATCAAAGCACAGGGTTGGGGGGTGTCTCCATGATATGACACCATTTACAAATAGGTGTGCCAGGCCTTGTTCTAAACACTACATATATTAATTCATGAAATCTTACAACCACCCCATGAGGTAGGTGTTATTATCCTCATTTACAGGTGTGGAACGTAACACAGAGCGGTTAAGTGACTCGCCCAAGGTCATACAGCAGAGCCAGGAATGAATGAATGAATGAATGAATGAATGAATGGAAAGTATTACCCTTGGTCACCCAGCCAATCAGAATCAGGATGAGAGCAGCTGTGTGCTCTTGATTCCCTGTCCAGGCTTCCCTGATCCTCCCTCTGTCCTGTAGTTTTAGGTGCTCAGCGATGGGGTAGAGGGACAGAACAGAGGCTTGGCAAATCGGGACGTAAATCCATGCTCTGCTACTTACCTGCTCTGTGGCCTTGGGCAAGACACTGCACCTCTCTGTGACTCAGTATCTTCACCCTTAAAGTTGAGCTAAGCATGCCTACCTCACAGAGTAGGCATGTGAATCTCATAAGATCACACGTGTATAGTGCTGGGCACAGAGTGGGCATTGCCACCCATAGCAGCCAGGCAGTTCATTCATTCAGAGGATGTTTACTGAGCAACTTCTTCATGCCAGACTCTGTTCTAGGTGTTGGGGATACAGCAGTGAGTAGGCCAGACATTCTCTGCCTTCGGGGAGCTCACAGCCCATTCAAGGGCGCAGACAATAAGAAACAAGAAAGAAAAGCCTAAGGTGGTGAAAAAGGCAGTGCAGAGAACTGAAGAGGGCGGTAGGATCAGCTGATGGAGAGGTGCGGGGGCCGTGCAGATGGGGGCGATCAGCCAGGATCTCCCAGAGCTGGTACCTGTATCAGGACCTGAATATCAAAGGTGCCAAGATGGGAGCGGGGGTGTGGGAGAGTGGTTGGAAGTCTGTCTTAGAGAGTCATGGAGTGGACCTGATCTCCAAAAGCTCTTAGAATCTTTTTTTTTTTTAAGCTACAGTGGAGCTTATTCCAAGTCCCCTGCACCAGGATGACTTAACAAGCATCATGGGCACGTGGAGGTGGGGGGGCGGGTAGGAATGCGGGGCGTGTGCCCCAAATGCAGGCCCGAGTGTGCCCTCACCACATGCCCTGCGAAGGCTGATTTGTGCAAGAACGCCTTAGACAAAAATTAACATCTTTTCCAATTTGAAAAGTCATATCTGCTCAATACAGAAAACAAGTCCTGAAAGGGTGACAATTAACTTTCTGCTGTATTTCCTTCCAGCCTTTTTTCTATGAGCATACACACAGAATTTTATCTTTTTAATTTTAATTTAAGATTTAGATTTTATTTATAAAATTAAGATCACGTTACACGTACAGCACATTTTTCTGACCTCTATGTTGGTTTTTAAATTTTCCTTTAATTATTTTTATAGAGGCATACTTTACATACAACAAAATGCACCATTTTAAGCGCATGGTTCATTGAGTTTTTAAAAAAGTTTTGTTAGTGGTAAAATACACATAACATAAAATTTACCATTTTAGCCATTTTCAAGTGTGCAGTTCAGTGACATTCATTAAGTCCATTCACATTGTTGTACATCTATCACCACCATCCATCTCCAGAATGCTTTCATCATCCCCAACTGTAACTCTGTACCCATTGAACTCTTAACTCCCAATTCTCCCCTCTCCCCAGCCCCTGGGAACCACCATTCATACTTTCTGTCTCTATGGATTTGGTACCTCATATAAGTGGGATTATACAATATCGGTCCTTTTGTGTCTAGCTTATTTCACTTAGCACAATTTTTTCAAAGTTCACCCCCTGTTGTAATATGTATCACAATTTTATTCCTATATAAGGCTGAATGCTATTCTATTCCATGTACAGATCACATTTTGTTTATCTATTCATCTGTGGATGGACATTTGGGTTTCCACTTTTGACTATTGTGAATAATGCTGCTGTGACATCAGTATAGAATTATGGGTTCGAGTCCCTAACTTCAGCTCTTTGGACTGTATACCTATAAGTGGAATTGCTGAATCATATTGTAATTCTATGTTTAATTTTTTGAGAAACTGCCGTACTGTTTTCCACAGTTGCTGCACCATTGAATGAGTTTTGACAGATGCACACAACTGTGTAACTTCCACCACAAATCAAGGTAGAGAACATTTACAGCACTCCCCAAATTTCCACTTGCCATTCTTATCAATTGCCCCAAACCCCCCTCCAGCTCAGGCAATCACTGATCTGATGTCTCTGCCTATGGATTAATTTTTCCTATTCTAAAACTTTATATGAATGGAATCACGCCTAATGACGTACTCTTTTGTCTGACTTATTTTGTTCAGCATACTTTTCAAGTTTTATTCAACACATTCAGCTCTGCAACCTGCCTTCTCTCATCTCATTCAAATTAATAAGAATTACATCTTCTTTTAGGATTGACTTTTTAATAAGCTATGTAGTATTCCATTGCAGAGTTTCAACATAATTTATTTAACCAGTCTAAGCTGATTCTAATTTTTTGCTGTTATAAACGGCACTGAGTGGAACATCCTTGTACCTAAACCTTTGCTTGCTTCTCTGATCATTGCTTTGCAAAAAATCCACAGAGGTGGAGTAACGGGGTAGAAGGGAACCAACAGTTTTTGTCTTCTTATACCCATTGCCAAATTGCTTCTCAGAAAGGTGTTACCGTGTACTATCAACTTCACCTCTTAAGTATCTCTTGAACCTGTGGACCCCTCTCCACCTCCTCAATCTCCTCAGCCCTTTAGGGTCACTACCTGGCATTCTTCCCAGTGACACTGCCCACGGAGGCCACCTGCCTGAGCTGCAAGCATCTCTAAAACCTAAGCCCAACACAGTCCTCCAAGGAGGCAGAACCATCAGGAAACCAGACAAGGGATTCACGGCTGCAGACAGGGCGGGAGCCTTAATACTAGGTACAGAGCGGGGGCTCCGTGAATGAGTTAGGGGGTCACTTGTTCTCTTCCCTCCCTTCTGTTCTCAGTGCCCAGCAAGTGGTCTGGCAGGGAAGGCACTGAAAATAGGCATGGCAGTGGAGACATTTGCCTGGAATCCCCTCACACATTTTCTCATGGGCTAATTGGTGGCAGAGATAACAGACAGTCAGGAGGCGATGATGCTGGTCAGCGACATCCCAGAGAGGGTCTCCCAGGATCCCGAAAGAAGTCAAGGGCTCTTGGCCCAGAGACCCAGGGCTTTCCCATCCTCTGGGGACTTGACCCAGTTTGCCATTTCAGTGGAACATGCCAGCCCTTCTCTGGACCTAGACCTAGTCTAGTTCAACTCCAAGAATGTCCCCAACACAAAGGAGGAAGGGCTTGTGTCACCATGATAAAGGTCTCCTCACAGCCACCCACACCAGGCTGCAGACGGACGCAGCTCCCACGCACAATGAGCCATTGTGGTTTTCTTGCCTGACACCCTTATCTTCTAGGACTGTTGGGGGAGTGAGGGACACTGGCCCAAGAGAGAAAGAGCTTGACCAGGGAGTTTGGGCTCTCTGGCTCTGCCCCAAGGTCAGCAATGCTCTTTGATAGCTAGCATCCCTGGGCAAAGCAGGGCGGTATTGACAATGGGCATTTGTGCAGGACTTTCCCAGACTCATTCACACCCATCATTTTGTTTGACCCTCAGAGGCTGAGGTCACATGTCTCATAACCTCTGTTTTGTAGGTGGAGAACCTGAGTCCAAGAAAAGAAAGTACCCCCTGCTGTAGACTTGCCTTGGTCCCACCTAAATTGTTAGAGAAAGGAAAAGAGTTATTTAGTTGCTGTGCTATTGCCCAAAAGAGACAAAGGAGGAGTTATTTCCTTTAGAAAGAAATTTACTGGGGATTCCCTGGTGGTCCAGTGGTTAGGACTCCACGCTTTCACTGTTGAGGGCCTGGGTTCGATCCCTGGTGAGGGAACTAAGATCCCGCAAGTCACGTGGCATGGCCAAAACAAACAAACACACAAACAAAACAACAACAAAAAAACACAAACAAAATGAAAGAAAGAAAAAAATTTACTAAGCAATGACTCCTGGTGCTGGACACTAGGGACACAGGAAGAGACCTGGCCCCTGCTCATGACAAGCTCAGGCTGGAGAGGGAGACCCTGGCACATGAATTCCGCAGGAAGCAGCCAAGATTCCAGCCAGAGGGCCCTGCCTCTCATATCCACCCTTGTTCCTCTTTGCTGTACTGCAAGTCTCCTGCAACCGACCACACAAACTGCTTTTAGACCTGAGTGGACACAACTATGTAACCAGCTGTGTGTCCTCAGGGAAGTTCCTCAGTCTCTCTGAGTTTCAGCTTCCCCGTATGTAAAATGAGAATAAGAAGCTCTTGGGCTTCCCTGGTGACGCAGTGGTTGAGAGTCCGCCTGCCGATGCAGGGGACACGGGTTTGTGCCCTGGTCCGGGAGGATCCCACATGCCGCGGAGCGGCTGGGCCCGTGAGCCATGGCCACTGAGCCTGCGCGTCCGGAGCCTGTGCTCCACAACGGGAGAGGCCACAGCAGTGAGAGACTCGCGTACCACAAAAACAAAAAACAAACAAAAAAAACCTGATATAAACTTTAGGGTAAAGTAACAGTCAAGAGACATATATAGAGCAAAGTGTAGGGAGCGCTAGCTTGGCAGAATGAGGAGCATGGCTCAGAGTTTGTTGGTTGGGACAGAAGGGGGCTCTGGATAACTTAAACCACACAAGCTCTATTGGAAAGAGGTGGCTACCTTACTGAAAAAAAGAAAGGACAACCTAAAACGTAGCCTCAGAAGAAACAGGACCAAGGCAGCTTCGGGATTCAGGTAGCAGGAGCTGGGGCTATGCTCTCCAAGTCCAGGATGAATCAGCTTCAATGAGTCTCTGTCCCTGAGTCAAGGTTCAAGTTCCCAGGAGTGAGTCCAGTGGGTCAAGCTAGGGTAGTGTGCCCACCTTGGCTGGGGTGGTTTGGATGCCTGCTCTGATGAGCCCACTAGACTGTAGGCTACAAGAGGTTGGGGAGTTTCCAAAGGAGATGCCCTAGCCAGATTGCAGGCACAGCAGATGTCTGCTCTAGGAGAGAAGGAAGAATAAAGGAAAACTATGCTGAGAACCTCCTGTGTGTCTCCAGGAGGGCTTCTTGGAGGAGGTGACATTGACACTAGGCCTAGAAGAGCAAGAAGAATGCCACCCTCCAAGGGCATGGGGGTTAGGGGAAGCGATGCTGTTCTCTGCCATCATGGTGTACCCAGGAAGGACTTGCTGAAGGATGCCACCTCACCTGAGCTTAAGAGACAGTGGCATTTTGGGCAGTGCTTTCCCTGCCAAACCAATGACTGGGCGTTAACTTCCTCTTTGGGATTCTGGTCCTGAATAATCAATCCCACAGAACTCAGTGAGAAGAAAGTCCTGTAATTACCATCAAACCACTGCTTTTGTTTGGGCGACATTGTGTTAGAGCGACATGCTCTCAGGCATCCAACAAACGTTCACAAGGCACCCACTATATGCAGAGTGCTATTCTGGGCACAGCTTCTACCTAGCAGGAGCTTAGAGTCCGGTCGGGGATAGAAGTGAGTAGATAGTTACTTCTCAGAGAGACATCTGAGATCTGTACAAGGTGCTATTTTAAGATAAGAGGGGGGTAGACATCAACTCAGCAGGTCTGGTTGGGTGAGGCAAGGGCATGTGTGAGGGTAAAATTTCACAGAAGAGGTAAGTAGGTTTTTGTAGGATGAATAGGAGTCCAACAGGTGGCTGGCACACAAAGAGCTTTCCAAATAGAGGAACAGGGGCAAAACATCCTGGGAAGCAGAGGAAACTGCAACAAGTTTGGTAGGCCTGGAGGCAAAGGTGTGGAGCAGAGGGAGGCCAGTCAGGTTGCCCAGGCTATGAGTTTATCCTGGAGGCGGTGGGGCACCACGGGAGGGTTCAAGGCAAGGGAATGACATGGCAGATTTGTGTTCTAGAAAGATCCCTCTGGCCTGGGTGGGACGCTGTGAATAGGGTTACGGCATTTGTTTCACCCCACCCAGAGTCTTCCCTGCAGGTGGCTTTCTCTGAGAGCAAAAGCCTGCTACTCTGGGAGCCCAGGGTCAAATCCACTTGGGAACTACCTCACTGTACATACACCCCATCCTCTTGGAGAGTTGTCCCAGCTCTTAGCACATTGAAGTCTCTGGGAGATCCTGCAGCAGAGCCGTCCCATGTCTTTGCTTGGCCCGGTGTGCCCCACATTGATTTGATCACATTCCCTCACCTCCTTTATATTAGTCATGCAGCAACTGTTAAGATTCTTTGCAACACTCTTTGAGAAACAGCCTAGACCCTTCCTGATTCCAAGGATTTGAAAAACTGGTTTCAAGTAAACCTTGGGGGCCTCACCACTGTGGACCCCAGAGCCTCTAATACCTGCTCCTCCCTTGCCTTAGGTAACAGAAATCCAATTCCAGGGGCTCCCCTTTGAAACCGGAGAAAGAGCTGGGAGAATGCAATGAGGACTAGGGTTGGTCACGCTTTCTGTGGGTACCATTCACTAAGTTCTTAAAACCAGCCAGCTGTTCACAACCTTGCTTCATTCACAAAACACCCTTGCCAGGAAGGCGTGACTATCCTCATTTTACAGATGGCAAAACCGAGGCTTGGAGAGGTGAAGTGAGGAGTTCAGAAGCGGGGTGTAGGGAGGGGAAGGGGCTCAGACCAATCCCAAGCTCCTTGTGGCCAAGAGAATGAATTCTTAATGGACTAGAGTAAATGGGCAAAGGATGTGAATAGGCAATTGACAGAGGAGGAACTCCTAAAGGACACAGTATTTCCAGGAAAAAAAAAAAAAAAAAGTGTAGCTTCACTCCTATCAAAGGGGCCAACTAGGTCAATGGGATTGGCAAAAACAGACAAAGATCAGTAACACCCGTGCTGGAGAGGCTGTCGGGAGATAGCCTTGGACACTATGGTGGGAGGTAAGTTGGAGCAGAGCTTACGGAAGGCTTCGCCGTCAAAATTTCGAATGCTCTTTCCTTACCTCTAGGGTGGGGGATTGAGTGGGAGGGCACACACGGGAGCATGCTGGGGGTGCTGAAATGTTCTATATTTTGGTCTGGGTGGGACTACAGAGATATATACCTGTGTCAAATGTACTGAGCTGAATAAAGATTAGTGCATATTACGCACATCACTCCATGTATTGTATAAAAAGGAAAAACAAACTAAAATGCAAAACTACCTTTGATCAACAATTGCCCATCCAGGAAGCTCTGCAGAAATATTTGCTCATGGATGGAGATAGCTATTCAAGGATGCTCAGGATACAATCATTAGTAACAAGGAAAACTTGAAAACAACCCAAATGCCTTTCAGTAGGGGAAGGGTGGAGTAAATTATGGAACAAACACAACAGAATAGTGATATGCAGCCATTCAAGAGCATCTCGGAAAAAAACGTTCCAGCTACATTGTGACAAAAGCAAGTTTGAAAACAAGATCTGTGATCCTGCGTTTGCGAAAGCACAGCAACTAAAAACCCCTTTCTGTTTGTGTGTGTACCTTTAAAGTCTCAAAAAGTGACATCCAAATGTGAACAGCAGTTTCCTCCAGGGAGTGGGATTGGGAGGTGCCACTGGGAACCTTTACTTCTTCCTGTGTATCCGTCACGTGTCATGGAGTTGTTTTGCAATTGGCATTCACTGCTTTTGCAATTAAAAAAAAAAACCCCTTAAAAATAAAATCAATCAGTAGAGGCGCCTGGCACGTAGTAGGTGCTCACTAAATATCTGTTGAAGGAAGGGCTTCAACTGTCCTTGGGCTGTGGTGCCTTCCTGCTCAGACTGTCCGCTCCCACCCGGGTGGGCCCGACACGCCTGATCCTGTCTGGGTGCTAAGCCCCCACCACGTCCCGTCCCCCCAACCCCGCCACCGGCTCTCAGGGCCTTGGGATGTTGCTGGAACGGATGTTAAGGGAAGCTTAAAGCCAGTGGCCACACTTCCCTGGGGGCACTGCTCTAGGGCCAGACCTCTGCTTGGTTGGCCCCAATTTTTATTTGTGGGGAGATTAAGAAAAATAAAATAAAACATTTAAAGCAACCCAGCCCTCCTTTCCAAGTCCACTGCGGGTGAACGGTGGGGCTTCGGGCGCCCCGGCGCCGGCAGAATCGCCGGCCACAAAACAAACACACGGATCACGGGGACAGAAACACTTTCTGCGCGGCCCCTCCTCCCGCGCTGTCACTCAGCTTCCGCGCCGCCCCCTCCCCTGCCAAGCGGCCGGGAGACCCTCCCCCGTCACCCCCTACCCCGCCGAAGACTTTTTGAAGTTGATCAATGAAACATGTTTTACATACAGGCCTATTCCCGGGCGGGGACTCTGCAAGGCCTTCATTAGTTCCAGATAATGAAAGAATGGGCCGATTCAACGGGCTTGGGAGAGAAAAGGGAAAATTAGAGTTCGGTCTGCTCACTTAAAAAAAAAAAAAAAAAAAAAAAGAAGAGGAGGGGGTGGGGTAGAAATTGTGGATTTGCTAAATAAAGCTCAGGGCCGCATTCAGAGCCTGCGGAGAGGTCCCGGCTCAATCCTCTTAGTTCAGACAATGTAGGGCCGGAGACTGGCCGGCCGGCGGCTCGCATTCCACCCCCGGCTGGAAGGGCAATGGGCTGTTTAAATTGCTACTTAAGTTTCCAGCTGTTCTACCAGTGATTTGCCCAACCTAATAGCTCTTTAAGGCTTTAAACAAGAAAATAGCTCTTCTCACGACTCAAAGAAGCGGCCCTGGTTAGTTCAGACGGCGCCCATTGTCCGAGGCTTAAACCCTTCTCTGCGCCGGATCCTCCCCGCCACGACGCCACACACAGCGGTGTCAGACTTTGCCCAGCTCGTGGAGACTATTTATCGTCAAGATTATGGTTTTCTAGGCCTCTGTTCAGAGAGCTCCTAAATAAGTACTTATTTGAGGGGACTGCCTGTCTGCTGCCTTCGGGCAGCCCCAGCAAATTAGTGACAAATAGTAATAATTAGTACGACCAGAGCACCTATGTAGTGAGCGCCTACTGTGCGCCAGACCTTGGGTTAGGCACTCTTCTGCCCTCATCCCATTTCATTCTCGTCCACAAAGGAGGTGGCACTACTGTGATGGCCACTTTACAACCGGGACACAGGCACGGAGGAAGGAGTCAAGTCGGCCAAGTTCACGCGGGGGGTGCATAGAGCAGGGTCAGGGCTGGTCTGATTTCCAGGGTCTAGACTCTTAACCACCACCTGCCGCCAGGTAGCCATGGAAACTTGAACAGGCCAGGGGAGGGGACTCCTGGGAACGGGTTCTAGCTTGGTGCCTCTGGCCATGGGCACTTAGAGGGCCCAGTTTCCTGGGAGACTGCAGGGGTGGGGGGAGTGAGCAGCAGAGGAGGGGGCCATGGGGAAGGGGATGGTGGTGTTCTGACCTCATCCATCTGAGTCCTGAATGGATGAGAATAATTCAACTGTATGAAAATAATTCTGTATCTATTATGACTTAACTCTAATGAGCTAAGAAACAGCAGTTGTTTTTCTGACTATAAAAGTCATACATGTCAATGGTGGAGACCTTGAAAAATATAAAAATGAATAAAGAAGGACCTGTTAAAGGTTTAGGGTGCTGCTTGGCGTGGCGCGAGCACCCAGTCTGTGTAAGCTGTCATCATCACCTTCATCATCCGTGTTACCCTGATGAAGGTACTGGAGATGAGAGCATTGTGGTGTAGTTTCCTCCCAGTCTTTTTTCCGTATATCTAAACATCCCCAGTCTTGATCTTAATTATACTATGCACTGTTTGGAATATGCATGCTTTTTTTCCTGAGATTCATCAAGCCAGAAAGCTGTGATAAAGGCTTGTGGAATTTCCCTGTGGACCCGATGCCCTTGGATTACACACTGCTGATTATGAGCAAAACAATTGTGCAAAGGAAGTCGTTAGAGATGCATGGGAGAACTTTGCAGGTGAACAAAGCACAGGAGGAGGGAAAGTCCCCACATAAGGTGTATATTCAGGGCTCAGTTTGGGAATCGGAGACCATGTGTCTGGCCAGACCATAGAGGGAGGTGGAGCCAGAATCTGAAGCCTCAAGGCCAGACGCAGTAAGAGGCTTAGCTTTACTCCTGCAGGCAGTGGGGAGCTAACTGCTGGTCTTTGAGCAAGGGCTGTGACCAAGTCAATGGCCCACACCTAAGACACCAGGAGAGGCAGCCCTGAGGTCCAGCTTTCTGCATCCTGACAGAAAAACAATGACTGCTCCAACAGAGTAGAAGCTGGCTTCCCAACCTTCCCCAGCCACGGTCGGGGAATGAGACCCAGTCTTGTCTGCCTGGGCTGGGCCATGCTGGAGCCCCTGATATATCTGTGTCTCTGGTGTGTGGGAGGGAAGGGTGGGCAGGGATGGCCTCTCACCTGCTGCTGCCACCCCGACACTCACAGGTAAGACCCATTCACTCTTTGTTATTAGGTGAGTAGGTTGAAGAAGGGTCAATTCATTTTTTAAAAAATATATTTATTTATTAACTAATTTATTTTTGGCTGCGTTGGGTCTTTGTTGCTGCGTGCGGGCTTTCTCTAGCTGCGGCAAGCAGGGGCTACTCTTTTTTGTGGTGCGCAGGCTTCTCATTGCGGTGGCTTCTCTTGTTGCGGAGCACGGGCTCTAGGCCCGCGGGCTTCAGTAGTTGTGGCACAAGGGCTCAGTAGTTGTGGCTCGTGGGCTGTAGAGCGCAGGCTCAGTAGTTGTGGCGCACGGGCTTAGTTGCTCCGCGGCATGTGGGATCTTCCCGGACCAGGGCTTGAACCCGTGTCCCCTGCACTGGCAGGCGGATTCATAACCACTGTGCCACCAGGGAAGCCCCAGGTTCAATCCATTTTATTCCTCTTATTTTGCAGATGGGGAAACTGAAGCTCAGAGTGGGGAAGGGATATGTCAGGTAAATGGCAAAGGCAGAACTAAGAAACATTTTAAACTTTTGTACCACAATTTGTTATTTCCTGTCCATTCCTGCCCTGTTCCTCACTTTCTTTTTTTTTTTTTTTTTTAAAAAACATACTTAACAAAACAATATTGCTGTTATAATTTTGCTGCTGGAAAAGGTACAGGGACACACACAAATTGATCAGAGTGTAAATTGCTGTAACCTCGTGGGAAGGCCAAGAGTTTGGCCATATCTCTCAAAACTTTTAATGCAAAGGTCCATTCAATGAGCAATCTCATTGCCTAGAATTACTCCTACAAATATATTCACATATGTATGCAAAGGTGTATGTACAAAGATGTTCACCACGGTACTGATTTTTATACCTAAAACCGTAAGAAAAAAGAACCAGCAACTCTAAATGTCTGTAAATGGTGACTTGTTAACTAAACTTTTCGACATCCACACACAGTATTATACAGCCACGAAAAGGAATGGGGTAGATCATTTTATACTCCCACTAACAGTGTTTGAGAATGACTATTTCTCTATAAACTTAGGTATTTTCAAACTTTAAAATTTTGGCCGATTTGATAGGTAAAAAAAGGGTATTTTATTGCTTTTACTTACATTCCTTAAATTATGAGCGAGGTTGAAATTTTTCATACAGTTATTGTTCATTTTAAATTCTTTTTTCTGTGAATTTCTTTTTCATATACAGCTTTTGCCTGTTTTTCTGATAGTTTTAAGTCTTTTTCTCACTTGTATGAGCCTGTTTGGTTTCTGTCATGACTTTGCTTATACTGTTTTTTCACCTAGACATTTAAAAATTGTATGTAAGTCATATTTTTTAAACTTTGATTTTTGGGGGGTACAGAACATATATTTTTTAAAACAGTTGAATCAGTTCTCCTTTCTTTTTTGATTTCCTCAATCATTTTAAAGTCTGGAAGGTTCTCATCCCTCCAGAGACTTGGTCAATATTACTTATATTTTTGGCCAGTCCTTCTAGGATTTGATTTGCTTTATAAATAATTTATTCTTCAGTATATGGAAATGGATTTAAGCTTGTATTTTTCCTCACGTGGTCTCACATTTATTCAACATTCATTCGTTGGAGAAGACACTGCCATTATGGTTTGAGTTATTTTATATAGGAAAGAGTGTTTCTCTGCTCTCCATTAATCATGGATTCTAATATCAAAGAGGGATTATTCCTCATCTCTTTGGATTTCTCACTCATTTATTTCCTCAAATGAATTTTCTTATGGCTTCTGGGTATCCTGCTTAGAAAGAGCTTTCCTTTCCAAGATTATAAATAACTTCACTTATGTTTTCTTTTAGAATTTTTATGGTTCAATATTTTTTGTTTAAATCTTGGATCCATCTGGAATTTATTTTGGTATAAGGGGTGAGGTAGGGATTCAATTTTATTTTTTCCAGATGGGTGACTACCCAGTTATCTCAATGCCCTGCTTTGATTAATAGGTCTCTTCCCTCTGATATGAAATGCCTCCTTTTTTTCCATGTGCTGAATTCCCACAGATTTCTGTACTCTGGGTTGGATTGAGTGTCGACTTCTTTTCTAGTACTAAACTTAAAAAATTATTGTACTTTCATAATACGTTTTAACATCTGGTAAAGCCAGCTCTCCTTCATTAGTTTTGTTTTTCCTTAGAATTTCCCTGGCTGGTCTCACGTGTTTATTTTTCCAGATGAAATTTGGTATCATTCTGTCAAGTTCCCAAAAAATAAAAGAAAATAAAAACCCCGTTGGTTTAAGGCCTTCCTTACCAGTGGGTATAGTTCTTTCCCCCTCAACAGATTACTGTTATTAACCCGTTGTTGGTTCATTTTTCTCCCTGCTAACTTTTTCTGTGATACAGAAGATTTTTTTGTCTTTATATAGTCCAATCCTTTCCCCTCTCCTTGTAAAAAAATACCCCCAAATTTTAAAAGCTTGGAAACATCCCATTCCTCCAGAGATCTGGTCAATATTCATTTATATTTTTGGCCAGTCTTCCTAAGATTTGCTTTGCTTTATAAGCCATTTTTGTTGCCAGCATCCGTGAAAGATGGGAAGAATACATCGAAACTGATTTTTTTAGGTGCTACCGCTTCCATTGTTCTTTGTCTGCTCAAGACAACTTTATCATATCTTAAATTCTCTTACATGAGAAAGCTTCTCTCCCGCCATTCCGTTTCATCCGTGCCTGCTCTGCTATTTAATCCAGGGCGTAATCATCTATTTTAACATCCTAGAGGGCTGATTGCTTATGTTTCTCAAAATATTTTTTGGATTTCTCACCCTTCTGTTTCCCCAAATACCCCAGCCTGCGTGATTCATTTGGCCCTCATAAGAGCCCTGTGAAAGAGGCTAGAAGCATTAATTCCATTAACTGAGTGTCCCCTTGGGGCTAAGGGACAGATTAGCAGAAACATGGTTGTCACAGCCCCGAGGGAACAAAAGTGTTCCTTTAGGGTCTGGAATTCCCTGGAGGAAGGGAATTGTGTGGCCAGCAGCACCTTTGGCTGTTGAGTTTGACACTTAGAAGAAGAGGTGGGGATGTGTATGCAGCAGGCGTCTAATACTCACCCTCATTGATCAGGGGGCTGCCAGCTGGGAATCTTCAGTAAAGCTGCCACCCACAGCTATGAGTCAGTGTTGGAGCATCAGGAGAAAGGGGCAGGGAGCCCCATCTGGGCTGGGCTGGGGGCATGAGATGCAATAGAGGTTTTCCGCGTGCCTGAGGCAACCTCCCGGATGGATTCTACTTTGTCCCTGTGACCTCAGGTGCTGGGAGTGTCTCTGGAGAGCCCGTGTGTCAGCCTGTGTCTGTGTCATTAGTGTGTGTGGTGACAGCCCTTGGCAGCCCGGCTTCTTTCAGGAAGCGTGGTTCTGAGATGAGATGTCAATACCAGCAGCCCCTGAATGAGCTGGAGGGCTGATGCAGATGGGGTCTCAGCAGGAACCTTCAACCAATCCGGGGCCATAACTCACCCGGTGGAAATGGCCGTGGTGATTGTAGAGGGTCGGGGGGTGTCTACCAGGTCAAAGGCAGAGTCACAGGGGAAACAAGACTCCCTGCCCAGGCCCTGCCCTGGCAGCACTGGCTGGCAGGCTCTGTCTAGGATCAGGGGGATGTTGTTTATTTCTTTCCTTTATTTTTAGCTTTTATTTTTATCAGACTTATACGGGCAAACAGTTCTACAAGGTTTGTTAAGAAAAACAGCAGTTTCCTGCCGCTGTCCCCCACTCTTTCCCATAGACCCTTCCCAGAGGCAACTCTTTCACCTCCTTTAACTAATGATTTTGGTTTTTACCGCCCTGCCTTTGGAACTGCATCTTGATTTCTGTAGTTTCAGCTTTATCGGCTGACTTATTCTGGAAGGCGAGGAGTTCGCCGTTCCCCACCTCACCCCCGCTACACACACCTTCCCATGTCCTCAGACCTCTGCGTATAGTCTTAGAACGCTGGCCACCTTTGTTTTCAGTAATTAAGGGCATGGCCTCTGGAGCCGCCCGCCCGGGTTCCAATCTTCCTTCCACCACTTACTAGCTGTGTGATCCTAGACAAGTTACCCAGCCTCCTGGTTGATAGCCATCCACCAGGCCTTGCTGGGCTGCAGCTTTAAATGAGTTAGTTCACCCAATTAAAAAGTGGGCAGAAGAACGGAATAGACAATTTTCCAAAGAGGAGATGCAGGTGGCCAACAGGCACATGAAAAGAGGCTCAACATCACTAATTATTAGGGAAAAGCAAATCAAAACCACAGTGAGATGTCACCTCACACCTGTCAGAACAGCCATCATCAAATAGAACACAAATAACACATGTTGGCGAGGCGGTGGAGAAAAGGGAAACTTCGTACAGTGTTGGTGGGAATGTAAATTGGTGCAGCCACTGTGGAAAACAATACGGAGGTTTCTCAAAAAACTAAAAATAGAACTACCATACGACCCAGCAATTGCACTGCAGGGTATATATCCGAAAATACCAAAAACACGAATTTGAGAAGATACACGCACCCCAGTGTTCACAGCAGCATCATTTACAATTGCCAAGATATGGAAGCACCCTAAGTGTCCATCAACAGGTGAGTGGATAAAGAAGATGTGGTGTGTGTACACACACACACACTCACACACACACAGTGAAATATTATGCAGCCATGAAAAAGAACACAATTTTGCGTTTTGCAGCAACATGGAAGGACTTGGAGGGTATTATGCTAAGTGAAATAAGTCAGGCAGGGAAAAACAAATACTGTATATCACTTATATGTGGAATCTAAAAAATACAGCAAACTGATGAGTATGACAAAGAAGCAAGGCTTCCCTGGTGGCGCAGTGGTTGAGAGTCCGCCTGCCGATGCAGGGGACGTGGGTTCATGCCCCGGTCCGGGAGGATCCCACATGCCGTGGAGCGGCTGGGCCTGTGAGCCGTGGCCGCTGAGCCTGTGCGTCCGGAGTCTGTGCTCCGCAACGGGAGAGGCCACAACAGTGAGAGGCCTGCGTACCGCAAAAAAACCGAAAAAACAAAGAAGCAGACTCACAGATATAGAGAACAAGCTAGTGGTTACCAGTGTGGGGGGGAGGGGCAACATGGGGTGGAGAGTGGGAGGTACAAACTATTGGGTGTAAGAGAGGTTACAGGAATGTACTGTACAACATAAGGAATATAGCAAATATTTTGTAATAACTGTAAATGGAGTGTAACCTTTAAAACTTGTATAAAAATAAAAAAAAAATTAAAAAACTGAGTTCATTCATGTAAAATGCTTGCTTCAAACAGGGCTCAACAGAGCCCATGCTCACAAGTGTTAAGACGAAGCAAAGGCCATACCTGTGACAACCTTTGAGGCTCAGTGCTACCCCATCCCAGCTAATAATTGTGTTGTTTCTCCTTCGCTTAGTTGTTTTAAAAAATTAATTAATTTTTAGCTGTGTGGGGTCCTCGTTTCTGTGCGAGGGCTTTCTCTAGTTGCGGCAAGCGGGGGCCACTCTTCATCGCGGTGCGCGGGCCTCTCACTATCGCGGCCTCTCTTGTTGCGGAGCACAGGCTCCAGACGCGCAGGCTCAGTAGTTGTGGCTCACGGGCCCAGTTGCTCCACGGCACGTGCGATCTTCCCAGACCAGGGCTCGAACCCGTGTCCCCTGCATTGGCAGGCAGAGTCTCAACCACTGCGTCACCAGGGAAGCCCTCCTTTGCTTAGTTTTCTATGCAGCTGTTGCTAATTCAGTCCGGAACTTGCCTCACAGGACTGTTGGATGCACCAGGCCTTCTCCACTCCTGGAGCCTGGGCTTGGTGAGCTGTAGCTCCCCAGGCTGGGGCCAGGCTGCGGTCCTGGGGATTCACCTTGCCTCTTCCAGTTTCCTGTATCCTATATTTTCCTCTTTTTTTTTTTAAACAATTTATCTATTTGGCCTCACTGCATGGCATATGGGATCTTAGTTCTCCAACCAGGGATCGAACCTGTGCCCCCTGCAGTGGCAGCATGGAGTCTTAACCACTGGACCACCAGGGAAGTCCCTTTCCTCTTTCTTGATTTACCCCCATATTCTGGTGAAGTATCTTGACAAGTAATGTCCTGGGAAAGAGTATAAGGAAAGTACAGTCCGTTCTCATTATTCGAGGGAGTTACATTCTATGAAGTCACTGCAAACACTGAACTAGACAATACTGAGCTATTGCTCCCAGGGGAAATACGAGGTTAGGTTCCTGCGAGTCTGTGGTCCCAGCATCCCACGCAATTTGCGGGATCTCAGCTCCTCGACCAGCGATTGAACTCAGGCCGTGGCAGTGAAAGCCTGGAATCCTAACCACTAGACCACCAGGGAACTCCCACAGCATTTTCATCAACTGATCAACCCCTAACCTTGCTTTCTGGGTGCTTTATCTGTATTTTCTGTTTAAAGACACCATATTTAATGTGTTGCTCATTCACTAACGTTGAACTCACGGCCAGCAGCCCTGTGACGCATGCCTGAACGAAGCTCATCTGACACACGGATTTTCTCCATCAGGGCACCTCCCAGTTTTCTTGCACTTCGGAACACTAGACAACCCTTACGCACTCTGCTTGGAACCACTTTAAACAGCGAAACCACCAGCAGAAAGCACAAAAAGTGAGAAATGTGGCGCTAAATAGATTGCAAAAAGGACACGTTTACAGTGTGAGTGCTGAGTCAGAGCCCCAATTTTTTTGCTACTCTGTGCATGTCTGTGAATGACCATAAATGCACCACAAGTATCGATGCTGAGGTTGCAGATACATTTTAGTGAGTAGCTGAATTTGCAAACAAGGGGTCCGTGAAAAATGAGGATGGACTGTAAATGTTTCAAGACTTTGCATGTCTACAAATAGTTTCACTTTATCCTCACGTTGGATTGATAGCTTGTCTGGGTAAAGAAATCTAGCTTGGGAATGCTTCTTTCTTTTTCGTTTTCTTTTTTGGCTGCGTGGGTCTTAGTTGCGGCACGTGAGATCTTTGTTGAGGCATGCGGGCTCTTCACTGCACTGTGCAGGCTTCTCTCTAGTTGTCTCATGTGGGTTTTTTCTACCTAGTTGTGGCGCGCGGGCTCCAGAGCGCATGGGCCCTGTAGTTTGTGGCATGCCGGCTCTCCCATTGAGGCGCACGAGCTCAGCAGTTGTGGAGCGCAGGCTTAGTTGCCCTGTGGCATGTGGGATCTTAGTTCCACGACAAGGGATCGAACCTGCGTCCCTTGCATTGGAAGGCGGATTCTTTACCACTGGACCACCAGGAATACTTCTCCTTCTGCATCTCACAGGCATTGCTCCTGTGCCTGCTAGCTGCTGGTGTTGTCGAGAAGTCTAAAGCTATCTTGGACCCTCATGTGTGACCCTCTTCCTTACCTTGTATGCTTGTGGGATCTTCTGTTTGTCCAGGCATCTCAAGTTTCATGACGATGTGCCCTGGTATGAGTCTCTTTTCATGCTTTGCCCAGGGGGTTACTTAGTGGGTCCTTGTAATCTATACATCTAGACCCTTTTGTTTAAAAAAATTCTCCGAAATGTTGATGAGTTCCTTCCCACCATTTTCTCTGGTCTGTTTCTGGAACTTCTGTTAATTGGATGTCATTCTTCTTGGACTCCTGCACTGTTTTTCCTCCTGTGTTAGTCAGGGTTCTCCAGAGAAAGAGAACCAAGGGGATCTATCTTTATTTTATCTCTTTCTCTATATCCTATTGGTTCTACATCTATATCTATATCTGTACATCTTGTTGGTTCTATATCTGTCTGTCTATCTATCCATCTATCTATTTATACTCATGAAATTATAGAGGCTAAGTTGCACAATCTACTGTCTGCAAGTTGGAGACCCAGGAAAGCCAGTGATGTAGCGCCAGAGGCTGACAGTGTAAGTTCCAGTCCAAGGATGGGAGAAGATTGATAACTCAGCTCCAGCAGTTAGGCAGAGAGAGCAAATTCTCCCTTCCTCCACCTTTTTGTTCTATTCAGGCCCTCAGAGGATTAGATGAGACCCACCCCCATTGGGAAGAGCAACGTGCTTTACTCAGTCTACAGATTCAAATACTAATCTCTTCTTGGAAACACCCTCACAGACACAGAAATAATGTTTAGCCAAATATTGGGCACCCTGTGATCCACTCAAGTTGACACATGAAATGAACCATCACACCTCCTATACTGGCTGCATATTTGTTCTTTTGCTCTACTTTCTAGAATATTCCTTCAAATTTATAATCCACCTCTTCTCCTTGAGTGTTTAAATCTCTGCTATATTTTAATTTTCAAGAGTTCTTTTTTTAAATTGAAGTATCGTTGATTTACAATGTTGTATTAGTTTCCAGTGTACAGCAAAGTGATTCAGTTATACATATATGTAGAATACATATTCTTTTCCATATTCTTTTCCTTTATGGTTTATTACAGGATATTGAATGTAGTTCCCTGTGCCATACAATAGGACCTTGTTGTTTATCTATTTTATGTACAGTAGTTTAGATCTGCTAATCCCAAACTCCTAATTTATCCGCCCCCCACTCCCTCTCCCCTTTGGTAACCATAAGTTTGTTTTCTATGTACGTGAGTCTGTTTCTGTTTCATCAACAAGTTCATTTGTGTCATATTTTAGATTCCACATATAAGTGATATCATATGGTATTTGTCTTTCTCTTTCTGACTTACTTCACTTAGTATGATAATCTCTAGGTCCATCCATGTTGCTGCAAATGGCATTATTCCGTTCTTTTTTATGGCTGAGTAGTATTTCATTGTATACATACACCACATCTTCTTTATCCATTCACCTGTCGATGGACAGTTAGGTTGCTTCCATGT
The DNA here is from genome assembly GCF_039906515.1 of Pseudorca crassidens. Taxonomy (NCBI): domain Eukaryota; kingdom Metazoa; phylum Chordata; class Mammalia; order Artiodactyla; family Delphinidae; genus Pseudorca; species Pseudorca crassidens. The sequence continues at coordinate 100,436,241 of NC_090306.1, forward strand.
CTTGGTTATTGTAAATAGTGCTGCTATGAATATTGGGTGCATGTATCTTTTCGAATTACAGTTTTCTCCAGATATATGCCCAGGAGTGGGATTGCTGGATCACATGGCAACTCTAGTTTTAGTTTTTTGAGGACCCTCCATGCTGTTTTCCATAGTGGCTGCACCAATTTACATTCCCACCAACAGTGTAGGAGGGTTCCCTTTTCTCCACACCCTCTCCAGCATTTTTTTTTTTTTTTTTGCGGTATGCGGGCCTCTCACTGTGGTGGCCTCTCCCGTTGCGGAGCACAGGTTCCAGACGCGCACGCTCAGCAACCATGGCTCACAGGCCCAGCCGCTCCGCGGCATGTGGGATCCTCCTGGACCGGGGCAAGAACCCGTGTCCCCGGCATCGGCAGGCGGCCTCTCAACCACTGCGCCACCAGGGAAGCCTGCCTCCAGCATTTTTATTTGTAGACTTTTTAATGATGGCCATTCTGGCCAGTGTGAGGTGATACCTCGTTGTGGGTCTGATTTGCATTTTTCTAATAATTAGCAGTGTTGAACATCTTTTTATGTGCCTATTGGCCATCTGTATGTATTCTTTGGAGAAATGTCTATTTAGGTCTTCTGCCCATCCATTTTTTGATTGGGTTGTTTGTTTTTTTGATATTGAGTTGAATGAGCTGTTTGAATATTTTGGAAATTAATCCCTTGTCAGCCACATTGTATGCAAATATTTTCTCTCCAATTCCAGTTGTCTTTTCATTTTGTTTATGGTTTCCTTTGCTGTGCAAAAGCTTGTAAGTTTGATTAGGGCCCATTTGTTTATTCTTGCTTTTATTTCTATTGCCTTGGGAGACTGACCTAAGAAACCATTGGTATGATTTATGTCAGAGAATGTTTTGCGTATGTTCTCTTCTAGGAGTTTTATGGTGTCACGTCTTATATTTAAGTCTTTAAGCCATTTTGAGTTTACTTCTGTGTGTGGTGTGAGGGTGTGTTCTAACTGCAGTGATTCACATGTGGCTCTGCAGCTTTCCCACCACCAGTTGCTGAAGACACTGTCCAAGAGCTCTTTTTAAATTCTCTGAATGTTCCTTTTTTGGTAGTGTCCTGTTCTTGTTTCATGGATACCATATGTTCTTCTCTTCTTTCTCAAAGAATGTCACTGGTAGCTTTTTTATCCAAGTTTTTCTCCCCTCAAATAGTCTCTATTTCTTCCAAGTTGCTTTTCTCTGTTTGTTGTCTGTCTTCACTGCTCATGTGCCTTGCTCTCCTTCCGCGTCTGATTGTCTTTGGTTGTCTGCCTGTGGGACTAGGAGCTGGCTGGTCTTCCTGAGTGTGTGGGTGGGATCTGGTGATGTGAGCTTCTCTGAGTCATGTGTCTGGGATATTCAGTTTGGGAAATGTTAGTACCTGTATCTAAAGACGTTTCCTCTTGGTCTGGTCAAATTCCCCAGAGAAGTCTCTCCCAATCTCTTGCTTGGAGAGTGAGGGCCAGGCTGCTAGTGCTCTAGGACATGGGTGGGAAATTGAGAGGATTCTCCAAATCCTGTATATACCTGTCCAGAGGGCCTCTGTCCTACGCCCCCCCCAGCCCCACCCCCATAACAAGCGTGTAAAGCCCAGGCTTCTGCCAAGGAGTGGTTGTGGAGGCTTGTCCTTGGTGGCCTGGAATTGAGGAGAAGACTCTGTTTTATTAACTATTCCTTGAACAGATGACCGAAGCGTCCTCTTCCTCATTTTAGCTGAGCCCCACTCACTTCCTGGCACTGCCCGGGCCCCAAGCCCTCTGGGGATTCATCATGAAGTCCAGTTGGTCTTAACGTGCCTCACGACCAGCTTAGCATTCAGCTTCCTCACCTGAATGTAGTTGTTGCTGTCTCCTCCCCCATCCTTTCCATTCTCTTTGGTTTCTGGCTTTTGAAAATCCCTTTGCTATATTTTTAATAAGGTATGAAGAGGGAAAAATTTGATGCAGCTGTTGAATCTGTCATCTCTATTGGAAGCCCCCTGTTTATTTCCTTAGTGTCTCTCTGGCCCATTAGCCTGTGAGCTTCCTCAAGAAAAGGAGTGTGTCCAATTCCTTGCTGAGTCCCCTGAGTGAGCACAGGAGCAGACCTCAGCAAATGTGAACTTGATTATTTAGAAGAGAAAAGCGGGGTTGCTTTCCCACAAGGGAGGCAGATCTCAAGCCGGGAGGTTTGACTTCAAATCCCTACGGACTTCCTGGCATTGGACAAGTCATTTTGTTTCTCTGTGCCTCAGTTTCTTCATCTGCGCAATGGGTATACCTACATTACCTCACAAAGTCGATCTAAAACAGAAACCAGAAGGTATATATGAGGGCACTTAGTGAGCATGAGACCAGGTTAGATATTTACCTAATAGTAAGTATTAGGAAAAGTATGACCACAATATTAGAAATGGGCAATGTGAAAAAAATGCAGGATTGGAAATCTGTAAATTTTATAAATTTGAACCCTTCCAATCTTATAAGTTTGAAGAAATATTCTAGAAAGTAGAGCAAAAGAACAAAGGTGTAAATGGAGGTATGAGAGTTCCTTAGCTCTCCTGGGCTGTCATTCTGCTTCTGCCCATACAGTTTTTTTTAAATTAATTAATTTTTTGGCCTCATGGCATGTGGGGATCTTATTTCCCCAACCAGGGATCAAACCCTTGCCCCCTGCAATGGAAGGGCAGAGTCTTGGGGCTTCCCTGGTGGCGCAGTGGTTGAGAGTCCGCCTGCCGATGCAGGGGACACGGGTTCGTGCCCAGGTCTGGGAAGATCCCACATGCCGCGGAGCGGCTGGGCCCGTGAGCCATGGCTGCTGAGCCTGCGTGTCCGGAGTCTATGCTCCGCAACGGGAGAGCCCACAACAGTGAGAGGCCCGCATACGGCAAAAAAAAAAAAAAAAAAAAAAAAGAAATTAGGAAGGGCAGAGTCTTATCTACTGTGCCACCAGGGAAGTCCCTGCCCCTGCTTCTAAAAATAACTTTGAACGTGTCTGTTTCCCTCTCAGTTCAATTTCTTGTCCCCCACCATCATGATCACCATCTCACAAGTGTCGATACACAGTAAAAATGCAGCATCTGTCGTACGACGAACACTCAGTCTGCTCTGAACTCGATAACCACTGTGATTATATATAATTACGTATATACTTTTATTTGACTGTCACGACAACCTTATGAGGTAGGTATATTAGCATCACCTCTCTCTTAGGTTCAGAAAATGGAGACTGGGGAAGTGACTAGCTCAGGGTCACGAAGCTGAGGAGAGGTCGGGAAGCCCGCAAACCTGGTTTTGTCCGACTCACAAGCCTGCCTTTTACCTCTGAACTTTGCTGTCCCTGGAGCCTCTGGGGCCTCCCTAGCGCTCGTGTTTTCATGATTCTTCGCAAGCCCCGAGGCCACGTGTTCAGGGGCCGAGAGACCGCCTCACATTACAACTTGGGAGCGTCTCCTTTCTGACCCTCATTTTCACCGGTTTTACATCGCGAGCATTTCAAGGTGTTTTTCCGTCAAGTTAAAATACACTTTGGCGAGGCTGGCGGGTCCGATGTGTACTCTGAGACACTGTTTGGCTTGGCACAGCTTCCAGAAGTCTCCCAGCCACGGTTGCTCTATGTTGCTTTTTGCCAGGACCGAGATCAGAAATAACTCAGCTGTGAAAAGAGAAAAAATATAAGCTTGTGGCAGCCTTTGAAGAAGATGAATTGCTGGTGGGTTATTTTTCCCCCTTGAGTCAGAAGTGTGAAGGTAGGTGGGAGAAGCAGCAAGGTTTTGAAAGACCCATGTATATTTAGGTATCAGGATTAGTTCCATTTTAAGAAAGACGAGGGCTGAGACATCCATGCTGTCAGACAGGCCAGCTTATTCCCTGCCAGGCTCTGATGCCCATGGGTTGGGCCTTCTGGTTAGGGTTACTGAAACCCACAGGTCCCACATTTGGTTGGTTTGATTCCAGCTGGCAAGAAGTATTTTCATTTTGTGGCACGAAACCTTTTTTTTTTTTAATTGGTTAGTTTTGAAGCTTTCTGTGACCATATCCTGGTTGAAGTGCGGTTCTAAGCACCAGGGTGCAGCTGTGATGAACAGTGAGTGACGTGCAAATGTCTTGCACAATTACCATCCTTTCTCCCGACACCTAAGAGAAAGTGTAAGTCAAGGCGCTGGTTGGACTTGAAATTAATAGATGGTGCAGATGAAGCAGGGTGGGCGTCGTAATGAGGACTGGTTTGTTCATTCATTCATTCAACTTCCAGCACACGTTTCTCTGGTGCCTTTGTTATTTCATCCAGTGAGAACACTGGACTCCCCTTCCTCCTGGTCCTTGAGGAGCCCATGGTCTCGAGGGGAAAACAACACAACCAAAACCACAACCACAAAAACAAGCCTACGGGTAATCACGGGATGAGGTAGTGTGTGTTAACAGTGGCAAACAGGCTTAAGGCCAAAGCAAGTTCTGGAAAGTTCTCAGAGAGAACTTCTGTTCCTGGCACTCAGCCAGATTAGATCCCTTTAACAGCTCCCCTGGTTATAATTAACAGGCTGGATAAAATATTTTTTTAACTTATTTCTGACACATTGCTGAGTTGGCAGGAAAGTAGGGAAATGATGGATGTCTGAAATGAAGTGGAGGTGGGAGCCTTTGACCTTCTGTTTCTGTAGTTGTGTGAGATGGATGCAAGGAACAGGAGATAAACACGGGACACCACTCAAGGGGAGGATTTCATGGGAGACTCCCTTCAAAGTTAGAGTCCAAAGGGCTATGTCCAGAGGGTAAGGAAAGAATGAAAAGTAAATCTCATCCTGCAGAAGAGAACAGAAAGGAAACCTGCCTGTTCTGACCTTGACATTGGGTTGAGAGGAAAAAAAAAATCTCACTTGAGAATTTGCAACCACAAGCTGGTCCTCACATGCTTTTCAGTTTGAATTCACACTGCTTGTGTGGTTCAAACAAACTCAACTGGAGAATTTAAAATGGCCCCTGCTTGGTTGTGTCCCCAGTCAACTGGCAGAAGCAAACTCTACACCTCCTTTGAAGAATTCAACTAATAAGTGTCAGCCTTCTAGAATGTCCACAAATACAGTTCCAGAGAAAGGGAGCAGCTCACAGTGAAAAATAATAAACTTCACAAGGAGAAAAAGACAACCAGCAGGAACAAGAAGTAGTAGAAACAGATCCTTTAAGACTTGAGATTTGAAATTATCCTATGCAGACTAAAACAAGTTTAAACAGCTATTTTTGTGTTTCTAAAGAAATAAAAGAGAAATTTGACAGCATGAGCAGAGAATAAGAGACTGTCATGAGCAACCAGATTCAAAAATGAACCCAAGAAAACTGACGGGAATGAGAAATATAAGACTTATAATTTGAAACTCAACAGACAGGTTGAACGACAGATTAGCTACAGCCAAAGACAGGATTAGTAAACCCATCAGTCACAGGAATTATCCAGAAGAATAGAGTGACAAGGCCTAGGGTACATCTATTCAGAGTTCTAGAAGGAGATGATAGGATGGAGGGACAGGCAATATATGAGGACATATGCCTGGTAATTTGGTAAAATTGTTATAGATACAAAACTTCAGATTCAGGAAGCCTAGTGAATCCCAAGTAAGGTAAATAAAAAGAAATTCCTGTCTAGACACATGATAGTAAGACTGTGGAACATCAGAGAGAAGAGACTAAGAGCACCAGAGAAAAAAAGATGATCACCAAAGGGTCTGTTGTTGGAGTGACAGCTGACTTCTCACTGTCTTCAATGGAAGCCAGGAGATGGTGGGATTATATCTTCTATGTGCTGAGAAAAACCCCGTCAGCTTAGAGCTCTATACTATCCTTTAAGAGTAAGGGAGAGGGCTTCCCTGGTGGCCCAGTGGTTGAGAGTCCTCCTGCTGATGCAGGGGACACGGGTTTGTGCCCCAGTCCGGAAGATCCCACATGCTGCGGAGCAGCTGGGCCTGTGAGCCACGGCCGCTGAGCTTGCGAGTCCGGAGCCTGTGCTCTGCAATGGGAGAGGCCACAACAGTGAGAGGCCCGCGTACCACAAAAAAAAAAAAAAAAAAAAAAAAGAGTAAGGGAGAAATTAAGACATATGCAGACAAGTAAAAGCAGTGTGATCCTACTACTGAAAGGCCTCACTAAAGAAAATTCTAAATGTAATGTACTTCAGGCAGAATAAAAATTATTCCAGAGGAAAGGCCAGATACATAAGGAGGAAAAATGGGCAAAGATATGGGCAAATATTTGGAAACAAACAAACAAACAAAAAGAACTGTATGACTCCACAACAATAATGTCTCATTTATGGTAGGAGAAATACAGGCTGCTACTAAGATACTGAACAACACCATATAATTTTGCAGGGGATGGTCAAAATTAAAGTTTTCAAATTCCTTCAAGTACTTGAGAAGAGGGCAAATATATTGATTAAGTTTAGACGTTATTAGTTATGTGCCCAGTGTTAGAAGGGCTAGGGTGAGTACGAATAAATAGTAATAGCATGTACAATTTCCAAACAATTGGAAAAATTCAGATAAGAAAAAGATGATAAAAGTCTCAAATGATTGAAAGGAAGGTAAAGAAGAGGTTGGGGGCAGGAAAATCTGGAATGAATAGAAAATACATTGGAAGACTATAGACTTTCATCTAGAATATAAACTATCAGTAATACATGTAAAAGGACCAAACTCTTCAGTTAAAAGAAGATTTTCAGACTGGATTCTAAAAACATCCAGATTATGTTCTCTAACAGGAGATAAACCTCAAACATAAGGACCCAGAATTGTTGAAAGTCCAAGTGTAGCAAAAATATACTAGGCAAATACTAACACAAAGAAAGCTGCTGTGGCTGTATTCATAAGATAGAAATAGAGTTTTGTGGAGAAAAGCATTTTTAGAGATAAGGTGGTCAGTAAATGATGGAAAGTTCAATTTGCCGGGAAGTTCAACAGTTCTCAATTTATACATAACTGATATCATAGCTGCAAAAATATAAACGAACATGGGAAGGACAGGAGTAGAGACATATCCACCTCATGATGGGGTATTTTTTAGGTCATCTCAGTGAAGATACAGGACATTTGAGGAGCACAGTTACAAGTTCAATATAATCGACATATGTAGACTATGGTACCCCAGTCGCATTGTTTTCAAGGATGCACAGGAAGTTTAGAGAAGATGCTAGACTGTAAAGCTAACCTCAACAAATTTCAAAGATTAGGGAGGCAGTTTGAATCTCCTGGGAACTTGACTCTGAGAAGGAGATTAGGGTGCAGGAAATTTATTGGGGAGCACTCTTGGGATCGGCATCCGTGGGAAGGAGGGGAAGAAGCAGACTTGTACAGGAGGAGGCGTTTAGCCACAGTGCAGTATCAACGGAAGCCTTAACCAACTCCCTGGAGAGCTCTGGAGCTCGGATGGTCCTTCTGAGTTCTTGGGTTGGGGGAAGGGCCCAGGCCTTTATTCGCCCACATTGATTAGATGCAGGCTGCCCCCTGAAGGAGGCATGACCTCAGTTGGGCAGGGCGATTTCTTTAGCCCATGCAACCGCTCTCCAAAGGCTGACAGCTGAGGGCCAACGTCTGGGTAGCTCCCTTAGCAGCTGGCGGAGTAAGTTCTTCATTCCTGCAGGGGTCCTGAGCGGTAATCACCGCATCTGGCACAATGTGTACACAGACTCTATTCTCTGATCATAATCCAAATAAGTTAGATGTTGATAACCAAAAAGATAACGAAAAAAAGCTCATACTTTTGGAAACTTGAAAACAGATACCTAAATGACTCACAGGCCAAGAAAGAAGTCATAACCAAAATTAGAAAATACTTAGTACTGACCAATAACAATATTTGCATCAAGACTTGTGAGATGCCACCAAAGCGGTATTTGCAGAAGAGTTTATAACCTTATGTGCTTGTATTGGCAAATAAGAAATGGTCAAAACTAATAAGCTAAGTATCTAACTTAAAGAGTTAGAATAAGAACAGTAGAATAAACCCAAAGGTAGTAGAAGAAATCAAATGATTATAAGCACAGAAATTAATGAAATAGAAAACAAACAGAGAGGAAGATGACTGAGGACAAAAGATGATTCTTTGAAAAGAATAAAAATGTTACACAAATCTCTTACAAGATTAATTAAAAGAAAAAGCACACATAGTCAGTATTAAGAATGAAAGAAAAGGAGTGATTATAGACAAAGCACAGACTAAATGGATACTATAAAAATATTATAAATGACCTTATTTATTTGAAGTTGCAAATGATATTGACAAATTCCTAGAAAAATACAACTTATCAAAATTGACTCAAGAAGTAATAGAAAACCTGAATGTTTCCATAATTATTAAATAAATTAAATTAGTAGTTTAAAACCTTCCTATACAGAAAACACCAGCTCCTGGTGGCTTTATAGGTGAATTCTGTTGAGCAGTCAAAGAACAGACCACTTCAAGCTTTACCCAAATTTCTCCTCTGGAGTGGAGAAACACAGTCCACACTCTTCAACTTACTGTATCGGTTTAGCTAAGATTGATAATCAGATAAAGGCAGTACACTAAAAAACTTCTCAAGTTCATTTCACTCATGAACATAGATCCAAAAATTCTTTTAAAATGTTAGCATAGTGAATTCAGCAATAATAATTGAAAAATATAGGACATCATGTTTAAGTTGTGTTTATCTTATGAAGGTAAGGTTGGCTTATTGTTAGGAAAGTAATGAACATAATTCATCACATTAACAGTTTAAAGGAAAAATATATGATTATTTCATTAGATAAAAAAATTATTCAGTAAGACTTAACATTCATTCATTATAAAAATTCTTTCCAAACCAGGAATTGAAAGGAATGTCCTTAACTTGATAAAGGGAAATGGATGTAAATGACATGATACATAATAATGAAATAATGGAAGTATTACCTTTAAGACCAGAAACAAATCAGTGATGCTAATTCTTTTCAACATGAAGTTAGCTTGTAGCCAGGGTTGTAATATAAGAAGAATAAATAAAAGGCATAAAGATTGAAAAGAAGAAATGAAACTAATACTAGAAATAGGTAATATGATCATCTACTCAGAAAATTCAAAAGAATCTACCAATAAATTATTAGAATTAAGTGTCTAGAAATTTTGTTCAGTGTATAAGAACACAAAAAAGCCAACTGTATTTTTATACACCATCAACCATCAGTTAGAAAAAGCAATCTAAAAAAGTTGCCATTCGAGGATGCAGAGAAAAGGGAACCCTTGTGGACTGTTGGTGGGAATGTAAATTCGTGAGCCACTGTGCAAAACACTATGGAGTCTTACCCTCCCCAATCCCAAATAAAAATAGAACTACCATATGACCCAGCAATTCCACTCCTGGGTATATATCTGAAAAAAACCCCAAAACACTAACTTGAAAAGATACATGCACCACAACATTCATAGCAGCAGTATTTACAATAGCCAAGGTATGGAAGCAACGTAAGTGTCCATCGACAGATGAATGGATAAAGAAGATGTGGTATATATACCACATATGGTGGAATACTACTCAGCCATAAAAAAGAATGAATTTTGCCATTTGCAGCAACATGGATGGAACTTGGAGGGCATTATGCTAAGTGAAATAAGTCAGAGAAACACAAATACTGTATATCACTTACATGTGGAATCTAAAAAAACCCAACCAACCAAACTAGTGAATATAACAAAAAAGAAGCAGACTTGTAGATATAGAGAACGAACGAGTGCTTACCCATTGGGGGGAATACAGGGGTGGGATAGTGGGAGGTATAAACTATTGGGTGTAAGAATAAGCTCAAGGAATATAACCAATATTTTGTAATAACTGTAAATGGAAAGTAACCTTTAAAAATTGTATAAAAATTTTTAAAATTTTGAAAAAGAAAAAGATGCCATTTAGCAATAGTAAAAAAAAAATAGTAATAAACTACCTAGGAATTAATCTAGCAAAGGATGTGATAACACCTTACAGAGAAAATTATAAACTATATGGTAAGATTTTAAAGAAAATCTAAATAAATGCAGAGATATGTCATGTTCATGGATAAGAAGACTCAATATTTTAGACTCAATCCTCCCCAAATTACCATATGCACGTTCAATGCAATTTCAGTCAAAACGCCAAGAACATTTTTGCCTTTTTGAAAAGCTGTTTTTAAAATGTAGAAGCAAAAATGTCTAGGGGTAGCCAAGACTTTCCTGAAGATGAACAAGGGAAAGACCGGCTCTATCAGATATCATAATATAACATAAAAATTGAGAGGTAAGGTGCTGTTACATAGACAAACAGATCAACGTAACTAACGTAGCCAGAAACAAAGCCATGCATATGTGGAAACCTGATTTATGGCAAAGCTGGTATTTCAGAACATCGAGAAATGGCACTGGGCAATTGGGTATCCATAGGAGACAGAAGTGAAATTGGGTCCCTGTCTCACACCACATCAGGTCTGACGTGTTAACACTAACATATAATAGATAGCTTACGTAAGAAGACAATAAATAAGAGAGGTTGTCTTTATGATTTTGAGTCGAAAAGTAAAGTTTATATGTTTGACTACATTAAAATGAAAAGTTTTTAAAAATCAAAAGACTATAGATTGAAAAGAAATGTAGTAGAAGATGTTTGCAACATATATAACGAACAAAGGGCTATTATGCAGAATACATCCGGAATACCTGAGAACCAATAAGAAAACGTAAATGGCCCAATAAAAAAAATGGGCTCATGGTGAAGGCTAGAGCTGGCATTGCCGGGCCCACCGGAGTTCTGGCTCGGGACCAACATTTTCTTTGCTGTGTGCCCTCGTCTGCATTGCTTGGCTTCTCTGAGCTTCCGTGCTCTCATCCACAGCCTATGTCTCATTTCTCTGGGGCCGAGTGGACCTCCCCTTCTAGCCCTGGGCCGTGGGGGAGCATGTGGTCTGACCATCCATCCGTCCGTCCCCTTACCTGACACCTCAGCCATGATCGGGTCCAGGTCTTGACCTCCCGGCTTGGCCTTGGACGTGATGGCCAGGCCACTGAGTTTCCCCAGTCTGGGCCCAGCAAAGGGACCTCCCAGAACTCCTTGCCCCCTCTCCCTCTTTCACTAGGGAATGTGGAGTCTGTAGCCTGGAAGACCCTAGCTGGGCTCCCAAAGGCCAGTCTTAGGCCCCAGGGGCTGGGATTTGGTAGCTTGTTGGAAGCTGTTGCTATAGGATCCAGCCCTGCACCTCTGCAGCATTCCCCTGGGGGCTAGGACACAAGGGAAGGGCTAGAACCATGGGAGGCCAGCTCCTCCATCAGATTTATGGTGTCCCCTTATGGGGGGACAGGACCCAGACTGGCCTGGAGCTCAGGGCATATGAGGGGTTTGGGGCAAGGTGCTAGGCCGTCAGTGAGCTGGAGCTGAGGGGGTCACCTGCAGTGATGGTGTGTGTGTATGTGTGTGTATGTGTGTATGTGTGTGTATGTATGTGTGTATGTGTGTGTGTATGTGAGTGTGTGTATGTGTGAGTGTGTGTGTGTGTGTGTGTGTGTGTGTGTGTGTGTGTGTCAGGAGAAGGTTCTGGGTCAGGGAGGCTGCCCCCCAGAACTATCAGGGTCACTCTAGCCCATGCACATCCCTAGCTATGCTGAACTATGGGCACGTCCCTGTTGCTTCTCTCCTGTGCTCTAAGCTGGTACCTCTGCCTGGATCATGGAACAATGGTGCTCTGGCCTCCTGCTCAGGTCAGGGGTTTGCTCAGTGCCCCCCACCCCAAGCCGAGTGCCCCTCTATGCCACCATTAGTCACACTCTGCTGCAATTTCTGTGTGTATGTCTCTCCCACCCCCAAGGCCCCAGCTTTAGGAGGATGGAAAGGTGTTGGTCCAGCTCAATGCCTGGGATAGCCCTGCAGCTCTGGGGCCTGCCCAGAGGGGCTCCGGGAGTGTTCATTGATTGTATGTGTGTGTAGGCAACTCATGATAGCTCACAGCAGTAGCATAGGGGACATCTGGCGATGTCTGGAGATGTTTTTGGTCGTCGTAACCTGGGGGTGCTGCTGACATCCTTCCATGTGCAGGGCAGCCCCGAGACAACGAAGAATTATCTGATGCGAAATGCCAATGGTGTGACGGTTGAGAAACCCCGCCTCGCAGGGCACGGCTGCCAGGGAGCCCTCCTGGTCTCAAATGCAGATGTCTTCTGAGGCCCAAGGGCCGCAAAAATGTGATGGCGGAGGGGACAGTGGTGTTGAAGGGGATGAAGCCATCCAGTCCAGCAGGAACTTGTGGGCACCAGTTCTGGCTGCCTGATTCTCTGGTTTTCAAGAAAGCCTAAAACTCTGGATTTGGGTATGAAATCTGATTTCTAAATGCTGACAACTAATTATGAGTGTTTGAAAAACTTTGTAGAGTGAACAGAACTGTATACTTCTCTCTCTGTGCTTGGCCGTGCCACAATTCCTGGGGGCCCCTTCCCACTGGCCACGGGTCCTGGGCCAGCAAGGATGGGAGAGCAGCCCCACTGCGCAGCCCTGAGATGGCTGGGTCGCTGCTGCCCCCCTGTGGCTAAAATGGGGAGGTGCCGGCTGTGATGGGGAGAAAGGGGTCTGTGATTTTCTACAAGGACCAGGGTCCAGGGTCCAGGGTCCAGGGTCCAGGCTGCTCCCCTGAGGAGTTAAGGCTGACATTCCCCGGAGACCAGGGTTTGGTTCCAGACCTGCCTGGTGCTGTATGCAGTGCGGCCCCAGCACAGCGTGACGCTGGGAATAGCCCTCTTTGGGCCTCCGTTTCCTCAGTTGAAAAATGGCATTGGGGGCAGGGGTTTTCTGAGGGTAAAGTGACATAATGGGTGTAAGCGGGCCAAGTACTGGTGAGGGGATTGGTGTGTGCACAGCCAGCGTTCTTCACTCCACATTCAGGGAGGCCTAGGCAACACTCACCATCAGGTCAACTCTTCTTGTGTGCCAATGGCGCCCCCGTGCTCTGCCCTCTGTGTAGAGGGTCATCTGCACTGATCCTTCCACCGTCTAGGAGACAGGGCCTGTCAGCATCCTCACTGACCGATGATGAGATGGGACACCATGGATGGGGTAGGTAACCGCCCCAGTGACTCCTAAAACAGCGGTGCCAGAACGAGAGCTGGGTTCCAGCCCCTCTTCCACCACGTTTATAAAAGTGCACGATTTACCCACAAGGGGCCTTAGGATACCGGCTCCAGGAGCCGCTGCAGATACAGGGAGGGGCCAAAACTTGGAGACGGAGGGGACCCCCCCCCCAGGGTCCGGTCCACGGAGCCCCTCAGCTGCCATTGTGTTGCATTGGTGTCCCCAAGGGAAGTGGGCCTGTCCTGGCTGCAGATCCCTGAGCTGCCACGTGGCCAGGGAGTCCTGCTTGCCTTCACAGTCTCCAAACAATCTTGGTTTTAGTGTCCCAAAGACAGGTCACCTTGGGGAAACTGAGGACGCCCAGCACCGCTGAAGGGTCTGTGCATCTCTGCACGCGCTAATGAGGGAGGTGGGTGAAGAGGATTCTAATACTTCAGATCAACCTAGACTGGAGGGAAACTGAGGCCGGGAGGAGACAGTAATTCCCAGGTGCCCCAGGGACCGGCACGTCTTACTGCAGGGCCTCTTCTCTCCTGAAGGATGGTGGGCTCATTCAGGGAGAAGGGGTTTGGTAAGGGTGGGGAAGACGGTCTCTGGCAGATGACGTTTGATGATTTGGTGTTCTGTCTGCTGATCCCGTTAGATGGAGAAGGGCGGCTCTTGTAGGGGGTCTGGTCTGATTCCTAGCAATGGCGGAAGCCCGCCGAAACTGGCCTTTGGAGAAATAGCTGCTCCCTGGGACCTTGTAAGGGAGGGAGTTGGGGGTTGTTCCTGCAGCTCGGCAGTGGATCTGCAGGGACCCAGCAGCCTCCCACCTCCTGGGGCCTGGCAGACCTAGCTCCCTATCTGAGCTCCATCTCCTCCTGCTGTGTGACGTTGGGGGAGCCCCTCCACCTCTCTGAGCCTCATTTGTAAAATATTGGTCACATCCTTCCTACGTTGCAGAACTCCTGGAGGGCAGCTGAAGCAATGTTGCACTCTCTCCTTCCCCACTGAACATGATTATGCTTGTAATTAAATGGCTCCTGAGTAACGAATTGTTTAATCTCGGCCTCCTGCCCTCAGAGCCCACAGGTCACTACGTCACCGGTGCCGATCACAGGGGCTGGCCCTTGGTACACATTTGGGGAGTTAATGAAGATTTATAGTGTCTGACACACCTCTGACGTGTAAAAAACTTCCCATCTACGAAAACCACACGGAGCAGCTGTTTGGAGAAACTTGTGGGGAGGAAGATGCAGCGTCCCACCTCCCCCGCAAGGGGAGCCCAGGACAAACCTGCCCGGCGCTGACAACCGCCTCATTCTGGGACCAAGGCCAAAAGCGGGCACCGGGCGCACTTCTCACCTGTGCCCAGCAGGTGGCGCCCGCCCCCGCCCGCAGGCCCGTGGAAGTCTGGCTGCTTGCGGCGGGTTGTTAGGGCGCCCCGTGGCAGGGTATTGGTTTTCGGGGTGGGTCTGCTCACAGCTCCTTGCGGGGAGCAGAGGACTTTTGTGCATTCTTCAAGGCCCAGCCCAGGGGGCGACTCCAGGTAGAAGCGACCCTTCCTCGGCGCCCAGCCCGGCGTCTGTCTGGGGAAGGTGCTCAAATGTTGTGACCTGAAGGATGGATTGAGGCGGGTCAGAGGGTCAGAAAGGAGGGCTCCGGCCGGGGCGGGGCGGGGCGGGGCGGGGAGGGGGGGAAGGGGAGAAAGGAGGAGCCCTGGGCCCCAGGTCTCGTTTGTTTAAAATGAATAAATGTTTAAATGTATAAAATCACGTGTTTGAGTAGGTAATGGGTGAATATAAAAAGAATTGAAGGAAGGAGGGGAGGGGGGAGGGGAGGAAGGGGGGGGGAGGAAGGGAGGGAGGGAGGGAGTAAAAATTAGGTCCTTCCATCCCGCACTCCACACCCAGCTCTCCAGCCTAGAGGCCCTCTGTGGTCTTGGCTTCCTGAAGATTCTTCCAGAGACCTCTACCCACACTTGTGTGTGTGTGTGTGTGTGTGTGTGTGTGTGTGAGAGAGAGAGAGAGAGAGAGAGAGAGAGAGTGTGTGGGTGGAAGGGGGATGCCAGATACACACTGTACGGAAAGAGACAGGCTTATCTTGAAAAACCCCTTAGCCAGAAAGATTTGGGTCCAACTATAGAAAGACCTTCTTGGCGGTTCGTGGAGGTGGGGAAGAGGATGGAAATCAGACCCTGAGTGGGTGCTTCAAGGTCTGACTCCCAATATTAGCACCCTTCACGAAGGACAGTGCATTGTAGTTTGCAAAGCCCCCCTTTTAATTTCACACTCGATATTGGGTTTGGGGTTCCCGACAGCTCAGCTTGGGGAGTATTAACTTTCCCCGTTGCACAGGTGGAGACCAGGGCCGGGGGGTAAAGGGACAGCTGCATGCCACACAGCTGGTGACAGAAACTGGAGTGTAGAGCTGAGTGTCCTGGCTGCACTCCCCCACCCTGCTCCCACCCCGACCCCAGTGATCTTCCAGGTCCAGATAGTTAAGGAAAGGCCAGAGGACCTGGGGACTCTGACCCAGGGATGGGTGATCAGGTGGGCACCAAACCAGCTGGCCTCACCCAGGCCCTTCCAGCTTAGCAGTTCCTAAAGCCCGTTAGAGACCAGCCTTCAAAATATTTTCTGTTCTCCCTCCTCCTCCTTTTCCCTCCTCCCTCTTCCCCCCCCTTGTCAGGAATCTGTAAGAGGAGTGGAGAGCGGATTATAATTGCCCCCCATGGAACTCACCTGCCATGAAAGGGTGTTAAGTAACACGCAATTTACATGTCTTCCCTGTAGGAAATTATAGAATCAGAGCTTTCAAATTAGCAATAGATTTTTCTAATTGAATCTATTTCCTGTACGGCGGTGAAGTGAGAGTCTCCTGAAGAATCTTCAGGAAGCCAGGTAGCTCAGTTTCCCCTGCAAATGGACCACCAGACAGTTGAAGGAATTAAATGCTTATTAAAAGTTCAGGTAAAATTGATATTATGTTTCTGGGAAATATGTCTGCAGAATGATATCATAGGTGCATTTGTGTCCATATGATCATGTTTGTGACAAGATAAAGGGTGTCTGTATCCAAGGAGGAAAAGGGTGTGGACAAGGGATGGATCTGGGAGGAAAAAGGGACCCAGGTGGTTGCCCCTGGGCTACTCACCTTAGCACACAGCCAGGCTCTGGGATTTGGGCCTTGCTCTATCATGTTAACCTCTCTGTTTTTTCATCTGTGAATGGTAACTATAAAATGGTTATGGTGAATGTGAGGAATAAATAAGACAATGCATGGGAAACACTTAAAATGGTGCCTGGCACATAGTAGGTGCTCAGTAAAATAAATATATCTTACTATTATTACTACTTCTTATCATTATTATGTTTGCCTGATATATTAATTGTCTGTAATAAACCTTTACAATACTTCGTGGCTTAAAGCAAACATATTGATTATTTCTTTGTTTCTGTGGGTCAGGAGTCTGGGTAGAGCTTAGCTGGGTCCTCCCAGCTTCAGAGACTCTTACAAGGCTACAATCAAGCTGTCGGTCCAGCACCTGAAGGTTCAGCCGGGGAAGGATTTACTCCCAAGCACACTTGGTAGTTGGTTCCACACAGTTCCTTGCTGGAGGCCACCCTCAGTTCCTTGCCACGTGGGCTTCTCACAACATGACAGCAACGGCATCAGAACCAGCAGGGGTGGGGGTCTGCTAGCAAGACCAGACTCATAATCTTGGGCTTGTGTAACCTCATCGTAGAAGTGACATCCATCACCTTTGCCATAGTCCATGGGTTAGAATCAAGTCCCAGGTCCCACCCGCACTCAGGGGGATCGTGGGGGCCTTTGGAGAAACTGCCTGCCACAGCGATAATCTGGGACCTGAGGCAGAGAGGACCAGCATGTCAGCTGGTTGTGGTGCCCTGCGGGCGGTGGAGTGACCTGAACCTTCATTTCTAAAGGGTCTGGATTAGTAGTCCTGTCTGAATCGGGCTGTCGTTTCCCATGGAAGTTTTCCCCATCCCGATTCTGCTGTCAAGGACCAGGGCCACCTTCAGGCACAGGGCACTTTGCCCCTCAGGGTGTGTCAACCCTACCATGTGCACCCATCTCTAAAGCTTTTTGCTGCCAGGAGTCAACACAAACCCCAAGCCCTCTACCCAGTGCAGGAGAAATCTCACTGGAAGAATAAACAACCCCAACTCAAACCCCGACACAGAAAAACTTATTGATTTAGGGATTGATGGAAGAATCAAACCTCAACCAATTTCAGAACGTGCAACATGCGTCTCTGAAACATTGAACTTGGTGGAAAAAAAATTACCACAAAGGAAAACCCACAGTGGCACAAGCTATGAGGGACAAAGTGTGACACGGCTGAAAAGCTGTTGGGAAGATGAAATTGTCAGTGCAAACGTCACATGGGAAAACATTGATCCCAATGAAAACGAGTTCCATAAAATGAAAGTAAAAATAATAAACTAGGGGCTTCCCTGGTGGCGCAGTGGTTGGGAGTCCGCCTGCCGATGCAGGGGACGCGGGTTCGTGCCCCGGTCCGGGAAGATCCCACGTGCCGCGGAGCGGCTGGGCCCGTGAGCCATGGCCGCTGAGCCTGCGCGTCCGGAGCCTGTGCTCCGCAACGGGAGAGGTCACAGCAGTGAGAGGCCCGCGTACTGCAAAATAATAATAATAATAATAAGCTAGAAACAGGTTAACCTCACTGGATAGAAGCCTGGCCAAGAAACTAAGTTAACATACGGCGCTTCAATCCGGAAAATCTTGCTCTTGAAAATGACACAGTGCTGATAGAATTTGATGAAAATGTTTGTTATTCATAGCAAGGAGTCAGAAGGTTGGACCAGACATCGCACTCTGCCCCAGCAAGCGCTGTGCTCTTCCCCCAGCAGGCTTGGTCTCTCCATCCCACAGAGGTCCCGACCCTGCACTGTCCCCCTTCCCAGGGACAGGAAGCACACCACCAGGGCTCCCCAGGCCCTGTGGGGTAGGTGCTCCTTTGCTAGGGATCCTCAGGTAGGGTGACCACGCAGGGAGGGTGCTCAGGGCTGGGGTGATGACAGGGCCCCGAGGCAGAGGTTCCGGTGCAGAGACCAGACGGGCCGGCTCTGGGCTCGCCCGTGAAAATGAAGGTTCTTCTGGGACCGCCTGGTCCTGAGCTCAGGAGCCTGGAGCAGGAGTTGTGCTGGGGACCTGGCCCAGCCTGGCGGCCCTGGGGGAGGGGGACTGCCAAGCTCTGGGTTCCTAGGTGAGCAGCTTGGGGGACGGTCAGCTGAGTCCGGGAGATGGGAAGGTGAGGAATGAGGAGAGTCCAGGGAAGAGGGTGGGGGGCGATGACTGTTTATTGAGCACTTACTGTGTGCCTGCCACCTGACAGCTGGCATCCAATACAGGCCTGTAACAACCCCATGCAGGGTCACCATGTATAAAGTTTGTCCACTTTATACATGAAGATACAGGCCCAGGGTGAGGAGGCCCCTGGTCCAAGGCCACACAATGAGCAGGTTTCAGGCCCAGGTCTGTCTGTCTGTCTCTCTGTGTCCCCAGAGCCCCCTCAGGCTCACGGCCTCTTAGCCCAGCCTTCCCTCGGCGTCCTTTCTTGTGGATTAACTCCCACCACTACCAGCAATTATTTCCCCTAATGAAAAGCGCCCTTGTCTTTCCCCTGGCAACCCTCTCTCTCAGGAAGGGCTTCACTCCCCTCTGGCCCTTTGTCCCAGGCCACAGGCCTCCAGGCTTTCCCAACCTGGGCCCGCCCCTCCCTGGGCCCCATCTCAGGAGGCCCCCGGTGAGGTCATCCCTGTCAGCAGGAACCGCACAATAGGGCCGGGGTCTGTCTTTCTGCTGAAGAGGGAGATTTGGGGTGGGGGGAGAGGCCGGAGCTGGGAATCACAGGTTCCACAATGGGGTACCGTCAAGGGGCCTCCGCCAATTAGAGCCGCTGCTGGGTGGGGGAGGGTGCTTGGGGGACGGCGGAGGGCGCAGCGGGCCAGGCAGGGCCCAGGGTCATCAGGGCAGGTAGGTTCCGACCTTCATTCGTTCATTCACCATTCACACATTCATTCACGTTAATAGTGTCTGAGCACCTACTGTGTGCTAAACACCAGGGACCCAGCCGTGACCCAGCAGATGAGGCCCGGCTCTGACAGCAAACACTGGTAGGTGAGACAGACGATAGACAGATAAATGCACGTGACGGATAAAACGTGCGCCACACTTTCAAATAGAGTCAAGTGCCACGAGGGAAATAAAACAGCAGGAAATCGGAGAGAGTCAGGGGTGTGTGGGTCGGGCAAGGGAGCAATATTACCCAGGTGGTCAGGGCAGGCTACCTGGAGGAGGTGACATTTGAGCTGAGACTTGGAAAGCAAGGCATGGCCAGCTGTGCCACAACTGGAGGAGGAACGTTCCAGGCAGAGGACACAATGATAAGTGCAAGGGCCCTGGGGCAGGAACACACCTGGTGTATGTGGAGATTAGAAACATGGCTAGTGCGGCAGAAGGGGGAGCGGTGGGAGAAGGAGACGGAAGGGAAGCTGTGGCGTCGTGCCGGCTCTCATCCGCTCCCGAGGGCCATCGGCACACGACCCTTCCCGTCTGGGTGTGTAGGTTGGTAGCTTGAAATGGACAGCTGTGGGAGATCTACACCACGGAAATTAGCAAGGCTACACGTCAGGCTTTTTCCCTGCAGACCCACTGTTAAATGTTGGGGTTGTGCATGAAGGGCCCCATGTATTGTGGTGGAGTGTCAGGGTTTTAGTACCAGTATTTAACCTGGTAACCATCCCTGGTGGCCAGCCAGGGGGCTCTTGCTGTTGCATTGAAGGAAGTCTGAGGCCCAGAAGCGGGAAAGACCTGCCCAGGTCACGCCCTGTGCTAGCGTGCTGGCCTCTGGCTGTGAGGCGCCCCTGGGTCCCAAGGTTTTTCTCTTCTAGGATCTCAGCACCTCACCCTGCTCCCACCTGAACCCAAGCCTCTCCAGGGGCTCACAGGAGCCAGTGTGTCCCCCCCCTCCTGCCGGGTGGATCCAGGCCTGTGTGTGGCCTCGCAGTGTCTCAGGGCCTTGGTAGTGGAAGCCACTTAATGGACACTGACCCTGTGTCTTCCCCAGCATGGAGGGAACTGGTGTGTGTGTGTGTGTGTGTGTGTGTGTGTGTGTGTGTGTGTGTGTGTGTGTGTGTGTGTGTGTGTGTGTGTATGAAAGAGACAGAGAAAGAGAGAGAGGAAGGGAGCATAAATGAGTGACTGAACATCTTTTCCCAACTCTTCACAAGTTCCAGGAGGGAAGTGTAAATGAGACTGACATTAATTCAGCTCCTACTGTGTGCCAAGCTCCTAGATACCTCCTGGACCTCTTCATGCACCTTTTCCCATTTCATCCTTGCCAAGAGGCTCAGAGAGGTTAACTGACATGACCAAGGCCACCCAGCTCTTACGTGATGGAGTCAGCACTTGAACCCATGTCTGCCTGACCCCTGGCTCTCAGCACGCAGACAGGGAGCGAGGCTGGTCCTGGCCACTCCCCACCTCGGGGCAGCCTTGGCCAGCAGGTGCCTGGGCTTCTACCAGGACTGTTGTTTGTTCACGAGACGCCATCCTGCTGGCGCCTGGGCTCCAGACATTTGAGGGGATGCAAGACGGGCCTAAGGGGAATTCTGGGCAGGAGACCCCTGGAAGGGGGCTCTGGGAGAGGACAGAAATTTCTCGAGGCCGCTTTCCACCCCACTTGCCCTGTGTGAATGATGCGGACGTGACCTTGGTGCAGATCGCCTTCCGCCAGCCTAGGAGGAAGGCCCTGGAGGGCGCCCTGTGGGGCTGCAGCCTCGGGAAGGGGAAGCTTGAAGAACTCTTTGAGGAAGAGGGGGCCGCTGGGCGGGTGGGTGGGAGGGAGGGCTGCCCTGGCCCCACCTGAGATGTGGCTGCAGGGCTGCTGGCCTCCTGGGGCACATGGACACAGGGGTTGGCTCCTGGGGAGCCCTGGGAGTCTGACATAGCCCTGCACGTTTCTCCCCAACTCCTGCCAGTAGTTTTTTTTTTTTTTAATATTTATTTATTTTGGCTGTGCCAGGTCTTAGTTGCCGCATGCGGGATCTTTAGTTTTGGCATGTGGGATCTTTTAGTTGCAGCACGTGGACTTCTTTGTTGATCCCGCATGCATGCGGGATCTAGTTCCCTGACCAGGGATCGAACCCGGGCCCCCTGCATTGGGAGCGCGGAGTCTTACCCACTGGACAACCAGGGAAGTCCCTGCTCAGTGGTTTCCATCGGGCTGCCTGGGTCAATCCAGGCTCCACACACACACACACCTGGTGGCTTTGGCGTAACCTCGCTTCCCTCTTCTATTTTATGGGTCTGACGATGGCCACCTAGCAGGGCTTTCACGAGGATGGAGGTAATGAGTATAAAGAACCGTTGCCCCCTCCTCTGGACCCACGGTCGCCAGCACCGATGATGACCGCGGCGGTACCAGCGGTGACGTCTGCTGAGCCCGTGCTGTGCCAGGCGCTTTCTAAGCACTTTACCTGTCCTGACTTATTAAATACTTGTGATCGTGCGACGAGGTGGAGGTTATGAGTGGCATTGTCCCATTTTACAGCCAAAGAAAAGAGGCCCAGAGCAGCGCACTGATTTGGGCGAGGTCACCCAGCTGGTGAGTGGCAGGGTTGAGGGTCTGAGCCAATGGGCTCCTGGCTTCTTCACCCGGCTCCTGTTTCCCCCTGGGCGGGAGCCCAGCTCAAACTCAGGGCTTGGCATGAGGGCTGCCTGTTAAAGAGATGAGGGAGGGAGTGAAGTTTGCCCGGGCAGGGTGTTGACAGCGGGTCAGAGGGTTGATGCTGGAGGCAGGAGGCCACTCCAGGCACAGGAAGTGGGGCCTGATGAGGCTGGGGCGGGGCTGGGTGCGGGGAGGGACAGCACACGCGGGCTGCTTCCCCAACAGCGTGGAGATAGAGCGTGGCCCTCCACCCACACGTGGTGCACGCTGCACGTGGGGCTGCCGGGGGCACTGAGAGCCCCTGGGACCAGGGCAAACATGCAGCTTGGCACCTGGGCGTCTGCACCTCCCTGCCACAGCCCAATCTCCCCTCAGCCTCTGTTTGCAATGTAAACACCCAGCTTCCTGCTCGTGGCTGCCCAGTCCTGCCCGCCCTCCCTCGGTGCCAGGGGAGAGCGGTAGGGGGTCCCCTTGGCTTCCTCGGGCCTCCTGGGCTCACGGGTGGCTGGATGTTTCGAACACGATCTTCCAAGGGGCCGTCTGAGTGGTACCAATGACCGATGGATTTTTTAAATGTATTTATTTATTATTATTATTATTTTTTTGGCTGCATCGTGCAGCAGGCAGATCTTAGTCCCCTGACCAGGGATTGAACCCGCGCCCCCTGCAGTGGAAGTGTGGAGTCTTAACCACTGGACCGCCAGGGAAGTCTCTCAGTGACCGATGTTAAAGAGAGGGACAATGTGACCAGCTCCAGGTTAAGACAAGTCAGGCCAGAGGATGCAGATACGGACCTAGAAGGACGAGTATGACCCAGGCACACCAAGCAAGGGCACAGGCAAAGGCAAGGAAGTGGGAAGTACTGGATCGTGTTTATGGGAAACACGGGGACCCTGGAGGTCCCACCACCCCCGGCTCACTGTTGTATCAGCGTGTGTGTGTTCCCGTGTGCTCTCTCCCGTCAGCTACGTGAGGGCAGATCCTCCCTGGGTCCATCTTTCTCTCTCTGGCTGGGTCTTTCTGGACAACATCCAACATAAATGGGGCTCCTCCCTCTCTGTGCTGGGCACCTGTTGGAAGGGCAAATCGAGCCTTACAGTGGCCCTGGGAGATGGTATATAAAGGCCATTTTACAGATGAGGAAACTAAGGCTCTCACATGGGGTCCAGACCTGCCCAAGGTCACTCAGGTAGCAAGTGACAGAGCCAGGATCTGAACCTGGCCCCAGGAAGCCATGCCACCACTGGAATCTGAGAACCCATCTGCCCTCATGCCTCCTTCCTGAAGTTGCTAGTGTGTGGAGGCTGTTCCCTGGAGTCTAGACACAGGTGACCGAGCAGGGTAGGCGTCAACCAGGCCATCCCAGGCCTCACAGGCCTCTTACCTATGGGGCCTCGCCATGAGGTGGGAGTACTTGCAGGATGGGGCTTTTCCTGGCCTCACCAGGGAGATCGAGAGAAGGCATCATGGTGAAGCAGAGGCCCGGATCGGGCCCCTAGATGGAGGGGCAGACGTCTGGGGAGGGGAAGCCTAGCCAGAGCTCCCCACTCTGCCTCAGGGCCATGACTTTCACTCGTAACATCTTTTGGAGCATGGACAGAGGCAGGAGGAGAGAGTGCTGGGCTGGGCACCCGGGTCCCTAGTCCTGGTGCCAGCTCTGCCTCTGATGTGCTGTGTGCCCTTAGGTAAGCTGCTTCCACTTGTTTTCCCATCTGTAAAATGGGGATAACCTTTGCTGGGGGTGGGGAGGAGGCTGGGAATAGAATGCAGCTATTCCCCAGCACGTTTCAGACACTGGCTCCTTCTAGCCAAAGAAATCTCTGCCCATGATGGACATTGGGGTCATTGTTCTCAACATAACGGAGAATTGCTCCCAAGTATGGAGAAGCAGGGGTTCAGTGAGATGCCCTGTCCAGAGGGGGTGTCTCGCCTTCTCACTTCCATCACCCCAGCCCCTGTGGGGGTCCTGTCCTCAGGGTCTCTTATGACTTTCTGGTTGTTGAATCCAAGTTCTCTTCCTGGGGCCTCCTGACCGTCCCTCTCAGACTGGGGTTCATCCTCTGCTCGCCCACTTCCCCAGCAGCTCCTCCCCGTTTTCTCTGCCGGCTCCTCTCCCTGCACTCCTCTCTTGGATGCTGGGGTCCTCAGGACTCAGCCCCGGTCTCCGTCCTTTTCTAGGTCTCTTCCAGGAGGTCCTGACCACTCTCCTGACTTCACAGGCCACATGTGTCGTGCCAGTGACCCCTAAGCCTGTCTGCCCTGAGGCCACCACCCTCTCCCCTGCTCTCCTGAGTGGGCCCAGAACCTCGGGCTCATGATGTTTCAAACAACTCTTCGTCCTCCCCTTCGCTGGCTTCCCTCCCGTGAGCCTCCATGTGGCCCAGCAGGCACTATCGTGCGTCCCGGAGCCCTGGCCAGTGGCCTCCTTTCCCTCCACCTGCCCCCAGTGACTTGGATCATGCGTTTCCCCTCCTAACTCTGTCCCTCATCCACTCCCTCCCTCTCTGGGATCACCGCCTGGCCCTCATTACCAGTCTTATTGCCCCAAATAGGGAGGTCGTCCTGCTTGTCCTGCCGCATGCCCTGAAGTCTGCCCACCTTCCCTGAGGATCCTTACCACTGGGCCCCTGTCCCACTCCTCTCCCTCCTTTTTTCCTGGAAGACGCCTGTCTCCCTCCCACCACAGGGCCTTGGGGCTGGTCCAAGGGTGCTGGGGTGCACTACTGAGGGACATCTTGTCCCGGGAGCCTGGCAACCTCCCACCTGTAACTGAGAAACCACCTGTGAGCGGCCGCCCGGCTCACAGCTCCTCCTCTCTCTGGGATCAGCCAGACCTACTCTGTGCTATGAGACTCCGCCCCCGTTATAACTGATTGGTCCAGGCTGAACACCTGACCCAACTGCGGCCCAATGGGATCCTCTCCCGTGAATCTGAAGCCAGAACAGGTAGACCCGGAACCTGGAAGTGGGACGGCGGGGTGGGTACTGACGGCCACAGGGCTACGTGGGTCTCTCCCTCCGCATGCTTGTTTCTCAACCCTTCCTTCAACTCACTGCCCTCCCAGATTATAGCCTTTATCCTTTCGCTCCCCAGGCATGCTTCCTGTTGCAGACACCCTTCCCCCTCGCTGCTTCCCGGCCAGTGTGGCAGCCCGAGACCCCTGTCTCAGCAGGTATCCTCAGGGGCCCTGAAGTGGCAGAGGGAGGCCCCAGACAGGGCGGGTCGGCTGCATTTGCTGTCTCCAGGGGCCCTCCTGCCGCTCAGAACTTTTTCACTGTGAAAAGAGGGCAGCAGGAGGATGGGGAAGGGCAGTGGTCCGTGCCCATCACCTCCTTTCACCTGTCACCAGGCTGACCAGGAAGAATCAGAATCAGTTTGGCAGAGGGGGAAGTGAAGGCTCAGAGAACCAGGAAGGTCTCCATGGAGGTGAGCCTGGAGCCAGGGCTGGGCTCTCTTATCCTCACCTTGAAGCCAAGGGCAAGGGACAGTTTCCTGAGGCCCTTGGTGTCTCTGTGAAATCAGGTGTCCCCCTGTGCAGCCCTCAGCTGCCTCTGGGGGCCAGACACAGCCGTCCTGGAGGGCCGGCCAGGTGTCCACGCGTGGGGAGAAGCCGCCTGCCAGGTGGACTAACATGGAGCCCAGGAGGCCCCGTCTCCCACCCCTCAGCTTCCTTAGCCATCAGGGGCCCATCTGGGCTGGTGTTGGCTGGCATCCGGGGTGAGTGCTGTGAGCGCTGAGAGGGCTTTGAGGCGGCTGACGGTCAGGGCCCTCCTCTGGGGAAAGGCCTGTTCTCGCTGCATTCTGAGGGGCCGGTGAGGAGTTGAATGAAAAGCCTTCCAGTAGAGGGAACTACCTGCTCCAGACATCTGATTCTCACTCTGATGCGTTGAACTTTTTATCAATATATATATATTTTTAAAAATTAATCAATTCATTTATTTTTGGCTGCTTTGGGTCTTTGTTGTTGTGCAAAGGATTTCTCTAGCTGCGGAGAGCAGGGGCTACTCTTGGTTGTGGTGCACGGGCTTCTCGTTGCGGAGCACGGGCTCTAGGCGCACGGGCTTCAGTAGTTGTGGCTCGCGGGCTCCAGAGCGCAGGCTCAGTAGCTGTGGCGCCCGGGCTTAGTTGCTCCGTGGCACGTGGGATCTTCCCAGACCAGGGCTCGAACCCGTGTCCCCTGCATTGGCAGGTGGATTCTTAACCACTGCGCCACCAGGGAAGCCCTGATGGGTTGGTTTAACTAATTTAGACAATTTCAAAGGAGGCCTGGTTGATCCCCAGCCTCGGTGTCCTGATTTGTAATGGGGAGGGCTGGACTCCCCAGCTCTGACCCTCCCCTGCCTTCTGAAGCTGTGGGCCTGGGGCTGGGTTCCCATCCTGCGGGCCTGGTGTCTGTGCCTGAGACCACGTGGGGAGCGGCCGGAGGCGGGTGCGTGCCAAGGCTGCCGCCTTCACTGCCTCTGGCTGCCTCGGGGTGCCGGAAGGGGCTGACGGCTCGGCAGCGGCTCCCAGGGAAGGCAGCAGCTAGGCTGGTGGCCTGGCAGGAGGGAGGGGGAGGGGGCTCCGGGGGAGGAGAACAAAGCACTGTGGGTGCTGGGCTCCAGGGGCAACTGAAGAAGGCGGGAGGTGGGGGTTGGTCAGGGTTCTGGGGCTGACTTGGAGTGGGGGACCCACAGGAAGACCATGGCGTGGAGGGGTGTGTGGGTGCCGGATGTGGAGCCCACCTCATGGCTGCGTGAGCCCAGGCGGGTCAGTTAGCCTCTCTGAGCCTCAGTTTCCACACCTGTTCAGTTGGAACAATAATACCTACATCACAGTTCACCTCTGAACCCTAGTGTTTGCAACAGGGTGTGGTACAAAGTAGGTGCTCAGTAAATAGTTTTGGAGTTAATGAATAAATATGGGAGGGTGGAGGATGGGATTGGCTAACCCATGCTTAGCACAACGCCTGGCACATGGCAGTTCTAGATAAGCAATAGCTTTGTGGGTTTTGTTTGTGTTTTTGTTTTTAACCAGGGGCAGAGGGCTAAGCTAGCATGGAATCCCAGAGCCAATGAGAAGGAAGTTGGTAGGTGTATTTGGAGAGTAGGGTGGGGTGGGGCATCGAACAAGACTGGAGATGTGCCCGGGCCCAGGACATGCAGACACAAGGGCCGTGGCCAGGTGGCTGGACTTTGTCCTGAGAGCAGGGGGAAAGGCCCAGATGGCTGGGGGTCAGCAGAACAGGGATGGACACCAGGAGGCCGCTGGTGACCCTGTCTGGCCTAAGAAGAGGGCGGGGGAGCCAGGGAAGCAGAGGCAGCATGTGTGGAGGCCTTTTTAGGAAACTTGGTCGAGAAGACGAAGGAGATGGGCAGTGGCCGGAGGGTGATATGGGAGGGACAGAGGTCTTATTTCTTAGGTCAGGAGACATGAGAAGGTATAAATGCAGGTAGAGAGGTGCTGGTCCACTGGGGCTCCCTGAAGATGTAGAAAAGGAGGTACTGGCTAGAGGGGTCCCTGAACGAGGCAGAGCTAGAGGGGCAGCCCTGGAGAGGGGCTTTGGGAAGGGCTGCAGCTTTGGGCTTAGGCCGGGGGCAGTTTCTGTAGCTCCGTGGGGTACGAAGACTGGCCATCTTCTGGGTGGGGAGGTAGAGGCTCCAGAGAGCTGTGGAGAGGGGCCACGTCTCTGGGGACAGGGCACGGTGGAGGGTTGGGGAGCTCTGCTGGACCATGGTGAGTCCCGGATCAGCTCCAGACCCCACCCTGTAGGGAAGCGACTGCCTCTGTTACACAGGGAAGGGCAGAGCTGCCGGCCGAGGCCGTGGGCAGGGAGGAGCTCAGCGGGTCCAGCGGGTCCTTTGGGAAAGGCAGGTAGATGATGTTTGTAGGGCCAACACTTCACAGTGGCTGCCTGGAGCCCTGTGCAAGGATTCTGAGGTGGCATTCTGGCTAAGAAGAAAGAGCACTGCCATTGATTAGTGATGTCTGCTCAGAGCACACAGTGGAAGGTTTAAGGTTTGAGCTGTTTCTGTGCCGCCCCTCTGGCCCCAGGCAGCAACAGAGAGCCAGCGGCCAGGGATGGAATGGTGCCAGAACTGGTATCACTCCAGCCCTACCAGGGACTCAAGGTGTGACCTTGGGCAAGTCCTTTCTCTCAGCCCCAGTCTGTCATTTGTAAACTGGAAATAATAATGCCACTTTTCCAGGTGATCACGAGAATTAAAAGCATAATGTGTGTGCTCAAACACAGCAGCCTTTGTCATATCTGTGATGGACTGCAGCAGCAGGGTGGTGTTGGGAAGCCTGGGAATGGGAGTCAGGAGGGATGCTGAATGAGGGATGTTTCACTGGGGTGTTGGCCTGGGGCACACGCACATGCATCTTTCTCTGCCCCTTGGCCATGTGCAGAGCATCGTCAGAGATGGAAGCACGTGGAGGCTGGGGTCATGAAGATCTGCGCAGTTGCAGTGCGCCTTTTGGCCAGGTCACCAACAGCGCCAGCCTCACTTTAAAATAAAATAAGTTGAAATAGGGGGTTATCCTGGTGGATTAGATCAGTAAGATTTATCAGCAGCCCCGTGGCCTCCGGCATCAACCACCCTGGATGGAGAAGTCACAAAAGTCTGTTTTCAGCTCCCTCCCCTCCACCCTTGACCCTCCTCTTCAGAAACTGTTTATCCTTCCCTCTAATCTGAGGACAGAGTTTCCCCTCTCCTATGTTTCTTTCCCAATTTGTCCTTACTTTCCTCTTTGTACAGTACAGGAATAGGGTGAGGTTGGAATAGAAGGGCACTGAGCTCTCTCCCTACTTTGAGGATTCTGATCAAAACTGCTGTTAGGAAAGGGCTGGAAACATTCAGACTAGGGTGTGAATGACTGCCGCCGCCGCAGCACAACAGTACTTTGCTGGCTTCTTCCCTCGCCCCATGCCCGTCCAAGAGCTGCATTTGGTCTCAGTGCTGGTCTGGGTGCCACAGCTTGTGGGAAGGGAAAGCCTGGGGCTTGTCCAGAGAAGCGGACCAAGATGAGCAGGGGGTATGTGGCCAGGTTAGCCGAGGGACAGCTGCGGGATGGGGCTGAGTCTGGGAGGAGCGGACACAGGGAGTTCTGCTGATGGCCCTAGGGCTTCTCAGGGCCATCCTGGAGGGAGCTGAGAGTGCAGTCCCGGAGGTGGGTGGGGAACAAGGGGGGAAGAAGCAACGAGCTCAACGGAAGGAAGAACCTTCTGACAGGTAAGAAGACCTCAGAGATGGAACAGGTCCCTGGGGAAGTGGGGAGCAATGGGCTTGGGGGACCTACAAGTAGAGGCATGAGGGCCTTTTCAGGAATGCGGGGGAGAAGCTTCCTTCCCGAGGGAGGGGCGTGGGGGGGCCATCTGCGTGGGAGGCTGGCACCCCGCCCCCACTGCAATACCTCCCGGGGACTCTGCCTTTTGCCAACAGCTGCCCAGGGTGGGGCTTTCAGGCATCAGCAAAAGCGGGAGTGCTTCCCGGGGCTTCTCTGCCTAATACACCTGGTGCACAGTGTGTCTGCTGAGGACCTGCTAGAGCTGCGTGTCCGGCAGTGAACAGCATGGGGACACCAGTGATCAAGGAGGGGTTGGGGCCGCGTCTCCTGGGGCCCGTCACTGATGTGTACTTGCTGCGAGTCACAGCCAGCACCAGGCAGTTCACAGCCCTTACCCCACGTGACCGGAACAACCTAACGAGGCAGGTATTTTTACTCTCGTTTTACAGGTGAGGGAACAGGTCAAGCGCCCTGCCCAGGATGCCAGTGGCAGGCCCAGGCCTGTCTGACACCTCGGACTGTGCTCTCCTCTCCAGCACAGCCTCTCGCGGGTGAGGGGTGACTGGAGAGGGGGACTTCCAGTGGAGAGAAATAGGGTGATGGGAGGGTGGCAGGAAGCCCCAGCCTCACCGGCTGCTGGCCTCCAGGCCTGCTCAGATGCCCCCCTGCCTCTTGATCCCAGCCGGGGTTCCCAGGCTCAGGACCCTGTCGCTGGCCGTGGTAGCGAGTAGAGGGCAGAGCAGTTACAGTACCATGGTGGGCCCAGGAAGGGTGGGGTGCCTGGGGAACCGAGTCCTGAGAGGGATGGGCAGAGGTCTCCCCACCCCCTCCTCCACAGAATGCAGACTAAATAGCATTAGGGAGCCACTGAGGCTCCCAAGCAGGGGAGGTGCCCTGACTGCAGTGTGGGGAGCAGGGAGCCCAGGGAAGGCCATGAGGATGGGGGGCTTGGATTCAGGAGCAGGTGGCCAGGACTGGGGGAGCCACCAGACACAGGAGTGAGGGGCAGGAGGTGGGCACGCGGATGCCCAGCTTTCAGGTCCTGCTGCCTTTGAAGGAGGTGCCCGCTCTGAGCTGGTGCCTGGTGCCTTCACCTCCCAGCTCTCTACTGCCCAGGGTCTGGACCAGCCTGGGGGCCCTGCTCTCTGCATGGTCCTGGCCAGGACACCTGTGCCAGGACCAGGCCTGTGTCCCAAGCATCTTATCCGAGCCTCCCACAGGCTTCCTGGTGTGGGTGGGAGCGGCAGAGGGCTGGGTCTGGGCCAGGATCTCTCTCTCTCTCTCTCTCTCTCTCTCTCTCTCTCTCTCGGTCCTTTCCTGGGTCACAGGAGCAAACCCCGCTTTCTACCTTCTTTCTTCATGTTCGCCTCCGGCACCACCATTGACCCGGCTCTGGGGTCAGACAGCCTGACTTGAACCTGGTGCTCCCACTACTGGCCATGGAACCTGGGCCCTCAGTGGGGTTCTTGTGAGAAATGGGGTCACACATGTCCTGGCGCCCAACCTGCTTTTGGGCAGGGTTATCGGGGTGGAGCACCTCTTAGACGGCAGGGCATCCAGCGATGGCCAGAGCCGCCTGGAGAGGTCCGGTGAGCTCGAGCAGTAGAGCCATGTGTCCCCAGGGGCCCGGTTTTCAGGGCCCACTGACAGTCTGTGCTTCACCTGACCCCACCAGCACCCCAGGAAGCAGGCGGTACTTTCACCTGTTTTTCGGAGGGGGATGCAGAACTCGGGGACATTGAGGAAATCACAAGCTCGCTGGAGGGGGATACTGGCAGCCTGTGGGCCCCACTGTGTCTCACTTCCTACCACCATCGCCCCCCACTCCACCCTGAGCTGGTGCACGAGTTGTGAGGATTGAACAAGGGGACATATGTAAAGTGCCTGTGACTTACTATTACCTGTGAGTCATGGAGCCCTGGGTGTTCTGTCTGCAGGGCCCCTCTTCACCATCCCCCTGTCCCCTTTTCACATCATTCACTGCTGAGGGATCTGGCCAGGCTCTGCCCGCCCTTCCCTGGGCTCAGCTCTGGGCTTACAGGTGTGCTGGGAGGGGTGCCACCTCTGTCTCTTCCTCTGTCTGAGCCCCGCCTTCCTCCACCCCAGGGTTGCCTTTGGTTCCTGCCTCTAGGCCTTTGCTTACTTGGCCCTTCCTCCCCAATGCCCTCCTTCCTCTGCCCTTGTCACCAGGCACTGTCTGAGCACCTCCCCTTCTCTGTCCCCAAGAGGGATGAGAGGTCCCCTGTGAGCCCCCAGCCTGTGTCCCCCTGTGCTCAGCAGTGTGTAGCCATTGTGTGTAGCTGGGACCCGTACCCTCAAGGGCGGGGCCAGTGCCAAGCCCCTCTACGTCACTGGCTGTGCTTGGCCCTGAGGAGGTGGCCGGGATATCTCTGGAAGTTTATCGAATATGAATCACCTCCTGGCCTGCCCTACGTTGCACCCATTTTTCAGAAAAGGAAACCAAAGCTTTGAGAGTTGAAGTGTGGTATCCAAGGGCCCACAGGGAGTCCAGGCACTGCAGGGATGGGGGCCCTGGGCAGGCCCAGCTTCACCTGTTCCCACTTCTTCAATATCTAGGAGGTCAGAAGAGGTGGCAGCCAGGGAAGGACCGGAGAAAGCTGCAGGGCAGGACTGGGCTTGGCCAGGACCTTGGACAGCTCAGCAGAGCTCAGCAACCCCTGGCAGTGCTGGGATGGTACCTACATGCGTTAGGGGCCTTTAGCAGGGTTGAAAGGAGCTGACCTGGCACCTGGGGGGAGCAAGGTGGGTGGAGGGGGGAACAGGTGTTCTGGAGTTTGAAGATTGGCCTTGCCGTCCCAACTTTACCCTATACTAACTGGACAGGTCTCAAATAAATCTCTTGGAATCTCAGTTTCTTCATCTGTAAAATGGGCCTTCAGATTTCCCTTCACAGGGAAGGTTGCCCCTAGCTGAGATCCCAGCCAGGCTGTTGTGAGAAATGAACCAGTCATAGGAATCTGGCAAAATTCTCTAGAAACAACAAAGGGCTCACAGGCAGCAGGTGAGGGGCGGAGTCATGGGTCCTGGGACCTAGGCTGCCCACAACAGTGGAGACTGGGAGTGGCACCAGGAGCTGAAACCTCCCTCGGGAGGCCTGTGGGCTGTAGCATCCCCCTGGCTACCACAGCCTTTAGGGAGGGGACGGCCCTCCCTGGGCTTGGCCTCTGCCCAGCTCCTGGGGACTCCAATCCTGGAGCAGCAACACCTGGGACCAGGAACGTCATTCCTGAACATGTCTTGGGCCAGCTGTCCAGTGACAAAGGCCTCACCCTCCAGGCCGATCCGCCAGGGGCCGACCCCTGTGGAATGATCAGCTAGGTGCCCGGAGCTCACGTTATACAAGGCCCGTCTCTGCACCTGGCTTTCTGGGCGATGGCCCGAGGGTCATATGCGGGGAGCGCCCTGGAACAGGGCGGAGGATTCATTTGGGCAACAGCCTGGCCAGATCCTCAGCCAGGGGCAGGAGAGGACTCCTGAGGTCTTTCCACATTTTGCCATTCATCTTGGAGCAAGCCCGGGAGCAAGCTGTTACCTCACTTTTCTCCTCGGGTTGAAAAAACTGAGGCTTGGAGAAACAGGAGGATGTCCCGAGGTCCCAAGCAAGCTAGTGGCAGAACTGGGTTAGAATCCAGATCCCCAGACTTGGTACCAAGAACTGTGACAGCGTTAACAGCCTCCACCTGCTGAGTGCCACCTGTGTACAGGGTGCCCTATGGGCACTGCCCTCAAGTTAGAAATTATTGTACCAGCTTTACAATCATAAAAAAGAAGAGACTGAGGTTCAGAGTCACAAGCTATAAGTGGCAGAGGCAGGATTTGGACCAGTGGTTCAGTAGTTGGGGCAGTCATTATAGGCTGTACCTGAGCCTCACCAGAGGTGGGCAGGGCCTGGGGTCCCTGACAGGGTGTGGCTTTTCTACCCTGGGCGCTGGGCCGATAGGAAGACCTGGGTAAGGCCCATGCCAGATGACTGCATTGAAACTGACCTGCCTCTAGGCTGTGTCAGTATCCAGACAGACCTGTGCTGGCAGGTGGAGACCTTGGAGGGGTATAATGGGGCAGAGGTGGGGATGCAAAGCCAGGCTTCGTCCTTCCAGCCCCAGCTTGGGTCACCTCCTCCAGGGAGCCTCTCCCAACCCTCCTAGCCCATGCTGATTCCCACCTCCCCTGAAATCCTCTGGCTTCCTCTGCCAGGGTGATTCCCGGGGCCTGACACAGCGCCTGGCATGCTGTAGGGGCCCAGTGAACACCTGCTGAATAATAACCGAACCCTGCGGGCTGGCTCTGAGCCAGGCATCACGGAGGACCTGAGGAGATCCTCGGTCAACAAGGCCCTAGAGTCCTCCAGGGCGTGGGCCTTGCCATGCCTCCAGCTCCTCGCAGCCCCTGCCCTACATGCCCCCCTGCCACTCTGCTCACATCCCTCCCAGAATGCCCCCCTCTCCATCCCTCACGATATTCTGATGATCATAGAAAAGTTCAAGACAACCAAAAGGTCCCATAAATAAAGTTAAAAATCACCCATCATCTGATCCCCAGGGTTGGCATTTTGCTCTACCTAACTCCTTTTTTTCTGTTTCTCATTTTTCAAAACCCAGAACCAGGTACACTCTTGTGGAACCTACTTCACTTGTTTGTGGGATGCGGGCTGAGCATGCACATTTTCCTGCCACATCACATTTCAGCAACAGGATTTGGCTGTTTGAAATTCCCTGGACATACAGTAATTTTTAAAACCGATCCCCTCTGGCTGGGCATCTAGCTTGTTTCAGATTTGGGGCTATTATAAACTGCCTGCAGTTATTGCCCTGGGACACCTTCCTGGAAGGTGAATTTCGTGGCCAGGGTATATCACGCCATGCTCTTCCCAGACTCCGCGGCTTTGCACTCGGTCCCTCTGCTGGGCTGTCCCTGTCCCATTTATCCTCGTAGTGAAGTCTTCCTTCTTGGGGGCACACACATCCCCTTTCTGAAGCATCCCCAGGCTGCATCTGCAGCCCTTGTCCCTGCCCTCAGCTGCCCTCTTCCTTCTGGTGTCATGAGCATCTGCTGACCGCCTGCCTCTCAGAGGGCAGAGAGCCTGCCTTCTCTGACTTCTCTCTGGCTTCCAGCATGTAGTAGGCACCTGGGAAGTGCTTCCCAGCTGAACGGGCCGTCCCCTGGCTGGTTTAGTAGTGTGGGATTGTGTGGTGTTTCTATTAGTCTCCATGAACAAGTGCCACTGTGTTATTAAATTTTCCAAAAGCAGAATGTCTGCTGTGTGTGCCAGATTGGTTGCTCTTTTAGGAGTGGGTCTACCCTGCCCATCCCGCACTCCTCATTCTCCATCTTTCGGAGCCCGTTCACTGGGCATCTATGATGGGCTCCAGGCCTGCGGGATGTAGGTTTGGGGCCCAAAGCAGCCTGACCTTCAGGAGGCGGCCTGGACCAGGGTAGGTGTGGGTCAAGTTCAGAGCTCAATGTCTGGGACTGGGTGGTGCACGTAATGCAGGCCCCTTTGGTGGGGAGCTCATGCTTTGCTCCGAAGGAAGTGCTAAGTGCCAGGCATATAGTAATTGCTCAATAAACGCATATCCCAGGAAGATAAGAGATGGTATCTGGGAGCTGAGGTGAGGCCCGGTGGGATCAGAGGTGGTGAGGAAGCTGATCTTGGAGGATGAGTGTCAAAAGAACATCTCTGCTCTCCCCTCAAGACCAAGACCAAAAATTCTCCACCATCCCCAACCACATGTCCCCTCGGGTCTCCGGAGGCCACGAACAAGTTGTGGCTTTGTCCTTGGCAGGTAACAGGTGGAGTCTGTTGGGCTACTGAGCCCAAGCCCTGTCTCCCAGGCAGGTAGGATGGACCCATGGAGACATTGCGCTTGGGAAGCCTGCATCCCTAGGGGGAGAAAGATGCTCCCCGCTGAGTCTGGGCTGCTCCTTCATGCTCCAGAGTTGGACAGCCCGGCTGGAGGAGCTGGGAGGCTCTGTGAGTCAAGGGGAGGTTAGGTCAGCGGATCTCATCCTTCATCTGCTTATTCATTCACTCACTCACCTGACATTGGCCTTGTCCCGGGTGCTGGGACACAAGACACCACAGAGCATCTTGCTCAAAAGCCTTCGGGGCACCCGCGACCTGCTGGTCATGGCATTCAAGGCCTGCCTTATGGAATGCTCCAGTTCCTCAGGGGTCCGCACCTCCCCCCTCCCCGTCCTGGGCATCTGCTGTTCCTACTGTTGGTAGTGCCCAGCAGGCTCATCTCCCCCGTCCACGTTCTGCCCTTTCTTCCAGGCCCAGTCCTAGGCCCTCTCTTCCAGGAAGCCCTGCCCCATCCCACAGGATGGGCATCTCTCCTTCCCACCTGACACTCAGTCTGGGGTGTTGTCTGGGTGTGTCTCCCCTTTGGCCTTTCATGGGTGCCCCCTGTATCCCTGGCCACCCAACACGGGCCTGGCAGACACACAGTTCCCAGAACGACACAGGTACCAGATGGATGTTGCAGCCGCCTGAGCGGTGAAGCTGACAGTGGACTGACCAAACCTTCTCCCCGGCAGCAGGCCTGCACTTTTACCGGGGGTTACTTTCCTAAATTCCCGGTGACCGCTCCCACACTCCTCTCCACCTGGCCTGGGAGAGCCTGCCCTCAGGGGGCCAGGCAGACTGGAGCTGGGCACCTGCAAAGGTAAGCATGGCCTCGGGAGCCAGAGCAAGTACTCATGGGGGCGGGGGGAGGGGACTGGGGAACCCGATTTCCAGGACTGGCCCCGAAGGGAGACTGAGTGGCCTGCCATCGCTGTACCCACCCACCATGTGTTTTACCTGGCCCTCCCACTCGCCCAGCTGACCTTGGATTTCCAGCCTGGCCTCTTCACTCTGCCCCAGAACCGTCCCAGCGATTCTGCCAAGTGAGGTCCATAGACAAGGAAGCAGGAGGGGGGTGACCAGCTGAGGCCCCCTCAGCCAGCACCCCCCACCCCGTCCTGGCCTCAGGGCCGCTGCCCAGGCCCCCCTCGTCTCCCTCGGCAGCTCCAGCCTCTGCTCTCTTCAGCCCCTCCCTCTCTGGTCAGGGCTGCCCGAGCAAACTCTGAAAAGGTGAACTCGGTCAGGTGCCCCTGCTCAAAAACCTTCCGCGGCTGCCACCGATAGTCCCCTAGGCAGGCATCCGAGGCCCCTCCAGCACGTTTCCTCTTTCTTCAGCTCCACGGAAGCTGCCATCCCAAGTACGCCGAGGCCTTTGCAAACCCTGTTCCCTCTGCCTGGAATGCCTTTTCCGTACCTTCTCTCCTTGCATACACTTAGTTGGGGTGGGTCCACCTCCAGGAAGCCCCACTGGGTAGCTGTTCCCACTTCCCCGCCGCCCTCACCTGCCCTGTCCCTGTCTGCCGCCCTACCAGACTGGCTCTTCCCAGGGGCAGGCCAGGCCTGGGGCACCCACATGGGGTGTCCTGCCCTTGGGGGTTGTGTCTGAAGCTCTGATGAAGGTGGAAGTGGGAGGCACGGGGTAATGCGAGTGTGCTGGGGGAGGGGGACCCACAAACATTTGTTGGGGCGCCTTAGGTGGACCTCTGAGGAGTTACACCTCCTTCTCAACTGCCTCTCAGTCTGGGAGGCCCTGGCCTGACCTGTGCCGGTGGACACCAGTCTCCACCCATGTCAGAGGCTAGAGGTCACAAGGAGCCTCTCAGACTCCCCAGGGTAGGGCCACGGAAGCTGGGGTGTCGCTCTCCCCCTCCCCAATAAGTCAGGGCCTTCTTCAAGCCAAGGGCCAGGTCCTCAGGTCCAGACCAGCTTACCTGCCCACTCCGGGTTAGACCGCTGCTGGCCACCCATTCTACCCCGGGATTGGGGACCTGGGACCCCCAGAGGGAAGAGATGGGGGCGCAGGAGCGGGGCCAGGCCTATGCAGCCTAGGGGCTGGGGTCCACATCTCTCGGAGAGGGGGGCGGAGGGGAATTCTCAGACTCCTGGCAGGAGGGGTCCGGGGCCGGGTACCCTCGCGGTCCTGGAAGAGGGTCCGGGCCGGGGGAGGGGGCCGCGGCGGCCCAGAAGGAGCAGCGAAAGCCCCAGCACGCGGTGCCCGTTGCCGCGGCTCGGGAGGTGAGAGCGCCCCCGCCGCGCTCCCCGCCCACCCCGCGCGCGGCCGGGCCCGGGGCCGGGGAGAGGCGCTGGGCGAGGCGAGGCAGCCGCCGGCCCTTTTCCGCAGCGCGGGCTCCGCTCCTCCTTCCTCCCCGCGCCCCGGCCGGCTCCCTAGCTCCCTTCCCCTGGGCGGCGGGATGCGTCGCCGGGCCCGGGCGGGGACCGGGGGCCGGGGGCCGAGGCCTGGCCGGCTTGGTGGGGGCCCCGGCGGCGGCCGCGCGGGACCGGGGACCGAAGGCGCGAGCGCGCCCCTCCTGGCGCCGGGGAGGGGGGAGGCGGGGAGGAAGGGGGGAGGGAGGAGGGCGGCGGCGGGAGGGGGAGCTGGGGAGGCTCGGAGCCGCGCGGCGGGCGGGCAGGCGGGCGGGCGGGCGAGGGAGCTGGCGGCGGGGAGCCCCCCGCCCCCCGAAGGAGGAGTCTGGCTCCCACTTGCTGCCTCGGACGCGCGGCAAGGCGGCCGCCGCCGGAGGAGCCCCCGCCCCTGCGCGCCTCCCTCCCCGGAGCCGGGCCCCTGCCTCCCTCCGTGCGCGCTGCAGCTCGCGGCCGCCGCGGCCGCCGAAGAGGAGCCCGGGGCCAGGTAGGGCCTGGGGGCGGGCCGGGCGCGGGCCGGGGCGCGGCGGGCGAGGGGCGCGGACGCCGGGCCGGGCGGGGTCGCGGCCGGGACCCTCTCCAGGCACGGGGTGACGCCCGCGGCGCGGCGCAGGGGCGCCAGCAAAGTTACTTTGGCTGCCTTTGCCGGGTGCTGGCGCCCTGGCCCGGCACCCCGACTGCCCTGGCGGCCTAGCGGGTGCCGCTGGGAGGGGCTCGGCCGGGGCGCTGGACTCTGACTGGGGCCGAGGGGTCAGCGAAACTTTTCCCTAGCTCGCCAGTCGCTGCTGGCTGCTGGCGGAGTTGCTGGTGGAAGAAGCGGATTGGTGGGGTGCAAGTGATGAAGATGGTGATAACAATAGCAGCCCCTAGTCGTTGAGAGCCTACTGTGCGCAGCGAAGCCCCTGCTGGTACTTGGGGGCAAGGGAGGCGGGCACTAATGCTGGTCTAGTGGCCACTTTCGCTAGGCATTGCTGCAAACTTCATCCATCCTTCCATCCATCCACCCACCATCCACCCGTCCATCCACTCACTCATTCTGTACATATTTATTACTGTCTGCCGTGCGCCGGGCACAGGGGATTCAGTGGCTGACCAGGCAGGTTCCAGCCACGCAGGCAATATTTCATGGACTGCCCAGGCTGAGGAACAGTTTTGTCTCGTGTATGTTTATTCTGCGACTTGTTATGAGAGAGTGAATTCACGCATAGTCTCCCTGGAATCGGTGGAGACAGAAGAGGGTCAGTCTGAGAGCTGATGTGTCCAGGAGTCTGTGGCAGGCCACAGCTTTGGCCACCGTGTCTTCCATCCCCTCCCCTCCCATCCCCTCTCCACTGGGGCTGGGAGGCTGGAGGTGGGATCAGGTGGCCCCACCCTGGAACTGGCCCCCAAGGCCGCTCGCTGAGCTCTCTGGGAAGTCTTTGCCCAGTGATGGGTCAGAGCCTTTCCCAGCTCCCCTTGGGGGCTTGGTTGCCTCTCCCTCCCCATTTCCAAGGCCCCTATTGAACGGCCCAGAGGAGAGCTTGTTAAGTGGCAAACAATTATGAAATTAAACCAGTGAACAAAAGTGGGCTGGTTGGTGGAGGGCGAGCTGGCCCCACAGGACTTGAATGGTGGTGGGAGGCTTGTTAGCCGGGACCAGCCATGCTGGGGGCCCAAGCAGACACTACCATCGTCAATACCCTACCTGGTGTTTGCAAAAAAAAAATTAAATCAACTTCATGAATGATTTGTCACATTGGCTCAAATGCTCTGGGGGATGTCTCAGAGGCCACCGGCTGACTGCCACATTCAAGTTGGAAGCCAGGCCCTCCATCCACGCGAGCCAACGCACTACGAGACCATTTGGGGAGGGGGTGGTGGATTTGGCTGGGCCGAGGCAGGCCTCTGGTGGTGGGGAGCACACCGGGGCTGTGGAGCCAGCGGGGGGTGTTGGGAGGCGTCGTGGAGCCAGGCACCATGTAACTCGGGGACTGCGGTGTGGCAGCCATGCATAATAAACTGTGCTTCCTGACGCCCAGCTCCCTGCAAATTGGCTTTCCAAGTGGCAGCCCCACAGCACTTGTAAAATCTTTTTCCTTAAGATGGGTTTCTGCGAAATGGTTACATCTATTTGCGTGCTCACTCCGTGGAGGTGCTGATGGCTAGTCAAAAGGCGATAATCCGGTCACAGGGGTTTAATCGTGTATTCGGAAGTGGTTCAACGTGGGGCAGCCTTCCTATTTATTTCTTAGTCCTAGGAATTTCCGAAGACCTGGATTGAAGTAGATCCCTATGATGTTCATGTGGGCAGGCTCAGAGTGTCACTTACATATGGGATGTCTTGTCTCCGATGCAGTTGCTGTGGGAACACTTAAAATCATTCATATATACCCTAACCCTGTGGGCTGTGTTTATGGACAGATAGAGTAGGTCTAAGTTTAGGTAAGAGACTGGGGCTTTAGGAGCTTTCTGTTAGCGCCCAAACCGTGTCAGGGATACACAGACACAAAAAGTAGCCATTCAAGAAATTTTTAAAAATTTCCCAGTCCACTATTAAACCTTCATCCGATGAAGGTAATTTGCGTTCATTTGTTTTCCCTTGAACTTGCTACATTCCCTTGCAGGCATTCACCTAACACAGGACACATCTCTCTGCACTTGTCTGAGGAATTAAGGATGGTAGCAGGATTTCACTAAAGGGTGGCACTCAAGAAGAAAAATCAGCATTCTGGGTGCGGGTTCTGGACTAGTGGAAAACAGAAAACCTTCCCCAAAGTGCAATCATCTTTTAAATCTATCAAAATGATTTCGTTTTCCCAATTTCAGGCCTGTGAACTGATCACGAATAGCAGGGCAGAGGAAATTAATCATCCAGGCAAAGACTTTTAACAAGTAAATATTATGCACAGAAAAACATGCAATTAGTGGAGGTTAGTTAATGCCTTTCAAGTTTCGGCGGTGCACTGCAGTAAGGGTGGAATTTCTGCATTATCCCTCAGTTGTCTGTCAAAATCTTTAATGTGACAATGTGACATGTCTCTCCCATTGCCCCTCCCTCACCAGGAACAGAAAAAGGGTCTTTTCAAGCATCCCCCCTTTCCATTCTTCTTCTCTCTGAGATCTCTCCGTTCAGCAAATTGGTACCTTTTGTCTGCCTGCACCTCTGGAGCGAGGGACCCTGGGGAAAGGGACTCCCCAGGTGCAGGAGCCCGGGAATGAGTTCTCAGGCTTGCTCTGTGCCCACCGATCACACAGTTAATGGCATCGCAGATGTGAGACAGGCTGCTTGTGGGGTCTTCCTTCCGGCCAAACTTCTCACCCTCTAGGATCAGATATGCCAAACACTTGCGGGGCAGGGAGGAGAGGGGGCGAAGGGAAGAACCATCTAGACTATGCTGGGTCACACAGCAAGAACACAGCAAGAACCATCTAGACTGCTGGGTCACCCTGAAAGCAATTCCCTGCAGCCGTGTTTCCTGGGGTGTGGATGTCCCCACGGAATGAGACCACCAGCTAGCATCCTCTCCAAGCTGCCACTGACATTGTGTGACTCGGGTCTGAAGAAGTGACAAAAATGTAAAAAGCAAAAGCAACCCTAAGGGAGACCAAAAAAAGAGAGGCCCCCTTTTTGGGGGGTGGTGTTGGAGAGGAGGTGTAGATAGTTCCTCTGTTAATTTGATTTGCTGTGACTCTCCCTGGTGACACGGCCATTCTGCTGCTAAAACAAATGCTTCACTTTATTTTGATCCCCCCCCCCCCACCGCCCCGCTAAGGAGACAAGACTTAGTTATGCTTTATTTCCATTTAAAATATCTGTGGCCAACGAGGGCAGCCCAATCCCATGAAAAAAAATAAATCTTAGCAATTTGGGATTATATGTTTTAATTTTGGACTCAGATAGTGGCTTGAGATGCTCTTTGGTCTTTCCACACCTTTCTGTGAATTACCATTTGGCGGAGTTTTCTTGGACGTGAACTTGGCCAGCTTGATGTCAGACTCTGCTCGTACATCATAAGTAGATGCAGGTACCCCCCAAAAATGTCTCCCCTCTGGTTGATTGTGAGATGCGTTGAGTTCAGACTCAAGGATGGAGTAGGTGTCTCTCTCCACCACCCCAACCAACCCCAAACCCTGAAAGTTTGCTTCTACTGCATGACTTCACATTTCCATCCCCTCCTTCCAAGAAGGATTTGAGGCTCAGCGTTGATACACATGAAAAGACTTTTGGCATCGCGCATGCTAATTTCATCACTTTAAGGGGAAAATGATGCCTCTGCCTCCCGTTTCCCCTTCATTGCATGCTTTTGCATTTTCCGACAGTACCGCAGCCTGCAAGGCTGCAAAATATATTGCACCGGCTACCTGAGAAGTGTGAGCTCATCCCTGCACCCTGCCTTTCCCCCTTCACAACGAAGTGCTTTTGGCATTGCAATGCTCATGGAAAAGGCAAACGTTCCCTCCCCCACCCTAGGCTCCCCGCACAAAGGGGTGTGTGTGTGCGGGGGGTGGGGGGGGTTGTGGAGAATGGAGTTTTGCTTTTCGTAAGTTTGTCATTCAGACACATTAGTTAATTGATCATACTTTGGAGATTTAATCCTTAATTGCAAATTCCCGCATGATCACAAAAAATGCACTTAAACTGATCATAAAAATGGCAAAACCCCAATCTCAGACTTAAGTGTAGAATTACCATAGTGCCGATTTGATTATGCTTCAGTGACGTCTGTTTAATAGATTTCCATGAGAACTGTAAACCCACATTCACTTTCTTTGCAAATTGTCACTGAGCGCTGAGCACCCCAGACCCCCTTGCCTCTCCCCCTCCCCAACCATGTGCATCCCACACCCCCATTAACGTTGAGTGTTACTCGACGCGTACGTGGGAAAAGGATGCAGAATGCTGATTTTTTTCACGTGTAACTCGTATTTCCTTTTGCGTGTGGGTATGTGTGCGTGCTCGTTTGAAACGGATCCGAGCAGCTTCCCATCTCAACTCCACAGATACGCGACTCTCCAAATGCTTTATTTCGAAAACTAGGACATAGCACTTTGCAGAAGAAAAATCAGTGCATTCACCATTATTTATGTGATTGCTGATCTGCTAGATGGATATAGAAAGCACCAAGAATTATAATAATTTATGGAGCAGAGCACTGCTTTACACACGTATTTCTCAGCCCGAGCTTTGAGGGTTTCTTTGCTTCTCGGGCCTCGTTCGGTGCTCCGGGAATGGAGAATATTCCGAATTTGAAGACCAGCGGGGTGAACTGACTGCGTTCGTATCTAAAATTAAAGGAATAAGTGAGCAGCTATTTGTGGCAGACAGGACATGATCCAGTAAGTAGCCGTCTTCATCATTCTGAAATAAAAGTACATAATTGGAAAATGAAGCGGCAGCGACTGCTTGTGGGGGGGGGTGGGCGGCGAGGAATTAGAAAGTGTAATTTAAAATCATGTAGTCATAATTCAAAATGGGCCCAGCTAAAAGGTTTTAAAGTGGTAATGCTTTAAAGTCACTCGTGGTTGATCTTTTTGCAAGGAATATGGTCTAATTTTCACAATATTTGTGGATTCCTTCATCGACTCAGCCCATCAGCTTCTTCAACGTGGCTGCTAATACCAGCTGCAGGCCAGTATTTTTTTTTTTTTTCCCTTGGAAACCCACAGTTGATAAAGAAGGAGGTCAAACGTAAGGGCTGTCATTTCAGACACATGGGGGGATTGGGTCTGATTTTTTTCCTACTGGGCTGTTTGTTCTTTTTCCTTTCCTTTGAGTTCCTATGTTTTTTTCGGTTTTTTTTTTACCCTTTCTGACATTTTCAACTACTGACTAATCAATTGCATATTTACAGGCATGAGCAAAACAACGGGGGAAAAAACCAGTTTAAAAGTGACTTTTGAGCTCGTGTGGAAGCATGACCTGTAAAAGAATCATTCCCAAATCCCCACACTGGGCACTTTTCTGTTAAATATGATTTCTCCTGCATTTTGCTTTGCGGGGGGGGGGGGGGGGGCACAACTTAGGTGTTAGCGTGGGCGTGGTTTTCCTGCAACATTTTGCCGCCTTGCCGCTAAGTTCTCAACAAAAGCTTCAGCGAGCAGGGCGTTGGGCTGAGCCGCCTTCCTCTCTGTATCGCTCTGGGCGACCGGCCAGAGACAGTCGTCTGCATGCTGGGCTGACCCGTTGCAGGGGCTGGGGCTGCTGGCTGCCCCCCACTCGCGGTCCAGGGAGGAGAGGAGTGGGAGTGAAGACAGGGTTGGAATCCTGGGGACACTCTCCAGGTGTTGGGCTTCGTCAGAACGCTGCTGTGGGAAAGGCTCTCAGGGCACATGTTTCTCGGGGGGCTTCTCCTGTTTAATGGACAGTCACCCCTGTGTAATCATTGATGGTCATCCGAGTTTCGGACTCAGGACAGCACAGTATCGTCCCGGCCTCAAGTTATGGCTACAGACATGCCGGTGATGGAGAGAGAGAGACATGGGTACCTCCTGGGGGTGGTCGCCTTAACAGCCTCTGGTTGGCTTGGATTACGGTGACCTTTACCGTTTATGATATTTTCAGCTATTGAAATGGGGGCACTTTTGAGAGCTGGAGAGGACGCTGGTTGTAATGACTGACCGGGGACAGCAGACGTGAACCGGGACTGTCCCGAGCCCACCCCGGCTCTGAAGAGCCTGAGGGAGTGGCTGCCTCAAGCCGTGTGGCAAAGGGAAGCTGTTTTTGGTCTGCAGATTGGCGAACCCGGCGGCGCGGTGGCTTGTAGATTTCCCTTCCGTATCTGTTGGGCAGATTTGGGCTGCCGGGACCACCCAAGTGTCTTGTCTCCTTTGCAGAAATCCACCTGCTCTTAAGATGCTCCGTGTACGCCGAGGTCCTTCTCAGTGTCTCCTTTTGGGCCTTCAGCACGTGCCAGGGGCCTCCTAGTTTGGTAGGGGCCTTCTCGGGGGCCCTCCAGGCCCCTCCCCTCTACCTCCTCATAAAGGGGTCTGAGCTGCCCTGCTGATCTGTCCAGCTGCTCCTGCGGGGCTCCAAGCCCTTTGAGGGTCAGTTTCGTATCTGGGTCATTTGGGTCCCAGAACAGGGCCTGCCCTCGAGGGGGGAAGTGGGTGTTTCAGGGCTGACCGGTGTTCTGCGGTGACCTGGGTGAAGGAATGGTGAAGTTTGCCTAGAAAACTAGTCAAGGGCGGGTGGTACAGGGTGTGTCCAATCACAGCACCCTGGGAAGGAGTGACCTCTGACTCACCCAGTACTGGATGGGAGGGCAGGGGCCAGGAGCCCCCTGATTATCTGAAAATCTCTGCTCGATTCTCAGAAGTTCCTGGAAGAGCTCCTGGGTTTCATCGGAACTTTCTAACCCCAGTAGAAGAGACGCTTAGTGAGAACCTACTGGGTGCTGGCTCCCAGCCAGGTGCTTTTGCAGGTACCGTGTCCTGCTCTCCTGCCAATGGCTCTGGGAGGGAGG
Organism: Pseudorca crassidens; assembly: GCF_039906515.1. NCBI lineage: Eukaryota > Metazoa > Chordata > Mammalia > Artiodactyla > Delphinidae > Pseudorca > Pseudorca crassidens. The sequence goes on from NC_090306.1 coordinate 100,480,957, forward strand.
TTTAGCCTCCACATGTTTACAGGTGAGAAACCCAAAATCTGAGGAGGTTAAAGCTGCTTTGGAGTCTGGGCTGGGTACCTGAGGGCCTGTATGGTTTCTCTTACTCACTCATTCGTTTGTGTATTGTTTCATTCTTTGGCGTCTCAGCCCAGACACAGGATATTACTCTGGGAGCTTCGGTGAGAGAAACCCCAGGGAGGTCAGAGTCGGTGGGGGGGGATACATCTTCCCAAGGCCCCGAGCCAGGAAACAGGTGTGTGTGCACAGGTGGGGGTGGTGCGTGGAGCCTTCCAGGCGGAGGGAACAGCAAGTGCGAAGGCTCAGAGGTGGGACTCCCGGTGTGCCGGGGAATCCTGGAGTGGAGAGCTTGGCCTGAGTGGTGAGGCTGGGGGCAGGTGTGGGCTCCTGGGCTCTAAGGAGCCGGGCTCCTGACGAGATCCAGTGTGTGGGAAGGAATGGCGTGGTCAGAGTGCGTGTTAGCGCCTTGGTTCTGGAGGCTGGTGTGATGTGTGGCCTTGGTGATGCAGCAATGGAGGGCAGACAAGGTTGTGGAGGCAGCAGCGGGAGGGGGGGCCCAGGTTGGCCTCTTTCCCGGGTGTGAGCTTCCGTACCGTCCGTCCCTAATAGCTAATTGCCGCCTGGCGCCTCGGCCGGCATCCAGGCTCCTCCTGGCCTGACTCACCTCAAGGCACATGAGGACCAACAAATAAATGTCTCTGAGGGGAAAACAAAAAGAGAAACCACCTTGTGAAAGAATAAGACTTTTGAAAAGCAAGCCCTAAAGAATGGAAGGAGTTTTTCAACAAGAAGTTTTCAACTCTCCCAATCTGGGCTGACTGGTCCTTTATGGAAGGGCCGGCACAAGGCTCCCGTCACCCCATCTGTCACCTCCTGACGCGACCGATGAGAAAGTGGAAGCACAGAGAGGTTAAGTGACTGCCCAGGGTCCCGTAGCTAAACAGCACCGAATTTGAACCCTGAACCTCTGACCTCAAAGTCCAGGCCCTCCTCCGTTGCGGAAGCACACCAGGGGCCAACAACAATAATGATATGATGAGACTGTTTATTGATGCTGTCTCTGCCCCAGAGCCTTTGCACTCGCTGTCCCCTTTGCCTTGGTTCTCTTTCCCAGGTCTGGCTCCCTCTCAGCATTCACTTTTGAGGCGATGGCACGTCTTTATACAGGACTTTCTTGATCATCAATGTAAAGTAACCACCCTCTTCTCCCCCAGTACTCATGATTGCATCACCCCATCCTGTCTTCTTCCAGGTACCTATTATTATCTGGAAGTATCTTTTCTATTTACCTATGTGTTTGCTTTCTTGCCCCCACCCCCGGTTCCTTGAGGGCCGTGACCTGTTGATTCTTTCACTGCTCTTTGTGGCATCTGGACCGGTGATGGCTCATAGGGCCAAGGTCAACATTTGTTGAATAAGTAAATGCATTAATCAATCTATTCCACCCTCCTCTTCGTAGTCCCTTTTCCTTCCTGCCCGCTGGCACGGAGGAGGCTCCGGTGGCCCAGCCAGGATGTGTAACTTGCTCAAGGTCATTCCACTGGACAGAGAGCCAGGATGGAAGCCCAGGTCGTCTCCCCCGCAGCGGGTCCCCGCACCCTCCACGTCGCCTGCGTGCTGTGTTGTTTTGTGGACCAGGTGTAAATGCTTCCCAGCTCCAAGCTGTGTGTTTGGGAATTGCTGCTCCCCCTCCGTGGATCGGCTGCGCTCTCCGCACAGTGGCTGGCGCTGCTGCAGCGCCATAAATATTAAATGGGTATTAAAAGAAGGCTCTGCGTTCCCAGTTTCCCTGATTTCTCTGAGCAGGGCCCATTGCAAACCCCCTTTATGTGAAATGCAGCATTTCACTGCGGAGCGCCTCCCGGGACGCCTTGCAGCCTGCGTTTTCTGGCCGAGTCCCCTGGTGCAGACAGGTTCTCCCCCACTGCGGCTAGCCTTGCTGCAGGGCACGCAGGCGCCCGCTCCTTGGGGGCAGGGGTGGGTGGAGGGCCCCATCCCCACACGCCTCCCTTCCTCCATCCCTGCATCCTTCCCTCCATTTCTCCATCCTTCCATCCATCCCTGCACCCATACATTCACTAATTCAGTATTTATGAAGCATCTGTGCTGGGCCCTGGGGTGATGATGATGATGATACGAACAACAATAACAACCTTTTTGAGCATTTACTATGTGCTGGGCTCTGTGAAAAGCAGTTTCCGTGTGTCACCTCATTTAATCTTCATGACTGTATGACATGGGTACTATTTTCTCTCCATTTCGTGGACGAGGAATCAGAGCCCCTGGCAGGTCACAGAGCTGCTGGGGCTTGATCTGACGTACCAGGGTGAGCGAGGGAGACCTAGGCTCAGCCCCCAGTGGACATCCAGGCTCTTTATGGGACCCTGGGCTGAGGACCCCTGATCAAGGCCTCTCTGAGGAAATACTGGTGTTGTTGAGGGGTGAAGGGTGAGTTTGGCCAGAGGGAGAGGAGGCCAAGGGGGGGTCTAGGCTGCCTGTGTCCAGGTTTCAGCACCACCGTCTCTCTGTGCTGGCCTTGGGCAAGAGACCTCACTTCTCTGTGACACACCGTTCTCATCTGCAGAATGTGGGGTATTGGAACACCGATGTTGTAGGTAGGTGGTGAGTCTTAGAGAGGGGCCCCTTGAAAGTGTTGGAACTGCGTGCTCTGAACCAGCTCACAGCACTCATTAGCCAGCGGCCTCTGGGCACTGGAGCCTGCTGGGCACAGACCTGTGTGGCTGGAGTGTGGGCAGGGCCCGCGGGCCGTGGGGCCTCATCAGAGGAGCCACGGTAAGGATTTCAAGCAGGGGCTTGGCGTAGTCAGCTTACATCTGAGAAGACTGAGGTTCTTCGGGGCTCCTGGAGCTGCACCCTTTGCTCGCACTGGACACTCCTGGACCACAGGTGCCCCAGCACCTGGGCAGCACCTGCCCACAGCAGGCCTTCCGTACACAGGTCCCGATTGAACTGAACAGTGATTATAATAGTAACGGCGAACATTAGCTGGGCGCTTGGTGCCTGCCGGGCGCTGTGCTCAGAATTCCTGTTCGTTTAACCTGTGCAGCTGCCCTGGGGGGCGATGTTACTGTTATCACACCCACTTCCCAGAAGACGAAGCTAAGACTTAGATTAGGAAGTTGGCTTAAGGTCACACAGCAGGTCAGCTCCAGGCTGGGCCTCAAACTCTTGTTCAGATCTGGGCTGTTGGAGCCCTGGACCTCGCGTCTGCAGCCTTGCAGCCTCTCCCGGGGTAAACAGGATGGGCACAGGCCCCGAGGCCTGGACACCCTGACTCACCCAGCTAGGAGGCCTGCCACGCTGCATCCGCTGCGGGAACCGATTCGTTAGAAACAACGAACAGGACAAAGAACGGGAGCAAGTGCATCCTGGAGGGAAAAGGCTGAGTTTTTTCTCCTTATCTTCCCAAGTGGAAAGGAGGGATGTGTATTCTGAGTCAGGATGCATTTTTTGGGGGGAGGATGGTGACGGGAGAGCAGAAGGATATTGGTATTTATTGCACCTTGTATGGGCATGATTGTTGAGAGTTCAAAAAGTTAATAATCCATTTCTCCTTTGCACCTAATTAAAATGTTCTCCAGTCTCTAATTTTTGTCATTTTCCTAATCTAATTTGTTTTGTGACTGTGTCCATTCTTCTTCCATGTGCAAAGCAAAGGGGATTTTTTCTTCCTTTAACGTGACTGGGATCTGACTGTCCAGGAATAGTTTAAATGATGTTATTTTCTCCTTGGTTAAATGAAGTGCAGATACAATCGTCGGAGGGTCTTAATGACCAAAACCCAAAAAAATCCGAATCTTTGAGGCATTTCCTGTTTACATAGTTAAAAAAAAAATTATGGAAAAGAGCAAGAAAAAAGATGATCTTAATGAGGAAGCATGGGCCGTCATGGCAAGGGTGTGTGTCAGGGTGGGATGCAGTCTTGTTTCCAGGATTTCACATAGCCGAGTTGGAATCAAAAAAGGGACATTTTAATCTAGTAACTACAAATGCAAACTGTACTTTCCAATGAAAGAAATGAAAAAAATATCTATAGCGTTTGTAAGCTGTGATGTGAGTGGATTCAAGGTTTGACTGGGAACATCGGAATTCCTGAGATCCCTATAAGGCATTCGAGAAGGTTGTTGGTTTTTTGTTTTGTTTTGTTTTTTAAGTAGATTCCCCCCCCCCACGCCCGACCGTGGCCACCCTCTGAGCTGAGTTGGTGTATGGCAGTCTTTCGGGGAAAATCCCTTCTCCGGGCGCTGCTAAAACGATATCTTTAGGCGAAATGGTGGTTGATGAAGGAATTTGTGCCCGTGCTTTCCCCACCTGCTCGGGCTTGTAGGGGTGTGCCCGTGTGGGAGTGTGTTGGTGGGGGGGTCTGAGGGGAGCGGGTGGGGTTGGAGGTGAATCCTTCCTATTCCCCAGTTCCGAAAAGTAAAACTTACCTTACCTGTTTCCAGAACACCAGCCATTGTCTTCCGCATCTCACGGCCACGCTGTGGGCTCTGGGGGGTTTTGTCGAAGGCAAAAAAAAAAAAAAAGTCTTAAGTATTTAAACATGTTGGACCATGCATGCATCCGTCCATGGCGTTGTGGGTTTTTTTTTTTTTTTTTGGTCCCCTCCCTCCCTTCCCTTTTCTTTTCACCAAAGTATATTCATCAAACTGCTGAGTTGGAAAGATTTGTAATGAGTTTTTGAGCTGTGCGACTGTGTTTTTTTTTTTTTCCTCTCCCCCGCCCTCTCCCTCTTTCTGAATCTTCATCTGACATTAAATAAAGCAAATCCCAAACAGATTAACTGTCGCACGGTTCTGCTTCGTCTCCTCAGTCTGTTCCCAGGTCTGGCTCGGGGCCGGGCGGCGGGAGATGCCCGGGCGGCCTGCGGAAGTCCATGTGGCGCGCTAGGTGGGATCCCGGCGTCCTGAAAGCAGAGGCCCTGGCCCTCCTGCCCTGCGGCCTGGGCATGGCCTTCTCCCAGTCCCACGCGATGGCCGCGCGGAGGCACCAGCACAGTCGGCTCATCATCGAGGTGGACGAGTACAGCTCCAACCCCACCCAGGCCTTCACCTTCTACAACATCAACCAGGGCCGCTTCCAGCCGCCGCATGTGCAGATGTGAGTGGGCGTCTCCGATGGGACTGCGGGGTGGAAGGTGTGGGTGGTGAGGGCCGTGCGGGGTGGGCTCCTGGACTCGGGGTGCCTCCTGGCTTCTGGGCCCAAGCGTTTCATGCAACGGTTCTGGGATCCCCAGATCAGCGAGGCTCTGAGTTGGGAGGGATGTGGGAGAAGTTGCAGCGTGCTGGCCTGTGGGCCGATTCTGGCCTGGAGTCTTGTTTCATTTGGCCAGGAGAATGTTTTACAAATATTGAAAAATGAGGTGATTGCACACGAAAATCCAGACTTCTGGCTTTGCCGTACAAAGCCCAACGTCCTGGCAACCCCAGGCCCATACGTCCTCGTGGCAATGTCTGGGGAGCTGAGTTCCAGCTGCCCCTTCTTGGTATTTGGTATTGGATTACTGACCCCCTGGTCTAATTCATGTTCCTTGTTGTACAGATGGGGAGGACGAGGCCCAGGGAGGGGACGGGACTTGCTGCAGGCCCCGTGGCAGGGTAGGACCCTGGGCTTGGCCTGGCTGTCCTCTCTTCCCTCTGCCCATCCCTTTTGCCCAGACCCCCTTTGCTTCTGTTGAAAAAGCAGAGATGCTTTCCAAAAGGACTGGGGAATTCTGCTGCCTGCCCTTTGGGGCTGATGGAAAATACCAGGGGTGCCCCAGCAGTGGGGCCGCAGCGAGAACATAGACTCGGGACTCCTGTGCACAGGTAGAACCTTTCCCCCGCTCCCTGGATTTTTTTCCAGTGGTCGGGAGGGGTGCAGGTGGCACAGGGTGGAGGTGGATAAATTCCTGGCCCTGCCCTGGGCGACTCCGGGTGTTGCCAGAACGTCCTCGTCCTTTGTCCCCGCTGCCCGCTCCCATCAGCCCTGCACCACAGGGCTTACCTGGTGAGGAAGCAGAGGCCCAGACAGGTGACCCACGCGAGCCCACACAGCCGGCAGGCACCAGAACTGACGCCCGTCTCCAGTCCAGGGCGTTCTCCATGCTTAGCATCCTTTTGCTGTGATGTCTGTGGACGTAAGTATGTACGTCCCTCCATCTGAGAGTGTAGACATTCGTCTGCTCCATTGCTGAAACTTCTCTCAGCCCCTTTGGGGTGCCCCTGTGCTGGGTCTGGGTCTCTGACAAGCCCCTGACGAGGGGGGAGCCCCACGAGTTCCCAGTGAGAGCACAGGGAGGTCAGAGCTGTGATGGGGATGCTCCTGGGCTCTGGGGCTCAGAGCAGGCCCCCCTGACCTCCAGGCTGGGTCAGATGCCCGCATGAGGACACAGACCCCAGCTTCCTCTAGGACCTTGAGTACCGTCTCTAGGGAGCAGTGGTCAGGTGAGGTATTAGCGGCCGTCCCTTAGGGGAGACGGGAGGACGCGGCCCGCGGCCCGCGTAGAGAAGGAGCCGGGGGTTTCCACACCCGGGCCTGGAAGTGGGGTGGGGAGGTTGCTGCCTCTTGTTACTGTGTGGTTCCCTCGGGACTGGTCTTCTGTTGCAGAGGATGGGTGCAGAGAGATCATTCGTGGGCGAAGGGGTTCTGGAAGGCAGGTGGGCACCAGGCCTGGGGGTGGGCTCCAGCGCTGGGAACACCCTCTTCCCTGCAGCGCCTGCTCTGGAAAACGTTCATTTCCGTGGGAGCCGCAGGGCTGGCCTGTTGGTAGCTGCTTACTTTAGTTTTTGGTCGACTTCTCTTTGGGAAACTAACCCCAGTACCCAGTTTGGAGCCAGACTGGCAGATTTGGGCAGGATGGGAGGCCCTGGGTCTCAGGCCCGCTCTTCCTTGGTCTCTGGGACCTTGAGGCCTGGCAGGGCTGCTGCAAGGGGGGAAGGCCCTCCCAGGGCTGGGTTTTCTCTTCTGTTGCTGGGGTTTATCCTCCTGGGCTGGAAGTGACAGTGCCTGAGGCCCCCGGATGGCACTGGGGACGGGCGAGAGCACTGGGCCCCTCGGGCAGAGCAGGTGGGGTATGTGTCTGTGCCCATTTGTCTGCACACCCATTAGAGGGGCCCCTGGGCACCGCAGATACAGCTGAGTAGTAGCAGGCAGAGCTGTCCTGTAGAACACCCCCGCCGGGCAGCCCCCAGTCCCAGAACAGGGCTAGGGCAACAGAAGTCAGGAGACAGGGCGGCCAAGGGGCTGAGGAAGGACCCTCTGGAAGAGCTGACTTTTAGGTTGAGACCCAGAGGACGAGGAGTGAGGGCAGCAAGTTGGGAGGGGGAAGCAGGCCAGGCAGAAGTTGCCGCAGGGTCTGAGCTGGGGGGTGGCTGGGAAGTGCAGGAACGCCCAGCTGGGCGGAGGGTGTGCTGGGCGGGAGCCACGCGGGCCCCCGTGGGCCGGGCTGTGTCCTGAGGAAGGGCAGTGAATGACCAGGTGAGAGAAGGGTGATTCCCCCGCTTAACAACTGCGGGTTATTTGTTCATTCATCCATTTACCCGTCCTCTCGGGGTGTTTGTGAGCAGCTGCGCAGCACACTGGTTAGTTAGGAGTGTGGGCTCCAGGCTGGCCTGCCTGGCTTTGAATCCTGGCTCTGCCACTTGTTTGTCGGGTGTCTCTCGGTGCCTCCGTTTCCCCGTCTACGTAATGCTGCTCATCGTAATACTGAGAGTCAGGTAGGTGAACCCACATAGAGGGGGGCCAGGCCACGACGTCCTGTATTGTTAGTATTCGCTGGCTGGGCTAGGCGCTAGGGACACAGCAGTGATCAGGGGCAGAGCCCTGCCCGCGCTGAGCTGACCCTCCAGTGGGACATGTCGTAAGAGTCATGAAGTGCGCGATAGCGTAGGACCCTGGTAGCAACAAGTGCTGTGGAGAAAAAGCTTAACGCCTTTTCGTGGTCGCTCAGCTGGTGTGGGCGGAGCAGGTTCCCACCGGCCTGCCCCGCTGCCTCCCTCCTGGCCTGCTCTGTGCTGCCTGCTCCTGAGGCCAGGGCTCCAGGCGTTATTGGCAGCGGGGCTCTGGGGAGGCCGGGGGTTTGGGCCGGGTCCTGGGAAGAGCACGCCGTGCGCCCTGGTTCTGGACTCCTCATCCGGTGCTCTCTCATTGCCTGCTCGGGTCAACCCACCTTTGAAATGCAACTTTGTACACAGCTGGGTGAAGCCGGATCGCGTGGGGACTCGGCGGGGCGCTGTTCCCTCCCACCCCCCTTCTTTGGACTCACACCCTGCGCACCAGGGAAGCACGTGGGTCTCCATGGCGAGTCTCCACTGAGGGAGACGCGGGAGGATGGCTGCCACTTCCCAGCACGAGATTTATTGCCACCCTGGGCTTTGTCTCTGGGGTGAGGTAGTGAGGGGCCCTATTTAATAAATCCACAATTTACGTTTAGTAACAACAGTGACCGTCCAAACGCGGCCTCCGATTGAGCCCCGTGATTTATGTAGTTGCCCCCAGGGACCCTGGCGGTAACGAGGCTGTCTTTGCCTGAGGAGTGAATGTCTGGATCTGGGCCTCTGGGTTTTGGGCCCTGAGACGGAAGACCCCTTACCCTGGGGGCCGAGAAACCCTGCGGTGGTCTGGGGAGAGCCCCTCCAGGCACCGGCCCCTTAGTCCTGGGTGGGCAGGTGGACGGGTGGCCTGTTGCTCAGCGAGAAGGTGAGAGCAGTGTCTGCAGGACAGGGTTACCCTGGGGACCCACCTTATGGGGGGGGAGCTGGTGCCAGGCATGGCGACTCCTCTCTGGCCTTTAAAGGGAGTTCCATCGGTGGATACTAGACTAACCCGTTTGAAGACCCTCCAAGCACGTCAGGCTGTGTGGGGTCCTTGAAGAACGTAGCAGGGCGGGGCACTGCTCTGCGCCAGGCTGGGACTGGCCCCCTGTCCCCGGCCCTCAGCTCTGTGCCAGGCTGGAGTGCCGACCCCCTCGCTAGGTGACACGGAGGCTTCAGAAGGGACCCAGTGGCCCCTAGCCCGTCTGTGCACTGAGAGGTCTCCAGGAGACAGTGAGGGTCAGCCTTGGCCCCGGGAGGGGCCAAGGGGGCGTGGCAGGAAGAAAGCCCCGACCTGGGCTCTGTCTGTTCTCAAGCCGCATCCTGCTCCCTCTCCCCAAGGGCTCCAGGTGCAGTTCTGGTTTCTGGGACGTTTATGTTTTTTATTTAAATTAATTTTTATTGGAGTATAGTTGCTTTACAGTGTTGTGTTAGTTTCTACTGTACAGCAAAATGAATCAGCTATACATATACATATATGCCCTCTTTTTTGGATTTCCTTCCCGTTTAGGTCACCACAGTGCGTTAAGCAGAGTTCCCTGTGCTATGCAGTATGTTCTCATTAGTTGTCCATTTTATACATGGTATCAATAGTGTATATGTGTCCATCCCAATCTCCCAATTCCTCCCACCCCCCCCATACACATTTGTTCTTTCCGTGTTTTCTGGGACAGTCCATTGTTCCCTCTGCCTCCCCTACTCTTTGTCCTGACAACATAGACTCATCCTTCAGATCTCACCCAGGTGTCACTTCCTTGGGGACACCTTCCCTGACCCTTCCCCAGACCTTCCTAACGGCCCCCCACCCCGATCTAAGCACTCAGAGCCTTCCCTTCGTGACACAGGCTTCAGCCTGTGCTTATGCATTCATTTGTGGGACAGTTTTCTAAGCATCTGTCCCCTCCACCAGCACGGGCTGTCCCTCGAGCCTAGCACAGTGGACAGCAGGAGGGAAAGAAAAGGGAGCAAGGATGAGGCAGGGTGCACGCCCCAGGAAGAGTGTGGTGGGAGATCAAGGAGGGCTTCCTGGGGGTGGTGGCATAACCCCGGAGCTTGGAAGACCGGCAAAAGCAAAGCCAGGATGTGGGGAGGAAGGGCAGGCACAGGGACTCGGGGTGGAGGTCACCTCGGAGTCAGTGCTTCGTGGAAAGAGCCTTGGGCAGTGTGGCCCGGTGCCAACCAGTCCCTGCCCTCCTCTGGGCCTCCGTTTCCCCACTTGTAGGATGAAAGGAGGGGACCAGAGGTCTCTCTCATTCTAGAATGCCACAGCTCGTGTCCAGTTACGTGGCTGGACATGGTTTTGGAACTTCACTGAAGGAACGAGTCCTCTGCTCTCCACCCCCTGGCTTTCAGTGTACCCTATTTCCCCAGGAAATAGTGGGGGGATGGGGCTCTGCTTCTGATGCCCACATGAGTCTTTGGTACCAGGAGCTGCACTTCCAGGGAGCCAATGGCTTAGGGGAGAAAGAGACCGAGAAGGGGTCCAGGGCACAGGAAATGGGCTGCAGGGGGCAGCCCTGGGTGGTTCCCACCCTACAGAGCTGGACTGGAGGATGGGAGGGTCCAGGGCACAGCGAGGAAGTCGCCGAGCCGGGGTGCCAGGCTGGGTCCAGGTGCTGGAGGCTGCATTCTCTATTCTGCACCATGCCTGCCGCCAGGATTCCGGTGGGAAGATGCCTTGTGAGGCTGGAGAGAGTGGTGACAGATTATAGGTCTCAGAGAGAGAGAGAGAAAGAGCCACAACCTTGATGGGGGCCCCTCAGCAGGCAGAGGCTTTGGGAAAGTCGGGTTTGGCCCCCCCCAAACCAGGAACACTTGTTTCCATACCTTCTCTCTGGTCCATGAAGGACGACTCTGGAATAACCATTTTGCTTTGTTTCTTCTAGTCGCGAGAAGGTGTGAGGTTAAATGCCCCCACTCCAGTTCTGAAGGCCTATGTTCAAATTCTACTCTTTAACGTACTAGCAAGTGCCCTGGATGTGGGACTAACCTTTCCAGGCCCCAGTTACTTACTCTACGGGGCTGCTGGAACTCAGGGGTTAGCCAGGGTTTTGCCATTGCAAGTGTCAGAAACCCAATTCAAATTGTCTTATGGGTAAAGGAGAGTTTACTGGCTCACATAACTAGCTAGGAAATCCAGATTGGGACCAGCTTCAGGCACAGCTGGATCTAGGGTTCAAAGGATGCTGCCGGGTCCTCCCACCCTTTGTGTGCTCTCGTTCTCTTTCTCCGTATCTTCATTCTTCTCGCTCTTTTCCTCACTTCTAAACACCGACAGGGTTTCTGGGAGCTGCACGAGGTGGTCTCTATGGGTGTCCCGTCCTGTGCCTAGCAGGTGTTTGGTATTTAGGGGGCACTCAAGAAGCATTTGTCCATAGATTGACTGAATGAAATGAAGGCCTGGAAATAGTCCAGCTTGGTGTGAGTTCTGGAACCAAAAACCAGCTTCAAATTCCAGCTCCACCAGCTTCCATAGCTGAGATCCTGGGCACGTGAGCCTTTTCTGCTCCTCAGTTTCCTCATCTATAAAATGGGCACAACCATAGTGCCCTGCTCAGACAGTCATTGTGAGGGTGAAGAGAGCAGATGCATGTAAAGCGCTTAACACGTAATGAGCTCTCAGCCAGTGGAAATCATCAATATCATTACTGTTGTTATTATTTCAAGGTTCAGCATTTGTTACAATCCAAATAGCCGGAGGACAGTGCCGGGAAATAAGAGTCTATTTTTTTTTCTCTGGGGATTATTAGGTTTGCCTCCTCACTGAGCTCAGAAGCCTCGGGGCGGAGGGAAGTAAGAACAGAGTTAATTAAAGAGCTTGGACTCCAGCAGCAGGCCCAGCCTGACTAGCGCCGGTGCAACTCGGGTGCTCTTGGCTGGCTGATGGCGGGAACTGCTCAGGGCTCCTCCACAAGGGACTCACAGGGGGTGGCATCTCACTCCCTGTGTCTCCTTTTTTTTTCCTCTTTGACTTGTTTTCTGTTTCCTTGTGGTGTCCTCACAACCTCAGTGTATGTGAGGGGGAATGAAAGAAAGAAAGAAAGAATGAATGAATTTGAATGAATTTGATTGGCTCACTCGTGTTCCTTGCCGGGCCAGTAGCCCAGTAGTGATTGGCTGCCTTGGTCCAATCAGCTGTGTTAGGGGCGGACAGGTGGATTCACAGGCCAGCTCCCTGCAAGACTGTCACATGGGGTGGGGGGAGGGACCCAGAGGACAGAGGAGTGGCAGCAATTACTGGGAGGGAGATTTGAGCTTCCAGACCAGCTCAGGCATCACCTCCTCCTGGAAAGTTCAGGGGGCCCCAGGCCAGGTTAGGGCCTTCTCTGGCCCCCAGCCCCTCTGCTGCCCCATCGAATCTTGTGACTTTGTCGTTTCCTGGCCAGGTCTGTCTCCACCATCAGTCTGGGATCAGGCCTGGCTCATTCAGTTCCCCAGCTTTGAGCTCAGGGCTGGTACCCAGTAGGCATTCAGGATGTGTTGTGTTGAATGAATGAAGGAATGAGAGGGATGAAGGAGGGCTCCAGAACCCTCCTGTTGCCATCATCAGACTCAGGGATTTTTCCTTTTCTCCCCGGTCGGGTCCCACTCTGACCTGCTGGGATTCTAACTTGACTTGACCACCCCCAGAGAGGTGCCCCGTGAACCCCTCCCGCCGCAGCCTGGTGACGTGGAGTGGCCGATGTGACGCTGTAGCTGCGATGGGTGGGGCGTGCTCATGCTCCCTGCACATTAGCCTGCTGAACCCACGTCTCTCGTAAGGTGTTAGTTACGTTCCTTCGAAGTATTTTGTCTGAAGAACAAGAAGCATAATCAGAAAGATGCCTTTGAAAGTATTTACGTAACTGATGTGGCGCTGCTTTTGGTTTGGCGCATAATTAGATTTAAACACAACTCCTCGAGCCGCATCCTCGTTGGGAGAGAGCAGCTCGTTGAAATGTCATTGCGTTGTTTTTCAGAGTTTTGAGCCTGGAGAAATCAGTCAGCTGAGGAGGCAGAGTGTGGCTCTCGGGGAGAGCCCTGAACTGGGGGGGGCCGCCTGTTCGGTGTCCTCCTCTGTAAGACGAGAAGGCTCCCAGGGGCTCCCAGGGGCGAAGAACTTAACAGTTGTGCCGCTTGTTAATTTTCTGAGCATTGTTGCCTAATGAGATAGCTCCATTTTACAGACGAGCAAACCAAGGCCAGACATTTTCCTAAGGTTACACGTTAGTGACGGGCAGCAGATCTGGGATCTGAAGCCTGGTCTTCTGATTCCAGAACTGTTTTCCTACAGGACCTTGGAAAGCCCTTGTTCTAAACCCGATCGGACCCTCTCATAGTTTTGGAAAATTGCTGCCTGTCTTTAGTGCTTTGTTTCACAAGTTCCCACGAAATTCCCCCCTTCCCTCGTGGCTCTCCCCGGATGCTACTTGTGCTGTCTCTGCACAGTGCCAGAGAGTCGGATCTTCCGGCTGGAAGGTGGAGCTCCGTCCATGCATCCCTGATGGGGCTGATAGCACCCCCCAAGGGGGTGAAAACTGGTTTTGGGGGGTGAAAAAAATCTTACTCTGATTCTAAAGCACAGATACACGCACAGTAAATAAACAGATATACGGCATATCTGTGGTGTTAGAACTTTATGAGAGAGGGGTGAGTAGAAAAAACATCTAAAAAGGCCCCTTGGGCTTCCCTGGTGGCACAGTGGTTGAGAGTCCGCCTGCCGATGCGGGGGACGCGGGTTCGTGCCCCGGTCCGGGAAGATCCCACATGCCGCGGAGCGGCTGGGCTCGTGAGCCATGGCCGCTGAGCCTGCGCGTCCGGAGCCTGTGCTCCGCAACGGGAGAGGCCACAACAGTGAGAGGTCCGCGTACCGCAAAAAAAAGAAAAAAAGAAAGAAGACGAAAAGGCCCCTTAAGGGCTGATAATGAAAAAAAAAGGTAGAGAGGTACTACTTGTCAAGCAGCAGGTTAGCTGTAGGCACCATACAGGTGCCCGGCTGTACCTGTCAGCCCTTCCCATTCATTACCTCGCAGCAACCCTCGGGGCTTCCCACGTTACAGAGGGGAAGCTGAGGCTCAGGGGGAAATGTTTTGCCCGGCTAGTGATCAGGAGGGGCAGGATTCGGACACAGGTGGGCAGGCGGATGTGATCTGGACCACGTGTGATCTGACCTGGCTGTGGTCTGAGTTGATGGGACGTGAGCTGCAGGCTCCCAGCGCCGCGACCCCGTGACCCCATGATCTTCTTTCCCCTCAGGGTGGACCCGGTGCCTCATGACGCCCCCAAGCCGCCCGGATACACCCGCTTTGTCTGCGTGTCTGACACCCACTCAAGGACGGACCCCATCCAGATGCCCTACGGCGACGTGCTCATCCATGCCGGGGACTTCACCGAGCTGGGGCTCCCGAGCGAGGTGAAGAAATTCAACGAGTGGCTGGGTAGGTGCCAGAAGGGGCGGTGCCTGTGAGCAGCCGGACTCGGGCGGCCCCCTGCCCACCGTCCTTCCTCCCTGCTCTGCCCGGCCCCTCCCTGGACTTTGTCACCTGTCCACCTCCCCTGGGAAGCCCCCTGACCTCCGGGACCAGGCCACACCCCTCTCACTCTCCCGTGACACCTGGGAGGTCTCCTACCCCAGCGCTTGTCTCTGCTGTGATTTTCCATTTGTTGGTGGGATTTTTTTGGCCTGGGGGACTTCCTCCCAAAGGGATTTTGTCCAGGTTTGTTTTTGTCCACTTGTGTGTCCAGCCCCCAGTGCCTGGTACAGGTAGATGCCGAGTAATAATTGATGAGCAGATAAGTGGCTGAATGGACGGATGAATGAATGACTCTCTGGGAACAGTGATGTCAGGGCAGGCACCTCAGCTGGTAGGTACAGCCACCCACCGTCATTGACGGCTTCTCCAGTGAGGGGACCCTCCAGGCCTCGTGGCCCCAAGCAGGAGCCCAGGGGGCCCGGTGTGGGTTCCTCCGTGGGCAGCCATTGGTACAGGCAGCGGAGTGCCGTCCTGCGCCATAGGAGATGGTGGGCCACGATTTGCAAGCACGCCCCTAGGGTTTTGTCCTTGGCTTTGCTTTCTTCCAAAATAAGAAACACATAAATCTGGGGTGCCCCCCTGGGAAAAGCCGTTTGCTTGGAATCCAGGGACACCTCCCAGCGAATCTCTGTACCATGGCCCAAGGAGACAGATGGGTGGCCCCTGGGCTGTTGACACAGAGGCCTGGGTACGGGGCGGGCCCACCTCCCCGTGCAGCCCCTCGTGGCCGCCAGACGGTCCCCCGCCTCCCCAGGGGCGTCCCGCTGTGCAGTTGGCTGGGAGCTGTGCAAGCAGAGGGGGGCCAGGAGCGAGGCGGGTGGCTGCGGCGGGAGAGGCTGGCTCTGCCAGTCGAGACAAATATTTACAAGCAAGGCCTTGCACTCCCCTTGGCGGGCTCGGAGCTTTAAATATTGATTATTCAAATGGGAAGTTCTCATCAAGGGGCCTGTTTGGGCTGAGCTTTGTGAAGCCTGGGGTGGGAGGGGCTCCTGTCGGTGAGTCTGCCCTGGGCTTCTCCCCACGCCCCGGGCTGCTTCCCAGGAGGGGACCCTCACGGGGGCTGGTTTCTTGTC
This sequence comes from Pseudorca crassidens, assembly GCF_039906515.1. Lineage (NCBI taxonomy): Eukaryota > Metazoa > Chordata > Mammalia > Artiodactyla > Delphinidae > Pseudorca > Pseudorca crassidens. The sequence goes on from NC_090306.1 coordinate 100,496,374, forward strand.
CCCCTGCTGTGGGTCTCAAAAGATGTGAGGCTGAGCTGAGTCCATGTCCCAGGCAGAGAACAGGAGTCGCTGGTGGCCGGGCACCTGCTTGTGTGCCAGGCTCCTTACCACCACTGCCGGGCTGAATTTGAGGAAGAGCCATTTGGGGTGGGTGCTGTTTAGACCCCTATCTGACAGAAGACGATGTCGGCTCCCTTGCACTGAGGTTCCCGAAGTGAGGGACTATTTCCGATGTCCCCCCGGCCCAGACGTGCTCGTCTCCAAGCTGAGTGAGTAAATGAACCCAACAGTTGCATGTGCCAGGGGGGTGGTGGCCAAGGGCTGTGGGATCTCAGTGCAGAGGCTGGTGGTGGCCTCTTCCCAGGCTGGGGCAGCTTCTGGGACAAGCTGCCGTTGGGCTGGGCCCAGCCTGGGGAGCTGGGCGATGGTGCTGGGAAGAGAGCAGCTGCAGGTTGAGGGGACAGCGGAGGCCAAAGCCTGCGGGGGGACACTTGAGAGGTGGCATGACGTGTTGTGACTGGAGGGAGGAGGTTTGGAGGACGTGAGGGTGATGAGCCTGGAAAGAGGGGTGGGGACTCCCTGAGACTCTGCACATAAGGGGAAAGCAGGGGCCTGGGAGGGCCAGCACGGTGAGATGTGGCCATTTTAGGAGAATCTCTTTACTCGCCTCGTAACAGAAGTCAGAACTGTGTGCTGGAGGAATTCAGGAGGCTTTCTTCATGTCTGCACTTGACGTGGGATTGATTTCTTTGCCTGGATCATCACGGGTGGGAAGGGTGAACTTACAGAGGGGTCTCCCTTTTGCAAAAGGAACCTCTCCCCTTGGCAGCCTTGAAGTGTTTGCAGATGTCACTGTTTGTCACTCAAGTGGGCTGGGCGGGGCTTCAGCCTGAAGAGTGACAGAGCTGGAGGAATTTGCATGTGAGTTAGGGCATCAGTAGGAGTGGGTTTATAGCGGTCCGTCTGCAGCTGGCTTTCTGGGAACTGGCCCGCTGCTCAAGGTGACTCACCTCTGTGGGCTGGCGGTTCACGTGCCAGGGGTGTGGTGATGCGGCAGAGATGGGCTCAGGGTGGTGTTGTAAAGGGCTCTGTGTTTATTGAGTGTTGGCATGTGCCCTTTATGTATATTATTAAATCATTTGCTTCTCTTGATGAGGGAACGAGGCGGGAGCTATTGTCATCCCCACTTGACAGAGGAGAAACCGAGGCCCAGAGGAGTGAAGGAACTTGCCCAAGGTCACACAGCTAGTAAGTGGCAGAGCTGGGGTTGAAACCCAGGCAGTTGGACTCCAGAGCCGAGCTCTGTCCTCTCCTCTGTTATCACCTCTCTTGTTTTTATGGTGAAACCTCACTGATTCGAAGTTAAGGTGTGGGCTGTGCCTCTTGGGGCCAGACGTCCAGGGTCAGCTTTCTCCCAGGTGATGGCAGCAGTCGTGTGACCTCTCTGAGCCCCCCGGCCTCGTTTTAACTGGGGGTGGTCAGGCTCCCCTTGACCTGCCTGCCTCTTTGGAGGCAGGTTGTTTTGAGACTCCACTGGGATGGAGGAAATGTTCAAGTGTGTGAACTGTAAAGGGCTGTGCAGGTGTTATTACTGCCTCCAGGAGCTGGCGTTTGCAGATCAGGGCCCCCTTGGGGTAGAGGTAGGGGACATGGGCTGGTCCCACAGTAGGCAGTGGGGGGCCTTGAGCTGAGCCTTCACGTTGAGTTGCAGGGAGAAGCGGTAGATGATTTGTGTGTGTGTGGAGTTGACCTGCGATCTCAGCTGTGTGGGCAGTTCTTGCAGACACACACACACACGCACACACACTCAGCAAAGACCGCAGGGGTATTCATTCGTCCATTCAGTACACCTCACTGAGAGCTCTGTGCAAGTGTGTCCCATGCAGTGGGTGATGGTGGGGAGTGAGGACAGGGTGCTGCGTCTGGTGATGGGGACACAGTGGATGGGTGGATACACCAGAAGCAGTAAGAGAACCGTTCACGTGATGAGGTCGGCAGAGCGCTGGCCCAGGGGGAGTGATGGTGACTGAGAGCCCCTTGAGGCGCCATGGAAGGCCTCCCTGAAGAGGTGGCTTTGGGTGAGGCGTGGAGGTGAGAGTGAGGTGATGTAGGAGGGACATTCCAGGCAGGGGCACAGCGGCTGCAGAGGACCTGAGGGCAGGCAGGCAGGTGTGCAGTGTGGAGGCTTTGTCACCGGTTGGTTCAGATACGCCCTGTGGGCCAACGGCAGGAGTTTGGGGTTGATTCTAGGTGCCATGGGGTCTTTGGGAAGGTCTGTGTATGGGAGTGACCTTTAAAAAGGCCTGGATTGCGGAGACAGCAAGGCCAGTGAGGGCAAAGGCTCTGGAATGTTCCAGAAGCGATGTCTGGGAGATGGGATCATGAGGGATTTTTATTTTCTTCTTTATGGTTCTCTCTTTCTTTTTTCCCTCTGATTTTCTATAGGGAGCATGTATTATTCTCGTAGCTTTAAAAAGGCAACACTAAAATCTCGCTGTTTTTAAAGAAATGCTGGCCTCTCTGGTGTCTGGTGCACAGTGTGTCCCAGGATGGGGCTAGGGGCCGCGCTGGGCTCAGGTCAGTGCTGGTGTCATCCAGCCGCTCAGAAGCTCTCCCCTGGAGCCCCTTCCCTAGGCCAGCGGGGCCCCATCCACCTCTCAGGCCCACTGGCCCAGCCCTTCCTCCGCCCGAGTGAGAAAGTTACAGAGTTGAAATTCATAACCAGCTTCTTCCCTGTTCGTTGATCTCATGGAAAGCATCTAAAATCATATTCCAGGGGGCACCTCCAGACAGACAGGAGAAGGGTTAAAAAGTTAATAGAGGCCCTCCTTGTGAGAGGCACCTAACTGGGGAGCGGTGCGGCTAAACTCACGCGACTCTAATTTGCTGTCGGCGGCGTTGCTCTTGGCTTGGGTGTGCGTGGTGTCCACGTTTTGCCCACTTGCAGGCTTCTGTCTGGGTCTGTGTTCTTTGGGGGGCACTGGGTTGGGGATGACAGGGCCCCTCTGAGCAGATCCTTTTTCCCTTCGGACATTAATATCCCAAATACGTTCATGAAATAGAAACACCAGCTTGATTTGTAAATGTCCCCGTAAGCAGCTAAAAAATTGCTAAGGACGGGCTTTCTGGCTATAAAGAGTGAAAAGAAGAGCAAAATTGGCTGAAAATGGAAAAGGATGTGCTGGAAGCTCCTTGCTCCCCCGCAGTAACTGCGTGAGGATGGACCGGCAGCGTGGAGCCCACAGACTGGTTGGCCCAGTAAGTCGTGTCTGTGCAGGGAGGTGGGACGGCATGAAGGTTAAGAGCTCCCTCCTGGAAGTCAGGCAGACCTGTCTTCACCCCTGCTTCAGCCTCTTATTTGCTGTGTGACCTTAGCTTAGCCACTCAACCTCTCTGTGCCTCATCTGTAAAATGGGAAGAATTAGTTACCTACCCCATGGGGTTGGGGAGGATTGAAGAATCATGTTCCCATACAGTGCTTAGCGCAAGGAGAAGCCCTCCGGAAGTGGCAGCTGTTGTCGTAAGAAGCCTGCCTCTCCCTGAGCTGAGTCCGCCACGAACACAGGCAAATCAACGAGCCTCAAGGTCGGCGAGCCATCTTCTTCCAGCCACACTGGCAGACTCCAGTGCCCCACCTGGGCCCTGCCTCATGCTCGTCCCCCAGCTGGGAAGGCTCTTTCTCGTCCACCCGACAGTGTCCTACCCACCCCTAAATGTCGTTCTTCTGAAGCTTCCCCCTGCCCCACTGGGCGGTATTGGTCCCTCCTCCCTGTGCACCCAGGGCTCCCTATTCAGTCCTTGGTGGTGGCCCTCACCTTGTGGAGGGAATTGTCTGTGTCCTCATGCCTCCCGTCCGCCCTGCCTCCCCCTGAGACTGTCAGCCCCTGGAGGGCAGGGCGCGTCTCATCCCTAGCACCAGCCAGTGCCTTAGCCGGGGGAGGCCCTGGACAGAGACGTAGACTCGGGGTGTCTGCACTGTGAGCTGGTCCCTGCGTCCCCAGCAGGGCTGGTTGCTGTTGGGTGGGACAGCAGCAAATGGGGCTTCGAGGAGGGCCGGGCTGTGACGCAGAAGAGTGTGGGCATGGCTGTCGCAATACGGGACTCCGGGAGGGTCTGCGAAAGGGCAGAGGCTGAGTGGGGGTCTCCAGGATGAGCCTAGGAGCTGAGGCCGGCAGGTGAGCCTGGGCTCGCCACTGGAAGCCGGGGGGTGCTGAGGGTGGGGACAGAGGCCGAGCACCCAGGAGCACCCGCCTCCCAGGATGCCGTCTGCAGAGGCAGCGCCTGACCCTGAGGCTGCGACACGCCCGCATCTTCCCCGAGGGAAGAACACCAGGCCAAATTCTGCCCCTGGCTCTGAGTGACAGCCGTGTCCTCAAGAGCTGTCAGTTCACGAGACGGGGTTCACAAGATGCCAGGAAGCCTGCTCTCTGCGACTGGCAGGGGCCAGGCTGGCCTCCCCACGCCCCTGTCAGGAGAAGCCTGCAGCCACCGCATCCCTCGCTCCCACCCCCGGCTCCTGCAGCCTCAGACCCCGGCACTGGCCTCAGAGCGACTGCCCAGAGGCCACAGCCGGGTGCTCACCCCTCCTCTCCGCCTCTCCACCTGCCTGATGCTGCCCCGTCCAGCTTGGCTTCTCCTTCCCCAGCTTCCACACCTCCCTCTCTGGGCTCCCTGCTTCTCCATCTCCTCCTTTTGTTCCTGGTTCTCCTCCTTCTCACTGAAAGTGGCTCCTCCTGGGACCAACCGTGGGCCTCTCGACCCCTTCTTTCCAGATGATAGTCATACCCTCCTGCTCTTGCTTCTGCCTAGACTCACAGACACCTCCATCTCCTCCCAGACCTGATCCCTCTTTGAGATCCAGCCGGTATATTAATCAGTCTTCTCAGAAGACACCTCCTCCTGGCTGTCCACCAGGATTTTAGACTCGTTTTTAGGTCCCAAACTGAACTCCCAGACCTCAGCCCCATCCCCAGAGGCTGTGTCGTAAGACGTAGGCCTCCACTGAGACCCAACCACAGCTCCGGTATCCTTGCTCCCTTCCCTCTGAGGCCATCAGCGCCACCCATTATTTTCGCCCTGCTGTTGTCTGTCCTGCCCGTGTCTTCTTCACTCACTTCCGTCACCTGCCGAGCTGCTTTGGGGTCCCAAGTGGGCCGTCCTGCCAGCCTCCCCTTCCTCCTGCAGGATCCTGTGAGCCCCTCGAGGGTTGAGACGGCGCCTAGTCCGTGCAGGTCCTCAGGACCCAGCCCAGCCTGGCCCCAGGGGTGCTCGCGGGTGTCTGTTGAACAAGCGTGGAGAGGTCTGGTTACCCACGAGGGGCTGGTTAATTAAGTGGCGCTACCCTTAGCGGCATCAGGCAGGGGAGGAAGATGACTGGCAGTGGAGAGTTTAGAAGTTATAATTAACTTTTTACTGGCGCCCTAGCATAAAACGATATATAAGACAATGTAAAAGGGGTCCAAGGATTTAGTTAAATAGAGCTAGGTCTTTTGCAAGTAAACCCTTAATTAAAATCTGTGAGGGAGGAAGGGAGAGGAAGGGAAACGGAGAAATCATTCCGAGGGGATTTCTTTGTTTTTTGCCTCATTTGCCGCTGCGTTGAGGGCCCGAGGGCCATAGGGGGTTGGTGCAGAGACGGGCTCCACGCCGTCCTTTTGCCTCTTTGCTGTTGGACTCAGGAGCCCGTGGCAGGAGCTGCAGGTGGGGCTGAGGATCTCTGTGCTCCCCAGGATCCCCGGGGAGCAGGAGGCTGCTCCCTGGCACAGAACCGTTATTCTCTGTGGGAAACAGTTGTTTCGGACGCAGCTAGAGGTTGCTGACCTCCTCACCCACTGCCCAGGCTCGGCCCTTCTCTTCTCTCCCTTCCCCCCACTCTGGGGTGAGGCCAGGCTTCGGGAAGGCTTTGCTCTGCCTCGCCACTCCCCACAGCTCTGTCCCCGGGAGCTTGTACAAGTTGCTGCTTTTGTCTTATTCCTGAGACAAATTGTTTTTACCTCCATCCTTCCAGCCTCCCCACAGTGGGACACCTTCTTCCCAGAGTCTCTTACCTGTGTGTGTTCACTTGCGTCTCTTTATGCCCGGTACCTGCCCCGGGCCGTGGAAGCTCCGCGCTGGGCATCCAGCGTATCAGGCCTGAGAGACAGGACCTGGGTGACCCCGCCCGGGCCGTGCACAGCCCAAGTTTGGGGCCGGACACCTTCTGGGTTTCCTTGGGCAGAGCCATCCCGCTGTCCTGCCCCACGCGGCCAGGGTGGTGGGGGAGGGATGGGTTTCCTGGGACTGGCCGAAGTCCCCAGGGTGTGGGCAGCTCAGCTCGCCGGCAGGTCCAGTCTGACAGGCCTCACGTTGACCGAGGTCAGGACTCACAGCCTCTTCGGCAGAGCTGGGGACGGAGCGCTGAAGCCAGGGGGTCCTGGGGCCCACTTCATTGGCCAGGCGACCTCGCTTCTCCCTCTGGGTGTCCACGTCTGCATCCACAGAATGTGACGTTTACACCATGTGTTGACTAAGCCCCCCTGGAGCTCCCGCTCGTCTCCCCTCCCGGCCCACACGCCTGCTGACCTCAGAGCCCCGCTGCGGGTGAGCTGAGCTGAGTGTCTGTCTCTCCCGCTGGCCTATGACCGCGGGAGAACAGGGGAGGGGTCCACATGCATCCCGCTCATCCCATGTCTTGAGCGGAGGGCCTACCGTGTTCCCTGTCTTGGTGTTGGAGGTTTGGTGATGACCAATGTAGCCCCTGCCAGGAGGGCCCGAGGACGAATGCAGGGTCAGGCGATAAGCAAAGTACAGCAAGTCCCCTACATAAGAACGAGTTCTGTTCCGAGAGCACGTTCCTAAGTCCAATTTGTCTGTACGCCCAGCAGAGTTAGCCTAGGCACCCCAGTAGCACAGTCGGCTGTATAGGACTACACCACCACTGCTTTTACGCTTGCTTCCGGACGCCCTGGGCTTGAAATAAAAATACTATACTGCTGTACGCTACGCGTTCGCATCTTTGAAAGTTCGCAGCTTAAAGGTTCGTAGTAGGGGACTTACTGTAAACAGACAAGATCATTTAGGGGATTGGATGGATGAATCAGATCAATGATCAGGGCGAGGTGATAGTGACGGGGGTCGGAGGTTTCTTGACATAGGTGATCTAGGACGGCCTCTCCGAGAGCGTCCTGAGCTGGAGAGGGCCCTGCCCTGAGTTGTTTGGTGTGCAGCCCGAGGCCTGCAGGGCTGAGCGCAGTGATGGCAGAGGCCAGGGAGGGAGGCCCCAGTCTGCTGACCCGCAGGGCGAGGATGTGGATTTTGTTCTGAGTGTTAACGTGGCCACAGAGCGGGGGGGGACATGGTGTGACTCAGTGGTTTTTGTTTTCTTGTGTGTGTGTGTGGTACGTGGGCCTCTCACTGTCACAGCCTCTCCCGCTGCGGAGCACAGGCTCCGGACGCGCAGGCTCAGCGGCCATGGCTCACGGGCCCAGCCGCTCCGCGGCATGTGGGATCCTCCCGGACCGGGGCACGAACCCGTGTCCCCTGCATCGGCAGGCGGACTCTCAACCACTGCGCCACCAGGGAAGCCCTGACTCAGTGTTTTGAAAGTTCCCTTTGGCTGCTGGGTGGTGCATGACCGTAGCAGACAGGGGAGGACACTGGGACTCCAGGAGAGGCAGGAGGGCTGGGAGTGGCCCTGGAGGTGGCCAAGGGGGCAGAGAGCAGACAACGCGGGCAAGTGTTTATCGCCAAGTATTTGTTAAGCGAACGAGAAAGGAAAAGAAAAACCTTGTGCTGTGGTCACTTCAACCAAAATATCCAACCAACTTCATCTTCTGAAGAGCTCATAAGAATCACCCCGGATGTGTACAGCAGGCTTCAAACGGCTTCTGGCTCCTTTGCGCATTAGCTGGATACAAGGTCCCGATCCAGACATTTTCAGAAACAGGTTGCTCTTCCCGCAAAGACTCGAGATGGAATATTTAAAACAAAAAAAAAGTTTGGATTCTGGGTTCATGTCATTTCTGGCTGTGTCCGCTCAGAAGCACGTTGGTGTTGAGGAACTTTGGTTGCGTGTAGTCGCAGAAGCCAGGGTGACTGATAAACACGTGGTCGCCCAGAGAGAGGGAGACCAACGCTCAGATAGAAATCTAGAGGAAGAGTGCGGTGGATTCAAAAGATTAACTTGCTCTATTCTTCACCGAAAAGAATTTCTCACAAAGCCAAGCTGTGTTTCAGGGGCTAAAAGAGAGAAAGTTAACTTCTAATAAAGATGAAAAATCTAGAATTCTAAGTGGTCGTCAAGCCACTTTGGCCAGCCGTAATTACGGTATTTTCATGTTAATATATAAACCCCCTGAAAGGTGTGCTTAAGTGCTAATTATCTATTTACAACAGAATGGCTTTGGAAATGAAATGAGACCCCCTGTTGTGTGTGTGTGTGTGTGTGTGTGTGTGTGTGTGTGTGTGTGTAGGTATTTCAAACATGTTTTGCAGTTTTTTTTTTTTTTAAGACCATCATCCTAAAAATCTCTGCCTTAAGTTAAAAAAAATTTCTTTTTAATGTTTAAATAAGGTAGAAGGGCATGTCTCTGAAAGATCTGGGCTCTTTGAAAGTTCTTCCTTCGTTTTATTTTGTGCGTTTTGTTGTTCGTTTGGACTTTTTGCTTGCTAATTTATACCCCACCTTGTGTCAAAGGATTTGAGACGGTTTATAAAAACAATAAGAATAGTAAAATGGTAGTGTTGATGATAAATTAAAAGCCAGTGTTAAGAAAAAGAAATCAGAGCAGCTCAGAGGGAGCGCCTAGAATATCAGCACCTGGGGCTCATGTGGACTCTGTGGGCTGGAAATTAGAGCCTGAGCTTCCTGGGGGCCAAGGTGAAAAAGATAGATGCATTTGGCAAATGGCTGTGATTATGGGAGGAGGAAATGTGCCAGCCCCTCTGAATGGTCCATCCCCTGTGGACGTTTGATGTCCATTTCACTCAGCTGTGAGTCCCTTGGGGATCGTGTGCCCTGGTCGTTTCTGTGTAGGAGGACCTCGGTAAAGATGTTTGTACTTGAGTAATAACAATGAATATTTGTTTAGTCTTTCCCAGTATATAAAACATGTCTGTCATTCATTTTGTGCTTTCTGTATCCCTCCTCTGCTTTCTTTTGGATTGATTGAAGTTTCTTTTTTTCCCCTCTACTGGTTTGGAAATTCTACATTCCTTTTCGATTTGTTTAGTGGTTACTCATAATATTTTAATATGCATATCCAACTTAGCCTAAAATTAATCAACATTGCCACTCTTGCCCGAAGGTCCCTGGAATGCACCCACCCCGCCCCTCCTCCCACCATCTTATGTATCTTTGCTGTCTGGTGTCTCCCTTCTCACTTGTTTTAACCCTATCCCATAGTAGTCATCATCATTATTGTGTGTTTTCCCATTTGCACCTGATTCTTTACTCAATGGGTGTTTGCTGACCCCTTTTTACGTGCAGGGCCTGATTCTGGGCACCGAGGATGTAGCAGTGAACACACAGAAGACAGGCCATGGATAAACAGAGCTTTGATATGTTGGGGGATCAGGGATAAGAGGACAGGGCATGACATCACCCTCCGATGAGGTGACATTTGAGCAGAGACTGGAATGGAGGGAGCCAGCCACGCACATGTCTGGGGGGGGCCATTCTGGACAGAGGCAGCAGCTCTTAGTCAGGAGCGTTGGTGGCGCATTTGAAGACCGGCAAGGAGGCACGTGGCTGGAGTTCCATGGAGGGCCTGAGGGGCAAGTGGGAGAAACAGAGGCTGCGTGGGGACCAAGTAGGGTAGGTGGGGTTGCTTCATGTAGGAAGTGGCACTTGACAGGGTCCTTGGCATTTAGATAGTGTTTGGACGAGTGGACGGTGGGGTGCAGGTCTTCCAGCTCGAAGGGGCAGGCTAACCAAGGGTCTGAGGCTGGAGGTGCTGCTGCCATTACAGTTCATTCATTCATTCAACACACATTTACTGAGCACGTACCTAGTTCTAGACTCTGCTAGGTGCCGAGGATACAGTGGGTAGCAAAACAACCAAGACTCCTAATCAAGAGAAATATAAACAAGAAAAGGCCATGACATGGTGGAGACAGAACTGGGTGAAGTGGTAGCCTGTGATCAGGTTAGACACTCACCTGCCTCCCAGGTGTGAGACGGAGGGCAGGTGACTCCCCTGCCCTGCATCTCTGGTTCCTCATCCGTCCAGTGGAGGATGTTGATGACTTCCTCCCAGGCTGGTGATTGTGCAGGTGAGAGATGAAGTGTTAAAAACAACTTGTGCTCTGAGGCTTTTTCACTCGCCAGCGTCAGCGCTGGGGCAAGGCTGTGGAACCATCAGGGGAAATCGTTGGTTGAAAGAGAAGTAGCTGGCTGGCCATTCACGAATTGGGGGAAGCAAGATTCTCTTGCTGGTATGCTTCTTTTCTTTCTTTCTTTTTTTTTTTTTCTACAAACATGGAGAGATGTGTTTGGACATGAAGTCAGCCTGTGGGTTTTTTTAAATGTCATTTTCATGTTGGACTTCATTCCAAAACAGGAATAGTCAACAAGTCAGAAAATCCTGGCCAGCACAGAATTGAAATATTCTGTCCCCGTGTGCACACAAACTTCTGAAATGTCTGAGGGATTCCATTTTCCTGTCCACACCACCTTCCCCTGCCTGCCTTCTGCACCTGGACTCAGCGCAGCCTTTGTCAGAAGTTCTGTGACTAGTTCGGTTTGGAGACTGTGACCCCCACTAAGAGAGGGTGTGGAAAGCGCCCTGTCATCCTTGTCATTGTTACAGAGCTACGCCTTCTCGTAGGGTGTCTCCCTACCTGCTGTCTCCCAGGCAGCCCTTCTCAGACTTCAGGTGCATGAGATTTCCCTAGAGAGGTTGGGGGGGGGGGTCTTGTTAAAGCGCAGATCTCAGTGCAGCAGGCCTGGGGTGGCTGGAGCATCTGCATTTCTCGCCAGCTCCCAGCTGATGAGTAGCAAGGCCCTAGACCTGAGCTGTCCACTACTGCGGCCACCTGCCTCTTGTGGGTTTTGAGCACTTGAAATGGGGCTAGTGTGACTGAGAAACTGACTTCTGTGTTTCATTTCATGGCAGTTAGTTTGAAATTAAATAGCCACGGGGGGTTAATGGCTACTGTAGGGGCAAGACAACCCCTTGAGGTCTCTGCTGTTCCTGTCTCTATGGGAGAAGGAACCAAGCTTAGGTGAAGAGCTTGCCCAAGATCGCACAGTAAATTAAAGTGGAATCGAGGCCTGTGCTCTTCTAAAATGTTTAAATTATTTCTTTTAATGCCTAAGGTGACCTGTTCCATGTGGGAACTTCCCCTTGTATATTCAGAAAATCCCAACCCTTGCTATTAACAGATTCCTCCTTACCAAGTCTGTTCTGATATTTATGGGCAGGAGTAACACTTTATAACATCAGGACCAACTAAATAAAGTCATGTTTAAGTTGTTGATGGGACCTTACATTTCTTACGTGAAAAACACATTTTGCTGCCAAGCCTTGTATGCAAGTCGCGGGAGGGCTGAACAGAGACGATTGTTTCCTGGATGACACTTTACAGTGTAAAAGTGCTTTCCTGCTGTTTGCTCACTTCCCCCTTGAAGCGAACAGCCTGGGTCCTGAGTAATGCCATCCCCACTTTACGGATTAGGAGACTGAGACCCGGTGCAGGAATGTGGTTTCCTGGAGGTCACCCAGTTCCTGGCTCTCAGGGGTCACCTTTCCAGAGAGGCCTTCCTGATGGCCCTACATTGATCTGCTTCTCTACCCCAGTGTGCCCTGTCCTGCTCACTTGGCTTCATTTTTCCATATCTGTTATCCTCACCTGACCTGGTACTTAATTCTGTGTTCCTTTATCGCCAATATCCCACGAAGGTCCACTTCTGGAAGGCAGGGATCTTGTCCGTCTCAGGCATGTTGCGTCTTCAGCACCACGGACAGCACCAGCCCCAGTAGGGACTCGCTGTTACCATTTATTATTTATAAATTAAATTCCTGAAGTGACAGAGGAGCCGGTGGAAAGGATGTAGGCTTTGGAGCGGGTGGGACTGCCTCCCCAGCCCTCCCTGGCCACATGCCTGCTGCGCAACCTTGAGAAAGTCATTACTCTCTTGGGCCTCAGTGTATCCATCTACGGTGTGGGGCTGACACACCTTTGTAGGCTGTTGTGAGGATTGAATAAGACACTGCAGTTGGGCTCCTGTTCAAGCGTGTGGGTCTGGACACACCCCTCGGGTTTGGATCGTGGCTCCGTTCTTCCAAGCCACCTGGCTTTCGGCATGTTATGTCCTCTCCCTTAGCCTCAGTTTTCTCATCTGTAAAAGGGGGCCGATATTGGGAGGGTTCAGTGAGGCAGGGGCTGATCTGGGCTCACCATAGGACCTGGTGTGAGATAAACACATGATAATAAATGCCTCTGCTGTTTTTGTTGTGGCTATTTTATGAATGCATCTAAAGGGTCCAGCAAAAAGTAGATGCCCCGTTGATGGGAGCTTTCATTACTATTACTAACATCATGGACGGATGCCTTCCTTTTTAAAAAATATTTATTTATTTGGCTGCGCTGGGTCTTAGTTGTGGCACAGGGATTTTCTTCGTCGCCTGAAGGATCTTCATGGAGGCATGCGGGATCTAGTTCCCTGACCAGGGATGGAACCTGGGTCCCCTGCATTGGGAGCACAGAGTCTTAACCACTGGACCCCCGGGGAAGTCCATGGATGCCTTCCTTTATAAAATCAGATATTTAAAAGTTAGGATTTAGTTCTTTGAAATTTGTTTTAAAGAAAATCAGGGTTTTGTTGTTTTTTTTTAAGTGTATAGGTTTGTTTCTTTGATTTCTCTTAAGAAGAAGAATGTCACACCTTTCCGAGCGCGCACGATGCAAATGAAGATCTGAGAGCGCTCAGAAGGCCGTTCGGAGCTAATTCTGGGCTGGTTTGACAGCCATGACCCTGAAGGGGAAACATGGAGCTGACAAAGCGGGGCTTTCTCTGGTAGCATCCCAGCCTCTCAAAATAGTCACTTTCCAGATTAACGTTTGTCATATTTGTGTTTGAAAGTTTTTTGTTCATCGATCCAACCGTATCCCCTCTCCCCTTAATGCTCTTTTTTGGTTTTCTGCTGTGTCCGGGGGAAGTCCAGATCTTCTCCGGGCAGTGGAGACCCCTCCTGGTGTGACCCCATCTGTCCCTCCCAGGCCTGTCCCCACTTGCAGCCCCGTCTGCCCTGGGCTTCTAAGCAATTGCTGAATACCTAGCAGGTGATTCTCCCACCTGCATGCCTTTGCCGGTGTGGGGTTCTCTTCCCGGGATGCCCTTCCCAGCCTCGCCTGCCTGGAGAGCTGCTATTTCTATGGTGTTCCCTCTTATCCACCTTTCAGAGCTCCTCCCTCACTCCTGGTCAGGGAAAGGAAAACTCGCTACTGTTTACGGTTCCCTATGACTTGGTACCGCCCGCATCACAGATCCCAGATTTCCCGCGTGTATCTTTTCCACAATGGACAACAGGAGAAGGGGCTGGGTCGGGACCTCTCTGTCCCCAGCTCCCAGCACAGGGTCCGGCACTTATTAGGGCCAAGGAGAATGACTGTAGAATGAAGTAAACGTCAACAGAGGTGGCAAGATGATTTTACTTTCATGTATCTTAATCTCCAAAATGTTTATTTAGCTTTAAAACACTTGGTTTCACTAAGAAGTATTTAAAAAATAGGAACCTTTTGCCTTAATCATTTTCAAATACTTATTTCAGTTGCTACTGCAAAGAATATTGTTTTGGGCCAATTTTTTTCCCCTTTAAAAGGGTTGTCTGTAGGTGTCACAAGGCACCAGAGGAACCTTTTGGAAAAAGGTAACATGAAGGCCAGGTATCTGTCCCCGTAGTCATGTCTTTCATCCAGGGCTGTCAAACCCCAGGTGACATCCATGCTGGGAATTTTCTGGAAGGATGGAAGCAGGTATAGGCTTCCTGGCCTGGAGCTCCTCAATTAGGACTTTTTGATAAAGGGGGAAGGGTGAGGGGGGCAAGACTCTAGATGGCCACTCAGTCCCTCTCCACCTGTAAATGTTGATGACTTCTAAAGTTCTAGAATGGTTTGCTTTTAGAATGATTGGCTTCCAGGGCTCTAAGGTTCTAGGATTCTAAGAGTTCCAAGAATCTATGGTTCTACCTGCTCACAATTCTAGTGTCTGGAATTCAAGGCCCTTGGTTCTCTTCTTTTAAGATTATTTTAAAATTTAAATCGTGGTTAAATATACATCACATTTACCATTTTAACCTTTTTCAAGTGTGCAGCTCAGTGGCGTGAAGCACATTCACATTGCTGTGCAGCCATCGCCCCATCCGTCTCCTGGGCATCTTCCCAAACTGCAACGCCGCACCCATTAATACTGACTCCTCCCCAGCCCCTGGCGCTCACCATTCCACTTCCTGTCTCTGTGCATTTGATTACAGGGACCTCGTATAAGTGGAATCACACAGTCGTTGTTCTTTCGTGACTGGCTCATTTCACTGAGCAGAATGTCCTCAAGGTTCATCCACGTTGTTGCGTGGGTCAAAATTTCCTTCCTATTTAAGGCTGAATTATATTCCATTGTGTGGCTACGCCACATCGTACTTATCCGTTTATCTGTTAATGGACACCTGAGTTCCCCCACTTTTGGGCTGTTGCGAATTTGAGGATACAAGTGCCTGTTTGTGTCCCTGCTTCCAGTTCTTCAGGGCATATACCCAGAAATGGAACTGCTGGATCATATGCTAGTTCTGTTTCTAATTTTTTGAGAAACTTCCATACTGTTTTCCACAGCGGCGGTTCTGTTTTATATTCCTACCGACAGTGTCCAAGGGCTGTCATTTCTCCACAACTTTACCGGCGCTTGCGGTTTTCTGTTTTTCTGATAGTAACCATCCTGATGGATGTGAGGTTGTTATCCCACAGCTTGATTTGCAGTTCCCTAATGATCAGTGACGTGGAACATCTTTTCATGTGCTTATTGGCCATTTTGGAGAAATCTCAATGCAAGTCCCCTGCCCATTTTTGAATTGGATTGTTTGGGGGTTTTTGTTGTTGAGTTTTAGGAGCTCTCTGTATATTCTGGGTATTAACGTCTTACCAGAAATATGATTTGCAATTCTTTTCCCAGTCTTTGGGTTGCCTTTTCACTCTGCTGATGGTGTCTTTGATGTACAGAAGTTTTAAATTTTGATATATTTTTCTTTTGTTGCCTGCACTTTTGGTGTCATATCCAAGAAATCATTGCCAAATCCAATGTCATGGAGCTTCCCCCCTATGGTTTCTTTTAAGAGTATTATAATTTTAGCTCTTAACTTTAGATCTTTGTTCCGTTTTGAGTTCATTTTTGTATATGATGTTAAGGGGCCAGCTTCATTCTTTGGCATTGGATGTCCAGTTTTCCCAGCACCATTTGTTGAAAGACTGTTCTTTTCCCTCTTAGCCCCTTTGTCGAAAATCATTTGACCATATATGTTTATTTCTGGGCTTTCTCTTCTATTGCATTGATCTATATGTCTGTATTTATGCCAGTACCATACTGTTTTAATTACTGTAGCTTTGTAGTCAGTTTTGAAATCAGGACGTGTGGGACCTCCAACTTTGTTTTTCTTTTTCAAGATTATTTTGGCTACTCAGGGACTCTTGAGATTTCATATGAATTTTAGGATGGATTTTCTGTTTCTGAAAGAAACATCATTGAGATTTTTGTAGGGATTCCATTGAATCTGTAGATTGTTTTGGATAGTATTGACATCTTAACTATATGAAGTCTTCCAGTCCATGAGCACAGGACTTCTTTCCACTTATTGGTGTCTTCTTTAGTCTCTTTCAGCAGATATTTTGGAGTTTTCAGTGTACAAATATTTCACCTCCTTGGTTAAATTTATTCCTAAGTATTTTATTCTTTTTTTTAAAAAAAATTTTATTTATTTATTTTTGGCTGCACTGCGTCTTCGTTGCTGCACGCGGGCTTTCTCTAGTTGTGGTGAGCGGGGGCTACTCTTCGTTGCAGTGTGTGGGCTTCTCATTGTGGTGGCTTCTCTTGTTGCAGAGCACGGGCTCTAGATGCGCGGGCTTCAGTAGTTGTGGCACACGGGCTCAATAGTTGTGACTCGCGGGCTCTAGAGCGCAGGCTGAGTAGTTGTGGCTCACGGGCTTAGTTGCTGTGCGGCATGTGGGATCTTCCTGGACCAGGGCTTGAACCCGTGTCCCCTGCATTGGCAGGTGAATCCTTAACCACTGCACCACCAGGGAAGTCCTATTTTATTCTTTTTGATGCTATTGCAAATAGGATTGTTTTCTTAATATCCTTTTCAGATTGTTTATTGTTAGTGTATAGAAAGGCAACTGCTTGCCTTGCCGTTGTTTTTGTATCCTGCACCTCTGCTGAATTCGTTTAACGTGTTCTGACATCTGTATTGCTTTTCAAGATGGTCTGTAAAGGCTTGTTTTTGAAGCCACAAGATAGCTCCAAAATGTTATGTCGTTTAAAATAAAATCATCGAGAGCTCCTCATAGCAGGGGAGATTTTATAAGGACTCAAGTATATGGTACCATTTTTTTCTTTTTTTTCCTGAGGAATATTTCTTTGGCATATGTAATGTCTTGGTGGTGCGACAGAAATGGAGAGATTGAGGCTTCAGCTGCAGATGGAATCCCACTCCTCTGCTTACCCATTTTGTAGTTATTTAAACTCACTGAGTCCCAATTTCTTCATCTGCCAATCTACTGCCCATTTTGTGGGGCTGTTGTGAGAGTTAGAAGTAAGGCAGGAGGGAGCCTGTCTCAGACTCTCAGCAGGTGATACCTGTGATGTTATTAGTGGCTGTCTGACCTACCAGGGTTAGGAGATGCTTGACCAGGTCACCTGCCTTTGCACCTGGTTGCTAGAGTCATCCCAGCCCTTAGACCCTCAGAATCAGATTCTTAAGATGTCAGTACCATGCAAAACAGTCTACAGATTCAATTGTGACCCAGTTTGATTTGGTTCTAGATTTTGAGCAGCGGGTAGAACCAGTGAGAGGTCAGGCTGCCCTGGGCAGAGGTAGGAGGCAGGCGAGGAGGGCCTGGCCTCCAATGCCGTCTTTTAATTTCATCACAGTTTTATTTGCATTAAGGTAATACATGTGCAGAATGAGTCACAACATGCTACAAGGCTTATGGTAAAGCCAGCAGCCTCCTCCCCAGGTCCCCTCCCCAGTCCTGATTCCTATTCCCTGTGCAAATCTGGTAGCTACCGATTTATCACCACGATGTCTCTGAGTAACAACCTTATATTGCTGTTTTTTATTTTTCAGTTTTAGGGATTACTTTTTAATGTCTTACTATGAAAAATGAAAATTTAGAAACTTAGTCTCTCTACCCATATATACACATCTCCTCTCTTATCCTTCTGCTGTAGTCCCATCACAGTTTTTGGTTAAATATTCATTGCATAACCTATTGCTTTTCCTAAAGTAGTAAATTGTTTCGTTTGCTTGTGTTTCCTTGTACCCATTGTGGTTCATCCCTGTCTCCTGCAGGGTTTGAAGTGCACCTCAGCAATGTGCTGGGCTGGGCCAGGCCATCGGATGGCCCATTTTTCTTATACTTCCTGAGCCTCCAACCCCTGCCTGGATTAGCTGCCTGCCAGGACTGTGTACACTCGTCATCCTGGATCCCCCTTCACCATTTCCCTTCGCCTTCCTTTTCTCTTGGAGCTCCTCGTTCCGGGATCCCATGGCTTCCTTTTTCTTGGTTTACTCCCTCATTCTGGTGGAACACACCCTTCAGTAGCTTTCTGAGAAAGAATGTGCTGGAGATAAATGTTTGGCAAAATTGTATGTCAGGAAAAGTCTTTATTTTGTCCTCAGTCTTAATTGGTAGTTTGTCTGGGTGTAGAATTCTGGGTAGCGGATCGTTTTCCCTCAAAATTTGGAAGGCATTGCTCTGTTTTCTTTTAGTTTCCTGTGTCACTCTTGAAGATTCTGCTATCGTTTGGATATCTCACCCTTTGTACATGACCTGTTTTGTTTCTGGGCAGTGTGCCTCAGATGTGGGTGTTTTTTCATTCATTATTGTGGTCACTCAGGTAACCCTTTTAATGGAGCAAATATTGTCCTTTAATCCTGGGACATTCTCTCATATTCTTTTTTTTTTTTTCTCAAAATTTCCCTCCCCTCTATTTTTTCTGACTTCTTTTTCGTAGTATCCAAATGTGGGACCTCTGGTTTTGATTCTCTGATTTTTGTCTCTTTCCTTGCCTGGTACTCACTTTATTGTCACTTTGTTTCAGTCTCTGGGAGATTTCCTCAGTTCCATCTTCTACTCTCTAACCAAAATTTTAAAATTCTGCCACGTTTTAATTTCTTTTGTTAAGAGCACCCTGCTAGAATTTCACGGGTGTAATATCTTCTGGTATCTCACCAATGGTGGTAATTATATGTTATTTTTTCCCCCCGCATCAGCCCCTTTTCCTCCAATTTCCTTTCTTCTTGTTTTGGCCTCTGCCTCCATTTTCAGGTTGGAGGCTTTTCTCCGAGGTCTGATGATCCTGTGTGTTGTGTTTAAGAACTAGACGTTTGAAAGCTGTTGATAAGCTGTGTGTATACGTGTGTGTGTGTGGGGGGGGTGGAGGTTGTACTGTGATGGGGTCCTGGCCATCTCTCTGGGGAGCCCCTCGTATCACTATCTGTAGGTTTTTTCTCCTGGACTTATCTTTCTCCCCAGAAATGAGTTCCCCAGTTTCCAAGCCTGGCTTCCAGAACCTGAGAGCTCACTGGGGAAGGGGCCTGGGGTCTGCACAGTCACTATGTTTATTCTTTCACTTTATCCTGCTGTTGTTCAGCCTCCGACCTCACTGCCCATCCTCCCTCAAGCCTTGTGGTCCCTAAATGGGCTCTGTGGAGCTGTTATTTTCCCTTGAGAGTAAATACCCTCTCCTGCGGAGATTGGTGGGTAAAGGGCGTGGTGACAGGTGTGATGGGGGAGGGGCCCTAGGCCTACCTGCTCCCATGGGTTCTAGGTCAGACCGTGCACTGAGCCTGGGTCCCTGAACCGCCTGGGGCTCTGGCCACAGCTCGCTTTGCTTCTTGTGGAGGGTCATACCTTTTTATTCCTTTACTGTTGATTCCACAGGATGTCAGCAACAAGCAGGCACACGTGGGCATTCACAATGCCCTGCCCTGTGTGAGCCCTTTCTGTCCTGCTGTTTGGCCCTATTAGCACCTGCCTTGGGAAGCCCCCCTGCAACCCCGGCACCTCCTGGAGGGTCTTAGAAAGCTGAAAGGGCTCTCTAAGGGTCAGGACCTCCTCATGGGATAGATGGGGAAACTGAGGCCTGAGCAGGGGTAGGCCTCACCCGGGTCCGGTGATGTGGTAGCAGAGCCGAGGCTGAACCCAGGCCTCCCTGCCTCCGGGGAGGCTCTTACTGGAGCCTCCGGGTGTCAGCCCCACACCTGGGCCTTGTGCCCACCTTGACGTCTGTTGAGGGAGTGGAAGCCACGACAGCTTGGGGGCTGCCACCCGACAGGCCGGTCAGCATCTTAACGATGATCCTTCTGGAACGTTCCGTAGTGGACTGCTTGGGGACCTTTGGTGAGTCATTGCCCTCACCATCTGATCCTCATCCTCTATCCTACGAGGATGGTAATACATCTTGGATTCAGTGAGCGTGTATGAGCACTTCCCCCATAGCCAGCCCTGTGCTGGGCGCAGGAGAGGAAGCAGGCTGGTCCCAGCCTGGGAGGACGCCCGGCTGGTGGGGGAAGCAGACGAGGCAGCGACAGCGAGAGCTCAGGCTGGGCGGAGCTGGGAGCCCCGAGTGCTGGGTGAAAAAGGATGCTCATGGCAGGCAGCCTGGAGGAGGTGGCACTTGGGCCCATTGAGGGGAGAATCAGTTGGAGTTGGCTCAGAGAGAAGGGCAGGAAGAGGGTCCTAGGTGGGTGGGACAGCGTGAGCAAAGAGGCCTCAAGCAGCTCAGAGGGGTGCGCGGTGTGTCCTGCTGCGGAAAGGAGAGGTCAGGGCACCACCGGGGCCTGGCCTGGAGGGGGCGCCGTAGCCTTGAGTTCTGAATGCGTGTTACATCCCTGGTCACCAGCTTGGCCCCTTGTGAGGGCCCTGGGCAGCCTTTCATGAAGTGTTCGGGCATGTGTTCTGGGGAGGTTCCCACAAAATCTTTCTGGCTACAGGAGGCCTAGTTTGGGGGAGGGAGAACCCAGAAGCCTTTCAGCTGTCCCCTTCAGCCTCATGTCCTGTGTGCTCTGCGGTAGCAGTTGAAACAGGCATTTAAACTGATGATTAGGACTGAATGTTCCTGTTTTTAAAACATTTCCCGGGAAAAACAAACGTTTGAAAGTTAAACATTTTTGGCTGTTAGGATGAAACAGAAGAAAAATCGCATTTGCCTTTAAATACGGGCACCGGTGTTGGGCTGTGACTCCAGTGCCTCCCCCGTGGGACCCGAGGGGGCCGGCCTGCAGCTCGGCGGGTGGAGGGTCTGCCCTCCCAGGACTGTCTGTCCTACAGTGGGGGGGGTGTCTCGACACCAGGTTGAGGCAGGCGATTTGGACTCCAGCGCTGCTGTGTGTGACCCCAGGCAAGTGACCTCTTTTCTCATCTCCATCTTCCCAGCTAACATTTCTGGATTTCATAGCAGAGCATGGCATTGACTCCTCCTAACATCCCTCAAGACAGCGATAACAGCTACCACCCAGGTTGTATAAATCATGCCTTTGGTTTTCTGAATCCTGATGGCTTGGCATCTTGGAGGCCGGCTGACCCCGAGGGACTACCCCCCCAGAGTTAACCCATTGTAGAGATAGTAAAGGACTCAGCTCTGAGCACACCTTTCACAAGCAAACCAACTCATCCAGACTCCACACCCCACCCCCAGCCACGTCCTGCATGGGGCTGTCGCACACACTGCCCTGATCAATCAATCGCCCCAGGGCCTGGGAGCAGACAACGAGGGTCAGCCCTGCGCCCCAAGCCCACCCGCGTTATTCACTAGCCCATACTCTGCCCGCTTGCCCTGTTTCTAGGGATCTGTGAGTATAACCTGCTTCCTCAAGGCAGTCATTTCCGTGTCTGCAAGTCTTAGCATACCTGATTAAACCAAATCTCTGTATAAGTACAATACAGGGGCTTTATGTGTCTTCCCTAGTTTGATTTTTCCAAGAACTCTGTGCAGAACCCTAAACGTTCCGCCTTTATAGATGAGGATGCTCAGACTCAGAGAAGTGAGGGTTTCCACTCCAGGCCGAGTAGCCAGGAGGAGGCAGAGATGGGGTCCAGCCTTGCTTTCTAAGGGTGTCTAGAAGCGTTGCCTCGAAATTGCTTATCACAGTGCCTGGCGCACAGGGCAGCACAAACCAGCGTCTGGGGGACACAGCCCGTGCAGTGTGCTCCCATCTCTCAGCCCTGCCCTCGGCCCAGGCACCTGTCTTCAGCCTCTCCCGCCCGCTCGGGCTGCACGCAGATTCCCCTGTTGCGTCGCCGGCCCGTGTCGTCTGTGTGTGCATGGCGACGGCACACGTGTGCCCGAGCCCCCTGCAGCCCCGGCGGCAGCTTGAAGCCGAGTCTCCATTGCAGAGTTACTCTAGATCGAGCGCCATCCCGAGAAGTCTGGTCACGTGAATCTCCCAGACATGGGCAAGTGTTTAAACACGGAACTGTCAAAGACGCGCTAAAAATGCAATCAGAGATCGTTATGCCGTCTCTTTATTCCATTCCCCTCTGCTGTGTTCTGCGAGACGGGGATGGGCGGGAGGAACCATAAGTGGGCATTTGTCTGATTGCCGCTGCGTTCAGAGAACAGTAAAACTCTGCCGGGCCCCATACGCCGCCCTGGGAGGGGCGCAGATTACGGAGAAGCTCGCACATATATCACGTTGAATTTAACAGATTATGCAGTTTGGAGGTAGCACTTTCTGTTCAATGGGATGGGTAAGCGTTAGCGATAAAGAATTGTAACCTTTTGGAGGGAGATTAATCTTGGAAGTGCAAGTAGCAGAGCTCTCGTCTGCATCCCCCTTTGAGCTCCGAACCCCGCGCATACTCGCTGCCGTGTGGAATCTACATGTGGGTGCATATCTATTTGGCCATAGACGGCAAATGAAGAGTTAAAATAGTGTGATCATCTTCCAATTCTCTGCTGATGAATACCTAATGGTCCTTTTACCACCAACAAATCCATGGCTAGCAAATGCCAGGATTTCAAGTGAGCTGGCTGAGAAGAAACGAAGCATTTGGGGAAGATGAGCTGGACGTTATCACGCAGAATACAAATGCATAACAATGCCCACCAGCTCTGAAAAGCAGGGAGGAGGGCTGGTTTCCACGAGGACTTGCTGCTTCTCCCAGACCCGAGGCTGGGAGATCACATCCCAGCAAGGCGCGCCTGGCCCAGGAGCCAAGCAGACCCTCAGGTCTCTGTGCCACTCTTCCCGAATGTCCCGTCTTTCCAGTCCCCAGCTCAGCCTGCATGTCCGACCAGAGGCTGGCTGGTGTGACCACTGTTCTGCGTTCCTGAGGTGGGAGGCTGGGGTTCGAGTGCTGGTTCGCTGTTGTCTTGCTGTGTGACCTCAGGCAAGCCCCTTTCCCTCTCTGAGCTCCAGTTCCCTCCTCTGTCCAGTGAGGGGTGTGGATTGGAAGCTGTGTGTCACTTCTGGTACAGACCTCAGGGCTAAGCTTTGTATGGTGCCTTGTCCAGCTTCTGGAGCACAGCCTGTGCTCAGACAGAGCTTGTGGGCAGCTGACCAGGGCCGGGGGGTTAAAACAGGGCCCAGCTTCAGGGAAGAAAATGAGTTTCTGGCTTGCTGGGCTTTTGGGATAGGCTGACTGGATTCTTTGCTTCTGTTGGGCTGAGGGAGGTGGGTGTGAGAAGGCATTGGGCCCATTTGTCCCCTCGGAGCCTCCCCAAGCGGGCACAGCCCCAGACACCTGCTGGAGAACAGCCGGGGTTCAGGCACCCTTGGCAGCTTGTCAGGGCAGGTGCTCCCATCTGGGCACTGGGGTGGTCCCCCTGTATAGTAGCCCTCTTCTCTGCTGCCAGGAAGGACAGCCGCAAGAAGGGGCAGAGGGAACAACATTAATTTCCTCTGGGCAGGCATGGGGAGGAAGAGTTTGTTTTCATCTCATCTTTTTCCCCACAAAGCCCCTGCACGCCAAATGGTCATCGAGGGCCCCCAAACACTCCCTCATTCACTACCCAGATACAGGAGGGGGAAGACGAAGCTAAGCCAGAAAGCCTCTGATGATTGGTCGTTGGGCATTTTATCCACAATCAGGTTGGTAAGAGCTGCAGGCTGATGTGAGCACCTAATGCAGCTTTAGGTTGTAGCAACAGAGGTAGCAGCCCCAGAACAGAGGAGGGGACTTTTCCACCTGCCTCTGTGATCGTTAAGCTGTACCAGAGCCTTGGTTCTGGCTCTCCCACCCCCATCTACAAGAGAGCAGGTCCAGTGGGAGAGGATTCAGAGAGAGCCAGTCAGGATTATGGGTGAGGAAGGTGGGTCTGGATAGCAAACCCTGCCAGGACAGTTGGAAGAAAAATTTGGAGGAAAGGGAGGGATCCAGGTAGACAGAAATCAGCTGTTATAAAGGAGACAGAGCTATCCCAAGATGGATTGATTGATTTATAAAGGCATCCATCTCTCTCTTTCCATCTATTCATCTATCCATAATCCATCCTTCTTTGCCCATCCATCCATCTATCCATCCACTCATCCATCCACCCATCCATCCATCCATCCATCCATCCATCCATCCATCCACCCATCCATCCATCCGTCATCCATCCAATGATCTGTCTGCCCTCTGAGAGGCGGTGTAGCGTGATGGTACCAGTTCAGGATGAGTTTGATGAGGTCAAGCCACAAAAACTGTCAGAGTCCATCACCCTCTGTGCTTGTTCGTCACTTTATTATCGATTTGTGTAACCTCTCTGAGCCTCCATTTTCCCAGGCGTAAAATGGGGATAATAATACTTGAGTGTCTTTGAAGGTTACACACAGCTGGCGAGTTGCCAAGTCCAGGTGACCACGCAGACAGAGATGTGTTTGCGGCTGGACGTCCAGCTCAGCAGGGCCTGGTGCTGGCAGGTTTCTGTGTTCACAAGTGGACGCGCCCCCTGCCCCCAAGCCGTGTGGCACCCACCTCCTGGGGAGCCCAGACAGTATTTGAGCGCGTCACGCCAGCATGTTGTGGCTGCTGCCCCCCACCTGGCTTTATGTCCGGGAGCTGGTTCTTCCCCGGGAGGGAAGAAGCCTCAGTTACCTCCTGTGATCCGAGGTGGGAGGAACAGGAGACAGCCCACAGCCTCCTGCCCACTCCTCAGTCCCTGGTAGTCAGGAGCTGCGGAAATAAATGAAACTGTATGGTTGGAGTAATTTGCTAGTTTGCTTAAGTAACACCCCCAGTCAGAGACATGACATCAATACATTAGTGCGGCTCGGGCTGCCCCAGCCGGGGCGGCGCGCCGAGTGGGGTGGGTGGATGCCGTGAAGTGGAAACTCACGGACTGGTGCTGGAAGGCAGTCGTGGTGGCCACGGCTCCGGCCGCGACTGCAGCGTGGCGAGGGGCTGGCCTGGTGGCCTTGAACGAACCTGAGCTGCTGACCCAGAGGTGTGGAGTCAGCTGGACCAGCACCTAGCATTGCTTCTGCCGCTCACCTGCTGCGGGACCTGGGCGGGTTCCTGACCTGGGACCCTCGTTCCCCAGCTTCGAGGCGGAGGTGACAGAGCCCACCTCGGGAGGGCCCAGCCTTTCTACCAAGGGTGTCTGGCCCAACAGTCAGGTCCCGGAAATGGCAGGCTTCTCTGGGCTGTCCTCCACGACCCTGCTCCAGATGCTCAGGCCCAGGCAACCTCTCCCCTCCCCGCCGGCAGCCTGAGCCTCACTGGAGAGAGGGGGCTCTGCACCGTGTCACCCGGGGTGCTGGCGGGGGCTTCGCTTTCCAGACTTCTGCTGGGGCCTGCTTGGGATGGAGATGGTGAAGCCAACACGTCTCCTCTCTGCTCCTGATTCTTTCCTGTGAGGAGAGCAAGAGGACGTCTCGGCATCCCTGGGCCAGGCTGGGATGACAGATAGGAGGATGAGTGAGGCGGGGAGGCAGAGGGGCCTTGGGGAGCTCATCCCCACGGCCTGGTTGGCAGCTCGGAGGGGCAGGGGCCAGGTCTGGTCCCTTTCGTCTCCAGGGACTGTGGCCGGGGCCAGAGTCCCCAACGCTGCCCGGAGTGGGCAGTACCTTAAAATGAGTGAAGTGGGCTGGGAGTGAGTAGTAGGGGCAGGTGGGGAGTGGGCAAACTGCCCTCTGCTTCCTGTCTAAGGGAAGCACAGGCACTCAGCACTTGCCTAGGCCAGGACGGTGAGATTTTAAAATTGATTGATTGATTTTTAGAAAACAGAAAGAATGACATTTTATTGGAATTTCTCTAATTTTTAATGTTGGCAGCAAATGCAAATTTAGAAAAGCCAAAAACATATGCCAAACAAAATACGTCTGTGGGCAGGGCTGGCCTGCTGGCTTCTAGTTTGCAAACTCTGGCCCAGGGAAGCTGACTTTTTCTGAACATCAAAAGGCTTTGTGTGTTTCCATTCACTGTCTTGTGTAATCCTAGAATGGTCTTGCGAGGTAGGCGTTATTCTGCCTGTTTCACAGGCGAGGAAACGGAGGCCCGGGGAGGTCAAGTCACATAGCCGGTTAGTGGCAGAACTGGGTCTGGGACCCAGCTGTCAGCCCCTGGAGCCCATGCCTGTCATCGGACAGCCTCCCAGAGTTGACAAACACCAAAGAAGAGAGAACGCTATTTTCTCAAACCTGTAAAGAAGTCTGGGTGGCCGGTGAGGCAGTGATGAACAGATTATGCTTTTCTGCTTGTTTTGTGAAAAACTTCTCTCTCCGTCCTGGGGTCCCCACCTCCTCTGTGGCCAGACTCGGAGGCGAGCGGCCACCCAACAGCCCTTTGCCACGGCCATGGAGCCTGGGGCCAGGCAGAATGGGCAGGTCCCAACTGCAGGGATGGGAGGGGGCGGGCTGGAGACGTTTCTAACTGGGTTCGTTGCAATTAGAATATGATAATGGTTGTAGTTATGGTACCTGGAACTTCATTGTGTGGCACAGGCGTAAAACTCACCCTGCCCCTTCCTGGAGCTTCCACAGTGCTGGGCACACGGGGTTCTTCCTGGAGCCTCATGGGGAGCTGAGTCTGATCCCACGTCTGTCGCAGCTGACCTGGTGTTGTGGGCCCCGGTTCCCAGTAAGGCAGACAGTCCTCAGAATTTGGAGAAGAGGCGTTTCTGGAATTGGGTTTCTGATAGAAGGCTCACACGGCAGAGGAGGTCGAGTTTCAGGTCATGGTCAAGAGTGAGAAAGCTCTGCTGTCCCTGGACTGTGTTACCCCTGGGTGGGACCAGCCACAGGGAAGGGGCTTGGCGGAGCTGGGGGCCACACGAGGCCCTTGGCCCCCAGAAAGGGGCGGTTACCAGGCACACGCACGTTGATCAGAGGGGAAACTGAGGCTCAGACAGGTTAAAGTGACCTGCTCGGATGAGAGGTGACAGAACCCAGGTCCGCTGGCTCCAAAGCCGGACACTTTGCCCTGTGTGTGCTCCTGTGGGAGTCATGGTCACTGGGAACGGAGAAGACGCCTCCTGAGGTGTGGGTCTCTGTTAGCCCGGGGCGGTCCTCTGGGCAGGTTCCCTTTCGCATCACCCTGGGACCCCCGACGGGAGGCCGGAGCCAGAGGTGTGGCCACGGCTCTCGGTGGTCAGGATGGGGCCCTCGCCCTGGCCTTGTCGAGGGCGCTTTCCCGGGCTTTCCCCGAGTAGGTGGAAAGTCTGGGGTCACACAGGACTGCCTGGCCACGTGGCCTCCAGCACATCATCCCGCAGCTTCCGGAGCCTCAGTTTCCGCGTCTGCATGATGGACGCGATGAAGGCCTGGCTCCGTGCCTGACGTGTAGTAGGGCTTATACGTGCACGGGGTCGTGCTCACTAGCCACTCACTGCTGAAGAATTCGGACAAAAGAAGCGACTTTCTTGCTGAAACAGACGCAGAGTAAAGTTTGGTGTCTTTTGTCGCAGCTCCTTCAGAAACCAGAGCTCAGGTGGTTTAGAAGTTCCATGCCGTGGCCGCAGTTACTTGTCTGTGAAATGGCTATGGAATGTCACCATTCTCCTGCCTGGACACCCCATCTCCCCAGGGCCCCATGCTGGGCTGGCACCTTCACACGCCCCTTGGTGTTTGCTTGACCCACCAGGACACGCCCTTGGGGAGGGGGCAAGAAAAAGGCTTGGGCCTCGGGGTTCACCTTCAGAATTCATTTTTTTATCCTAATCAGGTACCATCATGACTCTTTCTCCGGGCCCGGAGAGCCTAGCAGCTGAGGCTGGTGGGAGATCGGGAGTCCCGGGCCTGAGCCTGGGGTCAGGCTGGCTGCCGGCGGGTGTTGGGGAGCCGGGGCGGGTGGCGGCCAGTTTACTGAGGCCGAGGGGCTGTGGTAGCCTTGGGCGGCTGTGCTGGAACCCAGCCCATGGCCAGGTCACCCGGGACGCAGTGCACACACCTGCCTAGGGCATCTGTGACGTAAGGCCCCAGAGAAAGCAAGGGGAAGAAGCACGGCGTCGAGGAACCGCGTGGAATTTGCAGAGCGCACAGCTGGAAGGACCCTAGTGTTAGCTCAGTGTATGTTATACACGGACGGTTTTGTTTTGTTCCCACTTAGACCGTGTTTTGACTTTGAATTCCATGGCAGTAGGGGTGGGGATGGGCAGTGTAATCTTTCCCGAGCGTAGGGTCTCCAAAGGGTTGACCTGGGCTCTGCAAAGAACTTGCAGTCCCTGTTAATGTGGAAACTAACAGGTCAGACCCCCAGGTGGAGGGGGCCTGAGACATTGAGGCTGGCGAGGCAGGCCTGGGGGCCCAGGGCAGGGTCTCCTTCCGGTGGAAAAGGGGCCCGGACAGAAGAAGCGGGGGTGGGGGAGTCCTGAGGATGAGCCCGGGTCCACTGCAGCTCAGAGGCCCTGCAGGAAACTGTCCAGCCCCGTCCCGCTGGTCTGGGGGGCAGGCGGCCTGTCACCCAGCAGCGGCGGGGGCAGGGAGGCCACAGCGATGGTGACCAGGTTGCTGCCGCCGCCTCCGATCAGAAGGCGCCTGTCGGCAGCGGGGGTCAGCTCTGCCAGGGGGTGCAGGGGCTCTTGCCTGCCCCCTCCCCCCGGCACTGTGGCCTCCGGAAGCCAACAGCGGGGCACCGTGTGTCTGTGTGTGTCGGCTCTGCAGGCAGCCTGCCCTACGAGTACAAGATCGTGATCGCAGGCAACCACGAGCTGACCTTCGACCAGGAGTTCATGGCCGACCTCATCAAGCAGGACTTCTACTACTTCCCGTCCGTGTCGAAGCTGAAGCCGGAGAACTACGAGAACGTGCAGTCGCTGCTGACCAACTGCATCTACCTGCAGGACTCGGAGGTCACCGTGCGGGGCTTCCGCATCTACGGCTCCCCGTGGTGAGTGTGCCTGGTGGGCGCCGTTCCGACCGCTGGCGACCGTGAAGCCGTGCTGGGGTGGGGGGATGGAGGAGGTGAGGCTGAGTGCATGGAGGGAAGAGGGGCTGGGAGAGGCCGCAGAGAGACCCGGGGCCAGCTCTCCCCTCATGCTGTGTGACCCTAGGCAGGTCGCTGCCACTCTCTGAGCCTTGGTTTCCCCATATCTTGCGAATAATTATATATGCTATACTGTCTCACGTATAGACACGTACTATTAGTATCCCCATTTTCCAGGTGAGGAAACTGAGGCACAGAGAGGGTAAGGGCCTGGCTGAAGGTCACACAGGTAGGAATGGGCAGAGCTGAGATTAAACCCAGGCAGTTTGGTTCCAGAATCCTTGCTTTTAATCATTATTCCACATGCTAGGAATGTCCCTGTTGTCTGTCCCTCTGACACACACAGACGATGCACAGGTGGGGGGGTGATGATTGATTAGCCAGGTTAGGAGAGGCCGTCGGAATTTCCCTGGAAGACCAAAGGCCTGCTTTACTGTATTGGGGACGGCAGCTGTTTAAATCACAAGTATACATCAAACCTTTGTTCCCTGCTGGGGACACAGAGCAATCAGACCTCATCCCTAGGCTCACCTGGCTAAGTGGGGATCAAGGTGAGAACAGGTCATGATGGGTCTGCGTGGTGGTCGGTGTGTCCATAGCAACCCCCGTGACGATGGTGGTGATGGTGATTAAGATTGTGATGATGGTGATGGTGGCAGCAGAACATTCCTGAACGGTTACAGTAAGCTGGGCCCTGGGCTTAAATCCCCATAAGGATTGTCTCTACTCCTTGCTCAGCCTTGTGAGGACTGATATATCGTCCCCGTCCTGTAGTTGGATAGACCACCTGGCCCTTAGAGGCCCAGCTGGCAATGGCCACAGGGTGCCAAGTGCTGGCAGGGTGAGGAGGACACCCTACACAGGAAGGAGAGACCTCACGTGCTTGAAAGAGTGGTTTGATTCCGGAAGGCTCCCTGGAGGGGGTGGGGTGACCTGAGCCACAAGGGAAGAGAAAGGCATTCACAGGCGTGGAGGGGTAACAGGGCCTGAGGCTGCACCATCACCCAGAGCAGCACACATAGGGAGGCTGACGGGCGATCTAGGGGGACCCGGGGCCTGTCCAGGTGCAGGGACTTCAGGGAGAGCAGCTGCTGACACAGTGTGGCTGGGGAGCCCTGGGGCGGCCCTGGCTGATACCACATGGTGACCACCTGCTGGCTAGAGGCTGTGAGGGGTTTAGGACATGGTCCCATCCTCCCAAGGCCTCCTCATGGGGCAGAGGGGAGATCCTGGGCTGTCCTGCCTTCCTTGAGCCCCAGGAGACGCCTGCTGTCATCTCCCTGGTCCTCGCTGTGTACAGGGTCTCCACAAACCCTCCCGGCGGCCTGTGAGGTCCTGACGAGGACTGGGGTGGGGGCCCTCAGGGATGTGATGAGCTCGGGGCCAAGGCCAGGAGAGGGGAGCAGATGGCCGAGTCTGTCTGGCAGGCCGTGAGAGCCCAGACCTGGAGGGGAGGGCTGTTAGGCAAAAAAACAGAAGGAGGTCATTGTCAAAGGAGGAACCAGTGTGAGCAAAGGCGTGATGGTGAGCTGAGCACGATGGGAGGGGTGGGGCGGCGGGAGATGAGGCTAGAGGGTCAGGAGGGTCAGGTGCCAGACCGGGGAATCTGGACTGGATCTCTTTGCCCAGTGGTTTCCAACACCCTGTCTCCCCTGCACACCCACATACATACCCACACACACCCACATACCCACACACACCCACACCCATACACACAACATTTTGTTTAAAGTTAGATTGCTTAGAAGTTAACAGCACGGCTTTGGAACCAAACTGCCTGGGCTCAGCTCTTGACCTCACCTCTTACGGGCTGTGTGACCCTGGGTGAGTCACTTAACCTCTCGGTGCCTCCGTTTCCTCCTCTGCACAATGGGAGTGATGGGGCACCTCCTGCAGGGGGTGGGTGCAAAGATGTCAGGAGGGTTCAGCTGAGCCCAGTGGCTGCACCAGGCTTTCCGCGAATGGAGACATCATTCTTGTTATTTGCTATGTGGAGCCCCCTTCCATCACAGCCTTGCCCGGGACCCAGACGTGGGATGGAGGACAGCAGGGGGTGGGAGCCGGCAGGTGTCACTCAGTGTCCTTCCCACCCCACCCAGAGCAGCTCTGTGCAGCCCCACAGCTGGGCCCCGAAGAACCCCTTTGACGGCCAGCTCCCCAGGCTCCTGGCCGGGATGTCAGGCCAGCCCTGTGGTCCCCTATGCCAGCTGCAGGCCAAGAGCTGCTGCTGCTGAGGCCTGAGTGAGGCCGCTGTCAGCCTTGCTGGAGTCCAGCTGCTCTGTGCTCGAGCTGCCTGTGGTCTCTGCTTTGACTTCTGTGGCTCCAGCACGGGCAGTTCTGGACCTTTTAGTTGCAGGCCCCCCGGGGCCTGAGTGAGAGGAGTGCCTATCTTCTCCTTGACCCTTACCTTCGTCCCAGCTGGACGCACACCCCCGACCCCATGCCGTGGCGGGCCCAGCACCAGGCTGCTACACAGAGAAGGGACCCCAGGAGGGCTTGGTGAGATCCAGGAGGGCTCCCTGTTGGAGGGGGTATTTGAAGGAGGTGTGGGGTTTCCATAGGCGGAAGAGGCAAGGGAGGAGCCATATTTCGGAGCCCCTGTGATGTGCCGGACCCTGCCGCACTCTTCTTGGGCTGTTGG
Organism: Pseudorca crassidens; assembly: GCF_039906515.1. Classification (NCBI taxonomy): domain Eukaryota; kingdom Metazoa; phylum Chordata; class Mammalia; order Artiodactyla; family Delphinidae; genus Pseudorca; species Pseudorca crassidens. The sequence goes on from NC_090306.1 coordinate 100,527,608, forward strand.
TTCGCGGCCCTTAACGCCGAGAGCTAGACGGCACCTCGTCTGCATTCTGAGGTGCAGGCTGTGAGCTGGCATTCCGTGCAGCAACCCTGGGTTCCTTTAGGCCCCGTCTGGGGCTGGGAGCAGGTGGTGTCATGTACTGGGGAAGTTTCACTAAATTTCCCCATGTGTGAGCCAGTTGCCTGCACCTGCTTCCATGCCACCATGGCACTAATCCTGAGTTCCTTCTGCCACCTTCCCCCCTGGGACCTGCATGCCTGGGAGGGTGGGCCCCTGCCACCAGGCCCCCGGAATCTCAGCAACTGTAGCGGCTAGGAGGTTGGGTGGTAAGGGAAGGGTTGTTCAGATTGGGGTAACACCACCTCTTAGCTGTGTGACTCTGGGCAAGTGCCTAGCCTTTTCTGGTCCCTCTATACAGGGAAATGGTACTGCCAACCCTATAGGGGAGTTGTGAGGGCTGCGTGGGCCCATCCAGATGAAGGCCAGGCCCAGAGTGTGGCCTTGGAGGTTGGTTGTGGTTATTATTACTGGGAAGCCGCTGGGGTGGAGACCAGGACAGAGAGAGCTCTGTTCCCGCTGATACCTCAACAGCCCCTAGGGTAGGACCAGGCCTGCAATCCCCTCCTTTTACAGGAGGGTAAGTAGAGGCCCCGGTGAGGTCGTGGCTTGCCCAGGGCCACACAGTGGGTGGTTCTCCGGACTCTCAGTCTGATCCAAGATGGACGCCCTGTTATGAGCGCCTACTGTGCGCCAGGCGTGGAGCAACGTGCTCTTCATGTGTCCCTTGGTCCTCTGAATAGCCTCAGGGTGCACATCGGCCCTGTTGGCCCATTGAGACCCGGGGATCAAAATGATGTTCTCATGGCCTCCCATGGGTTGGTTAATTCATTGATCAAGCATTTGTCCCATGGCCACTCCGGGGACGTGCCACGGGCCAGACAGACGCAGCTCCTGTCTTTGCGGGGTCTTTACCCTCGTGGGGGACACGTCAGCCACCAATTCCTTGGTTCAACGAGAGCCACGGAGGAGCAGCTCTGGGAGCTGGGGTCGGGGAAGTCTCCCCACAGGAGAGCCAGAGATACAAGCAGCTCTGGGAGCTGGGAAGGGTGTTCCAGGCCGAGGAAACAGTCCCGGCAAGACGCAGGAGGCGCAGAGGGCTGTGGATGTGCTGGGGGCGGAGTGTGGCTTCCAGGGTCTCCGTGAGAGAGCGGAGGCCAGAGGCTGGGTCATCAGGCCGGGCTGGCGGCTGCCACGGTGGGTGGTGGCCTCACCCTGGTCTCCCAGCGCTCAGTAAGTCGCAGCTCCTGTAGCCCTGCATCCTCAGCCCGTGGGGACCTGGTACATCACACCCTCAGCCCGTGGGGACCTGGTACATCACACCCAAGGCCTGGAAGGGGCACAGTCCTCGTGTGTGCAGAGCTGACTTTCAGTCACGCTTGTGCCCTGGACCCAGACACACCAGGGACGTCCCCACCGCCCTGACTCTCACTTCACATCTGACCTCGGCAAGTCACGTCTCTCTGAGCCTCTGTCTTCCATCTGGGCAAGGGGGCACCAGGGTCCTCTCTGTGGTGTCGTCAGGTGAAGCCACGCTGGGGAAGTGGCACTTATCAGTCCCCAGGAAGGTATTCCTGGCCAAAGAACCTCGTGGCCTGGCTGCCAACTCTGCCTGGCTCAGGGGGTCCCCACTGTCTGTCGAGGTTTAGGCTGGGCGAGCTCAGCCCCGGGCGCCTGGGCGTGTGGCAGCTTGTTAGGACGGGATGGACAGCAAAGCTGGTGGCGATTATTATTAAATTCAGATGTTCAGGGTTTTCGTTTTCTTTCTCCCGTGCCCTTAACATTGACTAACACGTGGAATACAGGCGACTTTCACAGCATCGTAACACCAGCAGGCGGGGATCAGGGATCAGATAAACCAGTAGCCGTAAGTAACCTAATATCAGTGGTACCTGGGGCATGTGGGCAAAGCTGACCCGCGCTGGGGGCAGACCTGTTCTGTGTCGTCCTACAAGGCAGAGCGGGGACACAGAAGGCAGGTTCTCAGCAGTGTGGGAAGACAGTCCCACAGGCAGGAGCCCAGAGGAGAGGCAGTGGGGCCTTACTGAGTGGTGAGCTGCCCGTTACAAGGGGCATGCAAGCAGAGATACACTGTGGCTGGGCCTGGTGTCCTCCCGGCTCCTCCTCCGTGCAGAGGGCCACTGTTTCTCTGCCTGAGGCTGATGACCCCCTGTAAGCAGAGGGATGCATGGGCCTGGGGAGCCGCTGGGGTGGAGACCAGGGCTCTCAGAGAAGCCCTTTTGGCGCTAGACTTGGGACGAGGTTGGCCTTGATATTGAGGACTCACCAAAGCAAGCTCGGAGGAGGAAGCAGACAGCAAACTCACGGTCGCCATGTTACCTAAGTGTTACCGCCAGGGGATGCTCTGCTTGGGAGACTGGTGGGTCAGATTTGAATGGTTCCACTTCTTGTGAGACACACACTCGGAGGCACACAGTGGCCGCCAGGTGCCTGGCCCCCTGCAGGGCTCTGGAGTCCCAAGAATGGGTCCGGCCTGGCTGTGTCCCCCGTGACAGGGCACCATCACCAATCCCATTTTGCAGGATGGTCAGAGGCAGAGAGAGAATAATTTTGTAATGTGAATATGTCCTATGCGATATTTTAAATGTACGTACACTAAAAGAATTGTGCTGTTTGTCTGAGGTTCAAATTTAACGGGGCATGTTGTGTTTCGTCTGGCCACCCGTATCCTGAGACAGTTGGGCTCTGCCTGTTTTTCGAACTTTATAAAAATGGACTCATGTGTTGTTCCAGGACTGCTTTTTTTCACTCGATATTATATATGTTTAAGATTCTTCCATGTTGTCATGTGCAGTTGTGATTGGTTCTCTTCTCAGTGCTGTGTAGGATTTCATCGTATGAATATATCACGATTTATTTATCCGTTCTAACCAGTTCCCACCACCCTTGCTTTGGGCCCATTATAAATAATATTGCTGTGAACATTCCACACGTCTCTTAGTGCACATAGAGATTCAGTCCTGAATGTGCGTGCATGTGGACACACACACACCACACACACACACACCCAGGGACGGAGTGGTCAGGTCATACACTGTACAGCTCTTTGGCAGGGGTTGCGCCAGTTTTCCCGTCAGCAGTGCCCTGCCTCACCTCCTTGCCGGGACTTGGTACTGTGGGCCTTGCAGATCGTACCCATCTGGTGGCTGTGCTGATATTTCAAGGTGGTTTTCATTTGCATTCCCTTGACGACCCGCGAGCTTGAGAATCTTGGCCACTTGTGAAGGGCTCAGGTCTTTTGCCCATTTAAAAGATGATTGGGTTGTCTGCCCTTTCCGTATTGGTTAGTAGAGATTCCTTACGTATTCTGAACGCAAGCCCTTCATCACATGTAATGTGGAACGTGGCTTTTCCTCCCCTGTGACCGGCCTCTTCCCTCTCTTCAGGGTGCCTTCAGCTGACTCAAAGTTCGTAATTTTGGTGGAGTCAGATGCGTCACTGTTTTTCTTTGCAGTAAGTGCTTTTTGTGTCCTATTTAAGAAATCCCGCCCCGAAGTCATGAAGATGTTTCCTTATTATCTTCCCACATCTTCGCTGTGTTGCCTTTTATCAACATGCTTAGGTGTTGGGTCCACTGGCAGTGGCCGCATTGATGGTGTGAGGTAGGGATCCCGTTTTGGGATTTTCCACTTGGCCTGGCACCAAATATGGAGCTCATCCTTCCTGGCTGCTCTGTGTTACCCTCCTTGCCTGGCACACGGGGGCTGTGTCTGGGCTATCGCCTGCTCCTTCAGCCCACCTAGCTCCAGGGCCACACTGTCTTAACTACTCCAGCAACCCATTTCTTTCATGTCTCTTTTCCCAACTAGAACAGTTGAGGCTCCAGGAGAGCAGGGACCTGACTCCAGGGCAGGCTGCATCACCACTTCCCCGGTCCAGTCCGGCATGGGAGGGATGGAGGGCTCACTAGAGCCGCCTGCTTGCACGGCCACCCTCCCGGGGCACCGTGACTTTCTGGAAGTCATCTCTGGGCCCCTCAGATGCAGACTCGACGCTGAGCCTTCGCCGAGAGCAGCTTAGAGGAAGGGGGCGGGAACCATCCTCAGAAGAAGAGGAAGAACTCAGCTGTTACAAAATCCTAAGTGTTAAAAAAAATCCCGTATACATACCGTATTCATTTATGGGTTTTGGATGCATTTTTTGTTCTCATTTAACTGAAAACGGCCTTGATTTTTTTTTTTTTTTAAGGAGTGAGGGAGGGAGTGAAGTTGGCACACAGCTAGTCCATCTGGTCTAATTACTTCTGGTATTTTGAAAGAAGACATCTAAACCTGCTGAGACAGGAAACTTTGAGAAGTGGTGGCCGGGCCGCTGCTGGGCGTCTGGGCGCGGAGCCTGAACCACAGCTAGGAGGCCTGGCTGCCTCCGGGCAGGGCAGGGCCAGGCGGGCAGCCGGAGCCTCAGGGACCAGCTCTCTCCAAACAGCCAGGATGTGCTGGGCCCAGCTGAGGGACCTCAGGTCAGGATCTCGGCTTCTGTGAAATGGCAACGGGACAGTCCGCTCGTGGGGTTGTTCTTAGGATTCAGAGAGGTCTTGTGCGTAAAGTTGCTTGGCACACAGGCATTCGACACACGGTGGTCCCACCCACCCCCAAACCTCTCCAGCTACTGCCTCGACTGCCCAGAGAGGGGCTGGAGGAGGTTGTGTATGTACAGCCTGCAGGGGCTGCGGGCACAGAGAGGGTGGCCCCTGGACAAGGCTGGCCGTGGGTTCTAGCGTGAGCCTTTGACGCCCTTCCCTCCGCTTCCCTGTGTGCACAGAGCAGGCCCGCTGCGGGGGGTGGCTGCGAGGAGAAGGCAGGAACTGAGCAGCCTGGGAATTTAAACTCTGTGCCCTGAAGGTGCTGGGGCTCTGCTTCTTGATGTGACAGTAGCAGCAGCACAGTTACTCTTCTCACTGCTGACCCAAAGGCTCTGAACTTACAGCTGCTCCAGCTGCTTGAATTCTTCACAACCGTGAGTGAGGTTTGGCCCTTGTCCCCATTGTATAGCTGAAAAGACTGAGACCCACAAAATGAAGCGACTGGCTTAAGGTCCCACAGAAACTGAGAGCCCAGATGGGTCGGGATGGAAGGATGGAGGTCCTACCCAGAACGGCAGACAGAGAGGCGCTAAAATAAAATGCTTTTTATTATTTTTATTTATTATTTTTTTTGCGGTACGCGGGCCTCTCACTGTTGTGGCCTCTCCCGTTGCGGAGCACAGGCTCCGGACGCACAGGCTCAGCGGCCATAGCTCATGGGCACAGCCCCTCCGCGGCGTGTGGGATCTTCCCAGACCGGGGCACAAACCCGTGTCCCCTGCATCGGCAGGCGGACTCTCAACCACTGCGCCACCAGGGAAGCCCATTAAATGCTTTTTAAAAGACTTGATGAAATATATCTTTTTGGGAAAAAAGAATAGAGAGGATGAAATAATGAACTCCTAGCTTTTCCCTTGCTTCTCAATGCCTTTCACCGTAATGTGGTCAAGGGGGTGCCAGGGGAGCGGGATCCTGGCGGCGCCAGGGCCTGAGAGAGCCCGCACTGCCCCCGCTGTCCCCGCCACCGCCAGAAGCTGATGGGAGACCACGGTGAGCCCAGTTCGGACTGCTGTGCCCCGCACTGGGCTCCGGACCCTCTGTCCTTCTGGCTCTGCTTGAGGAATGGGTGGGCCTGGGGCTCAGTTCCGGCCACCTCACCCTTGGCTCTTTCTATTAAGAAAATCTTTTTCACCTCTTTAAAAAAATACTCATTTTTCAATGTCTCTGGTAATTCTCCAAGGTGTTTGGGGTGTCGTAATTTGGGGTTGCCCGCTCAAGTTCTGCAAGGCTCTATCTGGGGGATCCTGGGCAGCCAGGTTTAGGGGTGCCCCTCAGAGAGGATGTCTACCCCAGTCTGTGGGTGCACCTGGCCAGGGACCCCCTTCTGCTCCGTTCATGGATTAGAGGTTCCTGGGCCCACGGGCTCACGGCCTGGGGAAGCCTGGGTCAGAGGTCCAGGGGAAGCTTCCCTCTGGTGGAGGCCTCCCCGTGGTCCGCTCTTTCCCCGAAGCCATCTGGGGACCCAGCTTTCTGGTCACAGCCCCTGCTGACCACCGGGGCCTTCTCTCTTGTTGCTTCAAGGCCATGAAGACCCACGTTCCCTGGTTCAGAGGCTGGCAGTGCCCAGGCATCCAGCACTGTGCTTACTTACACTTCATCCTGCGTTTCTAGGTGGTTTCAGCACAGACCGTGGCCTTGATCTGTTCAGACAAGAGAGGCCAAGGCTTTCCCTCCCCTTCAATGCCTGAAACCCCCGTTCAGCAAACTTCCCATGAGACCGCTGTGCAGTGGTCCCACCTGCTCTGCCTTTCACTCTCAGCAGGACAAGGCAGGACTGTTTTCATCCCCGCCTTACAGAGGAGAGAGGTGAGGCGGGGCGTGGGTTGGTCAAGCGACTGGTCCAAGATTTCAGCTGTAGGCAGAGCTGGTGCCAGGTTCCCGCCCAGGTGGGTGGAGTTGGGGAGCTTGCGGGGGGCGGGGGGGTGGCTGGCTTTGACCTGTCTCATCGGCTGCTGCTTCCCAGCCTGGCCCTGGCCCCGTCCCTCCTGCAGCCCCTGTTGGGCTGCAGAACCACAAGGGGCTGGCCTTGGGGGCCTAGATCCCTGGCCCCGTGAGCGCTGGTCGGAGCATCACAGAACCTCAGCGGTACTTCCCTCCCTTCCCGTCTAGAGCCCAAATCAAGTTGGGAACAGTCTGTATCTGTTCAAGACAAGCTGGGAAGCCTGCTGACCGCGAGCCCTGCCCGAGCCTCGGTGCCCCCTCGTTTGGTCCTGTGACAGGGACACGACAGGCGTGGGAGGGTCCCCGAGGGACCCAGCAGTGTCCTCCACCAGTGGTCGCTTCCCTCTCCTCCCTCCGCCGGATATTATACTCATCAGCCTGGCACGACTGGCAGTTGACAAATTTTGATGGAGGGAAGAAATTCCTCGTGTCTGGACCCACACGGTGCTATCTCTGCACGAGCGTGTGCACACACGCACATGCAGACGCATGACGTACACGCGCACACACACACCACGTGATACACGCACACACGAGCACCCATACTCGCACGCACGCACGCTTTTTCTCACCTCTCTCACACTCAGCCTCTCTCACACGCACGGGATTTCTCTTCTGCTCCTTTGCTATCCTTGTCTTCCTTGATTTCACGTTGTTGTTTTCTTTCTAGAAGGCCCTCGGCACACACGCGCGCACTCTTCTACGTGAGATTAATGTTTGCACCGAGTCCTCTGCCTTCTCCCAGCTGCAGAGGAGTCCCAGCGAAAGAAACGATGAATGATTCTGCGCCTCGGAAGGGTGGGGGAAATTCATTAGGAAAGACAAAGGACCCCGTTCTTTGGTTCCACTCGTCTTGCTGCTGGCTTGCCCTAAGTGTGTGCGGGGCAAAGTGTGTGACTGACAGTCCTGGGGACACGTCGCTGCTCGTCCTGGCCCTGCCCCCTCGCTGGCAGCCACAGCTCCCCTGCTGTGGCAGCGTCTCCCCCAGACTCCCGCTGGGCTCCCAAGCCCGGGAGATGCAGGGAAGGCGTAAGGCAAACCCGCCTCCACCAGAACTGGGACGTCCCCAGGAATGGGGGCCACCTGTGGGGTGAGGAGTCAGCAGGAACTCGCTCGGGGGACCCAGGCGTGTCACCGACGCTGAGCCTTGGTTTCCCTGTTGCAGATGGGAGCACAGCCTCACTGGAGTGCTGAGAGGGTCCCAGGACACACATGGGCCAGTGCCACGTGTCATCCTCACCTGAGATGCTCTCAGTGTTGGCTGTCTCTGAGAGAAGGCAGAGGCTGTATTTGGCTCCGTGGAAGTGGCCCCGGAAAGCCTGGCCTTTGGGGGAGGGGGTACTGGGGCAGGAAGAACAAACAGATGAGGGTCAAGATGAGTGCTCTGTCTGCAGCCGGAGAGGGAGTGGACCTGGTCAGGCTTGTCTGAGAGCTCAGGGGCGGGCTGGCTGCTGGTGGGGAGAGGTCCCTGCCCCGCCCACACTGCAGCTCTCACCCGCAGAAGGAGAGGCGGAAGCGGGAGAGCACCTGGTCGGTGGGGGGATGGGGCGGGCCACTGTGAGAGGCTGTTCCCTGCCACCTGTAGGGCAGCCGCCCCTGCCCTCACCTAGGGAGCGGGCTGCCTGGGGAGGCAGGGAAGGTCCCCCAAGGGCGGTGAGTCGGGATGCAGCCGAGGAGGTGAGCATCACCTCTGAGGCCTCATCAGTGAAATGGGCACAGGATTCCCCCAGGCAGGTCGTGGCAGGGTGAGGGGGAATGGGAAGCTCAGCAGATGGTGAGAGTTCTGGTTCTGGTTGTGGAGCTGGTGGTGGGTCTCAGGGCTTCATGACAGCCAGGGGCTCTGGGGAGGGCTCCTGGGGAGGGTGTGGGGAGGGGAGGGTTAATGCTTAGTTCTTCCCACCTGCCTGCCTGCGAGGTAGAGCACCTGTCAGTTCATTCCATCATTCATTCATTTGTTCACTCATTCAGGCACGCTTTGTGCAAACCCACCCTGAGGTCCACCTGGGCCCAGCCATCAGTTAGGCAGGATGGATTCAGGGATGATTTGACCCAGGCCTGCCCTGAAGGAGCCTGTATAAGGGCACTTAGAGCAGGGAGGGTCACTTGTGCTTGGGGATGGAGGTGATCGGGGAAGCTTCCTGGAAGAGGTGGCCTTTGAGCCAGGCCTTAACAAATAATGGGTCATGGACTCTGAGGAGAGGCTAGGAAGGGCATTTCAGATGGCTGAAACAGGATGAGCAAAACCCAGAGGTGGGGAAAGGCTGGGCCTTGTTCAGGAAACAGGATTGTCGTGACTGGTGGGTGGTGAGCTCACTGGGGAATCTGCGTAGGCTGGTCCGAAAGGTGGAATGGGGCAGAGCCCAAGGCCTCCGCACGCCAGGCCATGAGGCTCGGGCTTGTCCTGGAGGTAATTGGGAGCCATGGAAGGTTTTGGACTAGAAGAGTAACAGGGTGGATGAGAGGTGGGGCACCAGGAGCCAGAGTGCAGCCAGGCTCAGAGGGACAGGCAGGCAGCTGCCACTGAAGAGGGAGAACCTGGGGCCCAGCCGCCCCAGCGGCATCCGGGTCAGCGGCCCACTGGGCACAGGATGCAGGAGCCAGGAACCCTGGTCCAGGTCCCTCTGGCCTCCCGAGTGTCCTCAGACCCATGACTTCTCCGTGCCATCATTTCCTCATCTCTAAAGTGGGGGCCTCCTGACAGCTTTGTCCCGAGGATTAACTGAGCAGAGGGGTGAAAGTGGCTGGTAAAGTGGGCTTTGCTGAGGAAGGTGGGCAGGATTCCTGGTCCTGTTGCCATCACTCTGGGACTGAAGCAAGGGCACAGGCTCTGGAATCTGCTGTCTGGGTTGGAGCCCTGGCTGTGCCACTTGGTTACCGGGTAACCTTGGGCAGTTCTCTGTACCTCTGTGCACCTCAGTTTGTGCATCTGTAAAATGAAGCAGTGATGGCAGTCGTCCCTCGGGGTGGGTGTGAGGATTTGGAGGCTCGTGGAGAGCCTTTGGAGCTAGGCCTGTGTGGGTGTCCCCTCGGTGACCCCTTGGCAGGCGGCCTCTCAAGGGGGCCCCCCTCCCCTGGCCTCTGCCCTCAGGCGTTGCGCCCTGGCCTGGGTGCACCACTGGGCCCAGCTCTACCCAGGACACCCTGGGCCTCCTCCACCCCCATCCCTGGGAAATGGGGTGGCCATACTCCAGGCTGATTGAATGGCCCCTGGTACACCCCCTTTCCCGGGGCGTGTGCCTTACCTGGGGAGATGGAAAACCCAGAGCAGGGGAGGCTCTGTTTCAGCCGTTTTCTACAGACAGGCATCGCCCCCCTCCCGTCTGCCATTAGGGAACCGGGAATTCACGCTCCAGGGGGAAGCCGTTTAATGATTGGCCACGAGGAGGTCATTTATATTGGCTAAGCGGGCCTAATTAGACTGGATTCGAAGGTTACCATAAGCGCACAAAAAAGCTGTTAAGGGGTTAACCTCTGAGAGATTACATTGTATTCACCGCTCTGTTAAAGTTTGAATTAATTTTTCCCATGGGTTTGTTCACATTCTAATTTTCAACTAAATGAGACATCTGTTTCAGAAAAGGAAAATTTGCTCTGGTTGTCATGGCAACTATCATTCTGTAAGGAAATTATTCCAATGGTTACTTTAGAACAGAAAGACAGAAATTCAGGACATAAAGCCGCCTGCCACGGCTCTGTCGGAATTCTGATCCATCCGACCTCCTCGGGGTCTGTGATGTGTCCCGGACGGTGGGTGGACGTCAGGGCTCCTGGCCCTCAGGGCAGTGAGGCTGCGTCCAGGCGCCAGCTGCACTGGGGATGGGGACCGTGGCTCTCTCAGCGCCCACCGTCTCAGGCATTCGTGGGTCTCAGCCCACGGCTGCCCCCAGGGTGGGTGGGGAGCTCGGGGCCCGGCTGCCTGGATGACAGGCCCTGCGAGCCCCCGCCTGCCCTTACCTCTGTCTGGAACCCCGAGCAGCCTCGCACTTCACCTCTGGCCCCAAAGGGCCCTGCTGGGCGAGGAGAGAGGGTCAAGTGACCAAACGCAGGACGCCTGGGACGTTGGGGCCGACTGCGCCCTCGGGAAGGGCTGGTGCCCCCCATCCCTTAGGCTCCCATTCCCATGACACAAACCTGGATGGACGTCACGCAGGAGTGGCCGAAGGCTTTTCCAGACCCTGGGGAGTGAGGTCACCCAGAAGAGTCCGTCTCTCCCGCTGCTCTGGCCCTGCTCTTGGCCACCCCTGAGAAAGGCCTCCCCACCTGCAGGCCGCCCTGAGAAATGTCTCCTCTGGACGTTTCCATGCATGACCTGACTTTTCCTCCTCCCCACAAATTTCAGTAAAGGCCAGAACATCCCCTTTTCCCAGTGACAGAGCTCCTGGGAATTTGGAGGCATTTTTGCGATGATGGTGCAATTTCATTCCCTTACACCTCCTCCCACCCACTTTCTTTCCCTCCCCTCTGTGTCAGGCAATGGGTGGGGTAGAGCATCGAGCAAGAAGCACCCCCCTGCCCTCATGGGGTAAGATCTGGGGCCATAGGCATCCTTATCCCAGTTTACACGGTGAAAGAGTCTGGGTGCGTCCAGCCCAGGGGCAGAGCCAGAGTGTCTGATGCCAACTTCCGTGCCCTTGAGCAACCCCTCCGGGCGTCCCAGGGGGCAGGGTGGATTCCACCTTCCCAGGATTTGAGGTGATGTGTTTCCAAGAACCACGGAGGTATATCTATGGGGAAACGCCACCCCCAGAGGAAGGCTCGTTAGTACTGGAGGGGGACGTAGGCAGGGGCTCGTGTGGGTCAGCTCCTGGGGGTCTGTGGGGTCTCTGATATGTTACAGAGTGTCTTTTCCAAAAAGTCACTCCTTGCTGTGGCTCATGGGAGCTCACAGACGCCTCCTCTCCATGCTGATGAGGCCTTGTCCCCTCTTGTAAATATTTGATTAGGTTTTTGAAAAATGGATGCTGTGTTTGGAAGGCAGCAGAAAGGCATTACTCCTTTTGCTGTAAGCTGACAGGCTGTGGGCTTCTGGGGGGACTAGTGGGCTTGGCGTCATGAGCAGCTTCCAGGCTGCTGCAGCCTTCCCTGCAGGGACCCCGCCCTGGCTTAGCCAAAGTGGGGCTTTGAGTACGCCCAGGGTCTGAGGGCTTCAGAAATTGCAGAGCTGTGAGCTCAGTATGTTAGGGCTGCCAACTGCTTTTGACCAGGAACCGTGGTAGGAAAAGCATTTGTTTTTTTACATTGTGACTCAGTACACCCTTATGTGGGTGTCTATTTAAATATAAATATATTTAACTGAAGTATCCCTTCCGTGCTAGGATGTACTCTGATGTTGTCTATTCTTTATTTCCCCCTTTTCCTTTATTTTTTTAAAATGCTGTTTGACCCTTCAAAATGCAGTTTGAAAAACCCTGCCCTGGGCCAAAGGTTTTTCATCCAGGTTCCGTGAGTGGGTTTCAGGAGGGGTCCATAGTAATGATGGTGATGATGATGGTGATGGTGGTGGTAGTGGTTGATGGTATTGATGATGGTAATGATGATAATAATGGTTATGATGGTAGTGGTGGTGGTGATGGAGATGACGATGGTGATGGTGGTGGTGGTGACAGTGTCGATGTTGGGGATGATGGTGTTGGGGATGATGATGGTGATGGAGATGAGGGCAGTGGCAAAGCATTGGACCAGGCACCGTTTTAAGCACTTTACATGGATTAATTGATTTAATCCTTTCAAAGCCCTGTTGAGGCAAAGGATATTGTTATTATGCCCATTATACAGATGGGGTAATTGAGGCATAGAGAGAAGTTAAGCCACTTGCCCAAGGTCACACAGGTAGTTAGAGGTGGACCCATTCTAACCCAGGTCCGTCTGATCCCAAGATTCCCTCGAAGGTGGATGTAAAATTGTGTGTGTGTGGAGACGTTTTTCTGCAGAGAGAACCCTCAGCTTTCTGCAGAAGCGCAAAAGCAGGCCTGAGTCGGGTGTGACTGAGGGAGTAGGCGGCTTCCGAGGGACTGCCCAGTGCCACCCACCCAGTTGCCCTCCCCGGCCCCGGCCACCTGGTCTCGTCACTAGGTGGGCACTTCCTGTGGGTGGGGATCCCTTGGGACAGCCCAAACCTGGGGGTGCAGACAGCTCCTGTGCGCCTGCCCCTTCACTGTCTGTTTCTCCTCTCACGGGCCCAGAGGACAGATCCCCAGGCCCCCACCTGTACAGGTGGTCCCCCTGGAAGCCACTCATGGCTGGGTGTGGGTGAACCCCATCCCCCCACAAGAACAAGACAGGAGCCACATGTCTCCCTCAGGATCAAAACTTAGGCTGGTAGGGGCGTGGGGAGACGGCGGCCTGGCATATTCTGCTCATTTTCAGTACGTTTCCCTGGGTGTACCTGGGGGCTTTCATTCCAGCGTTGGGGATCGTGTTCAGCTTTGAAGTTTTGGCTGCGATTCCAAGGCAACAGGAAGAGTCCTGTTCGACATCCCGTTAACAACTTCATTCATTCATCCAGCCCTCCGTCACTCAACACCTTTTGTTAAACAAACATTTGCTCCTCCCCGGGCAGGTGCCCGTCACTCGGGGTGGGAAGGAAGATGGAGCAGAGAGGGCGTGGAAGGATATATGTGGCGTGGGGTCAGGGGCAGGCGGGAGGAGAGGAGGGACCCGGCGTCCCAGGCGTGGGTCACGGACAAGCAAAGCCTGGCAGCGGACGGGATCCCCCAGGTGTCTGAAGTGGTGAAAGCACCTTTGACCCCAAATGACCAACCAGCATGGCCACTCACCCTCTTCCTTCACAACCCACGTTCCAGGATTTGGCGCTGCAGGCTTGACGGCAGCTGGGAGAGAGGGTCAGATCTGGGTTCCAGAATGACTTCTTCACTGACCACTGTGTGACCCTGGGCACCTCCCTTCCTCTCGCTGAACCTCAGTCTTCCTGTCCAGGACCTGCCATGGTGGGACTAAAGCGGGGTTCTCAAATGCTGTTCCATGGAACCCCTAGGGTTCCACAGAGGTGCATTGGGTGGCTGCCAACGCCGTAGAGACGTTGGGTCAACAGCTAGGGGTGTCAGCCTCCCACGGAGGAGCTCCTGGGCCATGAGAGGGATGTTAGTGGCAGCTCTGACACACGAGAGGCTCTGAGTGTGAAAGGCCAGCCCCACTACCAACTCGTGCAGAGTATGTCAGCGAGTGGACATGAGGTGCCTGGCCTCACGGGGCCCAGATCCCTGAGCCGGCTCGCTTCTCTGAGCCCCTGGGTCCTCATCTGAAAAATGGGAATAATCCCAGCCCTTAATTCACAGGATTCTTTTGACAGTTAGATAAACTTATCCCTATAATGTAATTAGATGACGCCTGGCAAAAAAAATAGGTGTGCGGGAAATGCCGACGACAATTTTTAGTTTCTACTCCCTGGGCCTCTGTCTCCTCACCCATAAAACAGAAAGAGAGAGACCTGTCTGTCAGCCTTGCTGCAGGTGTGGAGGTCCCTGGGGCGGCAGGTGGGGAGGTGATGGTGGTAATGGCGATTATATTAGTTTCCTAGGGCCGCATAACTAATTATCACAAACCGTGTGGCTTCAAACGACAGGAATTGATTCTGTCGCAGTTCTGGAGGCTGGAAGTCTGAAATCAAGGTGTCACCAAGGTTAGTTCTTGCTGCGGGGACTAAGGGAGGATCTGTTCCGCGCCACTCTCCCAGCTTCTGGTGGTTGCTGGCAGCCTGGGGCTCCTTGGCTTGTAGACACATCACTCCAATCTCTACGGCCATTGTCACGTGGCCTTCTCCTCTCTCTGTCTGTGTTTGCACATGATCCTCTTATAAGGACACAAGTCATGAATTAGAACCCACTCTAATCAGGTATGACCTCATCTTGATTCCATCTGCAAAGACCCTATTTCTAAATAAGGTCACGTTCACATGTACTGGGTTGATACTTCAACATATATTTTAGGGGGGACACAATTTGACCCACCACAGTGATGATAGTAAAGGTGGTGGTGTTGGTGGTGATGATGGTGCCTTTGTAAATGCTAAAGAGCTGGGTTCATGTGGGGAACTTATAATGACTTAGGCCTAAGGGCTAATTCTTAGTTGGGATACTTTTGTTGTAAATGAAAACCCAACTCAAATGGCTTTCTGTTGGCCCAGGTAACGGAGAAGTGCAGAGGTATGGTGGGTGTCAGGTGCGACTTGATCCAGCTGCTCCCCTGGGTCATGTGCACCAGCCATCTCCCTTTGGGACAGTTTAACAGGTACTGACAGCTCACAAGGCAAGAAGCTCAGTGGTTTGTATGCAGGGATGACAGTGTTCTTTTCTCTCATCACTGAAAGAAACGTCTGGAATTCCCTCCAACTGGCAGGTTCTAGGTCACATGCTCACCGTTGAACCCATCGAGGGGAATGACTTGCACTGATCAGTCTAGGTCCGGGTTGGGCGACAGGTAGGAATTCCGTTAAATGGCCTCGGTCCACCCAGCCCTGACCTTAATGTTGGGGGTGGACTCAGCCCGGTGGAGCCCCTGCTGGGAGCTTTGGGTAGAGGCGGGAAGGAGCATCTCCACCTGGGACCCACTCTCTCTTGGGTGGGGCTCCACCTGCCCCAAATGTAGGAAGGAGGATGGATGGAGGAGCATTCTCCCACCATGGGGACAGGTGAGAATGTTCTCTGAATTTCCCTAGAAGGGCTTGGAACAAGAGAGCCCTTTGGCAGAAGTTGATTTTCTTTTTCACTTTCATTTTCAAAAATTACATAGATAGGGCTCCCCTGGTGGCTCAGTGGTCGAGAGTCCGCCTGCCGATGCAGGGGACACGGGTTCGTGCCCCGGTCCTGGAAGATCCCACATGCCGTGGAGCGGCTGGGCCCGTGAGCCATGGCTGCTGAGCCTGCGCGTCCGGAGCCTGTGCTCCGCAACGGGAGAGGCCACAACAGTGAGAGGCCCGCGTACCGCAAAAAAAAAAAAAAAAAAAAATTACATAGATAATACTTGTTCATCATAGAAAAAGGAAGAAGGCTGGTCAAGTCCAGGTGAATCCACACCTTTCCCTGGACGGGAGGTTCTGGGCATCTGGCCAGCCCTGATGGCCGTTTGGCACTATGGCCTGCTTCTCCTGCCATGTCATTGCCCCCACTCTCGGTGGCCCTCTCTGACCCACGTGCTCTCCTCCCACAGGCAGCCCTGGTTTTACGGCTGGGGTTTTAACCTCCCGCGAGGCCAAGCGCTGCTCGAGAAGTGGAACCTCATTCCCGAAGGTGTAGACGTCCTGGTAACCCACGGACCGCCACTGGGTAAGACTCAGCCGGCCCCGCCTCGGCTGGCCGGCCCCGCGCACGCCTGCTCCTGCTGGGGGAGGACGCAGGGGGTGTGGGTGCTAGCAGCAGGGGCGGAGCTGGGCCTGTCGACGGGAGCTGCGGACGGGCTCTGTTCTGAGTCCAGCTCGCTGGGGCACCAGGGACAGGTCACCCCGTCGTGGCTCTTATTTCCTGAGCACCGACTGTGTGCCGGGGGCTCGGTGTGTCACCTCACAGCCGCGTGGTGAGGTCAGATCAGCTGCCCCTTTTATACACGTGGTACCTTGGAGCTCGGGGAGGTCAAAAGGCAGGCTGGGCCCTTGACACTCCAGACCTGAGTCCTGGGGGCTGAATACCACCAAGGTCACTCTCACCGGGCCCATCCCGTGCACCCCCCCACCTCACCGGGCCCCATCCCGTGCACCCCCCCGCCCCATCAGACCACGCATCCCACAGTCCCCAGGGCCTGTGGTTCCACCGCCAGCAGCTTTCCTCCCCGGCCCCTCGGCCCCACTCTGGCCAAGCTGATGTCACTGCTCGCCTGGTCTCGGCGTTAGCCTGCCGTCTGCCACCCAGGCCCCTTTCTCAGTCCCCCCCCCCTTTCCTCACACCCTGCTTCCTGTCCCTCAGCTCGTCCCTTTGATTCTGCCCCAAACTGCATTCCAGCTCCTTTCTCTCCTCTCCACCACTGCTGTCCCCACCTCGTCCGTGCCAGTGTCTTGTGTCTCTTTGATGACCAATGTGGTCTCCTCACTGGTCCCCCAGCTCTGAGTCTTGCCCCACCCAGTCCACTCTCCTCACGTCAGTAGGAGGGAATTCTCTGAATGGTCCGTTGTGCCATGCCATCCCTCTATAACCCTCTGTGACTCCCTCAGTCCTTAGAATGAAGCCCAACTCCCAGCAGTCCTGCCCAGACCCGCCTCTCCCCCCACCAGTGCCTCCACCAGACCTGTCATCACTCCCTTGGTGTTTGGGGCTGGGCTGGGCCGGGCCATGCGGGACCTGGAGCCAACCCGATGCAGTGCTTGCCTTGAAGGCTCCAAGATGCCGGGCAGAGGGATACCGAACGGCCAAGCCCAGTGGGACACGGTCAAGGATGAGGGAAGCCTGAGACAGAGATCATCAGAGGGGGCCTGCAGAGGCTGACAGAAAGGGTGGTCTCAGCATCGGGTCTGGGAGAGGCGGGGAGGGAGGTGGGTGCGGGCAGGGCGTCCCCGGTGGGAAGGGCTGTCAGGTGAGGCCCAGTGCAGCTCCAGAGTCATTCGCTCAGATACCTGTTCAGGGAGAAGCTGCCCTGAGCACCTGCTGTGTGCCAGACGCCCAGCCAGAGCCCTTGGCACCTCCCTCCACCCTCACAAAGGGCTGAAATGAAGGCTTTCTTACCCCCATTTCCAAACGGAGGGAGCCCCGAGGCCCAGGGCCCTGACGTGGTTTAGGTGTGACACGTGGCTTCTAGTGAGGCTCTGAGGCAGGTTTTTTTGCTTCCTCCCTCCCTCCCTCTCTCCCTCTCCTCCTTCCCCCCTTTCTACCCCTCCATCCACTCCTCCAACAGCATCTTCTGGGTTCCCGCTCTCTGGATGCCTCAACACGCCTGCTTCACACACAACACACAGCTCCTGTTTCGGGGGCGCCTGTGTGCTCAGCCCAGCCCGTTGTTGGATGAATTGTTGAATGTGGCACAGAGAGGTTAAGTGACTTGTCCAAGGTCACACAGCCAGTAGGTAGCAGAGCCTGGGACTTAAGCCCAAGTGTCTGCTCCAAGCCCGTCCCCTGCCTACTCCCCGCCTCTCCCCTCTTCTTCCTCCTCTTCCTTCTTGTTTCTCTCCCTCTCTCCCTCCTTCTTTCTCTCTCTCAGCTCTAAGTCAGGTCCATTGCAGCCTGTCAGATTCTTTGAGTGGCAGGATTCCTCTTCCCCTTCCCAGCGGTTGTAGAAACCTGTTTCTCCCGCCTGAGCAGAGAGGGGCTGAGATGAACCGTAGTTGTATGCTTGGAGTAATCAGTCATTCTCCTGTGGTTTGTGTAGCCGTGTGAGGAGAATAAGCCACCATATGGGATGGCTCCGGGAGGCTGGCGGCGTGAGCAGACCCAGACACGGCCCACGTGCTCGAGGCTGCAGTGGATGAAGAAGTTCATTTTCATGATTTTGCGATGTGTGTTTAGAAAGTTTCCAACATGGAAATCCTGCTCCCGTGGTCCGCTCTGCTGCCACCTGCTGGGGTGGCCTTGGGCCTCCACTGTCCCTCTCCGGCCTCAGTTTGCTTCTCTCTGCAATGGGTGGATGCCAGTCTTGAGACCACTTTGAGCATGAATGGTCTGGGGGGCTCACAGCTGTCGAGACTGCTCCCTCCCCATCGTGCCTGGCCTACTCGGGCTTTTATACGTGGGCTCTCCGTGCCGCCCTGCAGGGGAGGAGAAGGGGAAGCCGGGGAGGATGAGGCTGCAAGGCCCCAGGCAGTGCAAGCTGGAGCCAGGCTTTCCTCCCGGAGGCTGAGGCAGGGCAGGGTGGGTCCAGGGCCACTGTGTCTCTGAGATTGCAGAGCTGCGGCCTGGGCCCCGTCATCGCCCTCCTGCTGTCTCCCCTGCCAGGCTTCCTGGACTGGGTCCCCAAGAAGATGCAGCGGGTGGGCTGCGTGGAGCTGCTCAACACGGTGCAAAGGCGCGTCCAGCCGCGGCTGCATGTCTTCGGCCACATCCATGAAGGTCAGCGGGGGTGGGGGCCTCACCTGCAGGGGGGCGGGGCGCCTCATTGGCCCTTCAGGGGGGCTGTCTCACCTCCCTTGAACCCAGTCACCTCCCCCATGACCAGAGGGAAATAGCCCATTTCCTACATACACTTCGTAAATGCCTATCCCCGTGTCGGCTGTCAGTTAGCTGTTGCCGAAATGTTTTATCATAGGAAGATGGAAGAAAAGTCTAGCAAGACTTAGAAATAAGTTTTACTTCCTTGGAGCCCTGCAGCTCTGCTGTGCCTCCTCCGCCCTGGGAAGTCTTCGGAGATGGCTGGGGGCTTTTTGGAGGAGGGGACATTTGGATGTGACACGGAGGAGGTGTTTGAGTTGGGGGCGCCCTGGGAGCTCCTTACAGGACAGGTGGCCCGTCTTGTTGCTCACATCCCTACGGCCTGGCATGCAGTAGGTGCTTAATGGATGGGGAGGGCTGCCTGCCTGCCCAAGGGGCTTTATTGGCATCTCCCCCCCGCCACCGCCCCCCACACACAGACAGCCATGAGGTTCTGCCTTCTGTCCTGGGGGCAGGACCCCTTGCTGTGTCCACATCACCTGGGGAGAGTGGGCAGGGTGGCCGTGAAGGTGACCGGTGATGTCGGCTCCAGCCGTGACTGCCCCGGCCTGTCACTGCACAGGGCTCACCTCATGAGACCTCAGGCTTCCTCACTGGAGTCTGATTTCACCAGTTTGCTCCTTTTGAACCATTATCCCACCTGTCCAAGGCTTCCTGGTCCCATTGTCCCCTGCCAGGAAGCACATGGTTTTCCCCCAAGCTTGTCTCCTGGCCTCCTGAACCTCTGTCTGCTTTGGGCCAGGGCCCCTGGGACTCACATGGCTTGGTCCACATCCGATCACTTTCCTCTGCATCGCGCTGTCAGGGGCAGGCGTGATCAGACCTCTCCAGCCCCAGGGAGCTCACAGACTCCTGGGCAACAGATGAGCCATCAAAGGCAGACTCTGAAAGGTCGTGGGAGAGATGGACAGCTCTTGTGCTGTGGGATAATAGTAACGGCTGTCATTTTCTGTAGACCTACTGTGGGCGTGTAGTGCCCTCAGATGCAAGGTTGTGTGTGATCCAAACCACACCCCTGCATGATTGTACAAGAGAAATGCAGGCTCCAAAGGATGGGTAGCCTGCACAGAGGAGGGGAAGTGTCCCTTTTGGTTTGGAGGTGAGCTGAGCTCAAGGTTGAGGAGGATTCTGACCAGTAGATGTGGTGGGAAGAGGGTATGTTTGGGGACAGAGGTGAGGAGAAGAAAGTACATGACAACGATGGTGGGGATGATAATGATGGTTACAATGATGGTAGTGATGATGGAGATGGTGATGATGACGGTGGTGATAATGACAATGATGGTAATGATGATGGTGATGGTGATAATCATGGTGATGGTGATGGTGATGATGGAGGTGGTGATGATGGTGATGTTGGAGGTGGTGATGATAATGGTAGTGATGATGGCGATGATGAGATGGTGATAGTGACAATGATGGTAATGATCATGATAATGGTGGTGATGATAATGGTGATGATGGTGATGGTGATGATAGAGGTGGTGATGGTGATAATCATGGTGATGGTGATGATGATAATGGTGGTGATGATGGTGATGATGGAGGTGGTGATGGTGATGGTGGTGATGATAGTGATGGTGATGATGGTGATGATGATGATGGAGGTGGTGATGAAAATGGTGGTGATGATGGTGATGATGGAGGTGGTGATGGTGATAATCATGGTGATGGTGATGGTGATGATGATAATGGTGGTGGTGATGGTGATGATGGTGGTGATGATGGTGATGGTGGTGATGATAGTGGTGGTGGTGATGGTGATGATGATGATGGAGGTGGTGATGAAAATGGTGGTGATGATGGTGCTGATGGAGGTGGTGATGGTGATAATCATGGTGATGGTGATGATGATAATGGTGGTGATGATGGTGATGGTGATGATGGAGGTGGTGATGATGGTGATGATGGAGGTGGTGATGGTGGTGATGATGGTGATGGTGATGATGGAGGTGGTGATGAAAATGGTGGTGATGATGGTGATGGTGATGATGGAGGTGGTGACGATGGAGGTGGTGATGATAATGGTGGTGATGATGAGATGGTGATAGTGACGATGATAGTAATGATCATGGTGATGATGGTGTACGGTGGTGATGATGGTGATGGTGATGATGTCAATGATGGTGTCTCACCATGTGCTTTCCAGGCACTGGGCCGAGCCTGTGAATTATTATCTCATTTGCTGCTCACAGCAGGCTTGGGAGGAGCATCTGTCATCGTCACCATTTATAGATGAAGAGCCTGTACTGGATGGTTTCAGTAGCTCGCCCCAGACATCTTCAGCCCCTTGTGGCTGAGTTCCCTCTGACTACCACACTCACCAGACCACCCTCACTGCCCTGGGTCCTGGTGTCGCCTCTCAGCCCTGACAGCCGTGTGCTTACTTTCTAGGGTACGGAGTCATGGCGGATGGGACAACCACCTACGTGAACGCATCTGTGTGCACCGTGAACTACCAGCCCGTGAACCCACCCATAGTCATTGACCTCCCCACACCCCGGAACTCCTGACTGCCCCCACGGCCCCAGCGCTTCCCACCCGCATCAGCTACGTACACCTAGCTGAGAGCACGGACCTCCAACCCCCCTTCCTTTCATGCAGACAGCCCGTCCGGCTGCGGGGACCAGCCCAGCAGGCGGGCTGAGGCCTTGGAATGAAGAAAATCACCCCTGACTCTTCAGCCTTCTGTCATTTGGAGTCAGGACCCTGCAGGTCCGTCAGGGGTTCTGTGCTCATCGCTGATTTCTGCGTGTCCCTTCCGTGTGTTCCTTGTTAAAGGACCTGCTACGCTCGTGGCCCTGTCCTGCTTGGGAAGTGACTGAATCTTTATCCTTCTCTGTTGGACACCCTCGTGGGTTTGGGAAGCCGCTGCTCTTGGACAGATCCTGGGAGTTCTGGCACAAAGTCTCCTTCTCACCGAGGGTCTGTGTGGCTGCAAGCCTCAGGGCTCGGGGGTGGGAGGGTGTGTCGTAGCCTGAGTGCAGGCGGCCCTTCCGCTCCGTCCAGGCATCCAAGGGAACGATCAGGGACGTCTCAGGAATCGGGCCGCACCTGGCCGGGCCGACCAGCCCTTTGCTTCACTGATCCCCCGTTTTCTTCCTGTGGGCATTTTTGCTGATGTAAACTGTGGCCTGAGCATCCCGGGCACCCGCTCGGAGCCTGGACTTGGGGGGTTGTTTCTACGGAACGAGCCTGATGAGGGCCCAGGACCAGCTGGAGGGTTCCCAAGTCCTGGATGCCCCTGGTCCCCTGGGGGCTGCGCTGCTCTGCAGAACTCAGAAGGCTGAGGGCTCTGCGGGCCGAGGCTGCCCTGCCCCCGTACGCGCCCATATGGGTGTGGACACACACACACACACACACACACGTGTGCTCACGCCCCCCTCTTAATTTAATAAAGTGGACCCCGTGGTTCTCATCGCCCTCGACTGGGTCCTGTACCCCGGTGGGATATCCCTCGCCCCTCGGATTTTGGCTGCCGTGCCCACAGCCGAGGGAGGCTGAATGGTTCACAGTCGTGCTGCCATGTCCCTGGGTGCCAGTCGGCGGCCCCCACGGGAAGCTGGCACAGAGACAGAGATGGGCTTCGGTTCCGGCAGCTCCACCCAGGGCGGGCTTCTTTTTCTTCTTTAAATTAGGACTGGGGGGTTGGGCTGTCTCTGATGGACAGAGAACCAGCAGGGCCTCGTTGGGGTGAGGCCAGTGAGGCAGGATTAGCACGTGCAGGGTCAGATTCTGCCTTTATTTAAAATTTGGATATTTTGTTCATCATAGATTTTTTTTCCTGCATTAATTTTGATTTTTAAAAACATTGCATTAAAATAGTATCATTTATCTCCATCTATGAGCTTTTTGGCGCCCCTTAAGTTGTACACCTGAGAGGAGGGCCCTGCTCACCTCCCCTTAGTCCCAGGCCTGGGACCAGCATTTAATGAGCCCTTTGCAGATATGATCTCATTTCCAGCAGTCTTGCAAGGTGGGTACTGCTGTCCTCCTTTTGGAGATGAGGAGATTGAGATCAGAGAGGTGAGGTAACCTGCCTGAGGGTGCACAGCTCAAAAGAGGCAGAGGCAGGATTTGAACCTTGGTCTCTGGCTTCACAGCCCCTGCTCTCCCACCACTCAAAGCTCCTGCCCTACGAGGCACTGCACGGTCCAAGGCTCTTTTTTTATTAAGGGTCCTATTCAGCACCTGTCTGGTTCATTTCTCATGGAGAGCCCCTGGAGTCTTGGAGGACCCTGTTCTCTGTGCCCAGGATCCCAGGAGACCATGATTCCTTCCCTACTCAAGTGGGGCTCCCCATGGGGCGAGGGGCACCATCCGGGGAGCCCAGTAGCAGCACCACGTTGGCCGAGGCCGGCTTTGCTCCGCAGGGTGCAGGGTTTCAGGAATCCTTTTTGGCCCAAGTGGTTCCTGGTAGCCGGGGATGTTTACAGGGTCTCTGGGGACACCTCTGACGCACGGCATGTGTGTGAATGCGTGGGGGGAGAGGACTCCAGGCCCTTTCAGTAACCTCTACTGAATTTCTATGCGGACCAAGAACTATAAACTTAAAAAAAAAATGTTTTTTTTTCCTAAGGTACCTTCAGAATATGGTGTATTTTTATGTGGAAAATAAAAGTTATGAAGGCAGCTGTTACTTTAAAAGAAAATTCATTAAAAGTCCTTGAGGTATGAAAGATGATGGCATGCTCCTCAATCATTTCGGCATAACTTGATTGTGGCTGTAATTTTTTTGTCAAGCATGTCAGACAATAAAGTCTTTGTAAAAAGAAAGAGAAGTCCTCCGGGTACCTCTTCCTCTGTGTCTCCGGGTGTCGTGTGGGGCATGTAGGGGAGGAGTGGTGTCCTCCCGGCCAAGTCCTGAGTCCTGGACTGAGTTCAGAGGCCAAAGGCCTTCCGTGTGCCCATAACTGGCATCCTTCTGCTTGCTCCAGCTTCCCTCAGGGGTGGTTGGCACGTGCAGTTCTGTGCCTTGTTGTGTTCAAATTGCCGGAGCACCTCGTCCCCCCGAAACAGAATATCTCGAAATGGCCTTAGCTCTGGCCTCTTCTCGGAGCAGCAAGTTCCAATCCAGCCCTTGTCCAACTAAGGGTCCTGGTGTTGCCCAAGAAAAATACTGGCAGGTATAACAACTCCAGTTCCAAAGCTCCCTGTGCTGTAGCAGTTCTGCCATTTTCATCCATCCATCAACCCATCGATCTATCCACTCATCCATCTGCCCAACTGTTCACTTACGCATTGATCAATCCGTTGATCCGTCCATCCATCCAACCACCATCCCTCCAGCCACCATCCATCCATCCATCCACTCACCCACCCCTCCAGCCAGCCCACAAACATTCACTGAGCACCTCTCCTGGACCTGGCTTGGAACAGGGATGTGGCAGTGGTGGTAGTGATAGATTTAGGAGGTAGGGGCGTGGGGAGACAAGGATGGTAATGGGTGTTGGCTGCCCGTCATGGAGGAGGCACATGGGGCAGGAAGAACAGGTTGGAGGAAGGGTGTTGAATTCTGTTTGGGATTCATGAGCTGGAGGTGCCCTTGGGATATGCAGGGGGAGGTATCCAGTGGCCGGGGACGGCTGGGGGGGGTGATAAATGGGCCTGCAGGGGAGGAGCCTCTCTGGAGACCTATATTTGTGGGTCATAACCAGAGCCATGGGGCTGGGGGAGCAGGCTGAGGGAGCCTGTGATGGCGTCAGCCCTCAATGACCCTCTCCTGTCCTCAGACTGGCCCACCTGTAATACGCCCTTCCAAAGAGTTCCCCTCCACCAGAGCCTCACAGGTGCCTACAACGACCGGTCCTGGGCCTTGGGTCCCCGTCCATAGCCGGTGGAGAGGAGCTGCTCTATTTGAGGCACCCCTTCTGCTGCTCTAGGCCATTGTGTACCTGAGCAGGGGTCCCGGGCAGGGGCAGGAACGCACCGTGGCTGCTGCCGCCTCTGGTAGTGCTGTCACACTGCAAGCGCTGCTTAAGCGCCTGGTACCCGCTCTGCTGACAGGCGGCAGCTGCTAAGCTCTGAGCCGTGTGCTCCTGCTGCCTTCAGTGTAGACGGGCTCTGATGTGTCCGGGGTTTCCACAGTGGTGCAGGTGGTTCAGCACTCTGGCCTCACTCATGCTTTACAGCCATCTTTCCCCAGGTGCCCCCGTGGCCCGATGGGACGATACAGGATGTGTCCCTGGTGACGCTCCTTTTGTCCCTGGGAGCCCGGTGGGCAAATCCAGCGAGCTGCCTCTGCTCCCTCTGCCTCCGCCCTTATGGGGAGCTCGTTCTCAGGGAGCCCAGCCCCCAGCTGCTTTTTCTTGCAGTTCAGCTTCCATGAAGCTGGGCCTTGAACCTCCACCGGGACCAAGTTGCCAGGCCTTTTTCTTCCAGGAGACCCCTGCTGCACCCTCCTGAATAAGCTAGGAGAGGTGACAAGCTCTGTGGACCCAGGCTTCATCCAGTGCTCTCCCCTAACGCCACCCACAGCTCCTAGCTGGGCCCAAACCTGCCTGGCCAGCTGGGGGTCTCGTCACGGAAGATCTTAGACCCTCCAGGGGGCCCTCAGCCCCACCCTCCCCTTGAAGGCATGGGCTGCGAAGTCTTCCAAGATGTGAGAATTAGGCCCTGCTGTCTGGAAGCTCGAGGAGTACATTGGAAGGCTCATCTGATCCCAGAAAAGAAGCCGAACCCTTCAGCTGTTACATGCTTGGGGTCCAGTGAGCGGCAGACACAGTCAGGCTTGAGGGCCCCAAGGAAGATCAAACCCAGTGTACAGGGGAGATCAGGGAAAACCTCCTGAGAGGGAGCCTGGCTGAGCCCTGAACAACAGGAAATGATTTCCCTCTTTAAAAAAAAACTTTTTATTTTGAAATAATTTTAGATTTACAAAGAGCTGTAAAGAGGGTACAGAGAGTGCCCACACACCCTTCACTCAGTTTCCCCTAATGTTAACATCTTATATTCCTATGTTACATTTATCAAAACTAAGAGATTAGCAGTGATATAAGACTATTAGATCTTCATTTGGATTTTTTTAAAATAAATTTATTTATTCATTTGGTTGTGTTGGGTCTTCGTGGCTGCACGCGGGCTTTCTCTAGCTCCGGCGAGCGGGGGCTACTCTTCATTGCGGTGCGCGGGCTTCTCATTGCGGTGGCTTCTCTTGTTGCGGAGCACGGGCTCCAGGCACATGGGCTTCAGTAGTTGTGGCACGCGGGCTCAGTAGTTGAGGTGCACGGGCTTAGTTGCTCCACGGCATGTGGGATCTTCCCGGCCCAGGGCTCGAACCCGTGTCCCCTGCATTGGCAGGCAGATTCTTAACCACTGCGCCACCAGGGAAGCCCCTGGATCTTTTTCATTAACGTCCCGTCCACGAGACCATGTTGCATTTAGTCATCGTGCTTCCTTAGCCCCCTGTGGTCGGCGATATTTTCCCCGCCTTTCCTCAATTTTCATGACCTTGAAAGTTTTGAAGAATACTATTTTGTAGACCGCCCCTCAAGTTGGGTTTGTCTGATGATTTCTCATGATTTGTCTGGGGTTATGTGCGGAGGTGATGTGTCCTTCTCGAGGCATCGTATCTGGGGTAACATGAGACCACCGTGACTTACCACTGTGGCTGTTAATCTTGATTGCATGGTTACGGGATTTCTGCCAGGTTTCTCCACTATAAAGATACCAGTTTTCCTTTTCCATACTCAGTTTGTTAGAAACGAGTCACTAGCCCAGCTCACACTCAGGAGAGGGGGATGAAGCATCCAAGAACGTGGACGCATGATAAGATCACCACAGTAATTAGCACCTATTTGGGGGAGACATTCCGAGGCTATGCAAGCCTCCTAACGTTTTGCCCACTAATTTTAGCATCCATCCGTGGACCTTGCCTGGATCAATGGTTACCGTGGTGTTCTCACAATGATTTTCTATTTCTTTTTCCCTCCTACATTTATTATTTGGAATTGTTCTGTAAGGGAGATTTGTCCCTTCTCTGTCATTTATTTATTTACAGCAGCATGGGTATTCTTTAGGTTAGAATCTCATGCTATCATTTATTTCATTGGTCAAATTGTTCTAACTTTGTCCATTTGGGAGCCCTTTCGAATTGGCTCCTGTGTTCTTTGGACATATTCCTATTTTTTTGTTTGTTCGTGTCACTCTCTTGCTTTCTGCTCCAGGCTCACCTTGTGTTTCTCTCACCCCAGTGCTAGCATCAGCCACTTCCCCATAGAGTTCTGGCTCCTTTTATTTAGAAACTAAGATCTGGATTGTAGATGGACTGGTTGCTACTCTCACTATTTCTAGACCCTCTTAGTGGCCAGAGCTAGGAAATATTTGTAGTATACTAATCCATGTATACATACACTTATCTACCCCTGCCTCTGTATCCTTCCGTCCATCCATCCAGCTATCAGCTATTTATCTTAAAATAAGCATTAGTTCATACTGACAGCCTCCCCTCTGACGCTAAACCAACAATGCAGAATTTACTCTTGCCTTGCTGCCTTGCCCATTTGTAACTTTTTTCTTTGACAATCAGAGCCTGGCTCCCATATCTACAATCAGTTTAGGTATTTGTTTGACCCTAGGATACCTACAAAGCACATAGTCTCAGAACTGCAGATCTGTACCCCTGTAAGAAACATCGTTACCAACCAGAGAACAGGGTTCATGTGCAATCTTTTTGTCTTTAGCTTTACGGTCTAAACTCTGCTTTCCAAGGTTAAACTGGTCAGCTCCTTTCCCCCCACCTAATCAGTGAGGTTTTGTCATATACCTGCAACACAATTAGATCCTTTAGTCACAGTCTGCATTCCATCCTGAGACTCCCTGACACACTGATTGGCTGTTTCAAGTTTGCATACAATAGAGTTCACTCTTTGTAACGTACAGTTCTATGGGTTTTGACAAATACTTAGAGTTATGTATCCACCACACCAGTACGCTAGGGAATAGTTCCGTCACCTGAAAAATTCCTTTATTTGGCCCCTTTTTAATCACACCGTTTTCCAAAATAGCTGTATGCTTTTGTAATCTGACGGGCAGTAAATGAGTATTCCTGTTGGTCCACATCCTCACCGGAATTTGGTATTGTCAATTTAAAAATTTTAACCAAATCTAAAAAAAGGCTACAAATGAATCTAGCTACAAAACAGAAATAGAGTTACAGATGTAGAAAATAAACTATGGTTACCTGGGGTTAAGGGGGAGGGAAGGGATAAATTGGAAGATTGGGGTTGACACATACACACTACTATATATAAAATAGATAACTAATAAGGACCTACTGTATAGCACAGGGAACTCTACTCAATACCTGTAATGGCCTATATGGGGAAAGAATCTAAAGGACAGTGGATATATGTATATGTATAACAGATTCACTTTGCTGTACACCTGAAACTAGCACAACATTGTAAATCAACTATACCCCACCCCCAATTTTTGTTTAATTTAAAAATTTTTAACCATTTGAGTATTGTTATATCTCATTGTGGTTTTAATTTCCATTTCCCTGATGACTAATAATGTGGAACATCTTTTTATATGTTTATTTGCCATATTTCTTTTGAGAAGCACCTGTTCAGATCTTTTGTGCAGCAGCTGTTCAGATCTTTTGTGCCCTTCTTTAGAAACTAGGTTGTTTTCTTTCTTGTTTTTGAATTTTGAAGTTCTTTAGGCACTGGATACAAGTCCTTAATTGAATACGTAATTTGCAAATCTTTTCTTCCAGTCTGTAGGTTGTCTTTTTATTCTCTTAACAGTTTCTCAGAGCAAAATTTTTAATTTTCATAAAGTCCAGTTTATCGATTTTTTCTTTTATAGATTGTGTTTTTGGTGTAGCACATCGACAAACCCAAGGTCATGCAGATTTTCTCTGACGTTTTCTCATAGAAGTTTTATGTTTACATTTGGGTCTATAATGCATTTTGAGTTAATTTCTGTGTAAGGTGTGAGGTATGTGACAGTTTCATGTTTTTTCAAATGGACACTATGTTTCCATGAAATTGCCTTTGCACATTTGTCAAAAATCAGTTGAGTATGTTTGTGTGGGTTTATTTCTGGTCTGTGATTTTGTCAAAATCATATTCTCCTGATTACTATAATTTTATGGGTAAATCTTGAAGTTGGGTAGTATGGGTGCTTCAATTTTGTTCTTTTTCACAGTTGTTTTGGCTAATTTAGCTCCTTTACATTTTCATATATAAATATATATATATTTCTTTTCTTTTAATAGATCTTTATTGGAGTATAATTGCTTCACAATACCGTGTTAGTTTCTGTTGCACAACAAAGC
Source organism: Pseudorca crassidens (assembly GCF_039906515.1). Classification (NCBI taxonomy): domain Eukaryota; kingdom Metazoa; phylum Chordata; class Mammalia; order Artiodactyla; family Delphinidae; genus Pseudorca; species Pseudorca crassidens. Next base: position 100,556,574 of record NC_090306.1, read on the forward strand.
GAATCAGCCGTATGCATACACGTGTCCCCATATCCCCTCCCTCTTAGCCTCCCTCCCACCCTCCCTATCCCACCCCTCTAGGTCATCAGAAAGCACCGAGCCGACCTCCCTGTGCTATGCTGCTGCTTCCCACCAGCCAACTATTTTACATTCGGTAGTGTATATATGTCGATGCTACTCTCACTTTGCCCCAGCTTCGCCCTCCCACCCCGTGTCCTCAAGTCCATTTTCTATGTCTACCTCTTTATTCCTGCCTTGCAGCTAGGTTCATCAGTGCCATTTTTTTTTTAGATTCCATATACACGCGTTAGCATACGGTATTTGTTTTTCTTTTTCTGACTTACTTCACTCTGTATGACAGACTTTAGGTCCATCAACCTCACTACAAATAACTCAATTTCATTTCTTTTTATGGCTGAGTAATATTCCATTGTATATATGTGCCACATCTTCTTTACCCATTCATCTGTCAATGGACATTTAGGTTGGTTCCATGTCCTGGCTATTGTAAATAGTGCTGCAATGAACATTGTGGTGCATGTCTCTTTTTGAATTATGGTTTTCTCAGGGTATATGCCCAGTAGTGGGATTGCTGGGTCATATGGTAGTTCTATTTTTAGTTTTTTAAGGCACCTCCATACTGTTTTCCATAGTGGTTGTATCAATTTACATTCCCACCAACAGTGCAAGAGGGTTCCCTTTTCTCCACACCCCTTCCAGCATTTATTGTTTCTAGCTTTTTTGATGATGGCCATTCTGACTGGTGTGAGGTGATACCTCATTGTAGTTCTGATTTGCATTTCTCTAATAATTAGTGATGTTGAGCATCTTTTCATGTGTCTCTTGGCTATTTGTTTGTCTTCCTTGGTGAAATGTCTATTTAGATCTTCCGCCCATTTTTAAACTATATTGTTGTTGTTTTTTTTTTTGATATTGAGCTCCATGAGCTGTTTGTATATTTTGGAGATTAATCCTTTGTCAGTTGCTTCATTGGAAAATATTTTCTCCCATTCTGAGGGCTGTCTTTTTTTCTTGTTTATGGTTTCCTTTGCTGTGCAAAAGCTTTTCAGTTTAATTAAGTCCCATTTGTTTATTTTTGCTTTTATTTCTGTTACTCTAGGAGGTGGGTCAAAAAAGATCTTGCTGTGGTTTATGTCAAAGAGTGTTTTTCCTATGTTTTCCTCTAAAAGTTTTATAGTGTCTGGTCTTACATTTAAGTCTTTAATCCATTTGGAGTTTATTTTTGTGTATGGTGTTAGGTAGTGTTCTAATTTCATTCTTTTACATGTAGCTGTCCAGTTTTCCCAACACCACTTATTGAAGAGGCTGTATTTCCTTCATTGTATGTTCTTGCCTCCTTTGTTGTAAATTAGGTGGCCATATGTGCATGGGTTTATCTCTGGGCATTCTATCCTGCACCATTGATCTGTATTGCTGTTTTTGTGCTGTACCATACTGTCTTGATTGCTGTAGCTTTGTAGTATAGTCTGAAGTCAGGGAGCCTTATTCTTTCAGCTCCGTTTTTCTCTCTCAAGATTGCTTTTGCTATTCAGGGTCTTTTGTGTTTCCATACAGATTGTAAGACTTTTTTGTTCTAATTCTGTGAAGACTGCCATTGGTAGTTTGATAGGGATTGCAGTGAATCTGTAGATTGCTTTGGGTAGTATAGTCATTTTCACAATATTGATTCTTCCAATCCAAGAACATGGTATATTTCTCCATCTGTTTATGTCATCCTTGATTTCTTTCATCAGTGTTTTATAGTTTTCTGAGTTCAAGTCTTTAGCCTCCTTAGGCAGGTTTATTCCTAGGTATTTTATTCTTTTTGTTGCAATGGTAAATGGGAGTGTTTCCTTAATTTCTTTTTCTGATTTTTCATTGTTGGTGTATACAAATGCCAGAGACTTCTGTGCATTAATTTTGTATTCTACGACCTTACCAAATTCATTGATTAGTTCTAGTAGTTTTCTGGTGGCATCTTTATGATTTTCTATGTATAGTATCATGTCATCAGCAAATAGTGACGTTTTTACTTCTTCTTTTCCAATTTGTATTCCTTTTATTTCTTTTTCTTCCCTGATTGCTGTGGCCAGGACTTCAAAAACTATGTTGAATAAGAGTGACCAGAGTGGACATCCTTGTCTTTTTCCTGATCCTAGTGGAAATGCTTTCAGTTTTTCACTATTGAGTATGATGCTTGCTGTGGGTTTGTCATTTATGGCCTTTATTATGTTGAGGTAGGTTCGCTTTATGCCCATTTTCTGGAGAGTTTTTAATCATAAATTGGTGTTGAATTTTGTCAAAAGCTTTTTCTGTATCTATTGAGATGATCATATGGTTTTTATTCCTTAATTTGTTAATGTGGTGTATCACATTGGTTGATTTGCACATATTGAAGAATCCTTGCATCCCTGGGATAAATCTCACTTGATCATGGTGTATGATCCTTTTAATGTGCTGTTGGATTCTGTTTGCTAGTATTTTCTTCAGGATTTTTGCATCTATGTTCTTCAGTGATATTGGTCTAAAATTATCTTTGTGATATCTTTTTCTGGTTTTGGTAGTGTGATGGTGGCTTTGTAGAATGAATTTGGGAGTGTTTCTCCCTCTGCAATTTTTGGAAGACTCTGTGAAGGATTGGTGTTAGCTCTTCTCTAAATGTTTGGTAGAATCTGCCTGTGAAGCCATCTGGTCCTGGACTTTTGTTTATTGGAAGATTTTAAATTACAGTTTCAATTTCATTACTTGTGATAGGTCTGTTTATATTTTCTAATTCTTCCTGGTTCAGTCTTGGAAAATTGTACCTTTCCAAGAATTTGTCCATTTCTTTGTGGTTGTCCATTTTATTGGCATATAGTTGTTTGTAGTAGTCTCTTATAACTTTGTATTTCTGCAGTGTCAGTTGTGATTTCTCCTCTTTCATTTCTAATTTTATTGATTTGCATCCTCTCCCTTTTTTTCTTGATGAGTCTGGCTAAGGGTTTATCAGTTTTGTTTATCTTCTCAAAGAACCAGCTTTTAGTTTTTATTGATCTTTGCTATTGTTTTCTTCATTTCTATTTCATTTATTTCTCCTCTGATCTTTATGATTTCTTTCCTTCTACTGACTTTGGGTTTTCTTTGTTCTTCTTTCTCTAGTTTTTTTAAGTGTAGGGTTAAATTGTTTATTTGAGATTTTTCTTGTTTCTTGAGGTGAGATTGAATTACTATAAACTTTCCTCTTAGAACTGCTTTTGCTGCATCCCATAGGTTTTGGGTCGTCGTGTTTTCATTGTCATTTGTTTCTATGTATTTTTTATTTCTTCTTTGATTTCTTCAGTGACGTCTTGGTTATTTAGTAGCACACTCTTTAGCCTCCACGTATTTGTGTTTTTTACAGTTTTTTTTCTGTAATTGATTTCCACTCTCATAGCTTTGTGGTCAGAAAAGATGCTTGATACGATTTCAATTTTCTTAAATTTTCTGAGGCTTGATTTGTGACCCAAGATGTGATCTATCCTGGAGAATGTTCCACGTGCACTTGAGAAGAAAGTGTATTCTGCCACTTTTGGGTGGAATGTTCTATAAATGTCAATTAGATCTATCTGGTCTATTGTGTCATTTAAAGCTTGTGTTTCTTTATTTATTTTCTGTTTGGATGATCTGTCCATTGGTGTAAGTGGAGTGTTAAAGTCCCCTGCTATTATTGTGTTACTGTCGAGTTCTCCTTTCATGGTTGTTAGCATTTGCCTTATGTACTGAGGTGCTCCTATGTTGGGTGCATAAACATTTATAATTGTTATATCTTCTTGGATTGATCCTTTGATCATTATGTAGCGTCACTCCTTATCTCTTGTAACAGTCTTTATTTTAAAGTCTATTTTATCTGATACGAGTATTACTACTCCAACTTTCTTTTGATTTTCATTTGCATGGAATATCTTTTTCCATCCCTTCACTTTCAGTCTATATGTGTCCCTAGATCTGAAGTGGGTCTCTTGTAGACAGCATATATATGGGTCTTGTTTTTGTATCCATTCAGCCAGTCTGTGTTTTTTGGTTGGGGCACTTAATCCATTTACATTCAAGGTTATTATCAATATGTATGTTCCTATTACCATTTTCTTAATTGTTTTGGGTTTGTTTTGGTGGATCTTTTTTTTCTCTTGTGTTTCCCTGCTTAGAGAAGTTTCTTTAGCATTTGTTGTAAAACTGGTTTGGTGGTGCTGAATTCTCTTAGCTTTTGTTTGTCTGAAAAACTTTTGACTTCTCCATTGGATCTGAATGAGATCCTTGCTGGGTAGAGTAATCTTGGTTGTAGGTTTTTCTCTTTCATCACTTTAAGTATATCCTGCCACTGCCTTCTGGCCTGTAGAGTTTCCACTGAAAAATCAGCTGATAACCTTATGGGATTCCTTTGTATGTTATTTTTGTTTTTCCCTTGCTGCTTTTAATAATTTTTCTTTGAATTTAATATTTGTTAGTTTGATTAATGTGTGTCTTGGTGTGTTTTTTCTAGGGTTTATCCTGTATGGGACTCTCTGTGCTTCCTGGACTTGGGTGACCATTTCCTTTCCCATGTTAGGGAAGTTTTCAACTATAATCTCTTCAAATACTTTTCTGACCCTTTCATTTTCTCTTCTTCTTCTGGGACCCCTATAATTCGAATGTTGGTGTGTTTAGTGTTGTCCCAGAGGTCGCTGAGATTGTCTTCAGTTCTTTTCATTCTTTTTTCTTTATTCTGCTCCTTGGCAGTTATTTCCACCATTTTGTCTTCCAGCTCACTTATTCGTTCTTCTGCCTCCGTTATTCTGTTATTGATTCCTTCTAGTGTATTTTTCATTTCAGTTATTGTGCTGTTCATCTCTGTTTGTTTGTTCTTTAGTTCTTCCAGATCTTTGTTAAACATTTCTTGTATTTTCTCAATCCGTGCTTCCATTCTATTTCTGAGATTCTGGATCATCTTTACTATCATTACTCTGAATTATTTTTCAGGTAGATTGCCTATTTCCTCTTCATTTATTTGGTCTTGTAGGTTTTTACCTTGCTCCTTCATCTGTGATATATTTTTTTGCCATCTTATTTATTTATTTTTATGAGTGGGATTGTGTTCCTATTTTACTGTTTGTTTGGCCTGAGGCTTCCAACACTGGAGTTTGTAGGCTGTTGGGTAGAGCTGGGTCTTGGTGTTGAGGTGAGGAACTCTGTGAGACCTCACTCCAATGAATATTCCCTGGGGTCTGAGATTCTCTGTTAGTCCAATGGTTCAGACTCGGAGCTCCCATCACAGGAGCTTCCGCCCAAACCCATGCTCGCAAATCAAGATCCCACAAGCCACATGGGGTGGCAAAAAAAAAAAAAAAAAAAAAACCAATAAAAATTTAAAAATAATATTAGACTAGGAAACTAACAGATATGTTAGAAAGAATGTAAAAATAAAAACATACATGAATCAACAACCGGAAGGTACATCAGTACCACAACAGTAAAAATGAGGAAGAGGGAAAAGGGAAAAAAAAAAAAAAAAAGGAGGGGGGAAAAGACCTTGGCTGTGGAGGCAGGGTCTAAGCAAGGGTGAGGTTTGGGCAGTGGGCAGGGCCAATGCTCAGGACCCACAGGGCTGGAAAAGGCCCTAGGGGCTGTGGGGGGTGGCGATTAGACTCAAGGAACAGAAGGGGCCCAGGTGTGCCCCCCACCCCTGGTGTCAGAGGGCAGAGCACCTCACCTGGGAGCCCAGCAGGCTTCCCGTGTCCAAATGGGCGGGGCAATCGCCCTCTGCTTCTCTCCTGCTCCTCCTGCAGGGCCCCTCCCACAGGGCTCCTCCCACCTGTCTCCTCTGATCTCCCCAGTCTCCCTCCTATGCCCCCAGGACCCACACAGCCTGGAGGGGGCTTGGAGTGCAGGGGATCGGCCTGGGAGCTCAGCAGGCTACCCATGCCCGAGTGGGCAGGACAATGGCCCTCTGCTCCTCTCGTGCTCTTCCTGGAGAGTCCCTCCCACCTGCCTCTCCTGATCTCCCCGGCCTCAGGGGTGCCAATGTTGTCTGGCCTCCACTTCTCCTCCCCCCTTGGTCCCCCTACATCCTACCCGCTCACTGTGGGGTTCCTCCCATCTACTTGGGGGTTAGAGTCCCCACTAGCAGCCAGCAGGCACCCTAGTTGTGAGGAGACTAACTCCTCATCTTCCCACACCGCCATCTTGACTCCGTCCCTCATATATATTTTTGGATTGACTTGACGTATAAATCTTGCTGAGATTTTGATTGGGATTGCATAGGATCTATAGATAAAACTGGAAAGAAGAGAGATTTTAACAACACTGAGTCTCACAATTCATGAAAACCATTTATCTCTCCATTTATTTAGATTTTTGATTTCCTTCATTTATGTTTTGCAGTTTTCATCATACAGATCCTATATACATTTTGTTAGATTTTTATCTAAGTACTTAATGGGGGGATATTATAAATAGTACTGTTTTTTAAACTTCATGTTTTGATTGTTCACTGTGGGTACATAGGCATATAATTAACTTTTGTGTACTGACCTTGTCACTCACTTAGTTAGCTTATTTAGCTTGTTGGTGAGTTCTTTGGAATTTAACCATGTCATCTGCAAATAGAGACAACTTCATTTCTTCCTTCCCATTTTTATTTTTCCTACCTTATTGCACTGGTTAGGACTTGTGGTATGATGTTGAATAAAAGTGATGAGAGAGGACATTCTTGCCTTTCTCCTGATCTTAGGGGAAAACATTCAGTTTCTCACCATTCACTGTAATTTTAGCTATAGTATTTTGTAAATGTTTCTTATTCAGTTAATGAAGTTCCTTCCTGTTCCTAGTTTGCTAAGAGTTTTTTTATGAAATAGTGCTGAATTTTGTCAAATGCTTTTTCTGCATCTACTAAGATGATCATACGTTTAAAATGATAGGTCTATGTGTGGACTTTATCCTCCTTGGAGTTCATTGAACTTCTTGGATATGCAGATTCATGTTTTTCTTCAAATTTGGGAAATTTTTGGCTATTGTTTCTCCAAATATTCTTTCTGCCCCTTTCTCTCTATCCTCTCCTTCTGGGACTTCCATTGTGTGTATGATACCCTACAAATCTTTGAGGCTCTGTTCATTTATCTTCTTCAAGAAAGAATTTTGTTCTTTATTTATTTATTTATTTATGTTCTTCAGACTGGATAATCTCAATTCACTCATATTCAAGTTTTCTAATTCTTTCTTCTGCATCTTCAAATTTGCTGTTAAGCTCTTCTAGTGAATGTTAAATTTCAGTTAAACTTTTCAAACTCTGGAATTTCTTTTTGGTTCTTTTTAATACTTTTGATCTGCTTATTTAATACTTTTAATATCCTCTATTTGGTGAGATATTGTTCTTGTACTTTATTTTTGTTCTTTACACATGGGTTCCTTTGGATATTTGAATATATTTAAAATAGCTGATTTAAAGTTTTTGTCTACTAAGTCCAATATTTGGGCTTCCTCTGGGGCAGTTTTTATTGATTACCTTTTTTCCCCTGTGTATGGGCCATACTTTCATGTTTCTTTGTATGTCTTATAATTTTTCGTTAAACACTGGTCATTTAAAATAATGTACTATAGCAACTTTGGAAATAAGATTCTCCTCCTTCAAAGGTTTACTGTTGTTGCTGCTTATTGTAGTTGTTTATTTAGTGACTTCTCTGAAATAATTCTGTAAAGTTTGTATTCTTTGTCATGTGTGGCCACTGAAATCTTTTCTCAGGTAGCTTAATGGTTAGCTAATCATTAGGCAGAGATTTCCTTAAACACTTGGAACCAGTAAATCTCCCAATCTGCTGCTGAGCTCTGTGTGCATTTTGAATCATGCCTTCAACACTCAGGTAGGCAGTTGACAACTTTGCTTTAGTCTTGATTTCCTGCTTGTGCAGAGCCTTAAGGTCAGCTAGAGATGACAGCTTAGGGCTTTCTCATGTCTTTTCTGAGCAAGCACACATCCCTGGGCATGTGCCCAGCTCTACGCACATACATGGCCTTCTAGATTGCCAGGAATATCTTGGGAACTTTCCAAACCCTCTTATTCCTCAGCTTTTCCTTTTAAGCGTTCTGTGTAGTCGATTGGTTACCCCAGCTGTTATCTACTGCCTCAAGCAGCCGCAAAGTTAAAACATTTGTGTGTAATTTTTTTTTGACAAACGTCCCCTCCCCTACTCTGAGGGAAATGTTTTATGATACCTGTAACTGTGCAGTCTCTGAGTCAGTTCACGTACAGACAGTCTTGCAAATGAGGTCTTCCAGGGAATCACTAGGCAGGTCAAATAATGATAATTCTTTGGGAATGAGGCTTTGAAAGAGGTCCAGCTCTATTTTGCTCCCTCCCGTGACTGCTACTCTGCACTGAGAGAGCTGTTATTTCTCAAGGCTACTGTGGAGCTGGAGGTGGCTGATTGGGCTAGGGCAAGTTAAAATGCCACAAAGCTTGCTGTCCTTGCTAGGTTTCAGCTGCTTTTCTTGAATAAATGTTCCTTGGGTTCTTGCAAATCTTCGGTTAAGTTCTAGAATTCTGAAAAAGTTGATTCTAACAATTTGGAGGAGAGACGTGTCAGAGGTTCTTATTCTTCTAATTTCGCCTCTGTGATTCCATCTTATCTCCTGTATTGACTTATTGACTTTTGAAAGTATATATAACTTTTAAAACTCTCCCTCCCTCCCTCCCTGTCTCTCTCTCATATGCATATGAGAATCTTATGTATATAAAGGAATCTTGCCTGGTCCAATAAGCTTCTTTTCTCTGTAGTTTAGGGTCTTTCATTAATTTTGGAAAATTCTCATCCATTATTTATTCAAATATTTCTTCTGCCGCATGTTCTCTTTCTTCTTCTTAGTTTCCAATTATGTATATGTTAGACCATTTTATATTGTCCCACATCTTTCTGATATTTTGTTATTTTTCCCATTCGTTCTTCTCTTTGCATTTCAATTGGGGTACATGTTATTAATCTATCTTCAAGGTCACTCATTCTTTCCTTGATTGTGTAAGTCTACTAATGCGTCTGTCAAAGGCAATCATTATCTTTGTTACTGTTTTTCATTTCTAAGATTTCAATTTGATTCTTCCATTTTCCACCTCTCTGCGGAAACTTCCTGTCTGATTATATGTGTTGTCTACTTTTTCTGCTAGAGCTTTAACATACAAATTTATTATTTTAAATTTCTTTTCTGATAGTTTAAAATCTGTGCCAAATCTGAGTCTCATTCTTTTTTTTTTTTTTTTTTTTTGCAGTACGCGGGCCTCTCACCATTGTGGCCTCTCCCGTTGTGGAGCACAGGCTCCGGACGCACAGGCCCAGCGGCCATGGCTCACGGATCCAGCCGCTCTGCGGCATGTGGGATCCTCCTGGACCGGGAAACGAACCCGTGTCCCCTGCGTCGGCAGGTGGACTCTCAACCACTGCGCCACCAGGGAAGCCCCTGAGTCTCATTCTGATGACTGCTTCGTCTCTTCACTGTTTATTTTTTTTCTTTTAATTGCTCTTTGGTATGCCTCATAATTTTTTATTGAAAGCTGGACAGTTGTATAGCAGAAGTCAGCAAACTTTTTCTGTAGAAGGTCAGACGGAAAATATTTTAGGCTTTGTGGGCTACATACAGTCTGTCGATTCTTGTCCTTCTTGCTCTTATTCTCTTTCTCCTCCTCCAACCTTTTAAAAATGTGAAAATCATTCTTAGCTCATAGACTGTATGAAAATAAGCCACAGGCCCTATTTGGTCCACTTGTTGTGATTTGCTAACCTCTGATACAATAGAACAGTAGATGCTGAGGTAAGTATTCTTTACGCTTGGAGAAGACTATGTCTTTCTTTCTGTTAGGACTTTAGTGTGGGGCTTGGGTTGATCTTGTCAGGAGTTGGGCTGCATTGAATTTTGCTCGCAGCTTGCCTTTGGGTCTTCCTTTGTGCTGCTCCCTGGAGCGATGGGCTCCTGTGGCTCTCCTAGCTGTTTCACCTTTCATTTTATTTGATGATTGTTGGTGTGGTGGTAGAGGATGGGGTGGGGTCTTCTCTGAGGTTCTGATTCGGCCTTGCAGACTGTGAGCCTTCATGAGCGCCCTGCCCCTCCTGCAGATGTAATACAGGGCTTAGCATATATTTCTGCCCCCCTCCACCTCCAGAGCTTGCTCTGCCCCCTCGCCTGCACTGGGTTCTGACCAGTGCCCTCAGGCTAGGGTTTGCTGTCCTTTTCTCTGCATAGGGAGCTTTCTGCTCCCTTCGAGGGATGGGGAGATGGGTTCTGGCAGAGTTTCAGCAGTGGCTGCTGGTACCCTCTTCCGGCCACACCGCTGCAGGGACAGGGACAGAGGAAGCTTTCTCTGGATGCTCCCTGATCTCTGTGAGCACCTGGTGAGGTTCCCGGAGGATGCAAACTCCTCTGTGTCAGAGCCCCCAGAGCCTTCACATTCTCAGGCTAGCCCACATTTGGTTTTGAGCAATCTGTTAAAAATGTCCAGCTGAATCCTCTTACTGGCTTATACGGTACTCTGTGATGTCTATCCCAGGTAAGCAAATGCTTGGGTCTTGTTTCTCCCTGCAGGCACCTATCTCTAAACTTTAGTGAATTGTTTGCGTCGAGCTCCATTCTCAGGTGGGTTTAAGAAAAGCTGTTAACTTGCATTTTGTCCAGCTTTTCTCTTCTCATACAGGTGGGAGTGACGCTCTTTCCAGCTCCCTGCATCTCAAAGCCCAAAACCACAGGTGCTTCTCAAACCTCTGTTGTGTCATGCTTGCTAACAGCTCATTGTCCAAAACAAGTCACATGGCTGAGTGTGGATTCAAGGACTGGGGAAATAGACATTAGTTAGCAACAGGAACTTCAAGGTCAAAAGCAAGGGACATGGATACATGACGGGGAGACAAATAGGGCCATTTGCTTTAATATGAGTTCTACTGGGGTGGAAAAATGGGCACTCAGTTCTTTCAACACAGTAGGATCCAGAAGGGCTGTTGCTCCCAGCTGGGCCTGGCTCTGGGAAGGGTGCCCACCTGAAGACACCTGATCGGGATACAAGGACCCAGGAAAGAGGAGAGGGAGGGGACAGGTGGTCCCGGCTGGGAGCACGGTACTGCCTTTGGGAAATGGTCCAGCCGTCTTGGCCTCCCAGCTTTGACTCTGAGGGCACTCAGCTGAAACCCTCCCTCAACCCCTTGCTGAAATTCTGTCCCGAAGTCCAGCTCTAGGTGTAGGGCCAGGGCTCTTCGGGTTCCCATACCTAGGGCTCCCCCCACCAGCCCTGACCGCCTCTCTTTTGATTGTCTCTGACCTACCTTGTTGGGGGTTCTAGGAGACAGGTTTGTGTTTGACTCGTGGGGCTGGGCACAGACCGACTGGAGGACGAGCCCGAGGGAAGCGGGGTTATCTTCATTTTGCAGATGCGGAAATGGAGGCTCAGCCAGAGAGGGAAGTTGCACAGGGGCCAGGGGATGAACAGGGGGCAGCTGGACACCCTGATCCTCAGTCCAGCCCTGCTCTCTTGACTCAAGCTTGAAAGGGCCAGGCATTGGGAAAGCAGCTGCCCCACCTCTTCTGGGGTTGAGGGAGAGGGTGGCTAACAGCCCACTCTCCTGCAACCCTCAGCTCGGAAGCTCTAACTCCGAGAGAAAAGCCCACTGCAGAGCCAAACTCTTTCCACATGTGGTCCTCACAATGTCCTCTGAGAGGGGGTTGTGATTGCCCATTTTACAGATGTAGAAAGTGAGACTCAGAGGGGTGAAATGACCTGGCTGAGTGTCATGGTAGAGCTGGAACTGGAACCCCATCTCACTGACACCAAAACTACTCTGAGAATGTTTCAGGAGGGCTGGTGGCCAGTTGTGACCCCACTGAGTCCCGCTTCTGTGCCAGGATGAGCCACTTGCCTCTTGAGCCCCTTCTTGACCTGGAGGCCCCCTAAGTCCCTCAACGACAGACCCACAGGCTGCTGAACAGCATCAGACAAAATGCGCAGCTCAGCCTGGGGAAGTCAGGAAGGCTTCCTGTAAGAGGCAGCTCCGCACTGAGTTTTTGGGTTTTTTTAAATTAATTACTTACTTAAGTTTTGCTGTGTTGGGTCTTCGTTTCTGTGCGAGGGCTTTCTCTAGTTGTGGCAAGCGGGGGCCACTCTTCATCACGGTGCGCGGGCCTCTCACTACTGCGGCCTCTTTTGTTGCAGAGCACAAGCTCCAGACGCGCAGGCTCGGTAGTTGTGGCTCACGGGCCCAGCTGCCCCGCGGCACGTGGGATCTTCCCAGACCAGGGCTCGAACCCATGTCCCCTGCATTGGCAGGCAGATTCTCAACCACTGCGCCACCAGGGAAGCCCTGCACTGAGTTTTGAAGGACAAGTTAGCATTCCTTGAGGAGCAGGTGCACAGTGTGAGCGGCATCTCAAGAAGGTTGAAGCCAGGCACACGGGGTGGGGGCTGGGCACACGGGGTGGGGCCCCGAATGCCGGGGCAGGGGCACAAAGGAAGGGCATTCTCCCACCTCCGCCCCTTAGAAAGAAGAGCTGCTGGGGCTGAGGGCGTTCCTGTTCCACAGCACCGACTTGGGGCCAGCAGGGACCACGGCCCCTCCCTCCCTCCTCCCTGAACTCAGGCTGCCCTCAGGGCAACCCCTCCCCCTTCACACACGCCCCCCCTCCGCCCCCCGCAGTGGGCATCTTCATCCTCTGAGCCTCCTCCAGGGCCCCCAGGTTCTCTGGGATCTGGGGGCCTCCGCAGTCCTGGCCCAGCCAGACCTCCTCAGCCTGGTCCCCGATGCCCCCTGCCGGGCTGCGGGGTGCCTGGCTGAGGGGCAGGAAGCAAGGAGCCATGTCCTCACTCCTCAGGCACCCCAGAGGGCGTCCTTCCCTCCTCCACCTGGGCCTCAGGGTCTCCATCTCTCCACTGGGGACGGAGACCCCACCCGGCCCGCTGGAGTGGCTGTGCAGCCAGCAGGGCTCACAGGAGATCAGCTCTGGTCTGGCTTCCTAAGAGCTCCCGTGGTCTCTGGTTGAACATTTGACTCCTTCCCTGGTCAGCAGCCGTGTCTGTGTCCCGTGGGAGCAGGGAAAGGAGGAGGCGTGGCCATGGCAGTGACAACAGGAAAGGGGAGGAGAAGCCAAGGCCGCTGCCCAGACCCTGGGGAACCCGCCCTCCAGTGGCTGGGGCCGCGGCGGGCGCTGGCCTGGCGTCCCTCTGAGGGACGTGAGGTCCGCTGGCCGTGTGTTGCTTGTGTGTTGCTCAGGGTGACAGTGGAGGCTCCTTGCCCCCACCCCTCCCTGACAGCCCGGGGTCACACAGCTCAGGGGCAGCTCTCTTGCCTGCCTCTTCTGTTCCTTCCAGGACTTTCCAGGAGGCAGCAAACTGTCTCCCTTCCATCTTCTTCGTGATGGGTGGAAAGGACTGTGGCAATTGAAAACTTCTCTCAGCTTGTCACACCCTGCTGTGTCCAAGCAAGAGTCCCTCCCGCAATGGGCGCTGGTGGGTGGCTCCAATCAGCGGTCAGCTCAGCCGGGCCCTGGAAAGGCTGAGCCCCCAAAGAACACATGGGGCCTGACGTAGATGCCGGCCGCTCCTCCGTGACGTCAGGCTGGTGCCTGTGTCACCAGGGGCAGCGAGGCGGCCCTGTGGACAAGCCCAGCAGGGGCACAGATGTGACCCAGGTGGAGGAAGTGCTGTGGCGGCCCTGAGGCACCCAGCAAGCTCTTGTGAATAAAACCTTCAGAAAGTCTGAGTTTTGAAGTTTATCATTGGTGGTTCCTTTAAAGCCTCAAGCATCATTCTTGCAGAGACTAACATTTTAATTTGCTCAAACTAACGAGGGTCCCGAGGCTCAGCGGGGCAGCCCTGAGGCCCTCTGGAAGGCCACTGCTGACGCTAGAGCCCAGCGCTGGGCCTGGGATGACCTCGGAAAGACGCAGGCCGGGCGTGGGTGTGGGCTCTGTTTTGGGGACACTCTGGAAGTTCGTGAGACAGCCCGATGATAGATTTTACTAGTCTCGGGGACAGGCCCTGCGGTCCCCGTCTGTCCACGCTGGGCTCGCAGAGCTGGCCCCCTACTGAAGGAAGGCGTGGAGGAAGTCGTTGTAGGAGATTTTTGAAGACAGCGTCTTGTCATAATACTCCAGGATGTGGAAGAACTCCTCCTCGGAGAGGTTGATGCCGTACTGCCTCAGGACCTGCAGAAGAGACGGGGATCCCCCGCTGGTCTCGGAGCCCCTCAAGGAAGCATGTGCCCACCTCTCCTCCCGCCCCGAGCCTGGACCGCCCACCTCCAGAGTTGCCCCCAGCAGCTCTCTCTCCCGCTTCCCTTCTCCCCACCCCTCTTCTTTGCCCACCCCCCGCCCCCCTCCAACAGGGCAGCTCCGTCCAGCAACACGGGTGCGGGACACGAAGACCCCTGGACTTCCCTTCAGATGGGAGCCGCTGGGGTTCCCTACCCCTAGCCGGCCCTCCCACAATCGCCTCCCCGAAGGGTAGTGAGGCTGGTCAACGTGGAGGATGAGGAGGATGGACGGAGAGGAGGGGACTGGAGGGGAGACCTGGCCACAGGGCCTTAGCTAGGGGGGCCTCGGGGTGCGGCCCACCCGGGGAGGAGGGCAGGCCCGCAGGTGCAGGGTGCAGGGAGTCGTTATGACCCAACAGTAATACAGCCCAAGGCAGAGCCTGCTATTGCCCAACCAATACTGATTGCCCTTTCCCCTTCTGTTATCAGAATCCTGATTTTCAGGCTGCTGGGATCCACCTAAAAAAGGCGACATTTCTTAGCTTCTCTTATAGCTAGGTATGTTCTGGCCAGTTAAAACTAACTGAGAATGTTATGCGGGACTTCTGGGAAGTCTCTAAAGAAGAAGGGCGTGCCCTCTTTCTCTCTCTTCTGCTGCCTGGAATGTGAAAGTGATGCTGGGGCTTTAGCAGCCATCTTGGACCATGAGGCGACCTTGAGGCAGGAAGTCAGGTGTTGAGGAGAGCAGAAAAAAATACAGATGTCCCCGATGACTGTCCGGCCACCACGCCAGCTCTGGACTTCCTACCTCTGAGATTCTTTTATGTGAGAGAGAAATAAACTTCTACCATGTTTAAGGTGCTGTTATTTTTTTTTTCACCTCTGTTATGTGCAACTGAGACAAATTTTAATAGATAGATACCCTATTAGATAAAGATTAGGTTATACATTCCCCATCTATGTTCTGTGTTATAATTTGTTTCTCAGAGGGGGCTAGAAAGTGGGGCTAGAAGAGCCCGACGTTCCTCTGGGGCAGGCAGGACAGGCCCGGGACCATGGGGCTGAGGTCAGCTGGCCTGGCTATGGGGCTGATGGGCTGAGAGCAGAAAAGGCGACTGAGCCTGGGTGTCCAGAGGGTCCCAGCACCCATCTGGTCTCGGGCTCTGGCTCTGCTGAGGGCATCGTCTCCGTTTCTATTGCCCTCTCCCTGCTGTCATCCACCCCGAATTCCTGGGAAGTTACCTGAAGACGAGGAGAATAACAGAAGCTCACCCGCTTCCTTCCCTTCTCTGGCTGAGAATTTTACTTGCCCCCAAAGTAAAGACAAATGCTGTGAGCTGGCTGCCACTGTGGGGCACGGAGGCCCCGGCCCAGCGACAGGCCTGGCCCCCACCCACCGTGCGCGGCACTGGGGCTCTAGGGGGCCCCTCGCCCTCCAGCGCCTTGCACAAGGCCCTTGAGAATGCAGCCCCGCCAGGCCCTCCAACTGCGGTTCATCTTCCTACATTATTATTTAAGAAAAGCTTTTTTACTTAAACTTTTTTCTAGCTGCTGAGCACAGATAAGTCTAAGGAATACATTTTTTGTAAGTGCCTTTTGAGGCCATAACCCCTTGTCTCTGTGATGTCCTGACTGAGTTTTCTTCCTGGCTGTAATATTTGATTTTTAATCTAATGCTCTAGACCTCAATGATTTTCTGAACCTCAGTGGCCGGGGTGGGGATGCAGAGAGGACAGGAGGGGGGGTCAAGAAACTGCCAATCCGAGGAGTTCTACGTTATTCTGAACGCGGGAGTTTTAAGTCCCCCTCGAGGGCGGCCGCTTCTTTCCTCTGGGAGAAGCGCTCCCAAGGTTCTGCAGGATAAAGCCAAGCGAAGAGGTTCTGCTCCAGAGGGGCGGCTGCGGCGGGCGAGGCGCTCCCTCCAGACCACCTTCCTCCGTGGATGCTGGACTTGCGCGGGGCAGGAAAGGCACCAGGGTTCAGGCTCTGTCGGGAGAGCTGCTTACCAAACCGTGTGGTGCGCGGTGGGCAGCCCCTCCACGTGAGGGCGGCTGCGGGAGAGGGGAGGGCCGACCCCGGGGCTCCTGCGAGGCAGGGCTGGGGTCTGTGGGCCCTGAGTCGCACACCTGGGACCCCGCCTCGGCCCCCCGATGCTGTCATTCTGCTCTGTGACCCTGCCGGCTCCCCCCATAAAGACCTGGGAGGGGGGCTGGGGAGGAGGCCTGGCCTGGCGCGGGGTGGAGTGCAGCCAGGGCTCCGCGAGACGCAGCAGCTGTCGTGCTGCCCCGAGGGCAGCGGCACTCAGGTGTTGGCACCGGGACGTCCCTGCAGGGTTCTAGAAACCTTCAGGGAGGAGAGCCTGGGGTCTGCAGCACAGGGACACGTGCACTCGGCCCTTGACAACCGGGGGGAAGTGGGGAAGTGAGGTCTGGGACAGCTGCCCACACCCGGGCCTTCCGCTGGGGGCCGGCGGATCCTTTCTGGAGGTTTTCTGGCCATGGGCCTTTGGCAACTGCTTCCTGGTCAGAGGTCACAGCCGCACAAGAGCTGTGCTCACCATCCTGAAATCAGCCACGCTTAAAAGCCCCGTCCTTCCCTCGTCGTAGGCCTTGAGTGTGCGCAGCATCGGCCTCCAGCAGCGCACAATTTGGGGTTGAATCCGCAGCAGAGCGGCGTAAAAGGAAGAAGTCTCAGCACCGCATTCTTTCTGGGAAAAGAACCAAAAACCAAGAGGAGGTAAGAAAGGAGCTTTCGGATGGGAAGGATGGAGCGGACAGGCCATGGCCCGAAGGGAGGGAAGAGGGCTGCCAGCTCCTGTCGTCTTGGCCCCCTGCTCACTCCCCACCCCACGCTCCCAGCTAGGATGGAGTCAGCAAGCGCACATTTCAAGTCTATGTGTGGGCTGATCACAAACAGCATCGCCTGTGCGCCTCCTTCCGCTCCTCCCCCACCCTGGGAGGAAGGTAGGTCTCCACAGCCCCATTTCCTGGATTGGGAAATGGAGGCTCAGGGAGGCTCCGCTTGACACCAACACCTGCCAGGCTGCCTCCCGGGGAGCCCCTCCCCACGTACTTGAGGGGAGAGACAGGCAGATAACCGGCCAATTTCAAAACAGTCTGAGGGAAAAAAAGAGATTCAGCTGGGGTCTTCTAGTACGTTCTTATAATGAACAGAGTTTTTTAAAAAAATCACAAGGTTGTAATTATATCTAGTAATTAGACAGTACACTACCCTACGATTATTTCATTTAGATGCTATTTATTAGATTGGAAACAAGATATTTTAGCACGTTTTAGCCCCAAAGCACATCTGAATATCACAGAGGTGGACTTTAGGCAGTCATGTGTAACACATTTGGGGGAAGTTTAGTTTAGTTTTTTTTTTTTGCGGTACGCGGGCCTCTCACTGTTGTGGCCTCTCCCGTTGTGGAGCACAGGCTCCGGACACGCAGGCTCAGCGGCCATGGCTCACGGGCCCAGCCGCTCCACGGCATGTGGGATCTTCCCGGACCGGGGCACGAACCCGTGTCCCCTGCATCGACAGGCGGACTCTCAACTACTGCGCCACCAGGGAAGCCCCGGGAAAGTTTAATTTTTAACATGGCACTACATGAAACAAATTAGCACAAAGTTAAACTGCTTTCAATTTTTGTATCATTTAGCACCTATGATAGAAACCAGATACCCTATAGCTTCGTTAGCTGCCAATTTATCCAATCAGCTGGTCGGCATGCACGGAAGAGAAGGGATTGTATGCGCACTTGCCCTTCCCACACCCAAGCTTGGCCTGAGAAAGGGTTTCCCATCCCAGCCCTGTACACCAACCCCTCCAGAAGTCCTCTAGAAGAGCCCCCCAAAGCAAAGCCCCAGCTCACTTCCACAGAGGGTGTCTCTGCTGTCAAAGTTGTAGAAAGCCCCCAAAGCACTAGAAAAGGCAACGGCCCTTTCAGCTACTCTGCCGGCAGACAGTTGGCATGGTGGGGCCTGGACAGCCTGCAGAGGGGACGGGGACTGGCCCGGGGACCAGGCAGGGGCAGGAGCAGGGGCAGGCCCTGGCCACACTCTCTCCTGGGAAAGGCTCCCGGGGAGTCTCACCTCCTTGTCAATCATGCCCAGGATGTAAGACAGGACTAGCGTAAGCCACAGAGCGGAGGCTGTGGTCACGTCTGGGTGAAAGCCCGGAGCTGGGGGGCGAGGCAGCGGCACACGGAGGCGAGCTGGGACATCTGCCCAGGGGCTCAGCACGCCTCCCCTCATTTACAGAAGGGGGAGCTGAGGCCGGGAGAGGTGGAGGAGGGCCAGAGCTGGGGGGGCCTTGAAGGCTGTGTGGTCTCCAGCTATGTTCCTGTGTCCCCTGATGACCCACCAAGGACAGTGTTTTCTCCACTCACAGAAAAGCTGAGCTAGAGAAAGAATTGTCTTAAGGTTAAGTTTTACTTCCTTAACTTGGCCTAAGCCTTTGCTTGGCTAAACTAGAAACTATGCTAAGATGGGGCCCGATTTAGCACAAAATGACAAATTCGGCTGCATGGAAAGTTCTGCGATGGAATCCACTGTTTGCTGGGCTAAGCCGCCAGCAGTCTTAAGCCGCCACCTATGCTGTCAGGTCTGCCCCACACCTCTGGTCCCCGCAGCTGAGTCCTACAGCAGCTGGTATCAGCTGTGTTTGCTCCCAGGTCGACAAGGCCGGTTGTACTTGTTTAATTCAATGTAACTGAATTCAGCGTTATAGGTGATGGAATATGAGTGTGAAAAAGGCTAGTTCTGCTTCATGCTGTGGAAAGACTCGAGAAAGGTGAGTCCGTGAACAGCGTGGCTGAAGTGGGTGTGGGTGAGAATCATAAAATGACAAACGATTAAGAAAAAAGGTAAAAATCTAGGGCACAGGCCCTCCAGTTGCCATTTAAGCATCTTTAGGGTCTCATTCCTCTTCAAGGAAACGAGAAGAGAACTGTAGACATGCATCACGGGTGTAGTTTACGCAAGAAAGAGAAAGGGTCTGCGACTGGCCGCCCACACCAGGAGCAAGGCCAGCCCGTCTCAGACAGTTGAGGAGTGAACCGGCGGTGATGTGTAAGTTACAGGCGCTTCCCTTTGCTGTGGCCCCACCCCACCTGCCTCTCCAGTGAACTGACCGAGACCCCCCGCTCCTGGTGGCCGTGTGAGCCGCTGACACTCTCCTCGACGCTCGCCACACAGAGGTGCCCGCGGGCACGTGCCACCCAGCCAGTTTGAGAACCTGGGATCCAGGCTGCTGGTTCCCAGTCTGGGGTCTCCAGGCCCTTATGGGGCCACCGTTTGTATGAAGTGAGACAATGGGATTTAGGCAGAACTGAGAAAAATGAAGGAAGCCCGTTCAGCCCCAGCCCCACCCCTTTCCTCTGGACGATCCACGTACCATTTTAGTCGCCTTCTGCAGTTTCATTCTCTGCATCAGCGAGGTTTCCTTTGCTTTTAACAGGAGGACGTAGCTCTGAATGAAGTTACAATAAGCAAACCTCCCATTGTTCTTTAAGTCGTACTTGTCGATGAGCTGCCGGCACTCATCTCTGTTTACGTCCAGGTTGAATTTCTCCACGAGAGCTAAAGGCAAACATGTCAGTTCAGTTGGTGGCGGTCGGTTCACTCATTCGTTTGATCACGCCTTCATTCACTCACTCATCACTGGCTGAGACGCCCTGTGCCTGCTTCACAGGCTCATGGTTGGTGGCCGGACAGATATGGAAACACACGGGCACGCGACGAGGTAAGTGCGGCAAGGAGGGAGGGGACCCGCGTCCTGCTGGGTCCCCTCGGTCCAGGCTTTGCCTGCCGGCCTGGCTTTGCACGGTCACCGTCACTGTGGTCACGGCAGTACGGACACGACACCGTGGGGCTTACGAACGCAGGCGGGGAGAAGGCAGAGGGATGGTCCCAGCAGACGGGAGTCGGGGCAGAGCCGGGCAGGAGGGGAGAAGGGAAGGTTCCATGTGCTGGGGTTGAGTCCGGCAGGGGCCCGACTGGGGGTCAGGGATTCAGACTTGGCCCCCGAACAAGCATTTTCCAACTGTGCTTCCGAGATACGCTCCCAAGGGTCTCCCAGGCTACACCAATTTATGCATTTTGAGTTTTCACCTTAATGATCTGAAATGTGTATTCTGGAACACATGGACCTCCCGGAAGAGACAACCGCCACGCGATTTGAGGGTTTGTGTCTGGCTTTCTGACTAGGGTCACGTCGATGCCCCACTGGGGAGTCCTCCTGGCTGCCCTGAGGTGGCAATGTCAGGATGTCAACACCCCCTTGCTTTGCACTCATACACGTGCTCAGTCTTTTACTAGGTATACAGACGAAGCTTCCTTTGGAGTCACGACGCGTAATTGGAAGAGAGGTAGGATAAGGATTTTAGTTTAAGGTGAATGAGCTGAGACTTCCACTGGACATCACGAAGGCAACAAGGTTTCTGGGAGTGGAACACTGTGCTGCATTAACTGTAGAGGTTAGTGAGGAAAACCAGTGGATGTGGGATTTATAGACATGATGTCTTCAAACCAGCACAGCCCAGAAGACGCTGCTGTGCTTGTGCAAACAGGTGTCTTTGCCTTTGCACAGAGGAAAGCAGTAGGAGGGCACGGTGCACCCAGGACATGGGCGGGGGGACCCAAGGGAATGGCCACTAGATGCCTTGGAGGTTCCAACTTGCAGAAGGCCATCCAACACGTATAGAAAATACAGAATGACTTCTGAAAATTAATCAGTGTGTTTCTTTTTTTCAGAGCACTGAACTTTGGATGCACTGTCAGAGCCGTGGATGGGGTGCTTACGGGAGTTCACGGTTAAAAAGAAAAACAGTGATGATGGTGATGATGATGAAGAACAGCAAGTTAGGGTTCATCACGCTCAAAATCAAAAGAATTAACTAAAAAACAAGGGGGACGCCAACGTGCATTGAAACCCACACTGGTGATTTCGTTTCAGCGAGACATGTCACATCAAATCAATGTCACATCGTTTAATTATAACTGATTTCAAATTTTTATATTTAACTCGTAAGTGTTTTTTTTGGGGGGGCGAGGTAGGAGCTGTTCACTTAAAGAGTTTACACCATAGAAGTAGTTTATGTTGATATAGGAGGTTCTCAGGAAAAACGCTTTCCTTTAAAAGGGGTCCATATATTAAAGACGGCGGGGGTGGGGGATGGGCTGAGGGGGCTTTTAAGCAGAGGAGTGACCTGGCCAGGTTTTCCTGTAATGTGAAAGGTTGTGTAAACAGTATGCAACAATTAGTGGGAGTGTACGTCTAACTGGTCTTATTTCAAGACGACCCAAGTGCTACACGGCGAAAATCGAATCAATAGGGCAGAGCTGGGTCCCCAGCTGTCCCCTGCGCCCCGCCCATGTCCCACCTCCCTCAGCTCTGCAAGTCTGTCACCATTTACAACCTGCCCAGAGACCACAACCCAGCCCGTGGTTTCGCATGCTGACCTGATCGGGAAAGTGTGGACCTGCCTGCTAGGGGCTGAGGCGTTAGGAGTCCTTGTCCCCCATACTGGGGGTTTATCGAGGTGCTCCCTGCTGGGTCCCTGTTGTGTCACTCCCCTGCTGCCACCATGAGGAGTGGACTTGTGCTGGGAGGTGACCCTGTATCCCCAGGGGGAAAGGGAACGGGACGCACCCTGGAACTCCGTGGCGGGGATCTCGCCCTGCTTGTTGGCATCCCTCTTCTGGCACTCTCGCAGGAACTCGCGCCAGCAGCCCTGGATCTTCTTCCGCAGCTTATTCTCCACGGGCTCGCAGTTCTGCAGCGGCGGGGTCGTGCTCGCGGGGGTCTAGCAAGATAGAAAACTGTCTTGTAACCTGAGATTCCACGTGGAAGTAATAAGAGAAACTCACAGATAGGACTCAGGCGCACAATTTCACAGGCAGCATTATTTTCAGAAATAAAATGAAAAACAAAACAAAAACGGTAATGTTACCATTTTAACAGAAACAGGTTTGGAAACAAATATATAGCCGGCCCTTTCTGGCTTCTGGAGGCCTCCACATTCCTTGACCCGTGGCCCCGTCCCTCACCTTCAAAGCTGCAACGCTGGGTGGGTCTCCCCCAGACTGCATCTCTCCAGTATGACCCTTCTGCCTCTGTGTCCCCAGTGACCGGCCCGTGTGATTACCTCGGGCCCCCGGACACTCCGGGACAATCTTGTCTTGCAGTCAGCCGATTAGCAACTTTAACTCCCTCTGCAACCTTGACTGCCCCTCGCCATGTAAGGTACACATGACAGGCTCCGGGGACTGAGGCGTGGATGCCTTCGGGATGCTTCATTCTGCCCCATGCGCCCTCTTTAACTCACTCAGTACTTTCCTTACATGTTCACTACTCTTGCCCATCACCCCCAAGGCCGTAAACTCCACAAGGGCAGGGACCTGTGTTCATTCTCCGCACGTACTAGGCGTGCGATAAACACGTGTTGACTGAAGGCCCAAGGAATGAATGAGCGCTCACCGTGCACGAGGCTCGGTGGTGGGCGTGCGCCTGTGCCCGCCGGCATCCCCTCAACAACCCTCCCCTGGAGACACCGTCAAGCTTCTTGCAGAGGAAGGGGAGCCTCGGCGAGGCTGAGCCCCTCTCCCCATCCCAGGCCAGGGCGGCTCGGCCCAGGTCCAGGGCCGTGCGGTCAGACAGGCCTGGGTTTGAAATCAGCTCTCTCTGTGTCTAACAAGCGACCTGAACTCACGAGGACCCTTCTTAGAGCCTCGTATCTTCAACCGTAAAACGGGCATGACAACACTTACCTTGCGGGTCCTGTGGCCCACGGCGGGGCTGTCCAGCCCGGGGCATCTGCGTTCGTCCGAGATGATGCCCTCCGTGTGGCTGACATGCCGCCCCCGCCCCCAAGGTCCCTCCCTGCTCTGAACCCTCTTTACTCTTCCCTCCCACACCCCCGTGCCCACAGCTACCTCCCCTCCCAGGCAGGTGACTGAGAGGACCCACCAGTGGCTCTCCTCTGAGCCCCCCGCCCCAGGCTCACCCTGGCCACCTTCTCGGTCACCCACACCCTGTGGGGACACTAGGACCCCAGGCCCGGCGGGACGTGGACCCAGTTAGATGCTGCGAGACGGGAACTCACGCAGGGGTGACTCCGCGGTTTGGACCCTGCTTTCAGGTCTTGAGTGGGCGACGACCCTGCAGACCTGCTTCTCTCTGAGACCTCGGGGACGCCGCACCCTCTCTGCGCCTTGGCCGAGGCGCCCGGGGCCGGCGGCGGGGCCGCCTTCCCCGAGCTGAAGCTCCTGAGGAAGTCCAGGTATTGCAGCCTTCCCTTGGCGTCGACGGGCATCTGGTCCCAGAGCCTATCAAACTGGCAAAGAAGCAGAGGTCATCTCCCAGGGTTAGTGGCAAACCCTCAGAAGTGGGGAAGAAGCCAGCGAAGAGGCGCTCTCCTCCGCAGGGGTCCAGGGCCCACGTCAAATGAAAAATTGAAAAAAGAAAAACGCCCATCCGGCTGCGGCTTCCCGGGAAAGCAGACGGGAGGATCGTGGGTGGCTTCTGCAGGACACTTTTTAATTGAATTGGGCCCTTAGCGAGCACGTTAAGGCCATTAAGTCTTGTGAGCGGTCACAGAGACTGAGCTGCAGGACAGAAGAATGTTTTAGGAGAAAATGCAAATCAAGCCGCAGCCCACCTCGCTCAGGGAGCCCAGCCAGGCTCCTTCCTGCTCCTCGAAGGCCCCCTGAGCCCTGCGAACAACGCACAGGTGCTGCAGCCCTCAGCCGCCGCAGTTTTTCTCACCCTCAGGGCAAACAATGTCTTCTCGCAAGATGAAAAGGGAGGCATCTGGAGAACAGCAGAAGTTTACGGTTTTGTGTCGGTGCCGTGTGATGTCACGGGCTGGGTCAGGGCCACACGCGGCCCGGCAGGGACGTTGCAAAATGGCTCAATGCCAAGTGAGCCGCCCTTGATGACTCGGGGGCTGTTCAGGGGGCCGAGAAGATGGCAATTTACTTCCAATTTGCTTTTCCACAGCCCCCGAGGCCCAGTGCAGCGGCCTCTCCACCCCTGAGGCCGTGGGAGGGATGTTCCCACCCTGTGCCTGAACTTGGTCAGGAACCGGCTTGGCCTGTGGGCTCCACTGGGGTTTTCCAGAAGCATATTAAAAGGGACCACGTCCGGCTCTACTTGAAATTCTGGAAATGAAGTACTGAGGGGTGAGAAAGAGAGGGAGAATATTCCAGGCCCTGAGAAGGGAAAACGGCTTAGTTTGGGACAACATTCTTGATGTGTTTTAGCTTTTTATTTCGAAATCATTATAGATTTGCAGGAAGTTGCAAGAATGGTACAGAGAGGTCCTCAGGGACCCTCCACCCAACTTCCCTCCAAGGTTACATCTTACGTAACAACTTCATGTGTGTGTGTGTGTGTGTATAGTTCAGTGTCATTTATCACACCTGTAGTTTTATGTTGCTTTAATTTTGATCAATGAGGGAAAAGTACTCGGGGGAGTGGAAGTGAGGGTCCCTGAGAAAGTGCTCACATGGGCTCAGACAGGCCACAGCATCATCACCAAGGGCAGTAACCCCCGCACCGGTCTCCTCCAGGGAAGTTTTCCAGAACCACTGGGCAGACTGGAGCCTCTTCTCTCCCTTCTGGCATCCTGATGAAACCACCCATGAGGGGACACCTAGCCTGGCTGAGAGACTCCCCGAAGGATCCTCTGAGCTTCATCTTTGAATGCCAACCATCTTGCAAAGGTGCTAGCACACAGGTGCTCAATACATGTTTCTTTTTTTAATGGCTGAAGATCCGTATCACGTGATAAGACTGATCAGACAGTGGGAAGACCCTTTAGCAATGAAGAGGGATTGGAGGCAAGGGCTAAGCCGTGTTCCCATCACAACTCTCAGGAAGGGCTTTAAGGAACAAAGATGTGGCTTAAAAGAGGGTGGGCTGCTGGTGGGCTCTCATGCTCTCGTATCTTAGCAAGACTTGGGAGGCAAGTGGGAGGAAGGCCATGTGATTAAGGACAGATACAAAGGATGGGCATGAATGCTTCAGGAAGCAGTGAAGAGCTGAAGCATGGAAATGAGGACGCCTGCAGAACGGCCACGGACAACAAAAGGGGCTCGTTCTCAGGCAGGTGAGGCAGGCGCCCACCACCTTCCTAATGAAAGCCTGTGAGGCAAGCGGGGTCAAGGTAGGACCGCGCAAACCCTATTCTTATCCTATTTTAACTAAAGGGGCTTCAACGGGCAGAATACACATTGCTAGGACGGGCCTGGGCGGGTGGGGAAGTGGAGGCCCACGTGTGGCTCTTCAGCCCTGATGGGTTACAGCCCAAGACACTGACGCAGCCTGGAGATGCAGCACAGGATGGTGGCTGGTGGGCTGTGGGGACAGGAGGGGCATCAGAAGACTGGAAATGGGTACCACAGAAGTAGACTCTGGAAACTTATGGGCCTGTGAACTGGACGTGAGACCCGGGTAAAATTCCTGTGGTTTGTGAAGGAACTGAAAGGCAAGTTCATTGCATGTCAGCAAGTTTCCAGGTCACGGGGCAGAATGCACGCCTGCTGAAAGGTCCCCTGGAAACGCAGAGTAGCAGACAACTACCTTCTAACTACTTAAAAATTCACCACTTCGGGTTCCACCTCTGCTTGTGATGTGGAAAGCGGCAAGCGAACGCCACTCCCATTCTAACAAGAAAAAGCCAAATACCTACAAACGCAGAACTTTTCCTGAGCCCATGAGACAGTTGAGGTTGCAGGAGCCGAGGGGACTGGACTCCACGGAGCCCCGAGGCTCCAAGGAGAGCCCGACGCGCCAGCTCTCATGCCTGGTGGGGCTCAGGAGGAAGTGCGAGGGCGGGAAGAAATCAGCCGAGATGTTAGCAAATTCCTAAAGGCCAAGCTGGGCTGGCGCTCAGGCTAGAAGAGCTGGGAGTCACGGGCACAGGGAACGCTCACACTCACAAGCTCTCCTCTGCAGCCTTTGCCACTGCTCCCAAGAGGCACGTGAAGCCACTGGTGGGGGATGGACCGGAAACACCGCCCGCTTCTCCAGACCCTCCTCTACTGAGGAGCAAAGCCATGGGCGGAGCCATAGCAGACCCACTCAAGCCCGGGGGCCCTGGGCAATCTTCTGCTGGAGGGACCTGACGCTGGGGAGGAGTAGCAACAACAAAATTCCAATGTAGCTCAATTACCCACCAGACTGATTCAACAACGCTGCCACACTCATAGCCTGACAGAGAAGAGGTGCGCCCATTTCCGGGCATAAATACCATTGATGCCACCATCTCTACTATTCTTCTTCGCACTACGTCTGGCATTCAGTTTTTTAAAAATCTTGAGACATACAAACAAAAGAAAAACCGACCCATTGCCAGGAGATACAGCTATCGACAGACAAGAGTCAGAGATGAGCCCACTGTGGGGACTGTCAGACAGGAGCATTAAAACAACTGTGGCTAATACGTTAATGGATCTAGTAGAAAAGGTACCCAACATGCATGAACAGATGGGGAGTTTCAGCAGAGAGGTGCAAACTATTTTTTTAAAATGCATTGTCCCTCTAAAGAAGATATACAGATGGCCAACAAACACATGAAAGAACGCTCAACGTCACTAATCATTAGAGAAATGCAGAACAAAACTACAGTGAGGTACCACCTCACACCAGTCAGAACGGCCATCATCAAAAAAGTCTACAAACAATAAATGCTGGAGAGGGTGTGGAGAAAAGCGAACCCTCCTGCACTGTTGGTGGGAATGTAAATTGATACAGCCACTATGGAGAACAGTTTGGAGGTGCCTTAAAAAACTAAAAATAGAACTACCACATGACCCAGTAATCCCACTACTGGGCATATACCCTAAGAAAGCCATAATTCAAAAAGAGTCATGTACCACAGTGTTCATTGCAGCTCTATTTACAATAGCCAAGACATGGAAGCAACCTAAGCGTCCATCGACAGATGAGTGGATAAAGAAGATGTGGCACATATATACAATGGAATATTACTCAGCCATAAAAAGAAATGAAATTGAGTTATTTGTAGTGAGGTGGATGGACCTAGAGTCTGTCATACAGAGTGAAGTAAGTCAGAAAGAGAAAAACAAATACCGTATACTAACACATATATATGGAATCTTAAAAAAAAAAAAAAAAGGTTCTTAGGAGCCTAGGGGCAGGAAAGGAATAAAGACACAGACGTAGAGAATGGACTTGAGGACGCAGACAGGGGGAAGGGTAAGCTGGGACGAAGTGAGAGAGTGGCATGGACATATATACACTACCAAATGTAAAACCGATAGCTAGTGGGAAGCAGCCGCATAGCACAGGGAGATCAGCTCAGTGCTTTGTGACCGCCTGGAGGGGTGGGATAGGGAGGGTGGGAGGGAGACGCAAGAGGGTGGAGATATGGGGATATATGTATATGTATAGCTGATTCACTTTGTTATACAGCAGAAACTAACACACCATTGTAAAGCAGTTATACTCCAATAAAGATGTAAAAATAAATAAATAAAATGCATTGTCCTTATTCAAACACAACAGGGAAATCGGATTAAACAGAAATGGAGAAGAAACCCATGGCATTCGAGGCATGGTATGATGCAGGTGGAGGGCGGTACTCTCTCAGGAACAGGGACAAGAGGCCCCATGTGAGATGGGCAGTTAGAACCAAGCCATCACCCACTACCTGACGTAGAAACTGGAACTGGCCTGTGCTGCTAGTGTCCACAGTCACTGAGGACAAAAGCCTAGAGGCCAAGGCAGGAGGAGTCCGGTCCCTAGGACCAGGCCAAGACAACTGCAGGACCACCCGGTGGTGGCGACCACGCTGAGGAGACCCACCTGGGCGAGCTGCGTGGGGAGCATTTGGGACTTATCCGAACAGCCCGGCTGGCTCCTCTCTCCTCACTCACTCCTACCTCACCCCTTGTCTCAGAGCAGCATTCTGGTAAAAAGGAAGTGGCATGAGTAGCTCAGCCCCTGCCTTTCTTCCCACTGGGATCGGGGCCCTGCAGAAAGCA
Source organism: Pseudorca crassidens (assembly GCF_039906515.1). Classification (NCBI taxonomy): domain Eukaryota; kingdom Metazoa; phylum Chordata; class Mammalia; order Artiodactyla; family Delphinidae; genus Pseudorca; species Pseudorca crassidens. The sequence continues at coordinate 100,584,793 of NC_090306.1, forward strand.
TGTGATAATTAGCAGATGTCGCATCAACACTGAGAGATGCTGGAAGGCAACTGAGAAACCGCTTGAAAGGGTCAGGGAGAGAAAACTTGGACCTAGAATTCTATCCCCAGCCAAACTATCTTTTGAGGACGAGGGTGAAATAGGGAAGCTCTCGGGCTTCCTCTCCCCTGAAAGAGCAAGTAAAGATGTACTTGAGCAAAAAAGAAAGTGAACAGGAAGGAGAGCAGGACAGAAGGTGTGACTGTGGACAATGGACCAGTAAGGCGCCCCACGCCCGCCCTCCCCTCCCCCTTGCCCCCCACAGCACCCCATCCACGGCTCCTTTGGCTTCCCCATCCTCCACTCCCCTTCTCACTCTTCCACCCACATCCATTAGCAAATTCTGCTGCTTCCAACTCTGAAACGCATTCATGATCCAACCCCCGCTGTTCCCAGCCATCCACCTGGCCCAGGTCTTTAATCAGATGTTGCCTTCTCAGGGGCCTCCCCTGACCGCCCTACTCACCACACCCTCCCAATTCCCTAGCACTACCCTCTTCCCTGCTTTTCTTTTGGTCTAGAGCATTTGTCGCCATCCAACATACACATATTTTGTTCACTGTCTGCCAGCCCCTCAGGGAACACAGACCCCACGGGCAGGGTGTGTCTCTGGTGTCCACTAGCCGCTGGCAGCATCACCATCTAAGCAGCGTGCCCACTGCGCCTGCTTCGAGGATGCTGCCTCTGCCTGCATTGCTCTCTCCCGTCTTCTCTCAGAGGCAACGCCCACATTCCAGCATTGTGTCCTCACGGAAACAGCCCTGACCCCTCGGTCCAGGTCAGCCCCCAGCTCTGCTCTCCCAGCACGCTGCACGTCCCTTTGCACCAGAGAGCGGTGTGGAGTTACAGAAATAATGTACCACAGGTGTTTAACCTGTCTCTACCCTCCCAGGATGCAGACTCAACGGAGGCAGGGAGCAGGCCCGCCTTGGTTCCCTCGGACCTAACATCACCACTCTGAGCTCAGAGGGCCCCCAATAAGTGAAGGAGTGGATGCGTGCACTCACGGTGCAGCCAACACAGGAAGCTCTGTGCCCAAGAACACGCAAGGTGTCCCAAGGGCTCAGCCAGATGATGGAGAGCTCAAGGTGGAGACAGGAAGCTCTGTGCCCACGAACATGCAAGGCTGTCCCAAGGGCTCAGCCAGATGATGGAGAGCTCAAGGTGGGGGGGTGGGGAGGGCAAAGCGGGGCGTGGCCAGCTCCAGCAGGTAAGGGTGCGGTCAGAAAAGGCTTCGCTTGGCTCGAAGTGAGTCTGGAAGAGGGAGTCGGTGTGGCCAGATACAAGGGGGCGGGGGAAGGGGCAGGCAGGGACTGCACGGGCAAAGATGGGGAAGGCAGAACAGCAGCCTGGGCAGAGCGGAGGGCACCTGGGTCAGCCTGGGGAGCACTGTCCCATTTCAGAGGGAAGGACATTGAAGCTCAGAGAGGTTGAATAATTCTCCAAGGTCACACAGCTGGACGAGTGCAGAAGCAGGGTCGAAACCCAAGTCTGCCTGCATTTTTCTCTCTTCCTGAAGCTGTCTGTTTTAGAAATATCACATCTGGAATGCTCAGCAATGTTTGCTGGTTCCTTCCCCTAATATAGCTGCACAAAGTCCTCATGCGGTCGCTATGGACTGATCTAAGTCGCCTCACCAGGACAGGTTCTCCCCATGGGATCTCTATCTTAAGCCAGATCCAGGTGGACCCAGTTCCACAGGCTTTTATAACACGCTTTATGCAGAGCCATGAAGACCTGTCAGTGTCTGGCTGCATCTGCTCTGAAAGTCGCTCTCCTTTTCTGAAAGGTTAATTGTGCCAAAAGGTTTCCAAAGATGTGGTGCTTCCCTACTTACGGAGCTCTGTAAGCCAAGAAAGCTGGCCCCTCAGATTCACGATGATCGGAATTTTAGAGATAAGTCTTTAGAATGTAGATAAACGAAGTCATGGAATCTGTACCTGAAAACTGTTTAACGTGGTCGGAACTGTCCCAGTATCTTGGGTGAACTCTTCCCCATGATGGCATGAGGGGTCTAGACATGTCAAGAGTGCAAATGACTTCTGTGTCTTACTGTGCCAGACACTGGGCCATCCAACCAAGAAGGTCGCTGGCTAAGCAACTCATGCAAGGAGAAAGCAAGTGGATCTCTGGGGCTTTTGTTTTCTGTTTACTAGCCTGTATCTAGAAGCATCCTTCCCAAATATAGCACAATTTCTGTTAATCATCACCCAACTTAAACCACGGTACCCATGCCAGACTTTGATGTTCTCAATGGTGCAGACTGTCTTTGAGATGTGTCCGTGTATTTTTAGAAAGCAGCATTCAAAAGTAAGTGCTTGATTTTTTTGCAGGGGGTGGGGGGTGGGGGGTGCTGTCTGTGACGGGAATGGTGAAGCTTTCTTAGTGGGCAATTAGAATCAAATTCTCTGTTATGAATGCCAGATATGCCGGCATGTCATTAATTTATACCTATAATTAGAGTAAAATTTTGCTCATTTAGATGGAATGGAAAATCTTTATTACTAAAATCTTTATTACTAAAAATCTTTATTACCAACCTTTATTAGTTGGCCCCATAGAATAATAAATGCAACTGTACTAATTTTAAAGGCTTCCATCCATTTGTAGTGATGGAGAGAAGTATTGATATTTGCAAATAGAGAGCTCACTTGGCTTGGAGGCTCTGTGGGACAGAACTATTTGGAAATAGGGCATTGTTTTTGCTTAGCAGAAATGATCATAATGCCCAAAAAAGGTGACATTTTAGGAAAGCGAAATCTGATGTTCATATTACTAATATCTTTAACAAATTCATTCTTTAGGGCAGTGAGCTCAGAGGCCTAAGTAGGGATGGAGGGTGGACGTGATGATCACCCCCCCCCGTGAATACTTCCAGTCCTTACCCTAAAACTCTGACAATGTGAGACTTGAGTTTGGAGTGACCCAGCTCTGGAGGGGAAAGAATGACATTTCCACACGGGGAGCTGTAGGAAGCCCCCTGGGCTGGGCCTGAGCAGAGCCAGGAGGAAGAGGGGAGGCGGGGCTGCTTTTGTGAGTATTTTGGAGTTCCTTTCTCATCTGAACTATTCTCTGGGAATGGATGGGGCATCAATTCACCTGAGAACTGAAGAGGGATGGTAGCAGTGCATTTTCTGGGAAGAAGGGAAATCTGCTTCTGGGACTGGATCAGTGGTGCTCTGTTATCGGCTGTTCAGCCCCTGGACTGCTGGGATGGGGGGGAACGTGGACACTGTCCGCTCACTGGGACATGCTGAGCACCTGCTCTGTGCCAGGCTCCGTCTCAGTGCTGGGGGCACAGTGAGGACCAAGCAGCCAGGGCTCCGCTCCCCAGTGCGGACGTTCAGTGAGATTATCGGCTGATGCCAGTGACCAAGGCAGGCCCCTGGAACGCCGTCCTGCTGGGAGGTGCTCTTGCCCTAGGAAAGCCACGAAGGGCCAAAGAGGCCAGGGCAGCAGGTTGCTAGAGCTCTGAGCTAAAAAGAGCCCAGCTCAGTCCTTGGGGAAGAGACCGCAGAGAAACTCTTGTGAGGGATCTGTGATGGGCAAGAGGCCCTCAGAGAGGGTGGCCTGTGTCCAGCCTGTGGACAGTGGAGAGGCCCACTGGGGGTGGGCGTGTCACCAGCGTGCTTGGGGCGGTAGCTCCAGAGCATCCAGAAACGCCGGCAGCAGAACCAGGGAGAGGCTGGGAGCCGCGAGGTGGTGGGAGCGTCAGAGCAGCCTACCGGCTCTACATCCGCCCTTAGCCCCGCACTCCCAGCTCAGATGTGGGGAGACACTGGCCCCCTCTTAGGATCACTTAAGCCCAGGAATGATCTGGGGAAGGAGGAAGAAGGACAGTGGTAGCTGGAGCCGAGTTTAATTTGATTTTAAAAATAAAAGTGATATCATTTGCACCCTGATTGAAATGGTGCGATTCGTCCCTGTTACATAAACAGAAAGCTCCATGAGTCTCCAGTAAGATTTAAAACTAAATAACAACAAAAAACGTTCAAGTATTTAAAAAACTAGAGAACAGTCTTAAACTCTTTACGCATCGCTTAGGAGGCGAAACGAAATGCGTTTCTTACTTGCTCATCCGTCAGAACTTGGACGTGGCGAGTCCAAATGGACCGGAACTCGTCCCTGGAGACGGTATTGGTCCGCATGGTGTCGAAGTTCTCAAACTCCTGGGCGATCGTGTTGTAGTGGAAGGTCACAGCTTTGTGGAGCCGGGCCAGGACCTCTTGGTTTGCCATTTCCTTGGGAGATACGGGCGGCGGGCCTTTGGGCATCTTCTCAGCCCACTCAGCAGCAGCCTGGGCAAAACAGAATGGAAAATTGATCCATTTAATAAGTAAAGAATCATCTTGGCTCCGCGTGCCTCAGCCAGGGCACGTCCTGGGAGGTCCAGCTTAGTGAGGAAGATGAAGAGGCAGGAGACAGTGTGACCCAGAGGCCCGACTGCAGGGGCAGATCTGGCGGAAGGGGAAGCCTGGGCTGACCTGCCACGGAGGAGAAGCAGAGCATGTCGGCCCCCGTGGGGCAGGGCAAGGGGCCGGGCCAGGCCTGGGGAGGGCGCACCTCTTCCCCTCATCCCTTCACTCGCTCAGCCTGTCCTCTGGTTTGTGTAACAAGCACGCGGTGAGTGTCTGCTCTGAGCGGGAAGGGAATCAACAGGGATGTGGATCCAGACTGCTTTCATTTTCCGAACCTCAGTTTGATTAATTTACACTGCCAGCAGTTGGAATGTGAAAGGCGGTTTTGGATGGCTGCTACCGCATTGTGCTGCAGCACCGCTGTCGGCTAAGTGTCCCTTTGGGTCTGAAACTTTGAGACCCGCAGGGATTTGATCCTGATGAGCGCAGGTTCCTGCAGTTGGAGGCTGTGGGGACAACGGAGCCGCCCGCTGGCCTGGAGCCCGTTCAGCACCCCTCGTAGGGCAAGGACAGCCGGGTGTTGGGAGGTGCTTTCAGGGCCTGGGGGCGCTGTCCAGGGTGCTGAGAATCCCCGAGGAGGGACAGGCCCTGTCTGCACCCCAGGACAGCTTTCTGCGGGGAGGAGTGAGCCACGAGGAAAGAGGAGCAGAGGAAGGATCTTTTTACTGGATGTTTAGGCTGACGTGCTGGCAAAGGGCTCGTGGCCAGGTGAGCTGCAGGGGTCTTCAGCCCACGTTCAGCATCTCAGTGTGCATTGGCTGACGATCCGTGTGGTGGACAGACCACAGGAAGAGCAGGGAAGTTCCTTAGTGACCATCGGCAGCCCTGGAAATGACAAGGGCCTCTGTCTATCCTGGGCACTAAGGAGACTGGAGCTGGAAGGGCGAAGCCGGGGTGGGGGGCGGCTGAGTCCCCAGCCTCCTGCGAGGGCAGTGAACAGGGCCAGGGCTGCAGCCCTGATGTGCCTCTACTTGCTGCAATTAGGAAAAGGCCCCGAAGCTACACCTGTGGTCACTGCATCAGCAGGTCGGCTCCTGGAGTATGAGGATGGGATGGAGCCCCGGGGTGGGAGGGGAGACTGGGCTCCGTGAGAACCCAGGGGTAGCGGAGGCATGCATGCTGCCCCCGTACCAGAGTGGATTCTCAGATACACTGGGTTTCTCCACATCAAAACCCTTCATGACTGTTAGCTAGGATAACAGTTCTTTCAAAGCACCAGCACTTTACCAGATGATCAATCTAATCCCCCCAGCCTGTATTAAAACTTGGTCACGATTCAGGTTCAGCAATTCCATAGCAATATAGGTATTGTATGCTACTATCCTTCAGGACAGAGCATAACGTTACTTTATGAAATTGTATCAAACACAAGATGCTGCTGGGAATATCCCCCAAAACGTGAACATACACACACTCACACCACAGCCCACCACATCCTTGACCACCCAAAGGTTAACAGAGGCTTTAAATATGTCCATTTGGAGCCATCTGTAAAGCGAATGAACGCCTTTCTTTTTTCATTCTAGAAAAAAAGTGATATTACAGACACAGCTTACACTTGTTCAAACAGTTGAAAATGCACCCCCTGTATCTAGGTAGGAGGGCCTTTCCCTAAACATTGCAAGGGGTGTTGGTGCTCAGAGAGTACAGGGACCTTTTCTGGATGGAGACTCAGTCTCGAAGTCCATCCTTACACTTGTCACACCTTTGGGGCCTGAGGAGGACGCACCCCAGGTGAACATAACTGGAAGAAGCACAGGTGGTCGTGTCCCGCAGGGGAAGGCGGGTCACGACTCTGCCAGACTCTGCCTCTAACCGGCTATGCGACCCCGCAAGCCACTTAACCATGCTTCCCTCAGTTTCCTTATCTTTCCAGGAGGAATCAAGGCTCCCCCGAGACGGTGTGTGTGACTGCTCTTTGAAAGCGTTAACACACAAAACGAATCGGAAACACTACTATTTTAACAACAGATATGGAAGAATTCTAACAAAGTAGGATGGGCAACCTTAAGTTAATATGCTTTAAACTCTGGAGGAAATTGAATCATTTTCGAGCAAAATATAGATTACTAAATTTAACTTAAGTAATAGGAAAGCCTGAATAGACAGGTAACCACCAAAGAAATTTAAAAAGCTCTTAAAAGATCTACCATCTATCAGTAAAAAGGTGTCAAGCCTAGATAATTTTTACATTAGTCAAATTATTCCAGATATATATAGTATTCCAGTTCATTTTATGTTACCCTAATACAAAAGTGTGATAAAGAAAACACTTGGAAAGAAAAATATAAGCCAATCCAGTTTATGGATATAAATGCAAATACATCAAAAAAAGAAAACTTTAGGAATATTTAGTGCCATATTTTAAAAGGGCCTACCAAGATCAATTAGGGTTTATTCCAAGAATAAGAATCCGTCAAGAATTAGCAAAACTTCAATTCCTTATATTAGCAAAGGTCACATATCAACAGATGGCAAAATGGCATTTAACAAAATTCGGCAGTCGTTCCTGACTAAATGGTATAGAATAGAACAGAACATATAAACTACATGGAAATAAAATGAACATCCTAAACACAAGAATATTAACAGACACTATCTGCAAATATGTTACATGGGTGAAACACTGAAGCACTTCCATTAAAGTCAGAAACAAGACAGGCACGCTCACTGTCAGTTCTGCTAGTCACATTTTTAGAGGTTCCAGCTTTTGAAATAAGACAAGATGAAATAAACAGTATAAATGTTGAAAAACAAGATTTATCATTATTCGGGATACGATTTTACAACTAGAAAATCTCAAGGCAATGAGGAAAGTGGCTGGATTCAAGTAAAAAATACCAAAAAAAAATACTTCTTTTTTAAACAGTAAATATAACTAGTTAGAAGTTGCATTGTGAAAAAAAATCCACATTCACATTAATGACAAAGCTACTGAATACCTTGGGATAGATTACATCTGAAAGGCATAAGACCTATACAAAGAAAGCCATACACATTCTACTGAAGGTTATTAAAGCAAGACTGGAATGAAAAGAGACACATACTATGTTCCTGGATGTGAAGACTCTACTTCCAAAGGTAAAACCTTTCTCAAATTATAAATCAATAAAACTCTAGTAAAAATCTCAATGGCTTGGGATTGACATATACACACTAATATGCATAAAATGGATAACTAATGAGAACCTGCTGTATAAAAAAATAAATAAAATTTAAAAATTAAAAAAAAAGAAAAAATATCTCAGTGGATATTTGGGGGACTCATTAGACATAGATATTAAAGTTGGTAAAGAAAAAGAAATGTGTGAGATTTGCCATGAAATTTTTGGAAACGGCTAGCAATGATGTTTTTGAGCCACCAGATATAAAAACGCCATAAACTTGATATAATCAGAATAATAGAATCAGAAGAGCTAGGCCCAGAATATACAAATAAATCAGTGGACACGGCTGGCTGACTCCAAGATAACCTTGGGGGAGAGAGGCCCTCCCAAGCGAAACAGAACATCCGAGTTTCACAAAGGAAAATTCTTTCTTCTTTCGAGTCATCAGCTTCAAAACACAGTCCTTCTGAGGTCCCCAGCTCAGCAAATGGAAATGGTCCCAGTGGCTCAGAATAGAGTCCTCTGTGACAGATCTTTCTATCACTCATACCCAAACCACCCGCAAATCCCAGGGGCTCTGCTCCCAGTGCATACCTGGAAGCTGACCGCTCTACCCTCACCCCCTGGTCCAGGCTGCCATCGTCTTGCACGGATTATTGCATCAGCCTCCCTGTTTCCACCCTCAGTCTTTTAAAGTACACACACACGTGTCAGCACTTGTTCTCTGGATGGAGGGGTAAGGGAGGGCAGAGCCATAATCAAAAAGCCATAGTCATTTTCCCCTGAGGACGATCTCTTTAAAGGGCAAATCAGGTCAAGCACAACTCTCAAACGGCTTCCCATGTTGCTCAGAGTAACAGGCAGGGTGTCACAATGGCTTGCCCACGACTCCCTCTGACCTCACTCTGTGAGAGCCTCCTGCTGTGCTTCATTCACAGCAACCTCCTTCCTGCCTCAGGGCCTTTGCACTTGCTCTTCTCGCCCTTCTCTCAGGGTTTTTATCACGTTCCCGAGCCGAACTCCAGATTCTCTCTCGCGTTCCCTGCTCATTTCCATCCCACGTATGACTCTCTGATCCACCTCATATTTACCCTAATTGTCTTTCTCATCCCGACAGAAAATAAACTTCAAGGCAAGTCTAGTCTTTTGTGCACTGCTGAATTCCTGAGTGCTTAGAAGAACCTGGCACACAGCGGGACCTTGCTATTTGTTCAAAGAAAGAGTGGATAAACAGTGTCTCCACACAGCCAATCAAATGAATGATTGCTCTGGGCAGCCACCCTGGGTCTTCTGTTAGAAAACTCTGACCTGGGGGCTTCCCTGGTGGCGTGGTGGTTAAGAGTCCGCCTGCCGATGCAGGGGACACGGGTTCGATGCAGGGGACGGGTTCGTGCCCCAGTCCGGGAGGATCCTACATGCCGCGGAGCGGCTGGGCCCGTGAGCCATGGCCGCTGAGCCTGCGCATCCGGAGCCTGTGCTCCGCAACGGGAAAGGCCACAACAGTGAGAGGCTCGCGTACCGCAAAAAAACAAAAAACAAAAAACAAAAAACTCTGACCTGGTCATGCTGCGAAAAAAATGGAAAAGAAAATAAGATTCCACTTTTTTCTTCTAAGAAATGCAAATTTCTTGATTGACAATATCAGTGCTGGAAAAGGGGGAATAAGGTATCTGGAGACATAAAAGTGCCTATCCTTTGACTTGGTACCTACCCTTTGAAGACTTTCCTTGAGGAAATAAACATGGAATTATCATTACAGTATTATTTACGGAATTCACAAAATTAAAAAAAAATTAGCAACACTTTAGATGTCTAAAGTAGGAGAATGGTTAAATAAAACACGATATTTCTAGAAGATGGATGACAGTGCAGCTATTTAGAATGTTTCAAGAAATAGTTTAACAATATGGTAAAATGTTTGCAGTGCACTAAGTGGAAAGGGGCCACAAAAGGGTCCAAACGATCACACGAGCATACACACATGCACACACGTGTATATATGCACACCCCAGTACTAACGCTTGTTCTCTGGATGAGGAATAAGCGAGGGCAGAGCCAGGCAGAGGACTGGGTGGGGCTCCCAAGCCGGGAGTCTTGCCTGCCCCACGGGTCGCGGTCCTGAGGCTGCGGGGCCGGGATAGCCTGCTTGCGAGCGACGTGGAGGAACGGCTGGTCGGGGAGCCCTGCTCGGTGTGACTGCCCTGGATGTGAATCTGCCCCCTCTCCACCTGCGCAGGGATCAGAGTGACACCCGGGTCACACTGAATCCCAGAGCCCTGGGGGGAGGGCGAGCATCTCTGCGGGGCGTGTGACACACGCACACGCGATGCACTTACAGAGGATGAACACTCAACGCACGCCCGAGATGACTGTATTGAGCCATCCACAGACACCCCTGGAATGTCTGCTGTGTGCCAGGCTCCTCGTTAGATGCTGGGGAGACAGAGGTAACAAGTAATCCTTAAGTAGTCTTGCCTGGGTGGGGTCTGGGGGGGAAGAGAGATGAGGGCCAGTCTCACAGGTGAGCAGAGGTTATAACGGGTCGTGTGCTCTTGACACAACTGATGGAAACAGCCTCCAGAGGAGGAAACCGCTGAGCCAGGAGGTGAAGGAGGTACAGGTGCAAATCCTTGAAAACTGGCACCCGGGGTGCTATTATCCTTACTCGACAAGCTGGCGGGAAGTTCAGGAGAGCAGCGCCGGCTTCCTGCACCGCCAGCGTTTTCCTCAACATCCCCAAAGCCACAGCCAGAGGCCAGGCTGTGGACACCGAGAGGGAGGGGACTATGTTTGTCACAAAGGTGGTTTCGCTGCCAGTTAGAGATATTCTTTTGCCGCTTGCAAAGATAATTATTGCATGTTCACTGTAGAAAACTACAAACAGGGCACAAATTGAAAACAAAGATCACTCATTACCCCGCCCCCAGCAGCACCACGGCCATCGCCTTTGTGCACAAGGGACCAGCCCTTGACCAGAAGGTCCCCAGGCCCCAGGGGACGCAGCCGCGCTGCTCCCCACCCCGTGCCACCCGGAGAAGCCTCTGGCCTCTGGAGGGTAGGGCCTCCTGGCTCTCCCATCAAGGGCAGTTGGGCTCGAGGCTGTTAGGCGCCCACATTCTGGTTCCCATCCTGCTCTCTGCAGAGCCGCTCAGCCACCACCGCCAGCCTAGCTCTGAGTGACTGGAGACGCCAGGGAAGAACAGATGGCTCCTGGTCTGGCGCTTTTGTGTCCCCAGAACTTCTCACGTGATCGTTATATCTGAATGGGGAAAAATAGTGCTTTTTCTATAACTAGAAGAAATGTTTCTCCTAATCAGAAAAGACACCACTATCTTCAGATGCAAATGTCACTTTCCAAAACTAACTACGCTTTACATAAAAGGTCCCCTCAGGATAGGAATCACAGCTGCAAGATGGAGAGGCGCCCACTTCCGTCCCCACTATTCTTTGGAGCAGGAGACGCTGGGCCTGCGTCCTCAGCGCTCCTCCCCGCAGCCCCCCATCTGACAACTGCGCACACCGGTGACTTTTCAAATGAAAAAAGAAAAAAACAAAGTAGACTCTTATGCACTACGGGTCTGACCCAGTTAGAGAATGATTTACATGTTTTGAAGGTATCTTCTCGCATTTATTCAAGGGTATTCATGGAACCTTGTTTTACTAAACAATTGTCCCTCTTGATGTCGCAGAGAAGTACGGGTCGCCTGTCCCAAAAGGAAGATTCCTGGTCCCCTTTGTGACGACACGACAGTGTTGGTGAAATACATAAAAGAAATAACGTCCCAACATATGGAGCACACAGTCATCAAAGAGCTGACTAATAACACCTCAATTTTATGGAGTTTTTCTCAGGCTCAAACGTAGCCACGTATGTCATTTAGTAAAAAGCAAGCTTTACAGTGTAATCCAGGGGTTCTGAATCCTGCCATTGCTTGGACTCACCCAAGAGGCCGCCCCAACCAGTGGGGGGTCAGAGGGAAGAAGCCCGCGTGGGAGGGGCCCAGGGGGAGGTCTGTGCAGAACTCACCCTGAGCCCACCCCTTCTGCCCCAGCTCAGGGCTCCTCGCGCCCCACAGCCCAGTGTCTCTGAGGCCGCCTTCCGCCCAGACTGGGCTGTCTCCCAGCGCGCACAGTGCCGGCTGATGAACTGGGGGAGCCCTGCAGGCACAGAGCTGGGACCCCCAGCCTGTGTCCCGTCCTCCTGGCGGCTCAGGCCAGATCCACCACCATTCTGCGCCTGACACCAAACGTGAAGAAGGGGCAGACCCACCCGGCCTCGAGAGCACAGCCAGGGAGCAGCAACCCAAGTTCCGCCTGACTGGGACCCAGCAGAAGTCGACCAGGGGCCAGACTGGTCAAGTGGAGGGGCCGGGCCTGGAGGGCGAGGACAGCTCGCCATCAGCTGAGGGCTTTGGGGCTGCTCAGGGCTGAATGGAGCTCAGTTCTGCTCTTTCTTGTGACCTCAGGCAAGACGCACTCCCCTCTGCCTCACTTTCCTCATGAGAATAAAACCCGAACCGTCTCAAAGGTCAGGCCTGGGATCTCAACAAGAAAACCCTCGCAGTGCTTCGCCCAGTGCCCGGCAAACATGGGCGGCCGTTCTTGCTGTTCCTGCCGGTTGTTTTAATAGACATCTTTGCCTGAGTCAAGAGCTCGGGCAGAGCTGGGCTGAGTCCTGGTTCCTGGCCCACGCCGGCTCTATGGTGGGTCATCAGAGGGCAGAGGCATGTGGCGCCCGTTGTTGCCTGCAGGTCAAGCCAGCCTGCTGGGGAGGGAAGCCAGGTCTGAGACGTGGTCACGCACCTCGAGAAGGGCCCTCCGCAGGACCCGGGCTCCTGACCGGCTGCTTCGGGCCCTGCAGGCGGAGCCGAGGCTTAGATTCAGGACAGCTAGGCTAGAGCCCTGCCATCTTCTGGCTGCATCTCAAGCAGTCACCTCACTTCCCTGGGCCAAGGTTCTCAGTCTGTAAGGTCGTGACAGCCACACCAGTCAGAGGGAGCTGCCCGCAAGAATCATCCCAGGAGACAGGGGACAAACAGGGAGCATCCTGTCCTCTCAGGAAGGCACTGCACCGACCTGTCCCCCACAAAGATGAATTAACCCATCTCTGCTACAGGGAACTCATATTTGAAAGGGGTTGGGGGATCCCCAAGTAAGAAGCTTGTGACCCCAACCCAGAGCTGAGAGAGTGAGCCCAGGGCAAGAACAAGCCAGAGAGGGCAGGGCGCCCCAGGGGGTTCACTGACCCTGGAATTCTGTTAGCTCATATTCAGTTTTATTGTACTCTTGTTTCAACAGCTCTGTTACGGGAATGCTTCCATAACAGAGCCTTCTAGTGTCCTGTCAATAAGTTACGTCCAGCCACGTTCTTGGCTGACTTATAAAATCAATTTTCCATGAAATCGTATCCTAAGCAACTTCTCTAGGTAACCTGGAGGAGAGAACGTGGTAGGGAAGGGGTGGAGGGGTGGGCTGAGCTGTCAGATGATCTGGTAGGGCTGGGGACAGAGACACGCCATGTATCTGTTTGCTGGTGGCATGCTGCATTCAAGGCCCATTTCCTCAACTCCCCTGTCTCCACATCCTTTGCCATGGGACTCCGGGGTTCCTCCCACTGAAGAGCTGAGAATATTTCCCTACCCTGTGGCTTTGGATTCAGCCATATGACTGCTTTGGCCAAGGGAACGTTAGCAGGTACAACGTGACCAAAGAATTAAAAAGTGCTTGTGTGATCTGCAAGGCTTCCTGTGTCTGTCGTGCTGCCTTGAGAGGAGCCCATGTGACTTCGCTCTGGTCCAAGAAGCAGAGATATCCCAGTCAGGCCATCAGAGCCGAGCCAGCCCAGATCAGCCAGCCCACAAGCAAAAGCCAAACGAATGCTCACAGTCCTGGAGGTTCCGTGGTTGTTTGTTACACGGCGATAGCTGACCACTTCAGTTCTGAATTTCTAGTTAGTGAGAAATAAAAGGTACTGAGCTCAGAGTACAGAGACGAGAAGGTGGCTTTTTGGCTGTCAGTGTTCCTTGACGATGGGCACTTTGCAAAGGGACTTTGTGATACCCCTCCTGTGGGTGTCCAAGTTGGCAGTCACCTGGCTAGGACAACATGGTTTAGCAAGGTCCATTCCAGCTGTCAGATTAGAAACATGTTAGTATATCAGTCTAACTATTACGAAGGTTATAATTAGCTAATCAGACTGCATGATTCTTCTACTAAGTTTTGTTCTGAATACTTAGGGATTCAATTATACAGTTTTTCCCATGATTCCTTACAGGAGGAAGAAAAAACAATCCCAAAACTTCATACAGAATAAGAATACAGCAGGTAGCAAAAACTCCTAATTAGAAATACTCAGTAATGAATTCCTCTACTTCCTTTTAAAGAACAGTATAATTACTTCTAAGAATTGAAAAATTGCTTCATTTGATCAAATATTTTGATTAGCAAAGAAATTAATTGCACTGTATCTTCATTTGTATTTACAGTGAATTAATGAATGCTAAAAATAACAACAGCAGCAAAACTGCCTGTCAAAAAAAAAGATAAAACATTAAAAAAAATCCAGTTGAGAATAAAGTGAAAGCTCTGTGTGCAGACGTGCTGCTACAGATGCCTCCCGCCGGATCAAGGAACCAACTTTTGCGACTCCCAGAGCCCAGCATGCACGAGGCCAAGGGTAGACGCTCGTCTGTCGGGAGGTCTGGAGGTCTTAGTGATCGATGAATTGGCCTCAGCGATCCAGTATGCTGTTTGCAGATTCAAAAGGGTGACACCAGAACTGCAGGCACAACTCTAGTTTCCCGGTGGCGTGACCGCTGCCCACACTGGGATCTCTGACCACGGAGGGATTCTTTCTAGGCAATGCATGAAGGCAGATCTGGAGATTCCAGGTTCCTTTTCCTTTGGAAAGGCTACAATCAAGTCAAGCTTCAAGTCAACTGAACCAAGGCTAACTGACACCCAGTCCTGGTGGCCGTCCTTCCCTGTGTCTCCTTCACCCAGGCGCTGGGCTGGGGCGTTGCAGAAGTTTCTCTAATCCTCCCATTGCCCTTCGAGGCAGCCATGGTTCTCCCTATTTCTAGACAAAGTAAGTGGGTCAGGACTCGGCCCAGTCCCCAGGCTATTCCCCTGTGAGCTGATGACTTCAGAGCTGTGCTCTCCCATCCTTCCATGATCCCAGCCCCACCACACGCACAAGTACAGAGCCCACCCAAGAGAGGAATATGCGAATTCATCAGCACTGACTGAGGGCCTACCGCGTGCCAGGCTCCATGCCAGGCATGGGCAATAGAGCAGTGAACGGCAGAGACAAACCCCTGCCTTGGAGAAGCTGATGCTTTGAGATGCCCATGGAGGCAAGCATGGGGGAGACCCACCCTAACAGCCCTGCCCCTTGGCCTCCCTCGCAGATCCTCTGCCCCCGGCCTCTCAGCCCACCTGACCCATGCTCTAGCCATGCCCAACGTACACGTTTCCCATCTTGGGTCTCTGCACATGCTGTCCTTATGCCCGGGAAGCCTGGTCTCCCGGTGTCCAGACACGGTGTAAGCTCATCAGAGAGCTGATTATGCCGTCTCTGCCCCTGACCATGCAGACTTAGGTCCTCCCCCTTCGGCTCTCCGAGCTGACTCCCACCATACAGCTCGACCTTCACAATGGATCCATCCGACACCTCTGCACACACCCCGTGCACAAATCCTTTGGTAGCACGAAACTGCCACAAAATGCTGAGAAGTAGAGGAAACATTTAAGCTATGCCTTCAACCCTTTAATGTTCAAGAAACTCATGGCTGAATTCATGTATGAAACTATGAGACGAATTCTTCCACGCAAGTAAATTACACACCGTATAATCACATCATTACTAAATATTATACAATAACCACGCACTCACTGAAGTAGGATAGAATAAAAACTAATAATGCAAACATTTGGTGTTTGCTATGTTTGGTACCATGCAAAGCTCTTTCTGCATTAACTCGCTTCATCCAAACACCAATCCTGTGGGGGGGACACTCGAGACAGCTCCCACTGACAGTAGGAAGCTGAGAGCAGGGGCCTGGCTCTGGTCTGAACTCTGATCCCAGCTCTGGCACTTCTAGCTGTGTGATCAGGAACGGATGCTGTGACCTCTCTGTTCCTCGGTCTCCCGATCCTTAAAAGGGATCTTAGGAGGGTTAGCTGAGTTAATTTAGGTAAAGTGCCTAGAACAGGGCCTGGCTCACAGCACGTGCCCAATGCGTACTAGCCACCGTTTGGATGTTGGTGACTGACTGTGGGTGACAAGAAGATGACGGTAACTGGCTGGGCAACATCACTAGGTAGGCCAGGGTCTGGCGCACGCTGTCACACATGTGCTGAATGTGGGAAGGTAAGATTCTCCCAGTCAAACGGGGCAGCTAAAGCCAGAACGTGAGAGCTCACCTCCAAGCGAGACATGTAGGTATGTGGTAACAATCAAGAAACTGGTGCTGTCTGCAGCCTGGATTTGCTCTGCGAGGCTTGTTCGGAACAATGACTTCTTGGATTGACTCCTGGCTTCCTGATATGGTCATGACCTCGTAGAATCAACGGTACAGCTCAACTCTGATGTTTAATTGACCCAAACACTGGCAATTGAATTAGACTGCAAATCAGACTGCCATGGCCCTGGAGGGGGTCTGCGGGGATGGGCTGTGTCACAGTCCGCTTATTTTGAACATGTAGAGAGCCTGTACGTGAATACCCTATACATGAATACCCTATACGTGAATACCCTCATGTATTCCCACTGAGGGTAGGAATCAAGAGAGATCGCCAGCCCAGATTCGAGGCGAGTGCTGGCGAAAGCATCTGGAGAATGCGAGAGTGAGTGACAAATACAAGGTGGGACATCGGAGGAGCTGTACAGCATTCCCCAGAGACGGGCTGAGGCCCAGCCCTGCTGGCGCTGTACAGGGGTCAGGTGGAAGCAAGCCTGGCACGGCCCCCTTTGCTTTTCTGCAAGAGGCGTGGAAACCAGGTGGCCAAGCCCTGTCCTAATTCTGGCAGGGGCCCATCTGGCAGCTGCTAGAGAGGTAGGTGCCCAGTCCCTCGACTGTCCACACCCCTGGAGGCTGGGGAAGACGGGGGGACCTTCTACTCCTTCTGACTGGAGGCTCCAGATCCAGATGGGGCCCAGGATGCATGGGTGCTTCGACGCGCTCAGATTTGGGAGAAGCGTGTTAACCTCACGAGAACGGCGACGCGTCATGCTGGCTGTGGTCAGGTACCTTGAGCAGGTTGGCCCCTAACTGCTCCTCCGGTGTGATGATGTCATTTTCATACAAGGCGGTGGTTGACAATATTCCTTTTCCTTTAGCTCAGGCACGGCGGGCCCAGCAGCCCCTCACCCTGCACTGTCACCAAGGCCACCGCAAGTGTCCAAGCGGCCTGTGTCATCCCTCCCACCCTGCCATCTACTCAACCGTCTCCAGGACAGCAGGTAGTAATTATCCCATTGGCAAGTGGAAAGTGAGTGAAATTTAGGGGAAACATTCAAAAATCACCGAAACTGTATCAAGAGGACTTAGCCTTTCTCGCCATCAGAGGCAAGAGTAAATAACGGGGATGACATTTCTCAATAATTTCCTTAATTTATTTCCAGTAACCTTCGAGGCTTTTCCTGAAAAGGAAACGTCCCCATTCTTTATAATGTTCATTAAAAATACATGGACACCATTATGTTTACAATAAAAAGAAAGATAAATCAAAGCAGCACTGTTGGCAACTAATATAAATGTGATGTTCATAAAAGATTACAAACATTTTGATGTGCTTTACGGTCCCTTGTTCAATTGAAAACTACAATCTTAAATTCTCTCTCGGAAAAAAATCATCTTCAAGTTACTCAACATCTCACTGGATGACTTTAAAGACAATATATTATAAACACAAGGTAAGGACAGATCTCATTGGCTCTGTGTTAGCTAGAATGGGACAAAATAATTACTCTGCATTGAATAAGGATGCGTTTTGTTAAAAAAAATTCCATTATTTCCATGATAATAAAGTAGAAAGATTTTATATGGGTTTCTACCATGTCTTTTAAAAATTCTATTTCTGCTCTGAGCATTATTTTATATTCACGGAAGACACTGAAATTGCACTTTAAGACTTAAAAGAAATGTTAAACAGCAATGATTTCTAAAAACAAGTAGTGATACTCTATACAGTTTGCACGTAGCATTTTGAATGTAAAATGTTTTTCCCAGAAGTGAAAAAGAGGTATTTGCTGAGGGCAGACATTCAGATAATGTTTTCACCTCGTTTGTGAGAATCTTATGAAAAAGGTGTTACTGCTGATGTCCGGAGCTTGTCTTGTTTTTTCTTTTTTACTCTTCAACCAAGGCTCTGGTAGCATTTCAGTTTTAATACCTCGTTCCTCTTCTTTTGTGCCACCTGAGCTAGTGTTTCTTGTCCTGACTCGGGTGTGATGCTCCCGGTGGCACCAGGCATGCCCTTTGCTCCTGTCTGCAGAGCCTGACGGAGTCTCGTCGTCCACAGCTTCCCGGGCTCCAGGCCGAGCTCGGTGTCCCAAGAGTGACGTGCGGCCCACGCGCTGAGCCGACGGTGCGCGGTTGATCTGCGCCAGCCCGTGACCCCCACTTTGAGAAACGCTTCAGTGGGGCAGCGGAAAAAGCCAGCAGCCAAAAAGCCAGGGCCGAGCCACACGCCAGGGCCGATCCGCACGCCAGGATCTGAAAGTAACGCGGCACCTGTTCTGAAAGCAGCCGAGATGCTTTTCCCCTGCTGTGCGTGATGGACACGCGAGACACAGAGCAATACGAGTTTTGGGGGGCAGACTTAGCGGTGCACCCCGAATGAGAACCGGATCATGAGCAGGGCTAAAATCGTCATCTTTGTGCGCTCCATCTCCTCAAGCCTTACGGGACTCCTTAGCTACCTTTCCAGCTGTCCCTGTTCCAAGAACGGATTCGGTTTGGCTGGCGATTATTCACAGCAAACTTCCTTTGCGAGAAGAGGTCCCGACTGCCTTAATTACATTTTGGTAATCTCCTTTTAATTACTTGCCGCCATGCATCCCCTAGAGGAAGGGATGGCTGATGTATTTAATGAGCTCGAGGAGGATGCATTAACTCTTCCTATTGTTTGTGACTTCTTTTCCTTCTATTAAGAACATCAGCTCAGGACTAAACTTCTGGAACCATCACTATGTACACGGTCACGGCTCTCACACAGCCACTTTGCCATCTCAGCCTCCCTTGAGGAAGCTGACCCAGGTCCCTGCTCAGAAGTCTTAAGGAGTCTCCTGCCGCTCAGAGAAAGGGACCTGAACTCCGGAGCGAGGGACGCAGGGCCCCGGTGGTCGGCCCCTGCTGCCCTCCTCCCTCTTCAAAAAAACGGGGCAGAAGAAACCCCCAATGCACCCTGAACAGTATGGTCGCCCCACACTGAGTCTTCACACCCCACATCCTTTCAAGCTGGAAGTCCCAACCTCAACTTGTCCTTCCAGTAAAGGCACCTCTGCTCAAGCACTGGCTTCTCAGCAGGACTTCCCACCCCCAGGCCGGTGTGGGGCTGATGCCACTTAGTCCCAAGCACCCACTGCACACGGACAGCGAAAGCGGGGGGTGAGGGCAAACAGTGGGCCAGTCTGTGCCACCTCTGAGTCCCCGCTGCCCCGCCAGCCTCCATGTCCCCTCCTGTCTCGAAACACATCTCCCACCGTCATTCATGTTGCAATTAATCCTAGAACCTCCTCGCAAGGACGTTCAGCAAAGTGCTTCCAGAGGCAAAGGGGGCTTTGCGAAGAAATCAGGTAGGACGAATGTCAGGGGAAGCGCGTGGCAACGTTTGAAGCTTTGGAGACGTTCGCCCCTGGTTCCGGGAACTCAAGGGTCGGCAGAGATGCTCAGAGTGACCGTGAGTGAGGACGAGCCGCGTCCTCTGCCTGCAGGCTGTGTGACCTCTGGACACAGCCCGTCAAGATTCAGCGTGGCCAGTGGAGTCCTCCAGTGGGAGCCGCTGGAAGGGTTTGGGCACGTACTTATAGGTGCTCGGCAAGGACACTCTACAGTAATTAGAACTCGGAACACTGGAAGTCGCTTCAAGACCAACGACGGGGCATCGGCGAAGCCAATGAAGCTGCTTGCTGACCCAGGACACCTGTCTTCCCGCTCCCTTCCCCATTCAAAGGCCCAAAGCCTGGGTCACTCCTGACTCATTCTCTTACCTTCCCCTTTCCAAATGTATCCAGAAGCAGCCACGCCAGCAGCATCCCTCCCCAGGGTGCGCCCGCCTCCCTACTGGCTCTGGGCGCCCCCGGGCGCCCTCCCCGAGCCTTCCCCACCCGGTGTCCACCATGACTTCTCTAAAATGTTAGTTGGTCATGGTCACGACGCTCCTCTCCCCACACCTTCCCTGGGTCTCCATGTTATTCAGAGTCGAAGTGAGCTACAGGGCTGCCCCCCTCATCCGTCCCTCCCGCCCACCCAGGCAGCCACACCTCAAGCCCCGAGGGCTCCCTCCTGCTGGGTCTCTGCAGGGTTGTGCTCCGACAGCCCCTCCCTAGAGGTCACTGAGTCCCTCCCTGCCCTCCGCTGGGTCTCAGCTCAGATGTCCGCTTCTCACCAGGCTACCCTTCTGTCTGGGTTTATTTTATCCCACAGCACATACTGGCTTCTGACATCTGGTACGTATTCTCATTTCTCGTCCGTCTCCCTTGCTAGAACGCAGGCCCCTGGCTGACCTCAGGACCTGCTCAGTGCTGGGTACACAGCGGGCGCACAGGAAATGCTGGCTGATGGACAGAGTGACTGGGATGGTACACATCCACCCCACTTTGTCTCTAAAGCAAAGTGATTTGCGTTAGAGACAAATCACTGACGTGGAAATGCCCGCGATATCACAGGAAGTGAAAAGGCAGCTCCAGAGGGACATGCAGGGGTCCCAGAGGAGGAGCTGGGCAGCTGGGGTGGGAAAGCCGAGCCCTCTCTCCTATTTGGGGGTGGTTAGGGAATGGAGGGGAGGGGAGGTGCTGAGAGACAGGAAGGTGCAGCTGGAGAAACAACAGGGGCTTACAGTGGCTGCCTTTGGGAAGCAGGACTGCGGTGAACAGTTGATCAAGTGATCTCTGCTTTTAAATCTTTTGCAACAATTCAATTTTATTTCTATATGGGCATATATTACTTTGATACAAATAATAAACGTTTGTTTAAAAAAGAGTCTTGGGACTTCCCTGGTGGTGCAGTGGTTAAGAATCCGCCTGCCAGTGCAGGGGACATGGGGTCGATTCCTGGTCGGGGAAGATCCCACAGGCCACGCAGCAATTAAACCCGTGCGCCACAACTACTGAGCCTGCGCGCCTAGAGCCCGTGCTCCGCGACGAAGAGTAGCCCCCATTCACCACAACTAGAGAAAGCCCGCGCACAGCAACGAAGACCCAACGCAGCCAAAACATAAATAAATTAATTAAAATTAATAAAAAATAATAAAATAAAATTTTAAAGTTCAAAGAAAAATAAATTTAAAAATATTAAAGAGTCTTTTAAGAGTTGTGAGAATCCCCAACCACCCCCTAATTCAGCAGCATATACTCTCTGTCCTTGACCTCACCCCCAAAGGATATCTGTACAAAAAAGAGGATTAGAGATAAATATACCAACATGTTAACACTGTTCGTCCCTAGGGCTGACTTTAATTCTCTCCTTCAAAATGACTGGTATATTCCTAATCATGTAAAATGGACACAAATTACTTCTACAAATATTAGCTTAAACCATATGAAATTGTCAATATTCAATCATTTAGGACTCTAAAAATGGTGATTTCATATGATTCAACCTAATAGAAAAAATTATTTTTTAAAAATGGGGCTGCTTTCAAGATCAATAAAAGTATTCCTATCCTTTGAGCCCAGTTATTTTATTTCTTGGATTCTTTCTTTAGGAAGAAGGTCCAAAATGTGTACATAGACTTGCATACAAAGTGTTCATGGCCCAGCAAATTACAGTGGCGGAAGCTGGAAAAAAAACAAAACGCTTAAAAATAAGGAGTTGATGGAATGTTATGCAGACATTTTAACTCACGTTTGGAAGAACTTTAAGTGACTTGGTGGAATTTAATGTTAAAGGAAAAACAGCAAGATACATGATTATATCTAAAATGTTATCTCCACTATGTAAAAAAATGCATTACATCTGTACACTCACGTTCATGGCGGCATTATTCACAGTACTGTAGCTAAAACGTGGAAGCAACCCAAGTGTTCACTGGATAGGATAGAAATAGATGTATCCATAGATCAATGGATACACAAAACATGGTCTATCCATACAGTGGAGTATTATGAGACTTAAAAAGGAAGGAAGTTCTGACCGTGCTACAAGAGGATAAACCCTGAAGACATTACGCTCAGTAAAATAAGCCAGACGCAAAAGGACAAGTACCGCAGGTTTCACTCGTCTGAGGCACCTGGAGTCGTCAAATTCCTAGAGAAAGTAGAACGGGGGGTGCCAGGGGCTGGGGGAGGGGGGTTGGGGAGTTAGTGCTTAATGGGGACAGGGTTTCAGTTTTGCAAGACGAAGAGAGTTCTGCAGGTGGAGGGTGGTGATGATTACACAGCAACGTGAATGGACTTCATGCCACTGAGCTGTGCATTAACTTAAAAAGGGTTAAGATGGCAAACTTTATGGTTTGGGGGTAAATGCATTAAAAATAGACGAAGAAGCTCTCCGAGGCAGCGTGGCCCTTGGGAAGAAGACAGCTCTGAAGCTGAACTGCCTGGTGTCCACTCCAGCTGCGGAGGCGGGTACCTGACTTTGGGACCCACGTGTTCCACCTGTATCCCCTCCCTCATCCGGGCAGCAAACCAGGTGAGCAAATGCCAGGGGGAGGGCCCAGAGCTCAGCAGGTCTCACTAAACCGTATGGAGGTTGTTCCTGTCATCACACCATCATCACACCATCATCACAGGGTTAAACGACTATCTTCTTTTTTTTACACTTTCCTGTATTTTCCAAATTTTTCACAATATGTATTTCTTTTAAAATCAGAAAAAAAGTATAATTCACATAAAAATAGTGACAGTCACCACAGACAAAGAGAAAAGACAAGTCACAGACCAGGAGAAGACACTTGCAACGCCCATACCAACACAGGAGTGGAATCCTTTCAGGCAGTTCTCAGACGAGGGAGCCTGGATGGCTGATAACATTTGAAAGCCTTGGCGGAAATGAAACTCCCGATAACACCAAGGGCTCCGGCATGCGGCGCGTCAGCAGCCCTCCCACGTGGCTGGCGGGAGCGTGCGCTGACTGACAGGTGCAGCCACCGTGGCGGTGTCTGTGGAGTTCAACTTGTGCCCCCGCCCCCTCCCGCAGCCGTTCCACGCAGAGTGACCCCGAGTGTGCAAAGGACACAGTCACAGAAGGCTGACCGTGCCCTGCTCGTAACGGAGAAAACCGCAAACCGCCTGTATGCCATTAGCAGGAGGACGACGACTGAACGGCGTTTGTTCATTCAATAGAATATATTCATTTATCATTTAATTGGCTAATTTTATGGCAGCTTGAGCGAGTGAACTAAAGCCAACGTAGCAACACGGACCAATCTTAAATTCACGATATTAAGCGAGAAAAACACAAGTGCCGAAGACAGAATTGGATACAATATCATATATATAAAGTTTTGAAACAGGCAACAAAATAGTATATTTTGTTAGGAAATGTCCATCTAAATGGCAGAGATGAAAATGCTCACACGCCCCAGAGGAGACGGCACAGCCTTCAGAGACCTGGAGTCGGGAGCCAGGCTTCTGGGGCCACAAGCCAGCTCTACTGCCACCTTCGGGGTGACTGTGGGCAATGACTTGCGTGTGCCCCAGTCCTCGTCTTTAAGATGGGATATTACTAGCATGTGCCTCGTAGTGACAGCAAAAGAATTAGACCCGTTAATATCTATATAGGACTAAGAATGGTGCCTTGCCCTCAGGAAGCACTATATTGAGTTTGCTGCTGTTATTATTACTACAATGAGTCTCAGACCTTAAAAACGCTCATGCCATTTGCTCTAGCAATCTCGTTTCCAAGAATGTACCCCAGATCAAGGATTTATGAACTCGGGTGTTCACTATATACAAAAGTGTGCAATTGGAAATGACCCCAGTGTCCAGCTACAGGAGGACAGTTAAATACATTTCAGCACAAGCCTGTTGTGACTTAGCTGCTGCACTATGTTTGGATTTTTCCTATTTGCTTTCATCTCCCTTTCCATGGCGGCAGGTACACCTGTGTGTCCATTCTCACTCAGCACAGAATGGTGACCAAAGAAATCCAAGTTGGCTGAAACTAGATTGTAATTGGCGCTAATGCTGTAGGTCCAGTTACATTCAGAAATGGAGAAACAGCCTCAGAAGGAACAGCTCGTGCTGCCAGAGAAGTGGTCCCGGGAAGGAACGAGAGCCCTGTGGCCAGCCACCCACCCTCCTCCAGGAAGCCCTCTTAGACTTCCCCCAGGACTCTACTAACTCCATGATTACCCCTACCTCAGGCTTGGCTGACACATGGCCCAGGGCCTGACACATAGTGGGTCCTCAACAAATGTCTCCCAAGTGGGTCCCAATTCCCCCATTGCTGGTTCAGGGCCTGACGTGTAGTGGCCTCACTTCTCTCGACACTAGGTCATCTCCAGGGATCTAAGATTCTTAGAACTCATTAAAACAACCAGACAAAAGCAGGCTCTCCTAAACTTCTTTGAAAATAAACAAAATAATAGAATAGAATAGAATAACTTTCTAATGAATTAAAGGATACATATTTACCTTCTAACACTAAGTAGAATTTATATCAATTTTTCATTTAGAATGAGTTAATTAACTGAGGTGATGGCCAATTTATCTGTTGTGGTTTTAATCAATTATCTATTTTGCAAACAGAAATGCTTATGTGCTGCATACATTCTTACCTCCTCAAGGTAACTGTTGAAGTTCTGGAGAAAATATTTCCAATTTATATACGGGGTGAGATGAATTCTTAGTTTTCTCAAAAAATAATGATACTGGGTATCTGTTAGTTTGTAACAGAAATCCTTAAGAACTTGTCCAAAATCCGAAGCCTTTACAAACCCAGTGTCCTCTTTATCCAGTGCAGAAAATGCCTACAATTAAAAAAAAAAAAAGGCAGATGTTACTGTCAAGTGAATATTTCAAAAATATTTTTCTTAAGTATTGCTTTTCTGAATGCAAATGAAATCAAGTGAACGTGAGTCCCCTGCAGATTCTAAATTACTAAATAACGCACGAGGACTGAAGACAGACAGGTAGGATGTGCACCCCGTCTGAGAGTTGACGTGTCGTTGAGGAAACTCGCCTTAGTCCCTCCTCTTTGGATACGAAGACGAAGAGGTGTGAAAGAGGAGCCCCGGTCCTCGCAGGTCCCGAGGAGGTTCCGAGGCACGAAGGCACTTGCCCGAGGTCTCTGCATCATTAAATTCTAGCTCCCCAGTGAATCACCTGTGAGTGAGAAGCTCAGGTGCTACCCCACTGCGTCCAGGTGTGGGGCAGGGGTCTCACGATAGGAGTCTGACGTGGGAAGCGGCCAGGAGGAGGAGTGAGGGACTGCCCCATCCCACCCACACCCCAGGGCATGAACACCGAGGCTCTGTCCTTTACGGTGGGGGAGACCCCCCTGCCCGCGCCTGTGCAGAGGGGCTGGGGCAGCCGGCGCCAGCCCAGCAGTAAAGCAGTCAAACCGAACTGCAAACATTTGCTATAAAAAGAAAGCACATTTTTCCCCATCTGTTGAAACAAAATCATTCATTTCTATTGCACTAGAAAATCCATATCAAGGGGTAAGTTAAGATCTTAGTTTTTTAAGAAAGAATTTAACGTGCCTGCAGACCCAAGCCCAAATTCCCTTGCGGTTAATTCTCACTCAGGACTAACAGGGCACACCCCACCCGTCCACAAGGTGTTATACAGGTAACCAAGTTAACCTTAATACTGTCTGGCTTCAAGCTTTCATTAGCCTGTGTAGATACGACACAGCCAGGTACAGTGGAAAACCTCTGGCTGCACAGCCAGGTGGTAGACTCTGAACCCTGGCTGTGTCGCCCACCATAAACCCTTAACCTCTCTGAGCTTAACTTCATCGGTATAAAAAGAGGGACAACAGAACTCGTGTTGGTCCAAGTTTTACTATGGCAACCTGAAGATGCACCTGTCCAGGTACCCGGCGCACAGTGGATCTCGGCATATGTTCAGGAGAATGGCGGTCAACATGAAGGGAGCTGACCGAGCATTCTGTTCCGAGGGCGTTAGAAGGTGCTGCGGTGCCGCAAGGCTCAGTGGACCTAAGGGCTGAGCTGGGGTCCGGCTCGCTGTGGCCACGGGACCTGCACTTCCCTGGGGCTGTGTGGCTTCCCCGTGTGTCAGTCCAGCCTGACAAGCCACGGGGTGGGTGGAAGAATCAAATATGCCAAGGCTTAGGGATCTATAAAACTCTACATAAATATGAGGTATTGCTGTGTCATTTCAGAAACAAGACGCTGCATTGAGACGTGTCTCCAGTGACACAAGGAGCTGCATCATGTGTCTGGTACCCGTTCTGACAGCCATCCTCAGACATCGTCATTCCCTCCTCGCCCCGCTGCCCCAAATGCCCTCCCCCTCCAGGCCACCTGCCAGTCTCTTGGCCAGAGAATCTCACTCTCTTGCTTAAAACCTCGTCTCCTAAGGAGTATTTCTCAGAAATGAGAACCGTGGTTCCTCCCACAGGTTCTATGGACCTCAGTCTGAGAAACATCCCGATAGATGTGACGTGGTACCACCCTAAACTGGAACGGGGCAGAGCCAGCCCGCGAATGGATGTATTTGGCCCGCACGGTGCTTTTGACGAATCTGAAGCACGTGCTGACATTTAGAAGTCAGGAGGCTTCACAGCTTCTCAGGGAAAATACAAAGATCTAGCAGAGCGGGGACCATTTTTTCAGCTCAGCAGCAGTCGGCAGGGGCTGGGGAGGGGCTGCACTCTACGCAGGGCTGTGCCTCTGGCCTGCTGTGGCCGCGGCCTGGCCCCTTCATCACTTTTGTACTTCTGGTCCCTGTGCCCATCCGAGTTTGCAGTCCTCACGTGGTGACCACTGGGCCAGGACAACCTGGTGTCGAAAGGGGTACAGATGGTCTTTCTAGATGGCCCGCAATGTGTTCATACTAATTTTTCTTTGATCTTTAGATAGTCATTAAAATAAAGACACAGAAAAAAAAATAAAAAATAGAAAAAAATAAAGACACAGATACGCTAAATCCTCACAGAGAATTCCTGCATGCAAACAATGTCTGCTGTCGGGAGGAAGGCCAGGCTCGCCGGCGTTCCAGAACGTTCACGAGCTGGCTGGGCTGCCCTGCCTTTCTCCTTGTCTCCCACTGAAACTTGGACTGCAGGGCCCAGCTTGCCTCCCGGTGCTGAGAGGATGCAGGCCTTCAGCGAGGTGGGCCTCGGTGTCAGCGTGGGGCTGAGGGTCTGCATGTGGCAGACACAGAGGCAACCCTGCTGGGACTGTGCTGTCTGGACAGCACGCGCCCAGCATCACCCGGGAGGCCCTGTGTTCACCGTCTCATTAGGCTGCAAGGCCTGTCCTCTGCACACAGCGTCTCTCTTCCCATGGCTGCTGCAGGGGGAACTCACGTGGGGACCCGCAAAGGGGACCAGCACCCGGTGGGGAGCGCGGCCCGAGCACTGTCTTCCGAGGATGGGCCCCGCAGTGCCATGCCCACATACACCGGGTCTCGGCACGCCCCCCCGGGGTCACACAGACGTCAGCCTAAATGTCAGTGTACTCGGGGGACCCCGTTCTTACACCCCCTGCCCTGGGCTCCTAGTCACGGTGAGGCTTTGTGCCACCGCCTGGCCCCGGCCAACATCTTCAAGGCCACCTGGCGTCACTCATTCCCCACTGGCCCGGGCTGCCCTGAGGCCTCTGTCCTCTGCCCTCTGCCCAGAACCCCTTGCCCTCACCGCAGACCCAGCCTTTGCTAAACACCGAGCACTTTCGTCTCACAGAACACATGCTGGGCATGCTCGCGGTAGCTTTGTACAGAGCAAAAGCGGACACACGTTTCCTCCAGTGAACAATCTGTTCCCGACCAACCATCGAGTTCTGATTCCCCAAGGAGAGTGGCGAGAGGCGGAGGGGCCCAGGATGAGGGGCAGGGCTGGAGCTGGTTTTAGGAATTGGCGTGAACCCCAGAACTTCAGTTTCCACAGTAAAAAGCATGTGCTTTCTCTCATACCGTTGACAAAGCCGGACTGGAGGAGGCAACGACCTCCTGGACGTTCTTCAGAACCACCTCTGGACTTAGGGTCGCAAAATTGATCGGCACGCTCTCCTCTTTCTCTTGTGGCTGAGGGTTTGTCAGCTTGCTATTCTCCACTGCTCTCAAGAAGTCGAGGTAATTGATGGAATTACCATGCCAGCTGATTCCCCAACTTGTCCCAAAAGAAAGAAAACAATATATTAATTTAAAAAAACCACTTATTCATTCAACAAACACTTGCTGAGCACAGAACAGTGTGGAGAACATGAATAATGTTGAGACATGGTTCCCTGGCCTGTAGGTGCACGCACACCGGTCAGCTATGCTATTAGACGAGCACACACGAAGACTGCAGTCTAAGGGCACAGGGGAAGGGCTATGACAGGAGAGAGCGCGGGGCCACTGCCGGCTGGGGGGGCCACAGACTGTCCTGCCCTGAAGCTCTGAGACTTGAAGGCTGGACGGTGGGCTCATGGGCTTGAAGAGCAGAGGATGGAGGAGGAGGCCTGGCTGAGGAATCTGGCCCCGTGGCGGAGTCAGATGAAGGTGCTTCGGCAGGGTCGTGACATGTGCAGAGTCGGATCCTGGGGAAATACATGTGATGGTGATGGCAGAGCTGGTCTGGGGGCAGGACTGTGGGGTCGGCGGGGGGGGGGGCCTGCGCTGCGGAATGGGAATCTGACAATAAGGGAAGTACAATAAAGACAGTGAAAAGGAAAAGAGGAACTGAGTAAAATAGATGCTAAATCCTTTTTCAAGAATGGTTGAAATTATGCTGTCAAGCTGAAAGCACTCAAAACATATTTTTACAAAACCTACATCGTTTAGTATTTTCTCAGTTAGAAATTCCATCTGGGTGTGTGTCTCTGTGTCTCAACAAGGACATCCACGCAGAAAAAGAGCACTCCGACACAGAAGAAAATACCTTTACCTTCTACAAGAATACATCGCGAGAGCAAATGCACGTTTCGTGAGAATATAGAGCATATTTATGAAACATGTAAAATAACTCAAAATAAAGCTTAACTGCATTCAAAGTTCACATCTCTGTAGCTTAGATTCCCTGAGGATTGCTGGCACCTTGACCCCTGAACTTTCTTTCATCAGGATGGAGCGTGTGTCAAAGAACAGCTTGGAACGTCGGGAAGCCGGAGAGGAAAGTTTCCAGCGACTCGGGTATCTGCTCCTAGAGAGAACAAGCCAAGGGTTGTGCTTCTCCAGCCCACAGCTGCAGAGCTGCCATCCACAGGCCCCACGTTGCTGGCTTACACGACGGAGACACGGAGGAAAAGGATAATCAGCTCTATTTCATCAGCAGGATAAATTGCCAACTTGGTATTAAAATTTAGTAATAAAATCAAATGCATATGCTAATCTCAGTATTATTTAGAAAAGTCTATTTTGGATCTAGGAAAGAACAATCTACATATAATTACAAATAACAGAGATGTTTATCATCAAGAGGTCTTTGAGAAGAAACAAGCGGCTGAGCGACGGATCCTTATTAAGGTTTTGATTCGTAAAAAAGTTGATCACCCCACTGACAGGTGGACTACAGAAATTCCACAGCCCTTGTGTCGTTGCTTATAAAAGTATCGAGCCTAACTACGTTTTAACAAGACTCTCTTGTAATCATTTAGTTAATTATTTATCTGGTGCTATTTTTCCATGGTTTATTCACTGAATGCATTTGAATTCTTGTTCAGCTGGAAACAGATTTAGTGAGAGGAGACCATGTTTAAGGAAGAAAAGAACATACAGGCATTTGAGGATGAAACGGTCCTCTTTCCCCTATACACCCATTCACACACACCAACACACTCACATACACACTCATACACTTGCACACACTCACACATACACATACACACACACAGACAATGGGGCACTGTCCTTCAAAGCTTTACGGGAAAATGATTTTCTCCCGAGGAGTCTATGTTCAGGCGAGCTAACAATGTGTGTGAAGGAAAATAAAACATAGTTTCAGACAAAGAACTGAGAAAATTTATTTCCTGTTCCCCCACTTTCTTAGGAAATTACTCCAGGAAGTACTCCAGCAAAATAAGAATGTAAATTAATAAATAAAAAGATGTGGGATATAAGAAACAGGGGATCCAGCCCTGGAGAATAGTGGGGACAGCCCAGGACACTCCTGGGTGACAGACCTGGAATGGGAGCGTGGGGAGCGAGGCTCTAGGATGGAGGACAGCAGGAGAAAAATGGAGAGAACAGAAAGTGGTGCAGAATTCCGGGGAAAGCTGAAGGTTGACGATGTTGAACTTCACCCGAGCCCCGTGTTCAGAAAACAGCAATGGTTAAAGAGATCACCCTACTCTCTATGTCCTTGGAAGCAGCTTACAGTGAAGAACTGCCTTTCCCCAAATGGCTTAGAAAAGATGCATGGGTACCCCCAGGTTTGCCTACAAAAAGGTGGACACAGAGGCCCGGGCATAGTGCCACTGAGAAGAAAGCTAATTTTCATTCATTACCCGGACACTGAATATTATGAATTATGAATATGTACATAGTCATAATTATGAAATGCCGTTTAATGGTTTTTGAGTTTTATAATCAAGCAATGAACCAAGCAGAGAGGACCTGGTTGTGGCTGTAGGACATTTAGAAGTTAAATTTAACTAGCTCTTCCAAAGAAAAACTGTAGCTGACAAAAGATGGGACATGGAGAGGGAAAGTGATAGGAAGGGGGGGAGCTCTGACACTTGGAAGTGTCCCTTTCATCTTCACAATAAGAAAGAAGCTGAACAAACTGAAAACCAATGGTTTTTCTTGGTCCCATCAGAAAATTGAGGTCACAGGGCAAAACGTCACCCCAAAATCTGGAGAGATGGGTGAACATAGAGAATTACAGCCAAGATCTGCTCTTCCTGGAGCAAAGGCCTTTGGAGCTGGTAGGAACACTTAAGTGGTAACTTGAGCAAGGGTGGAGGCTGTGTGTGGACTAGTGTGAGGCTGAGAAACCCCTGGGGGCCCAGTCTTAGGGACCCCTACGTTCATGGGCTTTACCGTCAAGAACCCCACTAGGTTATCACAGTGGAAATCTGAAGATGGTCTCCTCTTGGCTCTAGCCGGGGAAGGGGAATAATAATCCTTAGGAAGTATGCCCAGAGGCTTCGGCGTAATAATTTTCCAAGGGAAAAGAATTTACCAGAGCCTTAGCCCATCTGGGGGAAAGTAAGAGAGCCAACTCCAGCACACTCTAGACTTCCTGTCTCATCTGAGGGAGAAAAAAAAGCTAAGAAACATCTCTGAAGGTTGCAGCCCAGGGACTCAAGCCCACTGAAAGACTGAGATTTCATCATAAGAGTACAGAATCTTTCCCCTCCGTCATACCTTACCACCACATCAAGCCAGCTCCAGCATAACAACTGTGGGTTACAAAGGAAAGAGCTGCAAACACAGACTCTATTTAAGGAGGAGTTCCCAGGGAAGCCTAAGGAAACAGGAGGGAAAAAACAAGGCCACTCTAGGAAATCCAAGCCCTTGGCACTGACAGCTACAGCAGCACTAAACACAGCCCACCTCCTGCCCGAATTAACATACAACCTCACGTGAAACGCTTGCTTACCTCAGTTCCTATTACCCAGCGTGTCATGTCTGGCTTTCAACAACAATACAGCTGCAAGGCATGCTAAAAGGCAAGAAGAAACACAGTCTGAAGAGACAGCAAAGCAAGCATGGGAACCAGTCTCAGACATGATGTAGTTTGGAATTATCAGACAGGGAATTTAAAATGACCAACTATGATTAAATTGTAAAGGAGTCCAATGGCAAAAGTGGACAACACATACAACAAATGGCTGATGTAAGCAGGGATGGGTACTCCTTCTTAGGAATCAAAGGGAATCCTGGAAATGAAAAACCGCGTAACAGAAATGAAGAATGTGTTTTAATGGGCTCATCGGTAGACTGGACATGGTTGAGGAAAATATCAGTGAGCTTGAAGTATGTCAATAAGAAAATTCCTGAATTGAAATGCAAAGAGAAAAAAAGAGTGGAAAAAAAAAAACCCCAGAGCAGAACATCCAAGAACTGTGGGACAGTTTCAAAAGTGGAACATACTCATAATTGGAATACCAGAAGGAGAAAAAGAAAGAATCAGAAAAAAACATTTGACGTAATAACGGCCGAGAATTTTCCAAAATTAATAATAGACACAAGGCACATTTCCAGGAAGCTCAGAGAACACCACGCAGAAAAATACCAAAAACTACACCCACTTATATCATACTCAAACTGCTGAAAACCAAAGACAAAGAGAAAATCTTGAAAGAAGCCAGAGAGGGGGGAAAGCATGTACAGAGGAAAAAAGATAAGAATTCCATGGGGCTTCTCATCAGACATCATGCAAGCAAGAAGAGAGTGGACTGAAATATTCAGAGTGTGGAAAGGAAAAAATCACCAACCTAGAATTCTATAACCAGTGAAATTATCCTTCAAAAGTGAAGGAGAAATAAATACCTTCTCCGACAAACAATCACCGAGGGAATTCATCACCACAGCCACCCTGCCCCTCAAAACATGCTAGAACACATTCTTCTGAGAGAAGGAAAATCAGACGGGTCAGAAACGTGTATCTACCTAAAGGAAGAAAGAGCATAAGAGAAGGAATAAATGAAGGTAAAATAGTATCTTTTATTCTTCTTATTCTTAGTTGATCTAATAGATCATTGTTCAAAGTAACAACAATGTATTGGGTGACTACAGCAAATGGAAAAGTGACATGAGTAAGAGCAATGTTACAGGGGACAGGAGAGAGGATTCAGGAACACTTAGTTTGAAATAAGGCGCCTGCACCTCCCGTGAAGTAGTAATGTGTTATTTGACAGTGGACTTAGGCTAGTTGTTCATGTGCACTGCAAACCCTAGAGCAACCGCTAACATTTTTTAAAGGGAGGGGAGGGGTGCTAGTATCCTCACCTCACAAAGAGAGGAACATAAGACCCATGCACTTAGTCATAGAACTTCCAGCCAGCACAGCTAAGGGACACCGCAAGTCAGAAACTGCATACAAAAGCAGTCCGAGGAGGACCAATCAACTCTGAGTTATTTGGGTTTAAAATTATAAGAGGATAGGACTTGCAGTTAAAGTGGCTTGAACGCACATAACTAGCTCCGTTCCTTCTAAAGTGACAGAAGAAGGCGTTTTTAAAAGGTGTCAGACAGTGGTTCTTGGGATGCTCAAGTCCAGCAGCATCAGCATCACCCAGGGCCTCGTTGGAAATGCAGATTCCCAGGGCTGCTAAGTCAGAGAGCCCGAGGGAGGGGCCCAGCAAGCCAAGTTTCTGATGCTGGCTGGAGTTTGCAGGACACCAGCAGAAAACACGAAGGATGGAGAGAAAGTGGAAGAAGACAACAGCTGCTGGGAATTTGATGGATGAGGGAGAACAGACGCGTCAGATTCAAGAAATCTCCTGGAACCAACAGAAGGAACACGGAAGGGTATCCGATACACCCTGCAAACCCTCAGAGCCTCCAGAAGTGGGCTCCAGGTACACCTAGACGTAGGAATGAAACTGAGGTTAAAAGAGAAGGATTGGCTAAAAGCCTGTGTGGGACGCAATTCGACCCCGTGCCCCTCCTCAGACTCCCCAGGCTGGGTGCCTGGCCCCCACCCGCCCACCACACACAGTGGAGGACCTGGAGGGGTGTTCTCTGCAGATGGTAAGTGTTTGTCACAGTTCAAAACAGGGAGGGTTCTTAATGAAAAGAGGGGAGTTAAGTGAAAGCTTTTATACTGACTCTTAGTTTCCTGTGACTCTATAACACGATGCCACGAAGTGGGTGACTTTAAACAGCACACATCTATTCTCTTACTGTCCTGGACACCAGAAGTTGGAAATCAGCTTCCCTGGGCAGAAATCACAGTGTCAGCTGGGCTGTGCTCCCCCGAGAGGCTCTAGAGGATAATCTGTTCTTTGCCTCTTCCAGCTTCCGGTGGCGGCTGGCGATCCTTGGCTTGTGGCCACATCGCTCCAATTTCTCCCTCTGTGGTCACTTCTGGGTGAAATCTCCCCCTGACTCCCTCTTATAAGGACACTTGTGATCACACTGGGCCCACCCATATAACCCAGGATCACCTCCCCTTCTCAAGTTCCTTAACTTAATCACATCCATAAAGTCTCTTTCCATATAAGGTGACGTTCACAGGTTCCAGGAATTAGGACTTAAATATCTTTGGGGGCATTATTTGGTTTATCATGCTGACTGTTGAAACTTCCAGCCTTCTGTTCCCAGTCAGCTCCCAGAGTGCTGGCAGCAGGAGACCAACAAGTCTTCTCTGGTTGGGTTGCCAGGTTTAGAAAAACAAAGAAACAAACAGAAGCCTAGAAGGATACTCAATTAAATTAGAATTTCAGATAAACAAAAATAATTTTTAGTATAAATATGTACCAAATATCGCATGGCACACACTTACACTAAAAAAAATATTGTTTATCTGGAATTCAAATTTAAATGGCCACTCTATGTCTTATCCGGCAACCCTAATCCCTGGGAAATCTGACCAGCCCAAAAGAAAAGTTTTAAAGGTTCTGACATTGGGAGTCTTCCAAGGAAGCTACCTGCCAGATTACCCTGCCAGATTACCCTGCCAAAGCGGTTCAAACTGAAGTTGACTAGCTCTCCCCATCTGCGCAGAACTTTTAATCTATCTCTTAGTATCTCATTCTTAATAGGAGCATATTTTTGAGGAAAATGTCTAACATGGAAGAGAGCAGAAAAAAGCAACACTGAGGAGAGACTTCTCAAGTGAAGAAAACTTTAAAAAAATCTATTCTTAATATCTTCAGAGACATGAACTAGTATATCCATGAAACAAGAACAGGACGCTATAGAAAAGGAATATTCTGAGAATAAAAACAAGTTCTGGCAATTTAAAATATGATAAGTATGATTAGCAGAGACAAAAATCTCAAAAGAAGGGTTGCGAACTAAAACTGAGGAGGTCTCCCAGAAGGTGGAGCAAGAAGAAAAAGAGATGGAGGACAGGGAAGGTTTAAAATATAAGGAGACACTCTGGGTGGCTCACTAATCAGTAACAACAGGAGGCTCAGAAAGAAACAAACAGGAGAGGAACTCTTTAATGAAGTAAATCAAGAAAATTTCTGAGAGTTGAAGAACATGAAAAGGGACGTCCAAGAAGACGAAGCTGACAGATCAGCTGAGGTGTCTGAACATACTGGAAAGAGACTTCAAAAGCTGGGGTGAGTTGGGGGTTTAATTAGTGATAAGAACTACATGGAAACTGAGCAAACAGAAAAAATTATTATTAACTCCAGGGCAAACAGCATGTTCTACGGGAAAAGAAAAGTGATCAGCTCGTCACAGTAATAGAAAGCCTGAATATTGAACTACACCAAACTGCGACACAGCAATATGGGGGGACAACGGGGTAAGTTTGCGTGTGTCTCCACGGGGTGGTGGAGGCTGCGGGGTGAGGTGGTTGGTGGTTATGTGATGGGTGAAAAAGAGTTCAATCTGCATCTTCCTGGTAGGAAGTTGATAGACACTGCCTAGAAGTGAAAAATCAAGAAGTAGCTGTATAAGTTTGTCACTTAGAAGTACTAAGTTAAGTACCAAAAGATATGAATTAAAGCATTGGAAGTTATTGACTCTGGGCAGAAGATGGGGAAGATGGCAGGGCAGGGGGCTGCTGTTTTTAATAAGCCTTGCAGGACGACTTGACTCCTGCCCAAGTGCATGAATAACGTGGGTGAAATGAAAATAACGTTAAAAAAGGATGTTAATGCCGCTGAGACGCACCAGGAAAAGTTACGGATTTGTCAAGTTGCTTTCTTTTTGCTTTGAGTTGACTCAAACCCATTAGAACGTAGCCCAGCCAGAGGAGTATTTGAAGATTCATTCTTTTTTTTTTTTTTTAAATGGAGGTCACACTGGTTTATAGTACTATATAAGTTTTATGAGTACAACATTACAGTTCTACTTCTGTACACAGATAGAGACTGAGTTTTTGGTGGCATGGAGGTTATTTCAATGCCAAAAGGCTGTTTGAGTGGACGGGAAAAGAAGAAATTCACGAAAGCAATGCGACACCCTGATTTTCAGTGCTGTTAGAAACGTATTGCCTCACCATAGAAAACCTGGTGAGAAGATCGGCCAGCTCCTCTGCCTTCAGAGAACAGCCGCACTCCTGCAGCGACTTCTGCATCTTGCATAAGGATATGTAGCCATTTTTGGATTTATCTAGTTTGGTGAGTGCTTTGCTGATATCTTTTTTTTTTTTTTTTTTTTGCGGTACGCGGGTCTCTTACTGCCGTGGCCTCTCCCGCCGTGGAGCACAGGCTCCGGACACGCAGGCCCAGCCGCTCCGCGGCATGTGGGATCCTCCCAGACCAGGGCACGAACCCGCGTCCCCTGCATCAGCAGGCGGACTCCCAACCACTGCGCCACCAGAGAAGCCCCTTTGCTGATATCTTGATAGTGGTCCTTAAGCTTATCCCTGAAAGAGAATGCATTTGAGACACACACTAAAACCGGGAAAACAAATAATTTCTTTAAAGCAAGAGTTCCATGATCATTCTAATGTGATGAGTTGATGCTTCATCTGACAACGAATTTTGAAGATGCTTTGCAGCCTTGATGTAACATTTACATTGAAAGGTATTCTGGAAAAAAATAATAAGCATTTTTATCATTACCATTTTATTATTATTATCATTAGCAAAACTATGTTAGAGAAATTACAACCTTGTCTTTTTACTAGAATGGGTACTTTAAAAATGGAACCAAACATTTAAAAATACAGTGATATTACAGACACGGGAAATACACCTCCATCCTCTTGCTGCAGACTCGTTGAGCACCTATCACGTGCCAGGTACTGCTCTAGGTGTCAGGATACACCTAGTGAATGAGAGAGGCCTCCCTAGAAGAATCTACATTCTCCCTGGGGCAAGGCCAACGATAAACAGGGGACAACAGTGCCCTGCACAGCGGGTCAGGGGTTAGCTGAGCACCCACAAGCGGGGCTGAGAATGCCCATGGTAGGGGGCGCTGCAATTCCCAGTAGGGGGTGCAGGGGGACCTCACTGGGGAAGGTGACACTTGAGCAGAGATGGCAGGGAGGTCAAGGACCCAGTGGGGATTTACCCCTGGAAGACCTCTCTGGGCCCAGGGACAGCCAGCGCCAAGGCCCTGAGGCAGGAATGCAGGAGCAGGAGCCAAGGAGGGCAGAGAGTCTAGTCAGTGAGTGCTGATGGGGGCGGGGGTCCAGGTCCTTTGTTCTTAAGAAGCACAGCCCATAATTTGCGTGTCTGAGTTGGGAAACCAGAAGCTGTTATGTCTTCATGTACCTTCTCCCATTTATTTTTCTCAACAGCCCTACAAGGGAGGAGGGTAATTATCATCCCCGTTTTATAGGAAGAAGACAGTGCCGGCCTGTGCGGCGTCCGGGCTCAGCCAGCTCTCCCCTGCTGGGACAGAGGCAGCGTCCGACTGTAACTCCTGATCGTGTTCGAGGGCTGATTTTCTTAGGAATGTGTTCAAGTTTCTGATTCAGTCTTTCAGGAAAATTCTTCCCAGACTTAAAAAAAATTATTGATAAGGGAATAAAAAAGTGTGGACATTTTTAGGAATAAACAGTCTTACACCTGACCTACAGGGGGTGGGTTATATTCCATGAACTCGCTCATCCAGGCCCCAGGAAGCTCGTCCTACCACACTGAGCACTGTGTCCGTCTGACTTGAGCTCGGCTGTGAGGTTCCTACTCAGGGAAAAGGATATGCCAGAAACTCCAAACACGAACTCTTTGCTGGTAATCGTCTACCACCTCCGATGTGTATTTGTGGATACATGTCCACAAACTGTTCCTTGAGTGCCTGGAAGAAATCATCCATGGCAACAGAGAAGTCGGAAATCAGAAGAGGGGAAGCGGAGGGAATACTTGGGGGGAGAGGGAGGCTTGGACCCTGAAGCTACGTGGGTCACCGTCTCCCTCCCCTGCTGGCCTCCGGGTCCGAGCTGGCTGGTGTGAGTCTTCGAGAAGCTGATACAAATGAGCTGCAGTAACTGTCCGGGGAATGTATCCCAAGGGGAGCAACACCCTGGATTCCCTCACAGGTGTACTTTGAATTCCGTCCCATCCTACAACATGATTACTCGTGATCACAACTATTATATTCCACTTAATCCTTCAAAATGAAAGTAAATGAAGGTATAAAAAAAATCAAAACTTTTTTTGAGATACATATTTTTAGAAAATTGAGGCGTTCAGTATTTCTTGGACTGGTTTCCAGGCAGTAATTATTTCCCTCGCAGGGTAAATATGTGCTCAGAATAAGTGAGGATTCGGAGCTCTGATCACGCCACGCGGCCAGGCAGAACCCGCGTCAGCCCACACAGTGTCTGGTCCCTGGTCTGGACCACGAGACAGAAGCCCGAAGAGGGCAGTGGCACGGCCGGTGGACGGCCGCAGAGCCCCTCACACACAGCCCGGCTGGCACGCTGGAGAGAACCCTGTGCAGCCCGGCTGGGTTTGCTCCTGTGTCTCGCAATTTGCATTTGAGAACAGCCGGCTGAGCTTCCGCGGCTAGTTCACTATTGCTGGTCTGACTCTGGAAAATAAATAGGGGTTTAGAAAAGGATTCTTCTGAATTTTTAAAATGTATTCAGGCCATTTCAAACAAAATTAAACCTCTTAGATTTAAGAGGCAAACATAAAATTTCAGTCACTTGAATGAACACGACTCCTGTTTCTTAATCTTATCAAAGCTTCAGTATAAATGAGGAGGTTAAAAGTCCTGGAAACACTGCATCTGATGGGTTATCTGGAAGACCCACTGACACCAAAATTGAAAAGTGGGCCATCCTGAAGGGCAAAGTGACTTGACAATTTCGGAATCTGACATCTTTGAGGAAACAGAAGCCCGTCATGAATTTTTACGCATTGGGCTTGATTTCTTTGGTAAGAGAGCGTGATGGTGGGAGGGGACCGGGTGAGTGTGAATCAGTTTTCGGAGCTTGATGATCTGAAACGCTTCGTCCAGTGGCACGTAGTTCTCCCAGCTACAGATCCACGATCGCACAATAAACAGAAACAAGAAGAGAAAGACCATGCGGACGATGCTGAGGATGTGAGATCCCTCCCAGAGCCTCGTTACTCACAAGTGGCAGGAGAGAGGGAAGGGGAGACACGTGTGGGTAATGAGGCCAGCCCTGTCTGGGAAAGATAAATTCCACGTTTTCGTTACTTTTATGGCATATTTGATATTTATACCAATCTTGCGCATATTTTTACTTGAAATTTCACCAACTCCATTCTCTGCCTTCGGGCTTTATAACTCAGTAACTTAGACATAATTCAGGGGTGTGTTCAAACTGCCCTTCTCTTAAACCCCATTCAGCCATTGCATTTCGTCCCTGTGTCCTTGGAGTGCTTCTTTCCTCTGGGGATTCGTTAGTAACAGCTCATTCACTCATTCAGAGATGATGGGGACAGAGAGGTGAAGTGACAGACAGGAGATGGACAGACACACAGATGAGAGTGCCAGGGAGGTAAGCCTCTGGAGCAGGGAGCAGGGTCCCAGGCCTGGGGAGTGCTGGTGGGCGGCCACCCAGGACCGAGACTGATTGAGAAAGTCTGTCCCATCCCTTTAGGGTCACATCAAATGCAGCAACATTTTCTCCTATGTTCCTTTTTTTTTTGAGGCATAATTGACATATAACATATTAGTTTCAGGTACACAACATAATGATTTGATATCTGTATACACTGTAGGATGTATAGTTACCGTCTATCACCATCCGTAGGATGAGAACTTTTAAGATTTACCTTCTTAGCGCCTTTCAAATACGCAGTACAGTATTCCTAACGATAGTCACCTTGCTGTGCATCACACCCCCAGGACCTATTTCTATCCTAATGGAAGTTGTGCTTTTTGACCCACTTCACCCACTTCGGCATCCCATGCTACCCTCACCTCTGGCAACTGCCAATCTGTTTTCTGTATCTATGAGCTTGGGTTTTTTTTTTTTTTTTTAAAGATTCCACATGTAAGTGAGATCATATGGTTTTTGTCTTTCTTTGTCTGACTTATTTCACTTGGCATAATGCCCTCAAGGTCCAGCTGTGTTATCGCAAATAGCAATATTTCATTCTTTTTTATGGCCGAATAATATTCCATTGTATATGTATGTACCACATTTTCTTTATCCATTGTTTTAGAATTTTAAAATACGGCATTAGTGACTAGTTTCATTAGTGACTACTTTTAAACTTTGAAAGGAATCACGCGCAGTCCCACCATCCAAATACAACACGATACCTTCTGTACAGCATCTTGTGGACAGGCACGTACATTTGGTGTAGCTCCAATCATGGTATACAGACTGTTTATTTATTTATTTTGGCTACACCACGGGACACTCGGGATCTTAGTTCCCCAACCAGGGATCGAATCCGAGCCCCCTGCAGTGGAAGCGTGGAGTCCTAACCACTGGACCGGCAGGGAAGTCCCTATACAGACTGTTTAAAACTTCATTGCCAATTAGCCTTCTATCAGACATTCCCACAGTGTCCGAGGCGATGGTTGAAACTGGCATACACCACCTCATATTCCTTGGGGCCACGCTCTGTAAGCCAGGCCCTCATCTGGGATGGATTTTTTTTTTTTTTTGCGGTACGCGGGCCTCTCACTGCTGTGGCCCCTCCCACCGCAGAGCACAGTCTCCAGACGCGCAGGCCCAGCGGCCACGGCCCACGGGCCCAGTCGCTCTGCGGCATGCGGGATCCTCCAGGACCGGGGCACGAACCCGTGTCCCCTGCATTGGCAGGCGGACCCTCAACCACTGCGCCACCAGGGAAGCCGACAGGTGTCCTTTTGTTGCTGCTGTTGAAAACACACTGCAAGTCATACCTTCCACCTGCTAAACTGCTGGCCTCTTCCGCATTATTTCTTTGGGATAAAGTCCCCAAAGTTGAACTGCTGAGTTAAAGAATGTGTCTGTTCCTTCATTCATTCGCTGGACAAATACTCACTGGGTGCCTGCTAGCCATCAAGCACTGCTCTGAACCGGGTAGAGACAGCATGTCCTCGTGGAACCCGCATTCTACTTGCCCAGAGGAGGGGCCAGGGGCTGAGGCTAGTAAACACCTCAAAGGTTCAGTTCTCAAGGGTGACCTGAGAGTGTGACTGGGTAGGGTGGCGTAGGCTTATAGCTCTTTAACTCCTTTGTAGCTTTGTGACTTAGCGCCGATTTCTAGAATCTACAGCAGTGAACCAGTATTACAATTTCACGGCAGCTTTGCCAGCACCGGGAGGTACCACTTCAGAACAAACAGTGCTGCAAGGGTCAACGAGGAACGGACGCCGGCCCCCGGGCCGTGTGCTCACAGACTCACCCGGCCGGCACGGCCCTCTCCGTGCTCTGCTCCTTCATCTCTTCTTGCACCTGCTGTGGCTTCGTGAAATGACCCATGAAGTTGAAATAATCCTCTGCGTAGGGCTGATGAATAGCCGCTGAAGAGTTAACCCCCAATTTCTGTAAAACTTCTTGGTAAGTAATGTGCCCTCTTCCCTCGGTGTCGTACCTTTAAAGACAAACAAACAAAACTCTCACCAGTGCGAGGTGCTCAGGGCTTTAACACCGTCTGCACTCCATCTGCCTGGCTCCTCACACCCCGTGTACTCTGCAGGCCTGCAGCACCGGCCTCCCCGGGGGTCAGGAACGCAGGATCCTGAGCCTCACCCCAGACCTGAGCTGGACCTGCTCGTAACAAGACCCTCAGGCGATCCACAGGCTCATCAATCAACAGGAAGGTCACCTCACACAAGGTGATCTTGGACCACCCCAAGAGAGCAACCGGATTCATCCTCTGTCATTCTGTTAGAAATCCGATTGTGACCACGGAAAATTAAAACCAACCCTTCCTTAATTCAACGGTCTTTTATTGAGCACCTACATGTAAGAGGAACTATGCTAAGGTTCAGAAGAAAATCCGTCAAAAAGCATATTCAGGGGCTTCCCTCGTGGTGCAGTGGTTGGGAGTCCACCTGCCGATGCAGGGGACGCGGGTTCGTGCCCCGGTCCGGGAAGATCCCACGTGCCGCGGAGCGGCTGGGCCCGTGAGCCATGGCCGCTAAGCCTGCGCGTCCGGAGCCTGTGCTCCGCGACGGGAGAGGCCATGGCGGTGACAGGCCCGCATACCGCAAAAAAAAAAAAAAAAAAAAAAGCATATTCAATCTTAAAACTCAAATAAATGAATGCCACTTGATTCCAATTCCCCATTTTCTCTTTGAAGAGATGCCAATTACACACAACCAATGAAAGAGACTAGTAAGGAAAACAAGATAAGAATTATGTTATGTACCTTTTATGTCATTTTCTATTATTGGGATTTTTCTAAATTGTAATTCATTTTAAAAAAGGCATAATGGAGGGTTTTTATCTCCCAACATCATTCAAATAGAATAGAATTACTTCAGTAAAAATTTTTAAGGCAAATTGCCAATTTTCTTTAAAGAAAAGAAGCATTTATTTTCACGGAAAGATCTCGGTCCTCCTCTAACCGATAAAAATGGCATTTCCGGCGGTGCTTTTCCCAGATGAACTCAGCGTTCCGAGGGCTGAGGCGGTATTTGCACAATGTCTGGGGCTTCACGCTGCATCCGGCTGCTGTCGGTGCCTGTGGGACGGAGCCAGGCGCCCTGGGCTCTCCTGTGTGAAGCAGGGCCCCCTCTGCTCTCCGCCGCCGGCCAGATGCTGCAGGACCACACGCTGGCCGCCGCCCCAGCACTGGGTCCCCTGCGACCCTCCCAACTGAGTAACGATGAGGAGAACGGATTTATTTACCCGACTTTCCTGTCCTCAAGGGCTGGGGTGCTGGGTGGAGGACGAGGGGTGAGAAGTTCCCGAGGCCCCCCTGCCCACCCCTCCCCCTGCGGCCCCCCTGGGCCTCGCGTCTCACCTCCGCCTGCCTCCCAGCATCCAGGCCTGCTTTCATCAGGGACTCCGTCCTAGAAGGTGAGGAGAGTCCCCTCCTGCGACGGAGGGGCAGGGAGGGCAGCGATGTCTGAGCCGCCAGCTCACCGGCCTCGAGTCGCAGGCCAGGTCCCGCCACCCGCCCGGGCTCGGTTTCCTCGCCTGGCCTGCAGCACGGAGGGGGAGGGCACTCTGAGACCTGCTGGCTGGAATCATGCCCCCAGTGGCGTCGTTGTTACTAAGGGTTTGGGAAGCCCTCCCAGACCTTTCCAGGCGTCTGTTATTAGTACGACCTTAGTGCCTGCAACCCCCAAAAGTACCATTCTACCTTTATTCAGTGAATTTTCCTTCTAAAACAAAACAAAGCGACCCACCCACCAGAGGAAGCCCGAGGCTTGTAGTGGCTTTATGTGCCAGGCGGCACGAAGGGCCAGTGCCTCTAGCAAGTGGCTTCTCCTACTGCTGGTGACGGGACAGCTGCAGGAAGGAGAGTCTAGTTCTCCATCAGTGCACCTGGGAAGGGGAGGGTTGCCATTTCTTGAGCTCCTAGGGCGATCCCAGGGCCGTGAGTCTTTCCCTGAGCTGCATCAGGCCTGTGACCAGCCTGATGCCACCAGAGTGCTGCTGTGATGCAACTCTATAAAGACACCCCTAGAAGAAAGCTCCCCA
Organism: Pseudorca crassidens; assembly: GCF_039906515.1. Classification (NCBI taxonomy): domain Eukaryota; kingdom Metazoa; phylum Chordata; class Mammalia; order Artiodactyla; family Delphinidae; genus Pseudorca; species Pseudorca crassidens. Next base: position 100,628,278 of record NC_090306.1, read on the forward strand.
AGGGGGCTCCCCACCCCTACAGGGGGCTCCTGAGAGAACGTGCACAGACCACCCGCCTGACAAGCAAGGCCTGGCCAGCAGGGCGCCTCTTCTGGGACCTCTCTCTCGTCCTGAGGCAAAAGCACTGTGTCTCTGCCTCCCCTGGATCCCTGTAGCCTGTGGTGAGGACCGGGGAGCGGGGTGAGCGCGGGTGGAGGCTGGGACCAGGGCCTGGTGTTTGCCGCTGCCATTCGCCACCCAAAGGCTCAACCACATCCCACCTCTGCTTCCCCCGCTTCAGTCCAGGTCATCCCTCCCTGCTTGACGGTGGGTTTCTCAAGGAGAGACCATGCCTCGTTTATCCTGATGGGCGAACCCACAGTTCCCAGCAACATGCCTCGCAACACTTCCTTATCGATACCTGGTTGCTGAGCAATGAACGTGAAGGGCACGTGTCCCTAAGGAAGGCCTGCCATCCCCACGGGCAACGCTCACGAGATTCCCAACAACAAATTCTCAATCATGACACTTGAACTGAATGGAGAGACACTTCTTAATTACTTCATTAATAAAGATCATAAACATTCTATTCACATCTCCAAGGAACAGAAGACCAGATTGCACAACTGCAACTAAAATATTGTTATGAATGTGAATAATAAGAGAGTTAATTCAGCTTACATAACCTCACCCTTCATCATACAATCCTTTGTGTCACATTAAAAAAAATCAACTTGCCTGTAAAGGTTGAATTTTAAAAGGGTTCGGCAACAGATGTGCCAAGAAAAATGTGCGCATAAACAGAGGACCCATAAAAACTCGCATTTGCACACGGCAATGGCCACTAATTTATGACATAATCAGATTACTCTGCCCATCTATTGTACACACAGCAATTTGGTTGTACACATGATCTGAATATGTTCACATCGATTGCTGTGCTGTGAAAGTCTTACCCTTTCATGCTCAGTTTAGCACTTGATTCTTACATAAATGACAGAAGAATCTTCCAGCACCATTGACCCCAGATTTAGAGGGTCTGGTGCAAGCCCTACTGACGACCCAGGCCTGCAGCAGAGGGAGACGTGGCCCTTACGCAGCTTGGACTGAGGGATTCTCTCGGGGACCACCATCTGTGAGGGTGGTCCGATGGCTCAGAGAGCTGCCCTTCAGAGCACACAATGTCCAGCTGCCCAAGGGGGCAGTGCCCAATGGCACATTCAGCCAGTCCTGGTGGAGCCACAGATGAGACATCATGGGCTCCATCCCCATCCAGGGCCACAATCCCGCCCTTACGCTCCCCAATAAGCGGCGGTCTGGCCTTGGATGAAGCCACGCCAGAGATGGGAAACCCGCTCCTTCAGGGACTGCCCAGTGGAGTTCTAGATGATGTTAGTCACGAAGGCGTCCTTTATGCGGAGCTAAGGGCCTGTCCATCTAGTCCCTCCACGTGCAGCTCTTCTAACTCATCCCCGACCATCACGTCCCATTCGATCCTCTCTTTTCTGAACTGTTCCTTCAAACTTTTCAAATCCTTTCCCACCCAGAGGCTCTCCTGGTCCAGGTGTTCCACCAGCAAGGCACAGGGTAGGTTCTCTCTAGACACTGCGTTGGTTGAGGCAACAGAGATGACCCAGCTTCATGTTAACCGACAGTCATATGTCTTCCCGTGGGCCGATGCACATGACACCGGGACTTTTTAATAGTCTTTGCCTTTTATATTGGAATACTAACATACAATTACCTACCCAAACAAGAAATGTGCATAAATTGGGCATTAATTATCTCCCGAACATTCTGCCAGGTCTGCGTGATCAGCTGGTTGCACACGACCGGCATCTATACGCAAGTTTCCCAGGCTGCTGCTGTCCTACCTGAGTCGTCTGTGCATTTTTATAATACACTGGCTTCATAGTTTTTCAGCAAAGTTGGTTTTAGATCTAAAATAGTGGAGTTCTACCCAATGGAACGAGGCTACAGAAGGGGCTCAGGACACTGAGCGCCCCCGAAGGGCGTGTCCCCCAGGGCTCTGTGCCCTGGTCCTGGGGTGCCCTGTGCCCGGCAGGCTCTGGGTCTCAGGCTCTTCTGATGGAAGCGGCATCCTTCCTCTTCCATCCCAGGGACCTCCCACTCCCCCGGCTCTGGGCCTCTCTGCTCACTAGGACCCCCTTTCCCCACCTCTGGCGAATGACTGTTTCTTAAGACTCAACTCAGGCATCGCACCTCCTGGGGGTCTCTCTCTGAACACCCCCAGCCCGGGCTGCCCAGCCTCTCCCTCCTGGCACGCAGCTGCTGTCTTCCCGGCCGAGTCGCGAGCAACCCGAGGGTGGAGGCTTCCTTCATCTCTGGAGCCCCAGAATATAGCACAGGGCTTGCAACTTAGAAAGTTTCCAGAAAATCCTGCTCAATGATTGCTCCGATGAATGAATGGATGGCTGGATGCACTTTCATCTTGTAATTTATTCTCTGCAGTCTCTCCAAACCAAGCGCGTTGCTCCTGAAATCTTGTGCTGAAAGATCCTGCCTGGCTTCAGTTACCCGGTTTCCTTCCCAGCGGCCTCCTTCAGCCTTGACGGTTGTGTACCTTTAACCCTCAGTGCGCCAGGCTCGCTTAACATGCACGTGCTCCCCACTCTGTCCGCCCCTGTGCAGTTAGCTGGGGCCACGGGCTGTGGGCAGAAGTGTGTCCTACTGGGCCGAAGCCCGCCGAAGCCCGTGTGCGGTCCTGTGCTCTGCAGGTCCCGGGGGACCCTGCTGAGGGATGAGGCCACAACTGGAAGCCAGATCCCGAGTCACCACTTGGAAGAGAACCGTCCAGAAGAGCCGCTAGACATGCTAGACTTCGTGTGAATAAGAACTAAGCACGCATGTGCCAGGTCACTGAGATGTGGGAGTTAATGCACTAATTTACTTCCAGCGTAAACGAGACCTGCCAGGCTAACCCGGAGCTCTGAAAGCGTGAGCTTCACAGGTGCTTCGTAAATGTCGAGTGAACAATGGATGCTGACAATTTCTTGTCTATATTCTCCCTATTTTCTAATCTGTGTTTTCGAAAGAGCTGAACGTTATTTTCCTACTCACTTCCAGCTACCCAGTTTTGGCGGGGGCTTTCCTCGTCTCACTAGCAGACCCCGGGAGCTGGCAGAGTGTCACGTTGGCCCCAGCTGCTCCCTGCCTTGCCGGGGGTCCCTGTCACTCCCGCCGGGTGGGAGAATGCCTCTCCCCCTGTACGGGCGACTGCAGGAGGCTCCTGGTGCCTGCGCAGCCTGGCGCGGGCCACCACCTTGCCGCCTAGCCCTCCTGCTTCGTAGGGCAGGCGGGGACTTGGAGGGAGTGGACCAGGGTAAGTCAGGGTCAGCAAACGCTGAGCCATTGAGAGGAGCAGGCCAGGAGGTGGAATGAGGGTGAGGACGGCTAACCGAGATCATGGAAACGCCTAGAAAATGGATGAAAAAAACCACACCACCAAGTCTATCCTCTCTGCTGAGTGGGGTACGGCTGCTTTCTTGCTGTTGTCTTTTCTTTTCCTTTATGCTTCTCTGGATTTTCTGAGTCTTCTAAAATGAGTGTGCATCAATATTGTAATCAGAAAATAATTTCAAATCTATATGATCTTTTTGCTACTAATTTTTATGCTTATCTATGCCACGTACCCTCTTTATATCATTTGGTCCCCATTGCCATCCCACTGGAGAGATTACTGAAGCTCAGAGAAGGTGAGCCACTGGCCCAAGGTCACACAGCTCAGTCTGGGCGCCATGGGTCAGGGTGCAGGCCCCCTCAGAGCACAGCCCCTCAGCTGCGGGTTCACTTCCTAAATCTCTCTCACACCTGTCACTTCCGTCCCAGTCCTCCAGGCACCACCCAGGGAAGACAGCCCTGAATTCACCTCTGTGCCTCCCTCCCCGTCTCTGGCAATTCATCCTCCTCCCCGTGGCCAGAGTGATCTTTCTGGAACGTGGACCTGCCTCCCTCTTTCCCCACTAAACAGTTGGCCTTCAGGATGGGGTCCCCACCTCGCCCTGCCCTTCATGATGTGGTTCAGCTGATGTGCAGCCTCCCCTTCTGCCTGGCCACCCAGGTGACCCCGCAGCCCTGGAATGTGACACACCCTTTGCCCTTTGGCTGGACGTTCATCTGGTGGCTCTCGACCCCGCGCTTGCCCTTTGCACATCTTCCCAGCTGCCCCCCGGCTGCGCCCAGGGAGCTGTGCCCTTGGAGGTGGGAAGAGGGCAGGGCCAGGCTGTTCCCAGGGGACCTGCTGTCATGGACCCGTAGCTCCGGCTCAGCACAGCAGTCGAGGTTCCCGCAAATTCCGAGACAGCATCAGGAGTGGAGGCAATTTCCTGGTCTCCAAATAATACCGCCTCCCCTTTGCCCTGCAGTCGCTGGTGGGGAGCAGCTCCCTTATCTCTGTGTAACCTCCCCCGCTTGCTCTTCCAGCCCGGGGCGCAGCAGCCTCCCGGCCTCTGAGTAGCAGCGCAATCCCCTTGCAGACTTCTGGTCTCCCCAGCCTCCCTTGCAGGGGTGCAGCCATCGAGGGATTCTGGCCAAAAGAATTTGGGCAAAGTGACGGCCATGTTCCCAGGCCTGGTCCTTACAAAGCTGACCAGAGGGTCCTCTGTGCTCTGTTCCCTTCTCTGCTGGCAGACACATAAGATCCAGGGGTGGTGGGACTCCTGGTCCCTGAATGACTGTGAACACAGCTCCCCAACACCCACACTACATTTTGACATCATTATGGGGCAAGCCCCTGGGATGCTGGCCTTGTTTGTTACCGCAGCCAGCCTACCCTGATCCATACACCACTTGAGCTAACTCAGCAGGGCAGAGTGAGGCACAGAGAAGTTAAGTAACTTGACAGGGGCCACACAGCTATGAGGGGTGGAGGCATATCTGGCTGCAGAGCTCTCAACCACTCACCATCCATGGCAAACAGCCGGCTAAACAAAAGTAGATGAAATTCTCATCTCAAACAGTTTTCAGCACAGGGTAGATATTTGTGTATTTAATCATGTTAATACGTGTATAAAGAAACTTTAGCCAAAAGCAACAGTGAGTGTCTCCCTCCCATGAACATGGAACCTTGCTCTGTCCCCCATCGGGAAGAGGGCTAAGCGTGCTCTCCTTCCTCACGGGGACACCTGACTCCCACACCCCTCATTCTTGCAGCTCGCCCCGTCCCTCCCTGATGGAGACCACAGTCTCCCGAGGCCCACACCCCACCAACCCCTTTTCTGAACGGCTTCCTGACTAGTCTTCCTAAAGCATGGCTTGACCCACATCACATTTTGTCGTTTCCGAATGACTCGTTACTACTCTGCCAGAAAGGGAGGACTGCGGCCAGGTGATCAGCCTCGCCTTTCCTTCCTCAGCCTGGAGCCCAGGCACTGCTTGGAGAATGCCTCACCCGTCCTCCTGGCCCGTGGGTCAGGCAGCCCTCCTTCCCCATCTGGACCTTTGGAACAATTTCAGCTTCTCTCCCACCATGACAGCCTCCTGCTCTTCCACAGCCCCCAGCACCCCTACTTTTGTCTCCCTTTCTGCTCGACATGTCCCTCCTCTGGCATTTGTAACAGGCGACTCTGCACCCTGGTATTGGGGTGAGTGCTTCCTGCCCCCGACAGCTCCCCGAGCATCAGGACCACACAGTCACCTCCACATCGTCCACAGGTCTACATGGGGAGAGCTCCATGCATTTGGCCGCTGCACCCCATCTTCTGATCACTCAGATGCACCCACTCATCTAGTCCCTCAAAAGAGAAAACGGGCAGGGAGACCAAATTGTCCCTGAGTTGGAACTGACCTAAAACAAAACAAAACAAAACAAAAAAGAAACCAAGGATTTTGTAAGAACTTCAAGTTGCTTTTCTAAATTAGACACAAAACAGCCTAATTCTAAACTCGGCCAACATTGCAGCTTTCCCCTTTGAACAGATGAAAAGCTGAAATACTACACGGACTGCTCCATGGGCTTGCCTCTGAGAGGACATGCAATACTGGGGTACGATCCTGCGGGGATGCAAGTGGCAGCTAACATATAATGAAGAAGGAAGTAATTCAAAGACAGAGCTGGAACTTGGAAATGGACCGCATTGTCAGTGCACCTTGAAACTTAAACATCTACACAGGGAATGTTGTAACTGGGGGCCTGGTTCAAAAACAGCTAAACCTAAAGCACATTTTGAAAAATGTAGTCAACGTTAGGTACAATTTTCAGTTTAAGACACTCTTGGGAAACCACTCCAAGGTACCAAAACTTTGGTGATTTTCTTCCAGCAAATTACTGATCTATAAAACAGTTGTGCAACATTGATTTCCATCTTTAGGTGATGGGGAGAGACCGCTTTTCCCTTTACCCATTGCAGATCTGTCTGCTGAGCTACTTGTATTAGAGTTAAGTCTTTGGGGAGGGACTTAGTTCTCTGAAACAGTAAAAGGATGTGGTTGAACTCCCGGTTCCTTGGAAATGCGAAACTCTCAAGTCTAGTATTTAATACTGGTGACAAGTGTTTACCTGGCTCCCCATGTTCCTGAAGGCCAGCCTGTTGGCCAAGGCTTCTTTCTACGGGGGAACAGGACAGATACAACCGCAGGAAAACCACTCCTGGTCCCACCTGACCCCTGAGGAGTGACGAAAGCCGGGGCTGAATTTGGCCATCCGGAATGAAAAGCCAGTCTTCAGACATCACTCACCTCATCCAAAGCTTCTCACATTCTCTGGGTGTGAGGGGAATATCAAAGCCATACAGCGCGTTCTTTACATCCCGTCGTCGAAGAATGCCGTTGCCCTCATTGTCGGTTTCGATAAAATTCTACAATATTCCAAGGCGGCATTTAGTAACATGCATAATTGCTCAGACAGTAAACAAGCTTTTCAATAGTCAGTATCTGGAACAAGCTAAGACATTTTTCTCCCATTCCTCCTGCTTAAAAACCTTTTAATCTATGTCCTAGATACCCTCCCGATTCCTCTAAAGAAGGTGATCGAGCAAAACACGAACAAGTGTTAACACCTAGGAGGGGCTTATTTCTGGGTAATGAGTGGTCTCAGGTGTGTGGCTTGGATTCTTCTCTGACCAACAACTTGGGATCAAACACTGTTAGAAATAAGAGTCAACCAGAGCCTGGGAAATGAGGCGTAGCCCACACTGCTGAGGTTATCACAACTGGGGATCAAACACTGTTAGAGATAAGAGTCAAGCAGAGCCTGGGGAGTGAGGCGCAGCCCACACTGCTGAGGTCATCATCTCCACGATGCAGCGAAGTTGGCTGCCCGGCTGTCTGTCAGCGGGGAAATGAGGGACGTGAGACGCTGGTTGTTGTGACAAGATGGTATGGTACCATTTTAATATCCCCGAGGGGTGCAAAAGCCATCTGGGGATTTGTCACCACAGACTAGAAGAGCAGGTAGCACAGGGCGTTCCACTGTGTCTTAAATTGTTTCCGAACAATAGCTCATTCGCTCCTCCTTCTAATACACTGTGAGGGAGACACAGTGGGTCCATCTCCCAAGTCCTCTGCGAGCATCATACCTAATGGTGAAACCACGAAACATTCCCTGTAACATCAGGAACCAGGCAAGAATATCTCTATCGCCCTCTATTCATCATTGTACTGGAGGTGCCCGCCAGTGTAGTTAGGCAAGTTAAAATTGTTAAAAGGTGTAAAAACAGGGCAGGGAGAAATACAATTGTCATTTATTCACAAATGACATGACTGTATATATAAGAATACAAGGAATCCATAAATAAATTATTACACTAAGAGGCTTTGGCAAGAAATCTGGATTCTATATCAATACATAAAATTATCCACATTTTTATATCTCAGACATGGAAAATGAATTTAAAAAATAACATTTACAGTAGCATCAAAAATAGAAAGTTTGAGGAATAAACCTTATAAATGATTGTAAGACTTCTACACAGGAGTGTCTAAAACTTTTTTGAAAGAAGTCAGACAGGGAAAGACAGATACTGTATGGCTTCACTTCAATGTGGCAACTAAAAAATACGAATGAACAAACAGAACAAAAGGAACAGAGTTATAGATGCAAAGAACAAACAGGTGGTTACCAGAGAAGAGGGGGTGGGAGGAGGAAAGAAATAGGTGAGGGCGATTAAGCGGTACAAACTTCCAGTTGCAAAATAAATGAGTCACAGGTATGAAAGCTACAGTGTGGGGAATACAGTCAATAACTAAGTAATATCTTTGTGGTGACACATCATAACTAGACTTATCCTGGTGATCATTGTGAAATGAACAGAAGAAAAATCACTATGTTGTGTAACAGGAACTAACATAGTGTTTTAGGTCAATTATACTCTAAAAACAAAGAAACAAGCATACAAACAATTCATAGAAAAAGAGATCAGATTTGTGATTACCAAAAGCAAGGGGTGCGGGGAGGGGGAATTGGATGAAGGTGGTCAACAGGTACTACAAACTTCCGGTTCTAAGATAAATAAGTACTAGGGATGTAATGTACAACATGATAAATATCATGAATACAGCTGAATATAATGAACACAGCTGTACGTATAACATATATATAATATATAACACATCTGTATGTTATATACGAAAGTTAAGAGACTAAAACCTAAGAATTCTCATCACACACATTTTTTTCTATTTCTTTAATTTCATATTTATATGAGATGATAGATGTTCACTAAACTTATTGTGATAATCATTTCACAATATACGTAAGTCAAATCATTACGCCATACACCTTAAACTTGTATGGTGCTGTTTGTCAATTATATCTCAATAAACTGGAAGAAAAATTAAATTAAAAATTTTTTTAAAGGGTGAAGACTGAACACAAACTGAGAGAAGATATCTGCATCACTTACCACTTACAAAAATCTACTGGCCAAACCAAAGTAAGCGTTCCCACTGACCAAGGAAAGAAAGACAGACGAGCCAGTGTGAAAACTGTAAAAAAGTCTCAAGCAGGCACTTCGCAGATAAAGAAAACTGACTAATGAATAAACAAATGAAAAAATGCCCAATTTCATTAGTAAGCAACAAATGCTAATTAAAACAGCAACGAGTTACTGCTACACATCCACTGGAGGGGAAGAAAGTAAGACGTCTGAGAGTCCCAACAGAGCCCTGTGACCCACAGTGTCGAAAATATTTACTGTCTTGCCCTTCACAGAAAAAGCGTAGCTCCCTGGTCTAAGATACTGTTAACATTCTCTTCCTTCATCTGGATGGTGGTTACATGGTGGCGTACAATCTGGGATACACGGTGACTACACCGTGTATTTAAACTACACATATACATTATACATATAATACATATATATTATAAAACATGTATGTTAAATGTGCATATATACATACATATTACATATACATAGTTACATATATATATTATTTTTATATTCCACTGTAGCGTCACAAATTAAAAAACAATTAAGCTTAAAAAAGTTAGGCCTGGGGCTTCCCTGGTGGCGCAGTGGTTGAGAGTCCGCTTGCCGATGCAGGAGACACGGGTTAGTGTCCTGGTCTGGGAAGATCCCACATGCCGCGGAGCAGCTGGGCCCGTGAGCCATGGCCGCTGAGCCTGTGCGTCCGGAGCCCGTGCTCTGCAACGGGAGAGGCCACGGCAGTGAGAGGCCCGCGTACCGCAAAAAAAAAAAAAAAAAGGTTTGCTGAAGAAACCAATGAACTTATTTTCCAAAAACACCTAAATAGCAATGAGCATATTAAGCTGCCCCCAAATGGGACGACTCCTGTGTACTTCTGAGAATGCAGCTGGAGGTGTCCCCAGCAGCACATGGGGGAGCGGAGAGCCCCGTGACTCTGTGTGAAAGTCACTAGATGACTAAACGCTGAATCCTTGTTCAAGTTCAAACACGGTTTTACTGGAGAATACATCGTTTTGGATATTAGCAGGTCCTGTTTGGCAAATTCCCAACAGAAATGCGGCAGAAGGGAGACTCCACACCTTTGGTCACCTTCACCATCTCTAAATGCTGGGACCCAGAAGTGAAGAGCTGGGATGGGTGCACCGAGTGAGAACAGCCGTCTCATCTCCAGTTGGTCCGGTGGGAATACTGCTGATCTTATTTAGGTATTATACTTTCTGCCGGTTTAGAATTCAGAACTAATTCCTTCAGTGCTTTAGTTAAAATAAACTGAGAGAGTGGCAGAGATGTCCACATGCGCAGGATCGTTTAGTCCTGTGGGGGCCAGTGAGGTGACACGATGCTTGATTCTGGACAAAGCGCGTCCTCTCCCCGCCAGGCTCAGTCCTAGAAGAGCTGGAGGAGGTCTCTGACCCATAGACGCAAGGCTCCTGGTTTAGCAGCACAGCACCCTGGGGTCCCCAGGCCTCCTCCACACATAGTTTGGGGTCCCGCACGACATCAAGGATGAAGGTGGCTACGAGAGGCCATGGAATCGAGGTGGAGTGAGAGTCCACACTGACGGGGAGGACGTCACCCAGCCAGGAGGCCGGGACAGGAGGGGAGGGGGCCCTGCAGGGTGTCGTGGTGCCAGGGGTGGAGGCGTTTCAGGAAGGATGGACTGAACAAGGCAGAAACAAAGGCCTCCACGGCCTCTGGCCACTCCCAGAGGTCTGCTCCTTCCAGCGCCCATCTGCTTTGTTAATAATCTGTCACCTCCCTGGTTCGTGAGCTCCACCAGGCAGGAGCAGACAGGCCTTGGTTACCACTGAACCTGGCGCACAAACCCCTGCGCAGTGAGTCTGTGCTAAGTCAAAGCGGGGTCGGATGAAGCTGCGAAGGGCCCTGGCCGTGGCCCTCAGGAGTCCCTGGAGTCAGACCACAGGGCGGGGCTGCTCCCATGAGGGGAAGGAGGGCAGGGCAGCTGAGAGGGGAGGCACGCTGGGGAGAAGGGGCTTTTTCTTAAATAGGCTTGAGGGGGTTTGAAGGCCAGAGAGAAGCAGGGATGGGGCGGGCACGCGGTAAGGCGGTCAGGTGGCCAGCTCTGCCCCCCCCCAGCGCTGGCGCTGCTGTGGCCTGTGTGGCCGCTGCTTGCAATCCAGAGCTTGCCCTGCACTCCGCGACCCGAAGACTGCTCTGGAAGGCTGGCCTCGATCTGTGCGACCCAAACGACTGCTCTGGAAGGCTGGCCCGGCCTCGATCTGTGCGACCCAAACGACTGCTCTGGAAGGCCGGCCGGCCTCGATCTGTGCGACCCGAAGGACTGCTCTGGAAGGCTGGCCTCGATCAGTGTGACCCGAAGGACTGCTCTGGAAGGCTGGCCGGCCTCGATCTGTGCGACCCAAAGGACTGCTCTGGAAGGCTGGCCGGCCTCGATCTGTGCGACCCAAAGGACTGCTCTGGAAGGCTGGCCCGGCCTCGATCAGTGTGATTTGCCGGCCTGGGCTGGCACAGTCAAGGCTGTGAGGCAGCCCGGGTGCTTAACAGGACTTAAAAGCGGGACTTCTCATCGGGCACAGGCCAAGACAGAGCAAACATAGATAGAAAATGACCACATGAAACAAAGTGGAGACATTCTTCAGAATAGTGTGAAAATACTTCCGTAATGCAGGATAAAAACACTTTTTTAAATGAAGTTTTTGTGTCCTTGTTGCATTGAGAAGTGGTGACCCCATATCCTAGACCTCAGGATGACCCACGCTTGCATTTCAGATCTACTGTCCTGCAGGTACAGCTGCCATTGTTAAGAGTATGTTTCCCATCTTGACACCATCATCACAGTTTACACAATTGCACATGGAGGGTATCCACCTTCAAACTATGCTTTCTATAATTTTAGCAAGACAGGAAGAAATACCTCTTTAAAAAGCATGTTTATAACTGTGTAAAAACAAGAATGATAGCATCTTACATTTTTCATTTAAATTTTTAACTCATATCAAACCTGAGATAAAGCCAGCAATTTCAGTCCATGTAACTCTTAAAATTACTTATTTTTCTAAAGATCAATTGACCTTGAATTTGAGAACTTATTTTGAAAAAGTATTTTACGAAGAAAAGGAGTCCCTAAATTGCTATACAAAGTTGCTTTGCCATCTTAGCGACTGGATGGAAAATAGCTCCCTCATCACAACGATCCTGGAACATTGAAATCGATTCCCTTTCCTTTTAAGGAAATAATCATTTTCTTACCTTAGACAAGTCTGACCATCTGGTTTTTGCTTTGGTAACAAGATACTGATGAGCCTGTTCACAAGCTAGTTCTGAATCTGCAACCTTCTGTTTTGGTCTTAAAAGAAAAAAAAAAAAGAATCTGTTTAAATTTAACGGACTCATTAATCTCCCAAGGGATTCTCCTACCCCGGTTTGTTTCACAGATAGCATTAAAGTCTGCTATTTCACATCTGGTCTAACTTAATTCTTAAAATACAGTCTTATTTCCCCAGCTGCATGTTAGGGAAATCTTAAATTTTAGGAGTACTTGCTTATTTCCAGATAAATGCTGTTCAACTTTTCCTGCAGTTCACAAAACAAAAAGGGCTCATTTATTCCCAGAGGGATAAAAAACACACTATAACATTGTCTTCAGATGAAGACAACTAAAGACTTTTATTTCTGAACGTACATGTTGTCGTGATCACGCAGACCAAAGCTAAGAGTCCAGGAACACTGTGGGAACGTGACCTACAGACTCAGTCTCAGCTCACGTTCAAAGGTTAGGTCTATGGGATGTAAAATGATCAAAACTCTGTTCAGTCACAGAACGATGGGCGCCAAGGACACTTTAAAAAAAGACTGTGGCTAGGCCTCCACGGGGCGCAGTGAAGACTGTGGCTGAAGGAGTTTGGGGTGCCCTGGATTCTTCCAATCACTAAAACAAATTAGGGGCGCGTGAAACCCTGTAAAACCCTTTGCCACTGCCTTCTCCGCGGTCGCCTTGCTCGGAACCACGCTTGCGCACAGGCACGTGGGTGATCAGTGCATCTTGCCTGAGGGTGAGTAAGGGGGACACCTGAGCGAGGCCCCACAGGGACCCTCACAGGAACTTCCCCTCAAGGGAACCTGGAAAACCAGGGTAGGGACAGCACACAAGCCCCATGTCGCCCTTTTAAAGAAGTGGCGTTATTCATGCTCCAGCAGGTGAGCTGCTCGTAAGGAAAAAAATCTAAAGTCAACCAGGAGGCCGCCAGTTGAGAAAATGCAACAGTCAAAGGTTTATGTGATCCCCAAAGACGCGGCTTTGTAGCTGACCCTTTGTATGTGATGCCACGTGGGGAGCACTGTGGTTTTAGGGTAATCGTGGCCTCCACAAGCTCTGTGACCAGTCAGGCTGGAACTACCGAATCTGGGTTTTCACAGCAGTGCTGGCATTGCCACCCCAGTTTGCAAAAGGGGATGCTGTGGTTTAGAGGGGTGAAATCGCCTGCCAAAATTGCACAGCCAGTACCGGGAATCCTGGCACTGAAACTCAGGGCCCTCCCATGCCAGAGGAAAGCCTTTCTCACCGTTGTCATTCCGTCTGAAGCTACAGTTTTGGTGGCCCCTCTACCTTCACTCCTCAGAGGAAAGGATCCATTAAATATTACATTTCACAGAGGTGAGGGCCGCCCATGGTTTTTACACGCGCAGGATCTTCTTTTCACTTAACATGTCTATTTCAATTCAACCGGAGCAGTTCTGCTGAGCACCACTGAGTGCCAGGCACTGTGTGAGGTCCTGGGGAAGGTGAAGCCTGCAGCGTCCCAGAGAAGGCCCTCCTGGAACATTGCACTACTGTTCTACATTTTAAAAGCAGACAGCAGGACACAGCACTGCAACCAACAAGTTAAGCAGTAATCATTGCTCTTCACGTGGCTTCTCCTTTAAATTCTTCCTAAGAAACTCTGCTGCTGGTCTCAGCTATCCTGGACCACTCCTCAGGTCCCCTGATGACTGACAGTGCTCCGTACGCACTGATCACCAACAACACCGTGGCCCTCGTTACCCCAGAAGCCCACACTGTGCTGTTGACCCATGTGTCACACGGAAAGGGTCTTATTCAGACCAGGGCTTCTTTGGTGATTTACATAAACTTTGACTCCTGTGGTTCGGCAAACAAAAATTCTTGCATTTCCTCAGTGGGCAGGTGCTGAGGACCCGCTGCAGCTGGGCGGGGTCTTCTCCCTCTTCCCATGTCGCTGCTGAAATGGACCAGATGAGGTCATGCCCACTTTCATTTTCTCTCCTGGCAGATGCCAGCTTGTGGGGAACACAGGTGAACTATGGTGGCACACCTCCCCTGACTGAGACCCCCCCAAATACACACAGTCTTTAAATTCTCCAGTTGCTTCTATATTACCAAGTCCGGGGTCTCTGCTGGCTTAACGTGTGATGCTGTTAACCATCGCCCCCTCTCTAGTCACCGTCATGATGCTGCTCTTTAAATGACACCATGGGTTGGAACACCCACCACCTGGCAAACGTGTGCCCTCAGTGAGTGACTCTCCCTCTCTGCCTGCCCCCTCGACCACTCCTCTCTCCTTCCACCCCAAAGCTTATGTACTCTTCTGAGAGGTCATCCCCGCTCCTGTCCCCAGCTACCACCTGGATGCTGTTTGCCCACACTTCCGTGCCATGAGCACGGTAACCTCACATGCTTCCAACTGTCTACCGGACTTCACAGAATCATGGACTTTCAAGGGTGGAAAAGGATCCAAAGATGAAGCAGTCTAATCTTCTATCGTTACTTTACCACTAAGGTTTTGGAAGGTTGGGTGGATTATGTTGCATTTTCACAACTATTGTTTAAAAGGACTGTAGGTCCTCACGAGGCCTATTCCCCTGCCTTCACCGTTAGGTGCCTCATAAATCCTGTCTGAACCCAGAGGACGCACCTGGGCTTCCCTCAGAAGGATGGAGATCCTGAGAGGCGTGTTCTGTCTCTGCAGAGTCAACTCACTCTCAAGCTGATCTCACTGTCCAGACACATGTCCAAGCAGCCTCCCTACCCAATTCCTTTTCCAGGCTATGAGGTTGCATTATTTTTCTTAGTGACTCGTGCTCAAACCAGGAGCTCCTACCTGTTTCCCATTCATTTCTCCTCTGTACCATTTTATATCCTTGTCTCCTCTAGAGAGATTGGAAGGTTTTTCTGTGGCCTTTTCCAGAAGTTACTTATTTTCTCTCCTATTGTCTGCCTCTTTAGATCTTGACAATCAGTCAGATCCAGCCTTCCTATCAGCCAGACTGTCAGTCACAAATACATACAACGTGCTGCTCTAAGTCCTACAAACACAATGCTGAGCATGGTGAACAGAACCCACGTCCTCAAGGAGCTCATCCTGTGATGGCAGGAATGTGCAGCAAACACATGGAAAAATAAGTGAATCAGATAACTTCAGCTACTGAATGTGACTGAGAATGATGGACCAGGGCGGGGTCCGGGGCACTTCAGCCAAGAAGACCAGAGAGCAGGGACTCCTTGAGGCATGAGTGATGACCCAGTTAAGATGCAGTAGACACACATACTTACTTCATCCTGTCTTCCACTGGTTACAACCAAAAACTCTAGACAGAATACAAAAAGCAACTCTCTGAAGAGACAGTAAAAAGTAAATAATAGGAGGCTTATGGAGAGGGAAATCAAAACTTGAAGAACGACTTACATCATGGTGAGGTTCATGGGCTTTTTTCCTCCCATATTTCCAACTTAAGGGCTGCTTAAAGGCAGTCCTAATTCTGGAACTGTGCAGTGGATATGGACAGAAAAATCTCCAAAAGAAAGTCTGTTTTTCTGACCGAAGAACTAGGAAGGTGAGCCCCTGAAGTACAAAGAGCATGGGGGAATCCCCCCTTTCTTGTCTCTTTTTACTGTCTCATTCCTGATCTGGGGCAAGCCCAGTTACAAAAGTGCACTTCTATGGTGGTGCCAGCAATAGTATTGGCCAAGTAGGTGCCCACGACTGAAATTCTTCTCCCAACCAGAGGAGATGGTAAAAGGCGTCCCTGTGCTCAAGGAGGATTGGAGAAATCCACATGACCTTCTCTTTCTCGTGTTTATCTCACCATGTTGGCCTGGAGCGGGCCCCAGTCAAGAGAAGCACTCAGTAGCACAGAATGGCTAACACCTAAGATTGTCCAACCAGAAGAACAAAAAAGGGGTCCCTGAGTGCTGGAGAGTGTGGGGAGAAATCATAGAGAGGGCTAGAAAAAGGGACGCCCAAATGAATGAAGGAAGTTCCAGGTTCACCTGTGATGTGCACATGTGTGAAACTAACCCAGAGCAGCACAGTGAAAGCTTTGAGAACTTTACTACAGCGTAGTTAAGACTGTCTCCTGCGTGCTGCACTCATGGGCTCAGCTGATAGAGCTACAATGGCTTTGAAAACTGAACCGATGTTGAAACCACAGAAGGCAGGTCAGGACTTGCACTCTGAAACTAAATGGATTGATTGCCTGCCTAAAAAAGATCAATCAGTCAACGCATTACCAAGGATGTTAACAGGACCAGAGTGTCACAACACAACATTAAAAATGTCCATGACACAGCCCAAAATTACCCAATATACAGAGGACCAGGAAAATCCCAACAATTTTCAAGATAAAAGACAGCAAGCACCAACTCCAAGATGACCCAGATGTTGAAATTATCATATTTTAAAGCAGTTATTATAACCATGAAGTAAGAGTACACATTCTTAAAATAAATGGAAAGACCAGTTCTGAGCAAAGAAATTGCAGTCAAAAAAAAAGAACCAAGTGGAAACTTTAGAACTGGAAAAAACAACAACTGAAATAAAATTTTCACTGGATTGGCTCAAGGACAGAATGGAGATGACAGAGGAGTGAGTCAGTGAACTTGAAAATAGATGACTAGAAATAATCGAATCTGATCAACAGAGGAAAAAGAAAGAATATATCTCCAAGGACTATGATAGAGAGACCTGTGATACAAAAACAAAAGGTCTAACACCCATGTCACTGGAGTACTGAAAGGAGAAGAGAAAAAGATTGGTACAGAAAAAAATTTAAAACTTCAGGAAATAATAGCTGAAACCTGCCCAAATTTGATGGAAAAACAAATTTACAGATTCAGGAAGTTCAGCAAACCTCAAAAAAGATAAACTCAAAGAAAATCATGCTCAAACACATCATACTAAAACTACTGAAAACCAAAGCTAAAGAAAAACTCTTGAAAGCGACCTGAGACAAATGACACATTACAGAGAGAAAACCACTTGAATGACCGAGATTTCTCCTCACAAACTGTGGAGGCCAGAAGACAATGGAACAAGATTTTTAAAGTGTTATAACAAAAGAATTGTCTACCCATAATTCTATATCCAGAAAAAAAAAACTGTTAGGAATGAAGGAGCAATAAAGATATGCTCAATGAAGGAAAACTATGATAACTTGTCTCCAGTAGACATGCTAAAAGAAGTTCTTCAGGGGAAGGAAAATGACAGCAGAGTGAGACACTTTTGAGCTTGAGAAATAAAAGAAGAGAAGCAGAAATGGTAAATACAAAAATACTTTTTCTCAGAGTTTCAAAACACATGAAGCATAAATTGATAAAAATGGAAGGAGAAATAGACAGATGCAAAATTATTGTTGGTGACATCAACACTCCTCTCTCAGTAATTGATAGAACAAATAGAAAATAAGCGAGAACCTAAACACTATAACCAACTTGATCTTATTGACATTTATAGAACCCTCCACCCAACAACAGGCCAATATACATTCTTTTCAAGATACATGGAATGTTCACCAAGACAGATGATTTCTAGGGTCATAAAATGAACCTTACCAAATTTAAAAGAATTAAAATCATACAAAGTATGTTATCTAAACTGAACAGAATTAAACTAGAAATCAGTAACAGAAAGATAGTTGGAAACCATGGAAATATTTTGAAAAAAAAAACATACTTCTAAATAATCCGAGGTTTCAAGAAACTGTCTAAAGGGAAATTAGAAAATATTTTGAACTGAATGAAAATAAACACTATAACATATCCAAATTTGTGAAATGCAGCTAAATCAGTGCCTACAAGGAACCTGATAGCATTAAGGGCTCATATAGAAAAGAAAGAATTCAAATAAAAAATCCGAGTTTTCAGCTTAAGAAAATATAAAAGGAGGGCAAACTACAGCTGATCCTTGCACAACACAGGTTTGGACTGCACGAGTCCACTTATATGCTGATTTTTTTCAATAAATATATTGGAAAATTTTTTGTAGATTTGTGACAATTTGAAAAAAATTCACAGATTAACCACATAGCCTAGAAATATTGAAAAAAATTAAGAAAAAGATATGTCATGAATGTATAAAATATAATATACGTAGATACTAGTGTATCCTTACATAGGCATAAGGTGAGTGATATTTAATATAAAATTAATATGTTAGTTTTCTTCCTGTTTTATAACTTTGCTTTCAAAGAATTATATTACCGTACAGTGTGCTTCTCTCTCTCTCTCGTATTGGAGAAATTGTGTATCAGCCTATCATCACAGGCAAATGGGTTTTTTTTAGAGTAACGATTCCAATACTATATTATGAATATGATTGGAATACTGTATGCTATAAAAATTTTATGATTCATTCTTTACTGTATAGGCTAGGCTACCATGAAGCAATTATATCGATTACACCACACTCCCATAAAGCAATAATACTGCTGCTTCTTTGTTAACAATGCATGCATCATTATACCTCTAAACAAATATGAATTTCTTTTTCACATTATCTTTCCAGTTTTGATGTCCAGAGTTACACACCAAAATGTATGACGCCTGCAGTGTTTTGTACCATATGAGACAATATTGATATGGGTACTGACAGACAGATGATTTATCTTGTAAAAGACAATGTAAACTTACAGTATTGATAAATACAGTACTATAAATGTATTTTCTCTCTCTTATGACCTTTTTTTTAACATCTTTATTGGAGTACAATTGCTTTACAATGGTGTGTTAGTTTCTGCTTTATAACAAAGTGAATCAGCTATACATATACATATATCCCCATATCCCCTCCCTCTTGCGTCTCCCTCCCACCCTCCCTATCCCACGCCTCTAGGTGGTCACAAAGCACTGAGCTGATCTCCCTGTGCTATGTGGCTGCTTCCCACTACCTATCTATTTTACATTTGGCAGTATATATAAGTTTCTTATGACTTTCTTAATAACATTTTCTTTTCTCTAGCTTGCTTTATTGTAAGAATACAGTATGTAATACATATAACATACAAACTATGTGTTGATTGACTTTATGTTATTGGTAAGCTTCCAGTCAACAGTAAGCTGTTAGTAGTTAAGTTTGGGGGGAGTCAAAAGCTATACACAGATTTTTGACTGTGCAGGGGGTTGGCGCCCCTAACCCCTGTGTTGTTCAAGGATCAACTGTATACTTAAAGCAAGAAGAAAGGAGAAAATAGTAAAGAATAGAAATCAATGAAATCGAAACAGAAAAACAATAGAGAAAAAGAAATGAAACATAAAGCTGGTTCTTTGAAAATATCAATAAAATTGATGAACCTTCAGCTAAATGAATCAAGAACAAATGAGAGAAGACATCAACTACCAATACAAGAAATGAAAAAAGGGACATCACTAAAGACCCCACAGATATTAAAAGAATAGTAAGGGAATACTATGAACAACTTCATTTTTATGAATTTAACAACTTAGATGAAACGGACCAATAGTTTAAAAGACAAAAATTACTAAAACTCGGTCAAGAAGCAATAGAAACCCTGAATGATCCTATAACTATTAAAGTAATTAGATTTGTGGTTAAAATTCTTCTGACAAAGGAAACTCCAGGACCTGATGATTTCACTGGTGAATTTTATCAAATATTTAAAGAAGAAATAGTGATTCTGTATGATCGAGAAAATAGAAGAGTGGCATCATGACTTTTATTCTTTCTTAGAGGTCTTCCAAAAAAGAACAAAAAAATGTATTTATTTTCTTTATGAAATAAAACTCCTATCTTGCAATTACCATGTGGGTCCATTGAAACCTCTTAGAATATGATAGATCATGGGATCTTAGTGATCTTGATTTAATCATACTAGATCTATTTCATTATTCTAAGAAATATTCAATCATTGCTCATTAATTATTTCCAGCTATGCTAAAAAAAAGGAGACTAAATAATAAGAAGAAAACAAAAAATGATGGCATCTCCTAGCAGGATGATACAATATTGAAATGAATCACCACTATTACATCATCCTTCAGTTTTCTGATTGCACTGCTCAAAGTGTAACAGCATCTTTCAAGAAGATAGAAAGAAGACAGTGACACCATCCTTGTCGTCTTATGTTAGCTTTCACTGAATGTAGTTGAAAATTGAGAATTCTTATTTCATGCGCAAGTGGCAAAGGGAAGAAAACTGAGATCAGGAAATGTTTCACAATTATTAGATGAACCAGAAGATGATGGTGAACTTGATCATATAAGCCAAATCTCTTGATGGCTGAGTAAGTGATACGTGTCTAAGAACAACAAGGAAATTTGTTATTTTCATTTAGTTAGTCATTCATCAGGAACGACTGGATCGTACAATATTTTGTGACAAGAAGCTGACCATCTAATTCTGCTAAAAGGACACTTGACAGTATTCTTTCATCTCTGATGATGTACATGTACCAAAATGTACTTGATGTGGGTTGTCAGTAGATAAATGGACAAGGCCCGTGTGTTTTAAACAAGGGAATAGATTGGGAGGGAATAGATGGTGTAAATGAAACAGGTCATTGGACCAATCACTCTGACTGGTATTTACACATTTAAAAATGATGTGCAGTTATGAAGCAAACGAAATGGTCTTCCTCTCTTTGACAAAATTATGAACCTTCAAAGTTTTCAGAAGTAGTGCATTTTGATGATGCAGGTGGAAAGTGAAGGCCCGGAAGGCAGAGGGGCCCCACTGAGAGGGCAGGATGGCTTCCAATAAGGCAAGGCATCTAGGTTTGGCTGGTGGAGAGTGAGGCTGGGGAGGGTGAAAGAGGCTGAGCTCTCCAGGCAGAGGAAGGGGCCCCTCCCCAGAGGCATCCTGGGTTCCAATCTCTGTCCACCGCCCCATCACCTGGGTCCTTTTGGACAAGTCAGTAACTTTTCTCTAGGCTCCAATTCCTTCAAATGCAAAGGCAGGAGGTGATGCCTCCTTAAAGGGCTGTGGGGTATGGAAAGATGTACCTTCATGAAACACAGGTATGGGGTCCGGCCATGGGAAGGCTTGGCTTTCTAAAGCTGTGCCTTGGTTGGGGTCTCAAAGCTCGCTCTCCACCAGACCCTTGGAGCCCCAGCTGGGCCTCCCGGGAGCCCACCGCTTCCTCTACATCCATCCTCTACTCTGGGGCTGCTGAAGGATGTTTCTACGGCACGATGTGACCCACACACTCCACGGCATAAAATCCTCTCCTGCCTACTGACCAAGCCTGGCACTCGAGCCCCGTCACATCTGGCCCTCCTGCATCTCGAGGCCTCCTCTCCCACTGTGCATGCCACTTCTGAATACGCATCCTCTCCCCATTCCCTCAATGTGCTCCACACTCGCACCTCTGTGGTTTTGCAAATGCTGTTCCCTGGCCTTGAACCACGGTCTGGTAACCTGCACCAGACGAACTCCTACTCACACCTCAAGACCCAACTGAAATGTCCTGCTTTTTCTGTGCACCTCAAGCAGGCTTAGCCTCTTGCCTCCCTGTGGCACTTCAGACATCCTTCTATTTCTTTATTTTTGTACGTGCCGCAGTTCAGCCCCGAGCCCCTCAAAGGGAGTGTTCATCTCATCCATCTTTGTACCTCTGAGTCCTGGGGCGACACTGAGCACACAGCAGACCCTCAGTAAATGTGTGATGAATGAACAAATAATACAACTAAGAAGGTGGAATCATTTGGATGGGAAGATTGCACTTTGTGGTTGAAATTTTCCATATCCATTCTGCATACATTCTCCAGAAAGTTCCTTCTGAAGGATATTTTTGTGCTTTGTTTTACCATTAAGCAATCAAGTCTCATATTAAAGCTCCTCATAAATGGAGCAATTGGAAGCAGGTGTTCAACTCACGTGTGACATGATCGTTTCACTTAGAAAGAGACTACTGTCGTTTTCTTTCTCACTGGCTTTTTAAGTATAGACAAAATAAAACCAGCAAATTCAGAGGGAAAAACTAAAGTGCAAGATCAGAGGGCCTCTGCAGCCTAGCCAAGTGCCACAAAGTCTGGCTCAGTGACAGGGGCTTCTGGGGGTTCCCCCTTCCAGGGGTTGCCCTTGCCGGGTGGAAGGGGCACTTGCCTGTAGCCCCTGGGGGCTGGGAGTACCTCAAGGGCAGAAGGACCCAGTGGACGCCACTACTGCGTTGTATCACTGTAGCAGCAAATGCAGTGGATGGTAACGTTTCAAAAAATATTAATAGTGTACTTATAATAATTGGTAAAGGAGTGGCTGAATGGCTACTTCATTCATGCCTGTCAACAGATCTCAATGGAGAGCAGACTGTGACACGTCCCGGTAAGATGGGAACCCACTACCGCTTCAAGGAGCAGATGCTCTTACTGAGAGAAGCCAAGGAGTCAAATGGAGTCACAGCTCAGCTGGACGCAGAGATCTTCCTACCGTGAGTGAGGCCAGCATTGGGTGGCCGGGGGTCTGGTGGGGAGCACTGCCTAGGAAAGGGCTGGAAGGGGTCCTCGCACCTCCCAAAGCAGCTGGCACAGCTGAGCCCAAATTTATAAAAAGAAAACTATACAAGTATATGTGTGTGTTTATGCACATAGAAAAAAGACTGAAATGACACTCAGTATCCATCAGTTACCGTAAGGTGTTCTGTGCTTCCCCAGTTCACACCTACTGCCCAGGTTAACGTCTCAGGCCTGGAGGAAGTCCACGTGTTCTCCTGACAAGCACCGCACCTCCCTCTGCATACGGTGTCCCCAAATGTCTTGGAAGGCTGAGCAACACGTGTATATATCTGACCCAAGGCTCATAAAAAGAAAAACAGATATGTATATATTTATGTGCAAAGCAACAAGACCAGGATGATACACTTTGAAATACAAAAATGACGCTCACAGGTGCTTAGATCAGGTGTATCTTCTAACCTGTATCTGCATTTTCTAGTCTTTCTACACTGTGTAATTCTGAATGTGATTTTTCTTGAACTAAGGAAAAGACAAAATAAACAGCTCCTGGGGGGCAACTCCATCATCTGCACCCGTGCGTGGACACGGCGTTAATGCTGGCCCATGCTGCTCTCCTACCTAATGAGTCTCTGAGGCGTGGTGTCTTCTATTCTGAACGGTCTCTTCTCACACAAATTTTGAAATTCGTGGAAATTTAACGTGACGCTGAGCCTCAAGCCAAGAAGGCCCAGGAATCGCTCGAAATCCTCGTCCTTCAGGTTGAAGACCAGGTGCTGCAGCTGATGAAGGTCGTGCATGGTGACGATGCCATCCCTGTCCGTGTCCATCTTAAAGAAGGCCGCGTAGGGCTCCTAGAGTCAAAAACGCAGCGTCAAAGCCTGTCCCCCAGAACCTGACGTCATCCCCCCACCCCTGCCCCCCGCGCTGTGGACTCATCTCCAAAGTGAGGAAGGAACCGTGTTTCGACTTGGCATCTTGGAGATTTCACTGCTCCAGGAATATCCTTGCCATGATTTGCTCTCCCCGGGAAATGATGAACTATGTCCTCAGGTACCCTCTTTTAATGCAAAGAGTTCAGGAAAAGGGACAAGAAAGGTGTTTCTTTCCCTTCTGCTCCCTCGGCTTCTGGGACCGGTACTTCTAGTACCAGAAGTAAGAATGAGTACGCTGGAGCTTTCCAGGACATATAAAAATCTTGCCCTCAAGTTTTTATACCACTTTCATAATGTCTGGCAACTTCTGTCCACGGGAAAGCCAGTGCTGTGCTGATCTCACCCTGAGTTGCCGCCCAGAGGCTGGGCCCTGTTTTGATGCCTGTGCTGAAGGCCCCGCCTGAAATCTGCCTCTGTGTCTGCAGGTCGTGCTGCACGAGGGCGGTGATTCCCATTTTACAGATGGGGAAACAGAGGCCTGCAGGGAACTTGTGCTCGAGGCCAGGCTGCACAGCTCAGGGCACACACTGGAGGCGGGTTGCTTAGTTTCAAAGCTCAGCTCTGCTGGCTACTAGCAGAGTGACCAAGGGCAAGAGACTTAACGCTGCCAGGCTTCTCATGTGTAACGGGATCCGGGGTGGTTGTGAGGATTGAATGTGCTAACGAGGTGAAGCACTTAGGAGGTGACTGACAGGTTTCCTAAGCGCTCTAAAATGTTGTTACTATTACTGCTGCCCGAGGTCGGACAGCAAGTGCCCGGCAGCGGGATCTGAAGCAGGTCTGTCCGGGCCAACACCCTGCGGCCCCCGCCAACGCTCCTGTCTCAGGCTAGGAGAGCTGCAGCTGCTGTGGTCGCAGAACCCCTGTTGCCATCAGCCCCTGAGGCAGTCCCACCCACGGATCTCTCTGGGTACTTCCGAGGCCCCGCCTGTACCTTCACGTCCCAGGACCCTCCACAGAGGTCGTGTAAGGGAAGCCCTGCCGTGACTCGAGGGTCCACTTCAAACCTTCTGGGATTTTGTGGCAAGATCTATCTGTACTCACTCACTTCTTCTTTCACCAAAAATTACTCAGCACTGACACATGCAATCACGGCACTAAATCCGGTGGGAACCGACTTCAAGGGCTGCCCCTACCTCTCAGAGGCGCCACTGTCCAGCGGCCTCCTCCAGGAGCACAGCCGGCCGGGGCTGCAGGCCCACCTCTGTGCTGCTGATTCCCTCCACGCCACAGCTCCAAGCCCTCGCACGCCTCCAAACCCCCGTCTCCAAAGGCTGCGAGGTGACTCCCCTTGGATGTCAAAACAAGCAAGGCCGAAATCAAACTCCTGGCCCACGCGAGACCCAGCTCGTCCCCCCTGTCCTTCCCGCTCGTCCTCCGGGTCCTTCTAGCTCGTCCTCAGGGTCCTTCCAGCTCGTCCTCCGGGTCCTTCCCGCTCGTCCTCCGGGTCCTTCTAGCTCGTCCTCAGGGTCCTTCTAGCTCGTCCTCAGGGTCCTTCTAGCTCGTCCTCCGGGTCCCTCACAGCTCGTCCTCCGGGTCCTTCCCGCTCATCCTCCGGGTCCTTCACAGCTCGTCCTCCGGGTCCTTCTAGCTCGTCCTCCGGGTCCTTCCAGCTCGTCCTCCGGGTCCTTCCCGCTCGTCCTCCGGGTCCCTCACAGCTCGTCCTCCGGGTCCTTCCCGCTCGTCCTCCGGGTCCTTCCCGCTCGTCCTCCGGGTCCTTCCAGCTCGTCCTCCTGGTCCTTCCCGCTCGTCCTCCGGGTCCCTCACAGCTCGTCCTCCGGGTCCTTGCCGCTCGTCCTCCGAGTCCCTCCCAGCTCGTCCTCTGGGTGCTTCCCGCTCGTCCTCCGGGTCCTTCTAGCTCGTCCTCAGGGTCCTTCTAGCTCGTCCTCCGGGTCCCTCACAGCTCGTCCTCCGGGTCCTTCCCTCTCGTCCTCCAGGTCCTTCCAGCTCGTCCTCCGGGTCCTTCCCACTCGTCCCCCAGGTCCTTCCAGCTCGTCCTCCGGGTCCTTTCCGCTCGTCCTCCAGGTCCTTCCCGCTCATCCTCCGGGTCCTTCACAGCTCGTCCTCCGGGTCCTTCTAGCTTGTCCTCCGGGTCCTTTCAGCTCGTCCTCCGGGTCCTTCCCGCTCGTCCTCCGGGTCCCTCACAGCTCGTCCTCCGGGTCCTTCCCGCTCGTCCTCCGGGTCCTTCCAGCTCGTCCTCCTGGTCCTTCCCGCTCGTCCTCCGGGTCCCTCACAGCTCGTCCTCCGGGTCTTTGCCGCTCGTCCTCCGAGTCCCTCCCAGCTCGTCCTCTGGGTGCTTCCCGCTCGTCCTCCGAGTCCCTCCCAGCTTGTCCTCCGGGTCCTTCCAGCTCAAGAAGTGGCAGCGTCTTCCTTCTGTTGCTCAGACCGCAAACCTAGGGAGCGTCCCCGGATCCTCCCTTTGCCTCACACCTTGCATCCAATCTGCCCACACAGCCATGGGTTCAGAGCTTCACTTCTCCCACTTCCACTGCCTCCACCCGGACCCAAGGCTCCTGGGCTTCCCGGCTCCCACCCTCGCCCAGCCCCCTATTCTCACAGCAGCCAGTGATACCTGCACAGCTCAACCCAGTGCACGTCGCTCCTCTGCTCCACCCACGGCACTCGGGGTCCAATCCTCAATCCTGACTGTGGCCCCAGCCCCCTACCCCTCTGCCCTCATCTCCTCCCCGCTCACACTTGCTGGGTTTTTTTTGGGGGGGTGGTGCACAGCTCTGTCAGGTACACGACTTTGATCTTCTTGGGGTCAAACTTGGGCAGCATGGTGGAGGCGGCTGGTGTCAGACGAACCCGGATTCGGGGCGACTGAAGAAAGTTGCACCTTGGCCCCCCCGAGCCGAGAGCCGGAAGCTACTTGCTGCTGCTGGAACATGCCAAGCCTGCCTCCGGCACTCCAGGGATTCTCCACCAGACCCGCTGGGCCTTTGGTCTCTGCCCGAATGCCACCTCTCCAGGGAGGCATTTCCTGTCCCCTCTGTCCAAGGGCACCACCCTGATGGGTCTCCGGCCTCTCACTCTGCTTTATTTTTCTTCCTAGCCCGTTTCACCACCTGACTCTCTGGAGACTCACGTGCTGTCTGCTCCACCTCTAAAGGTAAACGTGGGCTCTGATCCATTCCTCGTGACAGCTCCAGTCCAGAGAGCAGTGCTTAGGAAACACCCGTGGAGTGAGGCTGGGTACGAACGATGCAGCAACTATTTCCTGGGTACCTATGATGCACGAAGCACCCTGCTAGGTGCAGGGACGTACTGATAACTGGCCCCTGACATCAAGGTTCTCCGTCCAGTAGGGAAGAAAGATGTGTAAGCAAATGACAGCGAGTCAGCGTGATAAGTGCAGCAAAAGGCGGGGGGAGAAGTGCTCTGACGCAGCCCTAATTGCTGGACTACAGGGACAATCTAGATGCCATGGAAACCCATATTTATAATCTTCACAAATTTAAAACATTTACTCATTCCCTGAATCTCAGTCTTTGACTTCCCAGCATGAAGACTCCTAATTTTATTGGAGCCAATACATGTTGGAGTGAAAAGGATATTATTTCAATTCCTGGCTACGACAGTTACTAGGTATGTGGCTTCGGGGAAGTCTCTCCCCATCTCTGACCCTCCGTTTCTTCATCTATAAAATGGGAACGCTAGCGCCTACTTGATAGGCTAGTTGTGGGGACTGAAACAACTGAGGCCGTGTAGGTTCACTGCCTGGCATGTAAAGTGAATTCTCTTATGCATTCAACAAACACCTATTTGCATGGTACGCACCGTGGTAGCCAGTTGTGTTATCGTGCCTTGACGTCTCATGGAATTACAAGTCCCCCACATTGCATGCCAGAAGGTGAGTGGACAGCAGCAGACCTCCCAGCAGGTCTGAAGGGCCGGAGGGAGGACTAAGAACTTAAGAAGGACCAGCGCTTTGGTAGGAGTTAGCTGGTCACAGAGAGAGGAGTGACAATCCAGGCAAAGGAGTAGGATGTGCAAGGCCAGGAAGGGGAGGCTGGGTGCTGGCCGGAGTGTGACGGGAGGAGAAGGGGGGTCGAGAGGGGCCAGAGACGGGCTGCAGACCAGCCAGGCAGGACCCGGGCTCATCCTAAGAGAAAGGGGACACTCTGACCAGAGCTGCGTGTTGGGATCACCCTGCAAGGTCAGGTGTCCAGGACAGATTGTGAAGTGAAAAATGCAGCGGCAGAAGCATATGTATAGGAGACCCTATTTGTGTGGGGACTTTGATCCTGCTTGTTTTTTTAAAATATACATGACTTCACAGACATGCACCTGAACCTGCACGGACGCTGTCTAGAGGGTGAGGTTGAAGGTGAACCCACAAGGGCCACAGGAACCTGTCCCCAGGTCATGTCCCCAGGTCACGCAGGGGGTCTCTGTGCCTGCTTTCCTCACCATAGTCAGGGACGGGGGACGCCCCTTGTTTGGTCACAATGAATTATCTCCTTCGACTGTTCGTGGTCTTTGGCCTGGGCTATGAGGTTGAGGCTGCCTTGCTCAACTGTGCTGTTGCCCGTAAACCTAACTGTGCTGAGATGGACTCATCTGGCTACAAAATCGCTGGGCAGACAACAGCAGCAGCAGGATTAATAGCATTTTCAACTAATACAAAATCGTTTCTTCATTATTGATGGACAGAGAGATTCAAGAATTTCTCATGAATAGGAGCTCAATAAAAGAAATAAAGTGACGGTACCTTCCCACTCAACACAGTCTTTGGGACTTCCCTGGTGTCGCAGTGGTTAAGAATCTGCCTGCCAGTGCAGGGGACATAGGTTTGATCTCTGCTCCGGGAAGATCCCACATGCCGCAGAGCAATTAAGCCCGTGCACCTCAACTACTGAGCCTGCGCTCTAGAGCCCGTGCGCCACAACGACTGAAGCCCGCGCGCCTAGAGCCCATGCTTTGCAACAAGAGAAGCCACCGCAATGAGAAGCCCGTGCGCCGCAACGAAGAGTAGCCCCCGCTCTCTGCAACTAGAGAAAGCCCGCGCGCAGCAACGAAGACCCAACGCAGCCAAAAATAATAAATAAATAAAATGAATAAATTTATTAAAAAAAAATAGACACACTCCTTGTCCCGTTTACATATACACGTGAGGGCAACGAGCAGCCCCCCAGGGAACCTGGATATAACCAGCACCCGAGTCTGTATCACGCAAACCCTGGCAATTAGGGGTTCACGTCTTTGTCTTATCTACTAGGTTATAAGTTCTTTGCAGGATGGGTGGGTGTTGGTGAACGTTTTTAGTTAACTATTTAAAATAAAGACCATCTTAGGAAATACGGGCCATCTGAGTGCCGTAACCAAGCTACACTGATAATTAACGTAGCAAGGCGGTGGCGCCAGCAGGGAGCTTGGCCTCCCCGCGTCCCCAGGGGAAAGGAGAGTTGGGAGGAGACAGGCGAGGAGGGGCCAGAGCAAGGGGCCTGGGCTGCCATGGGTGAGGCCGCAGGACAAAGGCAGCAGCGGGCGATGGCCACCCGGCCCTGCTAACCAGCACGGAGGGGCTGCTGCCCCCGTGCCTCTGCTTCCCCTTCTGCCCTCTCTCCCTCCCGCCAGGCTCTCCACCCCGTAAACAACGCCCACCTGCTCCGTGCTCTTCTCCGCTGGGCATCACATTGGATGAAATAATGAGGACTAACCCTCCCCCTATCTGCTTACGGTGACCATATGTTTTCAAACCAAGAATTAGGACGTACAGTCTGATGGCTGGACCGAATAGTCAAAGTCAGAACCATGCCGCAAATCTGAGCTAGACAGTCATCATAAGTATATATTTTAAAATGGGAGCTCAGTGATAACCAAAATGAATCTCCAATTGGCAGTCCACGCGGGGAAGATGTTTCAAGCACAGCAAACTCTGGATGCCCTGCCCCTGGGGGCTGGCTCCACCCACAGGGTGCTCCCCACCTCTCCTCCCCTGGGCTCACTGGATTTTCAGCTACTGAGGTGTTTGCCCCTGCACACCCTGGGGTCTCCACACCCTGGCGAGGACACATTCTAACTCCCTCGTGCCCTCTGCCCCGTTTCGTAGCTAATGTGGTCGATTTATCAATTTTCCTTCCCACTTTAATGACCCTCTTTTACTTCTCAACACAAAAACATTTGAGGTCATTCCTGCCTCTGTGTTTGAATGGCTGCTCTTTCTCCTGTCTTACCCATTACAGCTTCTGCATGCAAACCATGCCTCGGTCACACAGACCTGGGAGCTTTTCCCTAAAGCACATGACCTGTCTGCCACCCGCCTTAAGCAAGCCCACTCTTCTATTTTTCACTCCCTTCTTTTTCTGGCCAGCACATGCTGAGGGTTTAAGATTTGGTTCAGGGGTCACCTCCTCCAGGAAGCCCTCCTTAATGGGTTTCTTCCCCTGTGCTCCCATAGCACAGTACCGGTCCCTCTACGGCAGCCAATCATGATGTGTCGAATTGTCTGTTGACCATCTGTGTCTTGGGCTGGACTGAGCTCCCTGAACAGGGCTCCCATATTTCAGCCCTAGCTTTTAGCCGAGAGTCCAGCTTATGACATGAAAGTGCACAATGCTTGTTTGGTGAGTGCAGGAGTAGAGTGGATGGAATGCCTGAAAGCATCCTGAATTCACTGTAATTTGGGTTGTTATGCCCCTTCCCACCCCCCCCTGTCTTGTGAGGAGGGTCTCCTTACTTCTCCAAGGCCTTTGAGGGGCAGAAGGCAGACCCAGCAAAGTGTCAGCAGGGAAGGGCCTCGGGGAGGGGAGGGCATCGCAGAGTTAAGCCCTGTCCCGGGAAGGGGAGAAAAGGCAAGCCCGAGTCTGCGGACGGAGCGCTCTGTGTCCCGACGAGCAGGACGTGCTGGGGCCGCAGGGCTCACACCCGCTACTGCGGCTGAATGGCTGCGAGCGAGGAGAGGGTAGGAGGGGTGTCTGGAGAAGCCAAGCGGCAGGGAGGTCATGATTTACCCGGAAGGATTCCTTCAGTCTCCGGGGGAACTGTCTCAGGCTCTCAGGCACTCTTCAGCAGTTATAAAGTAGCCGTCCAAGTTCCCTTTGGAAAGAACTGGAGTCTGAGATGAACTCACTTCTGGCCCGTTCATCTTAGGATCTGAAACAACGACATCAATCAGGGGACTTCCCTTAGTGGCGAGCACGGCTCTTTATTTCTATGTCAACACTTGACTTCTTCGGTCCCCAGGCCTGTTAGAACACTATACAGTACTACAACCCCGCGGACTGAACCTAGCATGAACTCTCTTATGGTCTTAGACATGTCCCCGTCACCACGAGAAGAACCTGTTCTCCAGACCACCAGGGCCATGCTCCTGCCCAGCACGTTTCCTGTCTGGCTCCTCTGTCCGTCCTCCAGGGCAGGGACCACATCTTGCCCATCTCTCCATTCCCAGAGGCAGAGAATGAGGATTCCTGCCTGTTCTGTTTCCTAGAATCAGGTCCTAAACACAGGAAAGTGTAATTCAGTCATGAGGCAGGTCCTGACCTCCTCTGTGCTAGAGGTCTCTGGACAAGTCCTGGTCTTTTCAACAACCCTAAGAGGTAGTCTCTTCTTGAGCCCAGTTTACACACAAGGAAACCTATTCTTATGCCCATTCTCCAGATAAGGACATGGAGGCTCGCCTCCCCAAGGTCACGGGGCTCACAGACTTCACAGCTAAGCCAGGCCCCTCGGGTTCCAGAACCCAGCTGGTTGATTACTGCATTAGGCCCTCTCTCTCTCTTAAAACGGAGGAAGGAGGTGTAACCTCCACCTCAAAACCAACCCATTTCCATCAGGTTGTGACACTTTGAGTGTGGCCTTGTCTAAAGCCAGGCTACAAC
Source organism: Pseudorca crassidens (assembly GCF_039906515.1). Taxonomy (NCBI): domain Eukaryota; kingdom Metazoa; phylum Chordata; class Mammalia; order Artiodactyla; family Delphinidae; genus Pseudorca; species Pseudorca crassidens. The sequence goes on from NC_090306.1 coordinate 100,659,581, forward strand.
CTGGGACTTGGTTTTGGACGTGAATCTCTGCACATGTCACACCCACAGCCCCCCTGCCCCCCACATGGTCTGCAGGATGGGCAGCGGGCAGGGCGTCTGGAGCTTGTGGGCATCCTTGAGTCCAGCCCAGAACCTGGCCTCTGCCTTACCCCCACCTGGGCCTGGAATGGCCTCCCTGGGCTTCGCTATGCCTGGCAGATAACACGCCCCCCCCCACCCCGCTGCTTGATCCCCTCTGCCGTGTCCATCCCCAACCCCCCAACGGCCTGGAGCCGCCATCTTCCCCCATCCTCAGCATCTGGCCATATGTTGGGGGGACTGATGGAGGGCAGAGAGGGGGAAGGAGGGTAGGGAGGAAGCTGCTGAGTGCAGTGCTCGCTCTGTGACAGGCTCACCACCCTGGGACCTCAAGCGAGTGACCACTCACCCTGGGCTCCAATGTCCTCACCTCAGCGACGGATGCACCCGGGCATCGGAAGCACTCGCTAAAATAAACGGGGGTTCCTCCAAGAAAGTCAAAACACGTAGCCAAAGAAAGTGTCAAAATCCTAAAATTCCATGGCTTCCGTGTTGTCTTTTTGGGGGGTGTGGGACCCCTCTCCCTTAGGATCGGCAAATGAAATCGGTGGGGGGGGGGGCGGTGGTGTTGGATGGGTGAAGAGTCCCAGTGGCCAGCTTCTCTAGCGAGGCCCGCCGCACCGTCCAGTCATCTCCCAGGCTAACCCCGGGGAAGACGGCAAAATGCAAATAGGGCTCTGGGTTCCGCCCCATCCAGCCTGCAGTGCATTGATATATCCATGGAGTCATGCATATATATGTGTGATTTCTGCAGCTTTTCCAGAGGGCTTATTTGTCTACCTAAACTTCAGTAACGGTGGAGACAAGGGAGGGGAGAGACGACAGAGCCAGGAAGCGGGAGGCTGGGTGCTGGTCATCCGCCTGCCTGGCGTGCGGCCGGGAGAGCAGATTACAGAGCAGGTGGCGAAGGGGAGGCCCCGCCTCCAGCCCGGACTCCACGGTGCCCAACAATCTCCTGACAACCATGTGGGTCCGGGACGGGGCTGGGGCAGGAGGGGAGGGGCGGTGGCCGGGTGATCCTGGGCGGGTCACTGGATCTTTCAGCACCTCTGCTCCCTTATCTGCAAAAAGCGAGGAGGAACATTTGCCTTGCTGGTGCGTGGGTGTCACTAATCACAGATGACCAGCATCTATGCTTAGGAGGAGAACCTTAAAGGACACGAGGTGTGACTGGAGAAGCACAGGCTTGGGAGTAAATTGTAGAAACCATTTGGGCTCCTACTATTTGCACGAGGCTCTGTCCGACAAAATTCTGCACTCACGGTGCGGCTGAGTGAAAAAAAAAAAGGCCAAAACACAAAGAAAAAGTTTTTTTTAAATGTCTGTTTCAGTCTTAGGACTCACACACCGTTTCAACATCTTAGCTCACACTACTTCAACCCCAGCAGCCTAGTGGCACCACTCGGAAAGACCGGCAGGGCCACGGGTGGGAGACAGGTTTGCACTTGGCCATCAGCTACCTTCAAATCCTGTTGCAAAATCAAGATAACTCATCCCTTCTTTCTTATATCCTAATTTTGCAGTCATCAGAGCATACTGATCGTCATCTATCGGCATTCTGTTATCTTCCAGGACCTGACAAGGAAGACAAGCTAGGGGAGAGGCCGTTAGGTGGTCCCGGGGTCCCTGCCAGCTGAGCCCCTCCAGGCATCATCATCATCACCACCATCACCATCATCATCACCATCATCACCAACCATCATAACCATCATCACCATCATCACCATCACCACCATCATAACCATCAACATCATCATCACCATCAACATCATCATCATCACCACCATTACCATCATCTTCATCATCACCACCATCATCACAATCATCACCAACCATCATCATCATCCTCATCATCACCGCCATTACCATCATCACCACCATCATCACCAACCATCATAACCATCATCATCATCATCACCGCCATTACCATCATCATCACCATCATCACCATCACCATCATCACCATCATCACCACCATCACCATCATCACCACCATCATAACCATCATCAACATCATCATCATCACTGCCATCACCATCATCATCATCACCACCATTACCATCATCATCATCATCATCATGTAGCAGTGCCTATGCCTATTACATGCCAGACATTGTGCTGAGATCTTTACAGCTATTAACGTCTCATTTAATCCTTGTCATAAGCCATGAGAAAAGCACTCTTACTAACTCCATTTTAAAGATGTGGAAACTGAGGCTATGAGAGCTGCCCCAGTCACATGATTAGAAAGTGACAGACCTGGGGTTCCAACCCAGTTCCTCTTAACCCCTATGATGAACTCCACTGTTGGAATAAGGTCACTGGGGCCCAGGCAAAGAACAGGGCAGGCGGAAATGGATAGGAAATGACCGTAGGAAGTGGGGGAGGTGCTCCTCCATGGCGCGCTGGCACTCTCACATGTATCCGAACAGGCCACACAGGCAAAGGCTAATCTGGGTCTCGACAGAACACCTTGAGATGCCCTTGGGACACCAGTGGGTGGGAGGCCTCTAAGAAGTGGCTATGAGGCCACCTCCCACGTTCCCTTATGCCCCGGGAGCAGAGGAGAAACTTCTGGGAAGCTGTCAGGAGACAGTTTCTCCTCTGCTCCCTGGGGTCTGACAGGACAGGTGGAGCCTTGTGCCCCGGCCTCTGCAGACTAGGTCTGCAGAATATAAACCTACTTAGCAGCAACAGGGTACCCACAGCAGCAGTAGAGCCATCAGCCCCTGCTTTGGTGCCGCCATTTCTGGCGTGTGGGCTAGGACCAGGGAGCTGGCACCCCGGCCACCTACGTCAGTAATGAGCTGAATGTGACAGCAGCTCACTGTCTTGCCCGCCAGTCGGTCGGGCACTGGCCTTGGCTTGTCTTGTATGTGTGGTGAAGCAAACAAGCTGCAGAATACGCTCGGTGCGGGATTGGTAGCTGAGCAAAAGGGAGGGCGATGCAGGTGCTGCGGTGCTGCCGGGGGCTCGGTGGAGGTGGGGAGCGGCGCTGGATTCCAAGGCTGCCCCAGGGGCCCGCCTGGGGACCTGGGCAGGAGTGCGTGGCTGGGAATTCTGGAGGCTCTGCGCCATCTGCAAACACAGCCAGCCCGTCCCGCTCTGTGCAGGAGCCTGTCCCAGCTCGGGATGGAGCAAAAGCCTTCAGGCAGACTGCCGTGGCCCACGCACAGGCACCCAAGCAGCAGTGGGGCTCTGAAACGGATAGATCGGTGGCTTTCTTTGAAAAATTACTTTATATTTTGAAAACAATTATACATGAATTATTCATTGCAAATTCCTCCTGCTCAGTCCTTTCATAAAAACATATGTAATAAATAGTAAGAAAATGTCTGTAGGCAAATGTTTCACAGCCTGGAGGGAGCACTGAGAAGCACGGGGGAGGCTGGGCATGCCTTAGGCAGCCTGTCCGGAGGTTGCAGGCGTGCCATCCCCTGTGGGCACAGAGCACCACCAAGGATACAGTGCCCGGGAGCGCAGTCCCCTGACAGGCACTAAGCATGTCACATACATCAGTGTGCCTCCTGCCCCCACCTCGCACCACTCATTCCTAGGATGAAAAGGGCAGCGAATCAGCTACACTTATCACAACCTTGGAGGCAATTTACAATACAATGTAAGGCGAATCTGCAACATTTATAAAACAGATTTTCAAGTGTTTAACCATTCAAGTTTTGTCCTTTGGTCTTTTCTAGGAGGCATTTCCCTAAGAAAGATCCTCAAAGAATAACAAACTGTGACCTGGCATATTCTGATTCACCAAACTGTCACTTCCACCATTCCCGGGACATCACTTAGATCGTAGACTGATTCTTCCACATTAGGCCACACCATTTCACGGAGTTGTTGCTGGGCTCTCTCTGTGAAGGCAGGTGCTCCCCGGTAGGTGCCCAGTAACTGGAAGTTGAGTGAGTGATTCAGTCTTTCCAAGTCCAGCTCCTGCAAAGCACCTCGTGCTTTGGGGATATATCCACCAGTCTCTATGTGAGTAATACTTGTTTGCTATGCCTCTGACATCATTTTCGTGGTGGTTTATCTAGGGAGTATAACACACACCCTTAACTTTTAACAGTCTATTTAGTAATACTGAACCACGTCACCTGAAATGTAGGAACCTTGCAACCATGTAGATTCGTACCCTGCCCCTGTCCTTTAAGCTGTAATTGTAGGTTTTTTGACATCTACATATATTCTAAACCCCACAAGACAATGTTAAAATGGTCGCTTTAAGCACTCACATGCACTTTTCAAAATTAATTAATGAACTAATTAATTTTTGGCTGCGTTGGGTCTTTGTTGCTGCACGCGGGCTCCCTCTAGTTGTGGTGAGTGGGGACTACTCTTCGTGGCAGTGCACGGGCTTCTCATTGCAATGGCTTCTCTTGTTGCGGAGTACGGGCTCTAGGCGCACGGGTTTCAGTAGTTGCAGCACGCGGGCTCAGTAGTTGTGACTCGCAGGTTCTAGAGCGCAGGCTCAGTAGTTGTGGCACACGGGCTTAGTTGCTCCACGGCATGTGGGATCTTCCCGGACCAGGGCTCGAACCCGTGTCCCCTGCATTGGCAGGTGGACTCAACCACTGCACCACGAGGGAAGCCCTTAAATGCATTTTAATTAAGAAGAAAATAACCTTTTATATTTAATTGGATAGTTACCATTTCCAATGTTCTTTATTCCTTCAGGATCATCTGAGTCTCCATCTAGTATCAAATTCCTTCCCTTCCTTTAGCATATCTTATAGTGAAGATCTGTTTGCAAGGACTTATCTATGTTTTCTTTTAATCTGAAAATATCTTTATTTCACCTTTATTCTTAAAGGAGACTTTTGCTGGATGTGAGAGGTTTTTGTCTGTTTTTGTTTCTGCTTTCCTTTCAGGATGGTAAAGTTTCTGTCCCACTGTCCTCTGGCCTCCATCGTCTCTGATAAGGTGATGGTAATTCAAATAATTGTTCCCCTTTTAATGTGTCATTATTCACATGCTGCTTTAAGATTTCTCTCTTTGATTTTGGTTTTCAGTTTATCTATGACTTTTCTTTGTATTTATCCAACTGTGGGTTTTCTGCGTTTCTCAAATTTATACATGTAAAGGTTTCACCAAAAATTGGGAAATTTCAGCCATTATTTCTTCACATATGTCTTCTTCCCTGGTCTTCCTTTCCTTCTGTGACTCCAATTATACCTATGCTAGACCTTTGATGTTGTTCCACATGTCCCTGAGGCAACTGTTCTATTGTGTTTTTTTACCTTTTCCTTTCTCTTCTTCAGTTTGTGTAACTTCTGTTGATCTATCTTCAAGCTCACTGACTCTTCCTTTTGTCATCTCCATTCTGTGGTTCAGCCCTTCTGGTGAATTTTTATTTAGGATATTCTTTTTTTCTTCAGTTCTAGAATTTCCATTTGGTTTTTTTCAAAAATTCTATTTCTCTGCTGAGATTTCCTATATTATCATTCATTATGAGTATACTTTCTTTTGCATCACTGAGCATAGTTATAATAGTTACTTTAAAGACTTCGAGTGCTAATTCTAACATCTGGATCATCTTAGAGTCTTTTCTCTTGAGAAAGGTCACGTTTTCCTATTTCTCCATATGTTGATACATTTGGATAGTATCTTGGACGTTATGAATGTTATGGTGTGGAGATTCTGGGTTCTGTTACATTTCGTTTATTTGTTTGAGTAGGCAGTAGACTTGGTTGGATTCTGTCTGCTGGGCAGCGGTTTAAATCTCAGTTTGGTTCTTTTATCCTTAGCCAGGCTCCTTTCAGTCTGCCCCACTCTTGTTTCATTCAGGGTCAGCCAGAGATTTGGGCAGAATTTATAAACAGAATTTGGAGCATCCACTCTCTGGCTCTGTCCTTTACAGAAATCCCCCTTTACTTCCCAATGGCCTTAGTCACTCGAATCTCTCTCTGCTCTCTGGTTCTTCAGGCTGGAAAGACTGCTGGTTTCCTATCAGTGTTTTATCTACCTTATGTGGCACCAACTTTAGCCTTCACTCAGGTGAAAAGCTGAAAACAATGGGAACATTTCCCCATGCTATTCCCGTTTCCATGGGAACATTCCCCATGCTATTCCCGTTTCCATGGGAATACTCCCCCATGCTATTCCCGTTTCCATGGGAACATTTCCCCATGCTCTTCCCACTTCCAAGAGTTGACTCCTCTCTGGAATCTGTTTGCTTAGCTTCATCCTCCACAGCCTTCAGGTACTTGATTATTTATTTACTAACTTGTTTCACATCGCCCAGTGTTTATAGTTGACGTTTCTGGGAAAGTTGGTCTGGTAGGAGCTTATTCAGCCACACAGGAAGCAGAACTCCCTGTAACGCTTGCTTGCGTGCTGTAGCAAGCGCGTCCTTAAATCACAGCTGTCACCAGCTCAGGGAAAGCCTTCCCAGTCCTTAGAGACAAAACTCTTTTTTGAGCGTCCACAGCCCCTCTGCTTGCTTCTATCATAAACAGTTGCTCATATGGGACCTACCACATGGCAAGCACCTGACAAACTGCCGGTGGATAGAGAAATTAGCAGCACTTCTTTTTCACCTCTGTACCCCAAGAGTACCCAGTAGATGCTCAACAAATGCTGAATGAGAAGAAGAGGGGGGATGTCAGTGTAAGGGAACCCTGGACACTCGCCCAACTCCTACGGCATGAGGATGAATCTTGAGTCTGACGTGAGAAAGTCCATGTGAGGCAGATAAGCGTGCAAAGTGGTCATCCAGCCTTGGCTAGGAAGTAGTTAGACTATCAAGAATATCGTGAGGCAGGACAAGAAGACGTTGTCCTGTGAGACGTACGAAAGGAAGCAGGAGGAAAGGGAGTCGGGCGAGGAACTGTGAAGTTGAACTTGTTCTTGAGGCCTGACCTACAGATGCTTCACACTCGGGTATTTCACTGCTTTGGTGCTGGATCAGCCATGATATCTTTATTGTTCTCCCCTTAATACTATATTTAGTAACATTCTCTTTTGAAAATGTCAGTCTGCCTCGGTTAAGGGGAACCAAGGAAAAGACTCATGTTTATACACAAGCCAGAGGTTTAAGGGACACGGCCCAAGGAGAAGGTAGAATTCACGTGCACAAAATCTGGAGACGGCTTTCTTAGCCATTCCTCCCTACCTGGAGATTCTCTAACCTAAGTTATTTGTGATAAAACCAAAGAGAGTTCTGGGCTTTCTTTTTAATAAGTAATATTACTTGTATTTCTTCACATACCCATTCATAGTCAAAATGAAACAGGCAAAAAAAGTCTTCTCAAGAATTTCAGACTTACTCCATCTCTCCACCCTCCATCCCCCATCCCAGTGATTCCTGCTCTTCCAGGTCCTCTCCCACTACTAGCTGCCACAGTCGTCCAGAATGTAGAAATAATCAGAGAATTCAATCAAGACTATCTGGTCACATGCAAACCTGGTACTAGGGATGAGAGTACCATGGCTGCAAGAGAACACGGAACTCTCAAAACAGATTTGTACTTGAATAGAGAGTTGAAATTCTTTTAGCAAATGCTTCCTAGAATATTCAGACACACACATCTGATTGTCCATGTGGCCCCAGCAAGACAGAGTGTTCAAAGCTGATGCAAACCTACATGAGAGGCAAACATGATGCTGTCACCTGCACAGGTCGCAGTGTATTTAGTTTGAGATGCTGTTGCCTGTTATGAGTGCAGTTAAAGCAACGGGATTTCCTTTTTGTTTCTTAAGGGACAGGAGGACTGTGGAGAATGAAATGGATGTTCAAAGGAGGTGGAGCATCTTAGATAAAAGCCCCTTGCTTGAGAACACTGATGGTGGCCGGGGGCAGGGGGGGCACTGTTCCGGAGACAGTGGCTCAGAATTGAGAGTTAAAGCTGGTGCGCATCTCAAGCACAGAGTCCCAGCATTAATGGCCTAATGACAAGGGCCAGAGCTGACTTCAGAGCAGTGAACATGGACTCCCGGAAGTAATAGAAGCTTTGCAAGTCTCACTGAGAACGAGAACTTGACTGAAGAGCTACTAGGTGTCAGCCACGGTACACATTATCTCATTTAAACGTCGCAACAACTCCTCAACGGAAATATGACTAAGTCCATCTTACAAATGAGAAGACCAAAGTTTAGGAAGGCTAAATAAACCAACAGTTTGCTAGAAAGACCCAGCTGTAAGCAGTGGAGCAAAGGTTTGAACACGTGTCATCCTGTCTCAGCAGTGGGGGAGCCTGGCGCATTGGTTGCAACATTTACAGAGTCACCCACAGATGAGGAGCCTGAAGCCCAGAGTCACTGGCACCTGTCCCCAAGGACATGCTTGAGCACAGAGACACTCAAATAACTCCACTGGGGGTACTGCCAAGGGATGCTTGGTAGCCAATGACAACAGCCCAGCACTGGTGGCTGAGTCTGGACTCACAGTTGAGGCTCAGACTCTACAAGCAATGGACAGCCACACACTGGGAGGTGAATCACTCCCCACTCCAATGAGCTGCCCGGCAGTCTGCAGAGGACACAGTTCAGACCGGGTTTGGGTGCTCCCCAAGCCTTTGTGGACCACATGTTTGGAACAGAGCGACACCAGGGACAGAGACTCTGAGTCAGCTATCACATAACGACCATCCAAAATTTGGTGGCCGACAACAAAACAAACATTTATTCTTGCCCTAGTGGATCTGCAGGTCAAGTGCAGTTTGGCTGATATAAGATGGCTAGATGTTTCTGATTCAGGCTGCAGGTCGGGTTTAGGCCTGTTTCACACGCATTCATTCTGGGGACCAAACTGAAAGGACAGCAGCTGCCCTGGGCAAGCTCTTCTAATAGCCCATCACTGGAGCCCAAGGCCAAGCCAGACCACACAAGCAGATTTAAGGTTGATGCTCAGGTCACATCTGCCACACTCCGTGTCCAACATCACTGGGTAAGGGAAGCATCCCCTGAGGTGGTGAACAACGGAGAGGGAGGATAATGAAGAGACAGTGATGGGTGGTAGGTGCATGAGCTCTGAGCTCCTTTCCAGCTCTTTGAGTCTATGGGATTCTGTAAGTTTGGTGGCAATGCTGTGACCTCTAGAAAGATACCATGACCACAATCCAACCACTCCCCCAAATCTAGAAATGTCTAATCCATAGGCTAGATCTATCCAGTCCACCTGATCTAGTTCCACCCAGTCCATGGGTGATGGTGCTGAACCACATTTCCAAAAACAATCCGTCCTCCAACCATACTGCCCAACTCTGGACCTTCAAGACAGACTGATGGTTTGGTAACAAACAGGAAGTTGTAAAACAGTAGGGTTTTTCTCTTCTTTTTTGCTGCAGGCATGATGATGACAAAACAACGACAATGATGATTTGGTTTAGTGGGTTTTTTTTTTAAATATATTATCCCTGTAGAACACAACAAGACTAAACTTGTGTTTAGATGGCTCAGAATGACAAAATGCTGAGCCTAAATGCAGCCTTCAGAAACTGTGCAATGAGAATAAAAGGCCAGGTGACCTGACAGCCTTCAGTGTCAAGGGGAATCCCAGGGGTGACCTGCAAATCGACCAGACATGTCTGACCTTGGAGGCAAATACCCAGAACCTAGTGCACTTCTGCACACATGTAAAATCTTAGCATATTCCACGGGCAGATGAAACCAGTACTTCAGTAACAAATCGTGAAGATTGCAGATGAAAGCAGACAAGCCAGTCCTCCTTCAGAGGAGGCTGTTCTCAAGTCCTGGAATCACATCTGTTGTTCAAAGGGCAGGTGGAGACAAACCACGGGCCCAAAGCCAAGCATAAGGTCAGGTGTGGCAGGAGAAGCTACCACTGAGCAGCCGGCCACCCTCTGCTCTGTGCGCGTCTTTCTCTCTCTCTTCTCGATTACAAAAGCAGATATGTTTTCAATATATAAACTTAATGCAAGTCCAATTATGACCCTAATAATGTATTTGGGGGTAATGCAATAAAGCTTATATGTGAAAATATAAATCTGGCCTGAGAGTAGCCAAGAAAATTTAAAAAGGAAGAAAAATAGGGAACGATCTGCTTTACTAAACTAAAAAAAAAAAAAATTACATTGATATAGAAAAAGATGTATAGATAAGTGTAACAAAATGGGAATTTTCAGATGTACACCCTACTATAATGAGAATTTCACAAATGACAAAGGAAAATATAGAAGAGCCCATCTTACACAATTAATTCCATACAGATTAAGCATTCACATTTAAAAAATAAAGCAGTAAAAATTCTTGCAATAAAGTCTAGATTATCTGCAAAATATGACAGAGAGCTGGGTGCGGGGTGGGGGGCGTGGGGTGGGTAGAAGAATGAAACTTTATTAACCAAGACTTCAAGCCTAGAATTTATTTAAAAAAAGAAAAGAAAAGAGGAAGAAAGGATAGAAGATATTGGGTTGTACAAAATCTTAAAACATTTTAATGGCAAAAGATATAATAAAACAAAAAGACAAATGATAGATTGTAAAATATATCTGTAGTGCAGAAGACAAAGGGTTAATAAATCGTTAGTTAATTCAAGATATATTGAGGGACACCGATATGCCAGGCACTATTCAAGCTACCAGGAATACAAGAGCGAACAAAACAGCGAAGTTCCTGACCTCTGGTGCCAGGCCCTACCGAAAGGGTTCACATATTGGACTGAGTTGATTGTGTCTCCCCAAAAGATATGCTGAAGTCTTAACCCAGGTTCCTGGGAATGTGACCTTTCATGAAAACAAGGTCTTTGCAGATGTAATCAAGTTAAGTTGAGGTCACGCTGGATTGGGTGGGGGCACTAGATCCAATGACTGGAGTCCTATAAGAAGAGGGAAACCTGGACACAGACACAGGGAGAGGAGAACATCAGGCGAAGACACAGAGGCAGAAGGGAGAGGCCAGAGAGCAGAGTGGTGGCAGCTAGCAAGCCAAGGAACGCCACCAAGGATTGCCAGCAACCGCCAGAAGCTGGAACAGGCAAGGAAGAGTCCTCCTGTGCAACCGTCGCAGGGAGGACTCTGCTGACACCTTGCCTTCAGGCTCCTGGCCTCCAGAACTGTGAGAGAAGAGATCTCTGCTGTTTAAACCACCCAGTTGGTGGGAATTTGTTACAAATTCCTAGGAAATTAATACACTCAGCTTAATCAGCTCATTTAATCCTTATAACAATCCTACGGTATAGCTACTAAAACGATCTCCATTTAGGGATACGGAAACCGAGGCACAGAGAGGTTTGCCCAAGGTCACATAGTTGTTAAGGAACGGAGCTGGGATTTGAACCCTGGCAGCCTGGCTCAGAGTGGGCATTTTAAACCACAGTTCTACAATGCTTCAAAATTGATGGGCTCATTCAAAAAATATTGAACGCTTGTTTTGTGCTGGGTCCTGTTTTAGAGGCTGGGGACAGGGCAGAGAATAAAAAAGACACAGATAACTGCCCTTGTAGATGTACACCTCAGGGAGGGAGGGAGGGCTGCAGGGAAGCAGTGCCCCTGGGAAAGAACCAGGCTGGAGTTGATGCAAATGGAACAGTGTCAGAGAAGAGCTGTGGCAGCTGGGAGGGGAAAGGCTGAGGTCAGGTTAAGGGATACAGAGCCATATGGGGAGAAAGTCCCCGCGGTGACAATCTAGAGGATGGGGGTAAAGTGGGAGGCCCGGGCTTCTTAGGAAGACAGGGATAAATAATTATGTCTAAACCTCTTATAAGTTAACAAGAAGGCAAAGGATGTAAATAGGCAACTTGCAAAAGAACAAATTCTCATGGCAAAAAAACGAAACAAAACATACGCTCACTAGTAGTCAGGGAAATAAATGCAAATGAAATTTAAACTGAGGTATCATTTTAAAACTATCAGAGCAGCAAAAATTAAAAAGAGCTATAATGCTACATAACAGGGGTTAGAGAAAAAGATACTCTCACACACAGCTGTTAGAAATATGAAATTCTGTATTTTTTTTTTTTAAAAAAGCACGCAGACAACATGTGTTAACATTAAAAAATATATTATCTTAGACCAAGCACCTACTCCTGGGAATCCTTTCCATAGAGATGAAAGCATCCGTATGTAGAGATACATAAAGAACAATTGTTTAAAGAGGAAAAATAAAAGAGAAAAAGAAGTGAATGCCCATCAAAAAGGGAAGGGCTGGTGTTCAGCTTGCAGACCTTTGCTTCTACTGAGAAAAAACAGAAAAGCCAGATAAAATACAGCAAAACATCTGTTTGACATATAGATAGCTGCTGAGACAACCAGGACTCAAAGGGACACAAGTCTGAGCAAAGAGGGACCTCAGTACTCAGAGGAAAAGTAGGTCATGGACCCATTCTGGGAGCAGGGCCAGGGCTCAGGACGGGGGCTGCTGGCCCAGGCAGACAGTCACTACCAGCTGATAGAGACACAAGTGGCACTCATGGGGCCACAAAGACCAAAATTAGAGACTTGAATGGTCAGGTTCCTGGCAAGAAGGGAAAACAGAGAACCAACGACGACACTGCCAGTTTTTCCCTGATACTTGCTGAATTCAGAAGCCATGTGGGGCAGAAGACTGAGGAATCAAGGCAGAAAGACCAGAAAAGCTGAAGAGATTTTTTTTTTTTTTGGTCACCTTTTTGGGTCCTGAGGAAACTAAGGTTAGATGGAGTTCAGGACTTCTCAGGGGTGATGGCTCAGAAAATAACCCACACTCTGAGTTAAAAACTTTGATGACTATACCCTAAAAAGGAGTTTAAAAAAAAAAAAAAGGCAATTGGAGCCTTGAAAAACTGCAATCCAGCCTCAAATTGATTCATTCCCTAACTGGATTAAGGGCATCAGTCCCCAGTCCATCTGACAAGCAAAGGAAAGGGTGACCCATTATCTAGAGCCTCTCAATTTTCTTAACACAATATCTGACATTCAATGAAAATCTGTCCAGCATGCCAAGAGCCGGGACCATGTGACCCTAAATCAAGGGGAAAAACAGACAATAGAAAAAGTTCTACAGGTGATCCCAATACTGGAGTTAGCAGGAAAAAGATTTTAAATGGCTATAAATACGTTTTTAAAAATTCAGGAATATTCTGAGACAACAGAAGTAAAGACACAGGTATGGAATATATTTTAAACCAAATGAACATCCCAGAACTGAAAAAAATACTAAAATTAAGAACTATATGAATAAAACCACAGATTGGAAAAAGCAGAACAGAGGATTAATGAACTGGAAGACAGGTCAATGGGACTGAAGCACTGAGAGAGAAATAGTGGAAAATACATAAAAGAATGAAAGAGACCCATGGGATATTGTGACCAGGACTAACATACACAATTGGAATCCAAGAGTAACAGAGAGAATGGGGCATAAGCAAAAGGAGAAGAGATAATGGCTGAGAATTTTTCACAAAAATTTTTGATGAAACACAACAACTTACAGATTCAAGAAGAACTGTAAACCCCAGCAGGATGCATACAAAGACAAGCACCCTTAGACACATTTCTAAAACGGATGAAATCCAAAGACAAAGGGAAAATCTCAGAAGGTTCTAGAGAAAAAAAGACACACTACATTCAAACAAGCAACAATAAGACTGGTGGTTTATTTAACAGCAGAGCTGACAGAAGCCAGGAGACAATGCAGTGATATCTTTAAAATGCTGGGAGAAGATAACTGCCAACGTAAAATGCTACTCCCAGCTAAAACATCTTCACAAAGTAAGAGTGGAATTCTGCTTTCAGGTTCAACATGTAAAGAGCTTTGAAGTAATCACATCCATCCTTACAACAAGAAAAAAGCTGAACAAATGAAAAATCAATGGCTTTTCTTAGAAGCATCAGAGAAATTTGAAATCTAGAGGGACAGATGTACACAGAGAATCATGGCCAACATCAGCTTACCTGGAGCAGAAACCACTGTGGCCACAAACTGGAAGGAACACTTGAGTGGTGATTCTGACAAAGTGCTGGAAGCTGAGTGAGGATTAGCTTGAGAATGAGAAACTCCTGGGGGCCCAGTCTCAGAGGTGGGCACACTTTCCTGGATTTTACCACCAGGTTCACAAGGTGAACATTCTAAGGAAGATCCCCTGTGTGTCAGACAAATTACAGAAAAAGTAGAAGGAAATAAGTAGAAGAAAAGAAATAATTTTCCAAGACTGAACCAGGAAGAAATAGAAAATATAAACAGACCAATCAGGAGCACTGAAATTGAGACTGTGATTAAAAATCTTCCAACAAACAGAAGCCCAGGACCAGATGGCTTCACAGGTGAATTCTATCAAACATTTAGAGAAGAGCTAACACCTATCCTTCTCAAACTCTTCCAAAATATAGCAGAGGGAGGAACACTCCCAAACTCATTCTACGAGGCCACCATCACCCTGATAACAAAACCAGACAAAGATGTCACAAAAAAAGAAAACTATAGGCCAATATCACTGATGAACACACATACAAAAATTCTCAACAAAATACTAGCAAACAGAATCCAACAACACATTAAAAGGATCATATACCATGATCAAGTGGGATTTATCCCAGGGATGCAAGGATTCTTCAATATACGCAAATCAATCAATGTGATACACCATATTAACAAATTGAAGAAGAAAAACCATATGATCATCTCAATAGATGCAGAAAAAGCTTTCGACAAAATTCAACACCCATTTATGATAAAAACCCTCCAGAAAGTGGGCGTAGAGGAAAACTACCTCAACATAATAAAGGCCATATACAACAAACCCACAGCAAACATCATTCTCAATGGTGAAAAACTGAAAGCATTTCCTCTAAGATCAGGAACAAGACAAGGTTGTCCACTCTCACCACTATTATTCAACATAGTTTTGGAAGTTTTGGCCACAGCAATCAGAGAAGAAAAAGAAATAAAAGGAATACAAATTGGAAAAGAAGTAGAACTGTCACTGTTTGCAGATTACATGATACTATACATAGAGAATCCTAAAGATGCTACCAGAAAACTACAAGAGCTAATCAATGAAGTTGGTAAAGTAGCAGGATACAAAATTAATGCACAGAAATCTCTTGCATTCCTATACAGTAATGATGAAAAATCTGAAAGAGAAATTAAGGAAACACTCCCATTTACCACTGCAACAAAAAGAATAAAATACCTAGGAATAAACCTACCTAAGGAGACAAAAGACCTGTATGCAGAAAACTATAAGACACTGATGAAAGAAATTAAAGGTGATACAAACAGATGGAGTACCATGTTCTTGGATGGGAAGAATCAACATTGTGAAAATGACTATACTGCCCAAAGCAATCTACAGATTCAATGCAATCCCTATCAAATTACCAATGGCATTTTTCACAAAACTAGAACAAAAATTTCACAATTTGTATGGAAACACAAAAGACCCCGAATAGCCAAAGCAATCTTGAGAAAGAAAAATGGAGCTGGAGGAATCAGGCTCCTGGACCTCAGACTATACTACAAAGCTACAGTAATCAAGACAGTATGGTACTGGCACAAAAACAGAAATATAGCTCAATGGAACAGGATAGAAAGCCCAGAGATAAACCCATGCATATATGGTCACCTTATTTCGATAAAGGAGGCAAGAATATACAATGGAGAAAAGACAGCCTCTTCAATAAGTGGTGCTGGAACAACTGGGCAAGCTACATGTAAAAGAATGAAATTAGAACACTCCCTAACACCATACACAAAAATAAGCTCAAAGTGGATTAAAGACCTAAATGTAAGGTCAGACACTTTATAAAACTCTTAGAGGAAAACATAGGCAGAACACTCTATCACATATAACACAGCAAGATCTTTTTTGACCCACCTCCTAAAGAAATGGAAATAAAAACAAAAATAAACAAATGGGACTTAATGAAACTTAAAAGCTTTTGCACAGCAAAGGAAACCCTAAACAAGACGAAAAGACAATCCTCAGAATGGGAGAAAATATTTGCAAATGAAGCAACTGACAAAGGATTAATCTCCAAAATTTACAAGCAGCTCATGCAGCTCAATAACAAAAAAACAAACAACCCAATCCAAAAATGGGCAGAAGACCTAAACAGACATTTCTCCAAAGAAGATATACAGATTGCCAACAAACACATGAAAGGATGCTCAACATCACTAATCATTAGAGAAATGCAAATCAAAACTACAATGAGGTATCACCTCACACCAGTCAGAAATGCCATCATCAAAAAATCTACAAACAATAAATGCTGGAGAGGATGTGGAGAAAAGGGAACCCTCTTGCACTGTTGGTGGGAATGTAAATTGATACAGCCACTATGGAGAACATTATGGAGGTTCCTTAAAAAACTAAAAATAGAACTACCATACAACCCAACAATCCCACTACTGGGCATATACCCTGAGAAAACCATAATTCAAAAGAGTCATGTAACACAATGTTCAATGCAGCACTATTTACAATAGCCAGGACATGGAAGCAACTTAAGTATCCACTGACAGATGAATGGGTAAAGAAGATGTGGCACATATATACAATGGAATATTATTCAGCCATAAAAAGAAATGAAATTCAGTTATTTGCAGTGAGGTGGATGGACCCAGAGTCCGTCGTACAGAGTGAAGTAAGTCAGAAAGAGAAAAACAAATACTGTATGCTAATACATATATATGGAATCTAAAAAAAACAAAAAAAATGGTTCTGATGAACCTAGGGGCAGGACAGGAATAAAGACACAGACGTAGAGAATGGACTTGAGGACACGGGGAGGAGGAAGGGTAAGCTGGGACGAAATGAGAGAGTGGCATGGACACGTATACACTACCAAATGTAAAATAGATAGCTAGTGGGAAGCAGCTGCATAGCACAGGGAGATCAGCTCGGTGCTTTGTGACCACCTAGAGGGGTGGGATAGGGAGGGTGGGAGGGAGATGCAAGAGGGAGGAGATATGGGGATATATGTATATGTATAGCTGATTCATTTTGTGAATTAGCAGAAACTAACACACCATTGTAAAGCAATTATACTCCAATAAAGATGTTAAAAAAAAGAAATAATAAAGATAAGAGCAGAAAACAATGAACTAAAACATGGACAAACAATATAAAATAATCAATGAAACCACAGCTTATTTGATAAACAGAGAAATAAAAGTGATGTCTCTAGTTAGACTATTCAAGGAGCAAAGAGAAAAGATTAAAAATCACCAATATCAGGAGTGAAAACGAATACATTATTGAGGATCATATAGACATTTGAAGGAAAATGAGGCATGAGTCCATACTGATATAAAGAAATAATTGAATAAATTCATAAATGGGAGAGAAGAGACAAGTCTCCCTTGCAGAAGAATTCCAAATAATTTATGTAGATATCCTGCCCTTAAAGAGGTGGAGCATAATAATTCCCCACTCCTTAACTGTGGGCTGTACATAGTGACTTTTTTTTCCAAAGAGTGCAGTATGGAAAAAGAGAAAGAGGAAAACAAAAAATTAAGTTTATAGAGGAGAAGCCTGACAAACACACCTCAGCCAGGTGATCGAGGTCAACATCAACAGTATAAGTCATGTTGACAGCCTCTGCCTGATGTGATGTGATGAGAAGGGCACTTTATCTCTGTGGTCTTCCTCCCCAAAGCATCGCTCCAGTCTAATCATGAGAAAAATATCAGACAAATCCCGAGAGAGGTACATTCTACAAAATATCTGAGCAGTACTCCTCAAAACTGTCAAGGTCGCCAAAAGCAAGGAAAGTCTGAGAAATTGTCACAGCCAGGAGGAGCCTACAGAGACATGATGATGAAATGTAATGTGGGATCCTGAATGGAATCCTGGACAGAAAAACGATGTGACGTTAAAACTAAGGAAATCTGAATAAACTATGGAAACCCAGAGAGTTAGTTGCCAGTACATTTGCGTTAAAAGAAGGTCAAAGGGTAAGTCTTCAGGCAGAGTAAAAATTAGTCCAGGTGCAAATACACAAAAATGTAAGATAGAAAGAATGACAACAAGGGTAAATATGTAGATACATATGACATCTTATTTACCATAAAAAAATAGTCTTGTGGGATTTAGCATAGATGTAGAATTTAAATGCATGACAAAAATAATGTAAAAGATAGAAAGGGATAAATGAAATGAAGGTATTTTTATATCTAGCATTGCTAGAGAAGTGGTAAACATAATTTCTATTTAACTACATACAGTATGAGAAGGATGCATGTTGCAATCTCCAGGGCAGCCTCTAAAGACTGACGGAGGAATGTATTCACCAATAAGCTGATAGAGGGGGAAAAGAGGATGGTAGGAATAGTTAAATAATCTAAAAGAAGGCAGAAAGGACAGAAAAAGAAAGGTCATGAGACAGCTGGTAAAAAAGAATTAAGATGATAGAATTGAGATGATAAAATCAACTATATCAGTAATTAAATATAAAATGGACTGAATACTCCAAGTAGAAGACTAAGACTGTCACACTTTATCTTTTAAAATATCAGCTATATCCTGTCCACATGAGACTTAATTTAAATGTAAGTACCCAGAAAGTCTGAAGTAAAAAGATAGAAATAGATATACTATGCTAACGCAAATCAAAAGAAAGTTGAAGTAACTATATTATTATCAGACAAAAATAGACTTGAAGGGAAGAAGCATTACTCTGTATCAAGAAGGCATGTCATATGAAAAGGAGACAATTCACAGGAAGTTTCAGCATTTCTAAGTCTATGTGTACCCGATAACTTAGCTTCAACGTGAATAAGGCAACAATCCACAGAATTAAAAAGAATCTCACTAGACAAATCCACAGTCAGATGATAGACTTCAACACACTTCTCTCAACAGCTAATGGGATGAGCAGGCAAAACTGTGATAAGAATATAGAAGTTCTGAAAAACACAATGAATACAATCAACCTCATATACATACTTAGAAAACTAAAGGTCCATGATGGAGTACACGTTCTTTTCAAGTGCTTCTGGAACATTTACCAAAATTGTCTCTATGTTGGGTCATAATCCAAGCCTCAATATATTTTGAAGGATCAGTTGAAGTCATTTAGACTTCACAATGGAATCAACTTCAAAATCAGTAATAAGAGGTAAACTAGAAAATCCCAACTGTTTAGAAATTAAACAGTAAGCCATTGGAAAAAAGAAGAAATCACAAGGGAAATTATAAAATATTTTGAACTGAATGACAATGAAAATATGATAAACTGAAACTTGTATGATGTGGCTAAGCCTGCACCTAAAGGGCAATGGATAGCCATCAATTCATACATTAGAGAACTAAAGGCTGAAAAGCAATGATCTAACATTGTATCTCAAGAAATTAGAAAAAGAAAAGCAAATTAAATCCCAGTCAGGTAGAAGGAGGAAAACAATGGAGGTAACAGCAGAAATAAAGAAATATAAAACAAATACACAAGAGAAAAATAACAATAAAAGTAAAGTTGTTACTTTGAAAAGACAAAAATGACAGACCTCAACTTCTGCTTTTGGATAGGATGCAGTAATTCACAGCAAGCAAATATTCCCAATGAAAACAACGAGAAAAGCTCAATCAATTAAAAATAATAAAAAGGCATCAGAAAGCCATGAGAGACATGAGGTTTAAAGAGACCAAAATTCCAAGGTGGGAAGGACCGACCCTTCAGAGGCAAACCGAGGCTATGCAATTGCATTTTCCCTGGGAACAGCTGATGATTCTGGGAGTGGACTTTGGACTGAGAAATAGGCTTGGGCCCGGCAGAGGGCCACTCCAGCAGAGCTAGTTATGTGGTGCTGGAGTGGCAAACTTGGAGATGTGAGGGGACAGGCTTAAAGCATGACTGGTTTCCCCTTCTGGACATGTGCTGACCTCTGGAACTGCTCAGGGCTGGAGTCTAAGGACCTAAACTGAAAACTTTCAAAAGCAAGATGCAAGTCCCCACACAGTGGTACTTAGGAGACAAAGGCACACCTGGGAGGAAGGCCATGAGAACACAAAGGCAAAAACGAAGCCCTAGAGGTATGGTCAACTGACATTGAGGGTCTGCAACTGCCCCTGCCCTGGAGGAACTGGCCAGCTTGGGTGCAGCCAGAGGTCGAGAGAGTCCAGTTTTAGCCTCTGGCCGAGAGTTGTTGCCGGAAGATGCAGAAATAAATATAGACTTTTGATGGCTGTGTGGAGCTTGGACCAACAAAAATGAAGACGTGAGGGACCTCGAACATACAA
This sequence comes from Pseudorca crassidens, assembly GCF_039906515.1. NCBI lineage: Eukaryota > Metazoa > Chordata > Mammalia > Artiodactyla > Delphinidae > Pseudorca > Pseudorca crassidens. The sequence goes on from NC_090306.1 coordinate 100,679,784, forward strand.
CTGGTCACCTCCTTAAGACATCTGCAAGATTAGGACGCTGTAAGGAACAGCTGTGAGATGCTCAAGGGTGTCTGTGGGGCTTGGTTTACATCGGGGTCCCTGTCCCTAGGTGAGTAAGACTGCGTGGGATTAGGAACTGATGGTAGAGGGTGGGGAAGGTGCCAGTTCCCCAGATGTGTGAGTTTGACCAGCACCCAGAGGGCATAAGGTGGTCTGCTGGAGGGAGGAAGGAAAGCTCACCTCCTACGAGGCAAGGTGAGATGCCCTTGCCTTCAAGCAGGTGCAGAAGCAAGGGGCTGAGGCTGCTAAGGGCCTGGGATGCTGGGCTGGGCCACTACAGACTCCTGCTTCCCTTACCCACGTCTCAGGGGCTCTGTTTGTGTTAGCTGATGAGCTCTGCAGCCCGTGTCTGTCTCCAGAGGCCTCTGCTGGGATGCCAGAAATAGGACTAAGAATAACAGTGAGCTAAACAATGTTCAGTGTATTTACTGAGTATGAAGAATAACAGTTTCCCATTAGGAACAGCCAATTACAGGGAACTGGAATTGTAAAGCTGCCCTCAAATTCCTGATGAATGGAACAGTTTAGTTAGTCTAATTACACAATTAGGCTAATCTTGACTTATGTGTCCTTGGGTGTTTAGTCATTTTATGTTTCCCATGGGTCACTAGTCCCAAGCAATGAAACTCCTGCTTTATCCATGTTCCCCATGTGGCTTAGTCCTATTCCAAGTATGCAACAGGCACCCTCAAAATGTTTACTGAGGGGAAGGATAGCAGAGACTGTTGTACTTGCCTGCCTAATACATATTCTCTCCTTCTCCCATGGGGACAGAACCTTGCTTTTTCTGTAGTGTGCCCAGCCAAAAAATTATATATATATATATATTTGTATTTATACTATTTCCCATTCTTCTCTATAGATCAGTATGGCCATATAACACAGTCCTGGTCAATAAAATACAGGTGGAAGCTTACAATACATTACAATAAAATGTAAGTGGGAGGAGCTTCCAAGAAAGCCCATTAAAAAGGAAAGACTTCTATGGCTCAAGCCTTTTGCCCTTCCCTTTTCCCTTTCTTTATGCCTGAAACATGTGTGTGATGGCTGGTGTTCCAGCAGCTATCTTGCATACTTGAGGATAGGACCGGAAGAGTAAAAAGCTAGAAGCAACCTGGGTCTCTGAAGACACTGTAGAGCTGCTGCACTGGCCCAATACCAACAACCTCTGGACTCGTTGTTATAGGAAAAAAAACAGCTACTTTTTCAATTTAAGCCACTGTTTTGGGGGTTTGCTGCTAATTCGTCAAATGAAGGACAGGGAAAGGGGAAGAGAATGTATCTACAGAAGGAATATGAAGATTCTAGATTACCTTAAAACTCAAAAACAGTTTTCTTGCCACATTACCAGTTCTTGACTCATTATTTAAATAAATTGACACATTTAAAAATGCGTGATAGTCACAGGCTTTGCAGTGCAGTGGTCAGAGCAGTGAACTGGGAGAGGGGGATTTCCTGGGAGAAAGAATATGTGTTACAGGGTTGTTGTGAATGCTGGTTTAATGTATGATGCAAAGTACGCAGGCCAGGTCTAGTACAGTTCCAGAAATTCCTTTCCCCTCCACCAGTGGGAATTGTACACTTAACCATGAAAAGCACATTGAGTTCATGAAAACCCCAACTGAGTTCATGAAAACCCCACTCCTCTGTCAGGGCTGTCAACTCAGTGTGGTGTCCCTGGTTACCCCACACTAACCAGAAACTCTGAGATCTCTTACACTCAAGAGAGAAAAAGGGGAAAGATCAATTATTAGTTAACAAATAGAATTTGTATAGCAGACAAAAACTTCCTGACCATGGGGGTGAAAACCAGTAACAGGGTCTCAGCAACGGCAATGCAGGGACTTGTGGACTCACTGGCCTGGAAGCCCGTGCCGGGCTCTGGATTCTATTCTTACGGCTCTCCCTCATACAGCCTGTGTAGCCAATCACTTCCCGCCCCCGCCACAGGGAAGGCGATGGCTGGTGAGAATAAATAATTAGCACTTCTCATTTAGAGTGCAAGGTATGCAGGCCAACGGCCAAGCGGTGCCTATGTTCAAACGATGAACAAGTGCATGGACACAGAATTGGGCGAGCGGGTACATGGGACTTAGATCTTCACTCCCAATTCCCCGGGCATGAAACCCTGCAGCCACTGCAGTACTAACTGGTGAGATAGAGATTTGGGAGAACAGAAGGGCAAGAACGTTGCCTCTCCACAACCGAAATGGTAGGAAGAAGTGAAGGGGCATTGTTATTGAAAGCAAAGTCCTTCCCACCAAACTCTGAGGCTAGATCCAACCTCAAAGCTGCCATCAATTATACCCAGCTAGCCTGAATTACACCCACCAAGCCGGTGTCACACCTAGCAAGGGTCTGAGGCTGATACAGACCAGCGTGGATTCAAATCCAAGTGCCTGAATGGCTTACCAGCTGAACAACGCTGAGCCACGATCTTAACTCCTAAGCTTTGGTCTCCTCATCTGTGAAATGAGCATAGTGTGATCTATACCTCACGGGGCTCCTACGAGGATTATAAATGAAGTATGTGAAGCAACTTCCCCAGTGCCTGCACGTTGGTGGGTCAGCGAATGCTGCGTGTAGTGAGGGCCAGCACCATGAGCATCACTGTTCCCACGATGGTTGGCGTTACCATGGTTGGCGTTATCATGGTTGGCGTTACCATGGTTGGCGTTACCATGGTTGGCGTTACCAAGGTTGGCGTTACCATGGTTGGCGTTACCAAGGTTGGCGTTATCGTGGTTGGCGTTACCGTGGTTGGCGTTATCGTGGTTGGCGTTGCCATCGTGGCTATTATTACTGCTGTTATTACCATTGCGGAACTATCGTCATCATTTATACTTAAAGCTCTCTAAAGGAGGCGGCTTCAAAGGTTTCCTTTTGCCACTGAAGTTGGAAACCTTTAGCCTCTGGATGCCCTGCTTTACGTCTAATCTAAATTCTTGTTTCTTTCTACAGTAGAAGTCCATGATTTTTCCAGCTCTGACTTCACCAATAGTAGAGTCACTCTGATCTATAAATACTTTATTTAACAATGAAAACATTTATACAATGCTTTGAGGTTATCAGCTTATAGAGTTGAAATCTGGGTCCCTAGTAAACTGTTTATAATCACCCCACGGTTACTGATCTTCAAGTTAAATGGTTGGTCACGACAGGATGTTTCCAAAGGTTAAACCTAACAAGTCACTAGAAGGGAAACCAGTAGACTATTTGCCTAACTGTGTTCACAGGGAACTGACTGTTAGTCTCTTGAAATGACAACAAACGTCTTCCCCTGCATATCGGTCCTCTAGTGGCTTCTGTTTCCTTTCCCCACCACTGGCACATCTCGGGAAAGCCAGGAAACAGGGAGGCATCACCATGAAGCAAGGGCAGAACGACCATTCCTGTGGCTGCCCCTCAGGTCGGCTGGAATGCAGACAGTCAGGGGGCAGAGAAGGGAGCTAGGGTGGGTTTGCCACAGAGAGGTACAGGAACCAGCTTCATGTTCAGGGATTCCAACGGGCTTCTGAAACACCTGCTTCCCTCACTCCTTAGGTTGCCACCTGAGTCCATTCAGGGCCTGCTGGGGATTCTAGTTACTCAAGTTCATCAAGTTCATCCGTTCATTCAGCAAACGCCTGCCGGGCCCTACTATGTGCCAGACACTTGGGATGCATCACTGTCCAAAAGAGATAACAATGTCTACCTTTGGAGCATACGTCTTAATGGAGGAGGACAAGCAAACAAGCAAAATAAAGAAATGAACTAAAGAACTGTAAGTACAATGTGGGTGGCAGTTGGTGACAGCGCCGTGAAAAGAGAAATAGGGTAAAGGACGTCACGGGGGTGGAGGTCAGGCCGTGCTCACCACGGGGACGTCCGGCTCGGACCAAGGCTGGCAGGCGGTGAGGGGAGAGCAGGAGGCCGGTGTGGCTGCAGCGTATGGACAAGGGGGGCGGTGAGAGTTGGGGTCAGAGAGGTGATGGGTGGCTGGGTCGTGGGCCTTCTAGGACTCTGGTTTTTATACGAGTGATGGGGGGAGCCATTGGAGGGTCCCAAGCAGGCGTGGCCCGCTCTCACTGACTTGTTGGAGGGTCCCCTGGGGGGCTGAGCTGCGACTAAGCTGTAGCGAGCAAGGCAGGAGCAGGGGAGGGCGGGGGGGGGGGCGCTGTAACAGCCCGGGAGAGGGCGGCTGGCTGGGAGCGGGGCTGGCGAGCAGGTGCTGTATCCTGGGGCGAGTTCAAGGGGCCGAGAGGCACGGGTGATGCACTGGACGTGGGTGTGAGAGAAAGAGGACAGTCAGGGAGGACTCCGAGACTCCAGGCCTGAACCACTGGCGAAGAGGCTGCCCCAGGCTGAGAACGGAGCGGCTGCTGGCCGAACTTTCGGGAGAGTGCTCTGGGGCAGGAACTAGCCACGTGAACGAGGGAGCCCCTGGCTCATCGACGGCCGACGAAGCCTAAGGTGGAAACCGCTCGGCTCAGCTGACGGACCTAAAGGTGCTCTCAGGTGAGCAGGTGAGAAGCTGGCCTCAGAGTCGCGGGTGTCAGTCCCAGCTTTGCTGCCACCTACGGCCCTTCTCGAAGGCAGCCGCTTTCCCCCTCTGGAAAGTCAGAGGCAGACGGGTTGATGCCTGATTTCCTGTGAACCTGTGAACTGACTCTGTGAATCAAGACCGCTGAGCGCCGTGGTCATTCGAGACTGTTGTGAGTCGGGGCCAGGACCGCTGCCAGGTGGCTCGGGGCTTGAGTCTAGGACCAGGCGCCCTGGGAGAGTTCCATGATTCCCGTCCATTTAGCACCCTAACCCCACTGAAGTTGCCCCCATCGGAGTTAGCAGTGACTAATTATCAGCCCTGGTCCCCCAAATCGAAATCTAGGAAGCATCCTTGAGTCTTTCCTCTCCCTTACCCATTACCCCCTTTCTCCTCACCATGCCCCGTATGCTCGCAAACATCAGATCCTCCACTTGGTGTATTTTGTGTGGGGAAGGGGAGGTCTGGACTGTTTCGACAGCCATCTAATCCCATCCCTGTGCCTCCAGCCGGCTCCCTCATCCATCCATCCTCCACGCGGCCGCCGTCAGGAGGCTTGGAAATGAGATAGGAAAGAGGCTAATACAGCGCCTGGCATGGGGGCAGGCGCTAGATAATTGCAGCTACTAATATAATTGTTCTCTTCTTGGAAATACATTTCACTGCCTTCTTCTAAATTTGTCCACACGGACACTGCTACCTATTAGCTGCAATGCTCCTCTTAAAAATAGCTGAAGATGATTAGCTAGAGGGACCGTAATAGGAATTTTAAGCAATCATTTAAATTAGTTCCTGAGAAGTCTACGCAGAACCCTTCAAACGGAGTCCTTTCTGGCAGAACCTCGCCAGTTCCCACAAGCACATGCAAATCAGCACTCTGAGCCTCGCATTTTCCCTGCCAGGATTTTTCCCCACTTTCTGCAGGAACAAACCACAGCTCTGTTATCACAGCATGGCGGGGACCCCTTGCTGGCAGGGATGGGGGCCCGAGCAGCTTTGCTCCCGCCTGCATGCTGCCCCACCACACGCAGGGAGACAGGTACTCAGCGGACGGCCAAAGAATGCAACAATGAACGCTGCGCTTGGAAAGTTTAACTATCAAAAGCCGGCCACATCCACAACAAAAGCATGCTCTGAGAAAGTTGCCAAAGACATTTTTGGCCAGAAGAATCCTTTTCAATTGTTGAAAGATGCCTAGAAATGAATCTGCTTTGCCCTGGAATAAAGCCTTAATGAAAACACTTAATGTCTATCCTTTAAAGCATGTTCGTATAAGAAAACGGCTGAACTTCTTCAGGAAAGGAGGAAACATAGAAACACAAAGAAACCCATTCTCCTACCTTCTTGAAGTCATGCACATTCATCTTGCCATCAGGCTCCTTGCTGAAGTCCAGAAATCGTTTTCTGAATGCTGGGTACGGCTGCCGTATACAGTTTTTGAGTTTTTCAATAAGCACATCCTTCGTCATATTCTCGGTCACAGCACTTTTACTCTCAGTGGGCTTGGCTCTAAAATCACAAGCAGGCACACAGATGCAGCAACACACTTCCTGTAGACCTCACCCATGTACGCTTCAACCCAGGACAACAAGGGGGTTTACCATCCCCTTTTCACAAAGGAGGAAAGAGATGCTGAGGTCGATGGAGTGACCTGGGGACTTCTTACACACCCATGGCTTGCACGTTCAGAGACAGGCCAGCAGCACTGTGTCAGGTAAAGCTCTGCCTGAGATGCCAGCACGTGGCAGCAGGCCAGGGTGGGGAGCTTCAGAGAAGGGGCTGCTGTCATCCTTGTGCTAAGATTTTCAGCTGTGCTTTGAGCTGGCTGAATGTGGTGTGTGACTGGGAAGACATGGCCGAAAAAAGATATTTTTGTGAACTGGGAAAATGAAAAGTCAGAGCCTATTATAGGCCTTACATTAAATAGGCTGTTTTGTGGTAACTAGATCAAAGAGGCCATCAAACAGCCGTGGGAAGGAAGGGACGTCCACAGTTAAACCAAGCTGATTCACAAAATCAACTTAATTTAAAAAAGACAGATCTTACGTGATGTGCTCTGGGTCTGAGCATGAGAATGTACGTGTCATCGAAGGATAATTATTCTTCAGCTCTCCAGAAGTCTCCTGGACCCCGTTTTGACAACCATGAGATAGTCCTGGAGAACAGAGTTCTCCTCCTTTCCTGCTGCTTCTGTCGGCTTTAGGAGCTCTCCAGGAATGCCCACATTTTATGAAATGCTTAATTGCTATTACTTCTTTCACTGGTTTTTAGGAGGCAGACATATCTCATCAGAGAATATTTAACCTTTCTCTTAAAATACCATCTTTCTGCCCATTCATAAAGCAGGTACTACTGAAGTGCCCAGATATTCAAATTTCATTAGCATAGCATTAAAATATTCCCATTGCTCTACACTTAAGAAGTTTTTAAAGGGGATATGACAACGTGAAGCTGGCTGAATAGTTCTACATTGTACCTCTCCTTATGGATTTTTTATAAGCTATGAACAAGCAAGTTAAAATAATATCTTTTCATTAGATGAAACCTATATTTTTCAAAATGAAGAAGAGCTCGAATATTCATCAGTCTGACTTTTAATAGATTTACTAAGTATGTTTTTTGTTACAATTCAGTTTGGCAATCATTTAAATAATTCTATCATTCATGTTAGAAAATGTTAACCAGTTTAACGAGTATATTTTGCAATAAATATTTAACAGTGGTAAGGAATCTAAGTTTCTGGAGAAGAATAAGTGTGAACGCAGGTACGTAATAGTTGAGAGGCAGGCGGGTTCTCTGGGAGTTGAAAGTCCTGGGTCCTTCCCGCAGGATGAGCACCATGCTTGTGAATAACCCGAGGTAAGTCCCCAAATCTCTTAGGTCTCAGTGCTTTCAATTCTAGAATTAATAGGTCAATGCAGTAATTCCTAAGATCTCTGCTGCTTGCTCTAAAACTCCCTGACTTTAATCACTGTTTTTACAGTTTGCCATCTTTCTTATTTAGATCATAAAATATTTAAATACTCAGTCAACAAATATTTATTAACTATCTACACTGCAATAGGCACAGTGGGGTTTTGTTTGTTTGTTTTGTTTTTTTTTGTGGTACACGGGCCTCTCACTGCTGTGGCCTCTCCCGTTGCGGAGCACAGGCTCCGGACGCGCAGGCTCAGCGGCCATGGCTCACGGGCCCAGCCGCTCCGCGGCATGTGTGATCTTCCCGGACCGGGGCACGAACCCGTGTCCCCTGCATCGGCAGGCGGACTCCCAACCACTGTGCCACCAGGGAAGCCTGGCACAGTGGTTTTAATGAACGCTTTCATTTTGCTTTATTTTACGTCTCAGAAAGATCTGGCTGCTGCCGCTCCCCTTTTTGAAGATGTTCATTTAACAGCTGATCCTTTGGAACAGGAACTGGAGAGACAGTGGGTGGGCCATTAATTCCTAGGCATGCCAAAAGTTTCTTGTAAAGGATTCTTCCTGAAGCAATATCCTGAAACTTATTGCAGAGTCTGAATTTCAAAACTAATTAGAACACACCCATTAGAATGGGGAAAAGAAGACTGGCCCTACCAAGTGCCACAAAGGGGGAGGGTCACTGTGACCCTCCCCCACTGCTGGTGGGATGCAAAATGCTGCGGCCACTCTGGAAGATGCTGTGGCGGCTGAGCAGCCACTCACCAGAGGGACCAGCTGTCCCAGCCCTAGGCGCTTAGCCGAAAGGGTAAAAACGCACGTCTGCACAGAGACGTGCAATACATGTGGCTTTATCTGCAATAGCAAAAACTGGAGACAAACCAAATGTCCGTCAACAGGTGAATGGATCCACAAAGTGGGGTAAGGCCATGAAACAGAATTCTACTCGGCAACGGCCAAGAACCACACAACAACGTGAGTGAACCACAAAATCATTACGCTTGGTGAATAAGGCCTAACGAGAAAAGAGAGCATCTTGCAGCCTTCCATTTATAGAAGATCCTAGAAGATGCAAAGTCATCTGTAGTGACACGGTGCTAGGTGGGTGGAAGAGATGAAATGCAAAAGGGCACAAGAAAGCTTCAGGGGGAATGAAAAAGTTCGGTATCTGGATTGACAGCGTGTGATGGGTTCACAGAGATATATACACATGATGGATTTCCTCAAATTGTATTATTTAAATATGAGTAGTTTATTGCCTGTAAGAATACTGCAATAAAGATATAATAAATGTAAAATAAAGAAAAAATTTCGTGAGAAATTTGGTATGGAATTATGGAAGTACTTTATTGGAATTTGGGGATATGCAAATATTTGAGAAAAACATAGGAAACCACTAATATGGCAGGATCTTTTTCTTTTCCAACATTTTGTTTGTTAATATTTTTCTAATCATAAACGTTGTACGTGCTCATTGTTGCAAACTTGGTAAAGGCTGAGACCCAAGAAAAAATTCCACAGATCCGTTAAAATGCACAAGGCTTAGAGCACAGTAGGTGTGGGCGTGAGCCCTGGATTCTGCCTCCCGGGGTCTGGATATCGGCTCCATGACTGAAGGCGCGATTCACGAGGTCTGGTCCGCGGACACTTCCCCGGCACAGTGAGGCCACGACTCTTTTCACATGAATACACGCTGTCATTTGTCTCTTCCGCCCTGAGTCTCTGGTGCGTGTACAGCGGACCTTCCAGAGGCTGCAAGGCATGTGATCATTCCTTGCTCCGACCGCTGGTGGAGTGTGTGCTCGTGTGGGCTGTGCTCACTAACATGGTCTGAAGCTGCAGAAGCGTGTAGGGTTTCCATGAGGAGCTGGAGTGAGCTTTCAGAGCTCAGCTCAGCTTTTTTTTCTTTTTTTTTTTTACATCTTTATTGGAGTATAGTTGCTTTACAATGGTGTGTCAGTTTCTGCTTTATAACAAAGTGCATCAGTTATACATATGTTCCCATACCTCCTCCCTCCTGCATCTCCCTCCCCCCCACCCTCCCTATCCCACCCCTCCAGGTGGTCACAAAGCACCGAGCTGATCTCCCTGTGCTATGCGGCTGCTTCCCACTAGCTATCTGTCTTACGCTTGGTAGTGTGTATGTGTCCACGCCACTCTCTCGCCTCGTCCCGGCTTACCCTTCCCCCTCCCCGTGTCCTCAAGTCCGTGCTCTAGGAGGCCTGCGTCTTTATCAGATCAGCTTCTTTACAGCACTTTACTAGCTCCTTATGAGCTCGTGTTGTTTATCCCTGCTCTAATTTCTGTAACCTCTTTATTATCCAATAAACCCTCATTTTGAAATCCCGAAGTTTTTCCTGAGCCTACAGGGGAACACAGTAGTAAGTGCACTCTCATCTTCTGCAATGACAGGTTAAATGCCTCACTTTAGCTTCTCATACAGTAAGTACTGGTAGACACACTTCATACAACAGAAACCCTCTGAGGTCCTCGATAACTTTTAGGAGCATCAAAGGGTCGAGAAGCTCTGACCTGGGGCACGTGACCCTTTCTATGCTTCAGTCTCCTTGTCTATAAAATGCACATAATGAAAGTCCCCACCTCAGAGGATTACTGTACTGTAAAAATTCCATAAGAGGATCCACGTAAAGCTGTTAGCACTGGGCTGGCCTGCTGCATGTATCTGTGCTCAATAAACCACAGCTGGGATGCCAGGATCACAATATCATGATGACATGCATGTAGCCAGCGGGCAGAGCATGAGCTCCAAACTACGCTTTGCTCAGTAAGTACCAGCAACTGTTATAATTGCTTCAGTAATACTCTGTGATGAGCACTGTGTTAAGTATTATAGCCACAACTGTGAGAAAACCAAAGCAATGCCCGCCTCATGGAGCTGGAAGAGGCTGGGAAAACGCTCATTCTGAACCGAGGGAACAGATCACCGAAAAGCCCAGAGGCAACAGAGAGCCTGGTGTTCTCAAGAAATAGGAAGCCAGTCAGCCCAGCTGAGCTGGGACCTGCAGGAACAGCCGCCGCACACGAGAGCTTCCCACGGGCTTGAGACTGGCTGAGAGGCTTCATGCCTATTACCTCATTTGGTCCTGACCACAACTCTCTAAGTAACATTTGCAGGAGGGAAGAGGCTCAGAACTTGCTGAGTTCACAGCTAGCTCGGGCCGAGCTGGGGTTTGAACCCAGGCAGTTTGGCTGCAGAGCCCGAGCTCTGGGGAGGCTTTTTTCTTTTTTCTAATTAATTAATTTATTTTATTTATTTACTTTTGGCTGCGTTGGGTCTTCGTTGCTGCATGCGAGCTTTCTCTAGTTGCGGCGAGTGGGGGCTACTCTTTGTTGCGGTGCGTGCGCTTCTCATTGCGGTGGCTTCTCTTGTTGCAGAGCACGGGCTCTAGGCGTGCGGGCTTCAGTAGTTGTGGCACTCAGGCTCAGTAGTTGTGGCACGTGGGCTCAGCAGTTGTGGCACGTGGGCTCAGCAGTTTTGGCACACGGCTTTAGTTGCTCCACGGCATGTGGGATCTTCCCGGACCAGGTCTCAAACCCGTGTCCCCTGCATTGGCAGGCGGATTCTTAACCACTGAGCCACCAGGGAAGCCTCTCTGGAGAGGTTTGAGGATCCTGGCAGGCTGGGAAGCCACGCTCTGTTAAAGCATCTGGTATTTCCCTAATGGCAAGAGGACACCCAAATGCTTCAAGCAGGGTTTTAACGTGATTGTCTTTGCAGTTTAGACAAAGACTGGCTACGTAATGGAGAAGAGAATACAGGGGCTTCCATCTCAAATATCCAATTGCCCGTGCAACCAGTTCACTTAAGTTCGCTCATTCATTCATTCATTCATTCCGTCGCTTGACACTTAAGATGCCCTGTCCATGAGCCGGGTACGGTTCCACTGCTAGGTACCGGGACTTTGGGAGTGAAGAGACAAAGTCCCTGTGCTTTACATCCTTGGTGGGTGGCACAGGTAATAAACATCAACAAATGACAAGAGCCATGAAAAATGGAGCCAGGTGACACGTAGAGAGTACCTGGGAGGTGGGGTGGAGGGGAGGTGGAGAAGAAGGTGAATAGAGTGACCTGTCACTCTGGGTGGTGGGGTGTCACCAATCTCCTCTCCAGGTTAACATGTCCAAAATGGAACTTCTGACTGTCAGCCCTGAAACTCCCCCAGCTCAGGTGACAATCCTGAGTACCCAGATGCTCAAGCCGGAAGCTGGGGCTCATCCTCGCTTCCTTCCCACCCCACCCCAATGCACGCCCCTGGCCGTCCAAACGCACCCTGAACCTCCACGTGAGCTCACGGTGTGTATTCGTAGGAGAAATGCAGAGATAAAGGGTAGCTCCATCGGTGGGGGTGTGTGGGGGGCTGATTTCCGAAGGGACTTTATCATTTACACGCCCACAAGGCACACATGGGAGGACCAGTTTCTCTACCTCCCTGCTCTATCTTTTAACGTGTTTGCAAACTTACAATTCTTTTACTTCAAGTGATATCTAACGTAGTTCGTATTTCCTTCTACTTATTAACCTATATTTTAAAGCGACAGCAAGTCTCAGGCTCAGAGTCCTCGGCAGATAGAGGCATCTCGTTAGGATTTAATCATATTTTTTTCATGAAATGCAGTCTTAGTGTAACGTCTTTATAGCAAGTGAGGATGTTTTTACATGTATGGTGGTAAGAAAATCCTTTAAAAAAATTAATATACTTCAGAAAAAGAGGAGTTGATATAAAGAAAATAAAATGTACTCAGGTAGAACATGAATGCCCAAAGTTCGGGCGACATCTTCCTTTTTATGGACAAGTAAACAGAGACCCCCAAGAGGTTCCCCTCTCTTGCCCCTTGGAAGTTGCAGTTTCCCAGGGTTCCTATTCCTTCTCCAACCTTCCCCTCAGCTGATGATCTCACCTCCCCCTGCACCGAGGAAACAGAAGTCCGGAGGGCGGGACTCCTAGGTTAGCGCCCATGCCCGCCCCTCTTCCTGGCCTGGCTCCATCTATCAACACTTTTTCTCTCCAGTCTCTGGCTTTCCACTAACTTCTCCTCCCAGCCCACAGACAAGCACAAAGCCTGTCTGTGAAGCAGGTGAACCCTTTCTCAGCACTGCATCCTCCACTCCACAAGCACCCCTGGCACCTGCTGGGGGGTCCACCCGCTCCTCCCAGCCCTGGCCCCTGCTCAGCCCACCTGCTTCCCGTGCGACGTGGGACCTGGCTGGCCTCCTCCTGCCCCGTTAGCCCCAGGCACCGCCCTTCCTGTCCCCTTGCCCCAACCTTCTCGGCCTCCTTTGCTGCTGGACCAGCCAGGGCCCTGGTTGTCTGGTGGTGCTCTGCCAGGTCCCACCTGCAGCCCTCTCACCTCAGACGGTCCCCCATCCACCCCGGACAAATGCTTGCTGAACGAATGAACCAACCGTCGGTGTGAGGACGCTGGAGTCTCATCACGGCCCAGACTCCTCTCTGAGCCCCACGGCCTCCTGGAGATTTTCCCGTGTTTTCACCCCGACTGGCTGACTCCTTCTGTGTTCTCTCACTGGCCAGCAGCCCCTGGCATCATTGCAGACTCCTTTCCCTCCTCTGCCATCAGCCTCCCGGTCCAGAGTCACCAGGTCTGTCCTTCTACTGCCCAGACCTATCCCAAAGCAGTCGCCCCCTGCAGTCCTCTGCCGCCCCCTCCTTTCAAGCCCCTTCTTTCCCTCTCTCCCCATTATGTCTGCTCCCCTCACCGGAGCCAGAGCAATCTTTATCTTTATCAACTATGTTTCAGGTCACTTTAAGTCAATGTAATGTAAAGAAAAACAATAAGATTTTTAACGTTCCAGTTGGAAGGAATGAGAGAATCGCTGTGATTCCCCTGGATTTCCACCCACAGTGATCTCCCAGATCACTGCCCACACGCTGGGAAACACCGTCCCCTGTCCCTGAGGCCGTGCAGCTCTGAGTCCTGGGACAGCAGCAAGTGGGTGGCAGGTGGCGTGTCGGAGGCGTCATCCCCTGCAGAGCGCCGGCTCGGCCTGCAGGTTGTCAAGGTCATCTGCAGAGAGGGAATGCCCCAAGGGGTGAGCCCCTCCGTGTGGAGGCTGAAAGGGACACCAGGCAGGGGACCCCTGGGACCTTCAGGACACCGTTCTCTTCTTTCTCTAATATCCCTGTCCCCCCACCCCTGCCCCCCAGCTTCAGCTCATCCACCACAAATTGAGTTTTAAACTAAAACGAAAGAAAAGTATAATTCAAGTTACCATTTATGGGCTGGCTGATCATAGCTAGACACCCTGGGAGGTTAAATGGCATAACGACTAAGGGCATAGGAGTCATGCAGACCAGAGGTAGAACCCAGGCTCCACTGACTAGCTGTGTGACGCCAAGGAGGTGCTTAACGTCTCCAGGCCTCCATTTCCTTGTCCACGAAAGGAATTGTCACAGCTGCCCTACACGCTTGTGGTGAGGACTACATAACAGCATATATGCCAGACTTTCAACCAACGCCCGATGCTCAGTACAGACTCAATACATAGGAGCTATTATCAGCACCACCTACTAACATGGCAAAAAAAAATACGTAGAAAAAGGTTTAAAACTGTAAAACAGACTTTATGGAAAACACGGCATGAATTAATTTCGTTACCAGAAAACTTACTTTACTAAATGCTCGGCTGTTAAAAATGGGCAGAAAACGTGCATGATTTTCTTCAAGTTGTTTCGCCCAATGAGCCCTGTGTCTCCAAGGTCATGTGACCGCAGCATATTATAGAAAACTTGTAGGTTCCTGCAAATGGAGTCACGAACAATTTCTTCCACCTAACAGAAAAAACAAACATATTCACCAAGCTGCACGTCTGTAACCTGGGGTGGTAGCATCTTGGGGCCACACAGGAAAGCGTTACTTACCGAATCCCAAGCCAGGAAGAGAGGTGCCTTGGTGTCTTTACAGGAGGATGTTTTGCTTAGCTAATTGGGAAAGAGAAAATATATAAAGACACATCACTCATAAAGGCAGTAGGAGCTTTGGAGGCAGGTGGACTTGGACTGGCAGCTTTGTCCCTGATTATCAGCCAATAGCTTTAGACCTTGAGAAGTGAGTTTGCTCCCCACCCCCAATCCCAATCTGGAAATGGGATAATAACATTTAACTTGGGCTTATTTTTAAGAAGTACAGGAAACATGAAAAAATGCATCACCTAGAAATCAAATAAATGCAAAGTGAAAGGATGATGAGATGACATTTTGGCCTATCAGAATGGCAGAAATAAAAAAGGAAGCAAACTGCTAGTGTTGAAAATGGATAACATCAGACCATTTGATAATCTACAGCCTCTAGAGTAACAGTGACTGTCTCTGGGGAGTGGCTGGGGACAGAGGTAGAGGGAAAACTCACTTCCACTGGATTCCCTTCTGCATCTTTTGCATTTTGTACTTCATACATATATTCAACTTTTAAAATAATTAAAATATTTAAAAAATATATAAAATTTTTATTCCATTTCTGGAAATTTATACTAAAGAAATTATCATAGGATGATTTAAAAAAGGAGGCAATACAATATTCCTTGCAGCAAAATTTATAAAAGGAAGAAAAATGAACACCCAGATGATAAGAGCAGGGAATACGCTGCATCTTTTAAGATTACATAGCAGAATTTTTACTGACACTAAGGGTTAACAATACGTTAATCAATGACAAACTAAAAAGTCACTAATTATATGGTCTCATTTTAAAATAAAATAGACACTATATATGAAAGTATACATATATCCAGTTCATCAAATTATATACATTACATATGTGCAGTTTTTATATATCAATTATACCTCAATAAAGCTGCAAAAAATCATATGCCTGTGTAGGTATAAAGGTTTGGAAGAATATGCAACAAAGTATAAGAGTGAGTAACAATGTAACACAATTCCTCAATGTTAGAATTAGCAGTGATCTTAAGTTTCTTCTATTTGCATATCTCTGCCTTCTAACGTTTCTAATTCACTTGTTTATATTAACATTCACTCAACAAACTGCTTTGTGAGTGCTGCTGGCACTGGGCTATGCCTGTGGGTACAATGGGCAGTAAAACCAGAAAGGCCTCCGCCTTCCTGGAGGCACATTGTGACAGAAACGTGACCCTGTGACTGGCACAGGTGTGTGAGGTTGATGACTGCAAGACAGGCTTCATCAGAGGGGTCAGGGAGGGTCCCTGGAGAATGGGCCCTGGACCAGGGAGCAGGAAGGAGATCCTGGCAGGAGCTGCACTGCCGAGGATGGCGGCGGGAATCCGGGGAGCCCGAGGACCCGAGTGGTGCAGCGGTGAGGAGACCCCGTGAGAGGTGGCAGGCCTGGACCACGTGGCACCTCATCAGCTACGTGGGGAAGTTCTGCTTTATCCTGCGGGTCCCAATGCCATTAGAGGGTTTGCAGCCTGGAGGCTGACAGCATCTGACTTAAGAGTAGGCAGAGACCACGCTGCTGGCCACATGGAGAGCAGACTGCTCACATGTCTGTATTTCTGTTTTTAAAGAAAAAAAGGCGGCTATGTGCAGGGCTGCTGTGACAGTCAGAGGTGATGATTTACAAAAGCTAACAGAGGGTCTGTCCCACAGCAGAATTCGGGAAAAGTTGCAGCTCTTCATTTTTGCGGGTAAAAGGGCTCTGGGACTCACTTTTGGATCAGAGTTCAAGAAGGATTGAGTGACATGGTTTAGGATGTGCACAAGGTGGGCATTCAGGAAGCCATAATTTTTTTTTTTTTTTTGGCGGTACGCGGGCCCCTCACTGTTGTGGCCTCTCCCGTTGCGGAGCACAGGCTCCGGACGCGCAGGCTCAGCGGCCATGGCTCACGGGCCCAGCCGCTCTGCGGCATGTGGGATTCTCCCGGACCGGGGCACGAACCCGTGTCCCCTGCATCGGCAGGCGGACTCTCAACCACTGCGCCACCAGGGAAGCCCAGGAAGCCATAATATTGAAACCAAAAGCTAATCTGTACCTGGTAAAGAAAGTCTTTAACAAACATTTCAACGAGACTCTGTTAGTGCTTACTGCACGCATTATCTGAAACTAATCTGATTTTTTAGAGTTCTTAAAATGTTAATAGCTATTAAAGTTATAGAAATATTTTTAATAATAAAACCATCAACTTTTCAGCCAAAAGAAACAAATACTAAAAGTAAGTGTCACTAGAGGCAATAAGCAGTGTTTGTTTTTGCTTCTACTGCAAGACATGATTGTAAGAGCAGTGCCTTTGCAATGCTGGGAAAAGGAGTCACATCCAGCATATAAAGTGCTGTCACTCAAGGGAAAGTTTTCAGAAATGTCAAAGAGCATCCTTCAATGAGATTTAAAAACCCCAAGTTAAGCAACTTTTAAACACAACTCTTAAAGATTAACGCAGCTGAAAGATGTGCTCATCCATTTATTTAAACCATATCTCACCTGCATCTCTTATTTCACGAAGAACACCTAAGTTGCCTGCCGTAAACAGAAAAGCAAACGTGAAGTTGTTGTAACACTCACCTTAGGGTTCTCTTCAAGCAGTTCAATAAACGTGCTGACGTTGACCCATCCGGTGCACCCAGGGTCAAGCGTTTGCACTAGTTCTTTGAATTCTGAATCACTTAGTTTTACAACTGTGCAATTCAGAATATGTCGCAATTCTTCCCCTGTTATATGTCCATCAGGTTTCTGAGCATGAGAATATATAAGGGAATTTTTTAAAAAGAAAAAAAAGGAAGCAAGAGCATTACGTGTATTTAGCAGCACTTAATAAAGCATGAGTTCGGGCCAGATAGAATTACGATTTGAAACACGAGTACCTCAACGGATGGTCATTACTGTATAACCCACGTGCCAAGAGCGGTGGGGGGAAGGGAATCTAGAACTTCGCAAGTGCAGGTCCTACAAGGTTCTCTGCCAGGACACGGCAGGAGGAAGGAGGCTGACCCTTTGCCCAGGGCAGGAGGTCCTACAAGGTTCTCTGCCAGGACACGGCAGGAGGAAGGAGGCTGACCCTTTGCCCAGGGCAGGCTGAATGCTGGCACATTCGCAGGGCACCCCAACCCACCTGAGGGCCCCGCGGCTCAGCCTCATGGGGCACAGAACTTCCTGGCAATTCAATTACAACTAGCCGATTCACTAAGAATGTTAACCATGCTCGTTTTCACTACCACCAACCTCATCACTTACATAAATGTACAATTACTTAGTGAGAAAAAATTTCAGCCATGCTGCATAAAGAAAACATTACGAGCAAAATACCGCGAGGCAAATTTCTTCCCCCAGAACAAAAAATTACCGATAAGTAAATTGAATATCAAAACCGAGAGAAACTGGGCTTCCCTGGTGGCGCAGTGGTTGAGAATCTGCCTGCCAATGCAGGGGACACGGGTTTGAGCCCTGGTCTGGGAAGATCCCACATGCCGCGGAGCGACTGGGCCCGTGAGCTACAACTACTGAGCCTGCGCGTCTGGAGCCTGTGCTCCGCAACAAGAGAGGCCGTGATAGTGAGAGGCCCGCGCACCGTGATGAAGAGTGGCCCCCGCTTGCTGCAACTAGAGAAAGCCCTCGCACAGAAACGAGGACCCAACACAGCCCAAAATAAATTAATTAATTAATTTTAAAAAAACTGAGAGAAACTGTTTACTGGAAAAGCAGGGGAAATAAAGAACCCTACCTCTTCATAGGGAGATATTGTGAATACCAGTGTGACCAAAGACTTGTGAAGTAATAAAGCCATGTATAAATGTCAACTATGACTTTGGGGTCCAAAATCTGAAAAGGATGTAAGGTCCTCTTGGAGAAAATTAAGTAATTTAGAGGATATGTGCAGGGCACTTTTTGGTTTGGGAGTGACAATTGTTTAATGCCCAAATGGGAATCACTGACAACTAATATCTATAATTTTCAGTAAATTTATCAACGATCACCACTATCTAATTCCAGAATATTTTCATCATCCCGAAGAAACCTTGTGCCCATTTGTACTCGCTCTCCATTTCCATCTCTATCCTAAGGCAACGAATCTACTTTCTAACTCTCTGCATTCGCTTTTTTCTGGATATTTCATGTAAACAGAATCATACAGTATATGCCTTGTATGCACCTTCCGTCTGGCTTCTATCACCTACTGTAATGGTTTTGAGGTCCATCCACGTGTTGCGTGGATCGGCATTTTGTTCCTCTTTATTCCTGATATTACTATTCCACTGTAGGATAGGGCACATTTTGTTTACCTTGTCATAAGCTGATGAACATTTTGATTGTTTCCAGTTTAGAAATTATGAAGAATGTTACTATGGACTCTTGCACACAAGCCTTTGTGTGGACACCTGTTTCTATTTCTCTTGCACAGATACCTAGGAGTGGAACTGCTGGGTCATGTGGTAAATTTCCACTGAAATTTTTAAGAAACTACTATGTTGTTTTCCACAGCAGTTGCACCATTTCCATCCCCACCTGCAGTGTACGAGTTCCATCTCCACAATCTTGCCAACACTTACTGCCGTCTGTCTTTCTGATAGTAGCCATCCTAGAGGGTGTGAAGTGATATATCTCATTGTGGTTTTGATTTGCATTTCCCTGATGACGAATGACGTTGAGCATCTTTTCATGTGCTATTTGGCCACTCCTATGTATTCTTTGGTGAAATGTCTATTAAAATCTCTTGCCCATTTAAAAAATCAGGTTGTCTTCTTCTTGAGTCCTAAGGGTTCTCATATATTCTAGACACAAGTCCTTTACCAGATATATAATTTACATATATTTTCTCTCAGTCTGTCATTAATGGTATCTTCTGAAGCACAAAAGTTTTAAATTCTGATTAGTCCAATTTACAGATTTTGTTCTTTTATGGATCATGCTTTTAGTGTCACATCTAAGAAATATTTGCCTAACGCGAGGTCACAAAGATTTACACATATGTCTTCTTCTAAGACTTTTACCGTTTTAGCTCTTATATTTAGGTCTATGGTCCATTTTCAGTTAACTTTGGTATATGATGTGAAGAAAATGTCTAAATTCATCTTTTTGCATATGGATATCCAATCGTCTCAGCACCATGTGTTGAAAAGATTATCCTTTCTCCTACTGAACTGGCTGAAAAGTAATTGGCCATAAACGGAAGTCTTTATTTCCGTACTCACAATTATGCTCTGTCAACCACTAAGTCTATCCTATGCCAGTACCACACTGTCTTCATTACTGTCGCTTTATCCTGAGATTCAAAGTCTGGAAGTTTAAGTACTCTAACTTCCTTCTTCTTGTCCAAAATTGTTTTGGCTATTCTGCCACCTTTGCATTTCCAAATGAATTTTTAAGATCAGCTTTTCAATTTCTGGGAAAAAGCCAGCTGGGATTTTGATGGGGTTTGCATTGAATCTACAGATCAATCTGGAGAGAATTTCCACCTTAATACTATCGATTCTTCCAATCCATGAATATGGAATGTCTCTTCACTTATTTACGTCTTCTTTTCCTTTCAACAGTTTTTTATAATTTTCAGTATACAAGCCTGGCACTTCTTTTCTTAAATTGACTCCTAGGTAATTTATTCTTTTTATGCTATTGTGAATGGAATTGCTTTCTGAAGTTCATTTTCAGATTGTTCATTGCTAATTTATAGAAATATAACTGATTTTTGTATGTTGATCTTGTATCCTGTGACCTTGATGAGTTCATTTATTAGTTCTAGCAGTTCGTGTGTGTGTGCGTTCCTTAGAATTTTCTATTACAATATCATGTTGTCTGTGAATAAAGACTGTTTCATTTACTTCTTTCTTCCCAATCTGTATGCATTTTATTTCTTTTCTTTCCTGATTACACTGTCTAGAACTTCAGTATAATGTTGAAAAGAAGTAGCTAGAGCTGATATCATTGTGTTTTTCCTGATCTCAGGAGGAAAGTATTTAGTCTTTTACCATTAACTATGCCGTTAACTTTGGGTTTATCGTAAGTGCCCTTTATCAGGTTAGGGAATTTCTTTTCTATTCCTAGTTGGTTGAAAATTGTTATCCTGAATGAGTGTTGAATTTTTCAAATATTTGTTTCTGCATCTATGATCATGCAGCTTTGTCCTTGTTTCTATTAATATTTTGTATTACATTAACTGATCTTTTGGAAGTTAAACAAACCTTGCAGTCCTGGGATAAATCTCACATGGTCGTAGCATTTAATCCTTTTTACATGTTGCTGGATTCACTTTGCTAATACTTTTTTGAGAATTTTTGCAACTATATTCACAAAGGATATTGATCTGTGATTTTCTTTTCCTGTGATCTCTTTGTCTGGCTTCGGTATCAGGATAATATTGACCTCAGAGAATTAGCTGAGAAGTGTTCCTGCTATGCCTTCTGAAAGTTTGTAAAGGATGGCTGTTTGTATAAGCAATCTTTCTAGCCTTCAATGTAGAGAATTTTGCACATTTTTCGTTAGATATATTTCTAGGTATTTGGTTTTTTAAAATATTTTTAGAAATGATATGTTAAAACTTCTTTTTCTAATTGCTTACTGCAGGTTACAGAAATATTATTGATCTTTGCATATTGACCTTGTATCCAATGACCTTCTCAATTCTATTATTACTTCTAATATTTTTTGGAAGATTCTTCTGGACTTTCTATGTATAAAGTCATGTGAGCTGCAAATAATAACACCAAGAATAAGAGTACGTGAACAGGTAGAGTACAGATTGCTTCCGGGTACAGGAAAATGAGCCACAGCTGATGTAAATGGAAGTGACCAGGGTGATGGGCCCGCGTGGAGGGAGGATGCCAGTGTGTGGAGGCAGCACACACAGCTTCTTGGAGTGGCTCTAAAGCATCTTCTAACAGCTCTGCGCTCCTCTCTACATCAGGGGGACCTGCTTCCCAGGGCTGCCCTCTCTGGCTAGGCAACATGCCATCCCTGCCCACTCCTGGCTCTCTCCCTCTGCTCTCCTTCTCCTTCCAGGTCCCAGAATGTGGCCAAGACCCAGGTAAATGGTCAGAGGGGTTGGAGCGGGCATGTCAGTTGGAAACCACGCCCTCTGCAGCCCTCAAGTATCTGATGGCCGTGGCTCTCGTGTGATGCCCCAGAGGGTAAGCTCACTGTCAGCAGGGACTTCACCTCGTTCATCTATGAGTTCGACCTAAGTGCCCATGGCCGGGTCCGGCGTGGGGCAGAGGCTCAATCGCCCACCTTCTCAGGTGTGTCCGTCAGTCTGTCTGCCGAGCGGTACATCAGTGACTTATTTGGCACGGTAAGCATTATTACAGTCCTCCATTAGCGGAGATGAAGATTTCACTATTTTTAATTAAATTACTTCTTCAATATACTAATACAAGCTGAGGGGGATGGACACACGAAAGCCTTCGTTTATCTTAAAGCGGTGGCCCACCCGACATGCTAGCAGGTGGCTCAGCGCAGGGCGGAACGCGCCCGCTCTGGAGCAGCCGGTTCGAATCCTGGCCCCATCACTCACTAGCTGGGAGCCTCAGGCCGGGTACGCGCCCCCACGTTCCTTTCCTCAGCAAATGAGGATGAAATGAAAGAACTGAATGAAGATGATGATAGTGTCCACCTCACAGAGGTGCTGAGAGGCCGAAGTGAGCGAATACGAGAAAATCACTGAAGACAGGGCCCGGCACACAGTCAGTGGCACTATTCCTGTCCATCCTGAGAGAACAGGTCATATAGGCATAAAGATTAATGACAGCTGGTGTACCAACTAAAGCGTCTCCGCCACGAAAGCAGGACCCCAAACCTTGGAATCCACACTGTGCAGTGGCATTCTAGATGGACGGAGGTGCGGCGCTGCAGCCTCCGGAGCAGAGAGCAAATCCCGGACCCACAGGTCCACCTCCAGGCCCTGGGAGCCTCCCCAGAGCCCTGCCCCGCAGCGCAGACTGCCCCTCGCTCAGTGGACTTCGCAAGGTAGACACTGAGGCCGAGTAGCTCCGCTCTGGTACTCGCTCATGTATGAGTCTGAGGCAAAGTAATTCACCGCACTCCTGGTTAGTTACTAGAGATTCAGTTATTGGATGTGCTCAGTAAATAACTAACTTGGGAGATATTGCTATGTACCAAAAGCATCCGAATGCTGCTTTCTAAAATAAACATGAAAGTGGGACAGGAGCTAATGTTTCAAGCAGAGTCATGAATAAGCCTCCCTTTGCAGTACAACTAAGTAAACAGGCTATTTTGGAACTAAGAAAATGTTCCTGTCACGGGCTACAGTTGGTTATGAACCCATACACTCTAGGGTGGGACGTGGGAGGACGGGTCAGCAGGCCCGGATTAGTCCTTAATTAAACAGCTAATGATGACTAGTCACTCCATTCTTTTTTTTTTTTTTTTTTGGAATTTTGCCTTTTTTTTTTTTTTTTAATTTTATTTATTTTTTTTATTTATTTTTGACTGTGTTGGGTCTTCATTTCTGTGCGAGGGCTTTCTCTAGTTGCGGCAAGTGGGGGCCACTCCTCATTGCAGTGCGTGGGCCTCTCACTATCGCGGCCTCTCCTGTTGCGGAGCACAGGCTCCAGACGCGCAGGCTCAGTAATTGTGGCTCATGGGGCCAGCTGCTCCGCGGCATGTGGGATCTTCCCAGACCAGGGCTTGAACCCGTGTCCCCTGCATTGGCAGGCAGACCCTCAACCACTGCGCCACCAGGGAAGCCCGTCACTCCATTCTTAACAATCTTGACCCACGTTGTTCTCACCCCCTGGCATTTATACTGCAGTAAATTTTATGTCTTCTGTCCTCCCAACTAGACCCAGCTCTTGCGGTCAGGCTTTGTATACCTAAGGACTCAATATTTCCTAGCATGTAACGGGAGCACAAAAAATATTTGCTGAGTGGATAAATGGACGAATATACAGTTTTTATTGGTCCTGTTTTGAGTATTAGCCTTCCTTGAAACAATGAATTTTTCACCAGAGAAGGGTTTCAAAGTCTTACAGAGTTGGGGCTTCCCTGGTGGCGCAGTGGTTGAGAATTTGCCTGCTAATGCAGGGGACACGGGTTCGAGCCCTGGTCTGGGAGGATCCCACATACTGCGGAGCAACTAGGCCCGTGAGCCACAACTACTGAGCCCGCGTGCTACAACTACTGAAGCCCACATGCCTAGAGCCCATGCTCTGCAACAAGAGAAGCCACCCAATGAGAAGCCTGTGCACAGAAATGAAGAGTAGCCCCTGCTCGCCACAACTAGAGAAAAGCCCACACAACAAAGACCCAAGGCAGCCAAAAATTTAAACAAATAAATAAATTTTAAAAAATTAATAAATTAAATAAATAAAAGCAATGGGAGAGGGACTTCCCTGGTGGCGCAGTGGTTAAGAATCCGCCTGCCAATGCAGGGGACATGGGTTCGATCCCTCGTCTGGGAAGGTCCCACATGCCGCAGAGCAACTAAGCCCATGCACCACAACTACTGAGCCCGTGTGCTGCAACTAGAGACGAAGACCCAACACGGAAAAAAAAAAAAAAAACCGCACTAGCCAATGGTAACACGTGGGCTGAAAGTGCTTGTTTTACCCAGGACAATGGAAACACTGATTAGCTTTAGGCTTTACAAGTTTAGAACACATGTTAAAATTTTAAGGATAATCAATATAAGAATAGAAATAAAATATTTAAGTCTCAAGGCAGTGGAGGAAAAAAAAGAGTGATAAGAAAAACTCAGCCGAACCAAACATGACGGAGAAAAAAGAAAGAACCAAGTAAATCATAGAGAGTACAAAGTAAAGTGGTGGGGACGATCCAAATACATCTATCACAACAAACGGAAACAGACTGAACTGGCCCATTACAAAGGTAAAGATGTTCATTTTGGAATTTTAAAAATACAGATATATGCTATTTTACAAGAAATACACTGAAACCATGACAATAAAAGAGTGAAAACGAGAGGTTGGGAAAAGAGATACCTGACAAATACTAATCAAAAGAAAAGTGTTATGGGTATTTTAATAGCAGATAAGATAGACTATAAAAGCCAGAGGGATAAAAGGGTAGTGATATAATTACAAAGGGGACAGTTGGCCAGGAAGATATGACAAAGCTTCACTTCCAGATATGTGCACCAAGAGGCATACCAGATTTATAATTCCTTATATTAGCACTTGGGAGTTCACCCTGCTGTTGTCTCTTGCGCCCTGTTCCACTGGGAATTCTGGGTGGGTGACATGACAAAGGTCATGACTCAGAAGTCCCTGGATCCCTGGCTAGAACACGTGAATACCACCACATCTCTGGCCGCCCTCAGCCTCCTAATACACTCACTCTATGTGCCCATCAGGCTTCACAGCCATCATCCCCTGGCAGCCACTCTGGCCAGGAACTCTTTGTTATTTATTTCTGCACTCTTAGCACCTCCCACAATGGCCAGCATCAGCAGGCATCCATAAAATTATAATTATAATTTTGAAGACTATGAAGCCAATGTGAAGAATGGTATAATATGCATATTCCCATTTAAAAAGCGTGATATAAAACTGTAGGTGCATTTTGATTACAAATATGTAAAAATTACATATGTATGTGGATACAAAGTGGAAGAGAATGTGGAAAAATGAAAACAGTCATTGCCTATGTAAGGTGAATGGTGACTTTTTGTTTTTGATTTCTATTACTGCTACCACATTATTACTTGTGTCATTTTGAAAATGAAACAAAAAGAAATGGCTATACAACTCTTAGCTATCCAAGAAAGTAATTCCTAAAAGATTTCACTATGTACAGGCAGGAAAATAGAGCTGTTTTCTGAGCCATGGAAATATTTATGCCCTTCGCTCTAGAAGCCATGGTGGTAACACACAGGCGACTCTCTCTGGACACACAGGGTGCTGAGAAGGGAAGGAAGTGCTATGGGAAATGGGTCCAGCTGGTCTAGCTCAGTCCTATTTTTTCCTTCTCGTTCTCTAATGCCCCTCCTTTCTAGGTAACCCCAAGGTGTCCTCCAACTATTCAGAGTTTCACAGGACAATCTTTCTATCAGCCTCATTCCCATGTCCCCTGAGAAAAGGTTCTCTGAGTTACCTGGACAGAAAACCAGGTAAATTAAAGACAGTATTCCTCACCCAAAGTTTGGTCTATATATACCATTTCCAAATAAAAGTAAACAGGAGTCCTTGGAGAAATGGCTGATTCCAGGTCTGAGGCAAGAGATGTACCAGAAGAGCCTAGAGCATTTCGTTATACCAAGAAATGTTATCAAAGACTACTAGGGTCACACCAGCGGGACGCCGGAGCCAACACAAAAAGCCTCCCAGTGGCCAAGACAGAACAAATTGAGTATCAAGGAGAATAATAACTGTAATGAATTGAAAGGCATCAAATACGTTAACATTCATGAGCTCATAATAACATTTAAGAAAAGTCACTCATTGCTCACTTCTGGAGGATGCTAGGAAACCAATTCATTATTTTGAAAAATAGTAAGTGAAGGGAAAGAACCAAGGAGATCCTACCT
Source organism: Pseudorca crassidens (assembly GCF_039906515.1). Classification (NCBI taxonomy): domain Eukaryota; kingdom Metazoa; phylum Chordata; class Mammalia; order Artiodactyla; family Delphinidae; genus Pseudorca; species Pseudorca crassidens. The sequence goes on from NC_090306.1 coordinate 100,705,724, forward strand.
TTTCTACACTAACTGTGTCTCACTGTTACCAAATGGTTGGAAAGGGGACATTTGCATTACAGAAGTACTCCAACTAATAAAGGAGCAACAGTAGACACAGAGCATCACCACCTTACAATCCCTAGTGAACTGATGGATATAGGGGTGATCAACAAGGGCTGCTAACATCACAAGAAGAAAGACAAGCAGTCCATACATGCTTGCTACCACCTATGAAGTGTTCTTGTCCCCCAAATTGAACCTGGATCTGTGCATGTATCAATTCAGGGGCAGGGGCTGGCGGGGAGGGAGACAGGAGAGCACGTTACATGTCACCGTGGGTTGCAATCAGTCAGATTCAGATTGTAAGAAACTCTACATAACAAACAATCCAGACTTTTTCTACAAATGCATCTTAAGGGGGGAAAATTAACAAATGGAGAGAGACCCTGCAGATTAAAGAAGAATTGTGGCAAATCAATCAACTGCAATGTACAGATTTGATTTGGATCTCGACTCAAATAAGTTATAAAAGAAAATGTGAGACAATCAGTTAAATTTGAACTCTGACTGGATATTTATTAATATTATTGATAATTCTATTAGGTGTGAAACAGTATTTTCACCATGTTTCTAAAAAGAGTTCATATCGAGAGACATAGATCTTTTCAATGAAATATGATGTCTGGTATTTGCTTCAAAAATATCTGAGGTTGGGCTTCCCTGGTGGCGCAGTGGTTGAGAGTCCGCCTGCCGATGCAGGGGACACGGGTTCGTGCCCCGGTCCAGGGGGATCCCACATGCCGCGGAGCGGCTGGGCCCGTGAGCCATGGCCGCTGAGCCTGTGCGTCTGGAGCCTGTGCTCTGCAGCGGGAGAGGCCACAACAGTGAGGGGCCCGCGTACCGTAGGAAAAAAAAAAAAAAATCTGAGGTTGAGGAAAAATGGGCAGGGATAGCAATGAAATAATTGACCATGAGTGAGTGGGAAGTTGCAGACGGGTAGTGGGAGCATTCGTGGATTCGTTACATTATTCTCTTTATTTCTGCATGTGTTTGAAATTTTCAATAGTAAAAAAGTCTAAAACATTCATAAAAAATAAATAAAGCTGTTCCCGATCCTCACAGTTGACATTTGGGAAAAAAATTGTCAAGGAAACAACGGTACTCTTACCTTTTCATTAACCGGATGAAAATTCTTCTTGGTAATCGGTATACAAAGGCGTCGAGGACAACCTTTAGGTAATTCAAAGATACGTATCCACGTTTGGACGGGTCCCCTGCACTCAGGGCCTTTTCAACCTTTTCATAGGACTTTGAAAGCTGTGGTGAATTAAAATTACAGCATTCACAGAAATCAGCGGCACAGAGCTGCTCAACCACTTTATTTTCACCAAAACCTCTTCACATTTTCCTTTCCAAAACTGATCAAAAAGGTTACTATGGCATGTACTGAACTTCAAATGTTTAATTGATGAGCTCACTACAAAACAGTATCCCCAGTCACAGCTACTCAACTGACAAGGCAGACAAGTTTCTCAGGGAAAAACAGCACATACAATAGCTCTAACTCAAATTTCAGAGCTAAAAATACTTGGTGGATCTGCCAGTTTGATACATCTTTCTTAATATACTTTCAACCCATCCCTACTGTGAGCCCATGCTAGGCTGCTCCTGATTAAGTCAGGTCAATCAAACAAAAAGCTGGTGACATTTTATTAAAAAGAGAAGTAGCTTTGACTGTAAGGGAAATCGTTAGGATTTCATAAACATCGTACACATTGGACATTTCTTTAATTATCCTTTTTTTTGGCGGGGGGGAATTACAAAGAACCAGGGTGAATCAGCTTTGCTTATGGGACTTCTAAAATGCAGTAAAGTAGGTTAACCACTGATTTTTGTATGACTCATAAAAATGCTATGAAGATTGGTTTTATTTCCAAAGGTTTTCCTGCTGTTTATTACTGAGTAATAACAATATTCTTCGATATTTCCAACCCTCTCCACGTTGTCCGAATTCACTTTTTTCCTGCTAACTGGGATACGAAGATAAACAAAAGAAACACCAACTTGGTGCAAAAGGGGACGTTTAAAAAGCTGCTGGAGCATGGAAATATATGGACAAGCGTCTCTCCCCACTAAAGGAATAAGGAGCACATTCACTAAGACTTCCTGAAGGTGCACAGGAATATCGGAAATCTAAGGGGAAATCTTGAAAAGAATCTAGAGACTTACAGGGCCTAAGCTTCTTATAAAGTTGCATAAGATTAACCCAAAATGTGGCTAAACGTGCCCATCTCTCTCTGGGGGAGGTGGGCTGCCTGGGGGAAGCCTCTAGCGGAGGGAAGCCAAAGCCAGACATGGAGTCTGGTCTCAGTATATTTATTGGATTAATGAAATCTGCTTTTAATATCTTAATGGCATTTAGTCTCCAATCAGGTTTTTTTCAGGAGAGTGTTTTGACATAATCCAGAGCTCTTAGAAGAAAAGCAGGAATGAAACAAAAGTAATGTCTTTGTTTTTCTGGTTTTTTTTTTTTTAAGACTTTATTGAATTTGTTACAATATTGCTTCTGTTTCATGTTTTGGTTTTTTGGCCACGGAGGCATGTGGGATCTTAGCTCCCTGACCAGGGATCGAGGGATCTGATCGAACCTGCACCCTCTGCATTGGAAGGTGAAGTCTTTACCACTGGGCCGCCAGGGAAGTCCCCAGAAGTAATGTCTTTGCGACACGTAAAATTTTTTAGGAATTTTCATCATTACTGTTTATAATGAAACAAACAAAAACATGCAAGCAATTCAGCAAAGTATAAAAAAGGACATAAAGATACCGGAAGTCTCACTACCCACAGGTTTTTATACGGTGTTCCAAAAACTCCAACATGATCACATAAACATATATTATAATTTTACAAAAATGGGACCATACTACACTTTCAGTTTTGACAAATGCTTTTTTCATTTAACGACATGTCATGAAACTTTCCCCACAAGAACTAGTGTGTATCTGCATCACACTTTGGAGATGATACAGGGCAGCCATCATGTTAGGGATGGACGAGTGAAAGGTACACCATTTCCCATGTTTAAACACTTGCGTCTTATAAATGTTCCCCTGGCCCCCAATCTAAACGAGGCTCCCTTGTTATTCTCTCCTATAATACCCCGTCCTTTTCTGTCATACCACTCTAGGAGAATGGTAGTTACGAACGTGTATTTGTTTAACATCTCTCTCCCTGATGTAAGGTCATGCAATCTCCATGAGAGCCAAGATGGTGCCCTGTTTTGTTCGCTAATAATTATCTAAAATGAAGCACAATTCGGCATGCAGTAGGCACTCAATAAATATTTGTTAAAAATGGATACATTTTTACCAAAAATGTTCTAAAGAAAGGTTGTAAAATGTAAGGAGCTATCTGACACATCAGTAAAAAGAGAAACGAAATTTAAATTATAGCTGAAATGCCATTTAATCCGCATCAGACTGGTAAAAATGGACAACTCTAATGATATCAAGAGCTGGTGGGTACATTGGACAACAGGAATTCTCATATGCTCCCAATGGGAGTGTGAATTGGTATTCTGAAAAATAACTGGATACTGCCAATGAAAGCTGAGGAGCATGCTCCCTACAACCTAGCAAGGAATGCTGGGTGTAATTCAGAGACACCTTAGCAGGCATGCACCAGAAGATATGGAGCCAACCACTTACGTTGGCATCGTTTGGGTGAGCACAAAACAGGGAGCAATCCAATGCCCATCCCTGGGCAGCGCATTATCTGTGCATATATATAGCTAATGGAGAACTATACAGCAGTGAAAATGAAAATACAGCTACCTCCATAATATGAGTGGATCTCAACCTAAGCACAAGCAGGATGAAAATAAATGGTTTTACAGCTATGCAAACACACTACAGAAAAAGAAAGAAACAAACGAACATCAAGCAAAAGACAAAGAACCCAATCTGTAGGAGAACAGGATACAAAAAAAAAAAAATATATATATATATATATATTTTTATATATATATATCACCAGCAAAGCTTTCATACTATAAAAAGGAACTAAATAAGAATATAAATTCATTAAAAGAAAAGCTTGAAGACAAGATGATAAAACAATGAAAGAAAGAAAAAAAACAAACAATGAAAGAGAGTAGAAGGATATTTCAAAGCTAAGAAAATAGAAAACAAAAACAACATCATTACAGGAACTAATAACAAATTAGAAACAGCAAGAATAAAAGACAAGGCTGAAATTAAAATTAATAGTAAAGGAATGGCTTGGGAATTCCCTGGCAGTCCCGTGGTTAGGACTCAGCACTCTCACTGCCAGGGCCCTGGGTTCCATCTCTGGTCGGGGAATTAAGATCCTGTAAGCCGTAAGGTGTGGTCAAAAAAAAAAAAGAAAAAAAAACAATGGCTTGAAAGATTCCCAATAAGGCGGAGGAAAAGGACAAAAGTATTATGGCATTTTGGGCTTCCGTGGTGGCGCAGTGGCTGAGAGTCCGCCTGCTGATGCAGGGGACACGCGTTCGTGCCCCGGTACGGGAAGATCCCACATGCCGCGGAGCGGCTAGGCCCGTGAGCCATGGCTGCTGAGCCTGCACGTCCGGAGCCTGTGCTCCGCAACGGGAGAGGCCACAACAGTGAGAGGCCCGCGTACCGCAAAAAAAAAAAAAAAAAAAAAAGTATGGCATTTTGAGAGAAGATGATTACCATCAAGGACAGACAAAGATGATCCAATATAAGGATAACTGAGGATACCACTGAAGGAAGGAAAGATGGAAGGAAGACAGAAGGGAGGGAGAGAAGGATGCAGGGAGAAGTTTTTAGTGACGTAACACAGGGAAAATTTTCCTGAAGTGAACGAAATCTGTACGTCAAAAGAATATACTGTGTTCCAGGAAACTTTGGCAAAATGCTCCATGCCAAGACAGTCTTCGTTTTGCTTTTTAATTTCAAGGATTAAGAAAAAATAGTTTAGGCATCCTGGTAGAATAAAAAATTATCTTCAAGGGGGAAAAAATCAGTCGACCTCAGGATTCTTCTCAAGAACACGCAATGCCAGAAGGCAATGTAGAAAAACAACATTTTGAGGAAAAGAAAGAATGATGGAAGAATTATACCCAGCTACGTTGTTGTTCTAATAAAAAAAAGGGAGAGATAGTATGAAAAAACAAAAGGAATAAAGCACCCATGAGCCTTTCTTGAGGGAATTACTTGACAATGAAATCCAGCCAACCAAAGAATAAATCAAAATAAAGAACTCTGAAAGGGATAAGCTATGGTAGCACTGGAGTAGAGTGATGTGCATTAAATCCACGTAGATATAAAACGCAGGCAAAACAACTGGGGGAATTACAGTAAGAGAACAAAATGCAAATATTATAAACTCTGACTGAGAACAAAATATAAACAGCAAAAATTGTGAGGTGGGAGGGGATGGGAAGAAACACAGGAAGTGCCAATCACAAGGAGTTTCATAGCCAGCCTGCGCTGACTGTAACTGAGACATCCTTCAAAACACCATCATTTCTCCAACTCTTCACGGCTTTCTTAATCTTTTTTTGTCTCAAAACTCTTTATGGGACCTGGTATCTCTTGTGGTAAAGAAATATTTATCCAAAGTTCAGAAATATCTTTGGCTTCCCTTGAGGACATTATATCATGTGGAGCACCCGGGGTTCAGACTGGGCCCCAGGACTCTCTGGCGGGGTAACCTGGGGCAGGTCATTAAGTCTCCTCGTGCTTCAGGTTCCTCATCTTGAACCCGGGATGATAATGGTGCTTAACTCCTGGAGTTGCCGTGAGGACTGAACACCTGAGGGGCGCTTACAACACTGCCTGGCACAAAGGCAGCCCCATAAAAGGGTTAATTATGAGGGTGATGATGATGATTTATTTTTTTACTTCTGGTAAATTAAAAGAAATTTAAATTAAATATGATTTATTTGTAAAAAGGAGCATGATTCTCTTCCTATAAAATTATTTCTATCTATGTATCCACCCACCCACCTGCCGATGCAGCAATCCTTCTATACATAGAATAAAGACAGGCCTAGAATTATGTTCACCAAATGTTGCCTTTGATTATTTCTGGGTGGTGGATTTTGAATAATTTATTACTTTCTTCTTTATACTTTTCAGAATTGCTTACATTTTTTGGAATGGTCATGTTTTCATAAAAACAATAATTCATTAACAACAAGAGAAAACAAGTTTTACCGATTTACCAACAGAATATTCATGTGCTCGCCCTCTAACGCCCTTGTCAATATTGGCTTCTGTGTTAATTTTTTCCGCATTGATGATTTTCTACTGAAAGTTTTATATTAATAATTTATAAAAGTTCTACATATGTTAGGAACAGTTATTATTTATCTGTCATTTACGTGGCACATGCTTTGCCAAGTTTATCATTTGCTTGTACAAAGTTTTGCTGTACAAATACTTTTTCATTTTAATATAGTCAAATTTATCAGTCTTTTTCTTTATGGCTTTGGGGCTTTACTTCATGCTTAAAAGTCTAAATTTCAAGATTAAAAATTTTCACCTAGATTATTTATTTTTAAATTTAAATAGTGGGGGCATACCGAATTTATTTTGGTGTGGAGAGTGGAAGGTTCCAAGCTTTCTTCCCCACATGGCTGGCTAGCGAATTATCCCAGTAATAATTACTGAATCTTCTCCTCCCTCGTCCCCACCATACTTTATTGGAATGCCTCACATCATATGCTAAATTCACATATCAAGATTGGCCCACTACCCAACTACTGTTTTAAATCAATTTGAATGTTCACTGCTGCACCACTGTCATAATGTTTTAATTATTATACCTTTAAAAATATTTTATATGTGATAGGATAAGCCCTCTATTGTAACTTTTCAAAAGAAAAAAAAAAAAATATATATATATATATATCCACCCAGATGTAGGGTGAGAAGGTGTTAATACTAAATCTTCCAGTCCAAGAGCTAGAAAAGCCCTCTTCATTTTTCAGATTTTCCTTTATTTTACTCAATAAAGTTGTATCATGTCGTTATATAAGTCTTAAATTTTTCTTATTACATTTAGTGTGTGAGTAGCACCAAGGAAGTACTTAATGTCTCATCATCGTTACCATCATCCATGCATTGTTGTTACGAGAAGCTGGAGGAGGTCCCAGGGCTTGAGGAAGCAGAGGTGGTTCAAAGCAGTTTAGAAATAACGTCTAGACCTAATGGTCTTGCACAGCCATCTACTCTCTCTGTTCACACTTTAGATAACCCTGGCACTAGGAGAACGTTCTTACCTCTTGGCAAAAGGTCCTCTCAATTTCATCTAAGGAGCAGTTTTTCCAGATATCTTCAGATGAAACAGGACTGGGGAGGTAATCTCTTTTGGAACTTTTGACGCATTGGTCCTCCCATGGGACCTCTATTAAGACAAAAGAACCCCAGTTTATGAAGACTGTCAAACGTACATTTGAATATTAAGTGTTTCCTTTTCATCATCACCTGTCTGGTAAAAATTAAGACTCAAATAAACCAAAAACATGAACTATATAATAAGTGCTGTTGAAATAACTGGACGGACATATTAGAAAAAAATAAAATTAATCTACTTGCTACCTTATCTAGGCTAAATCTGGATAGAGTAAATATATACTAAACAGACTAATAAAACCATAAAAGTAGTGGAAGAAAATTAAGATGAATATACATAATACATGTAATACATAATCACTGTGTGAAAAGTTCCTTCCAAAGAACACATTAGAGCTAGAAATCATTTAAATAATGGATAAGTCTGACAATATAAATATTTAATTTTTGTTTGTTAAAAAAATACACAAATAACAATGAAAGAAAAACGAGTGGGAAAAACTATTGTTAATATATGTGAGAAATGCAGGTTAATTTGCTCAATATATGAGTAGCTCTTAAGAATCAAAAGGATAACATAGACCCCCAATCACACAACAGACTAAGGTTTAAACAGGTAATTCACATTAAAAAAGGTTTTTTAAAAAGCCAAGAAATGTATGAAAAACTGCTCAAACTCACTGGTAATTTAAAAGGTCTAATTAACACAAGTTAATTTTTCCCTACTTGTCAAATAGGCAGGGATTAAGGCAAATGACAAAGAAAGAAATCAGTGCTGGCTTGTATACAGAAAACGTGGTACTTGAATATTCTCAAATCCCCTTCTAGAACTTTACACTAATGGAATAATAGGACAGATCCATATGTGTAAGGATCTGTTCTGTCCTGTTTATAAGAAGGGAAAAAATGGAACAATTTAAATGCCCATTAACAGAAGACTGGTTTTATAAATTATGGTTCATAGACATTAAAAACAAAGGGCCTGTCTAAATCATGAATGCAAGAAGTTTTCCTTGATATTGTTTCATGATTGAAAGAACAACTAGCATGATTTAATTTTCATTTTAACACTTATTTTGTGTATTTGCTTATCTATCCATCCATCCATCCATCTATCTATCTATGCACCAGAAACAAAACCTGGGAGGATAATAACCAAAAGAATACAGTGGTAGGATTATAGGGAAGTGTGATTTTGTGTTTTTGTGTTTTCTGGCCTTTTTGCAACGACCACTTATTACTTTTATAATAAAAGAGAATAAAACAAATCTAAGATATAGTCATTTTCTTCCTCAAAGTCAACTGCAAAGAATCACAAATGATTTCCCAGATTTATTTCCTAAAATGTCTGCAAATAAGCTCCACTCAAATTAAGCACACTTGTAACTACTCAGCTGCAGTTTAGTCGTCTGGAATTCTATTTCCTACCTCAAAAAAAAGAAGAAAAAGAAAAGAAAAGAGAAGAAAAAAAGTGAGTCTCCCCCGGTGGACCCCCTCTGGCTACATGACAGAATACAAAACCAGCCCTTCAGAACGCAGTCTGGAGTTCCGTGGCTTCAGAGGGCCTAGCATTTGAAACATGGGCTCTCAGAGCATAGAAGCTGCAAGAGCCTCACTGAGAGACAAGGGAGCCACGCAGGTATCACTTGGTGAGGCAGGTCTCAGCCCCAGCTTTCTGATGCCTTGGTCCTGCACTTACTCTGCGCTGGGCACTGCTACTCTAATGGGGGCTTAGAGGACACACACAGCACGTCTAGGGAAACCCCTTGGTGCTCCGTAAACAGCACGCCAGGGTGGAGGGCGGAGGCGGGGCCGAGGCGTGAGGCCCGCCCTGGGGGAGCTCACCCCCAGTGCGGGACCTCCTCCGCCATACGGCTCTAGCTGCTACTGCAGGCTGGCCAACAAACTCGATGAAGCCACGTCCAGCGACTCCGCTCACATCACAGTTAGACCAGCTTTCGCTCTTCTGTGCAGCTGAATAATTCCTGCCGCCTTCCGATTTCCCCAAAATTTCCTCTGAAGGATTCTAGCTGATTTGAAATGGAGTAGAGAGGAAATCCAAAACTTAAGGGGGCAAGTATGTATTTCATAGGTGCAGCAAAAGGGATTCAGCCCTTAATGTCATTTCTCCATGTGCCCAAAGAGATGGTGCTTTTGACAAGCAAGGTCTTGATGGCGTCTTCAGAACAAAAGCAGCAAAAACAGAAATATGCAAAATTCACAGAAAACAAATATTGTCCCATGTATAGAAAAGTCACAGATAATGGGCTGCTGCAAATGAATGGAGACTCCCTTCTTACAGTACTTAATAAAATACGCAAAAGAAAAAATAATAAAAATTAGTAAAAATAGTAAAAATAAATTTATTTATTAGCAAAGCAAATAAATAAATAAATTTACTAGCATAAACTGAAGCAAGAAGAAACTTAATATGGGCAGCCTGAAAGTTTTGCTTCCAGTTATGGTGGATTTGCTCATATTGAAGCAAACCTCCCAGCAGATAACAATTATAAACTCCAGCCAAAATATAAACAAAAAACTCTCTGAAGGCATTGGAGAGCAAATGACATAAACTGGAGTCAACCCTTGGAAAGATGGAGTTTCCTGTTATTTGGCCTTTTGCCTGAGGGCAGGCTTCACCTGGAACCTTACGCTAAGTGGCTAGAGTTTAGATATAAACCCAGGATCTTACTGGTTTTAGGAATCAAAAAAAGAGAATTCAGGACTACCACAGCAGCTAGAAAGTAAGGAGGGAAAGCACAAAAAGAAAGGCATAGCAGAGGATCTCCAAAGCCCGTGAATAAACTCTGCCAAAATCACTGGCTAACCCTGGGGACTACAGATGTGTAGAGCAGAAAACAAGAAGCCCAGCTAAGGCTAGAACAGCAGAAAAAGGATCTCGGGTGTTGACCCCTCAGGGAAGACAAAGATTAGTCTTCTACTAAAGTAAACTGGCTACTGAAACAAAAACTTAAATTCTTCAGAGGAACGTAACAGACTCCATAGTCTCTACAATGCAAAATTTACTATATCCAGGATAAATTCCAAAATTACTAGACATAGGCAAAAAAAAAAAAAAATCCCACAGGAAACTATGATCCATATTTTTTTAAAAAGGTAATCAATAAAGACCAAATCCTAAAATGACCTAGATGTTGAAATTAGCAGGTAAAAATTTTAAAGCATTTTAAAATTTAGATTTTTTAAATAACAGTGTTTGAGAATATGAAGGAAAATATACTACTAATGAAATGAACAGATAGGTATTCTCAGAATAACAGAAGCTGAGCAACATATCCTGTATTTTCTTTGTTTGTTTGTTTTTTGGCCACACCACATGGCTTGCCTGTGTTTATAGTGTAAGTAAAAGTATGATGTATGACAGCAATATAACAAACGACAGGAGAGAAGAATTCAGAAAATGCTGTTTGAAGTCTATAATTCATGTGAATTAGTATAATATTATCTGAAGATAGATTCTGATTAGCTAAAGATGTATAATGGAATAAAAATGCTCAATCAATCCAAATTCCTTAAAATTACACAAACTCTACAGGAAAAAAGTTGCGGGAAGGGGCTGGTGGATAGAGAAGGAAGGAAAGGAGCATAACACAAAAAGGCACAGATCCCACCTTGGAAGAAAATGTAATTCAAGGCACAAAATTACTTTACAGAACATTTTAATAAGAACACGAATTCATTAAAACAAGAGCTCAACAACAGATGATAAAACAATAAAATGAGAGCAGAAAACAATATAGTAGGCCAAAGGAAACAACATTACAGAAGTAATTAATAAAGTGGACATAGCAAAGAGTAGCATAGACTAAAGTGAAAATCAAATTACAGGTATAGCTAAAAGGCCTAAGATGATCCTTGTGAGTACAAAGGAAAAGGACAAAGAGAATAAAGCACTTCAAGATAATTTAGTCAACAGAGAAAACAAAAACAACTCAACATAAGGGTAGTTTGTATCACTGAAGTTAATCTGAAAAGTGGAACAGAAACTTTATTCAAAGATGTACAGGGCTTCCCTGGTGGCGCAGTGGTTGAGAGTCTGCCTGCCGATGCAGGGGACACGGGTTCGTGCCCCGGTCCGGGAGGATCCCACGTGCCACAGAGCGGCTGGGCCCGTGAGCCATGGTCACTGAGCCTGCGCGTCCGGAACCTGTGCTCCGAGAGGCCACAACAGTGAGAGGCCCGCGTACCGCAAAAAAAAAAAAAAAAGATGTACAATATTACTAAAAAACAAACAAACAAACGAATCCTTGAAATGAAGAGAGAATTGAATTTTCAGGTTGAAAATATACTGTGTTCTGGAAAATTGATGCAGAAAGCTGAACACCAAGACATTTCCTAGCTTAATTCATTTAGCACCCTGGAGTCAAGTTTTCTCATTTTAAAAAATGGGATAATAATACCCACCTCACAAAACTGTTGAGAGAAATAAAATTAAAACTAAGGTTTAAAAAGTAACTACACAGAGCACAATAAATAGATGTGTTTTAGTGTTATTTTTTATGTGACTTGCTTTGTGTCTTACTGGTCCTATTAAAATATATATACATGCACACATACATACAAACACACACACATGCACACAAGCACACATGCTTCTTAAAGTCAGATTATTTTACCTGGCTTTGTACCCAATGAAGGATCTAGCAGTACAGGGACTTGCTCATGAACTAACAAAATGTAAGGGATGAAAGCATCCTTGGAAGGTCATATTGTCTAGTAATTCCCAAAACTTGGAAGGCTTTGAAAAGTAGAGTCCTGGGGTCTGCTCTAAGCTATCTTGGTTAGTGAAACTGAGCTGAAATCTAAGAATTTGTAATTTTTAAGTTTGCTAGTCAGGCAGATCTGGGAATCATAGAAGGTATTAGTACATACTTGCTGCAATGAATTGCACTGAAACCAGACAGTGACAACCCATCTTGAATGAGCCAGTACACACGTGGTAAACCCCTGAGGCAAGAAACTGCTTGCCTCAAATGACCAAAGGCCTGGAAGGGAGACTCTCCGATTGCATTCTTCATATACCCATCCGCGAGGAACTGGACCCCTGCTCTCTCCAGAACTGTGCAACTCTGGGCATTATGTTCTAGAGGCTGGGATAAAGAATATCAGTACGAGGAAAGTTTTTCCTTCTCAAGGTTGTATGCCTGCGTGAGCCCAGCCTTACATGTCCGGTATAACCATACCATCTACTCAACTATTTGCCCTTTTGTATCAAGATTGTTCCCATCGTTAAAGGAGTAACATGTTCATTAACAAAAATTTTTGAAAATACAGAAGTAGCAGAAAGAATCAAACACCCACTTATCACTTAAAGACAATCTGTATTTTGGAATTTCTTTCCAATCATTTACTGATATTCCACATACATTTTCCATGTTATGATTAACTTTATGGAAATCATTGCTTGTGGATGCACATCTTACCGTGTCTATAGGCTGTGACTCACTTAACCCTTTTCCTGTTGTTAGGCATTTATGTTATTCTTATAAATAAAGATACCATGACAGTCTTTGTGGATAATGCATTTTCCATATTTGAAAGTGTTTCCTTAGGACAGATTCACAGACGAGGAATTACCACACCAGAGGATACTGAAATCATACTTTAAAATACTTACCTTGACTTCTCATAGAATATTTAAGGTTCAAGTCATTATTTGTACTGAGGTTCTTCAGAACAACATTATAATCCACTGCAGTATCTTTATCAATGTTGTAGTGTTTTGCAAACCTAAAATAGAACTGTTCATTAGTATTCAGAAATTATGATACAGAGAATCTAAATGAAGCAAGTTTTTTTTACTAAGGTATCCTTTACTCTGGGGTTGGCATTAATTTTAATGTGTGTTTCTAGCTAGAGCTGGAATAAAGAAGTAAACCCCACGAAATGTTACTGTGAGATTTTAAAAAGGCAGATACTCCTGAAACTAACACAATCAACTATACTTCAGTTTGAAAATTAATTAATTAATTAATTAAAAATGCAAATATTTAGGAGGAGATCACTTCACTCTCTCTCTAGATGGCTGTGTACAGATCTGCGTGCAGAGGTACGTCTCAGGACCCGCTAAGGGAACGCCCCCTGCCTGTACCCCGTAGGGTCTTCTCCCTTCTCCGGTGGGGGTGAGTGAGGAGCACCCCTGCAGTCAGACAGCAAAAGCAGTTCCCCACTTCCTTTAATAATTGGGGGGAATGGATCTGGGCCATGAGTCAGCATAAAATTGCTATAACCAGAGAAATCTACAGCCGGTGGAGGAGAGAACATAGCCCACCTTCTTGACCAAGAATATCATTTCGCAGAGAGAAACTGTGCCCAGGATGGCGTATCGTGTTACAGCAGTCGATGGTGGGAGCGGGGCAGCTTTTCTCGGAGCATTCTAGGCTGTCTATGCATAAAGAGAAATTTTGAAAACACTTAACCAAGGTCTCTCCCTGAAATACACTGAGATACTTTTTTTAAAGTTAAGATAAATACAATGTTTGGATTCTTTTTTCCTCTAAAATGAAATGTCTACTACTCAAACCTGCCACTCGATAAATGGTTTTCTAGATGATCTCTGCAGTATTACATTTATAAACAATGACAGTTTTTAAATGTTTGGTTATATTATCTCCATATGTGTTGGTTTCCATAATTATCTAATTTCACGCTGCTTTCTAAAAATCTAGTAATTATCACTTAAAGTAGTTGTTATTTTTCTGTTGCCAAATTTAACAAAGAGTGATGTCATGTATTCATTTCAACGCACACCTTTTTTTCCACTTTGATGAATCCTGCCTATTGTTCTAGTAAGAAAAATTATCTTGAGATATGATAGCTGCCAGATGTTAATCTTGAAACTCCCTAAATAGCTCCATCTTTCATCCACAGACTCTGTCTGGCAAAAACAAGCTGTAAGCACAAGAATCCAGAAGGCGGCACCTAAAGTGTTCCTTTTTGAGTTGCCGTCCTACAGAAAGTCCCGGCTACTCTGCAGCTCCAGGAGAATGTCAGGATGCCGATAAAAATCTCATCACCAACTTTCCTATTTTTGGTAAAAATTCAGCATCCCTTCAAACTGGTATTGGCTCATAAGAGAATCCTGACCTTTCCTAATGCCCAGCCCACCGCATTCATAATACCTGCTACACAGTCACTGAGAACAGACAGACACAATTCCATGGTAATATTTCCTACAGATAAAATTCAAAAATGAAGCCTCAGTACTTCTCAAGGACGCAGCATCTCAAAAGGTTTTTTTTAACAAGAATCAAGGCATGGGAGACAGAACCATTCTTAAGACACAGCAACCAAGGCCATTTCCCCAGGGACCTGAAGTGTGGGCAGGAGAACTCACACATGTGCGGACACCCAGGGCAGGACGGTCACATGGGAAAGCTGACTTCAGATGCAAAGGGAATGAGGCCAATTGACCCACAAACCTCTCCAGCATCACCACCCAGAACAGTGCCTTGGGCTTCATTCATCTGCCCAGGCAGCAGGCTGAATTCTAGTGCGTTTGTTTGTTTGTTTGTTTGTTTTTCAAGGTCGCTCATAAATTATTTTACCCGGATTCAAATACTTTGTCCTGCAGGGCAATGGAGAGGAAAGTAGGATGGTGTGAGATGGAAAAGGAAGAACAAAACCCGGCAGGTCTCGGGACACTGGCTAAGTATGGAACTTGGAGATGATCTTCTCCCCCGCTCCTTGCTTCCATAGGCTGCATGGCATTCTGCAGCCTGAAGAGAACTGTTTCTCCAAGAGTAAAGGACACTCGTGGAATCTGTACTATCATGATAGCATCGATGTGAAACGAGCACCTACTGCATGTCAGGTACACTGCAGGCGCAGAATCTTCATGCCAGCCTTGCAAGGTGGGCTCCTCAGTCCCCATTTCTTTAAGAGAGAGCCGAGTCTGAGAGAGGCCCAGGAGCTTCCAGAGGCCCCGCAACTAGGGAGGGCAGACACAGACCTGACCCCAAGCGCGCCTGGCTTCAAAGCCCAGGCCACTCCTACCTCGCTGCACGCCGAAGACTGATATTAAATAGAAAGCTGTTAGATAAAGAAAAGGATTCAAAACTGCATTGTGTTTCCTGCTCAAACACTAAAAAGGCGAAGTTAATACTGAAGCAGCTACTCAAGGAAAGAGTATATTCTTGAGCTTCGATAAGAAAAGCATTACAGCAATTGAAGAAATGTTACTTTTGATCTTCTGCTTTTCTATTCTGAAGGAAAGCAATTCTATTGCGTTAAGTTCCTCAAGCCTTATCATGCAGACAGCATTGTTTTTAAGGCTTAAAAAAATATCTCAAATAAAAATTTGTGGAGTTCTTTACTATTCAATACTTGTGAGATGGGGAAACAGACAGTAACATTTTTTTATAGATTTACTAGGTTGGAAACTAGTGCCAAACACAAGGTTTATTGTCAAATAAAACACTGTTTTGCTTTTTGATTGCTCGTTTTAGAAGAGCGCTGCTTCTGTTCTATAATCGCGTGCACAGAATTATTTAATTTGTTTTGTTTGGATCTTATTCTGGACATTTTCCCAGTCGGAAAGATGTAAAAATTAAAACATCTATTATGTCTTTTATATTCTGAGGTGGGTTATAAGGAGAAAAAAAAAAAAAAGAGGAAGAAAATATTCAAAATACTGGGAAATATCCATATTTTAAAAGTCTCCTTGTTTTTCAGACCCTGCAGTGCCTGTGAGGTTGGCACCTGCCCTCTAGACTTGTTTTTGCTCCAGAAGCAGATTCTTCCACTAACAGAGGCAACGTCGTCTTTATAACACTATGGACGCAACCACAAAGACCCATGTCAGTGGCGATTTATAACTGCGGTGTGATGTGAAACTCTGAGGCTCAGGGTGAAATCATCAGGCTTGGTACTTTTGTTAATGGCCCAGAGGATACTCAGAAAAGTGGGGAAAGGCAGGAGGACGAGGAGGGCCTCTTGGCTGAGCACCTTCCAGTGGCTTCCATTCAATACTCAAGTAGCCACGGAATCCAAGCATTTGGCTTTTCTGAACGATCTGGAGTTTATTGGAGGCTCGAAAAACAGTCTGTGCAGGCTTCCCCACACCGCCCTCGCGCCAGGGGCAGGTGGCGGCTTTCAAACGCCAAGAAGCAGCTAACGGCCCCCTGCTGCAATGCCCGCCCCAAACTCAGCAACAAAGTCCTCAAAGGAAAATTAAGCTTCTGTTATTATGTCAGGATGGAGAGCCAATAGGGAGCACATCAACCAACAAATAAATCCTGAAATTTTTCATTCTTCTCTTAACCCCGGGCTCTGAGTAAAAGTCAACTGTGAACTGGAAACCCATGGGGTGGTGGGCGAGGTCCCAGGCAGGCAAAGGGAGACCACTGGTGATGGATGACTTAAATCGTCGAGATGCGTTCAAAGCTGCAGGCCAGATGACTCTCACCCGCGGGGACTGGAGGAATTAGAACCGTTAGCTCTCACTTTGGAGAATTCGTGGAGAGCTTCACGAACATGGGAGAAATGCAGATTGAGGACCTCTTTTAAAAACAGTCAAGACAGAGAAGGCAGGAGGGAAGGACGCTGCCTGGATCCAGTGAACCCAACAGGTCCCATTTTGAAATGGGCTGAAAGTCCTACTGAGCAATCTCTCCCCATACCTTCGTTTACTTACTTTTTGTATTCATCATCTTTCATCTTCAAACAGAAGGTCTCCAGAACCCTCCTCAGTGCATGTGGTTGGACCAGACCCGTCTTGTTAACATCAATGAGCTTAAGGGCTTTGATAACAGTTTTAATGTTTTTGAAAATCTGTGTATAAAAAGAGATTTAGGAAAAGTCAAAAGATCCAGCGTCAAAAATCAAGATGGTAATAATAAAAGTGAACGTGTTTAAATACTTCTTGTAAAATAAAATGTTTTCAAAGACTCACAGTCGTAGGTACTGCAAAATGACGTATCTATGGAAAAAGGGACACTTTACATTTCTTGAATGTTTTCAAAGCAATTTTCTCTGTCTTAGTAAGTCTTAGTAAGTTTCAGTAAGGTCTTAGTAAGTTTAAAAAAAAAGAACTTTTTCTGATGTAAAGCAGTAAGTCTCATACACAATTCATTGCATTTTAGAGCCATATGAAAAATCTTTTTTGTTAATTGATACTTTAAAACCGTAATTCTGGCATAGCTGGATCTGGACAATTCTTATTTTTCATAGCCACATGCAAACCATTTTTACTAGGAGCTGAAAACTATGAGCGTATATTCCAACCCCTCTGAATTTTTGAAAGATATTACGGAAAAGCTGTACAGCGACCTTTCCCAAATTCAGCAAAGGCATATTTATTGGGCACAGAGACCTGGAAGGCACTTGGTTAGGTCCCGTGGAGACGCGGGGCCGTGCGCCTGCCCTGAGCCAGTTCTATGTAAAGGAGAGAAACATCCGCCAGGGCTCACCCGTGCCAAGCGCAGAGCCCTGTGACTGCACTCTCCCGAGCCACACGAAGGACGTACCGTTTCCCCACTTTTAGATAAAACCGAGGGTGGGGGAGGCCACAGGAGTGTCGCCCGTCATCACCTGGTTAGACGATAATGATGCTGGGGTTCAAACTCAAGTCCACCCCCAAACTGTACCTCCCGCAGAACAGATAAGGCATGTAAATAAATATTCATAAATATTCACCAAGATAGGAACCATGGGAACAAGAGCCAAACACCAGAGACAGACAAGCGAGGAGCTGTGGGTCTTCACACAAGAGAACAACACTTCCAGCAGAGCCACCTGGGAGGCTTCCTGCAGGGGGTGGCATCTGAGCCAGGAGGGGGCCGGGGCAGGACAAGACAGGAAGGCACTGAGTACAGCTGGGCGTGAAGGGGGTTGTGGATGAAGGGTGATGAATGTCTGGTGCGGCCAGATCCTGGAAGGTCTGCCTCTGCATCCTGTACTAGATCACATCCAAGTCCAGCCCAGACTCGGAGGGAAATTAGTGCTCCTTAAGGAAGGAGTTTAGGGAAGACTCTAAGATGAACAGGCTTTCTCCTAGTTTCCTCAACACCTCCTCTGACAGGTCCCTACACTGTCTCTGACCTGAAGGAGCTGCCAGCCCCCTCCCAGGGTGGCCGTCTTAGGGATCACGCAGGAGGAAACACTGAGCTGGCCTCTGCCCCAGCTCCTCCTGGCTGGGTCATCTGAGACCCTCCTGCCTCCGCCCCCGGGGCCCCCGGGGACGTTAGCCGGCCTCTGACTCAGCTCCTGTCCTCCTCCCGTCCAGAGGTCACCTGCCTGCTCAAACTCACGCCTCGTCACCACTAACTGCCGCTCTCCAAAACGAAGTCCCACATCCAACGCCCCCCGTCTTTCAGCCCGAACCCCAACACCCTTCTGCCCTCCGGGACCCCGCCTGCTGGTCCCTCTCCTCCGCACGCCTCCCCACGGCCCATCTTTACAGTGACCCGGTGCCTGTGTGCTTGACCGCCACCTCCCTCCTCCTGCCTCCCCGGTCTTGGCTAGACCCTAACCCTGGTCAGATCCAACTCACCGCCTCTTCCAAGCGCCTGATGCGGCCGGAGAGGACGGGCCATCGAGCACTCACCTGGGTCCCCTCACTCAAGACCATCAACCCTGCCAGCAGGCGCGCGTGGTGATGCTCGCCTGGGCGGTCCGCTCACCCGCCACCGGGCACCTTTCCCGCCTTCTCCGCTCTCCGCCTCCCTTCCCACCCCGCCTCCTTCCTCTCCGCTGATAACCTTCCTCCTCACTTGCAGAGAAACCAGAAGCAACTGGACGGCAAGGTCCCGTGCTCCCCGACACGCCCAGCCTGTGTGCCTCCACACCCGGCCACCCGGCCACTGGCCTCCGGTCCTGCGCCGGGCCGCCGCCGCTCTCGCGCCCATCAGGAACTGCTTGTGCCCCGCTGTGCCCAGCTCTGAGCTCGTGTCCACGATGACGAACCATCTGAGAGGTGAGCCCTCCCTCCTCACCCCGCCTCGCCCCTGCCCCCAGCCACTCCTTCCCTTTTGCAGAAATCCCCCCTCGAAAGCTGTCTGTGCGCCCTGTCTCCAGCCTATCTCCCCACACACCCGATCAGTTCTGTCCGCACCGCTGCACAGAAACTGTGACCTTGTCAGGGCGACCTTGCCAGGCCCAGCGGCTCCTGGGCGCCCATCTTGCTGTCTCTGCAGCACCTCCTCCCAGCTCACCGCCCCTTCTTCCTGGACGTAGGCCTCCCCCCCGGCTTCGACACTCCCGCCTCGGGTTCTCCTCGGCTTTCTGGCTCGGGCTTGGCCTGGTCCCTGCTGGTCCCTCCTCATCTCCCGGCCTCTGAGCTCTGGGCACCTGCGGACTCGGGCCTCGGGTCTCCTGGCTTGTCTAAGCACACTCCGTCCCGGGCGGCCCAGGCCTGTAGCCTTAATGAGCAGCTGAGGCCTCTCAGTGTCTGTCTCCAGCCCTGGCTCCTTCTCGGAGCCCCAGTCAGGACGTCCAGCTCTAGAGGCCAGCAGACGCCCAGCTCCGCCCCGTCCCACCGTGGCCGGGCCTTCCCGCCAGATTCTTCACTCACATCCCACGTCCGGGCCAGCCCGAGAGCCCAGCGGCCCTAGCTTCAGAACGTTTCCAGAACCCAGCCCAGTCTCTCCGCCTCACACCCTACTGCCTGGGCTGGTGCGACGGCTTCCCACTTGGGCCCCCAGTGTCCACGCCCGACCCCACAGCTGAGGTTCCAACAGCAGCCAGGGTTCTGTGTAGCTAAGGCTGAGCACGCCCTCCAGTCGCTCTCGTCCCCTCCAGGTCAAAGGCCAGAGCCCCGCAGACCGGCTCCTGCCGGCTCTCCATCCCCCCAGCCGCCCGCTGGCTCACTGCCTTCGGGCCACGAAACGGTCTCTCTGCTTCTCGTGGGTGCCAGCCAGGCACCTCCTGCCTCAAGGCCTTTGCATTTGCTGTTCCTTCTGTCTGGAAACTTCTTCCCCAGACGCCCACTGGCTCTGCCCTCACTTCCCGCAGGTCTTGGCCCAGATGTCATCTGATCCAAAAGGCCTTTCCTGATCCCACCCGCAGCACGCATCTGCAGGGTACTTCTCACCAACGAACTTCATGCTCGTCTTTACTGTCTGTCTCTCCCTCTGGCAAGTGTGCTCCCTGAGAGCGGGGCTCTGTTCACTGCCTCACGCCAGGGTCTAGAACAGCCTCTGGCAGAGTGTACATGCTCAGTAAGCATGTGCTTGAGTAAATGAATGAGTGAATCCATCTTCTTTTCACCTGCCTGGAAAAAAGCCACACTCTGAGGAAGCCTTGTTATATGTTGACGAACACACACCTCCTCGGGGCCTATCCTGAATGTAACAATGATTACATTCAATGTAATAAAGATTACAATAATATGGTAATTGAACAAATGTGAACTGGATGTTTGCAAGGCCCTGTGCTGAACCGTATACACATCTCCCACTCCCACCGACTAGAGAGCATTGGCTGAAACGAGCTTAATATTCAAAACCAGGAAGACCAAGCAAGGAAGAGCCGGGAGAGCATGAGCTGGAGCGAAACCGCTCGTGCACGTCCACCCTCAGCTCCACCACTTTGTCTAAAAGCACAGGGCCCCAGCCACAGAGAGCGCTTGTGCCCGTGGCCAAAAAAAACCCCTCGGTACCTCGTCTGCTGCCAAACCCTGATTCACCTCTTCTGGGAGCACATGAGGCGATGCGCTTTTTTAAAACCCAAAGTAACCCAGATGGACCCAGCGTGGAAAGCAGGGAAGCAGCAAATCTGGCACAGAGCTCACACCCACCAGAGGTATGTCTCCAAGTTTCTTATCATTTGTCAGACTGAAGTTTGGCAAGATCTAGATGGAGCTGCAGATGGTGAGGCTTATCAGAGGCACCAGAGTTAGGGCCGTGGTGTGAAGACTTGTCCTCCCCGTGACGGTGACGGGAAAGAAGAAAAACACAAAGGAGTAAAAGGACCTGCCCCTGCCTCGCCCCGCTTCCCTCTCCCTTGAAAAGGGAGAAGAGGTGGGAGAGGAAACGCAGAGAGAGAAATCGGGATGGTGTGGGCAGCATCCGGCTCCTCTCTGGGCCAGCCCAACGTCTGCCATTTGGCTCCAACTGGGACACGTGTGCGTTTAGAGCCACCGGCTCTGAGCCTCCTGTTCCTTCCACCCCAGCCCCAGCTCTCACCCAGCAAGGCCCTGGGCTCCAGCCACACTGAGCTCCGTCGCTTCCCAAGCCCTCCGGGGTCTCTTCACCACGCCCAGAGCCCTGGACGATCTGACCCCCCCACCTCCTGACCTCACCCGCCAAGTCCCCTGGCCCTTTCCTGCTCCAGCCACACAGGCCTCCCTGCGCGTTCTCACACACACCGGGCGCGCTCAGCCATCAAGGCTTCTGCACGTCTGGCTCCCTCCGCTGGACGGCTCCCTGAGGCCCTCATTCAGGTCTCGGTCATGTGCCACCTGCCCCGAGAGGCCTTCCCGATGACCTGCACAAAAACGCATCCTCATCCCTTTTCTCCTTCGCGTTCACCCACACCTGCACATTGCATATTTCTGTGTCTGTTTATTGTCTTTCTTCTTCCATTGAAATGTAAACGCCACGCAAGGG
The DNA here is from genome assembly GCF_039906515.1 of Pseudorca crassidens. Taxonomy (NCBI): domain Eukaryota; kingdom Metazoa; phylum Chordata; class Mammalia; order Artiodactyla; family Delphinidae; genus Pseudorca; species Pseudorca crassidens. The sequence goes on from NC_090306.1 coordinate 100,727,637, forward strand.
GATTTGGTTTCATTTGCTGCTGTATCCTTAGGCTTACAACAGTCCCTGGACAGAGTGGATGCTCATAAATATTTGCACAGTGAGTTTACAGCCGTGTTGCTGCCCAAACGCCTTCCCGTCCGCTCCGGGGCAGGAGCTGGCGCCGTCTCTCCTGCTCTTCTGACTGCACTTCCATCCCGACACTGGCCCCCTGACCTCCATCTTGACATTTTGGTGAATTCCTGCCTGAAAGTGGTACCCAGCTCCTCCCCTGCAGGAGGGGACCTCCCTACTCCCTGCCTGGCATCTGCTCTCCAGGAGCTCCATCCCCCTTCACTTCCCCACTGCTTCTCGGGAGGAGGGCTCAGAGAGGGCCAAATCCACGGAGAGAGGAGAAATGCTGTACAGCCCACGGGAGGAAAGGGGCCTCCTCCCAAATCCAGCTTCTCAGAAAGGAAAGCGTGGTCTTGCCCTGTGAGGGCCCAGAGACCAGCTTGAGAAAGGTGCTCTCCTGGCCCGGCTCCAGCGCCTGTGGTGGCCGAGCTCCCTTTCCTGCGTTCCAGGTGATGCAAACTCCTGTCTGCTGCCTGTTTTTATATGCCTGCAAGCTGAGAATGGCTTTTACATTTTTAAACGTTTGAAAAAAATCAAAGGAAGGATAATTTTGTGACGCGTGAAAGTTATCTGAGTTTCAAATTTCAGGATCCAAAAGTAAATTTTATTGGCGCCCAGCCACGCCCCGTTCATTTATGTAAATAAGTTGCCTCGGGCTGTTTCCCCTACAGGGGCAGAGCTGAGTAGTCAGACTGAGCAGTCTGGCCGCCAAAATACAAATATTTACCATATTCACAGAAAAAGTTCACAACCCCTGTTCCACTCCCTCCCATGCAACCCCAGATATCTGAGTGGGTGGTAGGTGTCATGCAGCTTCAGGTGCACAAACACAGAAGCAATGAGGATTTAAAAAGAAAACCAAAACAATAGCTAATTATGACGTTAAGGCTCGAGAGCCAGGAAATGGCCTGAGGCCCTCTGAAGACCTGCCCTCAAGTCTTCTCTTCCCCGCCACCTGCCCCTGACCCATGCTCTGAGCCCTGCGCTAGGCTTAGGAGTGCTCCGCCCTTCCCCGTCCCCTGCTAGACCCCCCAGCTCCCCGCTGCACACCAGGCCCCCACAGCCCCCAGGCTCCCCCTGCAGCACCACAGACCCTGCAAGAAGGGCAGCATCTGACCCTCTTCTTGTCCTCAGAGCCCCCATATGGAGAGATGACTGAGCCCTGGGGATGATTCAGAACCAAGCAACCTAGGGAAGCGAACCACAGTGAAGATGCATTAAAAGGTTCGCTTCTTCCGTCTGGACAGCAGGGCTAGGAAAAAGCAGGCTACAAAGCCTAAAAGTTCTGAAGTATGGCTACATAAACCAGGACTCGCTCACCTAACATTTCAAGAAAGGAAAAAAAGCCCCGTTTCACACAGGAGTACAAAAGGAGGAAGTGATTACTGAAAAGGAAGTGATAGGAGCAAAATTAAATTAAAACTTTCCCCAAAAGATTTAGATGAATTCATGGAGGGCAGACTCACAAGTGTTACTACATGGAGCAGAGAATATCTGTCCTGAAGAGTAAAGCCAGGGAGGGAGTAGGGAACAGAAACCTCCTCCAGATACAGAAAACTACAGAAAGTACCCCGGGCTGCCATCGTTTGGGTAACCTTGGAACAGTGACCTGACTCTTCCTAACTTCAGTTTCCTCATCTGTTAAATGGGAAAGAAGAAGGGCACTGTATCAGCGTGTGCAGGTAAAATGAGCTCACGTGGACTTCCCTGGCAGCGCAGTGGTTAAGAATCCGCCTGCCAATGCAGGGGACACTGGTTCAGTCCTTGGTCTGGGAAGATCCCACATGCCGCGGAGCAACTAAGCCCGTGCGCCACAACTACTGAGCCTGCGCTCTAGAGCCCACGAGCCATAACTACTGAGCTGGCGTGCCACAACTACTGAAGCCCGTACGCCTAGAGCCCGTGCTCCGCAACAAGAGAAGCCACCGCAATGAGAAGCCTGCGCACCGCAACGAAGGGTAGCCCCCGCTCGCCACAACTAGAGAAAGCCCGCGCGCAGCAACAAAGACCCAACGCAGCCAAAAGTAAAATATAAATAAATAAATAAATTTATAAGAAAGAAAGAAAGAAAAATGGGTAGATATAGTAGAATTTCATCAAAATTTATTAAAAAAAAAAAAAAAAAGAAATGAGCTCATGTGTGCAGGTACCTCCCAGGGAACATACTCAATAGATGGAGGTCTGATAGGAATTGCTGATCAGGACCAAAGGCTGAGGACAAAGATATAAATAGCCAGATAGCTACACACACATGCTGGAGAACAGTAACTGGCAGAACCAGCACTAATCCCCCACACCAGCCAGCGCCTCTACCTCTTCCAGAAAGTCTTGAGTGGACAGGAGTCCAGGGCCAAGAACAGGGCCTGGATCAACGAATAAGTGTTAAGTGGACGAATGTATGGATGATGGATGGATGGATGGATGGATGGATGGGTGGATGGATGGATGGATGGGTGGATGGGTGGATGGGTGGGTGGATGGGTGGGTGGATGGATAGACGGATGACGGATGGACAAATGGACAGAAGGAAGGATGGATGGATGGATAATAGATGGATGGACAGATGGAGGGATAGATGGATGTATGCATGCATGGATAAGTGATAGATGGATGAACGGATGAACAGATGGATGGATGGGTGATTGATTGCAGCATTCATGGGGAAGAAGCTTTGGTGAGCCAATGAAATCCTTGTACAGACAGGACTGGTGCCTGCAGAACGGCAGATAGGCATGTCATTTCTGTGGACACAGTGATCTGCTCTACACCTTCCTGGGGGAAGAAACTGAGAATTGAACAGAAATAGCAGAGCAGGAGGGGAAGATTAGAGTGGTCTGCACGCCTATTATTGGCATGGACAGGACACGTGAATTTTCCACGAGTTAAGTGGAGAACAAGAAAGGTAGAAGGCTAACAACGAAGTATCAGAAAGAGAAATTAAGGAAACAACCCCACTTACCATCACATCAAAAAGAATAAAATACCTAGGAATAAACCTATCTCAGGAGGCAAAAGACCTGTACTCCAAAAACTATAAGACACTGATGAAAGAAACTGAAGATGACACAAACAGATGGAAAGATATACCATGTTCTTGGATTGGAAGAAGCAATATTGTTAAAATGACCATACTACCCAAGGCAATCTACAGATTCAATGCAATCCCTATCAAAATACCAATGGCATTTTTCACAGAACTAGAACAAATAATTTTAAAATTTGTATGGAAACACAAATGACCCTCAAACAGTCTTGAGAAAGAAGAACAGAACTGGAGGAATCATACTCCCTGACTTCAGACTATACTACAAAGCTACAGTAAACAAAACAGTATGGTACTGACACAAAAACAGACTGATAGATCAATGGAACAGGAGAGAGAGCCCTGAAATAAACCCACACACTTATGGTCAATCTATGACAAAAGAGGCAAGAATATACAGTGGAGAAAAGACTGTCTCTTCAATAAGTGGTGCTGGGAAAACTGGACAGTTACATTTAAAAGAATGAAATTAGAACATTCTCTAACACCATATACAAAAATAAACTCAAAATAGATTAAAGACCTAAATGTAAGACTGGATGCTATAAAACTCCTTGAGGAAATCATAGGCAGAACACTCACTGACATAAATTGCAGCAATATTTTTTGGATCCATCTCCTAAAGCAAAGGAAATAAAAGCAAAAATAAACAACTGGGACCTAATTAAACTTAAAAGCTTTTGCACAGCAAAGGAAACCATCAACAAAACAAAAAGACAACCTACTGAATGGGAGAAAATATTTGCAAATGATATGACTGATAAGAGATTAATATCCAACATACATAAACAGCTCATACAGCTCAACATCAAAAAAACAAACAACCCGATTAAAAAATGGGCAGAAGAATTGAGTAGGCATTTTTCCAAAGAGGAAATGCAGATGGCCAACAGGCACATAAAAAGATGCTCAACATCGCTAATCAGCAGGGAAATGCAAATCAAACCCACAATGAGAAATCACCTCACACCTGTCAGAATGGCTATCATCAAAAAGAACACAAATAAAAAATGTTGCTGAGGATGTGGAGAAAAGTGAACTCTCCCATTGTTGGTGGGAATGTAAATTGGTGCACTGTGGAAAACAGTATGGAGGTTTCTCAAAAAAAAAAAGAAAAGAAAAGAAATAGAACTACCATATGACGCAGTAATTCCATTCCTTGGTATATAACCCAAAAAAACCAAAAACACTAATTTGAAAAGATACACGCACCCCAGTGTTCATAGCAGCATTATTTATAATTGCCAAGATATGGGAGGAACCTAAGTATCCATCAACAGATGAGTGGCTAAAGAAGGTGTGGTATATACAATATATACAATGGAATACTACTCAGCCATTAAAAAGAACGAAATTTTGCCATCTGCAGCAACATGGATGGATTTGGAGGGCATTATGCTAAGTGAAATAAGTCAAATAGAGAAAGACAAATACTGTACAATATCGCTTACATGTGCAATCTAAAAAATACAACAAACTTGTGAATATAGCAAAAAAGAAGCAGACTCACAAATATAGAGAACAAACTAGTGGTTACCAGTGGGGAGGGGGAGGGGCAACACAGGGATAGGGAAGTGGGAGGTACAAACTATTGGGTGTAAGAGAGGCTCAAGGACATATTGTACGACACAGGAAAATAGCCCATATTTTGTAATAACTGTAAGTGGAAAGTAACCTTTAAAACTTGTATTAAAAGTTTTTTCAAAAGAAAAAGGCAAAAGGCTTGAGATGTCCTGCTCCCAGAGCTGCTTCTCAAGTGAGGGGACAACACACAGCATGAGAAGGCGAGATGGACCACCGGCAGGAGGGCTGAGGAGGTGCAGGGGCATTAGGCCAGAGCTGCTCGTCACCAGAAAACCACCGAGTTCAGAGGCCGCCAAAGCACTGTCCTAGTAACTCCCCATGTGCCCCATGAGAGCAGCCTTTACCTGCTCCCCACAGAGCACACCAGTGAAGGGGGAAGGAGGCCAGCTCCCCTTCCTCAGCCCTCATCACGGATCCCACGAACCGGGGAGGAAGGAAGCAGAAGGAGGGAAAGAGTCGCCAACGAGCCGGCAGCCCCCCTGGCCCTCCCCCTCCCCCCGGGGCCCGTGGAGCTGGAAGGAGGGAGGAGCGGCCAGCTGAGCTGCATCTGAGCTCCGGGTTTAAAACTGGACTAGGCTACGCTGGGCTTGTTCTACCTGAACGTGACCAGAGAGCCGTGGGATCTGCTAAGATAGCCTTCGGGGACGAGGAAGGCAGATGCGCCCACGCCCGCGTAAGAAGCAAAGAATCAAACTGCCTCATGTTTGTACCCCACTGAGTTCAGATGGTTCAATAAACTGCTAACAGTGGATGTGATTCTTACTCTATAGTTCTTTGTTTAAAATTCTTTTTATAGCACTGGGAGCTCCAGGAAGGAAAGCTGTGAACCCAAATAAATATGACCACCCAGACCTGAAAGGAGGTGAGAAAAGGCCTAAGGTTTCCTCCCTGGAGCCCAGAATTCCCCCTCTCCAGGCCTGGCTCTGGTGGGGCCCCTCCCGGGGGAAGGCAAACCTTCCTCGGGCCAGAGGGCAACCTGCACCATGCTATCCAAATTAGCTCCCGATTCGCTGTTTTCTGTTCCCTCCTCACCTGGAGCCACCTTCCTCACCTGGTTTCTAGCAGCAGGGGGTCGGGGACGGCAGCCCACCCGCCTGCCTGCGGACTGAGACGCAGGGGAGGGGGCCTCTGGCCGCCCCTCTGTCTTGGCTCCGCAGCAAAACGCAGGGTTCGGCAGCCACTGCTGTCAGTCTGGCACCTTTCTGTCACCACGACTAAACTCATTTTAAATTTAAGGAGTACATTTTAAAAACTGAAGCCAAGAAAAAGGATTTCTCTTACAATAAACACATCAATGCTCATTTTCCTTATTATTCTACTTTTGGTTATTTCGTATAAAATCTTTAATTAAAGTTTTTCTTTGAAATTGTCATTATCAACCCAGAAGAAAGGAAGGGGGAGAAAAAGAACAACACAGCTGTGCAGATATGAAGCGCTATTCAGGACTAAATGAACTGGAACGGAGTGAGTAGCCTGACTGTTACGTTCTTGGTTTTGGCTCTGTAGTCTCAACAGCAGTCTAACTTGTCACTTTATATCGATTCCATCTGTTTACACTCGCAGAGTATTGGCTTCCTACCGTGAACATTTCCTATTTACCAGCTGGTAGAGATGGTCCAAACCAGATAGGGAAAAATGAGACTACATTCAGAACCTCATAAACACAAACTTTCAATCTGGCGACGCCGTGTGGAAGGAGCGGAGCTGGCACTGCTCCCCTTTCACAAAGGGGCTGACTTCCGCTCCCGGCTCCGGTGCTGACCCCCCAGGCCGAAGAGTAGGCCTTGAAGCATTGAACAGATGCAAACCCTGCCTTTACCACAGACTGAATAAGCTCACATAAAAAGACATCTAACGGAGACCCACAAAAACAGAGGAACAGGGAGCAGACTAAAAAAGAGCTACAGCAACCTAAAAGTCAGAGTTGCTATGACAGCAAAAATCCAAAAATCTGATTTGGGGTTTCCTTGCAGCCACAGTGAAAAGGGAAACTTCCTGTTCTATATACCACAGGCCACAGGTACCTCCCCCTACATTTGATTTTCATTTTTAAAATGCCCACCTGCCACAAGTAGCTTAAAGTCGTCTAATAAGAAATTCTAGCTACTCACTGAGCTTCAGACACAGCTATGAAAACAGGCCCCACGTCTAAATACCTAGGGCTTTAGAAAGGCTGCCAATTCAAGGAGAAATGTTTCCCATCTCTCCTTCTTTCTAACCGAGCCCACACTCAGAGGATGGAAGCTCCTCCTCAGGCACCACAGGCCAAGAATACTGAGGCCCCTGTCACCCCGACCCCTGACCACTCATAGAACAGAGCTGCACACCTGGAGGGGCACGCCGATCCCCTCCCAGGAACTCCATGGCATCCCTCACACAGCAGAGGCGCTCAGCAAATGCAGGCTGATGGTGATGGTGAGGGGCTGACTACTTCCAGGGCCTGGGGACAGGTACCCCTGATTCCAGCTGCTCTCCCATCAGGTGCGTCCATTACTCTGCTGACACCATCTCCTAAATTCCTCCTGTCTCGTGTCATCATCCCCCATCAGAAGCCTTCAACGCACTGCCACCATCAGCACCACCCTTTGCCCCACGCTTTAGGGTTAATGCCTCCACCTTCTTCTCCAGCCTGCATCTCAAAATGGCTCTGTCCTGGGGCTTCCCTGGTGGCGCAGTGGTTGAGAGTCCGCCTGCCGGTGCAGGGGACGCGGGTTCGTGCCCAGATCCGGAAGGGGAGGATCCCACATGCCGCGGAGCGGCTGGGCCCGTGAGCCATGGCCGCTGAGCCTGCGCGTCCGGAGCCTGTGCTCCGCAACGGGAGAGGCCACAGCAGTGAGAGGCCCACATACCGCAAAACAAAACAAACAAAATGGTTCTGTCCTCTGTTCCATCTTGCCTTGAGAAACAGAACTCCTCACAGAAGCGTCACAGAGTTGGTGTCCCCGCCCCGGCCACATCTCCACTGCCTTCAGCTCCGCGTCCTGTCCTTCCGCCAGGCTGCAATCCTGAAAGCTGTCCCAAGTCCCACCCTCTGCCCCGTCCTCAGCACGCACTGACAGCCCAGCCACGGTCCAAGTCAAGCTCCAGTCTCACCTTTCTCGTCCAGCTTTTCCTGGCTACTCCAATCACTGTGAGCCTTTCCTGCAGAGCCTTATTTACTCATCCTGTAAATACTTACTGAGCTCACATTAGGTGCCCAACATGTTCCGTTTGAAAACATAGGATCTGTTTAAGGCACTAAAGTTCCAACAGTGAGCAGGACAGAGAAGGTGCCCACTCCCAGGGAATGTATTTCCTAGTAATGAACAAGTAAACAAACAAAACCTCAGGATGTTCTAAGTGCTGAGGAATTTTAGATAGTGTAGTCCAAAGAATTTCCAGGGGGGAGACCTCTCATGCTGAGTGCCAAAAGCCAGGTTTTTGTCTGACGTTTATTCAGCAGGTGACCAGAAGCCACAGGGCATCTTAACCAACGGGGTCTGATGAGATCTGACTCATGTTTTGAACAGATAGCTCTGATGTCATGTGAAACGGAGACTGTAAGACGCAGGAACAGGAACAGGAAGGGCAGTCCAGGGGTTACTGACAGTGCACATGGTGGAGACCCAGTGGCAGTGGGGATGCAGAGAGGTGGATGGGCTCAGGATACGGCACAGGATGCAGCCAACAGGACTTGCCGGTGGACTGGACTGGGGAGAGGGGCCGGTAAGGGAAAGATGGGAATCAAGGCTAATCCTGTTTCTGCTTGAATGACGGAGGGAGGTCCGGAGAGGAAGGCTTCTCGGGGTGTGGCAAGGAGGGCCAGCAGCAGCCCTGGTTTGGTCTGTGGACAGTGGTGAGTCTGGGGTCGAAGATGGAGATAGAAACATGGGCGCCATCAGCACACAGGCCTCTTCGTAGCTTTAAATCGTAAATGACCACGTACTACCATTTAATCTCCCACACAACAGCTCATTTGTCATATCTCCCCCAAATGTGAACTCCTAATTTTTTGAGTAACTTCTACGGGCCCTGCACTATGGTAAGTTCATTTTATATTTATTCTCATAAATAATCTCAACAATATTGGAAAAACCTTGCAATATTGCTTCCCCATTTCACAGCTGAGAAAAAAGTTTCCAGAGAGACTGGTTTGCTCAGGGTCACTCAGTGAGTGTCCCAGTTCAGATGCATACTCAGCCTGCGGAGTCCACGGGCGTCAGCCTCCACCATCCCTTCACCCCCACTCCACCATCCCGCCCCCCACTCCACCATCCCGTCACCCCGACTCCACCATCCCGTCCCCCCACTCCACCATCCCGTCCCTCCAACTCCACCATCCCGTCCCCCCACTCCACCATCCCATCCCCCCCACTCCACCATCCCGTCCCCCCCACGCCACCATCCCGTCCCCCCAACTCCACCATCCCGTCCCCCCCACTCCACCATCCCGTCCCCCCACTCCACCATCCCGTCCCTCCAACTCCACCATCCCATCCCCCCACTCCACCATCCCGTCCCCCCCACTCCACCATCCCGTCCCCCAACTCCACCATCCCGTCCCCCCAACTCCACCATCCCATCCCCCCACTCCACCATCCCGTCCCCCCCACTCCACCATCCCGTCCCCCCCACTCCACCACCCCGTCCCCCCCACGCCACCATCCCGTCCCCTCAACTCCACCATCCCGTCCCCCCACTCCACCATTCCGTCCCTCCAACTCCACCATCCCGTCCCCCAAACTCCACCATCCCGTCCCCCAAACTCCACCATCCCGTCCCCCCCACTCCACCATCCCGTCCCCCCACTCCACCATCCCGTCCCCCCACTCCACCATCCCGTCCCCCCAACTCCACCATCCCGTCCCCCCACTCCACCATCCCATCCCCCCCAACTCCACCATCCCGTCCCCCCACTCCACCATCCCATCCCCCCCACTCCACCATCCCGTCCCCCCCACTCCACCATCCCATCCCCCCACTCCACCATGCCGTCACCCCCACGCCACCATCCCGCCCCCCATACCACCATCCTGTCCCCCCACTCCACCAGCCTGTCCCCATGACACTGCACTGTTTTAAACACTCAACCCTGCAATCTCACGTGTACTATTGACTTGCCACATGCAAGAAGATTTTTTTTTTAAGAGAAGCTTACTCTGAAATGATATAAATTCTGACATAACAAAACCTTTGCTTTAGTTTCCTGATGAAGTCTTCAGTAAATTACTAATAGAGCAACCAAAAATAGGTCCTGGGGTAGAAGCATTTTCAATATCATTTCTTTATAAAATGGCAGCCGATTATTTTGTTTTGTGAAATTCTCTGGATCTAGTGTGAGCACGACTCTTCATTTAGCTGCACACAGACACAGGAATAAGAGCTGTGACATTATTAATCACTATACTCAGCTATGATTGATAGTCTTCTCTGCAGAGGAAGAAGCGCCTCAGATACAATCTGTCCCAACAGCTCTGCGATATGCTAATATTTTCTGCAGACGAAAGAGAGGTTGTGCTCAAATATCTGCTATAATAGGTAATTAATACCAAGTGCACCAGAGGAGAGCTGATGAAAGTGGGATTAGGAGAGTATTACGAATTAACCAGAAGCTTGTATGTTTGAGTAAATGGCCTCGTTTTGAGTTTGACACGGTCTTTTTATTAGGCAAACAGACTGTATTCTGATACATTCGTTTGTGCTAATGTGGTGTTCCAATGTTAAGGTATGTTTATGAAATGGCTGTGATCCTAACAACTGTTTCTTATCCCTCAAGCAATAATTTTTTTAATTTATTTTTAAGAAAATTCACCTATTTAAGAAAATGGATACACCCATCACTTGTGTCTTCACTTTTGTGAAGCTATGACCGACCAGGCAAGCAGCTTAGTACCTCTGATAATTTACTAATTGCTTCTGAAATGACCAAGGCTGCATCTACACAACTCCAAGGCACCAGGGTAATCCCATAACGACTTGTGTCACTTGGCGTCCAACAGACACACTAGTCACGGCTGACTGGGCAGACCAGGTATTCTGACAGCACAGCTCCCAGGCTAAAAAGAACAGCCCTGATTGGGGCAGTGATGTGTGGTACGAGAGCAAGCAGCCTGGGGCTTTGGGTGGGTTTGTTTATTTTCCTTTTTTTAATGTCTTTAACTGAACGGCACATTCTTGAATTCTAGTCTTCAATTTAAAACGTTTTTTTTTTTTTGCATGTTGGGGGAGAAGACTAGTCATGACACTTCTAAACACACAGTGTTCTGATATGTCAGAATAGCTTCCTGTGTCTCGGCAATTCTCCGGACATGGCTTACAATGAGCATCCCCTCACCTCCAGAGGCAGGATGAGATCCTCTTCCTTTGTTAGCCTCTTCTTTCACTTCCACCTCACCCTCATGTGGGGAGTTGACAAAGATAAAACAGAGTAAAAACACCCAAACTTTGTTAACCTGGAAACACATGGAAGCTTTGCTTTAGGTCCTTTTTTCCTGGCAGACTCCTCACCTGAAGCATGTGGAGAACCTAAGTCTTGGGCCTTGGAAGGTGCTGTGGCTCCAGGACGGGGCTGGGGCCCTGCGGGACAGGCAGAAGCATAAGCGTCTGAGGAGTTGGGAAGAAGCATGGGAGGGCAAGATGCCAGAGATGGAAAAGGAAAGAGAATTCCCAAATCTGAAGTAGATGCTACACGGACAAAGAGATGACCCTGTGGCTAGAAGACAACCTCCACTCATTCATACGGCTTCCGTGAGCAGAGATGCTTCTCTGCGATGCACTGGGTCCACCTCCAGGCACAACAAACAGTCACATTTGCTGCAGGCAGCCGCCTTTCCTAAGGGGTCCTCCCAGAGGCAGGGTGGCCTGAGGCTAAGAGCCAGGACCCTGGAGCCAGCAGCCGAGGCGGGGACTGCAGCTCCTCTGCCCCCCAGCTGTGCACACTTGGCCCAACTGCTCAGCCCCTGTTCTAGTTTCCCTCCATATCAAGGTGGGATAACAAGGGCACCTGCCTCAACTGAAGACATACACACAGTAAAGCACTGAGAGCAGCTCTGAGTGAGTGCTCACTCCATGCTAGCTCTCGTTGTCATCAGAGACGGCAAAATCCAAACAATCACACCAGCGTCCGAAGGATGAGGCCCAGCCGGCGGGGGTTCTTTCGCTGCGAGGCTGAAGCAGACACTGTCGGTTGCTTTGTCCAAATCCACTGACCTCTAACCCCTTCTCTTTCTAACGAAACCCTCCACTTTCCATTTGGTTCAGATAGCCACCCCCTGGGTGGCCCCGTGCCTAAGGGGAGGGAGCCTAGCCACCACACCAAGGAGTGACCAGGGTTGGTCCAGGCTGCTTGCAGCGGCCAATGCCACCGCCAGTGACTGGTTTGGGTGAGGACAAAATCCTGGCCTGTGAGTCACAGGAAGAAGTTTCCCCGTGTTTATAGAGTCATAGCGGAAGAAACAGCTGCTGGAAAAAATCCGACATCGCGGCATCTGCGTGTCGAGCCCGGAATGCTGGCCACCTCCCGGTGACCGGAGGAGATGCGAGTGAGCAGACCCTGACCTGCCCTCCCTCCGGACTTCTCAGACGAGATGAGACGTTCCTTATTAGCTCAGTTGGGGGCCTCTGCTTGTCACAGGGTAGGACGACCAGACACCTCGGTGGCTGACGGGGCACCACCTGGTGGCGGGTAAAGCTACCACAGGAAGGGTTTCAGGAGCGCCTGACAGGGAGGACCACCCTCGCTGATGGGTAGAGGAAGGGACGAGTATTTACTGAGCATCTGCTGTATGCAAGGGCGTCACTTACATTATTCTCATTCATTCTTGTGATCACTCTGATGGGTAAGTGCTGTTGTCTTGCCTCCAGAGACGAGGAAAGTCAAAGCAGTGGGAGACCTGCCCATGGCCCGTGGGCCGCTGCAGAGGTGAGACTTCAGGCCAGGTGCGCCTCCTTCCCACTAACTCCCTCTGCCTCCCGGGAGATTAAGAGAGCAAGGAACCTGAAGACCAGAGAACGCAAGGGCAGCCAAGGAGACGCCCCGCAGAAGGCACAGAAGAGGAGCCAGAGGGAAGCACAGTCCTCTTTGTGAACAAGGAAAAGCCGGGGCCGAGAGGATGAGGGCAAGGGAGCTGCGCACCAGACTCAGAGCACCCACTGGGTGGAATCCGAGTGCAGGTTAAAGCAGGAACCAGGACCAGCGGGAGCCTGAGACGACACCCTGAGGACCACCTGGGGCCCCACGGCCGCAGACAGCAGGCTCTTCACGTGAAGCCACAGGTCACAGTCACCAAAGGACGGAGAGATGGGCCCCGGAGACCACCCAGTCTGCCTTCCCCTCGACTGACGGAGAAAACGAGACTCAGGAAGCCCACGGTTTCGACTGAACAAGGAGCGTGAATGTGAACACGTGCTGGAAGGTCTAAGTGCACATGAATTAGGGCGAGGCTGAGGAGCCAGCCACCAGACCAAGCTCACTGCAGAAGCAAACAATTAGGAAACCCAAGCCCCGGGGTTCGGGCAGTTTGGGGTGCCAACTGCTAACTACTTGTTGGTTTAGGAAGGCTAGACCACACACACATTCAGCAAAGTCTGGCTCCCAAAATTCAGAGAGCCATTTGCATGCATTCTTGGCTCCAATAAGCCATGTGGACTTATATTTAAAACAAAAGAATTAGCATCTTTCATTCCCAAACTGTGTAGATCGCCCAGCAATGACAATGTATGTCTGAAGACAGCCTTCTTTTACTGATCGCTAGGTGTTCCTCTCTGTCTCCAATGTTTGAGTGTGGCCCGTTTGCAGGACCAGAGTTGTAGCTGGAAACACGCTACTGCACACAGCCAGCAGCTGAGGAGTGGATTTGGTTTGTTCTGTTTACTTTGGGGTCGGTGGGAAGGGACGACATTCATTTAAGGTCCTACCTATACCTCAAAGGAAGCTGTAGTAATAACCATAATAATGATAGCTGGCATCACCTAAGTGTTCCAGGTGCTTTATGCTGGATACCTTTAAGCCACGCAACAGCACTGTGAGGTGGGTGTTCTTATCCCCACCGACAGATGAAGAAGCCCAATGACAAGGACTCTGCCCAAGGCCACCCGGCTGGTAAATGGCAGAGCCCGTCCACGCCACCTGCCTGCCCAGCGCCAGGGTGGCAGGCAGAGCTGGAGCTGCAGCTTGTGCTGGCCAGACTGCACGGCAGAGAAAGCCTCGGAGCTGCCCTGTGGTCAGGCGTTACCTCTATCACCCGTTCCTCAGCCTCTCGCCGTCACCTTTCTGTTTAAACCGCGCTGCTTTAAACTCACTCTTAGTGAGGGGGCTTCTATGGGAAGGAGGCCAGGATGAAAAAGGACTGAGATGAAAGGGCGCCCAGTGGTGGAGTTCCCCTTCAGCTTTCCTCTTCGAAGCCTCACTTTCAGTAACTTACAAGCTAGGCCTATGTCCCTCCCCTCCCCTAACTGTAACGTTGCATTACTGACCCATCTATGTTGAAAGCATGATCGTCATAAACAGCTGACTTTCCTAGGGTAACTTCATGATTAACCAAGTTTGTGAAGAGACAAATTAAAGACATATACCATAAATAATATCTATTACATATCAATTACAAATATTGCATATTTCTTACAGAATAACAAATGAACCACAACAGAAGCAGCAAATCATGACACCAGGGTTCCTACTAATATAAACTATAGTGAAAGTGGATTTTTAGGAGCACATAATGCTAAAAAATTATCACACTAGGAAGAATTTTCTGGTGTTAATGGCATAAGCCAGGGAAATTTAGACAAACATTTTGTGGGTTTCTAGCTATTTTTGATTTTGAAATGTTTGACAATCTCAGAAGAGTTCAAAAAGGAAAGAAAATTTGTCACATTTCAAACCAACATATTGAATCAAGTAAATTAAACTATGATTCTCAAACTGCTCGTGTAACTGACAGGCCCAAATGCATTTTAAAAAGGGGTCCGATTCCAGCCCCCGAAGGCCGTGAGCATCTCCTCCCTTCCTAGTTGTGCGCCCTGATAGCTACCCACAACCGGCAAACAGGAACAGAGCTATATGCTCCTTTTTAAACACGCGTAGTAGCTTTCGTGGCTAAATTACTCAATTCTTAAATATGTATCGCTCTGAGTTTCACCAGTTATTTTTACCACGCCGCTCTTGATTGGCATTTACTGCCGAAAAGCAGTAGTTTTCTCTTTCTAAAGAAAACCCTGCCTCAGTCGTAGACAAAAACCAAAAGGGCAGCCCTACTAATAATGATCTAAAGTTAATACAAAAGTAATTAATATTTCAGGACTTCTGCTGGTGTCATTCATCAAAAAGGATGCCATCCGGGCAGGCGAAGTCATGTGAATACAGGCTTTCATGTGAGTTCTACTGGGTGAGGCACGAGAACGCGGACGACAAGACACAGCTCATTCTGCATCAGCTCCCTCTGCTAGCAATTACTTTTCTTTTTTTTTTTTGGCATTTTGGGTTTTTTAATTAAGAATTTATTTTTAAGAGCAGTATAAGGTTCACATCAAGATTGGGGGAAATGTACAGCAATTTCCCGTATAGCTCCTGTCCCCACACATGCATGGTGTCCCCCATTATCAGTATCCCCAACCAGACTGGGACATTTGGTTCAACTGAGGGACCTTCACTGATGCAGCGTAATCTCCCATAGTCCCTAGTTTACATTAAGGCTCACTCTCGGTGTACGTTCTATGAGTTTTGTCAAATGTATAATGACACGTAGCCATCATTATGGTATGAAACAGAGTATTTTCACTTCCTTAAAGATCTTCTGCTTTCCACCTAAATCATCTTCTCTCTCCACCCTCTGCCCTTCAACCTCTAGCAACTACTATACTTTTAAATTTTCCATAGTTTTGCCTTTTCCAGAAAAATAGCAATTACTTTTGACGAAGGGTGGGGATCGGGGGAAGAACTCTGAAAGCTCTCTATTACCTTTTCTCCTACTTGGACTTCGAGTTCTTTTAATGTCCGACAGCAATTCATTTCACTCTCACCTCCCCTTAAAGATAACAATTAAAAATCTTTTGTTAAAATGTTTTAACTACGTTAATGCTTACATAGGACACACAGAGATCAAAATTATAGGAATTTCTAAATTATGTATTTTTAAATGCAAGGTCTTTCTTACGCCATCCGCCAGAAGCGTGAACTTGGGCCAGTTACTTAGCTTCTCCGTGTCTCGGGTCCCTCATATGTAAAATGACACACGACATCGACTCCTCCTGGGGTGGGGTGGGAATGGAGCGATTACGGCCTTCATGCAGAGAGCCCTCACGAAGGCCAGGCCCCGTCTCACATGACCCTCACTCCATGGGTTAGCGGCCACCACCATCCCGCTTTCCAGAGAAGGCTGGGGGAGCCGAGGTCACCGTGGGGAAGCCACGGCACCGGCTTCAGACCCAGGTGGCCTGGCTTCACGGGCCACGCCTAACACTCGGCTGCAGCACTGTGCTCTGACCCCTGCAGGCTCCCGCTCGCCCCGCGGTGCGCACCGAGCCCCTCTGCAAAGGGCTTAGGATGGATGTGCGTCTATACCAGCCCCGCCTCCAGCCGCTTTTATTAACTATTTTTGATTTTGCATTACCTGTGTATCTATAAACCGCTTCACAGCCTCTCTTTGGAACTAACCATAGGGCTAGCGTGAGGATAAAGAACAACAGAGGCCACTTCAGAGTATTTACCCAGTGCCTCCTACACGCAGGCCTGGGCGTGGAGTCGAGCAGGACACCGTTCCCAGGCTTGAAGAAGCTTAATGCTAGTGACAGTGACAGACTGGAAATAAGTAATGTAAGCTGAAGTAATAACAAGCGCTCTGAAGCCAGTAAAGATAGGTGGGGATAGGCTGGACACTGGGGTAAGATGGGCCGACTCTCCTGCATGGGGTGGACGACGGGGCATTTGAATAGAGACCCACAAGCTAATAAGCCAGGAGCCACCATCTCGAAGGAAAAGCTCTCCAAGCAAAGCAAAGGGAACATGCCACAGCTTGAAGCCCAGAGGTCGCAGGAGCCTGGCACGTCCCAGGGCTGCTACTGCAGAGGTCAGGGGGACCAGAGCCCACCAAGCAGGGCCAAGGAACATGGGGTAAGTCCAGAGATGGAGGCTGACACCAGCGCCATGGTGCGGGGGCCGTGATGAGGAGACTGGACTTCACACTGGGGAAGGGGAAGCCACTGGAGCGCTTTAAACAGAAATTAACTTCATTTTACACACGAGGAAACAGGCTCAGAGGGGTTAAGTGCCGAGCCCAAGTTAGAGAGGAAACCAGGAACCCAGCCTTATGATTCTGTGTTAAATGTAATATATTTAATATGATTTTTTTGGGGGGGGGGGTTTGTGGGTTTTTTTGCGGTATGCGGGCCTCTCACTGCTGTGGCCTCTCCGGTTGCGGAGCACAGGCTCCGGACGCGCAGGCTCAGCGGCCATGGCTCACGGGCCCAGCCGCTCCGCGGCATGTGGGATCTTCCCGGACCGGGGCATGAACCCGTGTCCCCTGCATCGGCAGGCGGGCTCTCAACCACTGCGCCACCAGGGAAGCCCTTTTTTTTTTTTTAAATATGGTTTTAATTATGTATTGAAGAGATACAAAACACTATTTGTAACATATGTTTAAGATTTAAGGAATAAAAATCATACATACCTGACTTTGTACAGCTGTGTGCCCACCATCAGCTGAAGAAATGGAGAAGTGCCACTGCCCCAGGGGCACAGGAGGCCCCGCCCCTCCCAACCTCAGCCCCTCCCTCCCTCCTCTGCATTCGGTCAAGGCTTCCTCAGCCCCAGTGGCAGCTCCTCTGCACAGTCTGGCTCCAGTCCTCTTCCCTTTTCAGGGAAGTGTGTACCCCAAACTCCATCTCAGTATCTGCCTCAGGGGAGCCCCGTCTACTGTCTGACATTAACTTAGTGATGCCTGCTTTCTTTAGATTAGTATTTATTTGAATAGTATGTCTTTTTAAATCCTTTCACTTTTAACCTTTCTATAAAACTATGTTTAGGTTTTTCTCTTAGTGGATTTTACTATCTGTTATCTTTGTCTTTCAAGTGGTATATTTATTATAATTACTGATATATTCAGGATTTCTGTTTTTCCTGCCTATTCTGCTGCTTCTTGCCTTCTTTTGGGTTGATACCATTTTTATCATTCCATTTCTGTGCCTCTATAAGTTTGGGAATTATACACTCCACTTTTAGACTTGTAGTAATTGCTCTGGAAATTACAACCAGCATAATTTTCAAAGACTCAAGTTAATCAGAACTTTCATCTTCCGACTGGACAATGTACCAACTCCAGAACATTTAACTCCAGTCCCTCCTCTCAATTTATATATTACTACTATCATGTGTCCTAATTCTAACCTATTTTTAAATTCCAGAAGCCATCAGTATTCCCTACAGTCATGAGTGTGTCCTGTACTTGCCAGGTGCTCAGCCATCCTCCCTCAGCATCCCTTCTTGCATCATCTCAGGCCTTCCACCTGGGATCGCTTTCCTTCCACCTAAGGTATACCCTTAGAGTTTCTTCTTCTGGACCTGCTGGGGGCCAAATCCATTTTTGTTTGAGAATGTCTTTACTTCAATATTTAAACTAGTGAAAGATATTTTCTTTAGATACACAGTTCTAGGATGGCAGTGATTTTCTTCCAACACATCGCAGTTTTTATTTTTTTTTATTTTTTATTTTTTTTTGCGGTACGCGGGCCTCTCACTGTTGTGGCCTCTCCCGTTGCGGAGCACAGGCTCCGGACACGCAGGCTCAGCGGCCATGGCTCACGGGCCCAGCCGCTCCGCGGCATGTGGGATCCTCCCGGACCGGGGCACGAACCCGTGTCCCCTGCATCGGCAGGCGGACTCTCAACCACTGCGCCACCAGGGAAGCCCACATCGCAGTTTTTAATCCACTCTTCACCTGGCTCCCATTGTTACAACTCAGAAGTCACTTTTGTGTACATGTTGCCCTTTGGCTGCCTTTAAGATCTCTTGGTCTTTGGGGTTCTGCCCCCACCCGTTTTAAATCCTTTTTGACATTTGCCTTCTTGAATCTGCAGGACAGCACTTTTCATCAGTTCTGGAAAATCCTCAGCCATTGTTTCTTTGGCTATTACCTGTCCCATCTCTCACTGCTCTCTTTACAGAGCTCCAATTACATCGTTTATGTCTCTGCTACATTCTGGCTAATGTTTTCTGACCCATCTTCCAGTTCACTTATTTCTTTAGCTGTGTCTAATACGTTTATTAAATTCATTGAGTTTTAAATTGCTATTGTGAGATATAACCTTTACGCAGAAAAGTACATACAGTACATATGCACAGTTTACTTACAATTAAGGCAAACACCTGTTTAACAATTACTCAAATCAAGAATTAAAGCCAAACAAAAGAGGCTCCCACTTGCCCTTCTCCAATCATAATATTCCCTCTCCTCCTAGCACTTAAGATATCATTTACTTTTATTTTGTTATAATTTTACCACCTAGGTATGTATCCCTAAACAATACAGTTCAGTTCGTCTGGTTTTGAACTTCACATATGAACAGAAGCATTCGTATGTTTCTTCCTCCTTCACTAGATATTATGTCTGCGAGAGTCATTCAGGTTGCTGACTGTACGTGTCGTTCGTTGGTTGTCATTGCTGTTTTTCCATCCACTTATTCAACAAATATATATTAAGCACCCACTATGTGCCAAACATGGTCCTAGGGGCTTGGGATACATCCATAAATAAAACTGATAAAGCTGCCTGCCCTCGTGGGGCTCACGTTCTAGAATGAGAAAATCACATTTGTGTGTTGACCTCATGGGTGTGAGCCGAGTGACCTACAGCTTTATTTGGGGGAGAAGCGCTGCGGACACTGGGGAACCACCAGTCAAAAGCCCTAAGACGGGAGCAACAAGAAAAGGATACAGTGAAGAAAGAGGAGAGCAGAGAGCGCCTGTCAGGGAGGCCAGCCAGGGCACAGAGGGCCTTGTGTGTACCGGGTACCGTAGGGTCACTTGCCTTCTGCCGTTTAGCATACCTTTTATGATTTCCTTTAGTCAAGATCTGTAGGAGGTAAACTGTCTCAGTTTTTGTCTAAAATGTCTGTATTTCACCCTCCGTCTTTATTTTTTTAAATGTTCCTCAGTGACTTCTATCATGTCTTTAATCTTCAGAAATTCAAAGACGCCGTCCACACTGAAATGACCTTCAGAGGCATAGAAATTCAAGATGTGATGCAGAAGGCTTCTTTTCTTTTGTTTGAATTGGTTCCTTTACTGGAGTTCCTTTAGCTGCTTGTTTCTTTGTAGCAAACAATTTTCTCCCTCCAAATCCTGCTTCTCTTGGCCAAAAGCCTTCTTTCCTCCTTTTTTCTCAACCTACCCAGGCTACCTGCCTAGAGTCAACTTCACATCTGCTCTGTTGACGGACGTTCTACCGCTGTTGTTTGCTTTATCCACTTGAATTTGTGGTACCTGGCCTGGCCTAGGAATGTTGCAATACATGGTCTTGTGAATGAATGTTTTTTTCAGCATTGTCAGAGCAATAATAGATCTACTTAGAAACTTTGTGGGAGGAGGGAGGGAGGATTCTGAAGCCCTGGAAACTTGGACAAATAAAGCTGGTTACGGTCATCAGGTAACCAAGGGAAGATTTTAGAATAGAAAAAGAGAGCAAAAACTCAGTTATCAGATTTGAGACTTGAGGGCAAAGTACATGGTCACAAAATGGCTAATAAGGGAGAGGAGGGAAATAGGGCATCAGTCTGTATCTGACACAGTCCACAGTCTCCTTTTTATGTGTATTGTTTTTTTAACTTCTTAGAATCAGATCCATGCAGTTTCTTTCTTCTTTTACACACTCTTCCATAGTTCAGTTGGCCCTACATGTTGATGTGTGAAATGTGACATTACACAGGAAGGTCGGTTGTGTTCTACCTCACATCTAAGCCATAGTGAACGATAAGTTTTCACAGGTGACACCTAGTTGTAATATATGCCACATATGGCTAAAGGTTGATATTTGAATGAAGGAAATATTGATGCTGAATTAAAGAAACTGGATGTAAGTACAGGGAAAAATTCTTTGATTCTTGTTGCTTTGCCCTATACACAATGCACTGACACCCTGCACATATGTGTGAATGAATTTTGTTTCAACGTAATTCTCAGGCTCCTCAGTAAGTTCTTCAGAACTCTGTCGTGAATCTTTCTGGATGGTGCTCAGAAAGCTTTCAAAAACTTCTGCTAAGATCTGTTTCGATTGCTTTGTACGTGGAGGGCTGTAGTTATTCTTCAGGGAGGTAGCATTGCGCTGAGTGCCACATGGATTATCGAAGTGGGAAACACTTTTGGTCCATAAGCAGAAATGTTCGACATGTCCATCAGAAGCAAATCTCAAAGGTTCAATTTACTCATTTTAAATAGAATAATTCCTTGCATGTTTCTGAAGGGTTATTGATGATACTACCATTATTACAGATGATGTGAGGTCATCCATGGCAGATGCAAGAGCAGTTCCACATTTTGTCCTTACCAGCTCTCGTACACTCAGAGGCACAGACTTCTTGATAGCATTCCAGGTCCTAAATGTCTTCTGATGCAAAATATCCTCTTTAATCTTCATGTTGCTCCCAACTTAATCAACCACTGTAGCACATTCAGTAACTTCCTCATATTAGACAGTTCTGGTGAGGCTGAGATGGCCAGGACAGAACAGACGGCATACCTCTTCTGTGTTGTGTTCACTCTACGTTGTCAAGGGCATCAAGCTTTGGCTGATACAAAATATGACCTCTTGAACCAAGGGAAATGCTGTGACCACAATAATAAGTCCCGCCACCACCAATTCAGGGAATTTGAGCTGCAAATCTGTCTATGTCCTGAGATTTAGCCCAAGTCTAATGACCGGATAATTCAATGCACAGGCTGCCTCATTTTCATACAAGTCAGTGTGAAGAGAGTATACAAGAGCTAGGTGAAAAGTAACCTTGAACACCATAGGCAAAGGTGCCAGATGTGTCTTCCTTTTCCAAACACTCTGATACCAGTGGATGAGCAGATACCATGGCAAGAAAAGGAGAGGCTCTCAGGGGTTCCCACAGAAAAAGTTCTCTTCCTTATTCTTACAAACATAGTATAAAATTCTAGGATGGCAAATATTTTAGCTTCAGTGCATTGAAGACGTTTTCCCACAATCTCATACCTTTCATTGTCACTGTTGAGACATCAGTGTCAGTCTAACTGTCACTCCTGTGAAGTCAATTCCCTTTTTCTTCTCACTGCCTTTAATATTTTCTCTTTGATGCTGATGTTCTGCGGTTCTACCATGATATGTCTAGACAGGCATTCCTTTTTATTTATCTGGCTTGAGATTCTAACCCATTACCTTTTCAAATATAATCTCTGTCCTACTCTTTCTCTTACATATCTGGAAATCCAGTAAGAAGTATTGTTGGGCCTTCTCTTCCCTCCTCCCATGTCTCTTATATCTGTTCTCCAAGCTTGATATCTCTCTCTCTTTCTGTGCTGCATTCTGGATAATATCTTCAGATCTATTTTCCACTCCACTAATGCCCTTTTCAGTTGTGTTGAAGCCACTGTTTTCACCCATCTGCTGAATTTTATTCTATAATGATTGTATCTTTCAATACCAAGAGTTCCATTTTGTACTTCTTCAATTGCCTCTTGTTTTGCACTCATATATTGAATCCATTCTTTCATTTCTTTAAAGATATTAAAACACTACTTTTAGATTCTGTATCTGATAGTTCCAATATCCCAAGTGTTTGGAGATCTGATTCCACTGGATATGATTTCCATTTGTTTGCGGTCCTCATTCTTTGTCTCTTCACATGTTTTCAAGGTTTTTTTGTGTGACACTTTATCTGTGGTTTTCTTTAAGGGCTATGTTGTAGATGTATTCCTCCACAGAAGGGCACACCCAGTCCAGGACCAGTAAATTTTAAGTAAATTCCTAGCCTGAGACTTTTCAGACCACACAGGTAACATTATTTTAGACACAGATTTTCATGAATTGACTTGTGATTACAATTTTTCCCCTATTCACCCAATGCCAGTGTTGAAACCGGTAGGTTTCCTTGTGCCCTTCTGC
This sequence comes from Pseudorca crassidens, assembly GCF_039906515.1. NCBI lineage: Eukaryota > Metazoa > Chordata > Mammalia > Artiodactyla > Delphinidae > Pseudorca > Pseudorca crassidens. The sequence goes on from NC_090306.1 coordinate 100,750,449, forward strand.
CATGCAGGTTTATATTTTGTAGATTATCCTTACAAGAGCGTATAGGGTCTTCCCTTAGGTTTCTCCACCTTGGGCAGACCCTGCAGGTTTTGACTCTTGTCCCCTTCACTCCAAACAGCCAACAAAACTGAAACACAAATTCACCAAGATTTGGCCAATACCTTCAGGGTAAAAACTGGCTTTATAGAAAGCTCCCTTCTCTGGATTCCAATTTTTACTGCATGCTTAGCCTCTGAGAATTACCTTCTTGCCAGCTCAGTAATGTATTAAAATATTTTACCTTTTATCCATCATTTTAGTAGTTTTCAGTGGCAGTGTTTTTCATGGAGGTAGCCTACCATAGTACTAGAAAGAGAAGTTTCTATTCACCGTAATTCGTGGTCTTCAACAATAAAGAGAATTTAGCTTCATGTGTAAGTCAGAAATCTTCCAAAGTTAGTTTAAATATTTAGTCTTTTATGTTTAAGGAAGTAACTTATGATACTTTTCATCTCAAATTATTAGCTTTTCCAACTGTTGAGTTGTAGCATTTCCAACTGTTGAGTTTTTCAGCAAAGAATATTCAACCTAGATTACTTATTCCACAAGTGTGGATGGTTTTAAGTCAAGAACATGAATATAGAGCCTATAAAATGACCAGTGGTCCTTCTGAATGAGCCTGGAAGTTATCCTAGTTCACCACTTATGGAACATCAACTGATCAGAGCACAAAGAAGTCCCACATCGTGGAGCGGATAATACCTTGTCATTCTTGTTGGAGCTGCTGCACTAATTCTTTTATTTTTTTAATTGTGGTAACAAAAAAACCACATAAGTTACCATCTTAACCATTTTTAATATACAGCTCAGTAATGTTAATATATTCACACTGTTGTGCAACAGATCTCTGGGACTTGCTCACCTTACAAAACTGAAACTCTACACCCAGTGAACATCAACTCCCCCTCCCCGCTCCACACTGCTGCACTAAGTCTTACATGTCAGCTGCATCCAGGATGGGTGCAATCACGAAAGCTGTAATACCAAAATTTGCTAGTATTTCAGAACCAAATTTAATTGTTTACACAATTCCTGAGAAAATGAAGCTTACCCATTTAGAGTCAGATAATCTGAGTAAATAATTTTTTTACTAAAATAATATTTCCTACATCATACACTAGAATCAAAGACCTTTACAGCTGATAGAGACATTAAAGTTCAGACTTTAACTCTCTCATTTTGCACATAAAGCAAATGAGCTTCATGCTCATGCTACAATTATGAAATACAGAGGAGCTCATACAAAGATCTTTTTAAAAATACTTCATTTCTAGCTACCAAAATATGATCACTATCCAATGAAAGACATTAAAATGTATAAAAACAAACAAATTTAAAATTTGGCATCTTAATACGTCTACTTCGAAGTTTAAATTCCTTATTTCCAGGGAATTCCCTGGCGGTCCAGTGGTTAGGACTCAGCGCTTTCACTGCCGGGGCCTGGGTTCAATACTTGGTTGGGGAACTAAGATCCCGCAAGCCACATGGCACAGCCAAAAAAAAAAAATTAAATTCCTTATTTCCAAATATGAAATGCATTGCATATGAAATATGTTAGTCTGGTTTTAATCTGCTATGCTTCCAATTTTAATACAGTATTATTTCTCTTATTCTGAAATATATCTCATTTAGACGTTAGACTCTTCTCTGAATAAAATTTTTGACTGAGGATTGTATCTGTTGACATGATTTATCTCTAATGACCTTGTGTCCTATTTCTTATCATTTCAAGTTTCACATTTGCATATGAGGAAAAATAAACTTACCTCTGTATAACATTTATATTCAGGTCAATTCCACCAAATCTGGACAGGAATACAAGGTACGGAAGGGCACCAGAGCTGGTGAGGGGGATCTACGCCCAAACAAGAAGAATAACCGCCCGTTAGAGAATTCAGATCCAAGCAGTGGACAGCACGGCAGGTTTCATGATGTAAGGCAGGACATTCTTAGTGAGATGGGCATTCCAGTAACAGTCACAGCTACTCAATCCAGGTGTCTGAGTTGACATGCACCCTCAGCAGACTAAGCAGAAGCAGCATGAACGCCAGAATGCCAGTCTGTGCTCAGTTAAAAGCCAACAAGTTGTCTACAAAATTCTCTAAAATCTAGGTCTATCTAAAAGATAAGTACAATTAATAGAAATATATTCTAATATATATGTTATATATGTATATGTATTTATATATATGTGTATATGTATTTTTATATATGTGTATATGTATAACTATATATATATATATATATATATTTCCCAAAAGTCTGAGGCATAATTAACCCTCTGAGTGTCATGTGTACTTACTGTACATTCATATAATTTCAAGGTAGAAAAAAATCACTTTCAAATCTAAAATTCTATAAAGGACATCATTGGGTCAAGTGGGTTAATATGGACTATAGGTTAAATTAAAGTATTATTATCTCAATGTTTAGTTTACTGAAGTTGTTAACTGTACTGTGATTATGTAAGAGAATAGTTCTTATTCTTAAGGAAATACACACTGAAGTATTTAGAATTAAAGAACCATTAATATAAGCAACATCCTCTTGAATAGTTCAGAAAAAAATTATGTACACACTGTGTATTTCGTATATATTATTTGCAGATATGTATGAACGAAAGATCACGGGAGAAGCAAACGAGGCTAAATGTTCACAACTGTCAAATCTGGGTAAAGGGTATATGGCTACTGTTTGTACCACTCTTATCCTTACAAATTTTCTGGAGCTTTGAAATTATTTTTAAATAAAATGTCAAATTTTTTTAAAAGTGAAAATAATTATTTCCCCCAAAAAAGCATTATGAAATTAAAATTAAAATAAATATATAATCAATATAAATATATTTTATTAAGCTTCATACAAATACACAAAGTACAATTTCCCATACAGCTGAATGGCTCCCAAGCCTATATAACCAAGTTTGATATTTACTTAACCCTTAAAATTCCAGTCTCAAAGCCTAGCACGGTTATCTCAGTCTTCCCCAAAGGAAGACTTGCTGTTAAATTTCTCCTTGCTGTTAAAAACATGTATAACTAGGAAATGGGCCCAGAGGGAGAGTGGCTCACAGGGCAGGCCTTTGTGAAGCCTTTTCCTGGAAAGGACACCCAGGACTTGGATTTCTGACGGGGCATTTTTTAGTAGATATAATTTGGGTAGACGCTTCAAAGGTTCCCTAGTTTTACAGAAGAAGGTCAAGAACAGATTAAACGTGCAGTTTCCCAGACTGGATGCCCTCCTGGTCTTGGTAGTGATAAGAGTTAACATGGAAGGGAAGAAACTTACATCTGGAGAGCTCATACTTTATAAACGGGTACAGGCACTGCTCTTGGTTTTAACTCATTTAGCCCCAAACTACCTTCTGAGGAGGTTGAAATTTTCCACATTTCACAGAGCAGAGGTGTGACCTCCCTGCATGGCACTGCCATTAAGTCATTTAGTCACAGAAATCTGTGACTCCAGAGCCCAAGTTCATCTCACTACACTAACCACCCTGCCTTAAAATCCATCAATCTTTTGAAGCTGGGACTTCCCTGGTAGCACAGTGGTTAAGAATCCACCTCCCAATGCAGGAGACACGGGTTCGATCCCTGGTCCAGGAAGATCCCACATGTCGTGGAGCAACTAAGCCTGTGCACCACAACTACTGAGCCTGCGCTCTAGAGCCTGCGAGCCACAAGTACTGAGCGCGTGTGCTGCAACTACTGAAGCCCGTGCATCTAGAGCCCGTGCTCCGCAACGAGAAGCCACCGCAATGAGAAGCCCGCACACCGCAATGAAGAGTGGCCCCTGCTCGCCGCAACTAGAGAAAGCCTGTGCGCAGCAACTAAGACCCAACGCAGCCAAAAATAAATAATAAATAAATATTTTTAAAAATCTATTGACGCTTTTGTCACATTTCATATTGCTACTTATGGTCTAATGCAAATTCTAATGTGGCAGATACACATTTGCAATGACTGGTCTACAAAACTAAGCGCTTAGACAACCCAAGTCACCTCTCCAGTATTTGCTATTCTGGCAAAAATGTTGGAGAATCAAAACCGTCCACTGATGAATCACTGAAAGCAATTCTTAGACTGGGGCTGGGGGAGCGTAGTTTGTAAATCCACATCCAGTATGTTGATAAGTACCTTCCAAGACTTCTCTTTCCCCAACCCAGCACAACCACCAGGACCAGAACGGAACTTAGTTTTCCTTCTCTGGAATCCATTTACCAATTCAACTTCTTTTAAAATGTTTATATTAATATTCAGAGACTGAAGCCACTTTTTGTTATTGTATTGTTTTAAATTTTTTTAACATCTTTATTGGAGTATAATTGCTTTACAATGGTGTATTAGTTTCTGCTTTATAACAAAGTGAATCAGTTATACATATACATATGTTCCCATATCTCTTCCCTCTTGCGTCCCCCTCCCTCCCACCCTCCCTATCCCACCCCTCTAGGTGGTCACAAAGCACGGAGCTGATCTCCCTGTGCTAAGCGGCTGCTTCCCACTAGCTACCTATTTTACATCTGGTAGTGTATATATGTCCATGCCACTCTCTCACTTTGTCCCAGCTCACCCTTGCGCCTCCCCGTATCCTCAAGTCCATGCTCTAGTAGGTCTGTGTCTTTGTTCCCATCTTACCCCCAGGTTCTTCATGACCCTTTTTTTTTAGATTCCATATATATGTGTTAGCATACGGTATTTGTTTTTCTCTGACTTACTTCACTCTGTATGACAGACTCTAGGTCCATCCACCTCACTACAAATAACTCAATTTCGTTTCTTTTTATGGCTGAGTAATATTCCATTGTGTGTGTGTGTGTATATATATATATATATATATATGTGTGTATATATATATATATATATATACCACATCTTCTTTATCCATTCATCTGTCGATGGACACTAAGGTTGCTTCCATGTCCTGGCTATTGTAAATAGAGCTGCAATGAACATTGGGGTACATGACTCCTTTTGAATTATGGTTTTCTCAAGGTATATGCCCAGTAGTGGGATTGCTGGGTCGTATGGTGGTTCTATTTGTAGTTTTTTTTGTTTTGTTTTGTTTTTGCGGTACACGGGCCTCTCACTGTTGTGGCCTCTCCCGTTGCGGAGCACAGGCTCCGGACGCGCAGGCTCAGCGGCCATGGCTCACGGGCCTAGCCACTCCGCGGCATGTGGGATCGTCCCAGACCGGGGCACGAACCTGTTTCCCCTGCATCGGCAGGCAGACTCTCAACCACTGCGCCACCAGGGAAGCCCCTCATTGTAGTTTTGATTTGCATTTCTCTAATGATTAGTGATGTTGAGCATTCTTTCATGTGTTTGTTGGCAATCTGTATATCTTCTTTGGAGAAATGTCTATTTAGGTCTTCTGCCCATTTTTGGATTGGGTTGTTTGTTTTTCTGTTATTGAGCTGCATGAGCTGCTTATAAATTTTGGAGATTAATCCTTTGTCAGTTGCTTCATTTGCAAATATTTTCTCCCATTCTGAGGGTTGTCTTTTGGTCTTGTTTATGGTTTCCTTTGCTGTGCAAAAACTTTTAAGTTTCATTAGGTCCCATTTGTTTATTTTTGTTTTTATTTCCATTTCTCTAGGAGGTGGGTCAAAAAGGATCTTGCTGTGATTTATGTCATAGAGCGTTCTGCCTATGTTTTCCTCTAAGAGTTTGATAGTGTCTGGCCTTACATTTAGGTCTTTAATCCATTTTGAGTTTATTTTTGTGTACAGTGTTAGGGAGTGTTCTAATTTCATACTTTAACATGTACCTGTCCAGTTTTCCCAGCACCACTTATTGAAGAGGCTGTCTTTTCTCCACTGTATATTCTTGCCCCCTTTATCAAGATAAGGTGACCATACGTGTGTTGGTTTATCTCTGGTTTTCTATCCTGTTCCACTGATCTATATTTCTGTTTTTGTGCCAGTACCATACTGTCTTGATTACTGTAGCTTTGTAGTATAGTCTGAAGTCAGGGAGCCTGATTCCTCCAGCTCCATTTTTCATTCTCAAGATTGCTTTGGTTATTCGAGGTCTTTTGTATTTCCATACAAATTGTGAAATTTTTTGTTCTAGTTCTGTGAAAAATGCCAGTGGTAGTTTGATAGGGATTGCATTGAATCTGTAGATTGCTTTGGGTAGTAGAGTCATTTTCACAATGTTGATTCTTCCAATCCAAGAACATGGTATATCTCTCCATCTATTTGTATCATCTTTAATTTCTTTCATCAGTATCTTATAATTTTCTGCATACATGTCTTTTGTCTCCTTAGGTAGGTTTATTGCTAGATGTTTTATTCTTTTTGTTGCAATGGTAAATGGGAGTGTTTTCTTAATTTCACTTTCAGATTTTTCATCATTAGTGTATAAGAATGCCAGAGATTTCTGTGCATTAATTTTGTATCCTGCTACTTTACCAAATTCATTGATTAGCTCTAGTAGTTAGTTTTCTGGTAGCATCTTTAGGATTCTCTACATATAGTATCATGTCATCTGCAAACAGTGACAGCTTTACTTCTTCTTCTCCTATTTGGATTCCTTTTATTTCTTTTTCTTCTCTGATAGCTATGGCTAAAACTTCCAAAACTATGTTGAATAAGAGTGGTGAGAGTGGACAACCTTGTCTTGTTCCTGATCTTAGTGGAAATGCTTTCAGTTTCTCTGGAATCTATTTACCAATTCAACCTCTTTTAAAATGTTTACATTAATATTCAGAGACTGAAGCCACATTTTTTAAAAATTCATTTTACTATTAATGAAACTAAGGTATAAGGCAGGTTACAAGCAATGCCTCCTCATCACTCTTGCCCTGATCAATCATCAAAACACCCTGACGTTCAAACATTCTTGACATGGTTCTTGAAATAAAATTAAAGGTAAAGTAAATTCACTATAACTGGAAAAATTCTTTTCTAATTTTAAGGGTGAGATTCCCATGAAATATTTTACCTGTTTTATGTATTTCCAGTTAAGCTTATATTAACTATTGAAAAAGAAAGTCTGTATCACCACCTGGATTAGTCATGAAAAGATCTAGAAAAGGGACACACACTGTGAACTCCAGGGATTAGGATGAGAACCCCTCCTCTTCATTCCCAATGAACCTGGCCTCCTGAAAAGGCACCACACTGCAGTCTCCTTGGTTTATACAGGAGGGGGTCACAGGAGCTCAAGGTTCTAGAAAAACGTCCTGATTATAAGATAGACTATCAGAACCTGTTTTTTAAAGTCTCTTAAGTTCTACAGTTCTCAGTGACTTCTTTTAAAAACAGATGTAGCTTTTAAAAAACGGATGCACATTTCACATCTTCTGTACTTTTCCTCTTCCTGCATAGCTGATTAGCTTGGGAAGGCTGTCAAAATTTTAAATTAAGATTAGATCATGAATATAGGGAGATATCAGCAGGAAATAATATTTTAACTTTCCATTTGGTATAAAGAAAGGAACAGTTAAATCAAGGTTATGAGGAAACATGCGATATTTGTGAGGACAAAGGTTCTTTAAAAGCAAGAGAACATTACCATATGACACAGCAATTCCACTCCTAGGTATGTACCCGAGAGAAGTGAAAACATATGTCCACATAAAAATTTGTACATGAAATTTCACAGCAGCATTGTTCACAAAAGCCAAAAAGTGTAAATAACCCAAAGAGCCATCAGCTGATGATAAAGTGCAGTGTATCCATGCAGTGGAATATTATTCAGCCATAATGAGGGATGAAATACTGATTCATGCTATAACGTGGATGCTTAGCATAACTAAACATTATGCTTAGTGAAAGAAGCCAGTTACAAAAGATCATATATTACATTATTCCATTTTATGAACTCTCCAGAAGTGGCAATCTGTTGTGACTTAAGGTATCAATAGATTAATGGATGTCAGGGATTAGGGGAAGGGGAGTGGGGAGTGACTGCTAATGAGTACAAAGTTTCCTTTGGGGGTGATAAAATGTCCTGGAATTAGATGGTGGTGATGGTTGCACAACTCTGTGAATATATGAAAAACCAGGAACTTGTCCATTTTTGAATGGTGAATTTTATGATATGTAAATTATATCTTTATAAAGCTTTTATTTAAAATGCAGATACAATAAAAGGTGACATGTAAAAGAATCAATATATACTATTTGTGAAATTCTGGAAGTGAATAAAGGGGATACATTTTTTAAAAGAAGAAGAGAAAAGCTCTTCATCATTCCTCCCCTTCCCTCCTTCCCTGTCTGTTCCCTCACAATTCAGTCCTACAGTCATTAGATGGGGCAGACAAAAGTGGCGTCTGCAACATGGGGGAACCGTGCTCCAGAGCAGGGTTGGAGGAAGAGGGCATCCACCCGGGGGTGGAGGTGCTGGACATGGGAGATGAGTCACATGCCAGGGAGGCTGATCAAATAAGTGAATATACTCAGAACACAGAAGCCAAGTGGCTCATTGTCTAAAACGGTAGTTACAAACATAGAAAGTGAGAAAATTACAATGAACCCTGAGGTACTGGGTTAGAATTGGCGGTATTGGTGTGAACTCACGGTTTTCAATATATAGATTGGTACAGAAATACACGTAGATGTAAGGGTATGTAACTGTGCATACATGTTTATATATGGAATATATCCCCTAGGGCTCTGCCCACTTAGAGGGCCTGGAGCAAGGAGCAGCTCTGGTGTACTCAGATCCCAGATTCTGGTTACTTTTGTTCCATTAAAAGGAACCAGAGCTCTTTGGAGAAATGGACGATTCTGGGACCGAGGCAAGGAAAGTACAAGTGAGTTTATAATATCTTGTATCAGAAAGTAAGGAAGTGCTCAAAGAATGATGGGGACATGTCAAAAGGACACAGAAACCAGCATGAAGGGGCTCCTACTGGCTATATTAGGGACAATTGAAACATCAAAATAAATAATGAAAATAATGGATCATAAGCCACTTAATAAAACAGGAAATCTTGAGTCCCTGCAAACATATAAACAATAAATGAATACATGAAAGTTTGGTGAGGAATGGCATATCTACATAGTTTCAAAGTTTCTCCCACAAAATGCTTATTAATTACAAAGTAGATAAAGAGCACTCCACCAGGAAAAAGACAGATGGGTCTGATAGATTCCACCTTAATCAAGTGACCGCAGTGAACATCAGCAGTAATGGGACAGACGGAAATCACCTGTAAGCTAAGAAAAGCATTGAGAAGAGCACAGCGTCATTTCTGTGACATTCCTGCCAAAGACGCAAGCCTGAATCTAGTCATCAGGAAACATCCGATAACTCAAGTCAGGGACACTCTACAAAATAACAGGTCTGCAATCTTCAAAGTGTTATGGTCCTCAAGACTAAGGAAAGACTGAAGAAGTGTTCTAGACTATAGGAGACTTGCCAAATGCACTGCATGATTGTGACCTGGGGCCTGGGGCTGAGACGGCTGACATGAGTTGACATTACTATCCTTACCATGACGGCTGGACTGTAGGTGTACAGAACAGGGCTCTGGTTTTAAGGAAACATACACTGAAATATTTGAGGTAATGGAGCAGCTTACCCTCAAATGGCTTACGAAAGAGAAAATTGTTCTTTGCACTATACTTCCAACTTGTCTGTGACTTTGTGATTGCTTTTTTAAAAACAATAAAGCAGGGCTTCCCTGGTGGCGCAGTGGTTGAGAGTCCACCTGTCGATGCAGGGGACGCGGGTTCGTGCTCTGGTCCGGGAAGATCCCACATGCCACGGAGCGGCTGGGCCCGTGAGCCATGGCTGCTGAGCCTGCACGTCCGGAGCCTGTGCTCTGCAACGGGAGAGGCCACAACAGTGAGAGGCCCATGTACCGCAAAAACAAAACAAAAACCAATGTGAGAGGAACCTGAAAGAGGAGGAGCAACACTTTCTGTGTATGCACTCTGTCCACACTTCCAGCTGGCGCTTGAACCATGTGTGTGCAGGTCAGACTCAAGAGTCCCGGCAAAAGACCAGAAAGCTGAATCAAGATATGAATGACTGCCCACTGCAGGTGAGGGAGAATTTGCAAGTTAACTGCCTGTCAAAGCAAAAGTATCAAAAGTCTCAGAGGAATATAACAGAATCCAGAGTCTCCACAGCACAGCATTCGTGACGTTTAGCACTGCACCGTTTAATGAACAGCCAGAGCCGTGTGTGACTCCCGAGCACTGGAAATGTGGCTAGGGCAACTGATGAGCTGAACCGTTTGTTAAGTTTCATGTTAATTGATTTAAATTCTAAAATTAACTTCACTTTGGGAAAACTTTTAAGTCTGGAATGACCGAGTATATGAATCTAATATTTCAACAGCAACTTTTATGAAATCGAAATACAGATAAAGTATTTCCAATGGAAATTTGGTGTCAGCATTGAGGTCTTCTGTAAGTGTAAAGTACATACCAGGCTCTGTAGACTTAGTACACAGAAAAGAATGTAAAATATCTTATTACCAATTTTAAATAGTGATTACATGTTGAAATGAGATAATATTTTAGATACATTTATTTGGTCAAATAAAAATATTATTAAAATTAATTTCACCTATTTCTTTTTATTTTTGTAATGTAGCTACTGGAAAATTTAAAATTATTTATGTGACTCACTTTATATTTCTATTGAATAGCACTAGTCTGGGATATTATCCAAATATGCTCAAAAATGAAGAACCAGAGAAATGTGACCCTTCTCAAAGGAAAAAAATCAAAGCAGGCCAACCCTGAGATGATCCAGATGTTAGAACTACCAGATAAGGACTTTTAAGCAGCTATTTTAACTACGCTCAATGTAGTCAAAGAAATATGCTCATAATTGAAAGGAAAACCAAGAAATCTAAGCAGATAAACAGAAATTATTAAAAAAGAACCAAATGAAAACTCTAAAACTGAAAAATACAATGTCTAAAATTAAAAATTCACTGAATGGACTTCATAGCAGAATGGAGATGCTAAGAAAGAGTCAGTGAATTTGAAGACACATCAATGAAAATTATGCAATCTGAAAGATAGACAGGAAAAATATTTTATAAAATGAACAGAGCCTCAGGGGTCTGGAAGACAATACCAAAATGTCCGAGAGAGCAGAGGAAGAGGTAGAAAAAAATATTTGAAGAAATAATAGCTGAAAACTGTCTGATTGCTCTGCATTGGGTTGAGCATACAGTAGATGCTCAATAACCACTTCAGGTAAGAACAAACGCAAATACTAAGTTTCAAAGTACATGTTGACCAAATACTCTTTATATGGAAGCCTTAAAAATTAAACTAATATGACTATAATAGTGCTACACACAAAATATGACCCAAGCACATGATAACTGTCCCAAACCTGCCAGAATTTAATTGAATTGTGACAAACAAAACTCTATTTGGGACAGTGGGGGAAAGCCAGACGAGGTTACATGCTCCTGTAATATACTGCATCCCCCCCTCCATACTGGGTGATTCTGAGTCTTTTCCGCACTGTACCTGAGCCAGCACATCTTGAAACTGTTCTCTCGTGAGAGGCAGCAGGAAGGTTGTGATGACTCTTCGCAGTTCATTCTTTGTCACTGTCATGTTGTTACTGATGTCGAGCAGGTGAAAGGCTTTCTTCAACTCATCTCCTTTATCAGTAATTTTTTGAAATAAAATCCGTTTTACATCTAAGGACGACAGTATTGGATGTGCAACAGCTGTGGCTATAAAAGAGAGACAGCTATTTATTAAACGCTCTTAAAGCTAAGACAATAAACAGCATTTCACTGTGTACTAGAATCCAACAAACTTCTAAACAGTATTTCTTCCACTACATCTAGGTTTACAAGTAGATGACCCACAATTGCAAATCTGCAGTCATTTGTGGCACCTCTGAAATTTACATTTCAATCAATATAAAGTAATAGTAGTAACATTAGAAAAAAAGAGCGGAGATAATCTTCCCTATAAAGGACCTATGTCACAAGTGAAAAACATGGATATTGAAATAAAACTTAGTTAAGAATCAATTTTATCTCAAATAAATCTTCAAAATATGATACTCACTTTTCATCCCCTTGCCAATTTTTGAGGGGAAAACATGTAATTCTTAAATCTACAACCTTTTCCTTTCAAAGACAAGGAAGAGGTGAGTGTCACTGGATACTAAAGGATAATGAAGAATGTTTAGTTCCCGAATGAGCTTGCAGGGCGCCTGCACTTCCTGGTGAGGAAAGGGGTCCCAGCTCTAAGGGTTTAGGTCCCAGAGTCCCCGTGTCACCAAAGGGCAGCTGACACCCTACAAACACAGTAACTACAAATTAACTCATGGTGCCAATCAGTATCATAAACATGAAGATGTGATTAGTCCCTTTCGATATTTTATAACCTAGTAGGTAAAGAGGAGGCTAAGAACCATGGTAGCTTGGTAAATCTCTTATATCTATTAATGAGATTGCAAAGGCTTGGTGACCATCATTCATTTAGGATGCTCTGCTCTTGGAAAGCTTAGACTCTGGAGGGGGAAGCAAAACAAGAAACAGACAAATGAATGATGAGGTAACGGTAGATAGTGCCAAGTGCCGCAAAGGCAGCAGGACAAACCAACGAGGTGGGGGGCAGCCGGGGAGCTTAGGATGGGGGTCACAACGGAGCTGCTGTTTGTTACGGGTGGTGTTTCGGGATGTGGAACCAGATGTTCACCTAGGAGAAGACAGACAGGCAGAAGAGGGCTGGGCACAGAGCCTGGGGGAGAAGGGTCTTAAATCTCCCACGAGAACTCCAAGGATGCTCAATGTGCAGGAGTGGCTGCCTGCATCCCTCTGCGTTTCTGACTGTCGCTTCAAACCTCAGAAGCAGCTGATTCACGTGGCGGAGCTGCAGGGCTCCACATCAGCTGGTGAAGAGTATTTCTCCCTCTGCCCGCCCAGCCTGGAATTCCTCCTCCTGAACCCAGCGTCACAGAGGGACCCCTTTATGTCTTTATGTCTCCATCTTGAAATCTTTTTTTTCAGAATTTTCATGCGCATTTTCAGGTGCTTTCCAAGCAGCCCCATCTTGGCAATCAATAATTCTAATTTTGGGGCTTCCCTGGTGGCGCAGTGGTTGAGAGTCCGCCTGCCGATGCAGGGGACACGGGTTCGTGCCCCGGTCCGGGAGAATCCCGCGTGCCGCGGAGCGGCTGGGCCCGTGAGCCATGGGCGCTGGGCCTGCGTGTCCGGAGCCTGTGCTCCGCAACGGGGAGAGACCCCAACAGTGAGAGGCCCGCATACCGCAAAAAAAAAAAAAAAAAAAAAAATTCTAATTTTGAAGTATCAGAAATATTGCTTTGAAACTATTTGAGTTTACTTGAGGGCAGACTTTTTATTTCGCAAGCCTAATGCAACTTCTGGAATTTAAAATGAAAGCGGTAGCCAAACTTGCACAATCTGCTGGTGGGAGAGTACTAACTGATATGATCTTTCTGGGGGGGAATGTGACAAAATTTTCTACATCCGTTTAGGATACAGAAAGTCACAGCAGATTGTCATTCTGACCCTGCAATGAGAACAAGTAGGATAAGCTAAAAAAAGAGAGGGGTTTGAAACCCACCAAAGAACTGAGGGTACAAATAAACTAAACTCCAGAAAGGACCAGCCACTCCTCAGAGAGAAAACACCCATGACTCCTTTCACCCTTGAAGAGTCTTGGGCAGAGAAGCAGATTCATTCTACACAGGGGTATGGAGAAAACAAGCGATTGCTTAGTAGCCACGTGGACCGATCCCATGGATTTGCATCCCAAGAGCCTCAGTCACAGAGCGAGTCTGCACCCGTCCTCGTGGGCCTTCACACGTTGCACAGGAAGCACCCCAAAGCTGGGAGTGAGGCAGGAGAGCTGTGTGATATGCCCCGAGGGATGCAGGGTCTTCCCGAAGTGTCAGGCAGCTGCTCCCCGTGCCTGAGTACAGACCAGCGGCAAACCCCTCTGAAGCGTACGGGGCCCTCACCGAGTGCACCTCAGCAGCCCACTGCAATTGCAGGCAGGGCGGCAGGGCGGAGGGCGACCTCCTAAGGTGCACGAAGCTAGCAGCTGAGCTGGAGGACAAACAGAGCTCCCCAGAAACCCTCCAAAAGTGGCAGGAGGGCTGGAAAGCAGAGAGCCCGCCACAGGATGCCAAGCTGGCAGCTGGACTCTGAAGCAGAGATGGCTGGAGTCTCAGCAGTGCTCAGCTCGCAAGGCCTGTTGAAGGGAAGCATTTGAAACAAGGGGTCACGTGAATCTAACCAAAACTGCAACCAGATCCAGACAGAGCTCAACTGAGAAATTAAACTGAGCCAGCCCACCTCACCAGCAGCCTGAGCAGAGGGCTTTACCACCTTTTTCTGGTGGTAAATATGATTTACTTCTGTTTCTGCTCTGTTTTACACAAATGTCTGGTGTTAAATCCTTTTAAAATTGCAAGACAAGTAAACAAAGAAAAGGTGACCTGATCAAGAGCAAAAAAGAATCATGGAAGACCCACAGAGAGAACAGATGTAGAAACGATCAGGTATTTAATCCAAGAATGACAAATATGTTAAAGAGATTAAGGGAAAACTGACAAAATGCTGAACACGAAGGGAACTTCAGCAGAGAAGTGGAAACTATTTTTTTAAAGCACATGAAAAAGCTAGAAATTAAAAATACAATATCAAAGCGAAGAGCTCATTTAATTTGTTTAACAGCAGAACTGTACACAGTAGAAGAAAGGACTAGTGAATAGAAAGTCAGGTCAACCGAAATTATTCAAATTGAAACATAAACATAAAGCAAAAAACATCTTAAAAGGAAACAGGGTGTCTAATATCTGTAGCTTACAGATTCACCCATGAATTGTGCTTTCTTTAATATGAGTCATATAAGTACATATCTACACGTGTGTGTGCATGCATGACGTGCATGAGAGACAAGCCAGCCAAACACTTAATGGTGACCAACTCTGGAGAGAAAAGGGGTGCTAGGAGACATTATATATGTATGTATATAATTTTTATTTAAATATATTTGTTTCTATATATATAATTTTTATTTAGAAAAGAAAAAAATAATTCAGTACATAAAAAACATAAATAAAAGGCAAATGACAAATGAAAAAAGATACTGATGGCACATAAGGCAGATAAAGGATTAATATTTTTAATACAGAGAGCTCATACAAATAACTAAAAAGACCAACCCACTGTGGGTAAATGGGCAAAGGACATGAACAGGCAGCTGACAAAAGAAAGACATAAACATGATGAACTTGACAATCAAAGTTAACCTCACCATTAGAGAAATGCAGATTAAAATCACAACAGAAGGGCTTCCCTGGTGGCGCAGTGGTTGAGAGTCCGCCTGCCGATGCAGGGGACACGGGTTCGTGCCCCAGTCCGGGAAGGTCCCACATGCTGTGGAGCGGCTGGGCCCGTGAGCCATGGCCGCTGAGCCTGCGCGTCCGGAGCCTGTGCTCCGCAACGGGAGAGGCCACAATAGTGAGAGGCCCGCGTACCGCAAAAAAAACAAAGAAAAAAATCACAACAGAATATTGTTTATGCATATCAAATGGACAAAATGTAAGAGATAATATTCTGTGTTAGGATATTCAGAAACAAGTACTTGTAAATATCACTTGTGGGGATGTGCAGTACAAGCTTCCAAAAGGCAATTTGGTGGCGCTCACGAGCCTTAAGGGTGTGGATGCCCTTTACTCCAGTAATCCCACTTCACTCCATTCTTCTTGGTACTGTCAGAAAGCTAGTTAAACTGAGATACATCCGAAGTATACTCTAGGCGTGGAGCTATTGGGCTGGAAGACATTTATTATGGATGATAAATGTTTGTGTTGGAAATTGCCAGTTATCCCTCAACATCCATTCTCCCTTCTTTCCTGAGATTTGGACAGACACATGGCCCACTTGAAATAGTCTCTCTGGTAGATGCCTGTGGCCTCTCACTGATGCAGGTGAGCACAGGTGGCGAGCGTGACTTCTGACTAGAATGCCTTTCTTCCGGTCCATCCTTTCACTACATCCCACTGAGTCCTTCCCGTTCCCCTCAGGCTGTGCACTCATAGCGCTTTGTACGTGCTTCTGGACCGGCACTGGTATTGTTCTGCTGGAATTCCTCCTCTCCCTCTCAAGACTGTGGGATCCTTCAGGGCAGACCCTCTACCGGACCCGTCTCTTTATCCTCCGTCCCTGTGATAGTTCTTGTCACATATTAGGGCTCAGAAAATGTTTGTGAAGGGAGGGAGGGAGGAATGGACAAATGAAAAGACACATTTTTGGGAAATTATAATGTCAAATTTTGTTGCTTTAAAACTGAATGATCAAAAAAAAAAAAAAAACTGAATGATCCAAATAAGTTAAAATTTTACGTCCACACAAAAATCTGCATGCAAATGTCTATAGCAGCTTTATTCATAATTGCCAAGGCATGAGAGCAACCAAGATGTCCTTCAGTAGTGAATAAACTGTTGTACATCCATACAAGTGATTTTTTTTTTGGCTGTACGCAGGCCTCTCACTGTTGCGGCCTCTCCCATTGCGGAGCACAGGCTCCGGACATGCACACTCAGCGGCCATGGCTCACGGGCCCAGCCGCTCCACGGCATGTGGGATCTTCCCGGACCAGGGCACAAACCCACGTCCCCTGCATCGGCAGGCGGACTCCCAACCACTGCACCACCAGGGAAGCCCCATACAAGAGAATATTATTCAGAGAAAAAAAGAAATGAACTATCACATCATGAAAAGACATGAAGGAGCCTTTAGTGCATATTGCTAAGTGAAAGAAGCCAATGTGAAAATGCTATGGACTGAATGATTCCAACTAAATGACATTCTGAAAAAGGCAAAACTACGGAGACAGTAAGAAGACCAATGGTTGCCTGGATTGCGGCGGGGAGGGATGAATAGGCAGAGCACAGAGGATTCTTAGGGCAGTGAAACTACTGTGTATGAAGCAGTAACGGTAGACACATGTCATTATACGTTTATCAAAACCCAAAGAACGTACAACACAAAGAGTGTGAACTCTAATAATGTGTCAATAATGGCTCATCAATTCTAATGAATGTACCACACTAATGCCAATGCTGCTAATAAGGGAAACTGGGGATGGGGAGTGAAGAGGTGTATGGGAATTCTCTGCACTTTAGCTCAGTTTTTCTGTAACCCTAAAACTACTCAGGGAGTTCCCTGGCAGTACAGTGGTTAGAACTTGGCACTCTCACTGCCATGGCCCAGGTTCTATCCCTGGTCAAGGAACTAAGATCCCACAAGCCACACAGTACGGCAAAAAAAACCACAAAAAAAACAAAAAAAAAACCTACTCGAAAAATATAGCCTATTAATTAAGAAAAAACTGAGGAGTGAGGCAGTATACTAGATAACATAGTAGTTAATTCCACGGATCCCGGAATCACACTGTCTGGGTACAAATCTCAACCCTGCTACCTAAAAGCTATACAACTTTTGGGCAAGTAGCTTGATAAACCTGTATCTCAGATTCCCCATAAAGAAAACTGGGACAATAACAGAATTTATTTCACAGCTTTACTGTGAGGATTAAATGTCACGTGAGGCCTTTGTACAGAGTCTAGTACATACTAAACATACGTAACGATATCTGCTGTTAGCATCATTTGCTCAGGAATACTCACATGAAGAAGGTCTGAACACACTTTGGAAACCATTCCTTGAATACACTCTACATGGTGAAGAGTGGGGTCTGAAATGCGTGAATTTTTGTGTGTGAGGATACCAAGTATGCCAATCTGGTACAACTGCCATTTTGCACGTTAAAACCCTGTGATATTAAAAAAAAAAAATAGGTTACATTATCTTCAAGCACATCCTACAAATGTGGCCAACCTCCTATCTATTCCTCTTCTGAGAGGGCAGCTGGAGACTGTAGAAATGCCGCTAGTCATGACCTTCATGCCAATATTTCAAAGACTATTCTTAGAGGGAACACAGAATTGTGATTTTAGACTCACTTTTACAGCAGATCCAATAATCTTCAAAAATGGGACAACAAAGAGGCATTTGGATAGGAAAATCCACCTGCACCTCAACTACCAGTGACTCATTTCCTGGGGGGGTGGGCAGCAGGGGTGGAAAGTGTGGGTACTCTGAGCTCTCCTGAAGTGCCTCACTGTACATCCAACACACAGTCAGAGGCACAGCTGGGGAAAAGAGCACCAAAAATGGTGGAGGAAGGACCTCTGAAAATCATCTCCAAAAAAGTAAGGAGAACACTGGCGAAAACTGTCCGAATCAGCTGTTTCACAACTCTGGAAATTAACCAAAGGTTTGCAGCAATCTGGGGGGTGCTTACTCATGAGAGATGCCAGAATCTCAGAATGAACACCAAGTTGTATGGCATTTTAACTTCTCCTATTCCCATCTCCCCTCACCCCTAAATCTGCAACAGCCTTGAAACCAACATCCTACAATCACAGTGAAAACCCAGCAGCCTGCCGGTCACTGGAAGGGAAGGAACGGGGTTGAAGCTCCTTCCAAGCCCCATTATCAGAAAATTTTCATCGTATGACTTACCTGATGGCTCCCTGAAAGACCCCTCTCACAAGGCTGTCTTTATTAGAACTGACTCAGAGCTTGCCCAGTGAGAACAAGCTATTGTCAAAAGGCATTTGTTGAAAAAAATTCAGGGGCAATTGTTTAAAATTTTAGCTGCCTGAACGGGTGGATAACAGACAGAGCAAATAATAGCCTAACCAAAAAGCTTAAACCGAAAAGCTGGGGAATGAGACGTCCGTAGCGGCTTTGAGAAGCTCCCACATATTCCTGGGAATCTAGAAGGCTGTGAGCATGCCTAGGAAAGACCTGAGAAGGCCCTAAGCTCCCAGCTCTGGCTGACCTTGAGGCTCTGCGCAAGCAGGAGGTGGAGGCTGAGGCTGTAAACTGCCTGGCTGAGGGTTGACAGAATGCTCCAACACACACCAAGAGCCCCTCGGCAAAGACTGGAAAACTGCTGCGTCCAGGCGTTTAAGGAAAGCTCTGTCCCATCACACACTGACCAATAAGCTAACCAGTCAGGGACTTCAGTGGCCACACGTGACAAACAATACAGACCGTACCAAGTTAATTTAGAAAAGTCACTAAACAAACAAAACATGGAAAGGAGGGAGAACATGATTTTGAGAACTGCCACATTCTTAAAATGTCTAGTTTTCAACAAAAATTTTATGAGACGTGCAACAAAAAAAAAGTACGCCTACACATACGTATCTTCAGAAACCATACAAGCAAGGAAAGAGTGGGATGAAACGTTTAACCTGTCAAAGGGAAAAAACCCACCAACCTAGAATTCTGTATCCAGCAAACAGCCTTCAGAGTTAAAGACAAATAAAGACTTGATCATACAAACAAAAATCGAGGAAATGTCACCAGCAGACCTGCTTGTAAGCAGACCTGCTTGTAAGAAGTACTAAAACAACTTCTTGAGAGAGAAGAAAAAATCATATGGGTCAGAAACTCAGACCTACATAAAGAAAGAAAGAGCATTAGAGAAAGAATAAATGAAGGCAAAATAAACATATATGCACCTAATAACAGAGCCCCAATATACATGAAGTAAAAACTGGTGAACTGAAAGGAGAAACAGACACTTCAACAATAATAGCTGGAGACTTCAGTGCTCACTTTCAGTACGGACACAACAATTAGCCAGAAGATTAACAAGGAAACAGAACACTTGAACAACGCTTTAAACCAATTAGACCTAACAGACATCTATAGAACACTCCACCCAACAACGGTAGAATACACCTTCTTCTCAAGTGGACGTGGAACATTCTCCAGGATAGACCATTTGTTAGGCCATAACACAAGTCTCAATAAATTTAAAAGGACTGAAAACATCAAAGGATGTTCTCCAACCACACGGGAATGAAATCAGAAATAAGTATCAAAAAAATGAGATAATTCACACATATGTGGAAGTTAAACAACACACTCTTAAATAACCAATGAGAAATTAGCAAATACTTTTAGATGAATGAAAATGAAGGCACAACATACCAGAACTTATGGGATGCAGCTAAAGCAGTGCTTAGAGTAAAAATTATAGCCGTAAATGTCTATATTAAAAAGGAAAATTTCAAATTAATAATTTAACCTTCTTCCTCAAGAAACTAGAAAAATAAGAGTAAACTAATCCCAAAGTGAGGAGAATGAAGGAAATAATAAAGATGAGAGCAGAAATAAATAAAATCAAATTTAGAAAAACAATAGAGAAAGCCAACAAAATTAAAAGCTCTTTAAAAGATCTGCAAACTGCCAAATTTTTAGCTAGACTGACCAGGAAAAAGTGAGAAACACTCAAATTACTAAAATCAAGAATGAAAGAGAAGACATTACTATTGACCTCACCAAAAAAAGGATTCTAAGGGAATACTATGAAGAATTAATTGTATGCCAACAAATTAGATAACCTACATGAAATGGAAAATTCTTTAAAAAATGCAAGCTACTGAACCTGACTAAAAAGGAAACAGAAAATCTGAATAGACCTAAAACAAAAGACTGAATTAACAGTCAAAAAACTTCTTGCAAAAAAACCCAGGACCAGATGGGTTCGCTGGTGAATTCTACCGAGTATTTACAGAGAATAATTAAAACCAATTCTTCAAAAACTCTTCCAAAAAACAGAAAAGGAGAGAACACTTCCCAACACATTCTATGAGGCCAGTATGACATCAATACCAAAACCAGGCAAAGACACCAAAAGAGAGAGAGCTAAAGGCTAATGTTCCTTATGGATACAGGAAATATCCTCAACAGAGCACAAACATACTGAATCCAGCAACACTAAAAAGAATCAGACATAATGACCAAGTGAGACTTATCCCAGGAATGCAAGAATGGCCGAACATAGGTGGTCACAAGGCACCGGAGCTGATCTCCCTGTGCTATGCAGCTGCTTCCCACTAGCTATCTAGTCTACCAAATGTAAATTAGATAACTAGTGGGAAGCAGCTGCATAGCACAGGGAGATCAGCTTGTGCTTTGTGACCACCTAGAGGGGTGGGATAGGGAGGGTGGGAGGGAGATGCAAGAGGGAGGGGATATGGGGATATATGTGTACATATAGCTGATTCACTTTGTTATACAGCAGAAACTAACACAACATTGTAAAGCAATTATACTCCAATAAAGATGTTAAAAAAAGTAAAAAATTAAATTAAAATATATGCCCCTAAAAAAAATGAATGTAATATACACCACATTAATAGAATCAAGAAAAAACGCATGATCAACTCAACTGATGCAGAAAAAGCATTTCACAAAATCCTACACCCTTTCACGATAAAAACACTCAACAAACTAGAAATAGAAGGGAACTTCCTTGACCTGACAAAGGGCATCAGTGAAAACCAATAGCTAACACCATACATAATGATAAAAGAATAAAGGATAAAAGTTTTCCGCTAAGATCAGGAACAAGGATGTCTATTCAACATTGTACTGAAGGTTCTAGCCAGGGCAACTAGGCAAGAAAATAAATAAAACGTATCCAGATTGGAGACTAATAAGTAAAACTATCTCTATATGCTGATAATATGACTTTGTACGTATAAAATCCTTGGGAACACACACATAAACACACACAAAAACACACAAACACACACAACTATTAGAAATAATAAACAAGTTCAGTAAGGTGTAGGATACAAGATCAATATACAAAAATCATTTAAAACTTAAAAATATATATATACAAAAATCAATTGTAGTTCTACACAACTGCAATGAACACACTGAAAAGAAAATTAAGAAAACAATTCCATGTACAATAGTATCAAAAAGAATAAAATACTTAAGAATAAACTTAACAAAAAGTACACAATTCATACACTGAAACTACAAAGTATCACTGAAAAGAAATTAAAGAAGATCTGAATAAACGGAAAGACATCCCATGTTTACGAATAAGATTATAATACTCCTCAAATTGATCGACAGATTCAATTTAATGCTCATCAAAATCTCAGCTGCCTTTTTTGCTGAAATTGACAAGTTTAGCCTAAAATTCATATAGAAATTTAAGAGATTCAGTATAGCCAAAATAATCTTTAAAAAATAAAAACAAAGTTACAGGACTTACACTTCCTGATTTCAAAATTTACTACAAAGCAACAGTAGTCAAGACAGTGTGGTGCTGGCATAAGGAGAGACATGCAGATCAATCGGATAGAATGGAGAATCTGGAAACAAACCCTTAAATGTAGCATTAACTGATTTTTGACAAGGGCTGCAAGATCATTCAATGCAGAAAGAATAGTCTTTTCAACAAATGTGGATATCCACATGCAAAAGAATGAAACTGGACCCCCACTTCATACCATATAAAAAAATTAACTCAAAATCAACCAAAGACCTAAATTTAAGAACTGAAGCTAGAGAGATTGGTTCAAGATGGCAGAGTAGAAGGACGTGCGCTTACTCCCTCTTGCGAGAACACCAAATCACAACTAACTGCTGAACAGTCATTGACAGGAAGACACTGGAACTCACCAAAAAAGATACCCCCACATCCAAAGACAGAGGAGAAGCCACAATGAGATGGTAGGAGGGGTGCAATCACAATAAAATCAAATCCTGTAACTGCTGGGTGGGTGACTCACAAACTGGAGAACACTTATACCACAGAAGTCCACCCACTGGAGTGAAGGTTCTGAGCCCCACATCAGGCTTCCCAACCTGGGGGTCTGGCAATGGGAGGAGGAATTCCTAGAGAATCAGACTTTGAAGGCTAGTGGGATTTGATTGCAGGACTTCGACAGGACTGGGGGAAACAGAGACTCCACTCTTGGAGGGCACACACAAAGTACTGTGCACACCGGGACCCAGGGAAGGAGCAGTGACCCCAGAGGAGACTGAATCAGACCTACCTGCTCGTGTTGGAGAGTCTCCTGCAGAGGCAGGGGGTGGCTGTGGCTCACCATGAGGACAAGGACACTGGCAGCAGAAGCTCTGGGAAGTACTCCTTGGCGTGAGCCCTCCCAGAGTCTGCCATTAGCCCCATCAAAGAGCCCAAGTAGGCTCCAGTGTTGGGTCGCCTCAGGCCAAACAACCAGCAGGGAGGGAACCCAGCCCCACTCATCAGCAGACAAGCAGATTAAAGTTTTATCGAGCTCTGCCCACGAGAGCAACACCCAGCTCTACCCACCACCAGTCCCTCCCATCAGGAAGCTTGCACAAGCCTCTTCGATAGCCTCATCCACCAGAGGGCAGACAGCAGAAGCAAGAAGAACTACAATCCTGCAGCCTGTGGAACAGAAACCACATTCACAGAATGACAGACAAGATGAAAAGGGCTATGTACCAGATGAAGGAACAAGATTAAACCCCAGAAAAACAATTAAATGAGGTGAAGATAGGCAACCTTCCAGAAAAAGAATTCAAAATAATGATAGTGAAGGTGATCCAGGACCTTGGAAAAAGAATGGAGGCAAAGATCGAGAAGATGCAAGAAATGTTTAACAAAGACCTAGAAGAATTAAAGAACAAACAAACAGAGACGAAGAATACAATAACTGAAATGAAAAATACACTAGAAGGAATCAATAGCAGAATAACTGAGGCAGAAGAATGGATAAGTGACCTGGAAGACAGAATGGTGGAACTCACTGCCATGGAACAGAATAAAGAAAAAAGAATGAAAAGAAATGAAGACAGCCTAAGAGACCTCTGGGACAACATTAAACGCAACAACAACATTTGCATTATAGGGGTCCCAGAAGGAGAAGAGAGAGAGAAAGGACCCGAGAAAATATTTGAAGAGATTATAGTCAAAAACTTCCCTAACATGGGAAAGGAAACAGCCACCCAAGTCCAGGAAGCACAGAGAGTCCCAGGCAGGATAAACCCAAGGAGAAACGCACCGAGACACATAGTAATCAAATTGACAAAAATTAAAGACAAAGAAAAATTATTGAAAGCAGCAAGGGAAAAATGACATACAAGGACAACAACATACAAGGCAAATCCCATAAGGTTAACAGCTGATTTCTCAGTAGAAACTCTACAAGCCAGAAGGGAGTGGCATGATATATTTAAAGTGATGAAAGGGAAGAACCTACAACCAAGATTACTCTACCCGGCAAGGATCTCATTCAGATTCGACAGAGAAATCAAAAGCTTTACAGAAAAGCTAAGAGAATTCAGCACCACGAAAGCAGCTCTACAACAAATGCTAAAGGAACTTCTCTAAGTGGGAAACACAAGAGAAGAAAAGGACCTACAAAAACAAACCCATAACAATTAAGAAAATGGTAATAGGAACATATATATCGAGAAGTACCCTAAAGATGAATAGATTAAATGCTCCAACCAAAAGACATAGGCTCACTGAATGGATACAAAAACAAGACCCATATATATGCTGTCTACAAGAGACCCACTTCAGACCTAGAGACACATACAGACTGAAAGTGAGGGGATGGAAAAAGATATTCCATGCAAATGGAAATCAAAAGAAAGCTGGAGTAGCAATACTCATATCAGATAAAATAGACTTTAAAATAAAGACTGTTACAAGGGAAAAGGAAGGACACTACATAATGATCAAGGGATCAATCCAAGAAGAAGATATAATAATTATAAATGTTTATGCACCAACACAGGAGCACCTCAATACATAAGGCAACTGCTAGCAGCTATAAAAGAGGAAATCGACAGTAACACAATAATAGTGGGGGACTTTAACACCTCACTTACACCAATGGACAGAGCATCCAAACAGAAAATTAATAAGGAAACACAAGCTTTAAATGACACAATAGACCAGACAGATTTAATTGACATTTATAGGACATTCCATCCAAAAACAGCAGATTACACTTTCTTCTCAAGTGCGCATGGAACATTCTCCAGGATAGATCACATCTTGGGTCACAAATCAAGCCTCAGTAAATTTAGGAAAACTGAAATCATATCAAGCAACTTTTCTGACCACAACACTATGAGATTAGAAATCAATTACAGGGAAAAAAACGTAAAAAACACAAACACATGAAGACTAAACAATACGTTACTAAATAACCAAGAGATCACTGAAAACATCAAAGAGGAAATCAAAAAATACCTAGAGACAAATGAAAACGAAAACATGATGATCCAAAACCTGTGGGATGCAGCAAAAGCAGTTCTAAGAGGGAAGTTTATAGCTACACAAGCCTACCTCAAGAAACAAGAAAAATCTCAAATAAACAATCTACCCTTACACCTAAAAGAACCAGAGAAAGAAGAACAAACAAAACCCAAAGTTAGCAGAAGGAAAGAAATCATAAAGATCAGAGCAGAAATAAATGAAATAGAAACAAAACAATAGCAAAGATCAATAAAACTAAAAGCTGGTTCTTTGAGAAGGTAAACAAAATTGATAAACCATTAGCCAGACTCATCAAGAAAAACAAGGAGAGGACTCAAATCAATAAAATTAGAAATGTAAAAGGAGAAGTTATGACACCGCAAAAATACAAAGCATCCTAAGAGACTATTACAAGCAACTCTATGCCAATAAAATGGACAACCTGGAAGAAATGGATGAAATGGAGGGTATAACCTTCCAAGACTGAACCAGGAAGAAAGAGAAAATATGAACAGACCAACCACAAGTAATGAAATTGAAACTGTGATTAAAAATCTTCTAACAGGGCTTCCCTGGTGGCGCAGTGGTTGAAAGTCCGCCTGCCGATGCAGGGGACATGGGTTCATGCCCCAGTCTGGGAGGATCCCAGACACCGTGGAGCAGCTAGGCCCGTGAGCCTGCGCGTCCGGAGCCTGTGCTCCGCAACCGGAGAGGCCACAGCAGTGAGAGGCCTGCATACCGCAAAAAAAAAAAAAAATCTCCCAACAAACAAAAGTCCAGGACCAGATGGCTTCACAGGTGAAGTCTGTCAAACATTTAGAGAAGAGCTAACACCCATCCTTCTCAAACTCTTCCAAAAAACTGCAGAGAAAGGAACACTCCCAAACTCATTCTATGAGGCCACCATCACCCTGATACCAAAACCAAAGATACTACAAAAAAAGAAAATTACAGACCAATATCACTCATGAATATAGACAAAAAAATCCTCAATAAAATACTTGCAAACAGAATCCAACAACACATTAAAAGGGTCATACACCATGATTAAGTGGGATTTATCCCAAGGATGCAAGGATTCTTCAATATACACAAATCAATCAATGTGATACACCATATTCACAAATTGAAGAAGAAAAACCATATGATCACCTCAATAGATGCAGGAAAAGCTTTTGACAAAATTCAACACCCACTTGTGATAAAAACTCTCCAGAAAGTGGGCATAGAGGGAGCCTACCTCAACATAATAAAGGCCATATATGACAAACCCAGAGCAAACATCATTCTCAATGGTGAAAAACTGAAAGTATTTCCTCTAAGATCAGGAACAAGACAAGGTTGTCCACTCTCACCACTTTTATTCAACATAGGTTTGGAAGTCCTAGCCATAGCTATCAGAGAAGAAAAAGAAATAAAAGGAATACAAATTGGAAAAGAAGAAGTAAAACTGTCACTGTTCACAGATGACATGATATTATACATAGAGAATCCTAAAGATGCCACCAGAAAACCAGTAAAGCTAATCAATGAATTTGGTAAAGTTGCAGGATCCAAAATCAATGCACAGAAATCTCTTGCATTCCTATACACTAATGATGAAAAATCTGAAAGAGAAATTAAGGAAACACTCCCACTTACCACTGCAACAAAGAGAATAAAATACCTAGGAATAAACCTAACTAGGGAGACAAAAGACCTGTATGCAGAAAACTATAAGACACTGATGAAAGAAATTAAAGATGATACAAACAGATGGAGAGATATATACCATGTTCTTGGATTGGAAGAATCAATACTGTGAATATACTGTGATTATACTACCGAAAGCAATCTACAGATTCAATGCAATCCCTATCAAATTACCAATGGCATCTTTTACAGAACTAGAACAAAAAATCTTAAAATTTGTATGGAGACACAAAAGACCCCGAATAGCCAAAGCGGTCTTGAGGGAAAAAAATGGAGCTGGAGGAATCAGACTCCCTGACTTCAGACTATACTACAAAGCTACAGTAATCAAGACAATATGGTACTGGCACAAAAACAGAAACATAGATCAATGGAATGGGATAGAAAGCCCAGAGATAAACCCATGCAACCATGGTCAACTAATCTATGACAAAGCAGTCAAGGATATACAATGGAGAAAAGACAGTCTCTTCAATAAGTGGTGCTGGGAAAACTGGACAGCTATATGTAAAAGAATGAAATTAGAACACTCCCTAACACCATACACAAAAATAAACTCAAAATGGATTAAAGACCTAAATGTAAGGCCAGACACTATCAAACTCTTAGAGGAAAACATAGGCAGAACGCTCTATGACATAAATCACAGCAAGATCTTTTTTGATCCACCTCCTAGAGTAATGGAAATAAAAACAAAAATAAACAAATGGGACCTAATGAAACTTAAAAGTTTTTGCACCGCAAAGGAAACTACAAACAAGATGAAAAGACAACCCTCAGAGTGGGAGAAAATATTTGCAAACAAATCAACAGACAAAGGATTAATCTCCAAAATATAAAAACAAACAACCAAATCCAAAAATGGGCAGAAGACCTAAATAGACATTTCTCCAAAGAAGACATACAGATGGCCAAGAAGCACATGAAAAGCTGCTCAACATCACTAATTATTAGAGAAATGCAAATCAAAACTACAATGAGGTATCACCTCACACCAGTTAGAATGGGCATCATCAGAAAATCTACAAACAACAAATGCTGGAGAGGGTGTGGAGAATAGGGAACGCTCTTGCACTGTTGGTGGGAATGTATATTGACACAGCCACTATGGAGAACAGTATAGAGGTTCCTTAAAAAACTAAAAATAGGGGCTTCCCTGGTGGCGCAGTGGTTGAGAGTCCGCCTGCCGATGCAGGGGACACGGGTTCGTGCCCTGGTCCGGGAAGATTCCACATGCCGCGGAGCGGCTAGGCCCGTGAGCCATGGCCGCTGAGCCTGCGCGTCCAGAGCCTGTGCTCCGCAGCGGGAGAGGCCACAACGGTGGAGGGCCCGCGTACCGCAAAACAAAACAAAACAAACAAACAAAAAACTAAAAATAGGATTACCATATGACCCATCAATCCCACTACTGGGTATATACCCAGAGAAAACCATAATTCAAAAAGACGCCCCAATATTCACTGCAGCACTATTTACAATAGCCAGGTCATGGAAGCAACCTAAATGCCCATCGACAGACAAATGGATAAAGAAGATGTGGTACATATATACAATGGAATATCAGCCATAAAAAGGAACGAAACTGGGTCATTTGTAGAGACGTGGATGGATCTAGAGACTGTCATACGGAGTGTAGTAAGTCAGAAAGAGAAAAACAAATATCGTATATTAACGCATATATGTGGAGCCTAGAAAAATGGTACACATGAACCGGTTTGCAGGGCAGAAATAGAGACACAGATGTAGAGAACAGATGTATGGACACCAAGGGGGAAAAGTGGCCGGGGGGGTGGGGGTGGTGTGATGAACTGGGAGATTGGGATTGACATGTATACACTGATGTGTATAAAATGGATGACTAATAAGAACCTGCTGTATAAAAAAAATTAAAAATTAAAAAAAAAAGAACCTTCTGTATAGGGCTTCCCTGGTTGCACAATGGTTAAGAATCCACCTGCCAATGCAGGGGATGTGGGTTCGAGCCCTGGTCCAGGAAGATCCCACATGCCGTGGAGCAACTAATTCCATGTTCCACAACTACTGAGCCTGCGCTATAGAGCCCACGAGCCACAACTACTGAAGCTCACGCACCTAGAGCCCATGTTCCGCAACAAGAGAAGCCTGTACACCACAAGGAAGACATAAATAAATCAATCTACTTCTTTTCTTAAAAAAAAAACAAAAAAAGAACCTGCTGTATAAAAAAATTAATAAAATAAAATTAAAAAAAGAACTGAAACTATAAAATTCTTAGGAGAGAACAGAGATGTAAATCTTTGTGATTTGAGATTATGTGATAGTATCTTAGATATGACATCACAAATACAAGCAACCAAAGAAGGAATGTTAATTGGACTTCATCAAAATTAAAATTTTTGTGCTTCAAAGGACACTATCAAGAAAGTGAAAAGACAACCCACAGAATGGAATCAATTATTTGTCAATCATATATCTGATAAGAATCTAATATGTAGAACATATCAAGAACCCTTTCAACTCAATAATAAAAAGGCAAATAACCCAATTTAACAATGGGCAAAGGATCTGAACAGACACTCCTCCCAAGAAGATATACAAATGGCCAGCAAGTGTATGAAAAAACACTCAGCATCGTAAGTCATTAGGAAAATATAAATCAGAACACAATAAGCTACCACTTTGCAGCCACTACGATGGCTATAATCAAAGTAACAAACAATAACAAGTATTGGCGAGGATGTAATGCTACTGGAACCCTCATACATTGCTGGTAGGAATGTAAAATGGTTCAGCTGCTTTGGAAATAGGTTGTCAGTATCTCAAAAAGTTAAACATAGAGTTAGCATATGACCCAGCAATTTTACTCCCAGGTATATAGTCAAGGGAACTGAAAATCTATGTCCGCACAAAAACTTGTACATAAATGTTCATAGCAGCGTACCCACAACAGCCAAAAAGTGGAGACAACCCAAAGGTCCATCAACTGGTAAATGGGTCAGTCTATTCATTCATGGACTATATGTAATTCAGCCATAAAAAGGAATGAAACACTGATTCGTGCTACAATAAAAGTGAATCTTGAAAATATTAGGCTAAGGCAGACCCAAAAGACCATATACTATATGATTCAATTGATATAAAACATGCAGAATAAGTAAATCTATAGAAACGGAAAGTAGGTTAGTGGTTACCAGGGGCTAAAGGAAGGGGGAAATGGGACTGCTAACGGGTATGCGGTTTCTTTGGGGGTGACAAAAGTCAGGTAGTGGTGATGGTCACACAACTTTGTGAATATACTAAAAGCCAGGAAATTGTATACTTTAAAAGGATTCATTTTATGGTATGTGAATTACATCAGAATTAGAAAGAAAAAGGAGGAGGAGGGGAAGAGGGAGCAGCGCTTGGTGGGCAGAGAGAAGCTGCTCCCCTGGACGCCTCTGGCATGGGGGGGTGCCTTCTCAATAATTTTTAAGGTAATATGTTTACTTGATGGTTATTGAGAATGCGATTAAAAGACCTTAGAGGAAGCAAGGCCAAAGCCGGACACAAAACCAGATGCCTCCCAGAGACAGTCCCGGGGGATGTCCTTGTTTATCTTGGGCGCTGTGGGTCTCACCCAGGCTCACGCCCCCACTGTTAGAGCGAAGCTGGCCGTGCTCCCATGCCTGCCAGCAGAAGGCCCTGGCGCTCAGTGGTCACCACGTTATTACATGCAATTATGAATTTATGACTCATGGATTCTGCCGGTCTGTGGCTTATTGGCATTTCAAAAATCAGGGCAGATTTTCTGCTCATTCCTTTCTGGCCGCTCTCAGCATCAGAGCAAGAAACAAAACTCTCCCTTGCCTCAAGTGAATCAGGAAGCCTAAGTTCCAGCTCTACAGGGAAGTTTTACAGCCATCAATTGTCTGAGGCTCCTAACTTGGCTATCCTTCCCAGCAAAAAAAAAAAAAAAAAAAAAATTCCCTACTGGGCTTCACATTTAAACGCAAGTGTGTAATGAATAATATTCGAAAACAGTTGGATGTGCATGGCACTATACGAGTATAGGAAATCAGGCTAGGCAACACCTCTAAAGCACTTGATCTGAAGAATCTCAAGTTTACAGGGTTGAAGAAATGAATCCGAATTTTTTCATGTATAGGAAATCCACATTGGCCAGTGCTCTGCTTCCCTCTCTTCGGGCAGCCCTGACTACCTGGCACGGTATCAGTCTGGACCTGTCTTATCTGCCACCATCCGTTGGCAGGTCCCTGTGGGCTGATGCCATGTGAGGCTGAGAACATCATCCAGAGTGCCAGATACATCCTTCTTCAACTAGGTACATTTAACTGAACTGAAACCTAGAATCACAACATAGGTAAATTTCCAGAAGAACGTGGCTTGGTACATGTTCATACAGTCAAAAAGTGTTTATTAATCTCCTTCTAGAAGCTTGGGGGTCAATGAACAAAACTGGCACAATCATGGACCTCATGGACCTTATATTCTAGTAATAGAAGACATACAGTAAATTAAGTAAATTATACACATGCGTAAGGGCTATGGAGGTAAATGGAGCGGAGGAGGAAAACAGGTGACATTGAGCAGAGATCTGAAGGGAACCAGAAGGGGAACAATGCCGCGAGGAGGACAAAGAGGCAGCAGGAGGCTAGGTGGAGGAAAACCACATGGGTCCCCGTGAGTCTTAGGCTGTGAGTGATGTGTGAAGCCACTGGAGGGTTTTGTACAGAGAAGAGGGTTACACAAAGGGTTATGACCTGGACTTTGCATTTAAAGGAGCCCTCTGGCTGTATGTCAAGAATAGATCTACATTTGGGGAGGGAGGGAGATGCAAGAGGGAAGAGATATGGGGATATATGTATATGTATAGCTGATTCACTTTGCTATAAAGCAGAAACTAACACACCATTGTAAAGCAGTTATACTCCAATAAAGATGTTAAAATACAAAGATCTACAGAGGCAAGAGAGGAAGCAGGAAGTCCAGTTACAAGTCTACTGCAATCATCCACGCAAGAGAAGCTGTGGCTTGGACCAGGGTGCTTTTGGAGAAAGTGTTGAAAAATGATCAGATTCCAGACACATTCTGAAGGAACAGCCAATG
Organism: Pseudorca crassidens; assembly: GCF_039906515.1. Lineage (NCBI taxonomy): Eukaryota > Metazoa > Chordata > Mammalia > Artiodactyla > Delphinidae > Pseudorca > Pseudorca crassidens. The sequence continues at coordinate 100,782,328 of NC_090306.1, forward strand.
TATTTCCTTACAGACGTGACCTGGCAGGCAAGAAAAAGGCGGGATTGAACGGCTATTAACTGAGATGGGAGAGACCGTAGGTAGGTCAGGTGTGGAGGAGAAGATCAAGAATTCCTTCTGGACATATTACAGTTGAGATGCTTATTCAATAGCCCAATAGCCCTACTGAATAGGCAGTCGGATGTATGAGGGACGAAGACAGAAGTTTGGGGACTGTCAGCAAACAATGTATATAAAGCCATGATATCAGATCAGCCCACCAGAAAAGCAGGTGTAAAAAGAGAAGAGCCGTCAGGGCCGAGCCTTGGGGTATGCCGACATTCAGAGCTCAGGGAGATGAGGAAGAACTGGCACAGGCGACTGAGGGAGAGTGACCAGTGAGAGAGGAGAAAAACCAGGGGACTCGAGTGTCCAGGAAACCAAGTGAAGAAAGTGTGTCAAGGAGGAGGGGGTGATGTTGTGTGTCAAAGGTGACAGGGGTAATCACGTAAGATGAGGACCAAGAACTGCCCTTTGGATTAAGCCAGCTGGGAACCACCCATGACCCTAATAGTAGCCATACTGGTGGAACTGGGTGGTTAGGAGGAAGCCTGTCTAAGTGAGTTCAGATAAACTCAGAGAGGAGTCAGTGACAGCAGATAGAGATGCCTGTTTCAAGGAACTCTGCTGTAAAGCAGAAGGGTGGGAACCGGAGGAGGGATGGGGTCAGGAGAAAAACCGTCCTTAACACAGGAGAATCAGTAGCACGTCTGGATACTCGCGATCGCGACCCAGCCTCAGGGCCAAGAGGGATGAAGCGGGAGAGAAGGGAGAGAATGGCTGGTTCCCATAGGTTTGCCTGCGGAGACAGGGTCTCCTCTCGTGGCCAAGCCTCCTCTAGGCGCGTGGACCGTTCACGCCTCATGACAAGGAGAAGAGAGAGCGTGTGAACGGATGTGTAGAGGAGGGCGTGTGGCAGTTCCCTTCTGCTGGTGTCTCTTTTCTCTGTGAAAGCTGGGTCATCAGCAGCGAGTGAGGACGGGGAAAGGACATGGAATGAAACCGTCGTCTGGAAGGGAAGGCAAGCAGGAGAAGCAGCAGCAGTGCCGGGAGTGCTGAGCCCCCCGAGGCCCGTGGACAGGAACTCACGGGCCAGTACTCGTGGCGGTGCCGCGTTTCTCCAGCCACATTCAGCTGCACGGCAAGGCCACTGAGCTGGGTTTACCTGGGGTCAGAGTTTTGAAGAGCACATGTGATACGGCAAGGTGAGGGCATGTGCAAGGGACGCGATGACATGGCACAGAGGGCTCAGAAGGAGCACCAAGGATGGCGAGGATGATCGTGTACGTGAGGTAACTGGACCAGACTGAAGAAGAGACAAGGGACTCAGCTTAGGAAGAATTTTAAGAAGGGAAAAAAATGATTCAAATCCAATTAGCATTTAAGAGGGACTTACTTTGAACCAGGAAATGTGCTTAAGATTGATGAAAAACTCATTTAACCCTTCCCAGGCCCAATCACTTACTGCTCTTCCCGTTTCATAGGTGAGGAAACGGGTGCTCAGAGCAGGCAAGCAATTTGCCCAGGAGCACAGTGCTAAACCCCGAGCTGGGTCCAGAGTCAGGCTCTTCCCAGGTATCAAGTTTGCATGGCTGTCAACAGCCAAGGCTTTCCTGCTGCTTTTTGCAAAATTCACAAGTTCCTTGAAGGCAGTGGCGAGTCTCTGGCACCCCCATTGCTGCCTGCACGGCTAAGGTTCTGGTCTCCTGCCTGACCTGCTCTCCAAGCACGGGGGCGGGGGGATCCTCTGTAACTGCGTTCCTCGTTGTGGTTATTGCTGATGCAGTTAACCACTTTATTTTATCCATAAATTCCCTGCCTGATAACAATAAGGCATGCCAGGGCTTTGGCCTCATGCCTTATTGCACCACCTGAGGAGTGAGATAATCACCCAGAAATGTACTGCCTGTTGTGCATTTTATTACTTGAATACAAAGAGATTCAATTCAAGAAACACTTAGTTGAAGACAGCACACACACAAAAAAATAGTAATCATATGAAAAGTAATGCCTCCTAATGCTACTGAGTACACTGCAGGGAATAAGCCTCTTCCAGCGGGAGAACGGTCTGGATGACCCGTTGGGTCTTCTCCAGTTCTAATTTCTACCAACTGCAGGGTCATAAAAGCTAGTGAGACTTCAATTACAATACAAATACTCGGAAAAGCCAAATCTGGATCACTCTGAAAACGGAGCCTATGTGGATGTTATACCTAAACGTTCTTGGTGTAAGCATTTTCCAACCAACTCTGCTCTCAACCGCTCACTCTTCAGCGAATGCTGCAGGCCACACACTGGCGAGAGTGGAGGAACAGAAAGAGAAGTATGGCCCACCCAGCCCCCAGGAGTTCAAGACCTAACTTGGGATGTAAAGAAAATGGCACGTTTTAAAAGAACAGGAACAAGGTATCCCCACAGGACATCTAACTACCCTGACGTAGCTTACAGAAACTCAGTGACACCTGTCTTCCTAGAGTTGATGAGAGTTGAAGTGCATCACCCCATCGCAGGGGTTACGCTAAAGACTTTGCCCAAGAGATGTCCTCATCAGTTCATCTCAAGAGGACAGGAGCTATTATTCCATTTTTAGATTCCTCAAGCAGACATAACATGGTTTTCTATTGTTACGAAAACCATTATTTTCTACATGCATTTATTTTCTATTTAAAAGAATTAGTTTTGGGAACTTCCCTGGTGGCACAGTGGTTAAGAATCCACCTGCCAATGCAAGGGACACAGGTTCGAGCCCTGGTCTGGGAAGATCCCACATGCCGCGGAGCAACTAAGCCCGTGCACCACAACTACTGAGCCTGTGCTCTAGAGCCCATGAGCCACAACTACTGAGCCCAACTGCCACAACTACTGAAGCCCATGTGCCTAGAGCCCATGCTCTGCAACAAGAGAAGCCACCGCAATGAGAAGCCCGTGCACCGCAACAAAGAGTAGCCCCCGCTCTCCGCAACTAGAGAAAGCCCGCACACAGCAATGAAGATCAAACAAAGCCAAAAAATAAATAATTAAAAAAATCTTTTAAAAGGCTATTGAAGCAGACATGCAGCTTTGAAACAGTGGTTCTTAAAATGTGGTCCCTGAACCAGCAATATCAACATCACCTGGGACCTTTCTAGAAATGCAAATTCTCAGGCTCCAACCCAGACCAACCAACCTGAAACTCTGGGGTGGTGGCCCAGCCATCTGTGTTTTAACAAGCTGGGACCACTGCTTTAGAAGAAGCTGAAGTTGATTTCTAAGTACAAGTCTACAGTTTTTAAGGAGGCTCATGTGTAAAGTTCCCGGCTTGATATCAAAATGAAGCTAAAAGACCAGCACACGTGGCATTTAGGTGATTCTAGTAGCGTCACCTCGCAATAACCCATTTTGCTGGCCACTGGTTCATCATCAACCTTGTGAGTTAGACACCATTATCCACATGTTTAGAGGTGGAGAAATGAAACACCACAGGGAAAAGCCAAATTTACTCATGAGGCCAAGACCCAAAGTCGCCTGAATTTAATCCTAGGCTTTTTGCCCAACTGTGCTAGGGGTCTGCACTCACCCAGGTACACGTGAGGGGTCTGTGTGCATGCTCACATCGACACATGGATAAGAACAATGAAATCTGCACACATTAATAGAGTCGTAAGAAAACCTGTCAATTCTCAAGAATGGATGCCTCACACTTGCAGGACAGTCTAACAATTCTGCAACCTACTCAAAATAACATGTAGAAAATTAAAAGCGAGTCATCTACATACATACCTAATCAAATATTAGGATTCCGGGGCTCCTGACACCAGCGTGTGAAGCCCAGTCCGCCTCCCCCGCCTCGGTCTCACACTCCCTTAAGATCTTAGAATGGGCTGGCAACCCCTCGTTTACTGACCTAAACATAGGAATTATAAGAATGCAAGTTGATTTACAACTATATTCCAAATGATAGGGTATCATAAAAAACAATTTAGCCAGTCATCTGAATTCAATTTAGCGGAAAAATCCCTGGTTATAAACCAACCTTTTCCCCAGCCGGTGGTCCCTGGCATCTGAGCCTCGGCCTTCCTGCACCCAGGGTCTCCCCCGACGTCAGGGTCTCCTCAAACCCCCAGGCAGGCTCTCACCTTCCTCCCGAACCGCATTTTCACAAATACCTTCTCTTGCAGCATAAATTTCAAGTCTACCCACATGCACTACAAGGCTCACCCACACCAGCTCAGAAATCAAACTCCAAATAAAACACAAGCCTCTCGAAGTCTGACCTGGTGATTATTTATCACTATTATAAATAACGATATAGAATACGTCAAAACAGAAAGACATGTTTAGCACAATGTTAAGAGAAAAGGTACAGTGAGGTATACGCTATAAACATGATATAAAAACGTATTTCCACAGGAGGCCAGGGTCTACAGGGCCTCATCTTGCAGACAAAAACAGCTATGCTGGGCTGCTGCGGACACTGAGCTTTACTTTAAATGTTCTCTAATAAACGTATCACAGCATGTTAGATATAACATGCCTGCCGGGGCCTACCCGGCAGCATGTGACCCGGCTCCTGCCTTCGCCACTCTCCCCACCTGCTTCCCACGGCCCCATGGGCCCCTCTGCCCAGATCCTCTCCTCCCCCAACTCCTCCCCCAGCTGACTCCTCTCACCGCCTGATCCACATGTGGCCATGGCCTCCTTAGAGACAGCGCCCTGCTTGCCTTGCCTACATCCTCCTGGTAGAGTCTCTCATCACAGCCTGTCCTTCCCCTGCACTGCACTCACCTCAATGAGTAATTATACTTTCATTTGGGAAACTATACACTAGATTATAGGCTCCATGAAATAAAAGTGTTTTTGCACTACTGTACCCCCTGCCCCAGAGCACCCAGTATCACTGGAGCTCCAAAAGCATTTATCAAATTAATCACAGCCCCGTCTTTCAAACAGCACTCTCCTCCAAAAACGTGCGCGCGCGCACACACACACACACCCTGCCACTCCTTGGTCTTGTTTAGGATCGTCACGCTCTTTCCCACCATCCAAGGTAGAAGCCTCGGCATCATCTGTGATTTCTCACTCTCATACCCTGTGCCGAGAACTAGTGACCAGGGTCAAAGGTTTTCTTAATTAACACCCACGACCCTCATGATTGTTTGATGTCTGTGTTCCCTGTTAGACCATCAGTGGCGCGAGAGCAAGGAGCACATCTGATGATGGTGGCCCAAAAAATAATGCTTACTGCGTTTAACTGAATTGAGTGTTGTGGTTTGGGGATCGTTTATTATCAGCATGAACTCCTTGATGCTCCGGAACACAGATCCTGAAGAAAAGGCTTATCCTGTTTTGCCTGTAACACGCCTTCTCTATCATGGACACAGAAGTCTAGTTTCAGAAACTGCCTCAGAAATTCACTCCTGCCTAATGAATATTTTCAGACTCACCACCACACCTAATGTGATGACAGATACAGCAACAGGCAACAGAAAAACAAGCTGCGTCAGAGAAACTGACCACACGTCAGCTGTCAAGCAGCTGTTCCCAGCTCAGACATGGTTTCACCGGCAGCCTTTTAAAATGTAATCCACGGAAACGACCGCATCCTCCCGGCTCCTGTGAGCAGACCAGGAGTGTCGAATGTGTCCTATTTATAGTGCAGCCGGGCCCCAGCAAGTCCTTGGATGCTGGCAAAGGGAAGAAGAGACGGTTTCCCAGCTCGAGTTCCGTAACGGAAAGTCGTGGGGCTGCCGCCACCTACAGCCAGACACGTGGACCTGCACTGTTCAGAGAGCCCTGCGGGCCTGGCGGAAGCATCTTCCGAGTTCACCGTGGCCAGCTAACACCTGTGGTCACGTGCAGCACCAAATGAAGGCCATTCGACTTTAAAATTTATAAGCCGATGCTTGTTGATACGATATGTAAGTTCCTAGAGGACAACTGTGGCACAAGAATCAGCACTGAGCACACGCCTGCTGCGTGAACAACTGAAACAAACGGGATGGAAGTGATCGTGGTATCACCACCACTTTCTGAGCACCTTTGTCTCGAAGCCTGAGCCCAGCACCACACAGTGAACTCGCCAGGTTCCTCTGACCCGGCTGCTGACACAGGCGCTGGGGAGAGAGGAGCGCTTGCCTGGCCTTGGTTCTGCTCCACGTGGTGCTGGCGGCGGTGGCACTATCTGTTTTGGAGCTGTTTTGTTTCACTGCCTTCAAGATAAACTATTTCTGAATTTGTGAATTCTGAAAAGTAAGAGAGCAGTGGGGTTAGATGGATTTTCTTATTCAGCTTATCAAGCCATAGGAACAGAGCCCTCGGGTCTGCAAAATAATCCGATCTTGCGAGTTACTGGAAAATTGTGTCCAAAACCTTGGGCGGGTCCTTCATGTGAATTTCACACCAAATCTTAGGTTTCTCAGGTAGAAGTATTTTATGTCAACACAATGAGCACCACTTCTCTTCCCATAACTCAAACACACACACACACCACACACACACACACACACACACTGCACACACACACTGCACACACACACCACACACAGACACCACACACACACCGCACACACACCACACACCGCACACACACACCACACACACAAACCACACACACACCACACACACACACACCACACACACACACCGCACACACACACCACACACACAAACCACACACATACCACACACACACACACCCCGCACACACACACCACACACACACACCACACACCATACACACACACACCACACACACCACACACACACACCACACACACACCACAAACACATGCATACACACATACATACATGCATACACACACACATCACACACACACCACACCACAATCTCACACACACACCACTGTGGTTCCCTCCATTTTCCTCACATCAGCCAGAACAATCATTTTAAAATACTGATCTCCTCGCGTTACTTCCTTGCTTTAAAAACTCCAATTGCTTCCTATTGCCCTTAGAAAACTAGGACCAGAGTCCTTAACCGTGTCACAGGCCTGCTTCTTTCTCCACGACTCTGGCCGCCGGCGCGCCGTCTAAGCAGTCAGCAAGCGCTGTCAATGTTACTTGCACAACACGTCTTACCTCGACCCCCTGCCCTCTCCATCCCTCAGGCCACTGCCCACGCTCGTCCTCACCCATCTGGATTCCAGAAAGAGCCCCTTAGATGCACCCAGGTCTCCAACTCCTTTCTGCTCCATCCTCCTCTGTTGCCAGGATTTATCTTTCTAAAGCACAGATACAGTTACATTACTCCCTGGCTTAAAAAACGTGCAAGGCAAAACTACACACGTGTTAAAATTTCACAGGACTGTGCACCAAGAAATGAAATGAGTGCCTGTCAAAACCGGTGAAATCTTAATAAAGTCTCTATTTGTTACTAGCACTGTAGCAAAGACAGCGTCCTGGTTTGCTAAGTGTGCTACGGTTATTCCGTAAGATGCTACCACTGGGGGAAGCTGGGGGCACACGGGAACTCCCTGTACTGATTCTGCAACTTTTTTGTGAATCTACATTGCTTTTAATTAAAAAAAAAAAAGGCAACCAAAAACATGTACTTGCACTACTTCTCCAGGGTGTACAGACTGAAATCAAGCTTCTGACTGTGGGTGTAAGATCATTCACATCATTACTAACCTGGCCCCAGGAGGCTCTTCCAGACACACAGCTCCGTGCCTGCTGCATTTTTACACAGAATCTGAATGAATATACCATGTAGTCCCTCCCCTCTGAGTACGGGTTCATGTTTTTTCCTCCTCTGCCACCACACTCCAATTCATCTTTCAAGACTAAGGGTAGAGCCCCTCCTTCATGAGGCCTTCCTATCCTCCTTAAAACTAATCATGCCTTATATCTGGAAAAGGCGAAAGCTCTAATTCAAAGAGATACATGCACCCCAATGTTTACTGCTGCACTATTTACAACAGCCAAGACATGGAAACAACCTAAATGCCCATCGACAGATGAATTGATAAAGAAGATGTGGTACATATATTTATACAGTGGCATACTACTCAGCCATAAAAAAGAATGAAATTATGCCATTTGCAGCAACATGGATGGATCTAGAGATTATCATACTAAGTGAAGTAAGTCAGACAGAGGAAGACAAATAGCATATGATATCACTTTTATGTGGAATCTTTAAAAAATGACACAAATAAACTTATTTACAAAACAGAAATAGACTCAAAACAGACATAAAAAACAAACTTATGGTTACCAAAGGGGAAATGGGGGAGGGATAAATTAGGAGTTTGGGATTAGCAAATACAAACTACTATATATGAAATAAACAACAAGTTCCTACTGTATAGCACAGGGAACTATATTCAATATCTTGTAATAACCTGTAACAGAAAAGAATCTGGGGACTTCCCTGGTGGCACAGTGGTTAAGAATCCACCTGCCGGGGCTTCCCTGGTGGTGCAGTGGTTGAGAGTCCGCCTGCTGATTCAGGGGACACGGGTTTGTGCCCTGGTCCGGGAGGATCCCACATGCCACGGAGCGTCTGGACCCGTGAGCCATGGCCGCTGAGCCTGTGCGTCCAGAGCCTGTGCTCTGCAACGGGAGAGGCCACAGCAGAATCCACCTGCCAACACAGGAGACGTGGGCTCGAGCCCTGGTCCGGGAAGATCCCACATGCTGAGGAGCAACTAAGCCTGTGTGCCACAACTACTGAGCCCGCGTGCCACAACTACCGAAGTCTGCGCACCTAGAGCCCGTGCTCTGCAACAAGAGAAGCCACCGCAATGAGAAGTCTGCGCACTGCAACAAAGAGTAGCCCCCGCTCGCCGCAACTAGAGAAAGCCCGCACGCAGCAACAAAGACCCAACGTGGCCAAAAATAAATAAATAAATAAATTTATTTTTAAAAAAAGAATCTGAAAAAGAATATACATATATATGTGTAATTGAATCACTTTGCTGTATACCTGAAACTAACACAACATTGTTAATCAACTACACTTCAATTAAAAATAATAAAATTAAAATTAGGGCTTCCCTGGTGGCACAGTGGTTGAGGGTCCGCCTGCCGATGCAGGGGACGCGGGTTCGTGCCCCGGTCCGGGAGGATCCCACGTGCTGCGGAGTGGCTGGCCCGTGGGCCATGGCCGCTGGGCCTGCGCGTCCGGAGCCTGTGCTCCGCGACAGGAGAGGCCGCAGCAGTGAGAGGCCCGCATACCGCAAAAAAAAAAAAAAATTAAAATTAAATAAATAAAAATTTAAAAAAACTAATCATACCTTTACAGACAACTTGGTCTTATAGTTTTGCTTTGCCAATTGTTTTATTTAATAAAGAAAAGGACAGGGACTTCCCTGGTGGTCCAGTGGTTGAGACTCCGCGCTCCCAATGCAGGGGGGCCAGGTTTGATCCCTGATCAGGGAACTGGATTCCGCATGCCGCAACTAAAGGAGCCCGCATGCTGCAACTAAAGATCCTGCATGCCGCAACTAAGACCCAGCACAGCCAAATAAATAAATAATTTTTTTTTTTTAAAAAAGAGAAGGACAAAAAGGTCAAAGGCACCCATATTTCCATGACCTTGCTAGGGGCCGGGGCACGTCAAGAATAAAGTATTAATACCTCCCAGTCCATCCCTCTAGTCCCATATCTAGCTTCACTTTGATTCTCTGCTTCCAGACCTTTCTCTCGGCTGTTTATCTGTGCGCCCTGCTAGTTAGTCAGTGAGCTCTTCCAGTGGAGAGAATCAGCTGCACTCATCTTCCTGTACTCAGCACCTACCATGGGGCCTGGCACGCAGGAAGCACTCTATTAATCTTTGTTCTCAATGGACCCCAGTTATCAACACCTAACAGTGCAAGGGTAAGGAGCGTGGGTTCATTTTACCCTTGATCTCGAAAGCCAAGCAATGTTCTGAGTATGAGCGAGGCACTGTGATGAGCCCTTTAGGTCACCCCTGGCTTTGCACCATCTTCAGTTTAGGTTTTCTATATAAAGAGAATTAATAAATACGATTATATCAAAACTTGTATGGTAAGGTAGAAAATAGCAAGGATAATAAAACCAATGCCCCCAAACAAGCACCGAGTCATAGACCATCAGAGGCACTTACTAACCACAGGCAAAAACATGATTAGAAGGCTATTCCACTGATATATTTGTTTTACTTGCCAGATAAGTATTGATGTCCAGTTTCTAACAGATGCTATTTATATCAGAATCATAACAAAAGTGCCATCCATCTGCCTTGGCATCCAGAGAAAACATAATTCAACATGACAGTAAGAAATGTGCACAGCCAAACAGAAATGGCATCAGAAGCAAAAACTGTTGGAACTGGTATCATGGGGGGAAAATTATCACTTGACAAAACTGGAAAAAGTTGCAAGCAACACAAAAAATGTTGGCGGCTAAATCCAACTCCTTGAGAAAAATCTTCTCCTTGTCTATTCTGATATCAAATGGATGTTCGGCAGATTCTGGGGCACATACACTTTAAAGCTCCCTTTCTAGACCTTCGTACACTCGCTCCCTCATTTACTGAGCATCTCTACTTTTGGACAGTGGAAAAAATAAAGGGCTTGGAGTCAAGAAGACACGGAGTCAAACTGGTCCCACTATCTACCAGGCAAACCTGCGAGTTAATTAACCTCCTCCTGACCCAGTTTCCTCAACTGCAAAATGGAGATAATATCTCTCTTTAAAGCACGTTATTCATAACCTGGAATCTAGGGACAAGGTACACATGTGTGCATTTTTAGATCTTCAAACTCTCAGAGGTTAAATGCCAAAGTGTGTGTGAGGTCATTCTTCTCGAGAGAGGATACATGGCTTCCACCAGGTTCTCAAGGGGCGAGTGACCCACGACGGTTCAGCGCCACACTCCGAAGGCTGTGCCAGGACTCAGATGATGCATCTAAAGAGCCTGACACACAGCAGGCTGTGCTCACTCCCGGACAGCTGTCCTTAACTTTAGGTCCTGGGAAGGCACAGAAACACGCATCAGCCAGAGCCCAGGGTCAAAGGCAGGGAGACCATTACGGTATAAGGCGTTGAGGGTCGTCTCCGGGTTTCATAGGACGAGGAAGAAAGGCAAACCAAAGTCTGTCCAGAAACACTCCAGCGGGAGAAAACAACAGGGTGGAGGCACCGGGCACATCAGGACAGTGACCTGACCATCACCGCAGTGTCCTCAACGCCTAGACAGGGCCTGGCATCCAGCAAGTGCTCCATAAGTAGCCGTTAAGTAAACAAATGACTGGGACCAGCCCAGGGCCCAGGATGAGACCATTTACAAATTCCCAGGAGAAAAACACAGTTCAGAAGGTGCTCCTGGAAACTACTACTCAAAAATTTTCATTTCCAAACTCCTACGCAAATACAACCATCCACATTCTCTCCCTTAACAGTGAGGACACACTGAGCCTACAGCCTGGTCACCCTGTAGTAAACCCGGCCACCCAGGGCTTGGTTATGAACCCCAGGAGAAATGTCCTTTAGATGGAGGCGTTAGAAATGCTTTCTTTTTTTTCCAAAGGAACTAAAATGCCTTATTTGCCTGGACAAAATGAATTCAATTGCTTTCTTTTTTTTTTCTTTTTAATTTTCTTCTCCTGGGTTCAAGAAGCTCACAGCTAATAAAACAAAAATGAAGCAGACTCACAAATACAGAGAACAAACTAGCGGTTACCAGTGGGGAGAGGGAAGGGGGGAGGGGCAATATAGAGGCGAGGGGAAAAAAGGGGTTATTATGGGATTATATGAACTCATGTGTGTGAAACTTTTGAAAACTATAAAGCACTACAGAATTTAAAGAATCTTTCATTCAATGAAAAAAAAAAGAAGCTCACAGCTAAATTTGCAGCCCAACTATATTAACCATTACAGATGATCTGACTACTCTCTTTCCTCCTGAAGTTACTTTCCTATTTTACCATATTGTATATATTTTTAGAAGTCACCTCGAAGCCCAGTGGGACTTCTGGAGTACACACATATCTGAGAGTGTAAGAGCACTGGTCAAGAACACAGGCTCTGGGAATTCCCTGGAGGTTGGTGGTTAGGACTCTGCACTTTCACTGCCGAGGGCCCGGGTTCAATCCCTGGTCAGGGAACTAAGATCCCGCAGGCCGCACGGAGGGCCCAAAAAACAAAAACAAAAATAAGAACACAGCCTCTGTCACCAGGCAGTCCTGACGCAGAAGCCACACGTCACCATCTATCAGCTTTGTTGTCCCTTAGCTTCTCTGCATCCCTGCTGTCTCATCTATGAAATGGAAATAATAACTGTATTTTTCATATGCAGGAAGTGAGCACTAAATTAAAAAGGTAATGTGAGGTCCCAAACTGTGCCTGGAACACGGTAAGTGCTCAATAAGTATTAGCCAGGCGGAGCAGTAGTAGTAGAGACAGTAAAACTGCAGAAAAACAGATGAAAAGATAACAATGGCGCCTGAAACAAATTAAACAAAATAGCAGTACAAGATTGCAACCGGAGAAAAAAGTGGAAAACGAGGCTCCTTCGTGCTCGAAGTGCTTCATGTTCATATGTTATTCATTCACAGAGTTTTCTCAAATGCTCCCTCCCTTTGCATCTCCTCTCCTAAATGGCGTGGATATCCTAGATAGCAGTGCGTTGAAGGTGAATTAATATTTAACTTGTACAAGTATTCAACCTACACAGTTGCACAGCCTAGACCTGGGGTATTCTTAGATAAGTATGCTGTACAAAAAAGGTCAGCTCACTAGTGGTATTTAAAGGAAGGAAGCAACTGTTAGCTTCTTGCCTCACTCACACCTTCTCATCTGTACTGTACAGCTTGTTTGTCAATCCTGGCAAGGGAAAGAGTCATCCAAGAAAAACTTCAGTGACCATCATGATCTACTAACCTTAAACATTCACTCGATACCTGTAAAGACGCTTTATTAAAGCGACTGTCTGGTTAACAGCCAACGGCGTCCCGCTGGATTCCTGCTCTGGGCGGGCGCCAGACTCCTGAGCACCCTCCTGGAGCTGGTTCTGTCTCCATGTGCCACTCAGCTGCAGGGGTCACAGCATGGGCGCTGTAGAGATCTCTGCACAGGAAGAGGTGGACAGCTGGAAAAGGTCAGGGAAACGGAAGACAAAATGGACAGCAAATTTAAAGTCTCATGTAAGCATTTCTTGACAAATATCTACAAGCACCTGCCATGAGCCAACAACTAAACTGATGGTATAGGGAAAGGGAGAGCACAGGCAGCTGAAACAAATCCTTGCCCTCCTAAAGCTTCCAGTAAGGCTGAGTGGGAGACAAATATGTTCACGGAAAATCAAAATTCTTGCCTGATTCACTTTCGATTCCCCAGAACTTAGCCAAGTAAATGTTGAATTGAAGACAACGGATAAAAGAAAGAGATGAAGGAACAGCAGTATGTGAAAAGTCAAAAAAAAGTCTTTACAGCATTTCTGTAAGTCTACTCATTTAGGGGCACATAGAGCTTAAGAAACATTATTAAATTACTCCTCTCGAAAGTGAAGTAGGAGTCCTCTTAACAGGGGCAAGGCATCCTGAAAGGCAAAGATTTTCAGGAGAGAAGGAAAACGAAGTATGGGGTGATTTAACCTACAGTCTTAAAGAACCTCTGAAATTTCAGAGTGCTTCCAAACAACATTTCTGAGAGAGGCAGGGATAACTCGTGCGGCCTGAGGAAGAAGAATGTTCCAGAAAGACCAGAGATCCTGACATGCGACATAAGTGCTGAGTTTGAATTCTGGCTCTGCAACTTCCGGTTGTGTGATTTGGGGACAACCCCCTTCACCCCGTGGAATTCAAGCCCTCATCTATAAGGCAGAGTTTAAAATATTCGAAAGACTGCTGTGGGGACAGATGAAATAAGGGACATGAAGCATTTTGTAAACTGGAGCGATGTAACCCTCAGAGATGCAAGGAGGCAGATTCGCCATCTTCCTCGTTGCTTATATAGTCGGTTTCCCCCACACAAATAAGACGGTACTATTCACTGCAGTAGCCCCAGGGCCGACAACGGCTCCTGCCACAGGCAGGCGCGCCACACACATGTGTGGAACTAGTAAACGGGTCACCAGCCCTATGCCACGGACGGGGAGCGGACGCTCCGCGTCCCGGGGCTGTGGGACTGCCTGAGCTGCCCGCCCGGGCCCTCCTCAGCCCCCCGGGCTCGCACGCACTCGCCGCCGCGCCGTCTTACCCCAGCCCCTTCTCAACCCTCCGCCTCGCTGGGCCCCTTCGGAGCGCCGACGCACTTCTAAGCGCGGACCCCAGGGCCCGAGGCCGCAGAAGCCCAGCCCACTCGGCGTCTCTAGGACGCTGTTGCCCGAGCGACGATGGCGCTCGCTGATTGGAGAACAAGTTTCCGCACCTGGCAAGAAGCGGAGCTCCTATTGGCCAAGTCGACTACGGAATTGGGGGGGCGGAGGGGTGAGCCCAAGCCTGCCGGTGGCTCCGCCCCCTCAGAAGAAACTTCCGCCGGAAATCCTTTTCCCCGGGCGCGGGAACTCGGTCGGAGTTCTGGTGGCCCGCGTTGTAGAAGCGTGTTTCTGTTAACGTGGCCTTCGCGCGAGCTGTCGGACGGGTCTCACAGAACCAATTCGAGCCGCGTGGCCACACAGGAGCCAGTCCCTTGCTGCGAAGCAGACTCCTCACTTGTAAAAACCGAGCTTACCCACTCAGGACCTGGTATCAGGATGAAGGGAGGAATGTATCTAAAGCCGCAACCGCGTGCTACGCCCTTTCTACATGTTAGCACTTAGGGCGATTGTGATCGTTGCATTAATTGGTGTGTCTGATTGTGTCCTGCTGGCCTCCTTCAGGAGACCTGGTGAAGGCAGAACAAGGTTGCTCTGCCAACCCCTGCATCCGCAGCCTGCTCGGGGCCACACGTAGATAGTTAAGTAGATAGTCATCAGGTAAGCCAATTCTTACCCACACTCGCAGGCTGAGTGGAAGCTCAGTAAGTCATTTCGATAATAATAGTGGCAATGACAGTAGTTGTCACTGGCCCTTCGGGAGCACGTCCCTTATCAGGCACCCAGCTAAGTACTTTACATGTCATTTAATCTTTTATCTTCGTAACAGCCCTATGAAGTAGGTACTATAGTTATTCCCGTTTTACAGATAGGAAACCGAGGCACAGAGAGGGTCCAAGGACACAGCTAGTCAACGGCAGACCAGGATTAGAACCCAGGCAGGCTAGGTCCCACGTCCTGCTCTTCATCACCGTCATACCACTCACGGTGGGAGAGAAGCAGTGGCCCAGAGGCTCAGCCTTGCCGAGGAATCCCCACCACTCGTTTCTGTCAGCAGGTAAGTTACAGGGTGGCCTGCTGAGTGCCCCGGAGAAGGATGTTTTATGGTCCCTCTTGGCAGTCTGACTGTCCGTCACTGGTAGGCGAGTTTTCCTACTCACCAAGAGAGTAAATTCATGTCCTCTCTCTCCTCAGACCTCCTGCACTGAGTGAATGACCTCACCTCAGTTCCCACTGAGAAAACCAGTCCATAAGAAGGGAACAGATGGGACTTCCCTGGTGGTCCAGTGGTGAAGACTCTGCACTTCCACTCAGGGGGCACGGGTTCAATCCCTGGTCAGCAAACTAAGATCCCACATGCCTCACAGTGGGGCCAGAAAAATAGAAGAGGAAGGGAACACATGGTTGCCTCACAACTGCTTTGGCGCCCATCTCTTCTGTTCTTGTTCCAAAAGGTGAAGGGCTGCTTTTCACAGAGGCTACTTCCGCCCCTTGCGTCCTAAACCCCATCACCATTTACCATCTCTTGGACTTCACTGCTTAGGTCAGCAGTTCTCCAAGTGTGGTCTGGGAACCCCTGGGTGTCCTGAGACCCTTTCAGAGAGTCCATAATTGTTAAAACTATCTTCATAGTAAGATGTTACTTGCATTTACAGTCTTATTTTCTCGTAAGTGTACAGTAGGGTTTTCCAGAAGCTACATGATGTGTGACATTGCAACAGATTGAATGCGAAAGAAGATAGGAGAATCCAGCCGTCTTCTGTTAAGACAGATTTTAAAGAGATTTGTAAAAATACAAACTGCCTTTCTTTTCACTAATTCTTTTTGTTTTGGAAAACATAATTGTTCATTAGAATGTTAATATGTGATGGGTTTATTGTTATTTTAAATGAATTAGTGAACAAGTATTTAAATTTTTTTATCAGTTTCACTATCTAGTATGGTAAATAGTGATAGATGTAACTCACAACAAAGCAGAAGCTTTGGGGGACCCTCAGTACATTTCAGGAGTGTAAATGAATCCTGAGGCGTGGTCCTGAGACCAAAAGGGCTTAGGCTAGGAGTCCCTAACCCCAGGTAGGGAACCAGGCTGCACAGCAGGGCGGGACCATCTAGTTGCAGGAAAACAAGCCCAGGGCTCCCACTGATTCTGCATTATGGTGAGTCGTATAATTATTTCCTTATATATTACAATGTAATAATAACAGAAATAGAGTGCACAATAAATGTAATGCACTTGAATCATCTGGAAACCATCTGCCCCTTTCCCCACCCTGGTCCATGGAAAAGTTGTCTTTCACGAAACCAGTCCCTGGTGCCAAAAAGTATGGGGACTGGTGGGTTAAGTTATTCCCTCTCTGTCATAATAGCCAACAATCTCATTCATTCATTCATTCTCTGTGTTTCTATCTATCTTTTCTTCCCTCCTTCCCTGTTGAAACATGTTCTGGTGTCCCACATCTTTAACAAAAAAAGATTCTTTTCTAGTTTCCACCCCATTTCTCTTCTCCCCTTTAACCCACTTCTCAGTAGAGTCATGTACACATGCTGTCTCTCTTTCAGTTGCTGTTAACTCTTGATCAGTCTTAACAGAGGCATGGCTCCATTACTCCCTGATACCTGGTCAATTTTCATAAATATTTCTATACTTGACTTTACCTTACTTGACCTCTTAGTAGCACTCAACGCAGTTAATCACTCCTTCCTACCTGAAACTCACTCTGATCAGCTCCGATAACATCACGTGGTCCTGGGCCTCATCCTGAATCACCAGCTACTCCACTCTCAGGCCCCACTGGTAATTTTCCTCCTCTGTATGGCCTTTGGACATTAGGGTCCCTCTGACTCCGACCTAGGTGGTCCTCTTATACTTATTGCCAGCCTTGACCCCCTCCACTGGTATGTATTGAAGGCTACCTGGACTTCAGCCATCCACACAGCCCTTGATCTGCCAACCTCCCTCACTCTGACCCATTTCAATAAATGGTACCACTCGATCCCTTAATGATCATTGCTTCCTCCCTCACGTCTAGTGCTGCAGCCACTCTTGTCGTCCTAACGCCAGAATTACCTACTCACATAACACCAGGACAGTTGTTTAAAAAAAAACAAAAAACATTCTGTGGCTATTTGTTTGTAATCTCCAGGATTATCTCACGGTGATGTTTTTAGTTGCGGCATGCCTGCAGGATCTAGTTCCCCGACTAGGGATCGAACCTGGGCCCCCTGCAGTGGGAGCGTGGAGTCTTAACCCACTGGACCACCAGGAAGTCCCTCACTGTATCTATTTTTTAAGTTCACTTTAGAAGGCCTATTTAAAATAACAACTAACACATCCAACACCAAAAAATGTAATGATAGGACATTAGGAATTTACTAAGTCTGTGTTAAATGTCTCTCCTTCTCTCCAATTCCATCAGGTGTCCTCTTGTTCAAATCCAGTAATAGTTGAGGTGATTTGTTGTTCAAAGTAAAGTTAACTGAGATAAGCTGCTACATTAGAGTCTTTGTAAAGATTCTAGTTTTTAGTAACACTCTTTTCCGAGGGAAAATTGTGGGGGGAAAATGCTAATAGTTGGCTGTGTGAGCAAACATGGGACTTAATAAATGTCTTTTGAACGGATCTGAACTCAACAGTAAAGCATAAGTGGTGTATGATTGGGTCAACATAGCCTAGAATTGGCTCAAAATCCTTGAAACTCAGAATCCTTGCTTATTTCCTTGAAGAGAAGGATGATTTTTTCCATGTATTTAAACATCTGATTAAATCAGTCTGTTATGAGGTTTTGTCCTAGGACTCTTTTATTCTTTCTTTCTTTCTTTCTTTTTTCTTCCTTCCTTCCTTCCTTTTTTCCTTCTTTCCTTTCCCCCTTCCTTCCTTCCTTCCTCCCTCCCTCCCTCCCTCCCTTCCTTCCTTCCTTCCTTTTTCTTTCATCTTCACTCCAAAGTGTTTACTTGTTTATTGTCCCAGTAAAAGCCCATAAAGTCTATTAGATTAGGTTTGCTCTCTGATCAAACAGACCAGAGTTCTATAATGTGACAGTGGCTCCAAGGAGGATGCTGTGGGAGATAGTTTTCCTCCTTGGCCACACCTCCCAAAGAACACTCCCTTAGATGCCCTGAAGTGGGTCTGCTTCCAGCAGGGCTGAACCCATTACCTTGTCCAAGATACCCTGCAGTACCACGGAAACTAGAAACACTGCGCAAGAAATTGTTTCAGCCTCGACTACACAACCCATTGTAGGAACCTGCTGCTCAAAACCTTTGAGGATAATCTGGAGAAGCAAACCATGGAAAGATGAGGGAAATACTTTTACGCCTGCGGCAGCCAGCAAACAACTCATTCCCTCAGTGACTACGAAGAAACTCGGGATCATGGCGAGCTGTGTCTGCTCTGTGGGTTCTGAGTACTCATGGCTACATTTTCACCACAATTCAGTACACCTAGGAGGCAAGGCTATAAGATCAAGCCTGTAATTATCTCACGGTAATCAACAATGATGTTATAAATGGAAGTTACGCTTTCATGTGGAGAAATAAGCAGCAGGAACTGATTAACCCCGCAGACGTTTCCACCTCGTCTATTCATAAAGAAGGAGGGAAGAGCCAGTGCGTGACATGGATACATAATGCATCTGAAGGGAAGCGGAGAATATCCCTGGGAAATCTGCTAGGAAGACTTCCCTGACTGCTGTGCTTCTGGTGGCCTCCTAAAATGAAGACCAGAATCTCCTGAGCAATCCTTAGGCGAAAATAAAATTAAATAAGAAGAAATGAGGTATAAGTCGCTCTTTTGGAAAAGCCACCGTGGTTATTTTTTCTCTACTAAAATAGGTCTTTCTCTCTCAGATACTTACCTTGACACGTGTCGCAGCTGCTCATTTTAGTTCAGTCAGCCAGCAACTAAATTGCAGATTTTAAACACTGTCTCTACAAATAATTGATTATCGTTTGTAAACAGGGGGCCATTTTTGTGCCTATTTTAGGATCGTCCGTGGAGAGACTACACAGGCTAGGAGTAGCAGCTCCCCCTTCATGTGCCAATAAATGAGGAAGCTCTTCATTTCCCTTCACCGTTACTGGTTGTCTCCGTTCTTGAAAACAGGAATCAAAATCCACTTGTCTTACCCCTGAACCAGATTCCATAGTGTAGAATACTGGCGTTTAGAATCTTAATGAATCCTGCCCTGCCCTCCGGATATTTTATTGCAGCAATCTGAGAAGAACGGCCCGCCCTCTGGAACAAAGAAGCAGTTAGAAAATAACAATTTCATGTTTCATACACCTGGGCAACTAGCAAACCCTTGACAATCACAAGTAGTTCTCTTTGCTGAGAGCCAGGATCTTGCAACAGCTTGTAATTAGTGCTGTTTAGCATTTAATTTGCCTTTAGTTAGGTAACAAGCATTTACTGATTACCTGATAGGATTGGAGCTCTGTGCTAAGCACAGGATGGGGACAGAGTGATGAATGAGGCACAGTCTCTGCTTATGGTCTACTTGGGGCTGAAAACACACACTTTGGAAAGGAAACTTGAAAACAAGTACAAAATGTTTTCTTAACAAACGTAAACCAATACCCTATTATAGGGAATTATTACTCTTTCGGAATTCAAGGCTCTAACTCCCGGCATACTCCATTCTAGGGAGAAATGTACTTGCTGTCACATATTGTCTCACAGCGAGAGTGGGGACACCCCAGTCACTCATTCTCTGGGCTAAGGAAGGTTCTGGCCTTCTCCTCCTCTGGAGACCCCCAAGTGTGGGAGGGACCCAGGAGAGAGGTAGCCACCAGCCCCTGAAAATCAGTCTGTCTGCCATAATTGGCAACCCTCCTGACGTCTTTGGTAAAAATGGAAACCTGGGTACCTACAGGACGGCAGCGTCAGCGAGCTAAGTTAATTCACGACGGCCTCCTGGAGACTGTTTTGAGCCCAGCTTGCGGCAGGTGGTGGACGTGAATCGGCAACACTTAGAAATAGCAGGGAAGGCTTTCCAAGAGGGCAAAATGGTCCAGCCGAGTTGGGGAAAAGCGCGTGAGGTGTGTAGGAGTGAGCTGTGTGGCCGGACCAGA
Organism: Pseudorca crassidens; assembly: GCF_039906515.1. Taxonomy (NCBI): domain Eukaryota; kingdom Metazoa; phylum Chordata; class Mammalia; order Artiodactyla; family Delphinidae; genus Pseudorca; species Pseudorca crassidens. Next base: position 100,802,660 of record NC_090306.1, read on the forward strand.
GAGGGCCCACGTGGTGAGTCACAGACGATGTGCTTGCAGTTGAGATGACCAGGGGAGGCTGAATTCAACGGATGGTGGGACCATTCCGACCACCAACACGTCACTGACGGTCTCTTCTGAGCTAACTTCTCGGCAGCAAGGAAAGTGAAAGAGACACGGCCGTCGCCTCAAGAAGCAGATGGTCGCAGGGCCGGGGTCTGTTATGAGAGACACAGGAGTGGGCATGGAAAGGAGACTTCAGGGGCTTCTTGGAGTAGACCTTGCCCGTGCTGAGCTTCAACCTTGAATCACCGTAATCCGGGCTGAGCTGGGGACGGCAATCCAGGCAGAGGGCAGAGCCTGAGGGCGGCACAGAGGCCCAGCCAGCCAGTGGTTCTTGAGCAGAGTTAGATGGGCTCCAAGCTACCAGCTGTATTTGAGTAAGAAGGACTTTCTGGAAATCACATGCACTATGGATTGTAAAGGGGGGAAATGAGAGACAGCAGAAATAGGTGGGGGAGATTTTAACCAATTCACTTAAGTTTTTCGAGGATGCAAAAGATTGGAGAAGAGAGAGTCTTGTTGGCCTTGGGAGTCTTTCCTTCTGCAGAGATGGCCTTGCTCGTGATATTTTAAGACTTCTCTTCCCAGCTGGTGCCCAACACCACGGATACATGTAAAGATGACAACTTTAAAGAGGGGGGGAATGCATTTTCTGGTTGATTTTTTTATATTTTAAACACACTTAGCATTCTCTGGTGTTTAAAGAATGCTTTTAATAGAGCACAGATTCCTTCCATCAGCGGTGAGGGGACAGATTTAAGGACTGCAGCTCAGACATCGGGTGCCAACTGGCTTACAGGGATCCGAGTGTGAGAATCAGATTGTCATTTGATGTGTAGATCTGGCAAAGGCTCAGCACGCCTTGGCGATGGCTGTGTGGGCCCAAGCTGTGTGACAGGTGCTTCTGTAACAAATTCTCTTTGCCCTCGCTGGCAAAGTCCATCACTGGCTAAAAATTCACGGTCTCCCCCATTGGTCAGCTCCTCTCGGGTTGAATTGATAAGACAGTTTGACCACTGAAGAGCCACAGCATGTTTGAGCTGCGTGGGTTTTCAAGACACCTGACACGAGACCTCCTCATTGCGCGATGAAAAGGGACCTCCCCCTCGGTCCCACCACTGGTGGCAGAGCTGCGTTAGAACCGGTTGCCGGACTCATTTTAGTGCATCCTATTTCTTCCCACCGGGCATGCCCGTCTCTGGCCCCTGCCCTACCCACATCCCACCTGCTGCAGACTCAGCTCTCACCCTAGTTCTTACATCTAGCAGTCTTCCTGCTGTCCGTGCAGTCACCTCTCCTTGCTCGGCATCCTCTGTACCATTCCTTTTGTTCCCGATTGGTGAGGGGGCAGGGCACCAGCCTAGTTCTTGCCTGGGAGGTTACGGCCCCCAAGGGCAGGACCAAGAACAGTGCATAGAAGGGACAGGGCAGATGGTTTTCAGAAAAAACAAAACCCACTCCAAGAATGAAAGATTCCACTCAGTCGTTAGGTGCTAACTATATGCCAAATTCCGACGTAGGGAAAGACTGACACAGCACGGTCCTGCTTTCAGGGCGTCACTGTCCACGTGGGGAGACAAGCGCAGGGCAGTGAGGCGGGCAGGATGAGAGGAAGGCAGGGGACGCCTGGGAGCGGAGGGGAGCATTCGCCAGGTGAAGGCAGGGCTGGGCGTCTCAGGCGAGGGAGGCCAGAGACGGGGGCAGTCCCGGGCTTGGGTGGGGGTCTGCACAAGTGGCCGGAAAGGACTGCCAGCAGTGGAATGGCTGTCCCAGGAGGTGGTGAGCTTGACGGGGACGGATGTCCAGGAATGTCAGAGGGCATCCCTCAGCTGGGTGAGGCTGGACCATCTGGCCAACGTACCATCCCAGTCTGAAAACACTCATTCTACAGTGAAGGGCGGAAGATGATGCTGCACGGGTAGGGCGGAGGGCCAAACCCTAGGGGAGGACGGCATCCGCGGCCCAGAGTCCTCGGGGACACCCAAGGACTCCCTCCACCAGCTACCAACTGCAGTCACTCTGCTCAGAAAGGTGGTAAAACTGTCCCTCACGTGGGACCTCCCGGGACAGGGACTGTGCACCTCGCCTGTATCCACAGGGCTGAGGGCCACATCCGGAGTGAGGGACCTCACCGTGGACCGAGGAGGTCGGCTGTCACCGGCGACTTGGCCACTAGGGGGTGCTCACCAGCAGTGCCAGGCACAGACCATCAATTCTGCGAATTTTATTCATGCTTTCAAAGCCACTGAGATCATGTAACGACCATCCCACGAGGTAAGCAGGATGAAGCTAACCTCCGTTACGTAAACTATGACACCGGATCAGAGAAATTAAGTGGCCTACATGCTTAGGTGGGAGGGCCACCAAATCTGAGCCAGGAAGGCCCTCCTGGGCCTTTCAGACAAAGAAACTGGGTGAGTGGGGGAAGGGTGACATGTCCCGAATGGCACAGTGTCAGGGCCAGGCTGGCACAGTGTCAGGGCCAGGCGGAGGGCACAGGGGTGGTCCCAGCTGGTGAGGGGCTGTGGCTGAATCCGGCTGTTAGTAAAGCCCTGTGCTGGTGCCCCAGATACTTTCTGGGATCTTTTGGGTCTGTGAAGTCAAAAGGCCAGGCCACCAGGGACTCACTGGAGGCCCCTGACGTGCAGGAACCCTGAGGGGTGCCTGTAACATCAGCCCTCTGCCCAGGCCTGTCTCCTCTCCATCTGTCCAGACGTTCCTCACCTCACGGCCCCTCAAATCCCATCCGGATGCTACCCATGGGTCATTCCACTCTCCAAACTGGCGCTACTCGTGGGCTCCACGGCACCTTCTGCCTTGAATCATTTCGCCCCTGACTTTGCTCCGTGTGCACGAGGTAGGAGCCGGTTCCCAGCACACATGGCCCGAGAACGCTTAGAGCCAGCTAAGAGTTGAAAATGCAAACCAGGCAGCACTCCTTCAGTTAAGCCCTCTTGCGCCTTCATTTCTTTGTACAAAATCCAGCCCTCACGACCTGCGAGGGCTTCCGTGAGCTGACTCCTGGCCTCCCTCCAAACACCGCCCAGTCTCTGGGCGCTGCCCAACACACTCCCCCTGCCCTGCCCCTCCCCCAGGCGGCCCCAAGCCTGAGTCTCTCACGCCCTCCTGGTCTCTGCTCAAGCAGCATCTCTGCACTGGGCTTCCCCGGGTCCTTCAGGAGCACACTGGTCCCTTACAGCCTGCTGGAGCCTGTACTCACCCATGGTTTCGTGACGTCATCTCCCCACGAGAGCATGAACGCCATGCAGGCCGGGGCCCTCTGCCACTTCACTGCATCCCCAGTGCCTCTAGCAGGGCCCCGTGCAGCGCAGGTGCTCAAGTGTGTACTCAGTGAGTCCATAGGATGTGGTGAAACATCAACTAGGCAGGGCCAGAGTGGACATTCACTAAATAGCACCATGACTGTACGGCACTGCCCTGCTTCAAGAGCCCTTGATCCAAGGGCTCTGCTTTATTTTAGGTGATTTGTAAGTGATCTGGGAGCAGACCCCCTGGGACATAGCAGACTGGAATATTCCTTTAACTAACCTGGGGCCTGGGGGTCTAGGGTCATCCCAGGTACCAAAATAAATTCCGGGATTTCACCTGAGACCTAAAGGAACTCGTCCATTTGAAAATAAACATGACTTTTCAGAAAGCCGAAGCTTTATTCAGTACAATGTTCTGGACTTTCCTTCCACAAGGAATCGGTTAGACGGACTCTGGAATTCACAGGGGCGAAGTGCAATCAGCCGGGTTGGTCTCTATACCACCGTCCACCTTGTTGAAAGTGGGCCCTTCCAAGACAGAGACTGAGACCCCTGGACCCCCAGGTGCACCAAAACCTCTCCCATGCTTTTCTCCTTTCTCCCCCACCCTTCCTTTCACTTCAGCTTTTAAAAGATACCAAAGGCGAAGGGACAAACAGTGAGGGAAATTCAGCCCTTGGAACGTTGAGCCTTGAGTGACCCAGCCCAACACGGGCCCAAGCCCCTCTGAGCCCCAGCGACGGAGGTCAGCGGGACTCACTCTCGTTGCCCTGAAGCTCTGAGGGGACCACGCAGGGCCCCCGTCTCCACCTGTCAGCACAAGCTGGACACAAGGCATGGGACGTGTCTTTATTAAAGATGCAAGCAAGCACAGAAGTATCATGTGTGGAGCTCAGTAATATCCATACAGTACTAGAAATAGAAAAATAGAAAAGAAATTTCACAGAAAGCTGCCTCTCTCGCAGATACACAGAAAAGGTGCAGCTAAGCGCACCGCGAGACGCCGAGTACCACCTGCCCTACTGCAGCTGCTCTCCTTAGCCAGTAACAAAGCGCACGTCCACACTTTCCAAAGACACCATGCACAACAGACCCCTCGCGCGCGGTGGCGACCCCTCCGGCCACCACTCCGGGAACTTCCCAGCCAGACAGACAGCCGGGACGGCCCCGTCCCACCGCGGCGGCAGCGTGCGTACAAACTGGCCACTGGCCCTGCTCTCACTGGCTGCCCTTCCATCACTCCTCCGGGCTAACGTGGGCCAGTTAACGAAGCGAGTGGCGGGGCAGTAAAGACCGCACCTCCCCTCCCTCGGACACAGCACCGAAGGCGACATCGCCAGCCCCGTCTGGGTGAGACAGGGCGCTACGCTCGCACATTGGGTCTCTGGGGCGCAGAGTTGCAGGCCCAGGTGGAATAAATGGTATGTAAAGACCCAGTAGTTCTAGAATTTACCATCAATCATCTGTTTGCCAACATAAGCAGGTTTCTGCTTTGGGGAACGAAAGTAAGACTGCGGAACGAAAAGTCAGGTTCCGAGTGGACTCAGTGTCTCTGTGGCAGGCTCTCCAGTCACCGCATCGCGCGCCCGTCCCGCTGGGTCCTCTGCATCAGCCTCGGAGCCACTGGCCGGGGGTCGCTGGCAGGAGGGCATCCTCTCTGAAAACGCCCCAGTGAACAGTTCCTGCTGTATCCCGGGGCGACTACTGAGAACTGAACACCACCAGCAGAAACAAGGTCCCCCCAACACCCGACTCACCCTCGGTCCTCACCAGCGTCTCACAACCAGACAAGAACCGAATGGCTGTGCCTTACGGAAGAAAACTACAAAAATAAAGAGTCAACCCTGAGATCTTCCTACCATTCGGGTGTGGCTCGCTCCTGAGTCCCTCGGAAATGAACTTTTATTTGGTTTACTGACATTTATTTAGATTTCCAGTGAAAAGCTCTATAAAATACAATAAATAATGTGGGCTGTAAAAGGTAGACATTCTAGCTGCATATGTTACAGACAGGATACGTATGGTCCAGGTCATCAGAACCGCAATCTTTGTAATCAGACATGTAGACTTCAAATTCCAAAGGTGAGACAGCTGCTCTGGATCGGAAATAACCCCACTTCCTCCATTTCTCCGCCGTGTCTTACGCTGCTTCCAGAGTTTGTCCAGCGGGTAACAAATGAGTGCAAACGGGACTCTGAGCTATTAGTGTCTGGGTACTGTGAGCATGCAAGTTTGCTGTTGCTGTTATTATAAGTAAAAGTCGAACATGAGGTCACACTTTCCCATCTTCTGTTTATACACCAAATCAAACTTCTCGTTCATGGAGACAGTGAAGATGTCCTTCCACAGCCCGACTCTTCCTAGAACACAAACGAGCAGAATGTGCTGAATTCACTTGCTGTCAGGCCAGCTACCAAACCACAGGAAATGGATCTGGAAGGTTCCAGATCTATTCCCGGACCCCTCTGAACCTGGCCTATTGGGGCAGGATGGGCCATGTGGACTACAGACCAGCTGAACCCTCTTCCCTGAGTCTGGTCATCCCGACGCGCTTTCCGCCCAGCACCACAAGTGTGCAGAGCTGCGGGCCTTGCCCATCCACCACTGAATCCCCAGCCAGGCACAAAGTGGGTGGGTCACAACACCCCAGAGGACAGACAGTGTCTGTGGGACAGATCTGCGGCTCCGGGCACCACGTGGATCTGGGTCCTCGTGACACCACTACTCACTCACGGCTCAACAGCTCCACCAAGGCAGGATTTGCTTCTGGAGAATTTTAAAAGGAAAAAAAAAAATCATCCAAAAAGGTAGAACATTTTATGGTGAGCAGGAAGCCTCCTGACCAGGTCAAGGGTGAAGATTTCAAGAAGCCTGCTCGTGCATCGTCAGGGAGGAATTTAAAGGGAGAAAAAGTCGGAGCTCCCAACTCAACATCAAAAGGAGCCCCGGGCCCCCGGCCACTCCATCGCAGCCACAGCTCAGCGAGGCTTGGTCAGAAAATGAGACCTCCGGGCTTCCCTGGTGGCGCAGTGGTTGAGAGTCCGCCTGCCGATGCAGGGGACGCGGGTTCGTGCCCCGGTCCGGGAGGATCCCGCATGCCGCGGAGCGGCTGGGCCTGTGAGCCATGGCCACTGAGCCTGCGCGTCCGGAGCCTGTGCTCCGCAACGGGAGAGGCCACAACAGTGAGAGGTCCGCGTACCGCAAAAAAAAAAAAAAAGAAAATAAAATGAGACCTCCTCCTGGCAGATGTGAGGGAGCCTGGAGAGTGCAGACTGAGGTGCAGGCACAGGCCTACCCATCCCTTTATGAAGGGAAGAGAGAGCTCAAAATGATGAAAACTGCTGAACCCACTTTCCTTAACTACAAAATCTTCAGTTGTTCTGGTCACATATGAATGGCGACTGTGAAGATGTCACAAGTGGGGGTCCCGCCCTCCCACCTACAGGAGCTGTGAACGCATCACCCGGAGAGCTGGGGCTGTGCTTTTATATAGCTGCCTCGGGGGACTGAAATGCCCATTTAGAATTCTATTCACCGTCAGCATCTCTGAGATCAGAGCTCTGACCGTCTCCAGCAAACATCCTTCGTTAGCTCTGTTATTAACAGTCGTCCTTGTCCTCGCAGGACCTCACATATGAAGCTGCAACCCTGCAAATGCTGTGCTAACAGATCCAAAGTGGCAAGGATTTTCTCTTCGGTGATGAAAAATTATATGTCAGTGTTGGAGAGGAAAAAACTGTGCTTGCTACCCTCTAATGATACCTAAGGGACAAAACTAGAAGCTTCTAGACCAGTCACACCATAAATATATTTTTCCATGATTATTTTTCTCAGCTGAGGCAGCTGAGAGCTCATCAAAGGAGTCACCCACCTGGTTTAGGATTTGGAATCAAGACAGTGCAATTTATGCTGTGATATGAATCAAATCTAAGCAATGCAGCTGGCTACTCAAGCCCCTGCATTCTCACCAACGCAAGGAGGTCTTCTGAGCAAAGAGGCAATATGCTAAAAGAAAACAAAATCAAAGAACTGAAATAAAGCAAAACCAAGGTAAACGATGATAAAGCAAACACATCGGAAGGAGCATATGGGCACGCAGTATGTTCTCGACACTTCTTAACCACACAAATGAACCGAAAGGGGGATTCTGGAGAAGGTCACACCCAAGGATAACAAAACACAGTGAAAGCAAAATAAAAAAGAGCAAATAAATTTTAAATAATAAACATTTGTGACGATGCAGCCAGGAACGAAACGGCAGGGTGAGGCGGCTTGTTAGTGTCTTCTTGGAGAGCGGCCCACCTGCCTTTACAGGAAGGCGCTCGCCCCCTGACCTTCAGAACAGCCCCGGGAGCCAAGCGGGTTGGCAGCCCCGACCCGCCCTCCTTAGAGGAAGGACAAAAGGCCAGAGAAGCTCAAAGGCGCGGCCCGAGCTTGGCCAGGCCAGGCCGCAGCCCAGCTCTTCTCTCCGCTCCAGGCAGCTGCCTGCAGAGTCCGGCGTCGTTTCCGGGCCCTCCTCTCGGCACCGGCACCGGCACCACCCGAGGGAGCTGGGAACCGGCCTCCGGTCCACAGCACCGAGTCAGGCGCGACTCTTGCTGAAGGGGTGCTCACAGGCCTGGGCCGGCACCCAGCAGTGCCGGGGAGTTTAATGCCCGAGCTCTCCACAGTCGAGCAGCCTCAAATACCACAAGCCCTGAGGGCACGGAGAGCAACCCAAGTGGGCCCGGGGAGGATTCCTGCCTGCAACACCTGCCTCACCTCGAACTGCTTCACGCGCAAGACACAGCTCTCGCACCAGGAGGGAGCGCCAGCCTCTGTGACGGCCGAGGCCTGCACCTCCAGCTCGCGCGCGCGCTCTCTCTCTCACGCACACACACCAAACACACACCACACACACACGCGTGCGCACGCGCGCACACCACACACCCCTCCCCCGACGGGGCTGCTCCTCCCAGGCTGCTAGTTCCCCGGGGGATGGAGGGAAACGGCCCTTCCGCACACGGACTCTCTGCACCCTCTTCCCTCGACTCCCACGGGCCAGCTGGAACTCAAGGAGGCCACGTGCACGCGCTGCGCTTCTAAACATGACAGCCCCCAACCCATCCCCAGGGTCTGCCCTGTGGGGCATCTGGGAAGGCGCCCGCCTGAAACACCTCTTGCCCACAGAGCCTGAGACATCCCGGCAGCCACACCCGCAAACTCCGGCACCGTGTGCGGGGTGACAAGACCAACTCCAGCGGGGACCTCCAGGGAGCCTCAGCAACACTTCGTGGGTTACCTTCCTGCCCCTCGAAGAACACAGGGCTCCGGAGAAATGAGGCTCAGGGCAGCGGAACCCTGACATGGGGGGACTGTGGTCCAGAAAGCGCGAGGACACCGGCAGGAAGGGGGAGGAGGCCCCCGGGGCCCCAGGCAGAGGCAGAGAGAAGGAGGGTGGGACAGGCGGGCGCGTACCCCGGCCCACAGGCAGGGCCTCGGCGTTGCAGCACTGGTCCACCAGCTGGTGGCAGTGCTCGATCAGGGACTCCAGCTGGGCCTTGTCACACGACACCCCCAGGAACCGGGCCAGCTGCTCCACCATCGTCACCAGGTCCTGGAAGACAAGAGCAGAGCGCGGGAGCCTGTCGGAGGTGGCGCCTTTACAGAACACGACTTCGGGGACTGTATCCACAGCCTTACTTAGGCCTCAAGACAAGCCTGAAACCGGCCTCGTCTGGAAATAAAATCCGGGTTAAGAAACGGCCCAAGGGCACTCAGCTCTCAAGTGGCAGACCTGGGATTCAAAGCCAGGTCCCACGGAGGCAGACGTGAGGTCCTGATACAGCTGCGGTCATTCTAAGCAGCAGCAGGAAGGAAAAGCACTTCGGAGCTGCGCCAGGAGCAAGAGCAGCTCGCTCTCTCCCGCCCGCCCCGCCCCGCCATCGGCTGGGATCTCGACTGGCACTCGGGAGAACTGGGAGACCCCGGGACCCCAGACAGGCCTCAGGGCCGGCCCACCCCACCGGACAGGCGGAGCTGGCTTGGTGTGAAGCAAGATTCAGCTCTACTTGACTCGCTGACATAAAGCCACCTCTGGGCCCCATCGCCGCACCATTCCTGAGAGCGGAGCATTACGGGCGCAGCCCAGCAGCCTCCGGAGGGGCCCCGCCCACCTGCTCGCTCTGGCCCACGTCCCTCTGGGCAGACACCCGGACCCGCACCCCGACCTGCAGGGCCTGACAGCCGGGACCACGCTGGCTTCCATGCTGTTCCTTCAGCCTGTCAGGCAGGTTCTTTCTGGAACTTTAGTTTGCTGTGTCCGGTCTGGAATGTTCATCTCCAGGTGTCCACATGGGTCACTCCCTCACTTCTTTCAGGTCTCTGTCCCCATCAGTGCCGCTTTTCCTGACCTGCACCTAAACCTGCCACCACCCCTCCCCAGCACTTCCCTTTTCTGCTTTATTTTTCAGCATTTATCATCATCCAGTGCATTTCACTGTTTGTGTTTGTGGGGGGGGGGGGCGGGAGGAAGAGGCAGGGAGGCTGTGAAAACGCAGGCCACAGTGACACCGACCTGGACCAGGGAAACGGGGGCAGAACTGGGGAGAAACAGTCAGATAAGAGAGACGTTTTGAAGGTAGAGCCAACAGGATTTGGAAAATGAAGGCCAGGTGTGAGAGAGGGAGAAGTCAAGGATGAGTCCAGACTTCTGCGTGAGCAGCGAGGACGGAGCCGCTGCCCTGGATGCAGACGGGTGAAACTGCGGAGGACCCGAGGGGACACCTCCGGAGTTTGGTTTGGAGACGTTAAGTCTGCGATCTGCACCACACACCCTGGCAGAAAGGTGCAGTGGGTGGACGGAGATGAGCCTGGAGAGGGTCCAAATCGGACCTGGGGGCCCGAGGCCCGCCTGAGGCCACCAGGGGAGGGAGTGTGGATGGCGGAGACCAGAGCTGAGGTCTGGGGGCAGAGGCAGGGCTGCTGCCATGGAGGAGTCAAGGGGAGCGTCCAGGGATGCGGGGACGCAGGACCAAGCGTGACCGACTGCCTGTTGCCTGCTGCTAGGAGGGCGGGACCGTGGGACCCAGACACATGGGGGTCGTGGTGACCTTGACAGAGTAGCCTGGGGACTACTGCCTGGAGGCAGTGTGGCTGCCTGGAGGGGCTCAGGAGCAGAGACAAGTCTGAGGTCCCTCGGCAAAGAGGAGCTGAGGAAAGGGAAGGACGTTGCGGGGAGGAGGGCTGGGCTGGGGGAGGTTCGCACTGTCGCCCTGAGAAAGGAGGGGCATCAGCACTTCTGCGCGGGCAGCGGCAGGGTTCAGACCCGGCAGGGGGCAGCGGGGTTCCGCACGATGGTGCTGACACCGAGGCGGGACGGGACGTGCCGGCCCCCCTTCCAGACCTCGCTTTCCCGAGGGCACAGGAGAGGTCCTGCCTCGCTGCCCCAGCACCACCGCCCAGCCTGGCACGTGCACTCAACCACCACCTAGTGCCCGTCACCCTCTGTGCCGGGCACTCAGGAACTCGTCACAGGAATGGATTCACAGGTACACCCGCCGGGGTTCTCAGCACTTTGAGAATTGCCACCCTAAGGCAAACAGGCTGGGACAAGAAATTCGGACTCTGCCATCTCAGCCCTTTGCCCCAAGCTGGTCACCTACGGAGAGGGTGCTGGGTGGCAGCAGGGTGAGTCCGGCTATCACTCCACTGCTGTTGAAGCAGAAAAACAATAAATGGGCCTCTCGAAAGCACCGCATGCCACCAACCCAGAAGCTGTGCTTGGCCAGGGGCCAGGGCAGGGTAGAGGCCTGGGGGGCCAGCACCGGCTAGAGGCGAAACACTGGTCAGGGGGACCCTGGGCCCTCCTGGAACTCCTGAGTCCAGCTGTCACCCCTGATGCCCGGGGTCTTGGCGCTGCAGGCCCCGCCCACCCGCCCGCACTGGGGGCGGCGGCTGTGAGACTGAGGGCGGTGCCGGCAGCTGCCTCCCGTGGCGCTCACCCCCGTGGCACCACCGCTACGGCACTCACCCGGTGCATGTCTTCGTACTTGAGGAAAAGCACGTTCGAGTCCATACGGTGCTCCCAGAACTCCTGCACGTGCTCAAACCAGGAGCCGTAGCCCACTGTGGAGACAAGGGGACAGGTGACCAGTCACAGGAAGGGAGCGGGCATGTGTGAGGCGGCCTTGCTCCCCGCCTTCCCTGCCAGAAGGCTCCCCTCCTCTGCCCAGTAGCTATGTTTCAGGAAGCCCTGGGCTCCTCCAGCAGCCCCCCAGATGAGCCACGTGCCCTGGCCTCCTGCCCAAGCTCGGCCCCTGCCTCCCGGATGCCTAGAAGCCCCGACCCTTCCGTGGAAGTCTCTGTTCTCCGGGGGTACTGACGGTACCCGGCACGCACGAGTTCCTCTAACAAGGGGTGACCAGGAAGAGAATGACGCCCAGAGGAAGTGGGACACAGGACCCGTGAGTTTTGCTGTCGGGGCTAGGATGGGGTGCGGGAGGCTCCAGACAGAGCTGCGAATGGGGCTCGCCAGGCAAACGCGTCACAGCCAGAATCCTGGAACCAGGCAGAACCAGGAAGGCGCGGGGATGAAGGCGGGCAGCGGGCCCCGTCCTGGCACATGAGGTTGGGCCGGACGGGACGACAGGTCACACCCACACCCCAGCCCTCGCATTTCCCACGCTCCTTAGGGCCTTGGTGTGGGGTTGAGGTCACACAGGCAGAGACAGATCAGTGTGGCCCAGCTGCTTCACAACATTTTTCATAAAAACGATTGATTCTCACTGCCGATTCACACTGGTGTGCCCATCGCTGTGAGGACATCTCCCGAGGGGGCTTCCACGTTAATCAGAGGAAGGTCTCGGCTGAAGAACATGGGGGCCCCTGGGCCTGCTGGGCATCGGGAAGCAGGTCCGGCTGCATAACAGGGGCCAGTCAGGGGTGGTGGCCCTGCTGCCTGTGTCCTCACTCGCCCGAGCGCCCGTCCAGCTCGCAAGCACTGGGCCCTGCAGTGGAGCTCCCGGCCTGGCGGCAAAGCCCCAAGGAGACTGGCACGGCGACATGGAGTGACCAGCACTGGGAGGGAGGCCCCGCGGACACGGGCAGGCCTCGAAGGATCAGTGAGGGCTGGGCAGGCAGCGGAGGGGAAGAGGCAGCAGGGGAAACGGCGCACAGAGGCAAGGCCTGCAAATGGGCCTTAAAGACATAAGAAGTGGCCGCGGGGGCCCGCGGAGCGGGTCAGAAGCAGCTGGCAAGGTCAGAGGGCGGAGGGCAAAGGACAAGGGCTCGGGACAGAAGCAGCCGGCCCCTCATCTCCTCGCTGGCCGTGAGACCCGGCGGGCCCTGAGCCTTTCTGCCGCCCCCCCAGGGCTGCCGCGGCGCGGAGAGCCCTGCGTACGGGAGGGCCTGCAGGGGCAGCGCCTGTGCGTCCTCCTCTCTGGTGGAAGGTTCCACGGGGTGGGACGGGCAAGGTGCCAGCGAGGGTCCTACTTGTAGCGCTGAGGCCCCTGGGTGGCAGGGCCGCTCCCGCCCCCGCACAGGCACACCTCAAGGTGCTGACAACCTCTCACACCTACACGCGTGACCAAGGCTGGGAAAACAGGGGTGACCCAACGCCTGGGTCCCAGGCAGCGCGACCCGACAACGTCAGCCTGCCATCCCGCCAGCAGGTGGCAGCACAGCAGCAGCCTGGGCCCCGCAGCCCCAGGAGAGGTCCTGAGGGATGGAGGCGCAGGTCAGGGGTCGCTGAGGGGCGGGCCCTGGGGACCAGATCAGAGCAGAAGGCCCTCTTCGGGCCAACTAGGCGCCCCTCCAATACTTCATGTGGAACGAAGGGGGGGAGCTCTGGAAGGGGAGGGGTAAGGGGACGGAAATGAACCAACACAGGGCAGGCTTCAGCCAAAGGCCTTGCTGGGCGAATCCTGGCCCTCTCTGGGCCCCGGTGCTCCCACGGCAGAGTTCTAGCTGCGGGGCCCTGGACTCCAGGCCTGGCACATCCCCGCTCCGTGCACGCACAGGGCAGGACATAACAGCCAGGCCGGCCTTCCCGCTTTACAGGACAAGGGCGAGTCCAGAGAAGGAAGGGACCTGCGCAGCTCACGGACAGGCTGATGACCTCGGGGCCCCGAGCGGAGTCTCCCAAGTCTGGGCCCACAGCTGGCACGCAGACCAGGTGAGCCGCGCCCCGGGGCCGAGCAGTCCATTGGGCGTGGACACGGAGGTAAGAAAACGCCACTCCTTCCCAGAGAACACTCGCAGATAGACGGCCAGGGCTGCTGGGGACGGGGACGGGGGAGGCTGGACGGGCGGTGACTCGGGGACCGCGAGGACGTGAAGACAGGGTCGCTCGCACGGGGACAGGGGTGACAGGACAGTGGTCACACACAGGGACTCCTCCACCCTGCTCCTGTCCCCCAGGCACATGGCTCCAGGGCCCCCCAGCCCTGCAGTGCGCAGGTCACGACCCCCAACACAGGGCTCGGGCAGCGTGTCCTCGCCCTGTTAGCGAACAGCATCATTTCACTGCCCCTTCTGCACTTCATTCTTCAAGTTCTTCAGAACCTCGGACAGAGAAGGCAAGCCTCCTCGAGAGCCGGAATTGGGTGGGAGCAGAGAGTGAACAGGACTGGGGAGGATCAGTACATGGGCGCAGAGGCCTTGGCGGGACCACAGCCAGCGTGTGCAGCCTTGAACTTCAGTGCCGGGCAGTGCTGTGACCTTCACAGCGCGGAGAGGCCTGTACTAGACAACCTGTAACGGCTCTGGCCCGGGCAGGAGGCTTTCAGCCCTGCACCGCAGGGCAGTCTGCACTTGGGGGACACTGCTATCTACGACAGTGTCGCCATGCAAGTGACTGCTTCTGCAAAGGCAGGGGTGCACAGTGGGCCTCAGAAATATGGCTCTGGGAACCACGGGAGTGGCTTGCTCCAAATGCCTGTTAGACCCCGAGGGGCCTGAGCCAGGCGGTGGGTGGGCTGGGGAAGGGAGGCTGGGCAGAGGCCTTCAGCAGGCGCCAGGGGCCCTAGGGTACCGCGCTGGGGCCACCGACGCCTGCCCCCTCGCACCGCCCCCCCCAGTCCCAGCTGAAGCAAAGACTCAAGGGCAGGGAAGAGAGGGCCTCCAGGCGGTGCGGGCGGCGCACCAAGGAGGACCTGGTCTTCAGCCAGGCTCGGGAGGCAGCTCCAGTCGGGCCACCCATTTAAATTTGGGGCGCTGTACTCCTGGACCGCCATTATGCACCCTACCCCACCCCGTCCCATGACCTCACCGCAGAACCCCTGACTGGGTTGGACAGCAAATGGACCGCGAGGCTGAGGGTTACTTGAGCGCGTCTGTACACTCCTCGGGTGCAGAGGAGTCTGGGTGCCGGTTTAATCAACAGGTACGTAAGACCCCTTTCAAAACCCTCCTGGGCGCAAACTCTAAACAGAAGGTGCCCAGAGAAGCCAGCGTTGGCGATGGGGGAGCCACCTGGGGGGTGCGGGGAACAGAACCGTAGTGAGGAGCTGCCAGCCCCACTGCCAAGGGGACGGCTCCCTCCCTGGCCCACTGCCTGGCCCACTCCGCCCCGGGGAGGGGAGACGTGGAAGGGCCCCGGCTCGCTCGGCCCAGCTCGCCCCTCTCCCCTGGGAACAGGCATCCTGCCCAGAACACTGCCTTCCCCCTCCCCCAAAGTGCACCCCGCCTGTCACACGGGCCTGGGGCTGGGGGCCAAGCCTGACCCGCAAGTCCAGCTAAAGGCCCACAGGGCTCTCACATGAAGCCACAGCCTCCACTCTGGCCTCAGGCACCGGTAACAGTGGTACCTGGGCCACTGTTTTCACTGCTCGGAATCTAGGCAGGAAGAGGGATGCTTCTAATCGGGAAACTTCTCAGAACCCCAAGGATGTGGCGAGAGAGAAGGGCTTCAGCGTTGGACACCCACTCTGTCTGGCACTAGCTCGACCTCGGACAAGCTTCCTGACAGCCCTCAGCCCCAGCTCCTCTGCCCGCCAGCGGGAAAGCAGGCCAAGCCCGCGGTTACTGTAGAACTGGGGGCACCGCGAAGGACACGCGGGTGCTCAGCGAGCAGTGAGCACCCCCGCTGTAACATCTCGCAGACACTTACACTTGTCGTTCATGAACCTCCGGCAGAACTCCTGGAATGTGCCTCGGTAGCTCATGGTCCGCAGGGAGCGGTGGAACTGGTAATAGGACACCACCAGGTCCTTGGGGTTCCGGGCCATGTATATGACCTGCAAGAGGGAGTGGCGGGGGGGACAGAGGGACGGACGAGGTCAGTCTGCGATCCTCCGTCCCAGGCAGGCCGCCCTGTGCAGGTTCCACGGACCTACAACCCACTCTTTTGACCCCGTTTCCAACAGCAAAGTCAGCCCCTCGTGCACCAAGGCCAAACGCTTTTTCTCTATCATTCCGTCTCAGCAGAGATGCACTCGTGTCCACGCAATAGCATCAGCTGGACAGCTACTTGAGTGTTTTAGTATATTTCTCTTCTCTAGCGCTCCTTTTTTTTTTAATCGAGGTATAGTTGCTGTACAATATTATATAAGTTACAGGTGCACAATATAGTGATTCACAACTTTTAAAGGTTATATTCATTCCATTTACAGTTATTATAAAATATTGGCTATACTCCCCAAGTTGTACAATATATCCTTGTAGCTTATTTTATACGTAATAGTTTGTATTTCTTAATGCCCTACCCCTATCCTGCCCCTCCCCGCTTCCCTCTCCCCACCGGTAACCACTAGTTTGTTCTCTGTATCTGTGAGTCTGCTGCTTTTTTATTATACTCACTAGTTTGTTGTATTTTTTTTAGATTCCACATAAAAGTGGTGTCAAACAGTATTTGTCTATCCCTGTCTGACTTAGCATAGTGCTCTCCAAGTCCATCCATGCTGCTGCAGATGGCAACATTTTGTTCTTTCTCATGGCTGAGTAATATTCCACTGTCTACATAACCCACACTTCTTTATCCATGCATCCGCTGATGAATGCTCAGGCTGCTTCCATGTCTCGGCTATTGTAAGCAGTGCTGCTGTGACACTGGGGTGTCTCTAGCGCTACTTTAAAATCAGCGGAAGACAGAAAACTTACAGCCCTGACCCTGGTGATGAGAATTATAGGCCTCATACGTCTAATGCAGTTGAGAAAAAAGGAAAAAAATCAGAGACAGTGAAAGCAGCCTTGAGTCCTCAGGCCTTCAATGGGCAGAGGCTGGGCTCTGGCTGGTCGAGTTCAGCTGTGAGGAAAAGCGAAAGTGAGAGGCATGGATCAAGTGCTAGAGACATGGGGCCAAGGACAGCCTCTCCGGCGCTCTTAGCACACCGAGGTTGTCTGGGAACTTGGGCCTGTGACAGACCACCGTTTGGACTGGCACATGGGCCGCTGGTTCCGGGAGCAGCGGGGAGCGGCAGGGCGCGGAGTTACCTTGGAGTCGCCGCTGTGGAGGTCTGAGGGCAGGAAGCGGTAAGGGAGGTGGCTTTTGATGAGGCGGGGGGACGTCAGCTCCTGCAGCAGGGCAGAGGGGAGGTGCTCAGAGGACACGCGCCCTTTCTCTGGGGCCCAGGCGGACAGGGCCACAGAGAGTCAGGACCGGCACCACCTGCACCCCGAACAACCTTCTCACCTGAGACAGGACCCCCCAGCCCTGCCCAGGCTGGACCCTGGGGGCAGACACGGGCCGACGCGGTCCCCGTCCTCGGCCCCCGTGGCCTGAGTCACAGTGTATCGTCAGGGGTCTGCTCAGAGGACGTGGGCCGCGATGGCAGCCCGGAGCGGTCGCAGAGAGGGGGCCCCGCAGTCAGCCTCAGCGCAGAACTCCTGCGGCTCCTGGACCGGACCGGTCCCTCCCTCGGCCAGCGCTCCGCTCCCAGGCCGTGACTCAGACGTGCCCCCCGCTCCCCGAGAGGCCCGGTCCCGTCCCACTTTGCTCCCGTCTGGCGTGGTCACCCTTCAACCACTAGGACTCTCGGTTTTCCTGTCCTGGGGGCTCCCTCACTGGGATCTCAGCTCTGTGAGGGCTGTGACATCACGGTCAGTTCAGTCCTCGGCGGGACCCCAAAGCCAAGAGCAGGGCAGCCCGCGGCAGGGGCCCACGCAGCTCTACTGGAAGGCTCAGCGCTGGGTCAACACGGGCTGCAGCACCGTGGCGGGCACAGGGGCGGGAGGGGCTGGACGCAGGTGGGCCAACGCTGGAGGCTGGGGTGCAGAGACCGGCTTATGCGGGACAACGACCCGGTGGTGGGGGGCATTCTCAGAGCTTATTTCAGGCTGCTCGTCTAGTGGGAGAAGGGACAGGCGGGCCACGCAGGAAATGAGGCCTGAACGAAGAGGTGGCAGAGGGGAGGATGGAGAGAAAAAACTCCAGATCTGTCTGAGGAGTAGAAAGGATGGGACTTGGGAATATGTTTTTTTCACTCCTGACACCAAATGTTCGATGCAAACACACCCCACCCAGCCCCCTCAACAGATGGGATGAGCCACAGCGGGAGGCCCCTCACCCCGACACTCCCCCCCATCTCCCCTACTCCTGGCATCTGCCTCCTTTCCCCCTCCAAGCCACCCACGTCACCCACTGGTTCAGTTCCAGGGTCACTGCCACCGGCTCAGGCCCATCAGTCTTCCCCCCTCCCACTAGCTACCTGGGGGTCCCGGGAGCTCACTGCTCTCCCTCCGCCCACAAGGCCCCCAGGAACCCCTCAGGAGCACCCGTCACTCAGGGTGCAACCGTGGAAAGGCCCCAAGTGGGCCGTGTGGGCTGCTGCCACCCGCCCAGGGCCCACCTTGATAATGTCCAGGCCCGGCTGCGGGTACTCCAGGACCGGGAGCTGCTCGTCGATGTTCATCAAGCCGATCTCATCAGGGTCAGCCCCCTGGCTCACCAAATAGACCACCTCCTGCAGCAGGCTGGTGCCTGGAGGGAGAGAAGCCCAGTGAGGGGCGCCCAGAGGAAGCCCAAGGGCCAGCCCCACTCTTGGGTCAGCACCTGCCACCCAGAAAAAGGGCTGAAGGGCCGCAGAGCTGGGGGGCGTGCAGCGTCCCAGGAGTGCCTCGAGTCTAGTGGAAGAACACCGGCCTAGGCGTGAGACCTTGGCCTGAACGCCACCTCTCGGGGTGACCGCGGGTGAGCCAGGTTTTCTGAGCTCCTGTTTTCTTGGCACTAAACGCAGGCAGGAGATTTCTCAAGGCTGTTGTGAGGAGTGAACAGGACACACAGTACCTGCCTCCCCAGGGCTCGAGGACTGTCATGAACGGACGATTCTCAGTCCTGGGTTTCCAGAAGCTGAATTTTCGTTTACCCAGGAGTGATGAAGGTCCAGGGGAATGACTCGCCAGCCAATAATGATTTACAATGAAAACTATGTCTACTGGTACCTGCTAAAGTGAAACACAGCTATGCCTTGTGACCGGAGAAATGTACAAGACAACACCGACAGACACGTACCGGAACGACCCTGCAGCGTTACTCAGAAGAGCAAACCTCGGAAACATCGGTCAGCAGCAGAATGAATAAGCCAGGATACTCAGACAACGGGACACTAGGCAGCAGTGGAAGCCAGAGAGCAAAGGGCGTCTGCTGTGTGATTCTGCACGTCCCCATTCCTGTGGGTTCCGGAATGGGGAAGTAAGATGCAGTGACAGGTGAGGACAGTGCTTCTCCGGGGGAAGCTTATCGACTCAAAGAGGACATGAAGGAGTTTCTGGGGTGCCGGGATGGCTCTTTGCCTTGGTCTGGTGGCAGTTACATGGAAGTATGCACACACAAGGTATAATTCAATTCAAAGGAAACACCACCTGTCTGCCCAGCACTGTGGTCAGCAGAACCTGCTCCCCAAGAAAGATGGAGGGGGCCCAGCCAGCATGGAGATGGGACAACTCAGCCCAGGGACACCCTAGACCCTCAAAGACGGAGAGAGGCCCTCCAGGGAACAGGTGCACTCGTGTGTGTCAAGGGCGCCTCCCCCGCTCGTGGGGCCGCAGCTGCAGCCCTGCCTGCCAACTCCTTCCTCTCAGACCACCCCACGGGCTGTCCCAGCAACGCGGCTTGGACAGGTCCCCCATCCAGACTCGAGGACAGCCCTTCTGTGCCTTATGAACAGCGAATTTCAGATTCAGGGTGGATGGCTCCCAGCCTAGACCCTCCTGCAGCTTCCCGGTGTCCATACACTGGAGTCCGGTGGTCCCTTCACCTGTACTCTGCACCAGCCCCCTGGGGTGCGGGTTCCCCTCCCCCGGAGGCTCCCTGCTGGCCCTCACCCTGCAGCCCGTGCACAGGGGCTTCAAGTCGTCTCCTCCAGCAAGCTGGCCTTCCCGGACCCCCACGTCCCCCATTACTCATCCTCGCCCGGCGCGAATTGCTTACGACGCTCCCAATTACCACACCGACTGCAAGGCCTCACTCCAGAGGCGACAGCGCCGTCTCCCCGCCAACACCCCCGGGGCCCAGCACACAGGACACGGCAGGCAAACCCAACATCTCAGCATCTGTGCAGGAAGGAAAAGCAGGGGCCTGGGTCAGGACACGCAGTGGGCCGACCCCACAAGGGCAGAACCCCAGCAGCACCCTGGGGTGGCAGGAAGGGAGCCTGGGGAGAAAGGCAGCTCTCTGTGCTCCCCCAGCCCTTGCGCGGCCCCACTCCGTCCAGGCTTTCAGCTCCACTCTGGGACCGCGGCCAGCCAGGGCCTGCCCGGTCATCACCCCATCTGACCCCCCAGAAGAGACACGCTGGCCAGGTCCTCCTCCCCAACCACCCTGGTCCCTTCGCTTCGGGGGAATCGGTCTCTGCTGCTGATTCCTCATCTCCCCCCGCCCCCTGAAAGCGCTGCCCCCTCGTCTCCCAGCTGCACACACTCCCCCGGGGCCTCCAGCAGCCCCACCCCGAAGGCCAGCTCCACGCTGACCCCCGCACGCACCGACCCACATGGAACCTGCCGCCCAGCTCCCCGCCGGACCAGGTGCCCCTGCCTCCTGCCCCCCCAAAGCCCGCCTCGCCCACCTACCATCAAGGTGAGCGCAGAGCCAACCCTTCCATCGGGGGCGCTGCTGGAGGCCCCGCAGCCCTCTGCCCTGCTCAGCCTCCTTTCAGTCCAACAAAAGCGGCCAGGACCACCCGACCATCCCCACAGGGACTTCCGAGGGCTCCCCGCCCCTCTCAGGACCCCGCAGCTCCGAGGACCCTCCGAGGAGCAGAGCAAGGTCTTCAACCTGGCCTGCGGGCCTGCCGGCCACACTCCACGCCCCATGCCCGGCACCTCTCTCCCCGCCTCTCTTCCTTTCCCGAGCTCCTACCGGCCTCCTGGCTGGTCCCGTGCCCGGAGCCCTTTCCTCACTCCCTCAGGTCCTTCAGGTGTGAGCGCTCCCCTGACCAGCCACATGACGAGCACCCTTCGCCCTGCCCCGGTCCCCACTGCAGCGACAGTCCGGGAACAGCCTGCACGGTCCTCTGCACGGTCCTCTGCGCGCTCCCACCCCGCCGCCCTCCACAGGGCACGAGCACGGTCCTCTGCGCGCTCCCACCCCGCCGCCCTCCACAGGGCACGAGCGGTTTTGTCTGGCTCTTTGCCGGGACAGCCAGCACATGGCCAGGCTCAGTTCACATTTTCTGAATGCACGAACAAACCCTGGGTTTGTTCAACGGGATATGTCGATCAAGGAAGACTCCTTGAGGAGACAGCTTTGCAGCAAAGGCCCTGAAGGAAGAAAGTGTTGTGGCGGCTCTTCAATCAGAAAGAACTTCTGTCCATCAACCACAGGACCCTCACACCAACCTAAGAGGTGGGGACCACCACCCCCATTTACAGATGAGGCTCCTGCGGCCTAACTGTACCCAAGGCTACAGAGCCTGCCCGCTCCTGCTGGTGAGGCCCGTCCACCCGGCAGCTCAGGGCAGCTGCACTGGGCGGGTCCGTGCTCTTAGAAATACGACTGTGCGAAGAGTTTCCACCAAAATAGGCCTCTCCCAGGGAGGTCTTCGGGACGCCCGCCCCTGCAGCCCCTGCAGGTAATGACCCAGACACACCTCGTTAGTATGTCTTACATCAATATCGACATGCCAGTTCCACAAGCCCCATCCACGCCTCCATTAAATATCAGCATCGGAAGACCAGCCTCGTTAGAGCCCACAGGAGGCGCCCTACCTGCGAGGCTGCACACGGCAGAGGGAGGGTTTACAAGCACCCCCGCATGAACAAGGAAGCTCAGAGATCAGGTTCCAGTGCAAGGTCACAGAGCCGGAAAGGGGAGCGCTACCCCGGAAGGGGAGCCCACATCCCCACCTCCCTACGCGGCCTCCCCAGCACCCCCAGGGAAGGGGGGACGGGTGGAGGGTCCTGTGCGAGGCCGTCGCGTTGCTGCAGCAGGACGCTGGGGGGCCTCCCCTCCCGCAGGTGCGTGCGGGCGAAGCGGGGCCTCAGCCCCCACCCCACCATCCCCCTGCGTCCGAAGCCCCTGGGGAGAGGCGCCCGGGAGGCCAGCCCGCCGCCCAGCAAGTCCGAGGTGAGGCGGGGCACAGCCAGGCTTTCAACCCGGGAACACACAGGGCTGCCGGGTGGGTGGGACCGCCTGGCAGGGAGTAACACAGGCCACACGCTTTCCAGCAGCTCGTTTTCAACTCAACAGACGTGACGCAATCCTTCACGGACCTGCTTCTGCTGACAGCAGTGAAATCACTCCCGGTGGCACCTCAGCGTCGGCAGTGACTCTGACACCAGCCCTCTGAGGCCAAGACCCGTAGAAAACCACCGGGGTTCCGGGCGGAACTCCCCCGGGATCCAAAGTCCAGTCCGACCTGCCACAAGGCTGGGGTGGAGCCCATCAAAATTCCCACCAGAACTCTGGGGACGGGGACGCCAGCACTCTAGGGTCAGAACCAATCAGAACTGAGCCCCCGACCACCAGGATCCCGGGGCTGGAACCCTTTGAAATTCTTTTTATTATTATTTATTTTCAGCTGTGTTGGGTCTTCGTTGCGGTGCGCGGGCTTCTCATTGCGGCGACTTCTCTTGTTGCGGAGCATAGGCTCTAGGCGCGCAGGCTCAGTAGTTGTGTTGCACAGGCTTAGTTGCTCCACAGCATGTGGGATCTTCCCGGACCAGGGCTTGAACCCGTGTCCCATGCATTGGGAGGCGGACTCTTAACCACTGGTCACCAGGAAAGTCCTGGAATTCTTTTATTTTCACTTTTATTATTTACCAAAGTCACACATGTACCTAGTTTAAAAGTCAAAAGACTCAGGACAGAAAATCCAGGTCCCCTCCCCACCCCACTCCCACGTCCAGAGCAAACCCTTGCTGATTCTTCTCTTACCCTCAGGTTTCTGACGGGCTTACATCATTGCTTCACGATCTGTGTGTTTTCATGGGCTACTGATTTCTGACTGAGCAAGACGACGACCCAGCCACGTTCCCTCCTGCAGGCTTCCCTCCCCGACACGGTCCCGGGACAATTTTCAGCCTAATTCAAAGTACACCGTGTAGTGACTACACTGCCTCTTTGCACAAGATTTTGTGTTTCCTTCGCTTGCTTGTTAGTGTTCTATGGACCTATTAAGAATTCCTTCTCCAGCTCTGTGGCAAACCCTCTCCGTACGGCCAAACGCAGGAGGTGTGCTCTAATCCCATTTATCTCTTGGGGTGGTGCCCCTGCCCCTCAGCGCCCCACGACTGTCTTCCTGCAATCTCCCTCGGGCTGGATGGACTGCGTCCTTGACCCGTGTGCCCCTCGCTGGTGTCCATGCACACGGTGGCAGAGTCCACCCCGAGCTGCCTCCTGACTGTGACAACTGTGTGGGACGGTATGTGACTACAAGTGCCTGTTTCTACCTCGCCCGGGACCAGCAGTTGGGCTGGGTATGGAATTCCAGGCTGGGGACCACGTCCCTTCAGAACCCTGAACGCACTGTTCCCGTCGTCCAGCTGCCCATGCTGCGTCGAGAACTCTGAGGTCCTCCGCTCCTAGTCCTTTGAACGTGGCCGTTCTTCCGGAAGCTTTGCAATCTTCTCTGTATCTCAGGTGTGAAATTTCACAGCTAAGTGCTGCAGCAGGGTCTCTTACTCAATCACGGTGCCTGGGGGCACATTCAGACACAAGGGGAGTCTTTAACTCCCTCCTGGAGTTCTGGAAATCCTGGTTTCAGTCACTTTCTCTCTCCCATTCTCCCTGTTCTCTCCTTCTGCAGCTCAGATCTTCCACTTTTTCTTCTCTTTTTGCTCCCATTTGTCATCAATTTGTAAAAATTTTTGCTCTACTTCCTGGGATATTTCCTCTGCTTGACCACCCAAACCTCACAACTGAGCTCTTAAAATTTCAACTACAATACCTGTCTTCACTCTCTGACGACATTACAGAGTTAGGAGTGCAGGTGGTAGGACTTCCCTGGCGGCGCAGTGGTAAGAATCCACCTGCCAATGAAGGGGACACGGGTTCGATCCCTGGTCTGGAAAGATCCCACATGCCATGGAGCAACTAAGCCCATGAGCCACAACTACTGAGCCTGCGCTCTAGAGCCCACAAGCCACAACTACTGAGCCCGTGTGCCACAACTACTGAAACTCACACGCCTAGAGCCACGCTCCACAACAAGAGAAGCCAACGCAATGAGAAGCCCGCGCACCACAATGAAGAGTAGCCCCCGCTCGCAACTAGAGAAAGCCCGCGTGCAGCAACGAAGACCCAACGCACCAAATTAATTAATTAATTTTTTAAAAAAATCAATCATAGTCCTACATACTAGGGATTTGCAACTAGAAGCAGAATTTAAAATAAAAAAAAAACAAAGGAGTGCGGGTGGTGTTTTGTTTTTCAGGTTTTCTTCTGCTCTGTACATTGTCTTTGATTCCGCCAAGCTCCTTTTGCTGCTTTTTGTTTTGTTCGGTTTTTGCAGGTCTCTGTCCTTCACGTTGGAGACGTTAAGATCTGAAGACCTTGAGTCCATCCACAGGTTAAGAACGAGCCACCGGACGCAGCCATCTGCGTCCAGGCTTGTCCAGGACAAGGCTTGTTGACTGCAGGGCTTCATGTGTCTGTAAACACAGCCCAGCCTGGGTGCCCTCACAGCTGAGATGGGAGATGCCCACACGCAAGTATTTGTAAGTCTTTTCTTTGGGGTCAGTTTCTCCAGAGAAGATGCCTCCACTCTCTGTCCTGGGGGACCACAGGCATCCCAGAAGCCAAGGAGGGGAGGGCGCTGGGAACCTCCCTTTCAAGCATGTAGCTTTCATTCGACCCCCATTTCCAATTCAGCACTGTACCCCAGCCTGTAGCTCTGCATGGCATCCCCAAGCCCACAGCTTCTCTGGATCAACTTCCCCCAAAGAAACCCGTCTTTGTAACAGCTGCCTGCTCTCAGCCTCCGCGTATCACGGCGGCCACCCTGAGGGGCATGATTCCTGGGGCCCTGCAGCGAAGGGGTTCACGTGCTGGCTGCGCTGCCCTCTGCTGGCATTAGGTTCTCTACCTGCTAAGTCAGCTAACACTGAGCCACCACATCTGAGCTTCCAAACAGTCACCACCTCTCCTTCTCCCTGGGAGGAGGGCCTCAGAGCTTCCTACTCCTCGAGCGTCACGTAGTGAGGTTTGAAGAGGAAGCGGCGATGAGCAGGCGTGCTCAAGTCTGCCCCACGGGCACTCTGCAGGCACCGGACGTCAAGGTGTCACAGCTGGGGTCAGTCCAGCTCCCTCAGAAACAGCAACAGCTGCGCACCTGAAGCTGCAGCCCACGGAGCTGCCAAACCAGCCGGGCCTGGGGTCCTGCAGGCCCCTCACCAGGGGTGGGATGTGCTAACCCAGCAGACACTGAGAAGGCCTCCAGGACACGCCCCTTGGAAAGGAAGGAGCAAAGGGAGCTGCTCTCCTTGAGCACCTCCCCATCCTGGGAACATTCACAGGGGCTGTCTCAGCTCCCGAGACAATCCTGACACTCAGGGGACACGGAGCCCAACAAGGACGGGCACAGCTCCCGTCTCAGGCTGCAGTGGACGGGAACCGGGACAAGAGGCCCAGGCTGGCTCACACGAGGCGCCCTGCAGGCCCCCAGGGACAGCTGAGGACACTGCTCAGCGTGCCAGGCGCTGTGCCAGGAGCTCACACGGCCCCTCCCCATCTGAGCCACACAGGCCGCTCAGCGGCCTCTGCCGCCACATCTCACACACGACAAAGCAGACTTGGAAGCGAACTGCCTGGGGCCACAGACGCGAGTGGGCTGTGAACCCAGGACCCAGAACAGTCTGACTCCAGAACCAGAGTGCTTCGACACACCACACCACACCACATGCACGCACGCACACACACACGCCACGCCCATGTGCCCCCCACACACATACACACAGACACCACACGCACGCAGCACAGACACCACACCCATATACCATACACACCCCACACACACGCACACACACACACCCCACACATATACACACACACCACACACGGCTCACACAGCAAGTGGGCAGCAAAGCCAAGGCCACAAGCCACACGTTCTCATTTCCAGGCTGAAGCTCTAACCGCAGACCCCACCACTTCCCAGCTGCGGATGGAGCAAGGGTGAGACAGAGGGAGGCGGGGCTGCACCCTGGAAAGTGAGCCTGGCCTGTGCTCTGTGCCCTGCTGGACACAGAGGGGAAACAGACTTGTCTACTGGGTGTGACTGTCCCTCCTGTGGGGCGATGCCAGATGCTGTGACACAGCTGGACTGACGGCGAGGCTGCCCATCCCCAGACAGCCCTGGCTGCCACAGTCCCTGCTGCTGACGCCTGGCATCTGGGGCCCACATTCCCAGCCGCGCTCTGCAGCGACTGGGGGGGCCTGACGAAGCCACCAGGCTCCAGCCTTCAATTTCCTTAGGGTGAAATTCTCCCGGGCCTTGAGCTCTCGGGTTCCTGGGTTCAGAGATGCGGACACACACTCAGGACCCCGCACACAGCCCCCTACCAAGAGGCTGCTGATCCCTCAGGCAGAGCGGGCGGCTCCCCCAGGAGGGAGAGGCCCCACCTCCAGGAGGGTCTGGGAAAGTCTGGGAAGGCTCTTCTTAAACAGCAGCCTTCGACCTGGGACCCAAAGGACAGGAGCACGGACCAGCGAGATGCAGCGCATCAGGGAGGGGCTGGGGGTACAGCGGTAGGAGCCCCAGTTCTCCACCCTGCCCCACCCACACTGTCTCCCTGAGACTTCACAGCCCCTCCCAGAAGAGGGTCCCCATGATCGCGGGCACAGCAGGGACTGGCTGTAGCCAGGGAGGCGAAGGCACAGAGCTTTGCACGCTCCCACTTGCTCTTCTGTGCTTCTAGCATTGCCAAGGGAAGGACACTCCCAGCCTAGCCTCCTGGTCCAGGGACACCTGATGAGAACCGCCCAGCCGCGACCAGCCTGCTGCAGGGCCCCCAGGCAGCCCGCAGATGCACGGGCTGGGATCAGGACAGCGGACCCTGGGCTACAGTAATAACCCCTGTCTTTAGGCGCTGAGTCTGGGCGGTCTCTTACACAGCCACAGGCAGAAAATGCTCCGGGTGGAGCCGGAATGAAAGAGAAGAAATGAAATTAAGGGCTAGCAGCGTATCAGGCTTTCCACGCCCATCATCACGTCCGGTCCTCCCAGCAGCCCAGAGAGACACCACCCCATCTGAAAAGGAGCACACCGAGACTCAGGAAGGCTGAGCGCCTTGCCCCAAATCGGATTCAGGCCTAGGTCATTACAACGCCTCCTCCAGCGGACCCTGTCAGCGCCCACCATCCCACCTCGGCGCCCTGGAGCGCGGTGGGCAGACCCCACACAAGGAGCTCCTGCACCCGCTCTCCCTGGGCCCCAAGCACCCTCCACTGCTGGGAAGCGGGAGCTGACGGATGAGGCCCGGCCCCCACCTCTTGAGGGAGACCCCCGTGCTGTGCCCACCCGTCTCCCGAGGGTACCGCTCCTGGCTTCCTCTTTGCCGCACCTCCTGAGACCACCTCCCACCTCACTCCTCCACGCCGAGCCTCGCTTCCAGGTCTCCAGGCCCCAGGCTCACGCCCTCCTCGTGCCGGGCCTCGCCCCTCCCATGGGGGAGGCAAGACCACGTGGGCACGAGCTTCAAGAGGCCACATCTGAAATCCCGGCTCGGCCGCTTCCTGAGGCCTGGACCCCAGGAAGACTCAGCCCGTCCCAGCAGGTCTACCCACCACACCCCAGGGGAGGACCGCCCACGGATCAAACGCCAGGACCCACGTGCTGGGGCCCCGGAGCCAGCCCCTGGGGGCTCTGCCCCCAGGACCCGGGCCCGTTTCTCCTCGGGCCTCAGTTCCTCACCTGATAAGGGACATCTCTGGCCGTGAGGCTCTGAGGATGACAGGACACCCCCCCCCCCGCCCCCGTTCCCGGCACAGAGACGGGCCGCGCTCTCAGCTCCCAGTCTGCCTGAGGCTTGAGAAGGATCAATGCAGACTCGAGCATCTGTGCCATCACCCCGCCCACGGCCTGCCGCTGGTGGGAGTGGGGGCCCAGGAGACCCTGGCTCATCCCAGGCTGAGCTGAGCCTCATGAGAGCCACCTGGAAGCCCAAGCCTCTCTGGCTCTCCAGCCCCTCTGGGAATGACTTGTGTAGCTTCCGGAAACCCCAGGAAGTCTGCAAAGCATGTTTTGGGGGGGCTTCTGCCTCCTGACGGCCCCTGCACTTGCCCTAACGTGCTCCAGAAGCCCCAGCTGGATCCCCACCCCCTGCTAACAGCAGAGCATCACTCTGTCCAGACCCTGTCCGACGCCCCAGAAGCTGCAGACATGCCCACCGCCCCACCTGACCATCAGGACAGCGGGAAGCAGTGCCGCCCCAGCCAGGGTGCAGAGAGCTGGGAGGAGCGCGGCCCAACACTAACCGGCAACGGCCAGACAAGCTGCCAGGCCCCACCCGACTCAAGTCTGTCAGAGAGCTGAAGCTGCGGGGCAGCCAAGAGGCTGGAACCCCAGGAGGACGGGCCAGGGGGAGGAGAGGCCAGGCGCCACGCACGCAGGAAAGAAGAATCCAGCTGGAATTTCCCCAAGGTGCAAAGGCTGACGGCGGGCTTGCAGAGCAAGAGACACAAGGGGAGAGCTAGGACCAAGCAGACGCTCTTCTGCAGACCTACTAGGTGCTCGTGAGAAGGACAAGGGGTGGCAGGGTGGAGACAGCGTTCCTCAACATCATGGCTGCAGGAAAAGGAAAGAAACCTGCTGGGACTCTTCTCCTCTATGGGAAGAACGCATTAAGCCACTGGGGGAGGGGCAGCAAAACCTGTTACCCCCCAGGGCGCTGGTGAAGACCCAACACGCTGGAGACTGGGTGAAAGAAAAGAACTCTGCCCCTGCGGGAGAGGTAGGAACTTGCCCCTGGGCTCTGAGACCCCCAAATGCTGAAAGAGGAACAGGAAACTCTTTCCTGCGCAAGACCCACCATCAAGGCAGAGCTGGCTGCCACTAAGGGCGTCACTGAGAAAGCCCTACCAAGACCCAGGAACCCAGGGCCTGCCTAAGGCTGCAGCTGGACCAGGTGACAGAGGACCTCCCCTCTCAGCCAGCAGCAGAGCAACCAGAAACAGCAGTCCACCCCTGAGGTAGGGGACAGGGTGTGGGGAGAAACGCCTCTGAGACTCAGACCAAAAGCTGAGGGTAGGGCAGAAACACTGAGGAAAGACCCTCTGGAAACTCAGCTTCCCACGCGAAGCACAAGGTGATGCTATAGGAATTAAAACCAGTCGTCACTCAAGTGCCCAGAGGGACAACAGAATCCAAACACAGCCCTCCTCCTACCAGACTGACTCACCACCTACACTAATGGCAAGAAAAGCCAGGCCCATTTCCAAGCATAAATACAACTGACTCCAATCTCTAATGTGGGCACACTGTGTCCAGCATTCAATCAAAAAGTACTACACATTAAGAAAAGGAAAAAAAAATTATATATGTATATATACACACACACACACACACACACACACACACACATATATATCCCAGTCAAGAAACAAAACAATAAACAGAATCAGACTTTAAAATTAATCTGATTAAAATGTTAAAGGATTTCATGGAGAAGATGGACAAAATGCATAAACAGATGAATATTTCAGCAGAGAGATGGAAGCTACCAAAACAATGAGATACTAGAGGAAAAATAAAAACACAGTAACAGAAATACAGAATGCTTTCAGTGAGCTCATCAGTAGACCTGACACAGTGGAAGAATCAGTTAACACATTACTGACTGGGGGATTTTTGCAGAAACTAATGTCTGTGGCCATAATACACCTCTGGTCAAAAATGTGTTGAGCTGAAGATTGGTCAACAGAAATTACCCAAGCTGAAACACAAGGAGAAAAGAAGGGTGAAAAAATAGAATATACAAGAGCTATAGGATAGTATCAAACAATCTAACACATGTGTAATTGGAATCCCAAAAGAAGAGAAGACAGAAGAAATATTCATAGGGATAATGGCTGAGAATTCATCCAAAAGTAGGAAAGGCATCAAACCATAGATCCAAGAAGCTCAGAGAACCCCAAGCAGAATAAGCATCCCCCTCCCTGAAAAAATACATACCTAGACACATAATATTCAAGTGCTGAAAATCAAAGATAAAGAGAAAATCTTGAAGGCAACCAGGGGATAAAAAGGGCCATCCCAAAAGGAACAAAGAATCACAGCTGACTTTTCAACAGAAGCGATGCAAGCCAGGAGACAATGGAGTGGCAGCTCTAAAGTGCTGAAAGATAGGAGGGAGGCACGGGAGGATGTTCAGTCCCACAATGAACAGATGAGAGGAGCTGGAAAATGGGAAGTCCTCATCAGGTAATCAGAGGGAAGGAAAAGGAGAGGAAGAGAGGGGAGCGGAAGAGCACACCAGACAGAGGGAGAAAGACTGGAGGGAAGAAGGAAGCAGGCATGTTCAGACAGTCCTATGTGGCTGGGGAGAAAGGGGGCAGAACAGGTGAAATCAGACCACAGGACGATGGGCTACAGAGTGGAGTTTACCGTTGACTGAAGGCAATGGGGGGGGGGGGGGCAGTGAAGAGGTGTAACGAGGGACTGCCCGAGGTCAGGTTTGTGTTTCTAAGAGGTCACCTCCGCTGCAGAGTGAAAGGTGAACCAAGGGGGGAGGCCATGCAATAGTCCAGGTCAGACAGGAAGGGTCCCATGACTGTCTCGAGGGCTGAGGGCGCAGACGGACCTGAGAGCTTTTACTGGGTGCAGGAGCCACAGAAGCAAGTAACAAAGTGCACTTGGGGGCGGAGGGTGGGGGAGTGCGGAGAAGCCGTCACTGTCCGGGGGAATGAGAAATGAGAAGCCCGGATGAGACCCTGGAGCTCAGAGTGGGGCCGGGGGTCTCTTCCTGTTCCACTGGTATCAGAAAGATGCTCCTCCCGGAGGCCCTGCTCCTTCCTCCAGAATCCCCATACAGCGATGAGAAGAATGTTCCCCTGGCCAACCCAGGCGCTTGGACTTGCCCCCTCCTTCCCCAATTGCAAGCCCTCTTCATTATGTGCAAACATGCTGAGTAAGAGCGAAGGGAAGGAAGGGGGAGGAGGGAGGGAGAGGGGAGAGGGGAGAGGAAGTCGGCAGTTGTCCTGCTCACACCTCCTGGTACCTCTTCAGGCGTCTGCACGCTCTCCCGGGGGGCGGGGAACTGAGCGCTGGGTTGGGTAGCACTCATCACCCTGTGTTGCTGGAAGGGAGGGACGGTCACCCTGATCTTGGCACAAACGTGAGCTCAGGGTGGGTGGCAAGTCCCTCCCTAAAACCTCGCAGGCTGCTTCCTGATCCGCATTTGAGACCAGGCTCCTCCCCAGACTGTGGGAAAGTCCAGTGCGGTAACTGCATGTGAAAACCTGGGGAGCGTCTGGCACAGAATGCATGCTGGGTGGGCGCCGGTTCCCATCCCCACTGTCCCTCTGCCAGCTCTTCCCGTGGCTGCTTCCTCTCCACCATCTACAAGTGAAAACTGTACGCTCACATGCCGATACCACCCTTTCCCCTCACTGGGCCTGTTTCTATCCAAAAAAGGAAACAGTCGCAAGAACACAGGACTGTTCTGAGGCTCAAACAAGGGAGAGGGAGTAGCTGCGATTGGTAATCCCACCTGCCCTCGTGGCCGGCTCCCTGCCCACCTCCTCCATGCAGGCCCCCAGTGATCCTCCTCCTGCCTGGGCCCCTGACCTGACCCTGGGAATGACCACCCTGGCCTGTCAGACGGCTTTCGGCATCAGGGGCCTGGCTTCCCAGTATCACTGCAGGCTCCTTGAGGACAGCATCACCTCATTCATGACACTTCCCGAGCCCCCCTCTCCTGGGCATGGTGACACACACAGTCAAAGAAAACGAAGAGCTCTTCCAGCCTGGGGCCTGTGGGCCTCCCCGCCCCAGGGTGTCTTAACATTTAAGACTTACATGAACCCATCAGGCCCAACCCTCTCATATTTCATGAGCAAACGGCAGTCGCACAGTGACAGGGCTAGAGCTGGCGCCAGATGCTCCCCCCTCCCCAGCAGTGATGCGCTGCTTCCCTCCTCATCAGTGGCAGGAGAACGAGGATGCACTTCAAGACAGGTGGGAACCAAAAGGAAAGGGAAGTCAGGAGGTGGGCGCTCTGGCCGAGCCACGGAGCATGTTCCAGAGCCAGTCTCCACGACCTCGGGGACCCCGGGGGCAGACACAAGACGTCTCCCAGACACAACTGGGTTCAACACTCAACATCCTGGGACCAAAGAGGCTATAAGAACGGATGACGACCAACAAGCGACAATGAGAAGGGTCCCCCTCAGAAGGCACAAGGGGCTCCCACAGCTGGCATTGCGGTGTGAACCAGCGTGAGGATGGACATAGCTGACATCCGTGCTGTGCAACACGAGAGCCACTAGCCATGCGGCTCCTGAGCTCGTGAAATGTGGCGACTGCCACCGGGGAACTGAATCTCTAATTTTATTTCATTTCAATTCATTAAACTTCAATACCCACCTGTGTCTAGAGGTTCCTGTATCAGACAGCACAGTCCTAACCTGTCACCCGAGCTCAAACGTCAGAAACAGAAAAAAGTTCTAGAAGTAGTGGAGTGCTGTGGGAAAAAAGCAGGATCCACTTATTACTACCTTTACCACCAGACGTCCCCTGCCCTGTGAACCCCAGTTCCCCACCAGAGGGGGCAGGGTGGACAAGGGACCCTGGGGCCACCTGCAAGTTCACTAAGACCTCCTAGACTTGGGCACTGGAAACCCAAGGGGCCCCGTGGTCCCCTGCAAGGCAAGGAGGGGCCTCTGCTAGACCTGACTACTCACCCCAGTCCCAGCACCGACCACCCTACAGCTGCCTGACCCCAGCGGACTGAGCGCTCACTGAGGGCAGGCACCAGATGGGACTCTGCTCTGCACCCCCGGCACCTAGGAAAGCGTCTGGGCACCGCGGGCGCTCAGGGAGTGAAAGCTAGCATCAACAGCACGAGCCTATCCTGTGCTTACGGTGCATCCGGGACGGGAAGAAGCCCTCGCCCATCATCTCACTCATCCGCACAGCCACCCGGCAAGGCGCTGAGGTGGTCTCTCCTATCCCCGAGGAAAGCCCAGCTCAGAGGGGTGATGTCATCTGTCCGGGGCCATCCAGCAGGTAAGTAGCACAGCTGTGTTCAAACCCAGGCCCTCCAGCTCCAAAGCCAGGCTCTGAGTCTCTAAGCACCAGTGCCCCCTACAAATCCACCTGGTGGGGAGGAGAAGTGGGGGAGGGAAGGGACGGGAAGGGAGAGGAAGCGGGAACTGGGCCACCTGAAGTTCACTGACTCAGACCAGTGACAAAAACCCTAAAATCCCAAAGTGCCCTGCGGCTTCCATCCCAAAGCGCACAAGAGAAGGTGGGAGCCTCCCTCCGCCTTGAGGCCCGAGTCTGGCTGTCCTCCTCCGGAGGGGAAGGGGCAAGGCTGGCTGCGGACCAGGGGACCTGACTAGACTGACTGTCCTTCAGCAGCTGTGTGACTCTGAGCAAGTTCCTGCCTTCTCTGAGCCTCTGGATTAACATGGCAGAGCACCTGGCACACGGGACTCGCCAAGGGGCCGCTTCATTGTTCCTAGGGCATCCCAGGTCCCATCGCAAAGCGTGAATGGCCTGTGTTCAAAGTAACAGTCCCTCCAAGGATCCCAGAGCCAGAGTCGCCTCTGCAGCTATGCAATTTATGATGTGGATTTCACAGCAGGGGAAGACCGGGCTCAGAATCACCCAAGGGCGACGACTTGGGAGAACCCAGATCCTGCCCCCGCAGACCGCCCCTCCTGCTGCATCAGCTGCCGCTGGAGATGACTTCCAGGGCCCTCGTCCTCTGGTTGAGAGAAAACCTTTCGGGCAGATCTTTGGGACCAATTCTTCAGTCCCCTTCGTGATCATTTCGTGTAATGAACTTTACAGGCAGTGTGGGTTGGGGGAACGGGGGCTCTTCAGAAGCACTGGTTTCAGCTAGTGCAGGTCATCCTTCCTGAGAAAACTTCTCACCTATCCTGTCACCATCCCACAAACTGGATGAGAAGGATGGACTGGGCCAAGGTCGAGAACCAGGAAGAAAGCAAAAAAGGAACAGAAGATACTGGCCTACACAAAACCCAGGACTCTGCTTCTCCTTTACTCCTGGGCTCGTGGTCAGCTCAAACAAGCCTCATACCGGGCACATGAGCTTGAGCACGTAACTTCACCTCCCAGAGGCTCCGTGCCCGACCTGTGAAAGGGGAGACCACCTCTGATCAGAGAGCTCTGAAGCGAGTTTGCTGCGATGACGAACACACACAGAGCGACAAAGCACGGCAGGTAGTCAGCTGTGCAGTTACTACTGTCATTTGCTCCTGGCTTACATAGTTCTAACAAGGGAGTCTTCAGGTTGCCCAGCCCTCAGGTAGAAGGTAAAAGATAAAAGGAGCAGGCAGGGGGCAGACGGACAAACAACGAGGGCCTGGAAAGGCTATAAGGTCTGTGGAAAACATTTTTTAAGTTTTAAAAAGGAGGCTCCCTGGGGCTCTGTGCAAAGGGACCCCACACAAGGATCTCTGGCCACCGTTGGATTCTCCGTCACCAAAAGAAAGAGCCACATGTTTACTCTCCTTGTGAAAAACTCTAGGATATGTTTTTGTTTGTCTCTGAAAGATGCAAGTTACAAACAAGATGTGAGTTTTGGTTACCTAGAAAACTTCCTTAAACCTACACCTCATTCCCCATCGAGGTGCCCAGAAAGAACCCCAGCAGGCCCCCAGTGCAGGGCCCCTCTAAAGGATCCCCCAGAAGCCCCAAGTACATGCTTTTCAGCTAAGCTCTAAGCCTGGTTCCCCCCCAACCTGCCAGCTACTTAACTTCTCACCCTCCATCTCCTTGCCATGAAATGGAGGGAGGACACAGAACCACAACCGCTCATCTGCAATTCCAAAATCCTCAAGAACACCCCACACCAAGTTTCTCACAATTCATGTGGAGGCAAACCCTGCCCTAAACTAACATGAGACAATTTTTAGTCTTTATTGATCCCACTTAACGTGAGGGTTCAAAGTACAGCCCCACCACACCCAGCTGGGTGGGGGGGGTGGTCTTACATGTAGGAATGGTATCTGTGGCTCTAAAATCTGACCAATTCTGAATCCCCATACCTCCTTCCTGTCCTTCTTCCCAAGGATGGCTCAGCAGCACCTCCAGACTTTTCCCCACCCTCCACTGACAGCCCCTTCTCCAAGCTTCCTCGGAGGACCGGGCGTACTCCCCGGGTGTCTGGGACCCTGCACAGCTGGGACAGCCAAGTGTACAGCTCTTCCCGCAACCTACCACCCTGCTCCTCCAACACGACCTCCAGGCTGCCCCCCTCCACACCAGGCGTCAGACGCACTACACTGTCTGGATTCAGGCGTCTCCCTGCCTCTCCAATGCAGCGGCAGCAATCGAAACCCGCAGGAACGATCAAACAGGAAAGCTGCTTCTTTTCCCTACGAACCTCAGAGGGCAGTACACGATAATGTCTTATATCAGGTCCCGGGCACAGACCAGCCTGGCTTTAAATCTCTGCTCTGCCACTCATCAGCTGTGTGACCTTGGGCAAGCAACTTCCCCTCTCTGAGCCTCAGTTCCTAGACTGTAAAGTGGGGATGATCACCTCTACCTTACACGGCTGTCATGAAAATGACATCAGTTAATGCTGGGAAATGTGAATGCCCTGGGTTCTGCCCGACACCAGGGTGATGGAGGCGGCCCTGAAACAAGGGAACACACCAGGCACGCATTCCGGGCACGGCCAGTCCCATCCCCCACCCGGTGCCCACGCAGGAAATGAGGGACGCACACAGCCCTGCTGCCCCTTTTATCCCCTTCCCCAGATCACCACCAGGACTCTGCACTCATCAAAGGCTGAACCGGGCCCAGGAACAGAGAGGTTAAGTGACTGTCCAAGGTCACACAGCCAGCTGGACAACGGGAGAGGAAGCAGGGAAGGGTGGTGGGCCTGGGCCTATCCTCCTGGCAGCTCCTGCCAAACCGGCTCCATCCCCACGGGACGCTAGCTGGCTATGGGCACCGGGGCCCACCTCCAAATACTGGTTTCCCCAAACGCTGGCCGACCACCCCCCACCCCGCCCGGTCGGGTTCTGGGCACCGCGCCCTCGCCCTCCGCCCCCGACGGGAAGCCCCCGGCGCTGGCGCATCGTCTACGCGGGCGCGCCGCAGAGCCGGGCGGGGTCTGCCCGGGGCTCACCGGACTTGGGGTAGGTGACGATCCACACGTCGCTGGGCCGCACCGGGAAGTTGGCGATCTCCTCCATCTTCCCGCGGCAGAAGGGCGGTAGCCGCACGCCATGGAACTCGAAGTACTTGCTCTCGAACTCGCCCGGCGTGCTGGGGGTCTCGGCCTCGCTCTCCGCCATGCCGCCGCCGCCGCCGCCACAGCCCGGCCCCGCAGCCGCGCCGCCCGCTCCCGGCCCGCGCCCCTCACCCGCGCCCTCACCCGCGCCCGCCACCCCCAGCCGCCGCGCGGCGCTCTGCAGGCGTGACGTCACGGCGCCGCCCGGCCCGCGCCCCGCCTCAACCGGCGCTGGCGAAGGCACTCCGTGGCCGTGACGTCACGACGCCGCGGCGCCCAAGCCGGCGTGGAAGCTGCGCTCCGCGGGTATGACGTCATGGCCCCGCCCGACGCGCGCCGGCTGCCCTCCGCAGACTTGCGGTAGTGGGGCCTCCGGGCCCGACCCGCCCCACACCCGGCAGCAGCCACCCACCCGCCCCGAGGGCCGACCAAGACCTCAGTCCGCCGTCCTCCTCCCAGCCCTCCGTCCACATCACCTCCATCACGCGTACATTCACTAACCTAGTGACTCCGTCATTCAGCAAGCGTTCAACACAGAAATACTCCAGCTAGAAGTGACCTTGAAGATTAATTCATTTATTCAACAAATATTTCGGGAACATCCGATCTGTACCAGACTCTGGTCGAGGTTCCCGACCAGTGAGACTGGCTCCTCTTGGAGCTTACATTTGTGAACAACCGAGACAATTTCAGATCGTAATGGGAGCTGTGAATGAGATGCTTCACAATATCCTGAGGGCGGAAAGGGGGCTGTTAATTGCAGATTCCCAGGGCCAAGCCGCAGACCTCCGGCTATCCAAGGCTCTTGGGATCGTGCCCCGCAAATCTGCATTTCAAAAGTACTTCTTATGCAGACCACATTTTGAGAACAAGAGGATTCTATAGAAGCTTTAGTACAACCCCTCAACCATTCACTCAAGAAACAGATGCAGGCATACCTCATTTTATTGTGTTTTGCAGATGTTCTGTTTTTTTACAAATTGAACGTTTGTGACAACCCTGCATTGTCAAATGATGGTTAGCAATTTTTAGCAATAAAGTACTTGTTAATTAAGTCATGTACATTCTTTTTTTATAAGAAATTATGCTATTGCACATTTAATAGACTACAGTACAGTGTAAACATAATTCGTGTGACTAGCTTTATGGCAGTATTCACCTCATTGCAGTGGTCTGGAACCATTCCTGCAATATCTCTGAGGTATGCCTCTATTAAGCACCTACTGTATGCCTAGGGGAACACAAAGATGAAAATGATAATGTCCTGGTCTAATTCTCTGAGGTTCAGTGTCCCTGGCTTTGAAAAGGGAACAATAATCTCTACCCCTAGGTACTGTAGTTGAGAGGACAGAGGAAACTACACCAGCAAGGATCCAGAGCAGAGCAGGTGGACAGGACCTACTTGCTCTCTCTCCTTCTTCCCCTGGACTGAGACACTTGCAGTCTGGCAAGGGGGCCACACACGTGGGCTGAGAGGCGTGGGCCACATGTACACGGTGGATGGAGAGAACAAGGAGATCATTAACTCACCCGTGCCCCCTGCAGTGGAAGCGCAGAGCCCTAACCACTTGACCACCAGGGGAAGTCCCAAGGATGTCTTTACAAAAATGAAAGAGAAGATTCCAAGCACCAAGACACTGTTAAGAACAATTAGGTAATGGCACAAAGACAGGTAGCCAAAGGCTAGAGGAATTGAGTGAATGAATAAGCTGATGTTTCAGGTGAGGTTCTCACTATGGAAGAGCAAGGGAGAACGCTTGCTCTTTTTAGATTGGGGTCTAAGGTATTGACATGAATTTATTATTTGAAAAACTATCTATTTCTTATCTTTGCTGAAAAGGACTTTAGGTTCTGTATTCCAGCAATAGTAGGCACAGTCAGTGTGCAAATCTTGGTTTCTAAATACTTCCCACCAAAAGGAACCAGGGTTTCTTGGAGAAAAGACTAATTCCACAGCTGGGCAAAGAAAGTGCAAGATGAGCCTAAAATATCTTTGGGGCAAAAAAAAAAAAAATAAGAAGAAACTGTTTAAAATGATGGGAATAGGTCAAAAGAACGCAGGAGCTAGTCTGAAAGATCAAATGAGGAGCACTTTGCACATGTTAGAAAAGAATTGGAAACAATTCAAATGTCCATCAACATTAGGCTGGATAAATTGTGATGTATTCATACAATGGAATTCTTACTACATAGTGATTTAAAAAAAGAATTACTGGTATATGCAACAACACAGGTGAATTTCACAGTCAAAATGATGAGCGAAAGAAGCCAAACACAAAAGGCAATATGTTCTATGATTCCATCCATATACAATTCAAGGACAAACAAAACTAATCTACGGTCAGAGGTCAGAAAAGTGTTTAATTTGGTGCAGCGGGAAGGGGTTGACTGGGAATAGACATAAGAGTACCCTCCAGAGTATTGGAAACATTATATCTCGCTCTCAGTGATGGCCACAAGGTGATATACGCATAAGTATAGATGAATATAGATGTGGATATAGATACAGATGCAGACACAGGGTCTGCTTCATGGTCATGCAACCAGGGGAGTCAGAAGGGCCCTGCACTTGGGGTTTAATGCTCTGTGTGTGGTCAGCATCTTAAAATTCTTAATAATTTTATCTTGGAACTTGTGCTTTATAAATGAAGTCTGATGATCAATGAGGCATGTGCTGAGGGCTTGGAGCCTTGGCTCATGGGAGGTCCCACCTCCTGCCACCTTCCAAGGTCTTGACTGTTCACTCCTCTGTTCTCTAGTGTCCCAACCCCATGGCCATGGGGACTTGGGGCCAGCGCCAAGAGGGTCAGGTCTGTTGTTGACACCCCATGGCATCTCAGAGTGGGGCATGATAGAAACCATCCCTGTCTTTCTCTGTCCTAAACTGGCGGCACCCTGGTACATTTGGTGGATGAATCAACAAAGGTGAACCTCTCTCCCACCATCAGTTCAGGTATCCATTCCTCTGGTGGGGAATGTTGCAATTCCCTTGGGACATCAGGCCAGTGGGAAGGGGTGATGCCTGGCTTGAGGTCTTCGCTCCCAGCCAGGGCAAGATGCCTCAGCCCCACAGCTGACAGGAGGACATGGACAGCCAATGGGCTGCTCTGGAAGTCATGGGCTGGGTCCCCCAGGCTCCTGTGAAGGTCTGCAGGTACCCCATGAGTACCCCGGTTTTGGAGAGAGTGGCATTAAATAGAAATTAAAAACACCATGATAGGCTGAGAGATTGTGGAAGAAAGCAAAAAGTTTTATATTTTAGTAATTTTAATGGCATGTTTTAATGCCATTACATTAATGGCTCTACATTTTAATCTTGCACTGGGACCTGCAAATTATGTCCTATAAAGTTGTACATGTCAAAAAATTATTGAGGCGTACACAAGATTTGTGTATGTACTCTGTACCTAAATAACAATTTACTTTGTGTATGCATATCTGTATTTAAGCTAAACAAAAATATTTTTAATGGGTATACGTTAAAATGAATTAGGAAAGGAACAGTGGGAAAAAAGAACTTCCATACTGAAACTAAGAAAAACAAATGAATGAATGAGGAAAAAAGAAAAAGGTCTTTTCAGTAAAATGGCAACTAAGAAATATAGAAGGAATGATGGAGTTATAAAATCACCATTTTGCTGTCATAATAATAATAATGAATCAGGTAAGTATATCATGTGAAGCGAAAACCATCAATGGGTGAAGGATCGTCGGGGAAAATGTATCTTTCCAATCTCAGCGCATCTACCCACATATTACTTATCAATAACAAAGGAAAAAGGATAACTTTATAGAGAAGAAATCTGGCAGACACCATCTTAACCAAATGATCAAAATTAACATCACCAGTTTGCATGGCAAACTGACACCTGTGCCTCCTGATATGATGTACTGAGAAGGACACAGAATCACTTATGTGGTTTTCCCACCCAAAATTCATATCCTGAATCTAATAATGAGGACAAAATACAAGACCTAAGCCAAGGGACAGTCTGTAAAACAACTGACCAGTACTCTTCAAAAATGTCGACGTCATGAAAGATGAAGAAAAGTTGAAAGAACTGTTCTAGATAAAAGGAGACTAAAAATAATTGACAAGGACGTTCCTGGGACAATTTGCAACATATGAATATTGACTCTATATTAGCTGGTAATATTATATTAATTTTAAATTTCATGAGTTTTGAAACTGTACTGTGGGTATGTAAAAGAATGTTCTTTTTCTTGGGGGTTACATGCTGAAGTATTTGGGAGTGTATAATTATGTCTGCAAATTATTTTCAAACGGTTCTGCCAAAAAAAAAAAAAGTAACAATTATGACACTCTGAGTGCATGTGTATATATACATTGAGAGAGAAGGAAAATGTGGCAGATGCCACAGTTGGTGAATGTAGGTGATGGTATAATTTCATTGTTGTATTAGTTTTCTATTACTGCTGTAATGAATTACCACAAACTGAGTGGCTTAAAACAACACGAATTTATTATCTTACAGTTCTATGTAGGTCATATGTCTAATGCACGTGTCACTATGCTAAAATCAAGGTGTCGGCAAAGCGCCATTCCTTTCTGGAGGCTCTAGGGATGAAGCCAGTTTCTTGCCTTTTCCAGCCGCTAGAGGCCGCCCACTTCCTTGGCTCGTGGTCAGTCCCTTCCTCCATCTTCAAGGCCATAAATGCCGGGTTTAGTCTTTCTCACATCATATTACTCTGATACTGACTCTCCTTCTATCTACCTCTTCCACATTTAAGGTCCCTTATAATTATATTAGGTCTACCCAATAAATAATCCAGAATAATCTATTTTCAGGTCAGCTGATTAGCAACCTTAATTCCATCTGCAACCTTAATTCCCTTTGACATATAGCATATTCATAGGTTCTGGGCATTGGAACATGGACATATTTTGATGGGGGGAGGTTTTATTCTGCCTACCACGGTTGTATTACTTCTTGTACCTTTTCTTTGGGTTTAATTGTTTCAGAATAGAAATCTAAAGAATTTAACGTAGAAAACCCTGTTTTCTGTTAATGTAGAAAACCCTGAGAACTCTACCAAAAAAGCTACTAGAGTGAATAAATGAGTTTAGCAAGCTCATAAGACACAAGGCCAACAAACAAAAATCAATTCTATTTCTACATACTAGCAACAAACAATTGAAAATCGAAATTTTCAAAACACCATTTGCAATAGCATCAAAAAACATTAAGTGCTTGGGAATAAATCTAAGAAAACGTGCAAGATTTGTATAACAAAAGCTGCAAAACATTGAGGAGATAAATTAAAGAAAACCTAAAGAAATGGAGACATATACCCTGTGCATCAATTGGAAGGCTCAACATTGTTAAGATGCCTGTTCCTCTCAAAATTCATGTACAGAGTCTATGCACCCCCAAGCAAAGTCCCAATGGGCTTTTTTGTAGAAATTAACAAGCTGGTTCTAAAATCTATACGGAAAAGCAAAATAATTAGAATAGTCAAAACTATTTTGAAAAAGAATAGCAAAGTTGGAAGGCTCACACTACCACACTACCTGATTTCAAGACTTACTATAAAGCTATGTACCTTAAAACTATAAATCAAGACAGTGTGGGATTGGCATAAGCATAGACATAAATAAATGGAAGGACGGAGAGCCCGGAAATAGACACACATATATATGATTGATTCATTTTTGACAAAGGTATCCTTAAAGAGCAGGAAATAGAAGCTTCTTATGAGCCAAAACCGTCCACCAAGGCCTGGTCTGCCCCATGGGTAGTGAACGTCCCTTATCAGGGGGTATTTAAGAGGCTGGATAGTCTTTTGTCCTGCAGAGACTCTTCCTAAGTAATATGGATCTGGAAGTTCTCTGCCCTATGAGATCCCTAAGGCTGCAATGAGGCAGGGAAGCCGGCGCCGGCCGCTGTCCGCGGTGCTGAAAGCACCCAGCTCACCAGATCCTAACGCCCTCCCAATCTGGCACTCTGGGTAGCCACAACACCCAGGGGCCCTGGTTGTGCTTTGTTTTATGTTCTATGTTGATGCATATTTTCCTATTTGTATTTACTATCAAATATTTAAGGTTACGTTCTCTTTTATTAAGGAAATGTCAAACAAATACAAAATTAAAGAGTATATTACGATGAACTTCTATATCAATGTG
Organism: Pseudorca crassidens; assembly: GCF_039906515.1. Classification (NCBI taxonomy): domain Eukaryota; kingdom Metazoa; phylum Chordata; class Mammalia; order Artiodactyla; family Delphinidae; genus Pseudorca; species Pseudorca crassidens. The sequence continues at coordinate 100,844,894 of NC_090306.1, forward strand.
TACCCATCACCCACTGTCAACTGTTACCAACTCAGGTTTCATCAGCTCTCACCCACCCCTCCCCACTCAGATTATTTTGAAGCAACTCATGTATTATATCGCTTCTTTCACAAACATTTTGACACAGATCTCTAAAAGATAAGAACTCTTTGAAAACACATTCCCAATACATTAACACAACTAAAAAGCAATGATTATTTCTTAACATCACCAAATATCCAGCTAGTGTACATTCTCAGATTTATGGGTGGGATGCTAATCTCAGAGGGTTTGAGGTATCTGTGGATGCCTAACGCGGCCAGGATTTAGTGCTGGGGCAGAGGTCACCCACGAGCATCACGTGACCCCAGACACAGACTGGCACATACCAGCCTGCTTGCCACAGGTGACATTAAGGAAGTCTGAGTCACAGGGTGACTGGCTCAGGCAGGTGGTCATACCCACAGGATGGCCCCTGAGGACACCAGTGCCCAGGGACTACAAGCTCCAACCACATTCCTGCCCAGACAGGTCTAGTTCAAGATCAGAATTTCTGCAGAAGAATCTTGAGCATCAATATTTCTACCCAGCATTCTAGTGTGAAGACAGGATGGGACCACAGCCTGGCCTGGGCTAGAACTCTAGCTCTACCACTGACTTGCTGTGGGACCTGGGACAAGGCACGTCACAACTCTGAGCCTCAGATTCCTTGTCTGTTTAACTTGCTACCCACAACCTGCCTCTGCATCTGCAGTCCCCACTCCTGGAATGGCTCTCTGCCAATCTAAATTCTAGGCTTCTGTACAGACTCAGTTCAGAAACCTATTTCTCTGTGGCTAATCCCCTCCTGGAATCATCTCTCTTCCCTCTGACCACAGTGGTATTAACTGTCTATGTTATGGGCTCAGAGCAGAGCTGGAAGCCCCTTAGAAGCCAACTAGTGATTTTAAAGACAAAGAAATGAGGAATTGATCGAGGAAAGAACTCGCCCAGCATCGTAGAGCAGGTGCACAAGGAAGCTGTGTTGCTCCAGGGATCTTTCTGCTGTCTGGAGCGCCCTTGGACATTTCCAGCTCTACCACTTACCAATGCACATAACCTCTCTGTGCCTCGGTTTCCTCACCCATAAAATGGGGGAGAATAATGCTTACCTCCCAGAGGTGCTGTGAGAATTAACTGAGATGATTGGCTTGAAAACTGTAAGTGGTGTGCACATGTGAGGGTTAGATTCCCTATTACCTCCACAGATACAGCAATAGAGGCATGTGAGCTCCTCGGGGCAGAGATCTGCCTCAGGCATCAGGACACACACAGCAGACAACTGGCATTCAGAAAGCCAGGGCGGGGGGCTTGCAGCCAGCCCAGAAACGCGGCTCAAGAATGGAGCCACACGGCTCTACCAGGCCCCAGGGCCCTGAGAGGTCCTTGGCTGGGACCCCAGGAGAAAGAGGAGGGTGGCGGCCCCATGACTTTAGCACCCATGATGGGACACCATGGTGCAGGGTCCAGGAGGGCTCTGACATCATAAAGGTCCTGGCCCCCATCTCAGCTCCCCTGACTTTTGTCTGGACTCTCCCCCACCCAGGGGCAGTATGAGGTACCAAGGGGGCCCAGAGGTCCTCCTAGTCGGATGCCTAACACAAAGCAGAAGTGCAGCTAATGCACTGTCACTCCCTGCTCTCCCTTTCTGAGCAGCAATCCCTCCCATATGATGTAGTCCGCAAGGAGCGTTTAATTTTCTCAAGTAAATATTCCACGAGGTATGTGCTGTTGTGTCCATTTTATACAGGGGGAAACTGAGGCTCTGACAGGTAAGGGGATTTCCCTAGGTCACTTCAATGTTAAGCTGCAGACATGGGACTCAAACCTGAGTCGACCTGAATTCAGAACCCAGGATCCCTCCTCTGCTCTGTAACACCTCAGGGCTGTGTCAGGAGGCCGTAAAGGTAACGAATCAGGGAGCTCTGACCTGGATCAGCTCCTGGGCTGTCTGCTTTGTCCGCTGAACCATCTTTAGGCTAAAGGAAGAGCAAAGCACTGTTGGTGGATGGTGGCCCGGTGAAGTCCACAGGGGCTGCTCAAACCAAGCTCACTCATTCTGAGGCCACATCAATAGGGTGCAGTGACCAGGAGGTGGGAGGTGAAAGGCGATTCAGGCCCGGCGCTGGTCATATCATACTGAGGGCAGGGCTGGACCCCATGTGCCTAGAGGGACTTGGACAAGCAAGGGGCTGGAGCTTACTGAGCAGACTGCCTGGGTTGGGGATGTCCCTGAGGAGTGGTTGTAGGACATGGGCTGTTCTCCATGGGGAAGAGCAGCCTCAGAGGGACCAGGTCACCACCTTTCCCTCCCTGCCAGGCTGCCCCCAGGCAGAGGGTGCAGGCAGGGTCCATGGGCTCAAGAGTGCAGAGCTGGGATCCATGGGGAAAGCCACATGAGACAACGTCTAGAGCTAAATAAAAGAGAAAGCAGGAGAGTCCTTATGAACTGTGAAGTACCATGAGCGATGCTTGGGAAAAGTCTCTGCAATTTTCAAGCTGAGAATAGATGACCTTGACACATGAGCCACAAATAATAAAGACCAAAGAGAAGTCCTCAGAGTATTATAAGCAGCTGAGATATTCAGCCGCGTAAGCCAGGAACATTTAACAACATGCAGCTGAGTGAAGGAGGATGATGGAGAGGAAGGTGGGATTCTCTCTCCCCATCTAAGACACAAAACAAAGCAACGGGGACAAAGGTGGCCCCAGGGCAAGCCCCAAAGAACTGACGAGAGAGGGGGTAATGAGGGGAGGCCTGATGCCCATGGGAATAGAGGCCTGTGTCCTTGACGGGGACAAAGGACAAGGGAGCAAGGATATACTCAGAGGCCTCCTGAGGCTCTAAATCCTTAACCTGGAGACCCACGTGGCCAGGCCTCCCTCTCCGTTGGCAGAGGAAATCCCAAACCCAGAACGTGGGAGTGGGGACAAAGCACACCAGCCCTGGTCAGAGAGGACCACCAGGGCCCGGAGATTACCTGACTCGAGGGAGGACAGCCCCCTTCCTGCTGCAGGGGTGAGCACCTGTGCCTGTCCCCATGCAGCTGACAGCAGGAGGGGGAAAAGGCCAGCTCAGGCCCCTCGGCTCGTGGAGACGGGTTGGGAGCTGGAGACCCTCCTGCAGGTCCTCACTCTCCGTCCCTCTCCTCTCTCCCTCTCACCTCCACCCCCATCCCCAGGCCCTCCTGGATGCCACTCACTCTTCACTCACCTTCTTGTTTCTCTGCTCTCGACCCTCCAATGACTGCCCAATCCAAACCCCTTATCACGGCGACGGTGCCCTCCATGCCCCACCCACAGTGCACCCCGTCACTCTCATGGTCCAGCTACATTGGCTGCTCGGTTTCTTGAACAGACCACCTTCATTCTCAACCCAGGGCCTTGGCCCTCGCTGTTCCCTCTGCTCGTAAAGCTTTTCCCCAGCTCTCACTTCTCATCTCAGGTCTCACCTCAAATACCACCTCCTCCAAGAAGCCTTCCCAGACCACCTGGTCCCATGTTGCTCCTCCTGAAAACCTCCCCACCGTCATTCTCAGCCTCCTGTCTCCTCACAGCACTGCCACTCCTCGGGATGATCTTATTTTCCCATTTTCCCATTTGCTGTTTAGCATCTGCTCTTGCACCCAAACCAGAATGTAAGTTTTGTTTACAGCTGTGTCCCCAGAGCCTATAACTCATTAAGTGTAAGTCAAGTGCATGGATGAGTATGTCTTTTGCTCACATATTTACCCCTTTGCTCCTTTTTCTCTCACACCCGCCTGCCTTTCTCCGCCCTCCCCACCCCTCCTCGGGCTGAATGTCTCTACAGAGTCTGGCCAGGGGCGTAGTGTGGGCTCTGCTCTGAGGACAGGAACAGCAGCCACTCCTAGGAGAGGCCGGAGGCGTGTGGGCCCCAGCATCCTCTGTGCCCGAGAGGGGGAGGGGCGGGGCGGGGCTGGAGGCACTGCTGCCCCCTAACCCTCCCTGAGGAACAAAGGGCGGGGAGCGCTGTGTGGTGGCATCCCGGGGCCTTTGGAACCCCAGCAGAAGCACACGCAGCTGGGATTCTGAGAAGATTTTAATCCCTCTCTCCTCCCGCCCTCTCGTCTCCAGTCAGGGGTTCCCTGCCGATGGACCCAGAGGAAGTCAGAGGTCAAGGTTTCTAGAGTGACGTAGACCATGGGTCACCCCCGAGGGCTGGTGCAGGACAGAGAAAGGATGTGAAGGGAGGCACACCCCACCCCATCATTGCAACCTGCTCCCCAATCTGATATGAGCATGTGGCATTTTTCCATCTTCTGTGAAGTACCTTGCAAGCAGCTCTACAACGGCTCCCAAAGCCCTCTTCTCAGGAGGTTCCGCCCCCAGCGCCCCCATATGGCAATTCCAGAACCAAGATGTGTGTCTCACCTCCCGCCTTCCTTTCTCCCACTGATGACACAGACGCAGGGTGACCTGGGCACATGGTGACCCGGGGTGGACTGAGGCTGCACCTTGCCCAGAAAAGAAGTACCCGGGGCCCCAGGAGCGGGGGCTACAGAAGGACTCGGGGGCCCTCTTCCAGCCCTTGGAGGCCACCTGCCCACAAGGCCTGGGACAAGAGTCTCTGTCCTCTCGGTCCTCCATGTGGCTGACAATTCCAGTGCCCACCCTGGGCTAGGGGCCAGGCTCTGAGCTCAGGAGATGGGTCAGGACTCACGGACTCAGGGCAGATGTAGGCACAGGACCAGGGCCACGATGGAATTCAGGAGAGGCCAGTCACTGGGCTGGTCCAACTTGGTCTCCTCAGGCCTGATGGGCGGGTCTGGGCTCCTTGGCCAGGTCCTTGGGAGGAGCAGCCTCAGGCTGGAGGGGGCTGGCGACCAGTAGCTGCAGAGGAAGAGGACGTCGGCGAATGTGGTTTTCAGAGCTTGGGGTTGGGTGAAGCCTGGATCTCTCTTCTCCCAGACCTTGCAATAAGCCCTTTTTCTGGCTGAGCGGGGATTGCAGAAAGGTTCCAGGGTGCCACTCCCTGGGAGCGCTGCACTGATTTCCACTGGGTGTGGGAGGACTGCCGGGGTCTCCAGCCAGAAGGGAGGGCAGGTCGGGGAGAGGTGGGCAGCCCCCACCCAGACCCCACACAGGGCCCGTGGAGATGTCTGGAAGGATGGCAGAAGGACCGGTGGGGACCTGGCAGAGCAGGGAGATGCACTCGTCCTCCGTGAGCTCAGGCCGTCTCTGTGAAGCAGGCAGAGTGACTCCCCCCAGACTGACCGATGCGATGGGTCAGCTGCTGCATCTAGCCCATCACAGGTCTGGCCCACAGCAGGGACAAAACACGCGTGCTGGGGGCTGCGCGGATGGAGGGACAGGGAAACGGATGGTGGGACTGCCTGTCCAGGGTCCGGGGAAACAGCTGGCGCCTTCCCTTCCCAGCTCAGCCACTCCTGTTCTGCCCCGGTCTGCCCGTCTCACCTGCCCGGCCTGAGGAGCTGGTCCTTCATCCTGGAATAGACTTTGAGGACCAAGTTCCTCAGCAAGCCCCGTATCCACCGCAGGTCGCCGGCATGTCGGGCAGCCACGTCACCACCCTGGAGGGAGAGGCGGCCACAGCTCCACCACCCGGCCAAGCCCAAGCGAGCAGCGCCCCCAAGCCCACCGTCCCCACGGGTCCAGAGCAGAGCCGGGGGCCCTGCAACGAGGCGCCAGGGCTAAAGGAAAGGGAAGGGGGTGTTGGCTCCACCGCAGAGCAGGCTGAACACAGGCACCTGCAGAGGCCTGAGGGGGCAGGGACTGATCCCCGATGAACTCTGAACTTGGTGGAGGCCGCTGGGCCCTTTGGGTCATCAGCTCCACAGGGCACAAGTGGGAAGCCCAGGGGTGGAAAGGGTGGGGCTTTGGGGTCAGGCTGGCTTGGGAGGCAGCCCACTCCCCTGTTCATCAGCTGTGTGACCTGGGTGGGTCAGGGAACCTCTCTGGGCCTCAGTTTCTCACAGCCAAGTGAGGATCATTACCTCACCTCCTCCATGTTTCTGTCCCTTCCTCTCTCTCCTCCTCAGACCAGCCCCTGCCCTCCATCCTCCACGCCCCTTCATCCACTACCCTCTCGGCAGCCAGCAACTTTCTAGACACACATCTGACCTTGGTCCTCTCTTGCTCAGCGCCCTCCCATGGCTGCCGTGGCCACTCATGACCAGCAGAGGGCAGCATCATCCAGCTGTGGCTGAGGGGATACCTGGCCAGGCACCGTCTCAGACTTACTGGACACTGCAGGGCCTCCCCTCCCAGTGTACTGCCCTTCAAGGGGCCTCTAAACCAGGGCCTCAAACTGGGCAGACAGTCAGTCCACAGGGTGTAGCGTCACAGTGGACTGTCCCCTCATTTGTTCTGGACCTTCTGCCTCTATTATTGCAGCCTACACGTTGAGATTGTAGGTTACAGAAAATACCAAATATGAATTTCCCTGCGGTCTGGGCGGGCCTCCCCATCAATGCTCATAAGTGGATTTTTTTTAACTGCAAAGGCTAGCACTTGCATTTATCCTTTTTGATTTCAACCTGTGGTTTCAGTCTAGAAGCTCTCAGCATAAGAGAAATTCATGTCAGCAGAAAGCTGTCTGCCAGCTTTGGGTCACCAGCAATTTAGACAGCAGGGATGAGCTAGTCATTAACTCAGCATGGAGCAGGACAGAGACTTGTGGCTCACTGTCGTAGACCTTCTTGTAGGGAATAGAGACGTTTTACAAATACAGATCTCTCCATGACACTTTCCTGCCCAAACCCTTCACTGCCTTCATGCAACCATCAGGATAAAGACCACACCCCTCACCTGGCTACAGACTCCTGCCTGTCCAGCCCTTGCCAGCCTCCTCAGCCCCACCTTGTACACACTCCACATTTTGGCCCCAGCCACAGCAGCCCCCCTTTCTGTTCCTCAGATGAGCCTTACTCCCTTCTGCCTTCTGCCCCAGGACCTTTGCACGTGCTCTTTCATCCATCTGGAACACTTTTCCCTTCCTTCTTTGCCTAGAGGACTCTTACTCATCCTTCAGATGATAGCTCAAAAGATATCTCCCCTAGGTAACCTTTCCTGACCAGATAGACCCTCTTGTGAACTGTCCCAGTTCACAGCCAGTGTAGACCTCTCCTAGGAATCTACAGCCAGGGTAGACCTCTCTAGGTATCCCTAGGCACAGCTGGAGCGCACAGGGGAATGTGTGATGATCGGTGGGCTGTGAGCTCCACAAGGCAAGGGACTGGGTCTGAGTCAGTGCTGCCTCCCAGCTCCCAGCCCAGACTTGGCCCTTGGTAGACCCTCAATAGCTATTGATGGAATGAACGAACAAACAATGCAGAGTGATCCATTAACCAGCAGAGTTAGAACCGTTAGTGAGGGCCTAACTACAGCCAATCTGCCCTGGAAAGGCCTCGTTTTGTAGAAAAGGAATCTGAGGCCCAGAGAGGTCAAGATACCTGGCCCGGGCCACACAGTTAATCTGAGGCAGACCAGCCCCTAGAGTTATCCTCAGAAACATCACATTTTCTCTGAGGCTCTGACAGGTGCAACAGTGGGCCAAAGATCCTAGAGGCAGGAGGGGCCAGGCACTGACCGGGCGGCCCTGTTTCCAACGGATTGATGGGTCACAGCTGCTACCCCGCCTTCCCATCAGTCCTGTCTTGCACAGGAGACCACCAGACTCCTCGGGGTCATGCAGCCAACAGCAGGCAGCGTCGGGACACCAGCCGGGCTCTGCCCCCCGCAGTGTTCTGGCCGCCCTTCCTGCCACGGGCACTGGTCTCAACAAGCCAGGCCCTTCCCAGTACCCCTGGCCAGGCCTCACCTTCTGCTCTGGAAGTAGACATACTCAAAGGGCCGTGTGCAAGGTATGTTAGCGCCCACCCAGGGCCCGCCTGGCAGAAGGAAGCCCTGGTGCGGGGGTCCCTCAGACAGGCTTTCTTCAGTGCTGCAAGAGAGGCCATGGTGGCCCACCCCTTCCCCCAGCCACCCCCTCAAGGTCACCCTTAGGGAAGATAGCCCGAGCCCCTCTCTACCTCGCACAGGCCATGAAGGACACCCCACCCTCAGCCGGTCTGCAGAGGAAGCAGCTGCATTTACGGAACCCCTACCAGGCTCCCTTGTTATTCCTGAAATGACAGAGTGCACCCCTTTCGCAGATGAGCAGACTGAGGCTCAGAGTGAAGTGACTCGCCCAAGCCCGTTGCCGGGGAGTGGCAGGGCCAGGATGGACCCAAGGCCTGTCAGGCTCCCCACGCTGCTTCCATCTCTCCTGCCCCTCTGGAAAGTCTGCTGTGGCCCCCAGGGTGGGACAAGTGTCCCCCCATACTTCCCTGGCTAACAGCAACACATCAGCGGTATTAATAACAGCAGCCGTGACCACGTGACCACTTCCCGAGCCCCCCAGCCCCTTAACGGACCAGAGCGTAAGGGCCCGGCATCCTGGCCGGGGCAGAGCCGGAGCCCGAATCCCGGCCTCCAGACCACGGCTCGGCCACGCACACACCACCAGCCTCGACTCGGGGTTCACGAACAACAGTCCCAGGACCCGGCACCCCGTTATCTGCCATGTGGCCTAGGACGAGTCCCTTCCTGTTCCTGAGCCTAGGTCACCTCCTCTGAAAAATGGGAACACGGGCAGGACCTACCTCCCTGGGGAAGGTGAGGATCAAGGGATGTGTGTAAGGGCGGGGCCTGAGGGGGCGGTCTCTGCCCCATCTGAGAGGCTCTCTGGTGCCCCCATGTGGCTGCAGAGACACTGCCAGAGTCCCAGAGCCCCAAGCTTGGGCCTCAGGGGCTCAGCGCAGATCCAGGTCCCCTTCTGCGTGCCCTGTGTGGTGTCCTGCGCAGAAAGAGGTGCCCTCCTTATCCCTTTGCCCACCCCCTTGTCCCTGCTCTGGCCTCGACCACCATCATCTCTCCACCCAGCCTCCCACCGTGTCAGCCTGTCCCCTCCTGGCTAAGTACAGCAAACACTAGACCCAGAGTTCAGAGCAGTAGCGAACTCTGAAAAGGAGGGGTCGCCCCCCACCCCGGGGGCTCTCCATCTCTCCTCCTGCAGCTTTCAAGGCCGCCTGCCCCACCCTCCCAGCCTCCCCAGGCTCATCTCTGCTACCCCACCCCTCCCTCAGCCACAGGGGCCTCCAACTCTCCCCCACCAAACCCGGGACATTTGCACCTGCTGTGCCCGCTACCTGGATGCTCACCTTCCCCCTCTTTTGCTTGGCCAACTCCTCCTTTCAAGTCTCACTTAGATGCCACTCAAACTCCCACTCCCACCACGATTACATGTGCCTATCCTTTCCTGTTGAGGCAATTGTGACCTTTAGGTCACGGAGCAAGAGAGCTGACTAAATGGTTTGTTAGCTGTGTGGCCTTGGGCAAGTCACTTAAGCTCTCTGTGCTATGGTTTCCTCAACTGTCCAATGGGGACAATTCAGTACCATCCTCAGAGAATTATTGGGGGGGGGGATGAAATGAGTCCATCTCCATCTGGAGAGTCCAGAACCTTCTGTGTGTGCCTCTCCTCTGTCCCTCAGCACCTCTTGCCCTTCCCTGGGCAGTGGGCAAAGACCTGGCTTTCTCAGACACAGGCATGTGCTTGAATCCCCCAATTGCAGGCTCTGAGACCTTGGTGAGCCCCTTCCCCTCTCTGAGCTTCAGCTTCCTCATCAGTGAAATGGGCTAAGGAAAATGGGCCCCCGTTGTGGTGAGGAGTGAAGGGGGCAGCATGAAAGGAGCCCCAGCTCCACGCCTAGCACTTAGATTGTCGATAAGTGAGTCCTCTTTCAGACCACGAGAACCTGCAGGGCAGGGCCCCTGGCCTTGGGCTCCTGCGTGCAGGGCACCTGGTAGGTGAGCAAGTATAGGACGGGAGGGGCAGTAGCAGCCTCCAGCTCCGGGGAGAGCTGCTCAAAGCCGAGCACATCCCTGACCAGCACACTGGGCACTGGCCTCTGTCACAGTCAGCATCCCGGGTCCCATCCGTTGGGGCTGGGGGCTCCTTAGATGCCAACGTCCACAGCACTGGCTCCCTGGTGAGTCCTGGGTCGGGGAGAGGAGGGATACAACAGGTCAGCACATCTGGAGCCTCCCGGTGACAGTGGCCTACCCAGCTCTGGGGACCCGGTTGCCACAGGAGGGATGGACCCGTGGCTTGCCCTGAATGACTCCGTCCTGTGCTCCCCGGCCCTGCCCTGCCCCCCGATTCCTACGCACCTGCTAGTGGTTAACAGACCCCAGGCCCTGAAGACTCAGCCCAAGGTTCAGATCCTGTGGTCACCACCTGCTATAGCTCTGTGACCTAACAGCTCCATGCTTGGTTTCCCTCCCTGGGAGAGGGGGAAATTAAGACCTACTGCATACGGCTGTTCCGAGAATTAGATGTGATAAATACAGAAAGCTCAAGCCCAGGTCTGGGCACGATATGTGCTCAGCAAATGCTTCCAGCTGCCGTGTGTTTGGGGCTGTAGAGCAGGGGTCAGGGCAAGGGCTCTGGAGCCAGACGGCCTGAGTTCAAATCTCAGTTCTACCACTTTGAAGAGCATTGCCCTGTGGCATGACATCCAAGCTCTCCAGCTAAGAAACCTCTCTGGCCCACCCAGTGCTCTGTCACTCACACTCACACACACACACACACACACACACACACACACACACACACACACACACGCTCTCCTGCAGCCCCACTGAGGTATGTGCCCTCAAGGTACCAGGCTCTGTTCCTTTGAGCTTGCCCTTCTTCCCTCTGCCTAGAGTGCCCTCTTCCTTTCCATCCTCAATCTCTCTATAGTCTTCATCACTAGTTAAAACCCAGCTTATATGTCACCACCTCCAGGAAGCCCTCCTTGCCCACCTAACCCATTGGGCTGGGTTAGGTGCCCCCGCTGGGCTCCCACGGCCCTGAGCATCCCTCCATCACCCTGAGGAGATGCTCTCTCTGGATTTGTCTCCCTCGCACCAGGTGGTGGGCAGCTTGAGAGTAGGACACATGTGTGATTCCTCTCTGTGTCCCCAGCTCAGGCCAAACATAGAGCAGACGCTGAGGAAGAGAATGAGTGAGCCGAGGTCGCTAAAAACTCAAACAGCTGAAAAGCGGGGTTCACCTGGCACTCACGTGGGGGGGATCCCCAGCTACTGTGGAGGCTGCCACCTACCGCATCTCTCCAGGAAGCTCAGGGAGTCCAGGTAGCTTTGTCTGCAGTTGTCGGCCACTCCCTGCCAACACACAGGTCAGGGTGGGATGGGGAAGGCCTGGACCTGCCCCTCGAGTTGGTGGTCACAGGCCAGAGACTCATCTTCAACTGCAAGTGATCCCAGGGCAGCCTATGCTTCCCAAGAGATGCCTCAGCAGGGCTCAAGGACCCTGAGGGTCCCTGCCCAGCACTGGGCAGAGAGGGTCCCAGGACCTCAGGTGGAGCAGATCTGCTTGAATGGCCTTCTTCCCCGCAGCCTCGTTCACTTTCTGGCTCTGAGACTCCCTGGCTGCAGGCTCTTGCTCCAGACGCTACTCTCTGGCCTCAGTTCCATCCCCTGAGAAACAGGCCTGGCCAGAGATTCCTGGTTCCCTGAAGATCAGTACATGGTGATTCCCTTTGCCCTTTGATGCTCACTGCCAGAACTGCCAGGACCAGCCTGAGATGGCAGAGGAGAGCCGGGGCCCAGCTCTGTCTGTCTCGAACAGAGCCCCACTCGTGGGGGAAAAGTACCCGCAGGTCCAGGAAGGAGCTCTGCCTTCCCTTTCTGTGTGACCTCCAGACATCCACACTGTCTTTCTGAGAGCCTTGCCTTCCTTGTCTATAAAATAGGGCTGAGATTTTCTGTCCACCCCATGGGCGTAGGGAGGATCAGCTTAAATGAACAGGACCTTGTTTCATAAATTACAAAATACTGCAGGACCATAAGAGCTGTGAAGGAATAGGGGAGGGCCAGGATGTGATTGGGGTGGAGGAACGTGTGATGACGGTAAACTGTTGGCAAGAAATACTTCCAGAAATACCAAGGGGCAAAAAGCAGGAAATGCGGGTCTACTGTCCATCGTTTTCTATGCTTGTGCCTTGCCACCATACAGAGAGTCAATTTGGCCACTGTCTAGGGCAGCATTTAAGAGCGTGGGTCTGGGCTAGCTGAGGATATGAAGCCTGGCTCTGCTGCTTCCAGGCTGTGTGACTTTGAAGAAGTTGCTTAACCTCTCTGAGCCTTGGTATCCTCCCCCAAGAAACTGAGGTGACAACAGTACCTTGTCACAGAGCCTGACCCAGAAGAGCATCGGCAGAGGCCTGGCTTAAACCGAAGTTCAGCAGAGTTGGCCTTGGTGCACTGCCTTGAAGTGGGGGACGAGTAAGGGTACAACTGGAGCCCAGGCTGAGTTCAAGGGCTTGGCTGTGAGACTCAGGACATGTGTCCTGACTGCCCTGAGGCTGTGGGGAGGGCTCAGGGGCACAGAGTCTGACTCAAGGGGGCACTAGATCACAGCCAAACCTCTAACACCTTCAAGGCCGTTCACGGGGTCCCGACCTACCTCAGGGCTGGAGGTGACCCCCGGGAAGAAGTTCTTGGTGCAGATCTGGAAGGTGGCATTGAAGGCGTTCAGCTCATGCATGCTGGCCAAGCTGCTCTGGGGGCAGATGTCCACTGTCCTGTGGAAGGGAGACACGGTGATGGTGGAGGGGGAGTCCACAAAGGGCAAGTTATTGCTCAGAGCGCCGTCGATGTAGTGCTGCAGTTCAGGCGGCCGTGCTGCTCTCAGGGTGCCCTCTGCCCACACAGCCCCGAAGCCACCCCAGGAAACACGCTGTAGCCAGTCACCTCTAGCTGCCCCAAACCACTAGGTGGACCCCAGTCCAGGATGCTCTGAGCACCGCGGGAGCAGTGGGGGGAGGGGCCCAGGAGCACTGTTTTCTCCACCCACACACCTCTCAGCAGTAGGGACCTGGGCGGCCCAGAGCACAAGGCAGGGCCCGGTCATTGAGCCCCCAAAGCGCACTTACCTCCCCTCTGAACTCGGGGGAAATCATCCCACAGTAGAAAGGGAAGGATAAGGTGCAGACCAAGGCCTGGGGAAAAAAGTCAGTGGCAACACGATTGTTCAGAACCTGCTCTGGGCATGGTGTCTAACCCGAGAGCAGTCTGCACCGGTGGGTGTCAGGAGTGCTGTGTCCAGGGAGGGGGGCTGAGGGCCAGGGAGGCATCGCCACATCCCAGCCAAGTTCTCAAAGTTAAGAAGGGATCTGAGGGAATTCCCTGGCGGTCCAGTAGTTAGAGCTCCACACGTCCACTGCTGGGGGCACAAGTTCGATCCCTGGTGGGGGAAGTAAGATCTCGGAAGCCGTGAGGCACAGCAAAAAAAAAAAAAAGGGGGGGGGATTTGAACACAGGTTCATCTTGACACCCGCCCTCCTCTTCCTACTGACAGGACCCTTGCTGACTCAGGACTGCTGCAGAAACCTTTCCCCCAAGGACAGACAGGCATCAAGTACCATTTCTCCTTCATCCAACATCCAGGAATTCCCCACTGAGAATCTAGTTATGTCTCCCAAAGTGCGTTCCCTGGACACTGGTCCTACCACGGGTACCTCAAACAACAAATCCTGATTCTCTCCCTACTTGGAAAACATGGTCTACTCTTCCCAGTAGAGGCTCTGACAAGTCCTGCAGTGAAAAAGGTGCTTAACAGAGACCCTGACGCTAGTGCCTAGTGACGTTTGGGGCTGGAGAATTCTCTGATGGGGGAAGGGCCGCTGTCCTGTGCACTGCAGGACGTTTAGCAACCGTCCCTGGTCTGCATCCTCGAGATGCCAGTACTTAGTGCCCATGTGCACATCCTGGGGATGGGCCAGGATCTTCCAGGAGCATTTCACCCAGGACCCGAGACCCAGATTTGACAAGTGGATGCCAGCCTACTTGGGTTCTGGGGTGGACCCTGCCACTGAGGCTTGGGACAAGCCACTGCCTCTCTCTGGGCCTCAGTTTCCCCACCTGTAAGTCGGGGAAATTGAGCTACATCACAGACCTCAACCTTTTCAAGAATGAGGGTCTCACTTCACGCACACACCTGGGGAGTCGCCTGGCAATTGTCGTTTTAGCATCCACTGACGGAGAAAATACCGAACGACCAAGAGCTGCTGTGAATTCAGCGACACTGGGGTAAAGGTGAGCAGTGTATTGGTCACAACAAATACTGGAAAATGCTTGTCCCTGTGTGTCCAAAGCGATCCGTTTACCTCCATCACAGGCTTGCATGGTGTGGACCCAGGTCTGGGGCCTCCACCAGTTCCCTTCCACGTGCCCAATGCCCAGCATGGTCCTGACTCTGTCTAGAGGCAACAGGGCCGTGGGCCTGGGGGGCAGGCATAGGGACCAGAGCGTCCACCCAAGTCCCACTTTAAGAAGTCCAGGAGCATGATTTGCACAGAGTATTTATAAAAAGACTTCAGACGACCAGCTCTGAGGCTTTGCCTGTAAGACATTGGAGTCCGAGCTACTCCGGACAAATGGGACTTGAGGGGCTGGAAGCGCCGTCCAAAGGCCCCCGCTGCTCGGTGTGTGCAGGGCGGAGGGACAGACAGAGACCAGCAGAGGCCCACGGAGAAGCGGGCAGGGGCTGGGATGGCTCCCCAGGCCTCCTTCAGGACGCAGGGTCCAACCTCCTTATTTGTCCTCAGAAGACCAAGGGTGGAAGGTCCCCCCTCAAGTGCCTTTCCAGGGCCAGGCACTGAGCAAGGTCTTTTCCCATGCAGCCCCCCAATTCTATGAAGCAGGATTAGTATCCCTTTTCACAGATGAAGGGACTGGAGGCCAGAGATGCCAGGGGGCTCGCCCAAGTAACACAGCCAGTTAGGGCCAAGCTGGGCCAGGGGGCTGGGCCTCCAGGCCTGGGCTGCCCCCAAAATGCTGCCCTAATCCTGCAAGGGAAGAGGGGACCAACTCTTCACAGCATCACCAAGACTCGGCCCCCAGAAGGGGGGAAACCAGCCCTGGGGGTGACCCTGCTAACAGGTCAGCCTCAGGGGGCCCGGGACTGTCCGGTGAGCAGGGCAGGTCCCCACATGACAGCCCTGGGACGGGGAGGACTTCTGAGTGCGGTGACCCAGAGCTTCAGCCTGCACTCCCACCCCCAACGAAGCCCACTCTTAGGGTGCCAGGTGCCACTGCTTCCCGTCACATAGCTGGGGCGCTGGCCACACTTCCATACCCCAGCCCCAGCCTTGAGGAGGGGCCAGGAACAGCTACCTGACCCTACCCCCCACCCAAGATGGAACAAAGGGGACTCCTGGCCCGGGGAACTCCCCTGAGACGAGAGCTGGGGCTCTGAGTGGACAGTAACACCCATTTGATAGATCTAAGCACCAAAGCCAACCTTCCTTCCTTCCTTTATCTCTTGTGCCCCACCTCCATCCAAAAAGACCGTATGGGGGAATTCCCTGGTGGGCCAGTGGTTAAGACTCTGAGCTCTCACTGCCAAGGTCCCGGGTTCAATCCCTGGTCAGGGAACTAAGATCCCACAAGCCACACAGCGTGGCCGGGAAAAAAAAAAAACGACTTATGAGGACTTGTAAAATATATCCACGATGTGATTTTATTATTATTTTTTTTTTGATGAAAGAAATGGGGACAAGGGCAAGTACTGGAGGTGAAATCGAGGTTGACGATGAGACACAGCAGCAGACGGGGTGTCTGAGCTTCATCCTGAGAGAGCAGGAGGGTGTTTTAGATGGAATCTCGAAGGCAAGACCCAGAAATGTGAACACTGAGCGGCTGCAGTCTCAGGGCCTCTTGGGGAAGCCTAGGCTGGCCCAGACCCAACACCCTTTTCCCTGCACCCTGCCCTTCCCTCACTGTGTTCACCCCCGAAAGGGAATCAGTCAGGGAAGGCTGCCTTGAAGGGATGGAGGATGGTGGGAGGCAGAGATACAAGAGGGACTTTCTAGAGCAAAGGCACAGAGGTGGGAAAGCATAAGGTGTGTCCGGGACTCAGTGACGGGCCTGTGGGAGGGACCAGAGGGCGTGGAGGGCAGTGATTCCAGATGAGGCTGCTGAGGCAGGTGGGGCTTTAGTGGGGAGGATAAGAGCGGACAGGGGTCTGGGCAGAGGGCATGGGTGTCAGCAGCGGGGCCCAGGCTGTGTCAGAACAGATGACAGTCGGTTTGCCCTCTGTGGCCCAAGGCCCAAGGCTCCAGGAAGGTGTCCACGGCAGCTGACGGCCAGGCTCAGCTTCCTGGGCTTCCCCTCTGCCTCCAGCCTCCCTCACCCTGAGCGGAATGCGGGCGGGTCGGGGTGGAAGGCCGGGCTCAGCAGGGCTGCGCGTGCCCTGCCCCCCTGGGAGCTTGTTTCTGCATCTGTGGAAAGGGAATAGCAATGCTGCCTCCAACTGGCCAGTGCCTGTTTATGAAAGATGGTGAGGTCACCGTCACCACCACCCGCTCCCTGTGGTGGGACGCACCACGGGGAGCTTGACTTAGGAGGCCTCAGGGATGCGGGAGGAAGAAGGGCCGGGACAGAGCCCTTCAATCTCACCAGCCGTCAAGGCCAATGGCAACCTGCTTGTAAGGAGAGGCGTGGCTGAAGCAGGGCCACCTTTGTGTGCCGGCGGGACGGCAGGGGTGGGGCGGGCAGAGCCCGTTGGTGGGCAGCACAGACCACTGGGAAAGTGCCCCTAGAGCGGGCGACTGAGAGCCCGTGTCTCTGTGCCCTGCCAGGTGCCTGGTCCCATGCAGAAGGGCGCCCACAAGCCCCCGCTGAATAGACTCCAGGATGGGCCAGCCGGGGGCAAGCGCCTGTTTCCAGCACAGGACCAGGCAAAGTGAGACCCCTACAGAGAGGCGTGTCCTTCTCCTGGCCCCAGGTCAGCACCCAGTCCTCTCCCCACATCTCTCCCTGGAGGAGACAGCCCTCGCCCAGCCCAGCCCCAGCTCCTGACACACCCACCCCGTCCCTCTTGGAGCTGCACCTCCAGCCTGGAATTTTCCATCACCTACAGCAACCTCCGCCCGCCACCTCTCCACTCCCTCCCATCCTCTCCCAGTGCCAGAGGTGGAGCATCACTGAGCCTCCCGCACTGTCTCGCTGCCATCTCCTCAATCATCTCACCTCTTCCTTCCTTCCCTGGGACCCAGCAGGCAGGGGCCTCATCACCTCTCACCCCATCACCCGTAGCCTCCCACGCCCATGGCAAGGCGGCTCACAAACCTCCCCCGAGCGCCTTGCCGTCCCCCTCCTGCAGGTGTGAACCCAGCTCCTCCGAGACAGAACGCCCCCATGTTCTTCCAGATCCCTTCAGCCTGGCTGAACCCAGCCCCCCACCCCGCCCCTGCCACCGGGTCCTGCTGCTGTCTCGGTAGAGGGCTTGTAGATGTGGAGCTGATTGGAGCCCGGGGCGGCACACCTGAGCTGTTTCCCGACTCAGACCTCCCAGGCTGGGCCCCCACAGGCAAGTCACTTCCCCTCTCTGAGCCTGTTTCCTCACCAGACTGGGGCTGATAATGTCTACCTGTATCACTGCCAGCAGACCATGGGCCTTCCAAATCATCAGAAGGGTCACACACATACGCAGCAAAGAACAACTCAGACCATAGAAGGAAAGATTTAAAAAGACGCAACACAAACGAAAACAAAGCACAAGAAAGAACCAAACTCATCAGACGCAGACGCAGCATCAAAGAGTCTCTGGCTGCTGCAAGAGGAGCAGATGTACATGGACCAGCAAGGGCCATGCCTTCGAGGAAGAAGCGTGGTACTGTGGTGTGCATAGGATTGCACCTCTTGGGTGATTTTTTTTATAAAGGAGGATAATAGGGGATATAAACACATGAGACTATAAGGATCGAACCTCTCTGGGAAGATCCACAAGGAACTAGAACGCTGGTGCCCCTGGGGAGCAGAGCTGGAGGGATTTACCAGGGGAGGCAGGAAAGGGGTAGGGGCTTAAGAGGTACAAAGTACTATATATAAAATAAATAAGCTACAAGGATATATTGTACAACACAGAGAATATAGCCAATGTTTTATAATAACTCTAAATGGAGTATAACCTTGAAAATTGTGAATCATTATATTGCACACCTATCATTTATATAATATTGTAAATAAACTGTACCTCAATAAAAAAAGGAAAACATAAAAGGCTGTATCCTTGGAGCAGCTTCTGGGAGCTGGGAGGGCAAGCAGAAGGCATATTCTAAGAACAGGAAAGGGGGTGGGAGCCTCCAATCGCCCGGGTCCAGCTCGCAGGTCAGCTAGCGGTCACGTCTTTTTTTTTTTTTTTTTAATGTTTATTTATTTATTTATTTCTGGCCGTGTTGGGTCTTTGTTGCTGCCCGCGGGCTTTCTCTAGTTATGATGAGCAGGGGCTACTCTGCGTTGTGCTGTGCAGGTTTCTCATTGCAGTGGCTTCTCTTGTTGCAGAGCATGGGCTCTAGGCATGCCGGCTTCAGTAGTTGTGGCACGTGGGCTTAGTAGTTGTGGCTCACGGGGTCTAGAGCGCAGGCTCAGTAGCTGTGGTGCATGGGCTTAGTTGCTCCGCGGCATGTGGGATCTTCCCGGACCAGGGCTCAAACCCGTGTACCCTGCATTGGCAGGTGGATTCTTAACAACTGCGCCAGCAGGGAAGTCCCAGTACCATACTGTTTTGATGACGGAAGCTTTGTAGTATAGTTTGAAGTCAGGGAGTATGATACCTCCAGCTCTGTTCTTCTTTCTCAAGATTGTTTTGGCTATTTGGTGTCTTTTGTGTTTCCATACAAATTTTAAAATTATTTGTTCTGTGAAACGCACATATTTATACAGTTCTGTGAAAATGCCATTGGTATTTTGATAGGGATTGCATTGAAATGAATCCGTAGATTACCTTGGGCTCCAAGGAATCGGCCTTGAATTAGAAATGTGTTGATGGTGCTGAGCTATCTGGACTGGGTTCGTGACTAAACCCAGTTGAGGCCTCTATATAAACTTTAAGATTCTGGTGGGTGCCTGTGGAAACCTACTTATCTTGCAGCTGCCCAAGGCAAGCCTTGTAAGTAAGTGCCCTTGCTTATTAAACCTGCCACGTATCAATCTGGAGTGGCCTACCTCTTTCTTTGGTCTCTCCCTGCCCCCCAAGTTGGGGTCCAGCCTCAGATTATACCTGAGGAGGCTGGGAAGCAACAGCAATGTGGACCCCTCACTCGGCCATCCACAGCAGCTGATACCCTTAACCTAAGGAGACCAGCAGGCACAGGTGTCATGATCACACCTGTCCCTCCACAAGGTTGTTGTGGGGACTGACTCTGAGGGGTATAAGTACCCACAGAGGATCTCATAAATATTTGGGGAAATGAATTGTCCTCTAAATCAAGCAGAGAGAGGTTTGGGCATCAAAATCCAGATCTTAATGTAAGTGTGATCCCCCCCGGACGTGGTTTCTGGGTAGCAGAATAAAAGGGGTGCAACTGGAGGCTAGGACTAGTGTAGTAGGCAACAGGGACGATGATGGTAGTGGGACTGGGATTAAGATGGCCAGAGTGGAAGACATTCAGGAGGGAGAAGAGGCAGGACCCATGACTGAAGAGACTGGGGGTGGGGGGGAGCAATCTGGATGACACCCAGGTTTCTGCTCTGTGTGACTGGGTGGACAACAGTGTCATGGGCTGAGATGGGGATCTGGGAGACAGAGCAGACTTGGGACAGGTGATGAATTCAGCTCCGGGCATGTCTCTGGTGTCTGGGAAACGTCTAGGTCAGGCCCCCCATTTCTAGCTGAGGCAGGTGAGACCCAAGAGAGTGACGTGCCCCACCCCACACAGCAAGGTGCTGACCCCACTTGGGGGGGCTTTCCTGCCCCACTTCCTCACTATTGTTTAAAAGGTCTCGTGAGCAGAACAGAGCGTGGCTTCTATAAACGGAAACTGGCTCCCCTAACCTGCTCCCAGATACAGCCCGTCAGGACACGTGCATGGCTCGTGGCTGCAGCCAGGTGACGGTGCATGAAGTCCATGGTACTGACCTCTCCGTTCGGGTCTATACTTGAAAATTTCCATAAGACGAAGTTCCATCCAGACACGCCTTGTGCGTGAGCGAATATCCTGTTATTCACCCACTGAACCTCTCTGTCGGCGCTGCTCCGGGGTTGGGCTCTACTTTTCTTGGGCTCTTTGTCTGCCCTTCTGTCCGGCTCAGGAACTGAGCGGCCTTGGGAAGCCTGAGTCAGCAGCATCCTCGCCTCAGCGACTGTGGGCCTCGGGGCTCACCCTGTCCTGAACCGACTCACCTAGCCTGCTGGCAAGTAACCCCAGGCTGTCTCTAGAATGGACCCCAGCTGGGGGCAATCAGAGGTCCCGGCTGACTCTGGCCCCTGGGGAGAAATCGAACCACATCAGACAAAGCCCAGGACCGCCTTACCCCACAGGCATAGCCATGCTGGGCCCCGGAGAAGCTCTGCCTGGAACCCCAAGGGACTCTGAGATCCAGGGACCCAGCTCACGCTCCAGTCCCCTTAACATTATCCCGGTTGGTCATCCAGCCTTGCTTGAGCGCCCCTGTGGATGGGGAACTTCCTTCTGATAAAGGAGCCCTCTTTCCCATGAGCGAAATCTAGTAGAGTCTAACTCCCCGCACCTGCCGCTGCTGGTTCCAGCTCAGCCCTCGGAGGCCTCAGAACAGATTCACTCCTGCCCAGGGACAGCCTTGCAGAGACAGGTACCCAGAACCTCAAACAGGTCCTTCTACCACTGCGTCTCGGTCCATGTCTGGGTGGGTCTCCTGAGAGTGTTCCAGGTGGTCAGTGCCCCCCTAAGATGCAGGACCCAGCACAGAAACTCCTGCTCCTGGGATAGCCGTAGTGCTGACTTACCTCCTTCATTATGGACACTCTGCTTCTGTTAATGTGGCCCAGGGTCTCATCAGCCTTTGGTAAACCTTATCATACTGATGTCTGACAGGCAGTTTCCAGCCATTTAAATGCCACTTTGTTATAAAGCAGAAACTAACACACCATTGTAAAGCAATTATACTCCAATAAAGATGTTAAAAAAAAAAAAAAGTTAAAAGAGAGAGGTAAGATTACTTTTAATAATGTATTTTATTTAACTCAATATATCTAAAATATTATCGCTTCCACTTGCAATAAATATAAACAAGAATTTATAAGAGATTTTATTCTTTTTTTCCCCTAAGCCTTCTAAATCTTTTGCTTTTAAAACACATCTCAATTAGGATATTAAATTTTCAGCAAGCCGTGTTTCAAGTGCTCAGTAGCACAAGTGGCTGGCGGTGATCACATCGGACAGTGCAGGTCTAGAACCCAAGAAAGAAAGAAACTGACATCTCCTGGCATGTACTGCTTCCTAGACCCCTGGTGTCTCTGAGAGGAGGGAGTGGGTGGCTGCCCCCAGGGAGCCCGCCATCCATGGAGGAAGACACACAAGCAGGGATGACGGGCTGGGACGAGCTGGGATGGCCAGTGTGGGTTCAGAAGGGTGGAGTTCAGGGGCCAGCCGTTCCATGGAGACATGTCCAGGGATTCCAGAGGAAGAGCAATGTTTGAGCTGGGCTTGGAGATTGAACAAGGATTCATCAGGTAGGGAAAAGAGGACAGGCACAGAGGGAAGAGCATGAGCAAAGGCACCGGGGCAGGGAGGAGGGAAGGATGAGAATCCAGTGTAGCTCGTGTGGGCAGGAGGGGGGGCGGGGCGGCAGGAGGCCTGGGTGTCAGGCTGAGTTTCTGTGTATTTTGTGCTTCAGGAACTGGATTTTACAAACCTTGGGGTGGCTGTCCAAGGTCTCCCGGAGATAGTCACCAGGAGGCCAGTCTTGTACAGAAGCGCATCCACAGAGCTCCGGAGGCTGGTCACCACGTCCCACCAACCCTCCCTTCTCAATCGTGGTCCCGCCTCTTTGCTCCCCAGTCCAGCCATCCTCTCTCCAGTGTCTACTGCTGTCAGAGCTCCACCAGCCGGCCTGCCCCGCCCTCTCCCATCTCCCCAGTGAATTATTTGGGGAATGACCTTTATCTCTTGTGGTCTTCCTTGGCAGAGGTCAAGAATCCTTCGATGGGCTTCCCTGGTGGTGCAATGGTTAAGAATCCACCTGCCAATGCAGGGGACATGGGATCGAGCCCTGGTCCGGGAAGATCCCACATGCCGCACAGCAGCTAAGCCCGTGCACCACAACTACTGAGCCTGTGCTCTAGAGCCGGTGAGCCGCAACTACTGAGCCCATGTGCCACAACTACTGAGCCTGCACTCTAGAGCCCGTGCTCCACAACAAGAGAAGCCACCGCAATGAGAAGCCCGCGCACCGCAACGAAGAGTAGCCCCCGCTCTCCGCAACTAGAGAAAGCCCGCACGCAGCAACGAAGACCCAAGGCAGCCAAAGATAAATAAATAAAATAAAATAAATAAATAAATAAGAATCCTCTGAGTTGGTTTCCTACGGTCCCTGGCTTTTGCTCCTGCTTTTAAGAAGTAAACTAATCTGGTGAATTCTTGTGTGATGACCGCTGATCCCTGAGGACGCCCGGATGCTGGCGCCAATCCCAGCCTGGTCCCGCCTTCCCCGAGGGACCCAGGGAGCCACATGCCCTGCTCCGTCCTCCTGAGTGCTTATGAATCTCAGGCACAGAGGAGGTGGCCGTGCCTGCAGCTCCTCTCCCTCCGGCCTCTGTGGGTGACAGGGCAGCCCGCCCCATCTCAGGGCTGTTTCTGGAGACAGATTCTTGCCAGAAACTCCAGCCCAGGGGGTCTCGTGCTCCCTGAGGCTCTATATGCTCCCTGGGGCAGCTACTCATGTGCTGGTGTCTCAGATGACCTCATCCTTCACATCTGTGCCCTGCCAGCCGGGTCAGCCCAGGGCTTCTGGTGCGAGTCAGCTGCCTTCTCTTGCAGAAAGCAGGCCAGCTGTTCCCACTCAGCGTGCCCCTCCTGAAGGCTGGTCTGTGAAGGCTTTCCTTCTTCCAAGACCCGTCATCACAGCGACCACCATTCAGAGTTATTCCGAGCTTTGCCGTTGGCGGGGATTCCTCTCCGATGTTTTCAAAGAGGGGAGCGTGTTCTCAAGGCTGGCTTTGCCTCCTCTTTCCTCTGTAGCTCTCCTCCAAGTTTCTTCAAGGGGAACCTGTTGCTGTCATTGAAAATGCCTCCAGGTCACTTTAAATAGATACGAGGGGTTTTTGAAAGTAAAATTCTGTGTCTGTGTGCCAACGCACATTGTGGAAACACACATTCCAGTCTTTTCAGTGTACCGTACATGGTTCCAATTTTTTAAATTGGATTTCAAGCTGGGGCGGGCGGGGACCGCATCAGAAGCCCTTTCCCCAAACCCCGTGGTCCCTGCGCACCCTCCACCCCAACACACACGTGGGTTCTGACATCTCCGCACCACCCCCACCTGGGCCCAGCCCCACCCCCCACCCCGTCACCTGGCGGGCTGATGGCCGGCACCAAGGTGAGCCCTGCAGGCACACTGAGGACGAGGGCTGGGGGCCATCGCGCACAGACACTCACGGTGAGAGGAAGGGGCCAGTGATAATGGTGGCCAGGGGGCCGAGGGAGTGACGGGGCAGCGCTGATCTGACAGTCTGTGGAAGGTGGGCTTGAACAAGGTGGTGGAGGCAGCTGGGGTGGGAGCTGCATGTGGACCCCACCCTGTTGTAAACGTGCATTTCCTTTTTTTTTGCTTTACGATGTTGTGTTAGTTTCTGCTGTACAGTGAAGTGAATCAGTTCTCTGTATACACATATCCCCTCCCTCTTGGACCTCCCTCCTCCCAACCCTCATCCCACCCTTGTAGGTCATCACAGAGCACGGAGCTGAGCTCCCTGCGCTGTACCGCAGGTTCCCACTAGCTCTCTGTCGTACACAGGGTAGTTAAACACGCATTTCTGGCTTCTTCCTGTCAGGCCCCAGGGAAGCCGTCCAGCAGAGAGATCACCCCCTCCCAGCGCAGTCCTGTCCTCACAGCACACTGCTGGTGGGGCTGCCCTCTCCTGGTCCCTGGGGGGCCGGCCCTGCCTTGGGGCTGGGACCCGATTCTCCTGCTGCGAGGCTGGCTGTCCTGGTGAGCAAGACAGGCTGGCAACGAGGCCCGAGGTGAGGCTGAGGACCCTCACGCATTCCTTCAACAGAGTCACTGAGTCCCCTTGGCCTGCCCCAGGGCCTGCGCCGGGCACTGGGGACAGAGATGTGGACCAGCCCACCTGTGTACCTGCCTCCAGGGGGGAGGTGGGGTAACTAAGATGTGCATGTGTAAATCCAAGAAAATGTCACCTCCTCTGAGAAGCCCTCCCTGACCTCCTTTCCTCCTCCCCAACTGAGGTGGCCTTTCCCTTGGTGAGGAAGGAATCTGACTGCCTGGGTTCAAGCTCTGGCTCTACCTCTTGCTGGCTGTGGGCCCTGGGTCAGTCATTCCACCTCTGAGCCTCTGTTTCCTCATCTGTAAAAGGGGGTAGCAATATTACTTACCTCATAGAGTTATCGCAAGCATTAAGCAAAATCCAGGTACATCTCCTAGCATAGGGACCATTACATAGCATGCTCTCAATGGCATTAATACTAGCGACTATTATTGTTGTTGTTGTTGTTATTAAAATCACTATCGCCCTGTTATAGGACTTCCTATCCTTGATTATACATGTATGTGTCTTGGCCACTAGCCCATAAGCTTCCAGAGAGCAGGAACCACGAAGCATTCATTTCTGCATCTCCAGCAAATTTCCTGGCAAACAAAAATATTAATAGTAATAACAATGGGATTGACCTATATACACTACTATGTATAAAACAGATAACTAACGAGAACCTACTGTATAGCCCAGAGGACTCTACTGAATGCTCTGTGGTGACCTAAATGGGAAGGAAATCCAAAAAAGATGGGATATATGTATACGTGTAACTGGTTCACTTTGCTCTACAGCAGAAACTAACAGCGTTGTAAAGCAACTATACTCCAAAAAAAATTAATTAAAAAATGTTAAAAGGATAATAAAAAATAAACAAAATGATTCTGTACAATGCTGAAGAAGAAATAGCAACAGTAACAATAACCGTCACACCATCAGTTACCATTTCTTGAGCATCTACTCCTTTCCGGACACTGTTCCAGGCACTCCAGGTGGACTTTCATTCATCTCAGCGACCCTCCCAGGAAGGGGGCCTCACCCCCATTTCTCGGCCCTGCCCCAGGTCACAGAGCTGGTACTTATGACCCCTATGCCATCCGCAAACCACAGTAGGTCTGGGGCGAGGTGGGGGGCCTCTGTGAGGAGGCCTGGGTCCTGATCAGCCCCCATGCACCCCCGAGGGCTGACTGGACCCTGCCCCTGAGGACATCACCCTGTCTGGGTGTCAGGGTGCTTGCTGGCCCAGAGGGCACGGGGGTGGAGCGGGGGTCTGTCCTCCCTCCTTCACAATTTCCGGCTCCGGGCCCTCCACCCCGAATGACATTTGGGGCCTGTGGATGTTTCCTCTACACCCGATCCTGGGCACTGCCACTCCCAAGCGGGATGCAGTGAGGCCCCTCCCACGCCCAGCTGCAAATGTCCTGATGGGGTGGGGCTATGGCCCTGAGCCGGCAAGGGGCTGGCCCGGAGTCACATGGCAAAACCCAAGTTGCCTCTGATTCTGCCTGAGGGGGGGCATCGGAGGGGCTTCCAGAAGCCCCTGGAGGAGGTGCTGGGATGAGGTTGGGCCCGCCTGGGCCTCTCTCTGCTCCCGCCCGTTGCAGAGCTTTGCTTCATGTCAGCCTCGAGGCACAGACCTGGACAGTGGGTGGGTCTTCACCCTCTTGGGGTCACAGACACTTTAAGAGTTTAAAGAAAGCCCCTGAGACTTCCCTGGCGGTCCACTGGTTAGGACTCCACACTTCCATTGCAGCGGGCACAGGTTCGATCCCTGGCCAGGGAACTAAGATCCCACATGCCACTCGGTGCAGCCAAAAGATAATAAATAAAAACAGGGAAAACGAGCCAACAAGCCCCAGGCCTTCCGCACAGACTCACCACGGGGCCACAGCATCAGGGACCCCGAGGCCTGTCCCCAGTCAGCTCAGAACCCGTCTGCGGCGAGTCCTCAGGGCCTCACCCCAAAAACACACTCACGTGCATGGGAACAAAACTACCTGTGCCTCCTCTGCGTACGTGTAAAGAAGGCTGGTGAAGGCCTCCTGGTTTCTGGACATCTCTCTGCATAGCAGGTGTGTGGATGGAGCGCTCTTTTGAAGAGGGAAATGTCCAGAAGGGTTGAATTGAGGGTGTTCCCCTTTCCCACCTGAACGTCCTGCACTAGTTCCTGAGAGGAACAAGCAGGGGTTCACTTGTCAGGGGATTGGGGTGCGGTGATGGGGTCGTGTCTCTCCTCTAACACAAATCTTAGATACCTAATAAGATGCAGAGTGTTCAGACACCCCCATTTCCCCACCAAATTCCACATTTGGGGAGACTTGGGTCTCTGCACTTTGTGCTGAGTTGGCCACTGAGCCCCCAGGTGCCGTGTGCTGAGCACACACCCATTTTACAGAGGCAGAAACTGAGGCTCAGCACGGGTGTGTGACCTGCCCAGGTCACAGTAATCAGCAGTCCAACTGGGCTCTGCCTGGCCCCCTGGCTTGGTGAGGGGAGTGGAGGAGGGCTGGGGAAAAGACCCCTGAGAGAGAACAAAGAGTGGCTGCAGCTCAGCCTGGAAAGCACAGGTAGGGGGTGAAGATGCAGCGAGACCAGCCCACAGCCCGGGGCGATGTTTGAAGCGCTCCGACTTCCCTCCACCGTGCACAGGCTGGACCTCGGCAGCCTTCCTGCATCCTGAGGCCAGCCCTACCTGGTCTGGACCTTCGGGTCTCCCTCATCTCCCCTCACTCATCTCGGAAGCCCCTCTGCCAGGATAAGGCCTCAGAGGTTACTTGGAGGGAGGTCCACAGGCATGACAGGATCCAGTGGAGCCAGGGTCATGGCCACACCCGCTCCAATGTGTGGAAAGAGTCAGAGCTGTCGCAACCCTAGGTTTGCACTTGATTGCCAAAGAGGGGCTGATTCCGTGGCTCAGGCATTGGCTTCTAAATGCTAAAGAGGACGGTAAGTGATGGGGGAGGGACGGGAGGCTGGCCGGTGCCTTCACGTGCCCCTCCCCTCACTGCTCCAAACCTACACCTCTCCGCAAGGTGACAGTCACGCCCTCCCCAAAGCCCCCGACACATGAAACAGCAATCGGTTCCTCCTCCTTGGGAAAAAGATGGGGACGCTGCCAGCTGACTCACTGTGCCCCATCCTGCAGGCGCCTCTCGGAAGGACAGCTGTCACACTGTTGCTGTCGGTTAAACATGTAACACGTACAGATTTTCGGTGAGAAGTCCTTGTCTCAAAACCGTGCCAGCCTGTGCTTGGCTGGATCTTCTAAGGACAAGTGACCTCACTGTGCACAGTCAGTAGTGCCCGGTGTGGGCCATCCCCCAGTGGCCGTTTCGTGCCACACCACCCCTGCCCCCACCAGAAGAGCTGGGGGTGCCCCAGAGGGCCAGATGTGCTTTAAAAAGTAGAGCACAGGACTTCCCTGGTGGCGCAGTGGTTAAGAACCTGCCTGCCAATGCAGGGGACACGGGTTCGAGCCCTGGTCTGGGAAGATCCCACATGCCGCGGAGCAACTAAGCCCGTGCACCACAACTACTGAGCCTGCGCTCTAGAGTCCGCGAGCCACAACTACTGAGTCCACGTGCCACAATTACTGAAGCCTGTGCGCCTAGAGGCCGTGCTCCACAACAAGAGAAGCCACTGCAATGAGAAGCCCGCGCACCGCAACGAAGAGTAGCCCCCGCTCGCCGCAACTAGAGAAAGCCCGCGCGCAGCAACAAAGACCCAGCACAGCCACAAATAAATAAATAAATAAATTTATATCTATAAAAGCAGAGTGCTAGGCAACGCTGTGCGGAGAGCACTGAGGTGTGGGGAGAACCGGGGGTAGGTCAGTCATCCTTTGAAGGGCCCCCGGGCTCTGAGCCTCTGAAACAAGGCCTCTGTTAAAAGAAGGAGAATTAGGTAATTAGGTCTCTGGAACTCACCCCTGATTTTGACAAACTCTCACCCACCTGCCTCAGGCCCTGCCACTTAGCAGGTGACCTGGGTTCCTCCCTCAGAAACTAAGCTCTGAGTCAGGGTCTCCCTCCACTTCGCTCTCTTTGACAGCTAGAAAACTGCAGCCAATCTTTGCCCCTCTCCCGGCAGGTCCTTCATCCCTGCTGAGCCCCTTCCCACCCTGGCGTCCTCCCCATGGTCCTTAGCAATGCGCCCCCGCCCCATCCGCAGCTTCCGCTCTGCTGTTGTGCCCTGGAGATGCTGCATCCCACCAAGAGGCAGCCTCCTTGTTCCTCCCTCTGCTTCCAGGCTGTCTCTCCTCCCTCCGTCCAACCTCCTATTGCTTTGGCTCCCAGGCCTACTTCCCCATCCTGACCTGTCCCTGTCACTGTCAACACCCGCAGCTGGCCTCATGTCCTGGCTCGCTGCTTCCTCTCCACCCCACTCTGGTCTCCATTCCCGGACACTGTACGTCCACATTCCACTGTCTCAGTCTCCGTGGGCTCCTCCGATGCCCTTGCCCTCCACCCCATGCCCGTGCCACACGCTCACCGCATCACCACCACGAACGGCTCCACGCCAGGACCCCATTCCAATCCTCTCATCCCAGGACCCTCACCCTTTCCTCTGCAAGCTGTTCCCCAGCTCCAGCGATGCTCCAGTCCCATGGACCGCCCAGACACTCACCTTACAGCTTTGCCACGAACCCACAGCTCCTTTCAGTCCCTCACTGCCCTGCTTCCTCAGCTTACATTCTTCTGGTCCGCTCGTTCAAAGACAAACTGAAGCATATTAAAACTGTTCAGTTTGGGGGACTTCCCTGGCAGTCCAGTGGTTAAGACTCCACACTTCCCACGCAGGGGGCACGGGTTCAATCCCTGGTCAGGGAACTAAGACCCCGCATGCCATGCGGCACGTCCAAAAATAAAGCAATAAAAATAAAAATGTTGAGTTTTTTGAGCAAAAACCAATTCCACTGGAGGAGTGCCAAAGGGGGAGTGGCTAGGAGCACCCCACCCACAGGAACTGGGGCGGGACCTCGTAGAGAAGACTTGGGACGCAAAGCCAAGCCAACGAGGACAGTGCTCAGTGGGCTGTACCCTGAGCCGTGGCCTTCCATGGGAAGCCCCGTGGGCTGCGTGTGATTGGCTGTCCTCAGGCTTCCGTCTCTTCCCCTCGAGGCGTTTATAGGCTTAGGTCTGGGTTTAGATTTGGCTGCTAATCTAATCTAGGCGAACCTGCGGGCTCCCATTCAATGAAGGAGCGCGGTCTCAGTCGCTCAGCATCTCCAGACAGCTCTGCACCTTCTCCATTTCTCTTCACCTCTAGGCACCGTCCTTATAACCCGCACCCTCCTCCCCACTCTCATCAGTGACCTGGTTCTTTCCAGAAAGCAGGCAATCCCTTCCCTGCTGACAACACTCACGCCCGTCCCCACGGCGCCTGTCCCCATCACAGTGGCTGATGGCTCCCCAGCGCGTCCAGAGGCAGTTGCTCCCTCGGCACCCTCCTCCTCCCACCGGGTCCTCTTCTCTAAGCACTGGCTCCATCGACCTCCGCTTCATCTTCCATACCATCCGCGCCTCTCTCCTCGACCCACACCTGCTGCACGCAAACACACGTTAAAACCAGCCTCTTCTAAAAGGCTCTCCCTCGACTGACCCCCACCTCTCCCTCCACCTTCTTCAGAGAGCTGACGCCCCTGGCAGACCCCATGCTTTCCCCCACCCAAACCCCCTGAGATTTTTGTCCCTCCCCGACACCCCGAGTCCCACGGCCACCTTCGAGATGGTCTTGTCTGCGTTGCCAAAGCCTGTGGGCAGTTACCTGCTCTCACTGTTCGTCTCAAGGTGTGTAGGACACCTGCTCTCTCCTTCCTCCCAGACCTCCATGAGGGACCACTGCAGGCTCTGTCTTCCCTGTTTCTCCGTTTACCCGTCCTGGACGTTCTCCTCTAGTCTCGTGACTTTAAATGTCACCTCTACCCCAGCAACCCTCAAATCGTGTGCTCTGGCTTCTGCCCTGGCCTCCAGACCCGCACATCCAACTGTCGACTTGACATCTCACCTGCTGGTCCAGCAGCCTCTCCAGCTCAACGTGGCCAAGGCAGGATCCCCAGCTGTCTCTCCAAATCCTTCCCTGTCCCCTCTTTCCCTTCACACTCATCTCCAATCCACCAGTAAGTCCACTTTTCTCTACCTCCAGGGTACTCCTCAACTGCGTCCGCTTCTCTCCATTGCCATCTCTACCCCACTAGTCCGAGCTGCCCCCCTCTCCTGGGTGCCTGCAGGGCCCCTAAGCGACCTGCCCACCCCCAGTTCCTCCTCCCCTCAGAGCCCCTTCTCTGCAAGTCGCCCCCAACCTGCTTCTCCTGGAGCCAATGGCCCCTTCTTAGAAGAATGTTTTTAAACATGTGAAATAAAATTCATAGACTCACAAAGGACACCACTTACTTTCAGCTACAATTATAAAAGTACATTTTAATTGTGATAGCATAATCGATGTGCTCCTTTGTTCATACATTAAATAAGATCTAGGGAATTCCCTGGCAGTCCAGTAGTTAGGACTCCGTACTTCCATTGTATGGGACACAGGTTCAGTCCCTGGTAGGGGAACTAAGATCCGGCAAGCGGTGTGGTGTGGCCAAAAATAAATAAATAAATAATAAATTAATTAATAAATACTTATTTTAAAAAAAAGATCTAGCAGGGGGTCTTTTCAGACACCATAATTTCAAAGTAATAAGCGTAAATATTATCTTGAAATTCACAACCATCATATGATGTAGAAAGATCTGTGATTTCTATTGGGAACAAAGTCACAGGTCCTCGTAAGAGCATTACTGTCGTTTGTTTCCCATATCTGTGTCTGAAGGAAATCCCACATTTCAGGTGGAGGTTCTGCAAATGAAGATGTATTAATACCTCTTTCCCACCCAAGTTTACAAGCCTAATGAATCCTATCCACTGAGGTTTGGACTCCAGGCAGATCTTCCCAATTTGTAAATAAGACTGTGTCCCTCCCCTGCCTGAGCCCTTGAGGGCTTCCTACTGCCACAAGAATCAGGTCTAGACTCCATACTGGGCCCTCCCAGGCCCCTGGTCGCCCAACACAGCCCCACTGCCGGCAACTCCCTCCCCTGTCCCCTTCTCCATCTTCCAGCCTTGAGGAGCTTTGCCCAGACTTGAAATTTGTGGATCTTATTAATCCAGCTCAGCTGTGTCTCCTTCTGGCTCCTCCCTCCCCCTTATTTTCATAAGGCTCATCCCTCGTACCCCGCATGTTTTTGGGGCACTGGCATTCCGAGAAGTTTTCTCTGGTCACCCCAGTAAATGACTTCCCCTGACACTGTGTAGTTTATTTATTGTGATCACTGCTTCTTTTCTTTTTTAAAAAAATTTATTTTATTGACATAGTTGATTTACAATGTTGTGTTAATTTCTGCTGTAAAGCCAAGTGATTTAGTTATACATATGTATATATTCTTTTCCATATTCTTTTCTGTTATGGTTTATCACAGGATATTGAATATAGTTCCCTGTGCTCTACAGTAGGACCTTGTTGCTTACCTGTTTTATATATAGTAGTTTGTATCTGCTAATCCCAAACTCTGAGTTGATCATCCCCCCGCCCCCTTTCCCCTCTGGTAACCATGAGTTTGTTTTCCACGTCTGTGAGTCTGTTTGTATTTCGTAGATAAGTTCATTTGTGTCATATTTTAGATTCCACATATAAGTGATAGCATATGACATTTGTCTTTCTCTGATTTACTTCACTTATAGTATGATCATCTCTAGGTCCATCCATGTTGCTGCCAATGGCATTATTTCATTCTTTTTTATGGCTCAGTAATATTCCATCGTATATATCTACCACATCTTCTTTATCCATTCATCTGAATTTAGGTTGTTTCCACGTCTTGCGTATGCACAGTTTCTGTCTGCTTCCATATAGAAATGGACAATAGCCAGGTCATATATAAAAAGAGAAATCTGACCCACAACCTGCAACAACCAGCCCAGGACACCAATCTATCATGTATGGTAGCCAGCCCGGGACACCTGCTGGGTAAGTTAGACTTGTAGGAAGTCAGACCACTATCTCCAGGAACCAGCCCAGAAAGTCAAACAATAACCCCATGACCATCGACCTCAAAGGACCAGGATCTGATTAATCATGGACAGCTTCCCTCATTTTTGTCCCTGCTTCCAACTTAGTACTGAAGAAAGCCAAATACACTCAAAAACAGTTAAAATGGTAAATTTTATGTTCTGTATATTTTATCATGCCTGAAAAAAAAAAGTGACTTAGAGCCAGAGCTGGGAAGCTGGGTGAGGGGCGGGGCTGAGGGGTGAAGTGAGGGGCACACGGGGCTGGTAGTGTGGTTAGGAAATGGCAGGCCAGGTGTATGGGGGTGGAAGGGCCACGGAGGGCAGGATGGTGCTAGGGTCAAGGCATCCGGCCTCCCACAGGCTCATCCTCAGGCACTGGGAGTTGGTAACCAGGTGAAGGAGGCCTTTCGCCATCCTGCCCTGCACTGTAGGAAGGGGTGACTGGAGCCAGCACAGCCAGGGCAGAGGTGGGGGGGTGGGGAGGCTCTCTGGATGTCCAGTCCCATGGAGGAAACAAACCCCAGAATTCCCGGCACCTCCCACTCCCTTCCTTCTTCACAGCCGTTATGTTCTAGAAATTCACCAGTTCATCAGTGAATTCCAAATCGCTGCTCCTAGGGGAAATACAAGGTGGGGTTCCTGTGAGCTTCCGGTCACAACATTTTCATCAAGTGATCAACATACAACCTTGTGTGATGGGTGTTTCTGTTTAAAGAAACCTTGTGTGATATACACTGATAATTCATTAACACTGAACTCACGGCCACCAGCACTATTACTCGTGCCGGAACGAAGCTCACCTGACACACGCATTTTCTCCGTAAGGCTGTCACAGCCTCTTGAGCTTGGCAACACCAGATGGTTCTTAGCCCTAGGCTTGGGGCCCTTTTTTTTTTTTTTTTTTGACTGCGTTGGGTCTTCGTTGCTGCACGCAGGCTCTCTCTAGCTGCGGTGAGCGGGGGCCACTCTTCGTGGCGGTGCGCAGGCTTCTCACAGCAGTGGCCTCTCCTGCCGCTCGGCACAGGCCCTAGGTACACGGGCCTCAGCAGTTGTGGCACGTGGGCTCAGTCGTTGTGGCACACTGGCTCAGCTGCTCCGCGGCACGTGGGATCTTCCTGGACCAGGGCTCGAACCCACGTCCTCTGCATTGGCAGGCAGATTCCCAACCACTGCACCACCAGGGAAGCCCCCTTTATTTTCGGGGGGGGCCCATTTTAAACAGCAAAGTCACCACGTAAAAGCACCAAAATGTGAAATAAACAAATAAACCAGCCACGAGAAGGACCCTTGTTTATAGCAGGGACCGAAACAAGTGGCCTCGTTTGACAACGGCTGGGAATGTGCGTATTGGGCAACTCCGATTTTTTGGCGGCTCTGCAGACGTCCATGAATGGCCGAAAACGAGCTGTGAGTATTAATCTGGAGTTACAAATATGCTTCAGCGAGTAGGCGAGTTTGCAAATAGACAACCCATAAACAATGAGACGCTCTGAGCATTTGTTTATATTCCGAGCTGGTCTCTCATGCTCGGCACCTTCTCATTGGTCTCCCGGCCAGGGGTCTGGCCATTTCCTATTCAATAAGATGAATAATCCTAGGACCATCCTCTTGAAGACTTACAGGCCAGGCAGACCTACCCCTGATATTTCCAAGTATCGTGGGGTTGACCCATGGTCCCAGTTTGTCTGGGACCAAAAGTTTTCCCAGGATGTAGGACTTTCAGTGCCCAAACCAGAAGAGTCCCTGGCAAACTGAGCCGACTTGGACACTATCTGTATGTGAAAATGATCTAAAAGTTTGAAATCTCAATTATTTAATATGGCTGAAAGTTGAAACCTTATTAAATATTTTTATCAAGATAAAATCAGTTGCAATTCTCCTGTCCCATACCCACCTAGCTGCCAAAGTAAAAATGTATCAAGTTTCATGCGTTACGGCCAGGCCTGTGAATATACCAGCTTAATAGCAACATGAACTGCTTAATACTGCAAAGTATTCCTCAGTCTTCGGGTACAGCTATGGCCAAAACATCCCTCGTTATATCACAAGTACCATGAATTAGAACATGAAGGGCAGCAAGAAAATGGACACTTGCTATTTCTGGGTAACGCCACCCTGTGTCCTGCGACCTAATTGCCTCCAGGCTATCAGATGGAAATTTGATCCTTCATTCCTAAATGCTTGGGCTGCCAGTAAAGTTCTGAGTCCTGTGAGCTGTTCTAGCAAATCATAAGGGGGGAGTCGTGGGGTCCCCCGACGTTGGCATCGACTCAGACAGAAGTGTGGGTACCCCGGGGACCCGATTTGCCCCTGGCGTCTGAAGCGGGGCCAGTCTTGCGGGACCAAGGCCTTCACCCGTGGGGTCTGTGCTAACTCTGGGTAGCAAGTGTCAGAACTGAACAGAACGTTGGACACCCAGCTGGTGTTTCTGAGAGTCGTAGAAGTGGTGTTGGAAAAGTTATTGACATAATGGGTGTCAGAAGCATGGTGGGTAAAAACAGCTTACCCTCACACGGTTACTTTCTCCCAATGGACCAGATAAGGAAACTAAGCTACGAGGTAAATGATGCCTGCAAGGCCTAACTCACTCTGCTAGTGAGTGGAGAAGCCAGCATTTGTGTTCAGCCGTCTAATGTCAAAGCTCACAGACCCAGCCACAGCCTGCCCTGAGGGAGCACTGGGACATGGAACCCCTGCCCAGTCCTTTCTTCTCTTTGTTTGGGCAAAGGGCGAGTCCACTTGCTGTCAACATGCAGCCACGAAGAGGAGGTCACTCCTCAGCCCTGATCCTTTCTCACCTACATCTGGGTCACGCCAGGGAAGACAGATTTCCCAGGCGGCCTGCCATGAATGTGTGTCTGTGGATAGGAAGAGAATACAAATGCCAGTGGCTGGCGGCAGGATGACTCATCCGGGGCCTGCGAGCACAGCCTCTAATTCCCACCCCGAGCCTGGCCTTCCTGTCATTAGTCCTAAGGGTAGTCATGCAACGCAGGAGGGCTGGCAGGTGCAGGATGAAGGGGTCCCAGGTAAGGGGAGGAGGTGCGAGATTGTGGCCCCAGCTGACCCTGACAACAGGCTCAGTTTTCCCACCCAGAAATCTCATTTCTGTCCCAGCCCTGAGTGTAGGGTGGGTGTGGAGGGCAGTCAGCCGAGACAGGCCTGTGAGTGCTGCCCCCCCGCTGCCCAGCAAAGCCAGCATGGTCAGGGACAGACAGAGGGACCAGCCCTTTCCTTGCTCTGGGCCTCAATCTATGAAGTGTCTGTGTGATGTCGCTGTTGGCTCAGGTGGTCACTAGGGCCTGCAGCATCCACGCCCTGGGATTCCGGTCCATAGATGGGAGACAGAATGACCTACCCTGGGGGTCTGCAGTCCCTGAGGCAGCCCAGCCTCAGCCTCTGCCCTGATCCTGGGCCCCCTGACACCTCCAGGCACAGGTTCAGCCCAAGCAGGGGATGCCTCAGACTTGGGAAGCTGTGTGGGTGGGAGGGTCATGCATAACCCCTGTGTCCAGGGGCCTCACAGGTGACATTTTGAATCCTGGCAGCATCTCCACCCGTCGTTTTACAGAGGACACGGGGTGGGGGTGGGGGCCTGATCCCAAAGCCCACACTCTGCGCTCCATGTGGGCCTTGGTGGAGAGGGGAGGGGGCTTCTCTGTCCACAAAACAGGGGGTAGGATGGCCCAGTAACCTGGGTTGCTGGCTGTACAACTCTGGGCAAAGGCCTAAGCTCCCTGTGTGGGCTGCTCTGGAAATGCTCTGTGCAGTGTGGACACAGTGGTCAAGGGGACCCTAGACACTTCCTAAGGGCACCAGGAATCACCCAGGCCTGAGCCTCCTGAACTCCCATGGTCCTGCACTGCCCACCGCACCTCCCAGCACCAAGCACCTGTTATTCACAGATTTTTCTTAGAAGTGAAACTTTGAAAGGGAAGCTTCGTGTCCTTATCATTAAATGAAAAATCTCTTCCGCTTGCCGTGAACTGAAGACATCATACAAAACCCTGCAGGAAATCAGACATGAAATTCTATTTAGATGCTGGTGTCTGCTGAAGGCTTGCTGACTCGTAAAAAGGGAAATGATAAAGCGTCAAAAAGATATTAACAACCTAAGTGGGCCGCTGTTAGTTTCTCCCTGGTTTAAGGGATGAAAAGGATCGGAAAGGGAGGTGTTTCTCTCCACGACACCCACTGTTATTGGAGCGTCGGAAACCTCTCTCCACCCTCACGCGGGCACGGGTCCTCCCCTCTCCTCTGCCCGGGTCCAGGCCCTCCCAGCCCTCCGCCGCCCGCGTGCTGCCCCAGCATTGGGCGGCCCACCGGCTACCTCGCCTGGTCCGAGCCGGGGCG
Organism: Pseudorca crassidens; assembly: GCF_039906515.1. Classification (NCBI taxonomy): domain Eukaryota; kingdom Metazoa; phylum Chordata; class Mammalia; order Artiodactyla; family Delphinidae; genus Pseudorca; species Pseudorca crassidens. The sequence continues at coordinate 100,881,380 of NC_090306.1, forward strand.
GGGCCGGCCGGGTGACGTCACGCCGGGAATGCCTGGGGTGAGTGCACCCGGGCCGGCTGAGAGCCAGAGTGGGCGCCGGGCGGAGACGCGGCGCTCTCGGACCCCGGACGCCCGACCCGCCGCCGCTATGTACGACCCCGAGCGCGGCTGGAGCCTGTCCTTCGCCGGCTGCGGCTTCCTGGGCATCTACCACATCGGGGTGACCAGCTGCCTGAGCGAGCGCGCCCCGCACCTCCTGCGCGACGCGCGCACGTTCTTCGGGGCCTCGGCCGGGGCGCTGCACTGCGCCTTCCTCCTCTCTGGGATCCCCATGGGTAGGTCCGGGCCGCCGCGGGGCTCCGCGCGGGGAGGGGGCGCGCGGTGGAGCCGTGATTGGAAATGGAAACTGCGGGGTACACCCGGGGTCTCCCCAGACAGATGCCTCCTCCAGTGCATCTTTTTGCCCCGCACCGGGGAGCTCTATTGCCGGGCCTGGGAGGGGGGCGCGCCGGGTGAGCGGCTCTTCTGGGTGTGGGAATCCGGAGCGCCTCCTCGCCTCGACACCCTTTTGGGGCTTGAAGAAAGCGCCCCCAGACCCAGCCTGGGACTGAGAGCCAGGTTGTCTCAGAGCGAGGGGGAGGAGGGAGCGCGACGCCTGGGGTGGGGGGGCGGGGGGCGGGGAGGGGGGGTCGGAGGCCCGATTTGCCCTGCTTCCGGCCAGGCCAGGAAGGAGGTTTTGGCCTGTGGCCCAGGGTGGCTTCCTTCTTCTCTCTGGGGACCAGAGGGACTGGAGACCCCCGGCCCCGGGCACCTTTGATCTCTGCCCAGCTCTCGTGGGAGCTCTGGGGGCGGCTGGGTGCCTCTCAGGTAGAGGGCAACTTGCTGGTTTGGATTGAAAGAGGGTTGGGTAGAGGTGTTTTGTGGAGGCGGGGAGACGGGGGTGAGGGGAGGTAGGAAAGTTGTCTCTTCCTTTTCCGGTGTTTGAGACCCTTCTTGGGGGCTGGACATCCCACATCCCCTCCTCTTCTCGCCACCACACCCCTGCTCAGTGCCCTGGAAACGAGGTCCTGTGCATTTAAATCTTGTTCTAGTGAAGCATCTCTGTAATCGTGGGTACCAGTGGGAGGGGCGGACTGGGGCTTGTGGCCAGCTGGCCTAAATTACTAGGGTATGACATCCTTGGCCTGGGATCCTAGCCAGGGAGCAGGGCCTGGAGCAAGTGGCAGCATGGAGCTGTTGGCATCCAGAGGCCCCCAGACAGGAAGATAATGCACCTTTTCATTAGCCCCTGTTTGTCCTTAATGGTTTACTCTTTACTCTACCCAGGGACTGCTGTGTCGGACACTGGCAGCAGGAATCCCTTTAGTAAGCACAGCCCTGCCATTGGATAGGATCAGGGAGCAGACCCTGGGCTGATGGAGAGGTGGAGATTAGGAGAGGCCACCGTGGCCGCCTTCCCCATCGAGGGGGAGAGGAGCAAAGGGCAGGAAATGTGACCTCAAGGAGGACCAGACTGGCCACCTTGGGCTTGAGCCAGCCCTTGTGTCCCAGAGTTGTGACCTGGAGACAGCCACATGGTCAAATGTTTAATTGGGACCAGATTCAAATGCACAGACGCCAGCACGTGAAGTGCCCTGACTCCAGCGTAGAGGGTGTTCCTGACAGGCAGAGGACAGGTGCAGCCTGGGGTTGTGTCCTGCAGGGGCTGGCTCGGGACCACCAAGTCCCTGGAAGGTGGATCTAGGTCCTGGCAAGAACTGCTCCGGAGGTTCTGGGAGCCCCAGCTTCCTGCTTTAACTGCCTGTCTCACTTGGGGACCTCCGGGGAGCATTTCCCAGGGCCTGTGGCTTGGGCATGGCTCCTGAGAGCGCCTCCAAACCCAGGCTGACTCGGCAGGAGAGACTGGCAGAACCAGCCAGCTGTGTGCAATTTTGTGCCTTCTGTCGGGGCTCAGTGGGGCCACATGTGCAGGGAGAGCTGAGTGGAGGTCGGAAGCGGGTCAGGACCTGCTGATGTGTGTCCGGCCTTCTGCATCCCAGGATCTCTGGATGACTAGGGCTCGGGCTGGGACAGGTACTCTGTCCAGGGCAGTGCAGACCAGCCAGAGGGGGCCAGGCCAGTGAGTGAGGTCAGTTGGAGCACGCACGTGCCCTGTGCCCACTGGATGGTCTGGTAATTGTGACATTAGAGGTTAAGAGTGAAGTCTAGTTGTTTAGTAGGTGCTTCGTCTGGGCTGAGCACCTATAGATTGTAGTGTATCTAATCTTCTCTATTTCCAAAAGGTAGTTGAGTGTGGTCCCATGTTAAAAACATGCAGTCTGAGACTCAGAGAGGCAGTGAAGTGGCTTAGTTTAGCGGCTCAGCTAGTAAGAGGTGGAGGCAGGATCCAAACTCAGGTCCAAGGCTGCGCTTGCTGTCTGCTCCCTTCAGTGTTAGGCCCATTCGTGCTCAAGGTCCGACGCTGTGAGTGCCTAGCTTCTGGCCTTGATGGAGGGATGGAGGTGAGGAGAGGGTTCACGGGGCCTCTGGAGGCTCGTTCCTGTGGCCAGGGAGGGCCTAGAGCACTAACTAACAGAAATAGGCCTATCTTACCTTTCCTAGTAGCCGCATGGAAAAAGTAAAAGGCATAAGTGAAATTAATATTATTTATCCCAGTCCAGCCAGAATCTTATCATTTTCACATCTAATCAATATAAAACATTATTCATGAGATATTTTACATTTTGTTGTTGTTCTTGTTGCTCTAAGCCTTTGAGATCCAGTGTGTCTTTCACCCAGCTCAGTTTGGGCTAGCCACATCTCAGGCCCGGGAGCCACACATGGCTGCCGGATCGGACAGCCCAGGCCTAGAGAAAGGGAAAGGTCAGCAGCAGCTTCCCTGCTGCCAGGTTTCTGGTCCTGCCACAAAGCATTCCCATCTCCAGGGTGGTACATTCCTTTGTATACTTGTCTCTCTCCGTCCAGAGCAGACATTGCAGGCCCTCGTGGACCTTGTCCGGAGCGCCAGGAGCCGGAACATTGGCGTCCTCCACCCGACCTTCAGTTTGAACAAGGAGGTCCGAGATGGTCTCCAGAAACACCTCCCAGACAACGTCCACCAGCTCGTCTCGGGCAAAATTGTCATCTCGCTCACCAGAGTGGCCGATGGAGAAAATGTGCTGGTGTCTGATTTTCGGTCCAAAGACGAAGTCGTGGACGTAAGCAGTTTGCTTATCTGGGTGTTGTCAAGTCATAAAGACTGTTTCATTTCAGAAGCAACAAAGAGAGGGCTGTCGTAAGCCACCTGACCCGTTCTTTTCTTAAGATGCAAAAGAACCTGGTTGCCCGCGGTGCTGGCTATAGCTTCCTGTACCAGGGTGATATGAACTCTGAGGGCATCCAGCGGTCTGGTCCAGAGCATATGCAAAACTGGAGTGTTCCAGGACACTTTCAGTTTCAAATAACCCCTCCCCATCCTTCAAGGCTTGGCTTATGACCTTTTGCTCCAGGGACCTCCTCCCACATGTGTCCCTCCTCCCAGCGATGCCTGTTCCTTCATGAGGACCCCTCCAGTGAAGTCCCACAAGGGTGGGAGTGTGTCTTGTTTCCCTCTAGCACAGAGAAGCTCACTGGCAATATGAAACTACCACTTAGTTTGGCCGAGGCCTTTTATGAGAATTGCTTGGATATCATTTCACTTAACACAGGTCCCTACGAGCACGCAGCCTGGCACATAGAACAGCAGCTTCTCAGCAGCCAGTGTCATCTTCCACTTAACCTCGTTTGTGGAGGCTTCCTCTAGGCAGCCAGCACCTGTGCGTTCCCACGTGAGCCCTTTCACTGCGTCAGTGTTACATCCTGCCTGATGCTCGCTAGCGTGGCGCGACTCAAAGCGTGGGCCCCGGACCAGCAGTCGCAGCAGCGGCATCGCCTGGGGGCTTGTTAGAATTGCAGGCTCTCGGGCCCCGCCTCCAAGCTGCAGCATCGGAACCTTAGGGGTGGGGCACCGAGTCTGTGGTTCGCCAAGCTCTCCAGGCGATTCTGATGAACCTCAGCGTTTGCAAAGCCCTGATCTAGCCCCTTCCCTGTCAATCCGCTAGTCACCAACTCTTGGTTCTGTCTCTGATGGCCCAGTGTGACCCTCGTGGGGAGCAGGGGCAAGAAGCTACAGTCTGCAGATGGTGTCGTTAGAGAATCGGTCCTTGGGCCTGAAATAATAAGTGTGTAGGTTGGTTCATGTTCGTTCAACCATTTATTAAAGCACCTCCTCTGTGCCAGGAGTGTTTTCAGGCTTGTTGCTCTCCTAGCTTGGAGGAGAGTTATAAAGACCCAGGGGAACAAAAGGCAGCCCACTCTGGGCTGTGGTTTCACTCCCTTTTGTCTCCACAGGCCTTGTCTTGCTCCTCCTTCGTGCCTTTCTTCAGTGGCTTGATCCCCCCCTCCTTCAGAGGCGTGGTAAGTCCGCTTTTAAACTGTGTTTGAGGGAATTCCCTGGTGGTCCAGTGGTTAGGACACCTCACTTTCACTGCCAAGGGCCCAGGTTCGATCCCTGGTCGGGGAACTAAGATCCAGGAAGCCAAGTGTCGAAAAAAAAAAAAAGAGGCACTGGGCTCAGGTACCCTGGGGCCCTGAGACCTGTCCCCAGACACGGAGCCTTTTTGCCTCTCAGCCTTCAGACAGAGATTCCATAGCTGGCCCCCTTCCGGGCTCTGTGGGCAGCAAAACCAACTTCGTGTAGAATAATTAGCTGGTTATCTGTAAGGTAAGCTCTTCAGTTAATCTTTTTTTTCTTTTTATTTTGGGAATTTTTTTTTAACATCTTTATTGGAGTAAAATTGCTTTACAGTGTTGTGTTAGTTTCTGCTGTATAACAAAGTGAATCGGCTGTATGTATACATATATCCCATATCCCCTCCTTCCTGCGTCTCCCTCCCACCCTCCCTATCCCACCCCTCTAGGTGGTCACAAAGCACGGAGCTGATCTCCCTGTGCTATGCGGCTGCTTCCCACTAGCTATCTATTTTACATTTGGTAGTGTATGTATGTCAGTACTACTCTCTCACTTTGTCCCAGCTTACCCTTCCCCCGCCCCATGTCCTCAAGTCCATTCTCTATGTCTGCATCTTTATTCCTGTCTCGCCCCTAGGTTCATCATAAGCATTTTTTTTGATTCCATATATATGTGTTAGCATGCAGTATTTTTCTCTTTCTGACTTACTTCATTCTGTATGACAGACTCCAGGTCCATCCACCTCACTACGAATAACTCAATTGCATTTCTTTTTATGGCTGAGTAACATTCCATTGTATATATGTGCCACATCTTCTTTATCCATTCATCTGTCAGTGGACACTTAGGTTGCTTCCATGTCCCGGCTGTTGTAAATAGAGCTGCAATGAACTTTTTGGTACATGACGCTTTTTGAATTATGGTTTGCTCAGGGTATATGCCCAGTAGTAGGATTGCTGGGTCATATGGTAGTTCTATTTTTAGTTTTTTAAGGAACCTCCATACTGTTCTCCATAATGGCTGTATCAATTTACATTCCCACCAACAGTGTAGGAGGGTCCCCTTTTCTCCACACTCTCTCCAGCATTTATTGTTTGTAGATTTTTTGATGATGGCCTTTCTGACCGGTGTGAGGTGACACCTCATTGCGGTTTTGATCTGCATTTCTCTAATGATTAGTGATGTTGAGCATCCTTTCATGTGTTTGTTGGCAGTCTGTATACCTTCTTTGGAGAAATGTCTATTTAGGTCTTCTGCCCATTTTTGGATTGGGTTGTTTGTTTTTTTGTTATTAATCTGCATGAGCTGCTTATAAATTTTGCAGATTAATCCTTTGTCAGTTGCTTCGTTTGCAAATATTTTCTCCCATCTGAGGGTTACCTTTTTGTCTTGTTTATGGTTTCCTTTGCTGTGCAAAAGCTTTGAAGTTTCATTAGGTCCCATTTGTTTATTTTTGTTTTTATTTCCATTTCTCTAGGAGGTGGATCAAAAAGGATCTTGCTGTGATTTATGTCATAGAGTGTTCTGCCTATGTTTTCCTCTAAGAGTTTTAAGTGTCTGGCCTTACATTTAGGTCTTTAATCCATTTTGAGTTTATTTCTGTGTATGGTGTTAGGGAGTGTTCTAATTTCATTCTCTTACATGTAGCTGTCCAGTTTTCCCAGCACCACTTATTGAAGAGGCTGTCTTTTCTCCATTGTATATTCTTGTCTCCTTTATCAAAAATAAGGTGACCATACGTGCGTGGGTTTATCTTTGGGCCTTCTATCCCGTTCCATTGATCTGTATTTCTGTTTTTGTGCCAGTACCATATTTTGTAGCTTTGTAGTATAGTCTTAAGTCCGGGAGCCTGATTCCTCCAGTTCCATTTTTCTTTCTCAAGATTGCTTTGGCTATTCGGGGTCTTTTGTGTTTCCATAACAATTGTGAAATTTTTGTCCTAGTTCTGTGAAAAATGCCATTGGTAGTTTTATAGGGATTGCTTTGAATCTGTAGATTGCTTTGGGTAGTATAGTCATTTTCACAATTCACTTAATCTTCACATGAGCACTGAAACAGGTGCCCAGTGGCCTGTTAAGGTATAAGATGCTTAAGAGTCAGTTACTCACTTAAGGTAATAAGTTGTTGTTTTTTTTTTTCTTGGCTGCATTGGGTCCTCGTTGGGGCATGTGGGCTTTCTTTAATTGCAGCAAGTGGGGGCTACTCTTCGTTGCCGTGCGCGGGCTTCTCATTGCGGTGGCTTCTTTCGTTTTGGAGCACGGGCTTCAGTAGTTGTGGCACGCAGGCTCAGTAGTTGTGGCTCGTGGGCTCTAGAAAGCAGGCTCAGTAGTTGTGGTGCACGGGCTTAGTTGCTCTGCGGCATGTGGGATCTTCCCAGACTAGGGCTTGAACCTGTGTCCCTTGCATCGGCAGGAGGATTCTTAACCGCTACACCGCCAGGGAAAACCGGTAATAAGGCTTTATTCTTAGGGGTTGAGGGTTATAACCCTCTCTGGGTCTGACTCTATCCTTTTCAGCCCGTGGCTTCGGGCAGAAGCTGCCAACAGGGCTGCAATTTGGTTCCATTCGACAAATATGTAAACACACGTGGCTAGTCCCGAGCCCTGCCTCTGGTGGAAAAACAGAAGTTGAGGTGTTTGTCCTGCAGGCTCTGGACTGGATGCTGGGCTGTGCTGGACCACCTGGCAGCCTCCTTCTAGGGCAGCAGTTATCAGATGATTCTGTCCTCCCACCCGGGAACATCTGGCGATGTCTGGAGACAGTTTAGGTTGTTACAGCTGTGGGAGAGAAGACACAACATCCCAGTGTGTCAGCAGGAAGGCACTTTAGAAACCCTCCTGGTTCATGCTTTAACAGCAGCACGGTCCTCAATTGGCAAAGCAAGTTGCAAAGGCAGGTTACACGTAGCCTCGCTCATGCCCCAGAGCATTGCCGGGACAGACACATAGTTGCCCCTATTTACAGATGAGAAAACTGAGGCCCGGAGCCGTGAAGTGATCGCCTGCAATTCTAACAGCGCCAGCCTGGCAGACAAACCTAGAATCACACGTCTGCTCTAGCCCACGTTAGCTGGACTACTTTGGACACGTTTCTTAACCTCTCTGAGCTTGAATTGGCAAAGGAGGGTTAATAATAATGAGGGTTAACAGTAGCGCACAGGTGTAGCATTGTTGTGGGAATTACATGCGGTAATGCAGTGAAGATGCGGCATAGAGCCTGGCACAGGTAAGTATCCGGTAAATATGGGTGGTTTTGTCATTGTTGTTATCTTTTCATTTCCCCCAGGCTGCTCCAGCTGTGGTGCACACACAGTCAACCCCCTCAGTGTACTCAGATGAAACCTGCCGATAATTAGAGCAAAACGTTGAGCTTCCACTGAGCGAACTCAGAATGTTCCTGTAGAAAAGTTCAGGGTGGAGGGAAAATTATACAGGACAGAGGAGTCATTGGACTTTATCCCTTGAGTGAAAAAAGAGTGGATATATGTATATGTGTAACTGATTGACTTTGCTGTACAGTAGAAACTAACACAACATTGTAAATCGACTAGACTCCAATAAAAACTAATTTTAAAAAATAAATAATAATTAAAAAATAGTCAGCTCCTTCCTCCCTCCTCAGTCTTAACTAAAGATTCCCGACATTTGGTCCTGTGTCCCTTTCTGCCAGTGAGGGTTTTGATGCCTTCCTGTATCTTCCGTAGAAATCACATGGCGACAATTTAGAAACTACTGCTGTGCGTGCACATCTAATCATTTTTGGACTCAAGGCAAGAATCTCTTGATAGCTAAGCCATGGCTGAACGTGCCTGATTCTTTTTTGGACTTGTTTTAGGCCAAGGTGTGCCCTGAGATTTCTCCCTTTGGAAGGATTGGCTGGGGAAATTCTCCCAGTTGTGATATTTGAAGGCCCCCCCCTGTCTGTGGGCACCAACAGCTGGGCTATGATGGTCGTGGGTTTGGGAATCATTCTAGACATTGGTTTCATAGGTGTAGACTCAGTCCAAATTGTACCAAAACCTGCCTGCCCCAGCCTGGCCGTGGGCACTAAGGTTGTTCAAGGATATGGCTACAGGAAAACTGATTCTCACAGTACTTACCCCAAATGCACCTTTGTTGTGGGATGAGATGCCATTTTCAGAGAGCTCGAGTCCCAGGTTCACTGCGTCATTTAAGTCTCCAGTGCAGCTTCTCATTTCCCAGGTGTGGACGGGCTCACAGGTTAAGTGTCTTGTCCAAGATACCTAAAGCAGCAAGGCCTCTGGAATTGAACCCATGACCGTCTGTCTCCCTTAGGGCCAGGTCTATGTCACACTCTGTCCCCAGTGCACACAGCGCCCCGGTCTAAGCAAATTACATGGGTATGCCTAGGGACGCCCACCTGGGCTCGGGACTTGGCCGTCACAACGTGGGCCAGACGCCAGCCTCCGTCTGCCTCTTGGCCAGGCACTTTTTTGTGCAGTGTGCAAACTACACAGCAGCATGTGGCAACCCTGAGCGCCAGCCTACAGCCTGGCCTGGCACAGAAATGCTCAGTAGGGATTTGCTGAAAGAGTGATCCCAGAGCCCCTCACCGTATCTGCCTGCGGCTCTGAGAAGCCTCTGGCCATGATCTGAAACACACAGAAAACCCCAGCCCAGAGCTTCTGACAGTATGTACTTTTTTTTTCTCTCCCTTAAAAGCGATACGTAGATGGAGCAGTGAGTAACATCATACCCTTCTTTGATACCAAAACGACCATCACTGTTTCCCCCTTCTATGGGGAGAGTGACATCTGCCCCAAAGTCAAGTCCACGAACTTTCTTCACGTGAACGTCACCAAGCTCAGTGTACGCCTCTGCTCCGAGAACCTCTACCTATTAACCCGGGTGCTATTCCCTTCGGATCTCAAGGTGAGGGGGCCTGGGGGCATTTAAACAGCGCTGCTGTTCAGATCCCACCTCCAGGGGCTATAGCTTAAGTATGGGCAGCCTGGATAGTAGGATTTTGTTTTTTTTAATTACCCCAATGATTCTTATTTGCGTCCATGGTCAAGAACTACACTGCAGGACTTCCCTGGTGGCACAGTGGTTAAGAATCCGCCTGCTGAGCAACTAAGCCCATGCACCACAACTACTGAGCCTGCACTCTAGAGCCCATGAGCCACAACTACTGAGCCCATGTGCTGCAACTACTGGAGCCGGTGTGCCTAGAGCCCGTGCTCCGCAACAAGAGAAGCCACCGCAATGAGAAGCCTGTGCAATGAAGAGTAGCCCCCGCTCGCCACAACTAGAGAAACCCTGCGCGTAGCAATGAAGACTCAGTGCAGCCAAAAAAAAAAGAACTACACTGCACTTGGTGGTTTAATTTTTTTTTTTTTTTTGGCTTGTGGGATCTTCAGAGATTGAACCTGGGCCCTTGGCAGTGAAAGCTCGGAGTCCTAACCACTGGACCGCTGTGGAATTCCCAGTTGAATCTTTTTTTGACCGTCGTTGTAGCATGGTGGACCTTATCACCCTAACGTAGTAAGAAAGTGGGTAGAATCTGCACAGTGCCAGTTCTCTGGGGAGAAGGAAGGCTGTGCCACGCAACGTATACGTCAGCGTGTGCTCGCGGGGAGAGGGAAGGCTGGACGGCGGGATTGGTCTGCCCGTGCGGTTTGTACACCGAGGAGCAAAGGAGGCAGCTCTTACTGTCCCACAACAAGTAGATCAGGCCCTGGTGTTTGTTAGGGTGGAGGCTCGTCCAGGGACCCAGGGAGACCAGAGAAACCAGCACCCGTCATGCTGGGGTACCAGCTGCACGGAGGAGGTGTCATTCGAGCTGAGTCCCGCAGGAAAGCAGAGCCCTGTCCCACCCCGCGGCGGCTGCGCTGGGCACGCGGCAGCGGCTTGGAGCTTGGGGGACTCTCGGCTTCGGGTCTGCCGTCCTCGGGTGCTGTTGAAAGGAATGGTGCCGAGCGACTGCCCCCTGCAGTTAATTTAATTGATTTGTCCACAGGTGCTTGGAGAGCTGTGCTGTCAAGGATATTTAGACACGGTCAGGTTCTTGGAAGAGAATGGTATGTATGGTAGGGCAACTGAAGTGCCCCTTTAACAAGCTTTCTGTTCACAGTCTTGGTCCACAGTCCTGACTCCATCACTCAGCGCTCAGCACCTTCACCCACCGTCTCGCTCGGCCCTCTCATGAGTCCCGCGAGACAGGAAATATTTGCCCCGTTTTACAGATGGGGAAACAGGCTTGGAGAGGCAGCCCAGGTCCGCACTCCACTCACTGGGGAGCAGAGCTGGGACCTACCTGAACCCGGATGTCACAGCCCTAGGGCTATTAGCTCTCCCTCTGCAGTGTCACCTGTCTGTGTGCTGAAGGCAGTTCCTTTGTTTTTCTTTTCTGCTTTTGGACAATTGTGAACCTTTAGTTTGATAAAGAAGGAAGATAAACAGTTTCTGGGCCGCAGGTGACAGAATAGCTCCCGCTCCCTCGAGGCAGGTGTGGGCCACGCCCACTAGCCCAGCTGTGTTCTGGGGAAGGTTCCTGCCTTTGACTCATCCTGGCTCGTCCAGGCTGGGGGACTTGGGTTCTGGAAATGTTAGAGTGGAACCAAATACGTTTGGGGCTATTTTTCTTCGATACTAAAGGTTGGTTCATGCATTAATCCTCTGAATTAGCCTTTGGCCAAGACCAAGGAGACGGTGTGGTTCACGGGACATACCCGTATTTATCTACTCAGAAAATGTTTGCTGCGTACCGTCTAGGTGCCAAGCAATTGACGACTCCACGGCGAACAGACGGATGTGGCCCCTGCCCTCCTGGAGCTTAGTCCCGGGGTTGTTGCCGAAATATCGGCTTCCCGGTGCACCAATGCCGAACAGAAATACAGAGACAGAGATTTTGGAGGAAGACAGAGATTGCTTTATTTTTCTGCCAGGCAGAAGGGAAGACACGGCAGCCTAGGGCCTCAAGAACTGTGTCCCCCTCCTTCGGGAATCGGAGAAGATTTTATATGTGGGGCTCGCAGTCTGGGGTATATGATAAGGATCAAAGTAGTGAAGGTCTTGCATTCTTCTTCTTCCTGCATTATTTCAAAATAGTCACAGCTGGCGTCATGTCAGGCAGCCGGGTAATTGGGTCCGTTTGTCTCTGGGTTATCGGCCTGTGACCTTTTTTCTGAAATGCAGATGCTGCAAGGGGTGATCTGCTACAAGGGAGTGCAGGATGTAATTCACGTAATGTTAAAGAGTAGTAGGTTAGCTTTGTGAAGTACAGATCTAGTTACAGAAACTACGGGTTAGTAACAGTTAAGAAACACGACTAGGAGTGATGAACCCTTTCAGGCCACGTTATGATTCTTCTCTTTCTCTAGTCTGTTTCACTGTTCCCTTTATTTTCCTTGTTCTCAGGAGAGGGAAAACTTCATTTCTATTTTTGCTGCAACATGGTCGGGGACAGATATGTCAAGAGAAGGCTGACGGTGTGCTCGGTTGCCCTGGCAGGAAGATACAGGGTGCTGTAGGATCACACAGGGAGCGAGGGGATCTGCAAGGCAGGGGAAAGCAGGGCTTCAGGAGGGTGTGAATCCGTGTTGACACTCTGAGGGCGAACAGGAGCATTCTAGGCGTGGGGGACATGAACACGAGGTGCAAAGAAGGCGTGTGTAACTGGAGTGGCGGGAGTGGGGCACCCAGAGAGATGGACAGAAAGGAGAGGGGCGGGAATGGCAGTAAGTGAAAAGTTGAGGGACAAGGTTGGGCCTCACGGATGGGGTGAAAGGGTCTGCATCCCACAGCAATAGGGAGCCACGGAGGGCTGCCGGAGCGGGAGTGAGGGTGGTCAGAGGGAGCTTTGGAAGCCCCGCCCCCGGCCGCAGTGCAGAGAGTGTGACGGCAGCATCCAGGAGGTCAAGGAGGCCGCCGTGGGCTTGGCCGGGGTCACGGCAGCAAGGGTGGTGGAAGGGGCCCAAGGGGACAGGACTTGGAGGCAACCAACCAGAGATTCGGGAGGAGGAAGACTTAGGGATGAAGACCTGGCCTCTGGCTTCTGCAGCCGGCACTGGGGGAGAGGGGCTCTGCTCAGGGTTCGGGCCCTCAGGAGGGCGAGGGTTCTGCAGGGAAGCTCAGGCCCCGTGTGCCGTGCCCCGGGGGCACATTTGGGTGGTTGTGCAGGAAGCACAGTGATGTCAGAGTCCGAGGTTCTGGAAAGCAGTCTGGACTGGGGATGAAATTTGGAAGCAACATGGGAATAAAGCACAGTGATGGACCCTGTGGAAGTTACTAGGTGACTTTGGGCAAGCCACCTCCCCTCTCTGGGCCTCCGTTTCCACATCTCCAGCAGAAGACATTTGGATTAAATGACGCCAGGTGCTTCTTAGTAATTCTAAAGACTGGCATGCGGCTGGGTGTTTGTGGCATCGGTGCTGGGTTTGGGTTTAATGATCTAAGAGAGGTCCTCCCTCTGCCAGGCTGGCCACCTCGGGGTCCTGCAGAGGATGCGTGGGGCTGGGCCAGGTGTCCTCTGGGAACAGATTCTCTGAAACATGCCTAAGGGAAAGTAAGTCCCAGGGTGTGAGCTGTGTGTCTAAAAGAGGCCAGAAAGATCCAGGGGAGCGTAACTGGGAGCTGTAACTTGGGAGCAAGGTGTGGGCATCCAGGGGCAGCCCCTGGTCTTTTTTTCGGTGAATTCTTCTTCTTGCATCCTCTTTTATTTTTTTTTAATTAATTAATTAATTTTTGGCTGCATTGGGTGTTTGTTGCTGCGCACGGGCTTTCTCTACTTGCGGCGAGCGGGGGCTACTCCTCGTTGCGGTGCGCGGGCTTCTCCACGGGCTCTAGGAGTGTGGGCTTCAGTAGTTGCAGCATGCTTGCTCAGTAGTTGTGGCTCACGGGCTCCAGAGCTCAGGCTCAGTAGTTGTGGCGCACAGGCTTCGTGGCTCCGCGGCATGTGGGATCTTCCCAGACCAGGGCTCGAACCCGCGTCCCCTGCCTTGGCAGGCGGATTCTTAACCACTGCACCACCAGGGAGGTCCAGCCCCAGGTCTTTTAATCTGAGGTTGGAAGCAAGAGGTGAGCCGAGGCAGGCGTGGGCATCCGAAACTACCTGTCCCACTGCCCCCACCCAGTGTGCGAGCAGGAACCACCACTGGCATTGGCTCCTGAGCCCCGGCACCTAGGGCAGGGCCTGCACAAACCCCCGACCTAATGCTTCCTTCGAGGCCGTGTGACGGAAGGGTGCCATCTTTGACATCACATCTCGGTTCGATTCTGGCTGTGCCACGTATTGGCTGTGTGGCTTTGGACAAATCTCTTAACCTCTCAGTGCTTCTGATTCCTCAGCTGAAAAGCGGAGATGATGGTCATGGTAGCAGTTGAATGGCTGCTGCGGGGCCTGGACCGCTGGCTTAACCAGTGGTTCCGTTACTATAAATTAGTTATAACCCTTAGCTTTGAACATCAAGAATCCACACGTGGCTCCAGGGCCCACACAGCTGGTGAGTGATGGAGCCAGGCGCCCTCGTCACATCCACCCGGCGTCAAAGCCCCGCACTCCTGTCTCCCAGCTAGGACTGCCTGCCCCAGTGCAGGGGGTTAGGGCTCAATCCCTGGTCGGGGACTGATCTCCGCCGTGTACTAATAACAGGCCTGCAGCTTCCCTCTAATTTGGTGGGCAGGTGTGTGTGAGTGAGTAATGAGCCTGCCGCCTGAAATTACCTGACGGGTTTGTTTCTGTGCCCTTCGCAGGCATCTGTGACAGGCCCCCTCCGTGCCTGAGTGCATCCCCAGCAGAGTCGGAAGTCCTTGAGGCCCCCCGGGAGCACGGGAGCCTGCAGTCTTCCCCGAGCATGGCCGCCGGGGAGGCGAAGCCTGAGGAAGCCACGCTGCTGGATCACCCACACCTCAGCATCCTGCCCTGGGAAGACAGCACCCTGGAGACCCTGTCGCCCAGGCTCACCATAGGTGCCGGCTCTGGGGGCGGGACGGCAGAGGCTCTCTGTGACCCTTTATGAGGCAGAAAGGGTGGCTTCCCTGTGTGTTGTGGAGGAAGGTCATGCCGCTGCGTGGGAAGAGATGGGGCGGAGCGACCAGGGCAGGCCCGTTGGGACCCGCACCGCCCAGCACGGGCCTCCCATCCCCCTGGGTCCTTGCCCAGTCTCCCTTCCCATGGGGCCTGGCCAGAGGAAAACAACCTCCAGCTGAGTTTTGTGTTAACTGGCTGTGCTCTCTGCTCCTAAAGTCCAGGCACGCTGGATATTGTGGGGGGGGGGGACCCCCGGAGGTGTCCTGTTCTTTGAGAACGCCGTTCTCCGCCTGTCCTCCCATCTCAAAGCCTTTTCTCTCTCGAGGACCCCCTCCTAATTTCTCCCTCCCCGCAAAATCACAGTTTTGAACCTTCACTGAATCCGGTTATTTTATCATGTCATCGATTATATAATGGATAGACGAATGCACCGTCCAGCTTCCAGCTGGGCATTTGGGGAAATTCAAAGATGAACGGCACAGGGATTTCCCTGGAGGTCCAATGGTTAAGACTCCGAGCTTCCAATGCAGGGGGTTAGGGTTCAATCCCTGGTCGGGGGACTGAGATCCCACACACCGCAGGATGTGGCCAGATAGAATAGAATAAATCAAAGAGGAATGGGATGCCCGGTTCTTGCCCCTGAGGCACGGACACCCCAGGAGTTGCACTAACCAGCAGCTGCTCAGATTCCTGCGATTTGAGGCATCGGGAGGTCATTACAAAGGGGAAATAGAAGGCTAGGGGGTTCCAGGCAGAAGAGATGGAATCCAGCTGAAGGTGCAAAGAAGAGCTCATAAAACTGGGGCCAGGGGCACTTTGAGAAGTTTGTGTACGCCTCCAAAAGTAGCCAGTTTAAAAGAGAGTCTTTAAAAGGGACCCTGTACCCTGTAGAGGATCCAAGGGCTACTTGGGCACGTTCCCCACCTGATCTCATCTGTGGAGCTTCTGATTCTTGGGCTGCCAGGATTTGTATATTTCACAGACATTCCAAGCACCACCCGGGGAAGCTGGTTTGGTTTTTACACTGGTGAGAGACAGACCTCCCAATTGTATTTTTCAGCCCTGAGGGAAGCAATTGGAAACCAAGATGGGTACATAAACAAGATGTGCAACTTCTTACCAATTAAGGTCATGTCCTACCTGGTGCTGCCCTGCACGCTGCCCGTGGAGTCCGCGATTGCTGTGGTCCAGAGGTGAGCGCTTCACGTGGCTTTGTGGCATCCTCATGGAAGTGGGGCGAGGATTCAGTGAGAGAAGCAGTGGAAGGACCTCGGCCTGGAGCCTGGCTCCTTATACATTGGGGTGGAGTTCACTGTCAGCGTGGAACACCTTGGAAAGGTGCCTCGTTGGCAAGCCCCTGCCCACCCCTCCTCCTTTCCCACTGCTGTTACATGTCTGTCACTTCTTGTAGGTCTGCACTTCTATTTTGGGATTTTTTTTTTTTTTTGCGGTACGCGGGCCTCTCACTGTCGTGGCCTCTCCTGTTGGGAGCACAGGCTCCGGACGCGCAGGCCCAGCGGCCATGGCTCGTGGGCGCAGCCGCTCTGCGGCATGTGGGATCCTCCCGGACCGGGGCACGAACCCGTGTCCCCTGCATCGGGAGGCGGACTCCCAACCACTGCGCCACCAGGGAAGCCCCTATTCGGGGATTTTATTCCTGGTATGTTGGAGGGATCTGAGGCCAACGCTGGGATGCCTACTGGATTCCTGAGCGTTTGTTTCCCCTCAATTTTCTTCTGATGTACTTTGGTGTTTACTTTCTTTTTAGCGAGTTAGTCAACATGTCCCTCAGTCCATCTTTCAAAGTCCCGACCGTCCTTCAAAATCCAGCTCAGTCCTCCAGCTTTGGCCATCCTCCCCGGAGCCCCTCTCCACTGTGCCAACGCAGCCACCCGTTCCCACACAGCCTTGCCCTGGGTTGAGGGCTGCTCTGGCATTTCCCAAGGCCCGAGATGTGGGGTCCTTTTCATGTCCTGGGTGCTGGGAGTCTGGAGGGCAGTGGTCAGGCCTCCTTGGGGGCTCCCTCTGCTGCGCTCGCACGTGGCCAAGCCCAGGAGACCTGGGCGCAGGGGGTGGTTCTCGGCCACAAGATGCTCTGCGTCGGTGGCCATGTTGCCACAGAGGAGTAGGATCCTGGAAAACCAAGGTCTTTTCCTTTTATTTCCACGTAAGTCCCTTGAGCGTTCCCAAATCAAAAAATGGGCTCATTTTCCTTTGGGCTTTTAGGTTGGCTTGTCTTTGGGAATTTATCACATCGGGGTTAGAAGTGACCCTGGCAGTTTCCCTGGACCATGATGTCGTTGTAAGATGTCTGCCTTTGGTTAGGGCTTGGTTTTGTTCTTTTTGGTTGGTTTCTCTTCCTGCTCATACGACGTGGGCGTCTCTCTGTTTTATTCCTGCAGACTGGTGATGTGGCTTCCGGACATGCCCAGCGACATCCAGTGGCTGTGGTGGACGACCTCCCGGATTTGTTCTCGAGTGATGACGCGTTTGCTCCCTGTGGAGCCCTGCATCAAGGACACAGGACAAAAACTCCTGAATTAACCAAGCCCGCATAGCAACGGTTGCCATGGGCGCTCCTAATCTAACCGCACAGCCCCACGACGCCACAGTAGGTAAAGTATTCGCCACGTAGCAGCCTCGAAGCACCCTGACCAATCGCCTGATGCCATCCTGCCAGCAGGAATTTTCTTTGTCTTCAGGCTATAAAAGTTGGCCACTAGCCCACAGAGGGGGCGGCTCTCCGTGGTCTGTCAGGAAGTGGTTCCGCTGTATCTGCAGCACCCCTCACTAACTCTGCGCTTCGTTCTCAGTAAACTCACTCTTCCCTAAGATACTTCGTGTCTGGAAATTCTTCTTCCAACCCACGTGCGGACCACGACATTTTGGTGGCCTGTACGGGGATATCTCCTGGGGGGATCTCCTCCCCCACCTCCTCTCCTCATTCCTTGGGACTCTCTGTGAACAGGCAAGCTGCCGTGGAAGCAACAGAGGACTCTGGCCAGGGCCACACCCTGGCGTGTTCCGAAGGCTCCACGGCTCGCTTTGCCCCAGTAACTGCCGCCCAGACGGCTGAGGATCCCTCTGTCTTCCTCCCAACTGCGGATTAGGCCGATTGGCATCGTGCGGGCACGGGTCAGGCATTTAAAAGCCGTTAGGGCGCCTGCCGCTTGAAGACTCCCGTGAAAGGATAAGGGGGTCACGGAACAGACCAGGCTGTTAGAGCGTCCACTCCCGCCAAGACGACTTCCGTGCGATGCGAGGCGCGTATTGATTCAAGCAGAACACTGAGCCCCCTCCCCCTGGCCGCCGCCTTCCCGGCAGGACTACAAGGCCGATTCCTCAGCCTGTCTTCTCTGTTACTTTCACCATTTTCTCAGTCCGGATTGACTTACAGGAGCCTAGGCATTGCCTCGGAGCCATCCCCGGAGTGCCTTTCACGTTTCAGGGAATCGCCAAACGGTGAGTCACCCGGTGGGTCCCGGGAATCTCCTCTCTTTCCTTTCCTTCCCTGCTTGAGTCGCATGGTGCCTTAGTCGCACGCTCAGGGGTCACCTCTCACGGTCGGACGCGATTGTTGGGACGGTCGGCCCATTTTGTGCCTTAGTCGCATGGAGAGATCACTGGGACAAAGGGGACGCCTCTCTGTCAGCCGGTGACTCTCAGTACCCCCGTTCTACGGCGTACAGGCTAAGAATGGGTTCTGCGATGTCTCGGGAGCCTCCCTCGGACTCACCCCTCGGCTGTATCCTCAGGAACTGGGAAAATTTGACCCTGAAAATCTCAAAAAGAAGAGGCTCATTTTCTTTCATAACACGGCTTGGACCCAGTATAAACTGGGGGACCGAGAACAATGGCTTCTTAATGGGACACTAAATTATAACACGATCCTCCAACTTAATCTCTTTTGCCGGAAACAAGGAAAGGACTCAGAGGTTCCTTACGTCCAGACCTTTATGGCCCTTAGTCAGAATCCGGAGCTGAGGGACTCATGCCGCACGTGTCTTTCCGTTGCCACCTCATCTCCCCGACCCCCTCTGCCTCCCTCTCCAGCAGATCTCCTAGGCGGCCCTCCACTCGACCTTTCCTGTCCCCCGCTTCATGAACCCTCATTGCTTCAGCCCCTGCACCCACCTCAGCACAGCTCACCAGTAGGTACCCCCTTATCAGGGCAAAAGCCCCCCTTCCCTCCCCACACAAGATCCAGGACTGCCCAACGCCAGGAAACAGATTCTAATATGCTTCCCTTAAGGGAAGTGGCAAATGGAGGCATGGGCACTATTAGAGTCCATGTTCCCTTTCCCGGGTCTGACATTTCCCAAATTCAAAAACGAGTTAGGTTCCTTCAGTCAGGATGGCCACAATATTCTAGAGTCCGGAGAAAATTGGTTAAGATAAAAATTTTTTGAAATTGCAAAACCAGTTCTTTATGCATATGCAATTAGGGAAAGCTAGCTTGTTGAAATATCTTTTTCAGAATTCTGACCCTGAGAGAACAAAAAATATGCCTAGGAGAAAGCTTGAAGTTAACTCTTATCATGTCCTTGAACTACAAGCAAAGCCCACTTTGCCTGAGACTTCAGCCTTGGGTTAATTAGTAGAACTTCAAGCCAAGAAAAAAAATAAAAGAGGCAGGGGCTTCCCTGGTGGCACAGTGGTTGAGAGTCCACCTGCCGATGCAGGGAACACGGGTTCGTGCCCCGGTTGGGGAAGATCCCACATGCCGCGGAGCGGCTGCGCCCGTGAGCCATGGCCGCTGAGCCTGCGCGTCCGGAGCCTGTTGCTCCGCAACGGGAGAGGCTACAACAGTGAGAGGCCCGCGTACCAAAAAAAAACAAAAACAACAAATCAAACAATTCTAAATACAAGAAAAATTAAGCTAAATAAATTTCAGATTCACGTGAACTGGGGAATATTCAATATTAAATTAATACCTGGTATTAATGTTTAAGTTTATTGATCTAATTAATATAGACATGTCTTTAGAGCGATCAAAATTAAGTATAATACTTTTATTGTGCCTAGGTTTAATATAAACTAAATAAGATCTTATTATAACTGTCACAAATTTGTCAGCAATGAAAATAACTCAATGTGAAGAAACTTTTTTTTTTCGGTAAAAGTCTTTTGTCATTATAGACACTAACAGTTTCACTCTAATGCCTTTGCAAAAACGCTTCCTCTTCAAGAAGATTTATAAAAAGGACTTTTGGATAAATACAAGTTTCTGACTTTCAGACTATAATGATAACTAGGTAAGAAATTGAAGAATTCTAATGAAAAACCTGCTGGCTTCATAAAAATGTTAACAGAAAGGATTAATTACAAACGACTGAATGAACCGGTAAATACGGTTATAATTTTATGGGTTCTATCTGAAAAATGACTGGTTTGAATCTGTGTTTTCCAGGTGTAAGGAAAACCTTCCCCTCAAACTAATTCTGACTTACAGTAATTTGGTAAATTATACCTTTGTAAGCAAAATTGAAACATTTACATTTTTCGTCTGTCTGCTCACTCCAGAGATGGGAAACTCTTAGGTTCCCAGCAGCTTTATCACATAAATTAGGAAGGCTACCTCACTAACAGGTACAGAAATCTCAAGGTATTTTGGGAACCTTGCAAAGGGAGGAATTCACCTAGATCTGGTAAGCGAAATCTGTGACAAGCCCTTGGTGTGACTTTCCTAGCCCTGAGAGGGCTTTTAAAAGTTCAGTCTGAGACTCCTTATGAAAATTTCCCCAAGCAAAAAGCCTATATGATAATAAACTTAAAAATAAAAAAGTTTATTGAGACCAGGCTGAAATTTGGTTCTCTCTCTGTTGAGAACGAAGTTTTCTTGGAATGCTGCTTTTAATAACAAACTATGTAAGTCCCTTTGCCTTTAAGTGATTTGTATTTACTTTTTTTTTTTTTTTTTTTTTTGTGCCTTACGCAGGCCTCTCACTGTTGTGGCCTCTCCCATTGCGGAGCAAAGGCTCCGGAGGCGCAGGCCCAGTGGCCCGTGCGCGGCATGTGGGATCTTCCCAGACCGGGGCACCAACCCGCGTCCCCCGCATCGGCAGGCGGACTCTCAACCACTGCGCCACCAGGGAAGCCCTGTATTTCCTTTTAAAATCTTGCGTTACTTTAGTAAAGTAAATAAATATTATTTCACAATCATCTATGAAGATCGCGGCACGCATAGATAAAGTTCATTCTGCTTCTACAAAAATTAACCCCTCATTGCCAGACTTTTGCCATCCTGGTGTCCTTAAAACATGACAACAGTCTATTCCTAAATCAGGGAATTTAAACTGGGTAAACGATAGCTGTCAGTCAAACAGTCGGGGCTGTGGAAAATCCAAGAGGGCTGCTTGGCTTTTTCCAGCTCCCTGACAAAGCTCAAGTTTTTATTTGATGGGATAAAGCCTTCCCTGGCTGCAGGGTTAATTCCCTCACAATGGAAAAAAAAAAAAAATTACATTTCACTGAATATTAAATTCTAGTTTTGTTAATTAAGGTCTGTGTTACCAAGACTCACTTCCCAGTTAGTTCCTTGCTGTCATGTTATATTGCTAGAAAGTTTAATTGAATTATTAAAGGACACTCTTAAGTTTGTTTCTAAAGCTTATCTCAGTAATCTATTTTCAGATGAAGACCAAGGGCCCCACGACCTACAATCAGGGGATTATGCATACTGGAAAAGACGTAATTTAAAGGACTGTCTGCGAGCTGGATGGATAGGGACCCATTGGGGGCTGGCTAAATGACTCTCTTTGTAACTACACCCTCAGTTTTCATCAGACTAGCCTGGAGTGGGGTCCCTGGTCAGAGGAGGATGAATATGATGTATTACGTGAAGGTAATTTCACTTTATTTTGGGGAAATTCAAGGAAAAATGCGACTAAGAAATATATTAATGAAGACCATATCCCCATAAACAGCTCGGTCCGGGGAACTAAATATGTGGGGATCGGTGTGACCACCAGACACTTACTTAGTTTAACCTTCCGGCAAGATTCTCCTCCAAAATATAAAATAATTCAGCTAATATTCAGAAATTTGTTATGCTGATGCCCCTGTCACACTCATAATCAGTCAGAGCCCGGATTCTCCCCTTTATGTATAGATGATTACTTCCTCGGAGTTTGGCCTTCCCGATATAATCCTAGGCCATGGGACCCCAGTCTGTTTCCAGAGGAAAACTCCCGAAAGGTCAGGGCCTGGCTCTGGGGACCCACAATGGGGGTATCCTTGAGGGGCACCGGATTTTCATTTCTGTGCGGTAACGGGGCCAATCTGGATCTTCCCACACTTTGGAGGAGCTCCTGCACAATAATTGCTGTGGTCCCAAGGCGACCATTATGACTGCAAAGGATTTAGCTTCCTTGGGAGACATTCCCAACCTTGGGTCCTTCCTCCAGGAGGCCTTAAGACCTGTCCTGGAGAGAAAAAAAACGAACCGCTGATTGGGGGGGGACATGCTTACGATAACCCAATTCTTGATTGCCCCGAAATAATGCATAGTGTCTTCAGAGGGCGCTCCTGGTTTGCAGGCATACCCCTCAGAGAGGAGCGTTCTCCCTCTCACCATCAAGGTCCAGGAACCTTGGAAGGCTACGGTAGCAGCCACCGAGGAACAGCAGTCAGCCGTAGGCTCTCTGGCCAAGGTGGTTTTACAAAATAGGAGGGCCCTTAATGTTATAACAGCTGAGGCGGGGGTGTCTGTGCCCAGCTAAGTGAGACAGGCTGCTTCTATATTAATACCTCCGGCCAGGCTGAAGAAGACCTCCAGATTCTAAAGAAAAACATCAAATTAATAGAAGATTTAAAAGAGAGAGCAGGACAGGGCCCCAGCTGGCTTTCCAGCCTCCTCTCCTCTCTGAGGATCCAGATATGGACGTGGCTATTGCCCTTGCTGGGACCATTAATCCTGATGGCCCTTGTTTCGTTGTTTGGCCCCTGCACTATTAACGCATTATCTAAGTTCATTTCCTGACAGGTTCAAAAGATTCAATTCCAGATGGTGCAACAAGGGTACCAGCCAGTTGGCACATGGACTACGTCGGAACAAGCTGCCTTATCGTTCCACGGGCCCTCATCTCCCTCCATAAACACACCCTGACAGAGAGCGGGCATTGGGACCCAGGGCGCCACGACGCCCCTGTCCAGCAGGAAGAAGCTAGGAACGGTCATCGCCCCTTTCCCCAGTGACCTGGGTTCCTATGGCCCGAGATGGGGATAGGCAGATAGTCAGTCATGAGCAGGGTGTTAAGGGGCCAAAGATTTGGCCCATATATAAAAAGAGGGGGGAATGTGGAGCCCTACGTCAAGGACAAGGGGCCAAAACTCCTGAATTAACCAAGCCCGCATAGCAACTGTTGCCATGGGCGCTCCTAATCTAAACCGCACAGCCCCACGACTCCACAGTAGGTATTCACCATGTAGCAGCCTCGAAGCACCCTGACCAATCGCCTGATGCCATCCTGCCAGCAGGAATTTTCTTTGTCTTCAGGCTACGAAAGTTGGCCACTAGCCCACAGAGGGGGCGGCTCTCCGTGGTCTGTCAGGAAGTGGGCCCGCTGTATCTGCAGCGCCCCTCACTAACTCTGCGCTTCGTTCTCAGTAAACTCACTCTTTCCTAAGGTACTTCGTGTCTGGAAATTCTTCTTCCAACCCGCGCGCGCGGACCGCGACACTCCCCGCTTCCACGCAGGTGATTTGGCTGTGGGGCTGTGAGTCCGACAGGCACCCTCTCATCTGCTCAGGCCGCATGTGCCATTCTAGAAACGTCGTCGGGCCCGGATAGGTGGCAAGGAGCTTACCCTCTGGTGCAGGAGGTCCTGTCTTAGGGGAGGCGGCTGAGCAAATCAGAGGTCTCAGAGCACCTGCTGAAAGCTAATAACCAAGACTTAGCTGCACAGGATGCGGTGAAGCCCAGGGAGGGGGCGGGGAAGCGCGTCCACTGGGCCTAACTGACGGCAGAGGGGGAGAGAGCCAGCCGATGGAGCTGGGGCAGGGCAGAGGGACAGGTGCAGGTCAGGGAGGGTCAGGTAGCATTGGTTTGCCTAAAGGAAGTAGCTCTGGGTGCTGGGAGCACAGGGAGGGGTGGAGTACGGAAAGACAGGCAGGGCCTCTCAGAGCGTGTGTGTGTTGGGGGGCGGAGGATGGGATGAGGTGCTGTTAATGCAGAGTCCCGTCTGAATCACGCTCTCTCCACATGGAACCCGGCAATCCGTGTCGTTAACGTGGCCCGGATGCTGCTCCTGCTTTCTGAATTCTGAAAACTAATTCGGAGAAAGAAGGGCCTGGTGTCAGTTTCCAGGGTGGGATCTTATCGTGGGCCTCGGCTTCCTCACCTAATGAGAGGGGCGACCCTCCTCTCATTAGGTTTCTGCGAGGCTTCCGGGAGCCCCTAGCACAGTCCCGGCCACGTGGTGGGCACTCGGGAGAGGAGCCCACGGTTGTTTTCGCTATTAGCAGACACGGAAGTGTTTGAAGCAGGGAGCGGAGGGATCCGGTTTGCTCTGGGAAGTGACGGTAGTGGCCACGTGGAGGAGGCCGACCACCCGCAAGTGGACTCGCCGCCCACTCAGCTGTCCTGGTGGAAGGTCCTAGAATGACTGGTGTTTGGAGGGGGTGTGGGGTGGGTAGA
This sequence comes from Pseudorca crassidens, assembly GCF_039906515.1. Taxonomy (NCBI): domain Eukaryota; kingdom Metazoa; phylum Chordata; class Mammalia; order Artiodactyla; family Delphinidae; genus Pseudorca; species Pseudorca crassidens. The sequence continues at coordinate 100,905,475 of NC_090306.1, forward strand.
GGGAACCCTGTGGCTGGGGGCTGGGCTGCCCTTTGTGCAGTCTTGGGGGTTCAAAGGAAGAAAGGAGTAGGGTCCCATCTTTCCGTACAGGAAGCAGTCATTGTGGGGCGAGGGGGATGCCATCCTCCAAGGACACCCCGGTTAGGGGGGCATTAAAAGATGGTAACTTATTTACATTCTGGTACATCTTTTTGACCTACTCTAAATATTTGAAAGTTTTATATTAATTATAAGGGTATCTTCGTATTTCCTGTTGAATTATATATTATGGGAATCAGTGAGATATTAATAGAAGAAGCCTTAAAAAAAAAATCCAGTTCAGGGACTTCCCTGGCGGTCCAGTGGTTAAGACTCCGCGCTTCCACCGCAGGGGGCGCAGGTTCGATCCCTGGTCGGGGAACTAAGGTTCTGCATGCTGTGCGGCGTGGCCAGGAAAAAAAAAAAAAAACTCCAGTGCACGAGACGTTCACCCTGGCACCCCCAGGTCCTCACCTGTCCTCTCCACTTGCAGAGCCCTAATGGAGATGAGCGAGAGGCAGGTACCCACCTTCTCTCCAGGGCGGTAATTTGTTGGCAAGCACAGTGCAATATGACCCAAGGTGAAATGTGTGTGTCTGTTTTTCTTATTTATGCATTTGAGTATAACAAAAAGAAAAGAAACAATGGTAAGCTCAAAATCGTAAATGTTGGCCCAAAAAGTTGCAACTCTCACCCACACTGTGTATGTGTCCTGGAGTTGCAGAACCAGCAAGGTCAAACCCAGCACTCCACTGCGAGGACGTACACTTTAGAGAAGAGTGTGGTTCTGGGGGCAAAGCCTGCTCGAGACTTGATATGGTCATGAGCACCGAGAAGGCAGCGGCTGCCTGCTCGTGAAAATACGGGGCCGTCACGCGGTGCCGAGCTGAGCTCCTCGAGTTTGCAGGGGCTCCCGTGCTGGTAGCGCTCCCTCCCTGAGTGAGGCAAGGCTGTGAGTGGTGGGCTTCCCCGGCCACCTGGGCCCCAGAACAAAGCACTATCCCCTATGCTGAGCTGGCCTGGAGTGAGGGAGGTGTCGCCTGCCTGACACCCACCTGGACTCCTGGTGACACACCCTCATACCTTCCCCGAGCCCGACTGTCAGGGTTCCCAGTGGCCTTTTCCATCAGAACCACAGCATAGGTCTAAGCAGATACAACCGCACTTCAGCAGTGTTTTATAGTAGCCAGGATACTTCCATGTAGATAGTATTCTATACACCAGTGCTGTGATCATTATAAGGCAAGAAATATGTTAAGATAGGATTACATGGGACTTATTTCTTGCTACTTTTTGTAATTATTCAACCTTCTTATGATGAGCATATGTTTTATAATTTTTAAAAAATGGACAGTGAGACAAGGAAGTGTATTACTTTCTTAGAAACAGCCAAGGCTGCCCTCCCACCTGTGCCTTAAATGCTACCCCATCTCCTCGTCTTTGTGCTCCCAGAAGTCACTCACCCCACATCCTCACCAATCCCCCGACCAAGGCCCTCACCTCTCCAGCACGGCTGGTTTCTCATCGGCATGCAAAACATGCTCACGTTCCTCTCACCTTGTTAAATAAAAGCCTGCCTCTATTTATGGTCCATTTACGCCCTGGGGAATCATCAGTGCAGTCTGTTTAATGCCAGGGAGCAACAGTCTATCTGGTAAACAGCAGAACTTGGTGCAAAGCATGAACCCAGTCCTGTTAAAAATGAAGACGTGTGTGGGCGTGTATGTGTCGAACAGAGACTGAAAGGATGTATGCCAGGACACCGACGGTGGTTAGCAATACGCCATTATCTGTAATTGCATTGTGTATTAAATTTCCAAGTATTCCTTTCATCGGAAAATCATTTATAATAAACGTGATCGTGAAAGTGCTTTCCCTCGTCTCTGCGTCTTTCGCGAGGAGCCACAGCGCTGCTGTCCTTGCCTCACAGCCAGGCTCCTTTAAAGTCCCCTGCGACCTCCCCACCCCCAAGGTTTATGGTCCCGCTGCCCCAGACGGCCCTGCCGGGCCAGGTGGCCTCCACATGCTCTGTCCTGGACACGGAGGGCCAGACCCTCCTTCCCAGATCCCTCTCCTTCCTCTGGGACTGCAGACTCCCCGATGCCATCCTGGCTACCGGGCTCTTCCCCAGGGCTGGGGCGTGCACACAACCGCGCCTGGGGAGGCCTCGCTCACTCCGAGGAACCCCCTCCCCCCTCCGGTCTCTGGCTCAGGTGAGGGCCCCCCTAACCCCCCTACCTACCCCCCCATCGGCTCCCCAACATCCTCCCTCCAGTGCAGAGCCCCTCAGCTCCCTCATCAGCTGCCCTGGTTCTATCAACAGCCGAGTCACCTGAGCCAGGAACTGGGGACGCACTGAGTCCGCCACCCTCTCCTCCAGCCCGCCCCTGCCCTGGGCTGCTGCAACGACTTCCTGGTGGGCTCCTGTGGCCTGCACCCCGCCTCAAACCCGGACAAGTCACCCCCACCTCCCCACACGGAGAAGCCGCCTTCCTCCTGGGCATCCCTCCCTCGGTGCCCCCAGGCAGCTCAGAGCCTGGTCCTCCGGCACCTGCCTGCTCATCCCGGGCCTCTGCCTCATGCCGGTGCCCGTGCCCTTTCCTCTCACCGGCTCACCTTCACTCCTCAGGCAACAGGCGCTGGGGACATGGGGGATGGAGGCAAGCCCCTCACTCAGGGTGCCCGCCCTCTGGGAAAGGAATAAGGAGACCCAGGCTGCAGCCCCAGGGAGTCCATACCACAGGGTGCCCCAAACTAAGAGTAGGGGTGACCTCTGCAGCGATCTGTGAAGACCCAGCGTCCCTTCCTCGTGGCCTCTGAGATTTGGGGTTTGACTTTATCCAGGGGACCAGTGTAGTCACTAATCTTCATTCCTCTGAGTGACGGGACCGGATCAGCACTTCATAAACCAAATCTTCTGGAATGTTGTGTCCTTGCAGATGGCGCTAGGGATTTTATCAGTTAGGATAGACGGGGTTATGCTGTGTTTAACAAAGACTCCCAGACTCCCAAAAGGTTCACTCCTCAGACTACATGCCCATCGGACTTGGCTGACCCAGGCTGAGCCTGTCCCAGGCCCTCGAGGGTCGGGGTGGACGGTGGGGGAGGAACATGGTGCTTAAAGGTCTCCATCCAGAGTGACACCTCTCCCTTCTGCCTATAGCTAGTGGACCAAAGCAAGTCACATGGACGGGGGAAATGCAAGTAAGTCTACCTTTTGCCCAAAAGAGGAACAGCAGAGATTCTGGTGAACAGTGCCACTGACAGCCACAGGAAACCTCAAAACCCAAAAAGTCTTTAAGACAGAATAAATAACCCAGGAAATACCGAGTTAAAGAAAGCGAAATGCAGGATTTCTGAGAGCCTTTAAAATGTTAGTGGACAAGGAATTCCCTGGCAGTCCAATGGTTAGGACTCCGAGCTTCCACTGCAGGGGGCACAGCACGGGGTTGTTCCTGGTTGTTGGAACTAAGACCCCGCACGCTGTGTAGCGAGGCCAAAAAAAAAGGGAACGTACGTTGTGACTGTCAGAGAGGGTAGAGCTGTGTCGCTGCGCTCCTACCGTGTCCTCTGCCACCCTGGCCCTTGTACACAATAGGGTTCTCAAATGCTATGTTTGGCTCAGGGCTCTTGCTGTAATATGCAGGTCAAAGTCATGGCTTCTCCTTGAGAGGAGGCTTATTTAAGAGAATAACAAGGAAATGCAGGAAGAAAAGTCTAGTTTATTCGGTGTTTACAGTGTGCCAGGCCCCATGCTTTAGTTCATTAAATCCTCACTATACCATTATGCTTTAAGAACTACTATCCCCATTTTACAGATGAGAAAACTGAGCTTCAGGGAACCAGGAGCATGAATTTTTGAATAAGTGTCCAGCCTCTGTGACTTGTGCTTAAAATTTGTTTGGTCTCCTAGATTATCTTTGGAGATCTCTGTCCAAGTTTTCACACCTAAAACAGCCTTTTGAGTTTGAGCTGGGGGTCAGTGAGACCCGTGAAGCCCCACTTTGGTGGCCAGAGGCAGGTTGGCCAGGTCTGTGGGCCCTGAGCCCTGGGCACTCGGAGTCTTACTGGGTAACAACTGGGCAGTGTTTTGAGCTTCTCCCGCTCAGACACCTGGTGGCTGCAGCCTGTTATGTATGCCCCACCCACCATCCCCCATTTAAAAATTGCCAGAAGAGGGGAATCCAGGGTCGGGAGGCTTCTGAGCCACCATCTACTCCACCCCACGCCCCCCACCCTCTTGAGACCCTGGGACACGTGGGCATCATTCAGAGGTGGCTAAGTGCCAGAGGTGGGACCATGTCACACTCTCTTTTGTTTGGGTCCCACCTGGATTTAGGGTAAGTCACTTAGTCTCTCTGGCCCTAAGTTTCATCTTCTACAAAAGCCTACCTTACTGTGATGGTTAGATAAGACCATTTACGAAAAGCACTTGGCACCTGGCCTGGCACGTGGGTATAGGGACAGCTAATCCTTGTGGTGGGGGGAGCACTCTCCCTGGCCCAGGCACAGCTTTACATCTGTTAACTCACTGAATCCTCAAAGCGATCCTGTGAGGTGGATGCCATTACTACCCTCACTTTACAAAAGAGGAAACTGACCCAGAGAGGTAGGGGCCTTGCTTACAGCCACACAGCTTAGCAGTGGCAGAATCACTGCTGAACCCCAGCCAGCGGGTCTGTCCATAAAGCCAGCGTCATAACCACTAAACGGGAGCTAATCTGGTTGTGATTCCCTGTCAAGTGGTGATCCAAAATGGCTTAAAAGCCTGCAAAAGCCCAGGACCTATTACTTCCTAGTGTGAAATGCAAAGCCAATTAAAAAAAAAATCTTTCGTACAACTGGCAGGGTCCTTAGCAATCTCATTATTTTATAGTGGAGAAAAGTGACCCTTAAAACGGGTGTGGCTTGCCTGGGGTCAACAGCTAACTTATAGCCCAGTTCTTTCATCAGCTTGCAGCCTCCTGAACACATGCCCAGGCCCAGACGTCTCTCGCCGCAGGCCTGGGCCTGCACACCTTTCCCCTTCTCGTGCAAGGCCGTCCTGCCTGCCTGTATCACGGCCCTGCATCCTTGTCCCCCATCTCCCGCGGATGCCCTGCTGCCGCCTCTGCCTCCCCTCCTGCTGAGCTCCTCTTCCACCCATTTCTGGCCAAGTTCCTTATAAGCAGGTTGGCGGCCCCATGTCTTCAAAGACGTTAGAAACTAGTAATGAAGTCAGACATGGACATAGAGGGTTTTTTTTTGGCGGTACGTGGGCCTCTCACTGTTGTGGCCTCTCCTGCTGCGCAGGCTCAGCGGCCATGGCTCATGGGCTCAGCCGCTCCGCGGCATGTGGGATCTTCCCGGACCGGGGCACGAACCCGTGTTCCCTGCATCGGCAGGCGTACTCTCAACCACTGCGCCACCAGGGAAGCCCTAAAGAGTTTTTTAAAATGAGGGGTTCTTAAACCTAGTTGTCAAAAGAATTACCTGGCACGCTTTAAAAATATTCAGATCTCCAGGTTCTGCTTTCCAGAAGTTGGTTCAGTAGGTCAGGGCTGAGGCCCAGGAATGTGCAATTTCAATAAGCAGGGTGTGTCGGTTTGCCCTAGCCTACGGCAGGGGAGCAGTAATTCAGCAAATATTCACCAGGTCCCTGCATCACGCCAAGCACTCTGCTAGCCTCTGGGCTCGTGGAGGGAACCAGACAGACTGGTCCCCACCTCTGGGGACTGATAGCCCAGCTGCGAAGACAGATGGATAGGTCACCCGGCAAGGGATGCAGTGTGGGAAGGAGAAGGGCCTGGGAGGCAAGAAGGGGAATGTGGACTTAATATTTACCCCAGGGATGCTGGAGGACTTCCGGTGCTGCTAATCAAACAGAAAAGAGTGTCAGGGTCTCTGGGAAGGGGTGGAAACATTAGTGCACATGATACTGAAAATCCTTCTCTCATTTTGTCTCTTACTTGTTTCTCTCATTGCATTTATCGCCACGTGACTATTACTTATTATATACTGTCTTCTGAGCGGGGGAAAGCTGTTTCCACCACCCAAACGAAGCCCCAGGGCTGTCCTGTTCTCCGATGTGAGTGGCCCCCATGCGAACCCCCGATGACAGGCACTGACATTTACTGCAGTTGAAAGAATAATGGTCATTTATTCGCTGCTCACTAAGTGCCCTGCCCTGCGCCAGGCGTTAATAACACTCTCATGCGAGCCTTGTAATCCATCCCTGCGAAGCAGATAAGGCCGTCACACTTCATTTTGCCAATGAGGAGGCTGAACCCTGTGGGGGTTCAGTGACTTGAAAGCTCCGTGCGGCCAGCAGGAGAGGAGCAGGGCGCCGATCCGGATTTGTGCGGCTCCAGACGCCGGGTGAGGCCACTGTTGCAGCCGCGTGTGCCGAGCCTCGGCCAGAGCGCGGGGACAAGCGCTGCACCATTGGGCCGAGGTGCCAGGAGGGTTAAGGGAGACACGTGAGTGAAGTCCCGGCGCGCCCACCAGCTGGTCTGGTCTCCCCCAGGGCAGCTCCGGCACTCCCAGCGGGACCCTCACGCAAGGCCCCCACCACGCGCCAGCAGCTTCCCGGGCGCCACAGAACGCTCGGCGCTCGGGCGGTCTCCAAGTCGCAGAGCTTCCCGGGGTAGGCGTGAACATCCGGGTCATAGATTCTTAAGGACCAATGAGTGGAGGAACCGTGAGCCAGGAGGCGGGGCGAAGGCGGGACATGATGGCCGCCCCCAGTCAGCCGCGTCCGGGGGCTTGTGGGTGTTGCACCAGCCGGTAGCTCCGCCACTGGGGACTCGCTCTCTGCCTCACCCGCCGAGACTTCGTCGGGCCAGGGCAGCTCTGGGAGGCGGCGGCCAGAAGCGGAGCCATGGGGACAGTGCACGCCAGGGTAAGAGGCCCAGAGACCCGCGGGCTGCGTGACCTCTGGGTGGGCGCCGCGGGGGACGCCGTCGCGGCTGCGGCCAGTGTTGCCCTGGTGAGGGGACTGCAGGGCTCCGAGGCCGGTGCGGAACGGGGCCGGGGATCTCCGCCTGTAGCGCCCCAGCGCTGGGCCGCCGCGGGCCGGGTGGAGGAGGCCGCAGAGATGCCGCCAGCTGGTACCGCAGGCTTTCGAGCAGAAAACGGATACTCAGAGGAGGGGCGTGACTTGCCCAAGGTCACTTAGCGAGGCAGTGGCCCGGAAAGGACTCTTGGGCTTTGCGTGATGTCCTACAGCGGAGGAATAAGTTCTTTCTGTCCTTAGCGGTTTCGGGCGTCTTAGTTCCTTACCCGTCACCTTTTCCGAACTCTCCCGCCTAGCCGCTCCTGGGGTCTTGCTAGACTCTTAGAGCACGAAGTAGTGTCTTCCAACCCAGACCCAGCTAGGAGTCCTCGTGTCTCTTGGTTACCGTGTAAAGACGGAACCTCGCTGAGCTTTAGTACCTCCTTTTAAAGCGGAGGCAGTGATAGTACTCACCGGGCTGTTAGGAGAATTGAAAGACAATACACGTAAAGCACTTGCTCGGGTGCTTAGCGCGGCCCCCAAGCTGCCCAACTGCTCTTTATCGTAATCTTAACTGAGACCCACAGAGTGACTCTTTGTCCAAGGTCACACCGTTAGAGCCTCAGAATGTGCTAAAACTCAGACCTCCTGAGTCCCAGCCCTCAACACAACGTCTCTTCTACAACGTGATTGTTTGAGTTGCCCTGCTGAGAAGTTGTCAGGAGTTTCCCAAAAGAGTTTAGCACAGACTTCTCAGCCTGGTGTGCGGGAATGGACTTAACTTCCATTTCCGGATACTTCCTGCAAATGAAACACCGTTCCTCTTTCGACACACTCTTTGGACCGTGCTGTTGGGCGGAGCTTCCTCTCTCATCACTCACCCCCACTCCCATCTTCAGCTGGCAAAATAGTCCCATCTTTTAGAACTCAGTTCAAGTCACTTCCTATATGAACCTCCTTATCTCTCCTCATTTTGGATGTGTTGCCAACCTCCTTGACATTTCTGCTCTGGCGCCCTGTCTTAGCTCTGCATTTTTGACTTATCCTTTTAAAGTCTAAGTTTCTAGATGACGGTAGGAGCTGCATTTTACTTGCCTTGCATCCCTTGTAGCATCTTCGCAGAGTAAGCATTCATTCGTTTATTCAGCTAATATCTACCGATGGTCAACTCTGTGCCTGGCACTGTTGTAGGTGCTAGGAGTACAGGAAAAAAAAGTCTCTGCTTTTATTAAGCTCCTTTGACACTAAAACTGCTGCTCCTTTGATGAATGTATTGACAAGAAATAATTTCAGTTCTTTAATTTGGCCTTTACATTTCACTAGCCAGCGTTGTTTGAATTTTGCTCAGGACTCACAGTAAGAAAACATCCCATATTTGCTATCTGGTACCTTCATGCGTATGTGAAACAAAAGTTTTCTGAAACAGTATTTACCCTTGATACCTATTATTTTTTCTTGTATTTTCTATCTGATTCTAGTCTATATCACTCTAAGGATGCTGCTCATAACTCATTAGATTTATTTCGTGTCCTATTTCTCCAGCTACCACTGCCTTGCCTAGTGCCTGGCACGTGGCGTTCGATAAAATTTGTCAACTCACTAGTAGACCGATCTGCTTAAAGGTTAGAGGCTAGATCCAAATATTTACTTTAATTCATTTCACTAAATGCGTACCCGGACACTGGAATGTAAATTCTGTGAGCGTGAGGACCTTGTAAGCGCTTGTCACATGGTGGGTGGATATTTGGAGAATGAATGAATCTCTAGTAGTGAAACAGTTCATTTAGGACATCAGGCTTTGGTGCAGTGGTGAAACTGTAAAGACATCACCTTTTGAATTAAAGGCTAAATTTCAGATTTAAGAATACAGATGGGTCTAGCATGTCTTTGGTGAGGTGTGTTTCATGCTTTTGAGGTTTTAGGAACCGTAATGGAAATTTTTTAGCATAGACTTTATGCCCAAAGTCTTTTTGTCAAGCATTCAGATTCAGAAGAATGAATATGTGCGTATATTCCTAACCATAGTATATGCTCTGCATAGACAATCTGCGCCTCTATAATATACTTCTTTGCACTACGTAAACTTAAATACAGAAAGCACATTCATGAAATGTTGCATTACAAAGTTACTATTGGGCTCCCCTGGTGGCGCAGTGGCTGAGAGTCCGCCTGCCGATGCAGGGGACACGGGTTCGTGCCCCGGTCTGGGAGGATCCCACATGCCACGGAGCGGCTGGGCCTGTGAGCCATGGCCGCTAAGGCTGCGCGTCCGGTGCCTGTGCTCCGCAACGGGAGAGGCCACAGCAGTGAGAGGCCTGCGTACTGCAAAAAAAAAAAAAAAGTTACTGTTTTAATTTGTTCATATTTTTGAGAAATATAGTAATGATCTCGTTTTAAAAATATTTACACACTGGACTTCCCTGGTGGCGCAGTGGTTGAGAGTCCACCTGCCGATGCAGGGGACACGGGTTCGTGCCCCGGTCTGGGAAGATCCCACATGCCGCGGAGCGGCTGGGCCTGTGAGCCATGGCTGCTAAGGCTGTGCGTCCGGTGCCTGTGCTCCGCAACGGGAGAGGCCACAACAGTGAGAGGTCCACGTACCACAAAAAAAAAAAAAAAATTTACACAACAAAAAGGAAAGGATAATTATGTGCAATAAATTCTGTTTCTTTGCCCAGCATTATCTTCCCTTTTTACTTCTGTAAATAATCCACTTCTGCCACTGAGGGAAGGACTGGTTCTGTCTTATGCACGGCTGCATTCCCTGCTCTTTAGGGGACAGTAGGCACTCAGATGTTTATGAAATGTGAGAACAAAAGAAAAAATCATTCACTCACCCATTCCATAAATATTTGATTATTTCTGATATAGCAGGGCAGATAAAAATAAGAAAAAGCAGTACCTGTAAGGGTCATAAATTTCCTCCAAGAGGTGTCTTGTGAAGGAGGGACTGATTCTCCCTGAAGAAGCCAGGGATGGCTCACAGAGGAGATGGCACTGCAGGTGGTTCTTTCAGCTCTTTCGGGGGAGGCAGGTAGTTAACCTGGGCGGAGAGAACCAGGTGTGCACAGACACAAAGGTAAGGGTCGGGAGTGGTGGGGATTGAATCTGGAGTAGCAGGTGGGGGCCGCATGGTGGAGGTCCTCACGTGCCCTGCTAAGGAATCTAGTTGCATGTGCCCCTGAGGGCACCTTTGAGGACTCTCGGAGTCTTTTAGGGCAAGGATGGGAGAGAGGACATGGCGCTGTCAGGCCATTACCTTTCCGGAGGACCAGTGGCATGATGGAGGATGTGCTGACAAGAGGCCGTGAACATTCCAGGGAGAAGGTGAGAGGGGCCCCGAGTCCCCACTGCTCCTCTTTCTGCAGATGTCAGACGCTCCTGTGCGCTTCAGAAGTGCTTATCTGTAGAGAACTGGTGGAGTGAGGAAGCAGCCGGATACTAGTTCCCATAGTTTTCCCCAGAGTTGCCTGTTTCTCCCATCACCTGGTGCCACACTAGACCTTCTGAATCCATTTCCACGAGTGTCTGGCAATCCCCGTATATATGTAATAAATACACACTGTTATGTGTTCATTATTATACGAACTATTATATTATCATGTCTCCATAATTATTATTATAGAATCCTTATTCAGAAGATGCTAGAATGCTTTTGAGACAATGTCAGTTCAGACTGAAGGAAGGGACTGCTTTCTGGCTGGCCCGTTTTATGAGCATATGCAGTTCCCCTTAGTTTGTGAGACTTCCTGAACCAAAACGAATTATGAGTCCAGAAACATATTTTTTACTAATTTGGCTGGTTAATATAATTATCCTAGAATGTATCCAGTTTTGATTTTAAAAATTAGGATACTTTCTATGACGGGAAAGCAAAAAAAAAAAATTTTTTTTTTTTTGGTCTTCAGATGGGCCTCAAGTGTACAGAACTAGGTGCGGTATAGTCCTCGGTTCATGGCACAACCATCGTAGGTTTGTGCCTGACCCTTTTGCTGATGAAGTTTCGTCTTTGCTTTATGAATTAACAATACTCTGGACAGCGAGGGGTCAGCGCCAGCCTAACACCTGTGCGTCGACAGCCACTTATGCTGCCCGTGTGCCCCCCACCCTGCTGCCTTCAGCCCCAGAGGGCACCACGGTCCTGAGTTTTCTGGGGCACCGTCTAAAGACAAAACTAAAAGCTTTTTTTTTTTTTTTTGGCTGTGTTGGGTCTGCATTGCTGCGCGCGGGCTTTCTCTAGTTGAGGCGAGCGGGGGCTACTCTTTGTTGCGACGTGCGGGCTTCTCCTTGCGGTGGCTTCTCTTGTTGCGGAGCACGGGCTCTAGAGCGCAGGCTTCAGTAGTTGTGGCACACGGGCTTCAGTAGTTGTGGCATGTGGGCTCTAGAGCGCAGGCTCAGTAGTTGTGGTGCACGGGCTTAGTTGCTCCGCGGCATATGGGATCTTCCCGGACCAGGGCTCAAACTCGTGTCCCCTGCATTGGCAGGGAGATTCTTAACCACTGTGCCACCAGGGAAGTCCCAAGCTTTTTTTTTTTTTTTTTTTTTTTGCGGTAAGCGGGCCTCTCGCTGCTGCGGCCCCTCCCGCTGCAGAGCACAGGCTCCGGACGCACAGGCCCAGCGGCCATGGCTCACGGGCCCAGCCACTCCGCGACATGTGGGATCCTCCCGGACCGGGGCACGAACCTGCGTCCCCTGCATCGGCAGGCAGACTCTCAATCACTGCGCCACCAGGGAGGCCCCCAAGCTTTTGTTTTTTAATATAAGTTCATTTATCTGTGGTTCCTCCCTCCCTTTCAGAGTTTGGAGCCTCTTCCAGCCAGTGGACCTGATTTTGGAGCATTAGGAGAAGAAGCTGAATTTGTTGAAGTTGAACCTGAAGCTAAACAGGAGATTCTTGAGAACAAGGATGTGAGTATCCTGTTGAGGGCTGGATAGAGTTGTTACTAGAAACACTCGCTTCCACAAGCCGCTGGGGAAACATAAAGGGATTAACCTGTGTCAACACCTTTATCAAAGGAGAGTTTGCAGCCAACTACATTTCAGAAAGACTGGACACTTGGAGAAATAGTTTCTGGTTTTAAAGGAATCGTTTTTCCTTGGTGATTATTTACGTGGCAAGTGTAAACAAACACATTTTTGAGTTTATGTTACAAAAAAAAAAAACCCAAAAGTATTTCAGAGAGAAACTCAAATTATGCTTAAGTTTATTCTTTGTTCCCTGCTCCCAGAAAACAGACCTTGGGTCTTGAATAAAAGTTTTTCTAAACTTGGTTGCTTTTGAAATTAAATACAGTGGGAGAAATGTAAGCACATTTTTCATTAATTCTTTTTTTTTTAGATGCTGGGGGTAGGAGTTTATTAATTAATTAATTTATTTTTGCTGTGTTGGGTTTTCGTTTCTGTGCGAGGGCTTTCTCTAGTTGTGGCAAGCGGGGGCTAACTCTTCATCGTGGTGCGCGGGCCTCTCACTATCGCGGCCTCTCTTGTTGCGGAGCACAGGCTCCAGACGTGCAGGCTCAGTAGTTGTGGCTCACAGGCCTAGTTGCTCCGCGGCACGTGGGATCCTCCCAGACCAGGGCTCGAACCCACGTCCCCTGCATTAGCAGGCAGATTCTCAAGCACTGCGCCACTCGGGAAGCCCCCATTAATTCTTTGCTTAAGATCTTAGTATAGTATTCTGATCACCTGTAAGTCATACATTTCCCTACCACTGCCCATTATCCCTTCTTGATTTGTCTCTGTTGCTCACTACCATCTACTGTACTGTGTATGTTGCCTATTTCTCTCCCCTTTAGAATATAACCTCCACAGAGGCAGGAATTTTTATGTTTTGCTCACTGCTATATTCTCAGTGTTCAGAATGATACTTGGTTCATAGGTAATCAGTGCATTTTTATTCAATGAAGTGAGCATTTATAGACAGGTGAGAGGCTCTGAGCCAGCATTTATCAGGCTATGTTGAAATCCACACAAGATCTCTGGGAAAATACATGCCGTTACTACACCAGGTCACGGTCAGCGTCATCCAGAGGCCAGTGCTCGGGGAACATTTGGGGAAGGATGTGTAGGGGACCTCTGCACCCTGCCTGGGTTTAAGACTGACCTGGACCTTGGTCACCTGGCTGCAGAGACCTCGTTGATCTCATTCACAGGAAGTAAAGACCTAGTCAGTTCAAGTGACCAGTTTTTTGAAAAGGTGAGGAATTAAGAAGCGTGGATCATTAAATTAAAAAAAAAAAAAGTCTTTGAAACTAATTTCAGACATTTGTCTTTAGCCTCGATGCCTGACCTCTTGCCCTGTCTGGTACTCAGTAATCTGCGTCCCCTTGTCACGTCTAGGTGGTCGTCCAGCACGTTCATTTTGATGGGCTTGGAAGGACTAAAGATGACATCATCATGTGTGAAATTGGAGATGTTTTTAAGGCTAAAAACCTTATCGAGGCAAGTATTCCCTCTGCTTGGCCTTCTTGTCCATTCCCTTCTGAAGATCCCATGAAGCTCTGTGCGCTCACACACTGAGTACCCCGCCCCAGCCTCCACGGATGACCTTGTCGCCTACGCTGAAGGGGGCTGAGCCCCCTCAGTTCCCAGAAGCCTCCCACATACTGACGTGCGTTTGCCTTCACCCTTATCCCGGAGAAGAGGTGTCTGTCCTCCCGTCCACGACTGGCCCCTCTCTGTGTTCCTCACAGCCGTCCCAGCGCTGCCGTAGAGCTGGTGGCAGTAGGTGTTGACCCTTCCCGCACCCCGTTAGCACTCAGTGTGCTTCCCCTTGAGGGCCCTCAGCGACCGGGGGCGTGGGCTCTTGGTAGTTACCCACCCTCGCCGTCTCCTCGGGCCTTTACTCTGTTTATCCATTGGGGTCTTTCCTGGGTTGCACTGTCGTCTTCTCCTCCATGGCTTCCTTCTGTCCTTCTGCCCTCGGCACCACATCTCCCAGCCTGGGCAGAGTCGCCAGCAGCCTCCTGAGGCCACGCCCAGCTGCCTTCTCCCAGTCCCCGTTTCACTTGACCTTTCAGCAGTGTTCGGCCATTCCCACTTTAAAAAACTGTATATATTTTTTTAAGCTTAAAGTAACTTTTTACTAAGTAATCTTTTTACTCAAGTAACGGCTCACTTGTCTGGTCTTAGTGGGGCGCTCTTCTCAGGGATCAGTACTTCACACCACATGCTAAGCCGCCCGCCTAAATGCTACAGCCACCATTTACATTCCCGGATCTTAGAGGAATACAGTCTCTATTTTTATTATTATTATTTTTTCTCTTACAGGTAATGAGGAAATCTCACGAAGCCCGTGAGAAATTGCTTCGTCTGGGAATATTTAGACAGGTGGATGTCTTGATCGATACATGTCAAGGTGCATATTATGGTGCGGTTTCTGTTTGATTCCCTCCGTCCTCCAGGATCACAGACACCTCGTGTCCAGGCAGAGAGCGCCTGTGGCCTCAAGGGAGTAACTGGATCTTTACGTCAGGCTGAGGGAGGATGGGTGACTTTGAAGATGCTGTTGTCTGAGCCCCTGGATGGTACCAGGGCTCCGAGAAGGATCTCCTTCCGAGAAGGAGAGAGCCAGGCTTTTCTGAATAGCCCACCCCAGCAGGTGTCCGGATGGGCTCTTAGCAGACTCCACCTAAATGTGTGTTAAAGAGGAGGGCAGTAGGAATCAGATTTCACTTTTGGTTTTTGTTCATTTGCTCGTTTGTTGTGTGATATTGGGCAATTCTGTCCACTTGGTCAGTGTTTATTCTTTCGTTAATGAGTCCCTGCCATGGGGGGAGACAGTAGCAGACAAGGCATAGTCTCCTTCTGAAGGAGCTTCTGGTCAAGTGGGAGAGCGTCGGGGACAGACAGAGAAGTGAGGACAGTTCAGCTGATAAGTCGTGCTGTAAGCAGGGGATGCTGGAGGAGGAAACTTTGCCTCTCCTGGTGGGGTGGAGGGAAAGACGGATCCGAGATTTCCCGGAAGGGGTGATACATGAGCTCAGACCTAAAAGATGTGTGTGAGTTCGTTTGGGGAGCAGGGCTGATGAGGAGTGTTCCAGGGAGAGAGAGAGTGTTTAATAGGCCCAGTGGCCAGAGAGAGAAAGGGTCATTGGGTGGACCACAGGGCTCCGTAGAGCCAGAGTGCAGATGTGGGGAAGGAGAGTGATGAAAGATAAGGCAGGAAAGTGATCAGGAGACTGCATCGTGAAGGACTTACTACGTGGCTGCAGACTTCATTCTGAGTTGAGTAGACATCTGCTGAAAAATACATATGTGGAATGAATCAAGGAACAAGTGAACTCTTCAGGATTGAGTGGAAGATAGTTTTGAGAAGATAAAAATGAAACAGTAGGGCTTCCCTGGTAGCGCAGTGGCTGAGAGTCCGCCTGCCGAAGCAGGGGACGCGGGTTCGTGCCCCGGTCCGGGAAGACCCCACATGCCGCGGACCAGCTGGGCCCGTGAGCCATGGCCGCTGAGCCTGCGCGTCTGGAGCCTGTGCTCTGCAATGGGAGAGGCCACCACGGTGAGAGGCCCGCGTACCGCAAAAAGAAAAAAAAAAAAGGAAACAGTATATGAAAGTGCTTGCAAAAATGTAAAATACTATATGAATGAAAGGGATTTCCATTATCTGGAATATGGATTCATCTGTGACTAACAGAGACACCAAATACCAGTGGCTTAGGCAAAAGAGATCTCTTTCCATGACAGGTGGGAGACCACCATCTGGGGCTGGTGTCGTCATAGCTCTGCTCCCTGAGGTCACGACCTGGGGCTGGTGTCGTCATAGCTCTGCTCCCTGAGGTCACGACCTGGGGCTGGTGTGGTTTTCTCCTGGTGCTTGTCACTGCACCGTCTCTAGGGTCCCCTGGTCCCTGCGATGGCTGAGCACCGTTCCAGCCTCAGGAAGGAGGAAGGAGGGGTGAAAGGGCACACCACTCCACGAGCGCCTGTCCCACGTGTTGTACACGGTTCTCCCCTCTCATCCCACGGCCACATGGAGCTATAGGGCAGGCTGGGAAGTCAAGTCTGTGTGGCCACAGACCCAGCCAAGACGTGAGGATTCAATTACGATGACAACCGTGGTTCTCAAAGTGCACCCCCAACCAGCAGCTCTGCTCTCCTGGGGACCTGGCAGAAAGGCACATCCCACTGAAGCCGTCCGGCACGGCGGGCCCTGCAGGTGACTGATGCGTGCTGAAGCATGAGACCCGCTGGACTGGTACGCAGCGAGAAGGGGTGCTGGGACACCACCGGCTGTCTCTGCCCCTTGGAGTCGCGGTAGTAATAACAGAAGTGTCTGTGCTGGGCTCCGTGGGGAGGGTTTCTGTACACGACCCAGTTGGGGCCTTACAAAAACCTGGTGAAGTGTCATGGTTATTCTTCTAGAAAAAAACATTTTTCAGCTAAGGAAACAGGCTCAGAGAGGTTTAAGCGACTTGCCCCGGTCGAACAAGTGCGTGACCGAGTGGCCCTTGCCGCTGCTCCGGAGGGCTTGCTTCGTGGCAAGCCTTGTGGGTGGCATTTAGTTTCAGCGCTCTCCTGTCTGTCGTAAATGTGACGTGTATGTGGTCAGCGGGTCCACGTCTGTCAGTGGTTCTCCGCCCTGGCTGCCTTTAGAATTACCCGGGAGCTTTTAAAAAAGAATGGACGCCATCCATTTGTCGGCCACCCAGAATGTACAACGCCGAGAATGAAGCTTAGTGCAAGTCACACTTCAGTTCATAGTAACGTCTCACTGTTAGTTCGTCAGTTGTAGCAGACGCACCACACTAGTGCAGACTGAATGAGGGGGAAATGTGTGTGAGGGGGTGAGAACTTTATACTCAGTTTCTCTATAAACCCAAACCCGCTCTGAACAGTAAAGTCTGCTAATCAAAAAGAAGAGTGGTGTCAGGGCCCCACCCTAGACCAGCTGAATCTGAGTGTTTGCAAGCCAGTGCCTGGGTGTCTGTGAGTCTGACAGCTCCCAGATGCGGCTGGTGTCCAGCCAGGGCCGCAGGGTCAGCCCCGACCTTTCTGAGGGGCGCCCAGGCTCCTGCGGCGCTCAGCCCTGCTCCCCTGCCCCCGGGGCCCACAGTGGCTAAGGGGTAGCTGCACTGAGCTCAGGCACCACACGCCCCGCTTGAGGAAGGACAGGAAGATCCACCTCCTCCATCTGTGTCGACGTGTTGCTTCTCCGCCAGGGTTCCTAGGGCCCCTCTTGTCACAAGAATTCCACGTTGTAATGTCAGCTGAATTGAGGCCCCAGGTATTCTCAAGGGCCTCACTAGTAGGGGAACAAGTACGTTTGGCAAATAATGTAAATAACGTGTGTTGAAGTAATGCTGCTGCTGCTGATTCCTTGCAGCAAAGTCCGTTTTTGGTATCTTCCGTTTGGCGTCGAGGTGTAATGGGATTCTGTGTGTGCATGTTCTTGGGCTTTAAACCCAAGCGTTTTGTCATTTGCAGCAGTGGGACCAGACATAAAACTGCATGCTGGAGCTGTCTGAATTGTTTCATCTTTTTCACTTATTAGGTGACAATGCTCTTCCCAACGGGTTAGACGTTACCTTTGAAGTAACTGAATTAAGGAGATTAACGGGCAGTTATAACACCATGGTTGGGAACAACGAAGGCAGCATGGTGAGATACAGGTTTTTCCCTTCCTAACAGTGGAACTTTCAATCGTGAGCTTTGAAAACACGACTGATGGTAGTTTGGGAACTCTTTCACGCCCCTCAACCTTTATTTGTAAACTATCCCGTAGTCCTCATTCATCTTAGAGTTGACTATAACATGCTTTGTTATAAGTGTGGATTGTTTGGGAGTGATGTGGGCATATCACATGTTCATATTACTAGTTTCCTGTTGAAATTCCCCTAAACTCCAAACCCGTGGAGTTGACTTCTCTGAGCTTCAGTCAGAAGGTTTAGCCTTCTTGAATTCACCAGGTGTGTGCGCTCAGCGGAGGCACGCTTGAAGGATGAGGAGCGATCACAAATGAAAGGCAGACCCGCATCTACAGTTCTGTTCTGTTTGAGTGAGTCCCTTAGCTCTCGCAGTCTTTCTAAACAGTTATCATTCCTTCCATTTAAACCCCTGCTATTTTTTTTTCCTCCTAGGTACTTGGCCTCAAACTCCCTAATCTTCTAGGCCGTGCAGAAAAGGTGACTTTTCAGTTTTCCTATGGAACAAAAGAAACTTCGTATGGCCTGTCCTTCTTCAAACCACAGCCTGGACACTTCGAAAGAAAGTAGGAAGCCAAACAGATCATTGAGTTCAGTGGCCTGGTTTAAAAGTTAAAATAGGTGGCTTGTTTGTGAAAAGAAACTCTGCAGAATCAGCTGACCCTTCTGCAGTGTTACAACAAGCCCGTAGATTTCCCCATGAAGATGAACCCCTGAAGTATATTTTTAAATCTGTTGATTTAAATGTGTACAAGTTACAATCACTGTTTCAGCTTTTAAAGCTCTGTCCCATTGTCTCCTAGTTTCTCTGTAAACGTATATAAAGTTACGGGACAGTTCCCTTGGAGCTCACTGCGCGAGACAGACAGAGGAGTGTCAGCCGAGTACAGTGTAAGTAGCTTTTCAGTCCTTCCCTTCGGACACTGCGACCAAAGAGTCTGTTGATTGATTGATTCCCAAAGACAGCAAGTGGGGGCAGGGCGGGGCGCGCACAGCCACTGTGTGGTCTGATGCTCGGAGCCTCAGGCACTGCTGCTGGGGTCGCCCTCTGTTCTCTGCCCTGCCGGCAGGGCACCTCTTCACTAGCCAAGTGCACGTGCCGGGGCCAGAGAGTGGCTAATCTCCATGGTGGCAGCTCCTTTGACCTGGTCACATTTCTTCCCTGCTCCTGACTTCCTGGGACACCATCTGTTTGTCCTTCCTGTACCTGCTAAGATCGAAACCTGACAGCCAGTGAAAGTTACTTCAGGTTTCTGGAAGCTTTCATCATTGGTTTACAGTTAGTTGACGTCTAGCAGGATGCAGCACATGGAGTTACTATCGTTTGACCATTTTTTGGCTTTACAATGAACGCTGCTCTTTCTTTTCTTCCTTTCTAGATCATCCTTATTCCTCCCGTCCTGTTCTAGGCTTTAGTTAACGAGGAAAGACCTTGAGACACAATCTCGTATAAAAATAGTTCCCCAAGTCTTCAGACCAGCAGCCTCGGGCTTACCTGCAAATTCATGGTCCCGAGGGACCTGCTGAGTGAGCATCACCAGGAATGGGGCCCAGGAAACTGTCTCAGCACGCCCCTCGTCGCCCCTGCCCCGTGACTGTGGTCTGACAGTCCCCAGTCCCTGCCCAGGCTTGCCTCCTGCTGTGCGCTCAGCCCCCTGTGGGCACTCGAGACGCATCAGCCACTCATGCTTCTTACCCTTGCAGCCCAAAGTCATGAAAACTGAGTGCTCCGAGGTAGCCAGGAGGGCGCAGCTCAGGATGGAGACGCATGTCCATTCTCACCTCGGTGTGGCCGCCCTACTCCATGTGCAGGGGGTTGCCCTCAGACCCTCCTGCCCAGTGCTGGGGACGCGGCAGCCGACACCCTGGCAGACACTCTTCTCTCCAGCCCTGCCCTCCCGCAGGACGCGGAGGCTACTGACAGGGTGGGAGGTTTCTCCCCACCTTTCTCTCCCGAGTCCCCTTTTATCTCTTTCTTTTAAGCCTTTTTGAAAGAGCAGATCCTCAGGAGAGTAGAAGCACCTTGTTTGTCCACGTGGGATAGAGATGCAGGACGTCAGAGTGTTGGAATAGGCCGCGAGGGAGGGCAGGCAAAGGGACGCAAGGGCTGGAGCTCCTGCAGCTGCAGCCCTGCCGTTGAGAGCAGAGGCTGCGGAGGAGAAAACCGCATCCTCCTCATGTGTGTCCTCGGGGTCTGCACCAAGTAGGTGCTTGCTATGCAAGCCCAGTGGCATCATCTGGGCCCTGCCTCGTCCTCCTGCTGGGAATCCAGAGACACAGATGTGTCTCCTCTGAGCAGTAGTGTTTCTCCCGTTAAGAGCCGCCTTATAAGGGAGGGAGGAAGGCTTTACGTCAGCTCTCCCCCTCCCACAGGCATTGGGAAAGTAGCTGCATCTTGGGACCCTCATTGCAGAAAAGGCGGCTGGGCAGGCCTGCCCTCCCACCGTCTGCCTCCCCAGGGCCTGGCCCGGTGCCTCGTGGCGGCTTCACAAGGAATCGTGCTGAGGTAGTGGCCCCACGTTGTCACCCTGGAAGCCACGTGGGCTCTCTGGGCCTGAGTGCCACGAGAATGCCCAGCGTGGGACTCCCTCTGGGGACTGACGTGGCCTGGCTCCCTTGTAAGGGTTGCATCACTGGTGTCCTTCCCAAGGCCACCAAACTACGTCATTCGCTGTTCACAACCAACCTGGACATTTCTCTAAGACGGAAGTCTAAGACAGGCTGGCTTGGCTTCGAGGGAAGAGGGTCAGGCCAAGAGGCGGGTCCCACTTGCCTGGACCCCAGCGTTCACTTGGCTCAGGCCTCTCTGGCCGCAGGGAGGAAGCTCTTCACTCATGTGTAACTTGTCTCCTGGCTCTTCTCCAGGGGCTGATGTGGGTCATCTGGGTCACCTCTCCTGGCTGCAGACAGCCGGCGGGGTGTGTGTCCGATGGTCTTAGACTGGAAAAGGAAGCAGTCAGTTACAAAGCTGCATGCAGCTTTCAGACGAGCCACCCCGTCTCCGCACCCAAAGCACAGCCCTGCCCCTCGTGCAGTTTTTCCCTTTGATCGTGGCCGTGGCTTTCTCCCCTCCTCCCTCCTGCCTGCCTGCTCTGTTCCCTCCTTCCCCAGCTTCCCTTCGTCTCTTCCTGTCTCCCATCCATCATTAAAAACATTGTGTCTTAGCTTTTAGTCCGTCCATTTAGTGCCGCCTCATCCCAGGACCTGACTTGGGGCGGCCCCCTGTCCGCGCAGCACGGAAGGCTGACGGTTTCCCGTGTTTGCCTGCAGTTTCCCATTTGGAAGACCAGCCACACTGTGAAGTGGGAGGGCGTGTGGCGAGAGCTGGGCTGCCTTGCCAGGACAGTGTCTTTTGCCGTCCGAAAAGAGAGCGGGCACTCGCTGAAGTCATCTCTCTCGGTAAGGGCAGATGTGTAGATACTTTGACGCAGCCGTGCCTTAAGTTGGGAGAATCGCCTTCGCCTGCATCGGGAGGGATTGAGAAGCGTCACAGTTTGGGAGGCTAAAATGGTGCCTTCTGGTCACTTGAATTTCTGGACACAACCGCATGTCATTTTTTCTAAGTAACATCAGAGGTAACGGGCAGTGGCGTGCGTAAGAGCTGACTGTGGCATCTTAGTCGGGAGCTGGCTGAGTTGACTGGTCAGGGTGTCGAGCTCCCTGAGAGAACAGAGCCGGCGATGGGTCGGAATGGCCCACCCAGTGGATGTGACTTGTTTCCCCGACTCTCCCAGGTCCCTCACATGTAACATGGGGTTTCCGTAAAGATTAAGTGTCAGAAGAGTTATGGAATGCTTAGCACAGTGCCTGGCATACGATTAGTGCCCAGTGAGTGTGTGGTGTTGTGTCAGAGGCCTGTTTGAAGTGCAGACGCCCCCGATCCGCATTTCTTGCAGCACGCGATGGTCATCGACTCTCGGAACCCTTCCATCTTACCGAGAAGAGGTGCTTTGCTGAAGGTTAACCAGGTAGTATTCCTTCCCCCGTGACTTCTGCAGGCTCCGTGACCCTGGAGGGATAGGGCATCATGCAAGGGTAGTCACGTTTTTAATACATTTTCCTCTCATTGTGAAAGTCCTTCTAGAATGGCTTGCAAGGGTGTCTGTCCCCGTCGGGGTTCCTAGCCCTGGATTTGCTCCCTGTAGCTCAGGCTTTGCCTTCACAGAGCACAGAGTCAGGATAAGGTTCCGGTCTCTTTGGTGGTGTCACTTACTAGGCCAGGAGGAAAGTTGTGATTTGATGGGAGTGACTTCCCTGGTGACCCTTGAAGAACACCCAAGGCAGGGGTTGTAACTCACATGCCGGGAGGGCCTGACAGGTGACCTCGGGGAGAAGCGGGGCTCCGACGCTCTGTTTGCCTGATCTCAGTGTCAGAGGAGCAGCTAGAAATCAGATTTTCATAGGAAATGTGCCAAATTGTAAAAGGTAGGCTGATTTTTTTTTCCGCCGCAAACACTGATTAGGCCAAACAAGCCGTATCGTCCTTAGCAAGCTCTGTAATGAAGTGTTGATGTCGCCAGTGTTTTGCTCTCACACGTAAGGAATGCCGTTCTCTGCGGTTACTCAGTGTGTTTAGTGATTGTGTACCTCTGTCAGGCCCCTGGTACCGTCCAGAACAACTAGGACGTAGCTTCTAGGAGACAGAAGTGGCGTGTTGCCTTTCTAAGCATACAGAACAGCAGACTTAACCGCAGTGACGCTGTTTAGAACCCTCTGTAACAGGTCTGTTGGCTCCCTTTGACCTGAGGACCCTCGCCCACAGGAGCTGGCAGGCTACACCGGAGGGGATGTGAGCTTCATAAAAGAAGATTTTGAGCTTCAGTTGAATAAGCAACTCATACTTGATTCAGTGAGTATCTCGTCAGAACATTGTCACCTGTGTTTTTATCTCTTGTTTTTGGAATCTTATTAGAAGATCTCAGTTCCCAAATATCTAAAACAGTAAAGAGGTCAGAACACTGATGCTTGAAAGTCAAGCGCTTAATCTTTTCAGTTTAGCCAGACTTGAAGCTACCTTGGGGAGAAGCGATGAGCAGTCCCTTTAAAACTCATCTGTCAGTCATTGTACGTAAAAGAGCCCCTTCCCCACTTATCCGCTCAGGGCTGTCAAGCACGTGTGTCTGGAGGACAGGGCTGCCGCTTTCTTCGTCTCCTGCTGTTACTTCCAGAGAAATTCTGTGTCTTCACCTGGTTTTGCTAGGTTGTCAAGGCTCTGGGTGCCTCCAGGAGTTTCTGTGTTAGCCAGTTTGGTTTAGTTCCTCCTGATTCCCTCAGGACCTTAGGAGTAAGTGACTGGATTCAGATCGAGGCAGTGGAGCCCCAGGCTGGGAGACACCATGCTTATTCTCCAGTCTTCCCAGCGCCCGGGCGACTGAGGGACGGCTCTCCACACCCCCACCGCCTCCTTAGACCCTGGGGACCAGGAGTGAGTTTTAATGAAGTGGGACATGCTTTTGTTTTAGAATCATTTATCACTGCTGCCGGTCAGTCCTGGACTCAGTGCACTTCAGATTTGGTTCCTGCCTTTCCCCTGCCACTGCTCTTCCGGAGGCGGCCAGGGGCTTCTCGCTCAGTTCGGCGAGCTCTTTCTGGTCCTCTTCTGTGCTCCCTCCATGGCGCGCTGTCAGCCATTGTTGACTCCATTACGACTGCTTCTCCTTCCACGCCTCGGTTTCTCTTTCTCAGCCTCCTTTCCCCCCATCCATGCACCCACCCGCCCCTCCCTCCTTCCCACATATACTGGCTCCCAGGCACTGTCGGGGCGCTAAGAATACCTCAGTAAATAAACACAGTGCCCGTTCTTACATGCTAGTGAAGGAAGGCCTACACGCAAATGGCTTTATATACAGTGCGGCAGGGGTTCACAGGTGACGTGAAGAGCGATCCAGCAGAGTTAAGGGACAGAATGCCACCACGGGGGTGCTGCCTTATCTTCGAGGGCCAGGGGAGGCGTCTTGGATGAGGCCCGTAGCACTTAGAGTGACTTAAGGTGAGCCCTCCACCCTCAGTGGCGTCTCCCCAACAGCTGGTCGCCCAGAAACAGCTGAGGGAGCAGGGCGGGCTGACCAGGCCCAGGGTGCTGCCCGCTCAGCTGAAGACAGGTCGGTGAGTCCTAGTGACCGGCGTGGAGTTTCAGCTGGGTGAGGAGCGGGGGAAGGGCAGGAGAGAGCGAGGGGGCCGGTCCGCAGGTCCTGCTGGCACTGAAGGCTTGGGCTGGGGCTAGAGGGAGCAGCTGGAGAGGTCTAGGTGCTGGGGGGGCCTGGGGGCCTTGGGCCCTCGTGGTCACCGAGGTCAGCAGGACACGAGGCCCGGTGGGCTTGTCTCAGGTGGAGAATCAGTTCTCCTTGTTGCCCCTCCTTAGGTTGGGACCATTAGGCGGGGGGAGGAGGACAGCGTGCCGGGAGCGCCTCGTCGCCAGGGGAGCTGCTCGAGAGCGCGCGCGGCTCTGGCGCCTCGCTTTGTTCCGCGGCATCTGTCACGCTGTTGAACAAAGACTTGAATTTCTCAGAATAGAGCGTTTGCTTGGCCTGCTCTGCCCACTCTGTCCCAGTTTTCGTCTGTAATCCTTCCTACGGAAGCTTCTAAAAAGGAGACATCTGAGCAGCTTTGAAGGACGTGGGACTTAGCGTGTCCGAGAGAGGACAAGGTGGGCAGAGGCGTGGGGATGTTCAGGAGAGGTGGGTAGGTGGGGGCCACGGAGGAGGCCTGGGGTCGGGAGCCCAGAGAGCATCGTTGTCGTTTAAGGCATCCCTGGGTCAGTTCTGTGCATGGATTACGTGGGTGTGAAGATTGGATCCCTGACCTAGGGTTAGGTCACTGCCCCTGACCTGTTAGATAGAGGCGGGGCTCCGTCCCCGAGGGTTGGATTGGAAGTATGTCTCTTTGCATTTCTTAAACGTAGCAGTCTTGCACCCGCTACCTTCCTTCTCCTGAGATGCCGTACGCACTCAGTCCTCTCAGGTTTTGAGGCCGAGCCAAAGAGGCCTGGGTGGATGCAGAATCCCTTGTCCAGGGCCCTGGTCTCCCCCTTCAGGCCATGGCTTGTCCCACTGGGTTTGGCTTCTCGGAGAGGAGGGAGCTGCCCTGTGTCGGCACGGAATCCAGGCCCTGCTTAGGCTGTGGGCTTATGTATAATATGTCTTTATTCGAAATTTGAAGTTGCCAGTTATAAAAGTATCCACAAAACACTTCGAGCTGTAGTTCTTCCCCTGCAGGAGCCAGGTGTTCCCCTTCCGCAGCCCTTGTGCCCCGACCCAGAGCTCTGCACGCTGCAGGCACTGGGCACGACCAGATCTCAGGGTGTTTTCTGTCTGCTAATGCTTGTTGGAAGGAAAGAAACAGTGGAAGAAAACGGTTGTTTGTTTATATTTCGATAGGTTTTTTCAGCATCTCTCTGGGGTGGAATGTTGGTACCCATTGGTGATAAACCGTCAAGTATTGCTGATCGGTAAGTAATAATAAATGAATGGGTGGTTTGCACATGGTTTCCTTTGGATCTTCCTGCTTGGTTTATTAGAAGGTATTTTAGAGAAGTTTAACTATTTAGGAAAGCAGATATTTCAAATTTTCATTTAGTTTTATGTTTAAGCTAATTTCAGAATACCCAGTACACCCAGTATACCTCATACTTAATATTTTTCGCTTGTGGAGCAGAGAGGTACTTTATTATACTAACAATTTTGTATTCTCTTTGAGTATGAAAAAGTTACATGTATGTAACAAGTTCATACATGTTACAGAAATATAAAAACAGAGAAACATTTAAGGAAGTGAAGGAGTCCTGCTCATTGATAAGCGGAGTTAACATTTGGGACTGCGGTCGACTCTTGAACAACCTGAGGGCCAATCCCAGTGACGCTTGTAGTCGGCCCTCCGTATCCACGCTCCCTCCACAGCCAGCGTCAGCCAGCCACTGGTGGTGTAGCTGTAGCATCTGCTGTTGAAGGGTGTCCACCCGTAGGTGGACCCACGTGATCAAACCCACGTTGTTCAAGAGTCAGCTGTATTTCCTGTCAGCCAGTATTTTTGCGGGTGTGTATTTGTGTGAGCGTGTATACATATAAATTCACGTACACATCTGTATTAAAGTGTTGAGATACTGTATTTTGCATGCAATTTTGTGTCCTCCCTGCTTTTTAAAAATTATACAGTAAATCAATTCACCAAGTCATGGGAAATTTTTCGTAAGCAGCATTTTAATATTTCGTTATTTGCATATACGTAGCACTGTGAAGAATCTAACTTTGTAAATAATTTTTGTTCGTTTTGTTTTCTGAGGACAGATTCCTCAATGTGGAATTACTGTCTCAAAAGAAAAGGAATGTTTTTAAGGCTCGCAAAGAATATCGCTGGAGCCTGCTTTTCCGAAAACCTGCTTGTTTAGGAGTAGCTTCTGCTCCTGCCAGCAGAGGGTGAAGTTGTATTGTTGCTATTATTAGTTGCTATTAGTAGAAATAGCACAATTGTCTTGGGGTCAAGGAGCTCTGTCTTTAAT
Organism: Pseudorca crassidens; assembly: GCF_039906515.1. Taxonomy (NCBI): domain Eukaryota; kingdom Metazoa; phylum Chordata; class Mammalia; order Artiodactyla; family Delphinidae; genus Pseudorca; species Pseudorca crassidens. The sequence continues at coordinate 100,931,609 of NC_090306.1, forward strand.
CTTGCATTAGGTAAACTGCTGCTTTAGCTCAACCTAGTTCAGCCTTCTTGGATGGCAGTTTGGGAGTAGAAAAAATTCTAATTTCTAAACTCTGAGACTTAACAGTTTCACCTCCGTGAATCTAAGGTACAGAAATGCATTCATAAGAGTACAGAGATTTATGTACAAGGGTGTCCATCGGGGGCATTATTGAGACCAGCAGAAATTCCAAAACTACCCGTAGGGGAGTGACTAAATTCAAACACAGCCATTCTAAAGGGACCGTGTAATCATTAGAAAGGATGAGGTAGGTGCCCCTACGTTAAAGTTTGCATGGAAGTATGTTGAGCTGCTTGCCCGCTGATCAGGGGCAAAGCTTCTGTGTGCACGTGTGTGTTTGCAGGTAGCACCAGGGCTCTGGAAGTCAACCACCAAACCAGTGACGTCACTGACGTAGTGAAGTAGTCACTTCTGGAGATTGGAACACAGTGGACAGTAGGGAGGGGAAGAGCCTTTTCACTTTTTGTGTTTCCTGGATCATTTTAATTCTTTCAAAAGAATGTGTGTGATTTATCATTTAAAAAAAATAATAAAGGGACCTTGCTCTTTGTTTCTATAATTAATGTTAATGAGGTATTCAGAAAGGCTTTGCTTAGAAATCCCAGATAGTAAAGACACATTTTTAGACTTTTAAACTCAAGTTCAAATGAATAAATTCATAAAGGCTTTTATCCAGTGGGACAATGAGAAAAACAGTGCCCTGTTCCCTTTGTGCTGAGACGTGGGACGTTTGTGGCACCACAGGTCAGTGAGAGGCTGGGGGTGGTCAGCTGACCAGAGGTCAGCTGGTGTGGCTTCCATGACAGTCGTGTTGGAAAGACCACACACAGCTTCTCCGGTCATTTTAATTCATTATCTAGTAATTACCATGGTCTAAAATCGGGTTCTAAGAAGCTGTTAGATTTTATAGCAAATAGATGGGATTTCTAATTTTCTTTTTTTTGGCTGCGTTGGGTCTTCATTGCTGTGCATGGACTTTTCTCTAGTTGTGGCGAGCGGGGGCTACTCTTCGTTGCAGTGCACAGGCTTCTCATTGCGGTGGCTTCTCTTGTTGCAGAGCACGGGCTCTAGGCATGTGGGCTCAGTAGTTGTGGCTCACGGGCTCATTAGCTGTGGCACGCGGGCTCTAGAGCGCAGGCTCAGTAGTTGTGGCGCATGGGCTTAGTTGCTCTGTGGCATGTGGGATCTTCCTGGACCAGGGATCAAACCCGTGTCCCCTGCATTGGCAGGCGGATTCTCAACCACTGCGCCACCAGGGAAGTCCCTTTAATATTTTTTTATTTCATTGTTTTCAGTTTAAAAGAGTATGATAACCCAGTCCATTAAGGAACACAAGGAATTCATTAAAAAAAATTTTAACATACACTTTTTTTCTAATTAAAAATCACTGTAATAACATAAAAAAAATTAAGATAACAATAATTCTATTTTGGTCTATTTCCTTCTAGTATTATTTTCCTCTTATTTGTAACATTCAGATCATTACTATTATATAATTTGTATCCTGCTTTTTTAAAAAAACTTAATTAATTTTTAACTTAATTATTGTGAGCATGTAGGAGGCTGTTTTGAAAAGGTGCTGCGTGATGAATTCTCATAGACTTCAGATAATTCCTTTATAACAGACAGTCCACCTAAGTGTCTCTTTGCGCCTTGTATCTCACCTGTGTCCCCAGAAGTTTGACGCGTTTGTTTAGATGTATAGTCTTAGGTTAGATTACAAGCTTGGGTCTTTATGAAATTTACCATCCTCCCGTGCGTGTTCCTAATCCTGAAATGTTCCACCACGTGGAGATGTGGACGACCCAGTAGCGAGTGTGCGCCTTTTGCACTTTTGTCGTGCGATGGAGACTTTCCCCATCGGCTTTGCTCTGACATCTGCATCCTCTTCCAGGTTTTACCTCGGGGGACCCACAAGTGTGCGAGGGTTCAACATGCACAGCGTTGGGCCACAGAGCGAAGGTCTGTCGTTCCCCACAGCACACCAACTTGAAAAAATCGAAATTACGGTTACTTCTCACTTTTGAGCGCATGTATTGGTTTAAATTACCGCAATAATAGATACTCGTATTTCACCAGTGGAACTGGCACCTAACAGCATCCACCACACAGCAGGCACAGAAAGGTGTTTGTTGAGGAAACTGTAGAAAATGAGAAAAGATAGCTAAGCAGAAGATACATAACAGTCGCTTGTGATCCCATTGGCCAGAGATGACGTGTGTGAGCATTTTGTTGTTTAGACATGCACATCCGTGCACACGTGTGTTGTTTACATAACAGTTCTAACCTGTTTCTCCTACAGTAACGGTAACAGTGTATGAATAGATTTTTATAGGAATAAGTACTTTATCATTTTTAATGGCAGCTTATTTCATCTTACTGACAAACTATAATTTTTTTAAACTAATGCACTTTATTAAAAAAAAGTTTTTTAAATATATATATAAAATAACTTTAATATTACAGTAAACAATAAACATGCATTGTTTTTAAAAGACTTAGAGAAAATACAGCTAAACATTAATTATGGTTTTATCTGGGTGATGGGAATTATGAATAATTTTAATAAGCCTTTTAAAATGCATTTCTGCACTTTCCAAATTTTCCACAAGTTTACATTAAGCTTGTTTGTTTATTTATTGAGGTATAGTCAATTTACAATATTACATAAGTTTCAGGTGCACAACATAGTGATTCATAAAATATTGACTATATTCCCTGGGTAATGGACTTTATATTTGAGAACACTTTTAGGTTAGCAGAAAAATTGGACACAAAGTACAGAGTTCACTGTACGTGCCCGTAGCATCCTTTATTATTAACATGTCGCATTAGCGTGGGACACTTATTACAATCGATGAGCCAACACTGATGTGTTACTACTAACTAAATTCCATAGTTCACGTTGGGGTTCACTCTTTGTGTTGTAAAGTTTCATGGGTTTTGACAGTTGCATAATAGCATGTATCTACGATTATGGTATTTTATAGAATAGTTTCACCACCCTAAAAATTCACCGTGTTCCACCTATTCATTCCTCCCTCCCTTCCTCCCCCTCAGTTACTGGCAACCACTGACCTTTACTATCTCCATAGTTTTGCTTTTTCCAAAATGTCATATACTTGGAATCATACAGTATGTACCCTTTTCAGACTGGCCTTTTTGACTAAATAATATGCATTTAAGTTTCCTCCATGTCTTTTTTTTTTCTTTTTTGGTCAGTGTACTTCTTAAATTTTTGTTTATGTGTATATATATATATATATATATATATATATATATATTTTAAATTAAAGTGTAGTTGATTTACAATATTGTATTAGTTTCAGGTGTACAATATAGTGATTGAGTCCTCCGTGTCTTTTTATAGCTTGATTGCTCATATCTTTTTATCACCAAATAATATTCCCTTGTATGGCTGTACCACAGGGTGTTTATCCATTCACCTATTGAAAGACATCTTACTTGCAGGACATCCAATTTTTTGCAATTATGAGTAAAGCTGATATAAACATCTATGTGCAGTTTTTTATCTGGACATAAGGTTTCAGCTCATTTGGGTAAATACCAGGGAGTGTAATTGCTGGATTGTATGGTAAAACTATGTTTAGCTTTGTAAGAAACTGCCAGACTGTCTTCCAAAATAGCTAACGTTTTGCATTCCCACCAGCAATGAATCAGAAAGATAAAAGCCTTATCATTTTTAATGGCTGCATATTTCATCTTCTTGCCTTACTGCGATCTTTTTAAACCAAATCCAAGTTTTAGACACTTAGTCTGTTTTCTTTTTTCTTACGTTTATATAACAGTGTATCAGTGAATAAGCTAACTGAATCTTTGTGCTCATCTATAAGTTTTACTTTATAATATAAAGTTCTAGGTGTGGAATTGCTAGGTCAAAGGATTTTGAGTATCCTGGAACATCCTTAAGGTTTTATATTGTCTCAAGAAAGCTCGTCTCAGTCATACTCTGTCCAGCAATGTGTGAGAATTCTGGTTTCTGGAACTCTCTCCAGTACTTGACATTATATCAGAGGATCTCCACGTGTTATTAAAAACTACAAAAACATCATTTAAGTAGATTCATGTTATGACATTGTAAAATATTCTATCCTGATTTTCTTAACTTTTTTTTTACATCTTTGTTGTTTCCACTTTATATTATTATAAATAGTGATTGCTCTGGGCCTAAATTTTTGTACAAGATATAAATTATTTCTTTTCATTTGTTTTTAGAGTGCTTTTATTTATTTTTAAATTTTTTGCGGTACGCGGGCCTCTCACTGTTGTGGTCTCTCCTGTTGCGGAGCACAGGCTCCGGACGTGCAGGCTCAGCAGCCATGGCTCACGGGCCCAGACGCTTGGCGGCATGTGGGATCTTCCCAGACTGGGGCACGAACCCGTGTCCCCTGCATCGGCAGGTGGACTCTCATCCACTGCGCCACCAGGGAAGCCCCTAGAGTGCTTTATTAGTGTGTCTTTTTTTTTTTTTTGAAAAGTAACATAATTTCTTTTTCACTATAACAAGTATTATTTAGTGACTAGATGCAAGTTTTGGAGTCTTCCATTTTCCTGAAAATTAAAACACAGTGGTATTTCATTTAATTACCTATTAAAAGGCTATTGGTAAGATTATATGAGCAAGAATATAAATTACTGTAACTTTTCATGAAAAAATTTGTCAATATTTATCAAGAGCCTAAAACATATATATATAGATATATATACGTATATATATGTATATATATATATGTATATATACAAGGACTATTGATAATAGAACCAAACTGAAAACTGGAAGCCCAAATGCCCATCAGCAATAGAATAGGCAACTAAACAGTGGTGTCTTCACACTGTGGAATATTATACAGCAATGAGGATGAACAAGTTAGAGCCACTGGCTGGGTGGCATGAACAGGCCTCAGAAACATGCCAAAAACAAACCCAGATCCAGAGGATGCATACTGCATGATTCCACCTGTGCAGAGTTTAGCGAGTGGGTAAAGTGATCTATACTGTCAGGTGAGCAGGTAGACAGGTAGTGCTGCACTTGGCGTGGGTGCTGGGTAGTGATTAGAAAGGAGAACAGGGCCTTCTGGGGGGCTGCACTTATCTGTTTCTTGGTCTGGTGCTCATTATATGGTGTGTTCTGTGCCTGGAAATTCACTGTGCTGTACACTTAGGATGTGTATACTTTTCTATGTGTATATTGTACTTCAAGATGGTTTAAAATACCTGTGTGTGCAAGGAAGCCCATCACGGGTTAATGTCCACTTTCAAGAAATTCAACACCAACATGACAGTAGTCAAGGGGTAGATCGTTATATTATGTTACATATATGTGATTATTCAGGCGTCAAAATCACATTTTCAAAGAATATAAAGTATAAAAGGAAAGTGCTTATAATATAGTAAACTAAAAAAAAATATCAGGGGGCTTCCCTGGTGGCGCAGTGGTTGAGAGTCTGCCTGCCGATGCAGAGGACACGGGTTCATGCCCCAGTCCGGGAAGATCCCACATGCTGTGGAGCAGCTGGGCCCGTGAGCCATGGCCGCTGAGCCTGCGCGTCCGTCCGGAGCCTGTGCTCCGCAACGGGAGAGGCCACAACAGTGAGAGGCCCGTGTACCACAAAAAAAAAAAAATCAGAACTGAAATGTATAAATATAAAATGACTTACATTTTGTTTTCTTATTTAATTATTCATTATAATTCACTGGATGGAAGAACACCAGATGTTAGCTGGTTATCTCTTAATGGTAGAAATTAAAGGAGGATTTCCTTTTTTTCTACTTCCATACATTTATCCCATTTTGTACAATGAGTATATTACTTTTTATGATTAGAATAAAATAGGTTATTTAAGAAAAGAGAGGAACACTTGCTGGGAAACGAGAAGCAAACCCAGCTGACCTCCTGCTTCCAGTCCGTTCTTTGTTTCCTCTAGAACTTCAGTATTAATAGTGGTTGAGGAGTTGCTGGGGCCTTTAAGTGAATAAGCAGTTCATTCCTTGAGGTTAATCTTGGAGACAGCCATATTTTTCTTTTTCATGGTCTGTCATTTTGTATTAAAGGGACTAAGGCACTTTACAACTAGTATTTTGTAACAAAGTATAAGCATTTCAGGGTTTTTTGTTGTTTGTTTAATGCTGTGGCTCTTTATAGTAAAATGAAATGGTAGGGACAGTTCTAGAAATAATGCAAATTATACTCTCAGTGGATCGTCTTGAATTTTGGCAAAAGTAACCAAAAAAAAAAAAACCCAAGTGGTCACGAACCTTTAAAAACGAGCCTCTTCTCTGAAGATGTTGAGCTGAGACAGTGTCCTTGTGCAGCAGGGAGCAGACACTGCGTACCTTTGGATTAATAGCATGTCCGGCCACTTCCAGAAACTGCAGAGACATTTTCTTCATTTTGTCTCTCTATATTGTGGTCTTGACATTTTTGCAGAATAATGCATTTCATGTACCAGGTGACAGTGATCTGGTACCTGCGGTTGTGGAAAAAGTGATTCCATGAGTTTACTTGTTTTACTCCAAGCATTTTACAGATATGGTAAATTACTGGCTTCATTCTTTCCTAAGTTACACATTAGCTTTTTTTTTTTTTCCAGTTAAAGCAAATTATAAAACAAACCAGGAGAAGAAGAAAGATTATTTAAGAAAGGCCGACAACGTCAGGAGTTATAAGGGCAGCTGCTCACAGAGCTCGGGCACCGAGTGTGTTGTGTTCACAGCACACGCCTCGCTCATGTACGTGGTGGGACGTCAGTGTGGTTTTGAACCTGTGACCTTGTTTTGATCCGCACTCCTTCCTTGACTAGGAGACTACCTGGGCGGAGAAGCGTACTGGGCCGGTGGCCTGCACCTGTACACCCCGTTACCTTTCCGACCGGGCCAGGGCGGCTTTGGAGAGCTCTTCAGAACTCACTTCTTCCTCAACGCAGGAAACCTCTGCAACCTCAACTATGGTAAAATTTGGACTGTTTAGCAACCGTTCGGCAGAGCTGACCTTACGTTTAAAAGCACAGGACACAAGCGGGTGTCTGTGCCGCATTTAGATTGCGTCGTCTCTAAGAGTAGGCACTGTGCCTACCTGAGACACCTGCAACGCCTGATGTGGTGCCCAGAGTGAAGCTGTTGGTCGAATGGCTAGAACATGCATAACGAATCGTCATAACGAATGCTGCCTTGCAAAGAGAAACCTGTCTGTTTAGCAGACATTTCTCGAGCAGTGACTCTGTGCCAGTCATTACGGCCACAGAGCTGAGTGAGACCTGGTCTCTCCCCTAGGAGCTCAGGGCCAGCCTCAGATGTCCCGGCTTGGGGAGGTGTCTGGAAACCAAGGCTTGGAGTAGGGCTTCCTGGGCCGTCAGCGGTGGGCAAATGCCATTATAGCCAAAGGGAACAGAACGTGCCAGGCCCAGAGAATTGAGAGGACCTGTGTTCTTCTGGGACGGTGAGGAAGTACCCAAGTACCCAAGGCAGGTCCCCAGCCCTGTCTTGAGTTTGGGCCTAATCTCACTTCATGCATTCTCCTCAAGTATCTAGGCCTGGCTTAAAAGATGACCAGAGGCCACACAGAGGGGGAGAGCCAGGGCTGTCCAAGGACGCGTGCGGGGGACCACGTGCTATTGGTCACACCTCCTCTTCTCTCTCTTCAGGGGAGGGCCCCAGAGCTCACATTCGAAAGCTGGCTGAGTGCATCCGCTGGTCTTATGGCGCAGGGATCGTCCTCAGGCTGGGCAACATCGCGCGGCTGGAGCTGAACTACTGTGTCCCCATGGGCGTGCAGGGCGGGGACAGGTACGTGCTGGGAGGTTCTCTCCACAGGTACATGGCACTGTCTTGTCACTTTGTTTTGGACATAGTTAATCACTTCACCAGTGGCCTTTAAAATTCAAGACTTCAGGAGAAATTGAATAGTTAGCAAAAGGATGAAAACGGATTTTTGTCCATGGGCTTCTCCATACAGTTTGGAGGAAAGGCTGTGATGTGTTCCCGTCCCCCCACCTTATGCTGTTTGCACTTGTCATCAGGTAGAGGGAGCTCCTCTGGCGGCCTGGCTGGAGGTGGTGGCCGCCGTTTTGGGTCCTGCGCTGAGCAGAATGAGGTGTTGCCGGTGGGGACTTTGCAGGCCGGGAGCCTGGAGGCTGGGTGGGCACAGCTCTGCTCGGGCCGCAGAGGACCTGCTTTCTGGCCCTTCTCCACCGGTCATTTTACTGAACAAGATCTGCTGAATATTCATGGGTGAATATGGTATAAGGCCGATTACAGCTACAGAAATTAATTCTGTTTCTTAAAGTATTTGGTATGCATTGTAGAAATTTCAAGAAGTCCAGAAGTATTGTCATGATAGTATGTAAGTAATACCATGGACTGGGGGCTTAAACAGCGGACTTGTATCTCTCACCGTCTGGAGTTTGCAAAGTCCAGGACCAGGGTGCCGGCAGGTTCGGTTCCGGGTCAAGGACCCTCTTCCCGGCTTGCAGATGACGCCTTCTCACTGGACTCTCACCTGAAGGGGGCAGAGAGCAGGCTCTCTGGTGTCTCTTCTTACAAGGACACCAGTTCCACCAAGGACCCCATCTTAATTAAGTTGCCTCATCTAAGGTGACTTAGTTACCTCCTCAAGGCCCCACCTCCAAATACTGTCACATGGCAGGGCTGGGGGGTGGGCGTTTAGTGCTTCAGCCTGTGAGGATTGGGGGACACGGACATTCTGCCGGTAACCTAGTGTTTCTCTACATTTCAGGACTCTAGGCTGTATTTTTTTCTTCTCGGTGTTCTGTCTACATTCAGCTGTGATGCTGAGTCATAGCCAGGCTTCCAGCGTGAAGTTGTAGTTTGTCCTCGTTTAAGGAAGTGCTGTACCAGTCTTACTCTCCCCGTCTTCTGCTTCAGCGTGGTGGGTGATGGTGTTTTGAAGGGAAACCACATTAGGAAGCTTTTAACAAAGCTTTGTTCTTAGGTGCACATCAGTGTCTGTCATCCAGATCCTTTGTGGCCATCGCTTCAGGAGAGTCTGCCCTCCTCCGCTCTCCCTGGAAGGCTGGCTCGGCCCGGGGCCGCCGTGCCGCCCTTCCTCCCCGTACCCTCTCGGGTCTGCTGCTCTGACGACTGTTAATTCCCCTCCACGCCTTGCCTGTTCTCGGCACAGAGCAAAAGCTGAGAAAGGTCTAGTTGCTCAGGCTGAGTGTGCACTGGAGCCCAGCTGCACAGGCTCGGAGTGCAGCCTGGCCGCCCCGTGGCTGTGTGGCCCGGGGTGAGTTACTTAACCTCTCTGGGTCTCCGTTTTCACAACTGTAGGATGGGTGCTAATGATAGTGATTACTTTGCAGTTTTGAGGACTGAATGCATTAGCACACACGCAGCTTGTAGAGCGGTACCCAGCGTGTTGTCAGCAAAGCTGGTTACTTCTCGTGTTGTTGCTGCTACTGCTGCACTCGCCCTGGCCAGCTGTTCACAAAGGAAGCAAACGGTGTGTGTGTGTCCCCCGCCATCCGCAGTGGCACTGTGCGCGCCACATGACTGGCTGTGTTAGAGACATGCCGTAGATGGGATGATGTGGCCTGATTTCAGGGATAGTGAAATGTGGGGAACTGTGCACCTTCCCTAGAGCAAGCTTTGTGCATTAGGTAACATCGTAGCTTCAGGAAATGAAGCTAGTGTTGCAGGTTGCTTTCTGCAAAACCTCGTTCCCACCACAGGCATGGGCGTGGGGCTCCCTGGCGTAACAGCCAGGTGCTAAGTGAGTCCTTGCAGGGAGCGGCAGAGGTGCAGGTGATGAGCCTGCACCAACACCGGGATGAGGTCAGATAGAGCCGTCTAGGCCTGCGCTTCTCAAACTGTAATGTGCTTGGGTCTGGAGTGGGCTGCACTGCGGGTGGGCTGCGCGGCCAGCCCCTGCCCTGTCCGTCCCTGGCTGTGTGACCTGGGCAAGCCCTGCTGGCTCTGGGCCTCCGGTCCTTCAGACTGGAAGGCGCTGCCGTCGTGTGGCTGCAGCATCATCGGAGGCCACTGGGTGTCGCTGTGCTCCCGGAATCCGAGTGCTGCTCTCGGGAGCCCGGCTTCCACTACCTGCCTCCCCGAATCTGTGCAGGGGGTGGAGTGGGTACTTCACCACTCCACTCTGCTCTCTCTCTTCAGGTTAAATTTGAAAAATATGTGGCAGCCATTAATTTCAAATGTGGGTTCTGAAAGGAGGAAGCATGCTGTGCGAGTGCTATTTAAAGACCAGAACATAAGGACGCTCCTCTGCCCCCCAGGCTGCTCTGTTTTGGGGTCATGGTGGTTGCAGCAGATGCTTCTCGTGTGCAGTGTCCCTGAGTAGGGGGGCTTGCCGTCACTCAGCGTATGGCTCTGTTTGAAGTTTTGTCATCAAAATTGGAATTCCGTGACGTTCGAGTGATCTTGCCAGGGTTTAATCTTCATTTCTAAAATGAAGCAGCTAGCAGGATGGGGAGTTACATGTGTGCCAGACATCCATAGGTCCCCCGCCCAGTGAGTGCAATCGCTTTGTAATTAGGATTTCAGATCTTTACAGAAATGGAAATCGCTTTGAAATATTTGGCGAGTTTTATACCGGGGGTGACGTGTGACACCGTTGTCTCTGCGCTCTGACGGCGAATACTCTGTGTCTTACCGAGTGTGGTCCCTGGAAATGCGCTGGTGACTGAGGCAGCTGGCGGGGAGGGCAGCGCACAGTTAGTAACAGAGAAAGACCAGGCAGGGAGTCGTGGAGGGCTTCCCGGGGGAGGTGATAGCTCCAGGCTGCAGAGCAGCTGGAGCCAAGGTGTGCACGCATGGAATGCCTGTGGGCGCCAGCTTCTACCCTTCGCAGGAGCAGAAGTGAGGTGCAGGGCGGCCCTTGATGCAGGCGGGGCCTGAGATCCGGTCACTCTTGTCCCCCACCCGTCTCTGCCCTCCAGCCTCTCTGGCCTTTTCCCTTAGGGCACACGCCAGCGCCCCGAGTTCTGGCGCTCATCGGCCTGCTCCCTGCTGAATTCCCCGTGCTAGACGGGCGCCTGGCGTTCCTGGGGGCTGGCTGGGGGAGGATGGGCGCCTGGCGCTGGGGGACCCTGGTGTGGCCTTCAACGAGCCCTTGGCGCCGAGTCCGAGGCGGGCCGGGTGCAGGCAGGGAGCCTCCGGGTGGTGCTGGAGTGGCGCAGCTGGGCCGCCCTGAGACTGCCGGTGGGAGGGGGAGACTCGAGACTCGGCCTTTTCTGAGGCGCCTACTGGATTATAGGCATATAGGCACACGGGACACAGAGCAGGAAGACGGGCGTTTGGTGAGGCTGTCTCCGTGCACCTGGCATCCGGGACACTGTTCTGGATGTGTGTGGTGGGTATTTTTCCTGTGACACGTTTATATGGTCTCTGAACATAAACCTGTGCTTGTAAAGGTGTTTAACCTGTTTACAGTTGGCGTAGACGAGCCTTTATTGGAATGCCTGCTTGTTTCTGAATCGTGTAAACCCAGGGCTTGACTTATTTTGATCTTGCTCAGGCCTATTTTCAGACATTTTTCTAAACAGCGAATGCAGGCAGGACTACTTTTATGGACCTAATGATATAAAAGGTAAAAACACCTCGTTTAGATCTGAGCAGAACGAAGTTGTACAAACACAGCCACGGTTCTGACTGGATCTTTGCCTTTTAAGGACGGTGGTGAGGTTTACTCAGGGTCACACGGGGACTGTAGCTGTCCCTTCTGGTCAGGTGACTTCTGCTGATATGGTTTAGTGAGCGCCCTTGACCCTGCAGAAGGTCAGCGACAACAGTTAAGGTTCTCTCTTTTGAGTCCCTTAATTGATCAGATATTTCATTCCCACGCTGAAAAAGAAAAACTTTCTGCCAGTTTTCAGGTGCTGTAAGTTCTGAGATTGGGTGACAGCACAAGTGTTGTGACAGTAGAAACATTAGCTTTTCTCTGAATGAGGGGGTTGTTCTCTTCCAGTTTTTCTGGAAACTCTCCAGAACTTGCAAAACTGCTGTGTTCCGCAAACACTCCATCAGCTGCTGGTTGGGATTCGGAACGTTTTTTCCCTGGAAGCTCATGCTTTCTGGTGTTCAGGTCCCGGGGTTAGGTCCTCTGTCCCGAGTACAGTACTGGCCCTGCCCCGAGCACAGTCAGCAGGTGGGCAGCACGGGAGTCCGTCCTCCGCGGTGTGGGCTGCAGGGGGAGCGGTTCTCGGCCTGGCGGCGCACCAGCATCACTGTGGAGTCCCAGGAGTACAGCTGCCTGGGCTGCGGCCGGTGATTCTCACCCTGCGTGCGGCCGGGGCTTGAACCAGGACGTCATGGAAACAGCAAGGCCTGCAGCAGGGCGTCCTCCGAGGCAGCTGAGGCAGCAGGGCCCGCGGGCGCGCTTGCGTTTGGGTCCAGGGTTCTGCTCTGAGGCTCCTGCCGTGACCGCAGCCATCTCCTCACTGCCCAGTCCGTTTGCTCATCTGAAAATGGGCTCAGTGATCTGTCTGCCGGTGAAAGAGCAGCACACTGAATGTAACCTGCACAGCGTCAGCGGGTAGCAGGTGTTGCAACCCACGTGCCCTCTTTGCATCCTCCCTTTCCTGGGAAAGGAGCAGGTTCTAAAGAGGCAGGTTAAGCCCTTTGGGGCCGTGGGTTCTGCCGTCCTCCCCGCCCCCTCCTGGGCCTGCCTGTGTCCTGTGTTTCGCCAGGGGCCCTTGCACGGCCACGTCTCTGATCACCTCTTGCCCTGCGCTGTGCAGAAGGTGCCTCTTCTCTGGTAGCCTCAGAAATAAACACGAAGCTTTCCTTCCCACCCCAGGAGTTTTGTTTTCATGAATATTTCTCTCCCAGGTCCTTCTCTTGTCTAGGTGCCAGTTGGGTCAGGATTGGGGGGGAAACAGAGAGGAGTAGAGGAGGGAGCAGGGAAGGGGGATTCGTGTCTCCATTTTGTTCCCTTTTCCATCCTCCAAAGGCTGGTTCTCAAACCAGCAAAGGAGGGAGTGCCTGGGGACAGCTGGTGAAGCCGGGTAGCCGGGAGGGAGGAAAGAGCTGAGAGGCGGGCAGGAAGAGCCTGGCATTGCTTCTGAGACGTGCACGTTTCTGGAATTGTGCAAATGGCAGCGTGAGCAGAGCGGACCACAGTGTTGATTTCCTGCCTTAAAAAAAAAACAAAAAACAACAACAAACTTTTTTTTTTTAGGATCTGTGATGGCGTCCAGTTTGGAGCTGGGATAAGGTTCCTGTAGCCGCAGAGCACCCTCTGTCCCCTCCAGCAGCAGCTCTGGGACTTGGGCAGCAGTGAGTCACTCGGTGCCACACACTTTGTCTCCAAATAAACACGTTTCATGTGATTCTTTGAATGCAGTCCTTGTGGGAAACCATGTCAATAAATTTTAGAGACAGATACTCAGATGCACTGTGGGTGTGATTTGCTTTCCACAGCCAGGGTGCCCCGCGCCGGCTCTTCTGAGGACCAGGTCAAGCCGCCCGCCGTGCGTTCTCTCGCGTGTGCCCCGCCGCGGGGAGGGACATCAGATGTCTCCCGATTCCTCCTCGTCCCGCACTCTTCGGTTCGTTCCCATGCGTCAGTGATCGGCAGAGAGCTCGGAGGAGGCGCAGGCCCGCCGCTGGGGGTGCGTGCGCTCTGGCTCCATGCCGGCTGATCCGAGGGGCCCGCATCCGCGGGGGCTGCGGTCGCAGGGGCATCTCCGTGTGTGTGAGCGCCCTGCGAGAAGGAGCTGCGTGTAGCGTCATGGACGGGGAGGCAGAGAGGAAGAGTGTCCTCTGGAGGGAACAGCCGCATCGTTTATAAAGATGCGGGAGTCAGCGCCTGTCGCTGCTGTAGCAAAGCACCACAGGCTAGAGGCATAACTCGACACAGAGCAGTCACCTTGCAGTCTGGAGGCCAGGCGTCCAAAGTGGGTCTCACTGGGCTGAAACCAGGGCGTCAGCAGGGCTGCGTTCCTCCTGGAGGTTCTAGGGGAGGATCTGCTTCCCAGCCTGCCCCAGCTTCCGGAGGCGCCCCGTTCCTTGGCTCGTGGCCCCTTCCTGTATCTCAAAGCCAGCAGTTCAGCATCTTCCAGTCTCCCTCCGGATCTTTGCCTCTCAGTGCCGTCTTATGGGCCCTTGTGACTATATTGGGCCCACCTGGACACTCCAGGCTGATCTTATTTTAAGATCAGATGATTAGCAACCTCAATTCTATCTGCAATCTTAATCCCCCCCTTGCCATATTACGTAACATATTCACAGGTTCCAGGAATAGAACGTGGACATCTTTGGGGGACCGTTATTCTGTCTGACACACCTAGTATCTCTCAAAGTAATATTTCAGGATATACTTTATTAGCCACATTAGAAAAAGAGTTTTAAAAATTTGAACCTCCTTTGAATTCTTCTAAAAAAGGTACCACATAAAAATGTCCAGGGGTGCCCGTGGTGCCCCAATAGGCCTTAGCTAGAGAGCTTACTGTTGGATATTTCCCCCCCTCCCAGCTGGGACTGAGTCCGCTTCACCTTCATCCTCCCATAACCTGGTTTATGTCTCTGCCGAGGGCGCTTGGGGTTTCAGGAGCAAGCTGAGTCCAAGGACCCACCTGCTCTCAGGCCTCCGAGGGCTGTCTCACCCTCACTGCCCACGTGAACTATAGGGATTTTGCAGAGAACGTGTAAGGGGAAACAGTTTACCTTTCTTAATAGTTGGGAACCTGGGAAAATACACATTTTTCCCATGAGTTGTTTTATTGTTTCCAGTTTCACATTTATGCATTTGGCAAAATAAGAAACCCATGTTACAACACTGTCATGTTCAGACTATAAGTTAAGAACAATAAAATCCAGATGACACAACCTCTCAGACACCGTGACCTTGTGAATTCATCTCCTGCTGCGGTGGAGTATCCAAAAAGAAGTCGTTTTTGAAAAGGTACGTGTTTAATCAAGCAGGGCCAGGTTGCCCCAGGGCGCTGGCCCAGATCCATAATGAAAGCGCGTCAGGTCCGGCCTTCTGCCGTGTCGGGAGCCGGGTTTCAACGGCAAACACGCTCCCCAGGCTGCTCCTTTGCAAGGTGAAGTGCAAACAGCGGAGACACTGGGTAAAAATCAGGATTCTGTTCCTTCTCGGTGGTATTAAGTGGGCAGATCGGAGCAGAAAGCCAGGAGCCCTTCACAAAGTGCTTTCCATGAAAGACCAGAACCCAGGCGAGTTCACTGTGGGAGGTAACTTCATGGCTGCAGTTTTCTTTGTTTGTTTTTTTCATAGCTGCTGTTCTAGGGCATCTGGCGTCATAGAAAAGAAGCATGAAGAGCATCACAGACTCCTCCCCAAAGTACCACCCTGACTCAGTGGGGCTTTGCATCTTTTTTTTTTTTTTGGCCACACTGTGTGGCTTGGAGGATCTTAGTTCCCCGACCAGGGATTGAACCCAGGACCCAGCGGTGGAAGTGCCGAGTCCTAATCACCGGACCACCAGGGAATTCCCTTTGCATCTTAATTTATCTCTAAATACCTGAGTGTTTGGGATTAGAACAGAGTTCCATACTTGTTCAATCAGCCTTTCACTCCACTGTGCAAGGAATGGGCCCCGAAGCCTTCCGTGGCTTCATTCTGAAGGGGAACACTGCTGTCTCCCTTGCTGGAAACCTACTGGGTCAGTCATCTTGCACTTGTAATAGAGGCTGACTTTAGCGAAGCTAATAGTCACAAAGCTCATGGAAGAAAACCCTCTGTGGTGGGTCTCGTCGCCCATTATCATGAACTGGTGGTGGTCTGTGTACACACACTCTGACCTTTTACAAGAGTTTTATGAGCCAAGTGCTCTCCGAGCAGTGCCATGAGCCACTCGTGTCCCCGTCTGTTGTCTGCAAGGCTTTTATGATCCAGTGAGGAAACAGGCTGTACTGCCAAGTGTCTCAGTTACTGGAACAAAGGACAGTCAAGCAGGCCCCGCTGATGAAGATCAGGCCATGCTTCCCCTTAGGTTGATTCCTGCAAAGGCCCTGCACTTCGACACCCTCCTCATACCCTGCAGCTCCTGAGGCTAAGAATTCTCTTTAATTTGTGTATTTGCTTTTTCTTTTTTAAAGACCAGATAAATTTACCTTTAGGATAACTAGATGTGCTCAAATGCACTTTGTGTTTAAAGTTCACCCAAGAGTGAGAATCCCCTGGTGGTCCAGTGGTTAAGACTCTGAGCTTCCACTGCAGGGGACGTGGGTTCGATCCCTGGTCGGGGAATGAAGATCCCACATGCCGTGCAGCACGGCAAAAAAAAAAAAGAAGAAAAAATAAAAATAAAAAAAAGATCACCAGGGGCTTCCCTGGTGGCGCAGTGATTCAGAGTCCGCCTGCCAATGCAGGGGACACGGGTTCGAGCCCTGCTCTGGGAAGATCCCACATGCCATGGAGCAACTAAGCCTGTGTGCCACAACTACTGAGCCTGCACTCTAGAGCCCACGAGCCACAACTACTGAGCCTGTGTGCCACAACTACTGAAGCCCACGTGTCTAGAGCCTGTGCTCCACAACAAGAGAAGCCACTGCGATGAGAAGCCCGCGCACTGCAACAACCCAACGCAGCCAAAAAAAAATAAAATAAAATAAATTTATTTTTAAAAAAAAGATCATCAAAAAGGAGCGGATTCCTTAGTCTAGGATAAAAACCGGAGAACTGCGTTTGAAATGAAATGTTTAAAATAAGGTAGCTGTACTCAAAATTCACATTTCTAGCTACTCTTAAAGAACTGGGTCTGACGACATGAGACCTTCATTCTCACAGGGAACTGGGCTGGAGCTGGAGTGGTGTTCCTTCAGCCTGGGCACCCGTGGGCCCTCTCTGGCTGCTTCAGTTATGTAAATTGTCCCTGCCTGTGGCCCATCAGGAGGGGAAGCATCTGAACATGTCCAGGGAGGAGGAGGCAGGTTGGGGGCCGAGGGGGCTGGGGCAACCGTCAGAAGGTAGAGTCGTGGCCCCAGTCATGATCCCGGCTGTAGTCCTGTGGGCTTTTTTTTTTTTTTTTTCACCACACCGCGAGGTATGCAGAACTTCCCTGACCAGGGATGGAACCTGGGCCCCCTGCAGTGGAAGCATGGAGTCTTAACCACTGGACCGCCAGGGAAGTCCCCCTGTGGGCTCTTTACCAAACCCACTCCCTTCTTCCCTCTGGGCCGCAGCCGGTCTTCTGTCAGAGGAGAGGATTAGGGTTTGGTACCTTCCAGTTCTGGATTCCACAGTCACAGGGATGCCGCCTGTGGGTTTTCTGAGGCTTTGTGCCCCCGTGTAAATGCGAGCTGATGTGTGACACTGTAGATTGCTTTGCCTGTTTTCGAACATTAGCTACAAGGAGTGAGCAATGGGTACTTTGTGATTCAGACTGGACTTGAACCCCAGCGCCGTCACCAGCCAGACGCAGCATTTTCTGAATCAATTATGATGCTTTCCCAGAAATTCTCTCCCAAGCCATCAGTACCCATTCATAAAATATTTACATAGTCAATGATCTCCACTGCATAACCACTTATTGGATGGTTTTTAAAAGCTTGTTTACAGCATCCAACATTTAACCTCAGGAACAATAACTAAATATACATTTCTTTGCCTCCTTTTTTTACCTTTTTACTGATTTCTTCAGATGATTGTGTATAACAGCAGTTCTCAAACTTTTTGGCCTCAGGACCCCTTAGCACTGTCAAAAATTGTGGAGGACCCCCAAAGAGCTTTTGTTTATGTGGGTCGATGCTAATACTTACCGTATTGGAAATTAAACCAAAAATTTTTAAATAGTAATTCATTAAAAAATAACAAACTCATTGCTTGCTAACATAAATAACACTTTATGAAAAAACTATTTCCAAACACATACAGTGAAAAGAGTGGCATTGTTTTGCAATTTTTTTTTTGTGTGTGTGTGTGTGCGGTACGCGGGCCCCTCACTGCTGTGGCCTCTCCCGTTGCGGAGCACAGGCTCCAGACGCGCAGGCTCAGCGGCCATGGCTCACGGGCGCAGCCGCTCCGCGGCATGTGGGATGTTCCCGGACCGGGGCACGAACCCGTGTCCCCTGCATCAGCAGGCGGACTCTCAACCACTGCGCCACCAGGGAAGCCCTGTTTTGCAATTTTGCAAATCTCTCTACTGTCTTCAAAAACACATGGATTCTCACATCTACTTCTGCATTCAGTGTCTTGCAATTAAAGTGGTTTAAGAAGAAAATCCATCCTCACGTAGGTATTTGTAAAAGAGGAGAGTATTTTAATAGCCTTTTCAGATGACGGTGAGTGTCCTTCGATACTTCACCAAAATTCAACAAGTGATGGTTTTTCAAAGGTTAGTTGCAATTTGGAATCTGGAACCACATCAGTGACTTCTCACGCTCAGTTCCATCAAACCCAGTGGTCCATCTGGCACTGTGACTGGGGCTGTTACCCAGGCATGATGTTGTAGCATCGCATATTGATCATTTGGGAAATACTGGTTCACAAATTATGCAAATCTTCCAAATACCGACACATGTCATGATGGTGCAAAATTAAAAGATCATGTTCATTAATGTCACCACTGATCTCATCAGAAAAATCTTTTAAGTACTGAAAGCTGTCAAGCTCATGGCGGTGGATACAAGTTTCCCCAAGTTCCAGTTTTCACATGAAAGCTCCTACGTTCTCATGGGCAGCAAATACTGTTAGTTGCTTTCCTTGAAGCTCACTTCGTTCATTTTCAAGGAAACATCTGCGAAAATAACCCAAGTCGGAATAACCCTAGGGTGTCAGTCATTCCTTCAAGTAACAGTGATTGATGTTCCGTGGGAAGAGCGGCTGGTTCCCTGCAGCCCAGCCACACAGCTTTTCCCTGAGACAGATGTGCCCTCTGTGCTCCCCGTGTCAGCAGGCAGAATGTTAAAGGGCTGGGATTTAATGAAATTGAGCATTTTGCCTCGAGGATGTTCTCCGGTGAGCCTGGCATTTTCTTTCTTTCTTTTTATATTTATTTATTGGGCCGCACTGGGTCTTAGTTGCCGCGTGTGGATCTTTGTTACGGCATGCGAACTCTTAGTTGCGGCGTGTGGGATCTAGTTCCCTGACCAGGGATCAAACCCGGAACGCCCCACCCCCCCCAAAAAACAAAAACCTGGGTCCCCTGCATTGGGAGCATGGAGACTTGGCCACTGGACCACCACAGAAGTCCGAGCCTAGCATTTTCGTTTCAGTCCCTGGGTGCAGGTTACAGTGACCACAGATGTGGGCTGGGGCTCCGCCCTACCCTGTACTCACGCCCTGGCACTTTTACCCACTGTCACCTTTGCATAAGTGCAAATGTCACCCCAGTGAACTGAGTCACCAAGTAACATCTTAGTGTTATTATAAAATTGTTTTGACCTTGCAAATCCCCTGAAAGTCTCAGGGGCCCCCAGGGGCCCATGGACCACACGTTGAGAACCCCTGATCTATCATCATCCAAAGCAAGTTATTTCAGGGTCTTCCCTGGCGGTCCAGTGGTTAGGGCTCCACGCTTCCACTGCAGGGGGCAAAGGTTCGATCCCTAGTCGGGGAACTAAGATCCTGCATGCCGTGTGGCATGGCCAAAAAAACCCCCCCAAAACAAACAACAAACAAAAAAACCCAAAGCAAGGGACTTCCCCTGGTGGCACAGTGGTTAAGACTCCGCCTGCCAATGCAGGGGACATGGGTTCGAGCCCTTGTCCAGGAAGATCCCACATGCCGCGGAGCAACTAAGCCCATGCACCACAACTACTGAGCCTGCGCTCTAGAGCCCGTGAGCCACAACTACTGAAGCCCACGCACCTAGAGCCCGTGCTCCGCAACAAGAGAAGCCACCGCAATGAGAAGACCGCGTACCGCAACGAAGAGTAGTCCCTGCTCGCTGTAACTAGAGAAAGCCCGCGCACAGCAACGAAGACCCAATGCAGCCAAAAATATAAATAAATAAATAAGTAAAATTAAAAAGCCCAAAGCAAGTTATTTCAGCCTGTGGAGGTCCTCCCCAGAAGGTGTTCCGATATTTGCACTAGAGCAATTGCAGGATGACTATGGTAATTACTGGAGTAATTGTGAGGGTCTCTGTATGGACCTGAATGAGGAGGGACTCTGTCTTTGCTGAGGGACAAGCTGGGAATTAAAAACCCTCCTTTTATCATCAGATGTGAACCATAGTCCCCTCCCTGAGCTCACATCTCTCTTCTGTGAAATGGGGCTGCTGGGACCTGTGTGTAACAGGAGCTGTATGTGGAGGGCCCGGCACATGGGAGCCACAGTCCCTGACAGCTGGGGCGGGTGGGCTCTGCCTTGGGTGCTGTGAGCAGGGGAGAGATTTGAGTCTTCCCGAATTTTTATCACCTGGGAGTGCCGCAGAGAGAAGAGATTGGTTTAAATTTGGAATAAAACATAGGCATGTTTTACATTTATACTCACATGTTTCGGTTTGCAAAGTGAACTGTGGGGAGCTGTCTCAACACTGCTTTACTGGGGTCAAACCCTCCGCCTTTAAGCAGTAACACTGCTTTGCCAGAGGGGCTAACGGCCATCCCGTTGTCCCCGAGTCTGGTTGTGACTTTGTACGTGGCGTTTTCCTGACAAGTAAATTACTGGACTCCTTTGCCAAATCGTTAGATAACTTTAAAGAACAAAGAACGTTTGTGTGAAAGGAGATTCAGCCTTATCTTGCTAGGAAAATAAACAGTAGTCATTTTTGAGAAGAATGTTCATCCTATGAATTTGGATCAACTACGAAAATTACAGCCTCCCTACCCAGTTCCCACCCACCCACCTCTTTTCAGTCAATCAGTTTCTAACAAAGGAAGCATTTCCTACTCTATTTGTCAGTAGATAGATGCGCTGGTCTATTAAAATATTCCAACTTCTCATGGTTGAGATAACAGCCAGCCTAGATCCATCCATCATGTGAAACAGGTGACCTCCCTAGATTGAGTCAGAGACCCAAACACAATTGCTTCGATCTTCTTATCATACCCAGAAATTACAGCTCATCTAAACGTAATTTCCCTGAAATGCTAAGTGGGCAGAGCTACGGCTAGAAATATTAGAACATAATAAAGAGACCGTGGTAGGGATTGACGTTGATCATGTAGGGGTAGAAATGGACATGCTGTCCTTACTGAGAGGAAGTGTTGAAATCCAATGGGATGGAATTTCCTGAGCTGTTTCTGTAGTGAAGGTTAGACAGGATTCATCCCTAAGCTTTAGTCCAGAGCCGTTACCTCAGCGCTCATAGGAACTAGTTGCAGCGGCTGCGCCAGGACTGATCTCCCTCGAATCTGACCCTTCCCATCCCCACAGCCTCAGCCCTGGGCCTGGCCGGGCATCATTTCCTGTCTGTCTGAAAACAGCCTCCTCCCGGCTGGCCCTTCCGGGAGTGGGAAACAGGAAGAGTGCGTGATCAGGAGCCAGAGCCGGCCTTGAATCCCCACTTCCTCTGCTCATTTGCTCAGTCACTCAACACATGTGCCGGGCACAGTGCAGGTGCCACCTCCCTGCAATTTCAGAGTAACGTCTGGCCTCCTTATTTATCCCCAGATGCCTCTCGGCATCTTGTGTCGGCTCACCCCTTTATCCCCCCCCGTCTCACCCCAGGTACCCCCTTTCCCCCCAGTCATTTCAAATGACCTTTAGCTCCCAGCTGTTGGTCCTTGTTTCTGCAGGGCCTGCCCCTCCCCCTCCTTCAGAGCCACTCCCCCTCAGCCTAGTGGTCCCCGCCCGGGGTGGGGGGTGGGGGGGGAGCCCAGGCTGGCTCTGCAGCGGGTCTCAGAGATCCATCGAGGTGCTGGGGGAATGTGTTGATCCTGGTCTGGGGTGTCAGAAGAGGCTTCTCTGAAGACAGGGGACTTAAGCTGAGATGTGAAGAATGAGAAGTAAGCCAGCAGGTGAGGAGGTGAAGGGAACAGCTAGCTAGGAAGGGGAATAGCCGATACAAAGGCCTCAGATGGAAAGCGGCTGGGGTTTTCCAGGAATTGAAAGAGGGTCAGGGTTCTCCAGAGAAACAGAATCCATGGGAGATACATGCATATAAAAGGAGATTTCAGGGCTTCCCTGGAGGCGCAGTGGTTGAGAGTCCGCCTGCCGACGCAGGGGACACGGGTTCGTGCCCCGGTCCGGGAGGATCCCACGTGCCGCGGAGCGGCTGGGCCCGTGAGCCATGAGCGCTGAGCCTGCGCGTCCGGAGCCTGTGCTCTGCAACGGGAGAGGCCGTAACAGTGAGAGGCCTGCGTACCGCAAAAAAAAAAAAAAAAAGGAGATTTCATATAGGGAATTGGCTCATTTAATTACAGAGGCTGAGAAGTCCCAATCTTCTCTCTGCCAGCTAGAGACTCAGGAAAGCTGGTGGTATAATTCAGTCCAAGTCCAAGGGCCTGAAAACCAGGGGAGCCAATGGTGTAAATCGCAGTTGGGGGGCAGGAGAAGAGGAGATGAGATGTCCCAGCTCAACAGTGAGGCAGGAAAAAGTGGGCAAATTCCTTCTTCCTCTGACCTTTGTTTTATTCAGGTCCTTAATGAGTCGGATGAGGCCCACATTGGGATCTGTCTCTCTCTATCTCTTTATATAGAAGACTATATCTATCATCTATCTACCTACCTACCTACCTACCCATCTATCTCTCCTGATATGTGTGTATGTCATCTCCTGTTGGTTCTGCTTCTCTGGACACCCCAACTGATACACAGTCCTTCCCAGTCCTTGAGGTCTAAGACCCTAGAGCTAGAAAAGAGCGTATTTCTCTGCATGTCATTCTCTTGTCAGAGAACATAAGGAAATAAGTCCCACCTTTTCTGGGCTTAACTAATCAAAAAAAAAAAAATCGAACTAGGCAGTTGCTGTGGATGACCACGTCGATCAGCAGGTAGCAGAGGCAAAGGCACAGAAAGGGCAAATGCCTCTCGTGACTCGAATTCCCCCTGCCGGCCGCAGGGGCCCGTGACAAGTGAGCAGGCTCTTAGCGTTGGCTGCGTGATGTCTGTGGAGGTGACCCTGTCTGCGCGTGGCAGCTCTCCTGGGGTCCCCTTGACCTCCCCTCGGTTCGCTTGCACTGCTCCTGTCTGCTGACTAAGCCAGAACGCGCAGGAGGGTTAACACCTGAAATCCATTTGAAGGGAAATTAAGAACCATTGATCCAACAGGATTTTTAAAATACCCGATCGATTTGAAAAGGTTCTTGGGAGGACGCTGCTGCTTCCTCATAACAGATTCCCCAGCTGACCTCCTGTGAGCTTTGAAAGCTCTGGAAATCTTTATTTTGCAATAAAGGTGGAAAAAGTACCACTGCTCTTTAAAAATTGATGATGATATTTTTAAAACTAAACTTTCCGTTTTACAGTTTTATATTTACAGAAACATTTTGAAAACAGGGCAGGGAGTTCCCAAACACCTCTCACCCAGTTTTCCCGAGTGTGAACACCTTACATTAGTCTGGGTACGTTTGTTACAATTAATGAACCAGTAGGAACAAGTGTTCATGAACTAGTCTAGTCTCAGATTTCCTTTTCCCTGATGTCCTTTTCTGGTCCAGGATCCCACATGACCTTTAGTCGTCCCGTCATCTTAGCTCCTCTGGCTGTGACGGTTGCTCAGACTTCCCTTGTTTTTGATGACCTTGACAGCTTTGAAAAGCACTGGGCCGGTTGTGTAGAACCCACTGGAGTTTGTCTGGTGTTTTTCTCATGATTAGATGGAGTTACGGGCTTGAGGGAGACGACCATAGGGGTAAGCTGTCATTTTCATCCCATCACATCAGGGCACATGCTGTCATCGTGACCGATTGCTGTGACGTTGGCCTTGATCCCCCGGCTGAGGTGTGTTTGTCAGGCAGGTTCTATAAAAAATATTGTTTTAAAAGAAAAACATGAATGAGATAGGAAAGGTGTGTATTCTTTAGCGATTTGAGTCTGATCCAATCTTGACATTTATCGTAAGACGTATACATGAAAATCTATAGCTTGCCTTCTTTGTAAATGAGATGGGAAAGCCCGGAGAACAAGTGGAATCAATTTGAACTGCAGACAGAGCTCAGAGGACTGGTAAAGGCCAGGCATAAAAATGGCTCTTTCAACAACTTTGCCTCTAGATTTGACAGTTCCCAAACAGGGCTGCTGGTGCCGTTGGAGCCTGGATGATGCAGAAAGACCACGGTGATGGGGGCTGAAGTTAGTGATTCTCTTGCAAGTTCCTGACTGCTTCATGGGGAAATGAATAATGTATCTCTGAAATTAATAAGGCATCACTAGACACACAGGCAAAAAAGCTTCAGGATAAAGAATGTTCCAAATTCTGTACAGGTGCCCAAGTTTAAAATCCAGCAACGAATGTAAACCTCGTCCAGCACCAGTAATGTCTAAGGGCCCCTGCTATGGAGTTTAAGCTTCTATTTAAAACATAGTTCTCTCAAATATTCTGGGTTAATATTTCCAAATAATTGGTAGCAGAATTAAAGAAAAATCAAGCATTTAAAAGATGTGTTCATTTCTCCAAGGAGAATGACTATTCCTATATTAAAATCTGCAGTAGTGGCAAAGAATCTGATTGTTAAGAGAGCAAAAAGTTGCCAGGAGACATTCTTTTGTTGATATTTTTTCGCTATTTAAAAACGTAAAAACCATCCCTAGCTCTCGGGCCCTACAAAACAGGTACAGGCTGGATGGTTTTGCTGGTAGTTCGCTGACCTCTGAGGTTCGTGGATCTGGAACCCAGCGGCTCTTGGACCAGAGAGGGAAATGTCAGAATCAAGAGCATCAACATGGTGTTTAAACCCTCATATATATATACATATATATATATATATTTTTTTTTTTTTGGCCATGTGGCTTGTGGGATCTTAATTCCCTGACCAGGGATCAAACCGACACCCTTGGCAGTGAGGCAGTGAAAGCGAGGAGTCCAAGCCACTGGACCGCCAGGGAATTCCCATAAACCCATAAACCCGTATCTGCCCTTCACTTATGACAACCTACTATTCTAATTGTGTGTGTGTGTGTGCACACGCGCATGTGTGAGCTTCTGTCCCCTAGAATGGAAGCTCTATACGAGCAGGCACTCGATACGTTTGTTGAATGAATGAACAAGCAAATGAAGGATTAAGTAAATGCCGCAAACACCCGTTGCCACCTAGCATGAAGACTCCACCAGAAAAGCGTCCAGGGACTGGAGAGATGCCAAGAAGGAGACGACCAGCTGGGCCTGGGAGGGAGTCGGGTCAGAGAAGCAAGGTGGGAAGAGAGCAAACCGTGTGTGCAAAGCCTTGGGGTCGAGGATGGCTTGTTTAGGACAACTGTGAATTGGATCCAAAGTTGGAGAGTTAGGTGGTGATGGGACCACGGAGGGCCTCGTCTGCCAGGCCAGAGACACTGGTGAGCCTTGGGAAGCCTTTGAAAAATTCCATCAGGGGGTGTCTTGATTCGATTTGGGTTTCACTGGTTAGCAGATCCTTTCCTTGGTCCAGATGAGAGATGCGGGGCTGTGAGCTTGGGCTCTTACAGAGGAGGACTGGGTAGAGGGTGTGAAGACAACAGACCGGGGAGAGGGAGGAACCCCTGTGACCCCATCTCCCAGCAGGGCGCCGGCTGACTTGGCCAAGTATGGCAGACTGTCCTCTAAGTACGTGTGGTCCCCTGGGGTGCACCTCTCTGCTCCCTCGGGGCTGGCTGTGGACGGAAAGTCCGAGATCAAGGTCCACATCCACAGGGACACACTCTCTGAAGGCTCTGGGAGAACTCTTCCATGCCTTTCTCTGGCTTCTGGTGTCGCAGGGAACCCTTGGTGTGTCTTGGCTTGTGGACGCAGCCCTCCCATCTCTGTCTCCATCTTCACCTGGGCTCTGCCGCTCTGTGGAGTAAGGCCCAGCTAATGACTCACCTTAAACTCCGTCACATCTGCAAAGACCTTATTGCCAGATAAGGTCACAGTCCCGGGCACGGGGGTTCGGGCTTCAATGGGTTTTGGGGAAACAATTCAATCCATGACCGGGTCGCTAGGTAACATGCCTTGGGAAGTACGGAGCCCGGGATGGAGGAGTGAAGGGGGTGGTGGAGAACAGAACGTTCTTTCAGCAGGAGAGTCAGGAAGGGAAAAGAGAGGCAGATGGCGAAGGGGGTCAGGATGGGAGAGACCCTCGGCCTGGCCTCTGGAGCCCGGTTCCAGTGACAATGGCTCCTTTACTAAAACGAGGAGCTGGGCTTCAAAGGGAATTTTACACTTTGGTGGGGGGATGACCAACCAGTCTCACAATGGCCTTCTGTGCCCTTTCCCCGCGCAGATGGCCCGGGCGTCTCCTCGCTCACAGGGGTCTGCACCTCCCCATCCCACGGCCCGGCTCCCACCAGGTCTCCCTTTCACAAAAAGCAGAGCCGCCAGCATACATTTTTAAACAGTAATTATTTGAAACAAGTAGTTGGATAATTTAAAAGTACGTTTCGGGGACTTCCCTGGAGGTCCAGTGGTTAAGACTCTGTGCTTCCACTGCAGGGGGCGCAGGTTCGATCCCTGGTCAGGGAACTAAGATCCCCCATGCCACGAGGCACAGCCAAAAAATTAAAAAAATTAAAAAAAAATAAAAATGCGTTGGGAATGCCAGAAAGCTCCCGGGCCCAGGCCTGGTCTCTTGGGTTCCCACTGTGCTCTTTTCATGGTAGGACTGGTGCTGTGCGTCTTTTTAATACAGCTGATGCTTTAAAGGGGAGTCTTCTTAGCATCATACACTTCGAAATTTCAAAAACAAGTGGTGTCTCTGGCGGGCAGCTGTCTTATCCCAGAAGCCCACGGTGACCCTTTAATAAAAGAGTATGGTATAGCCTTGCCACTCAGAGTGTGACACAGGAACTAAAAAGCCAGAGGCATGGGGTGCATTAGAAATGCAGAGTTTCAGGCCCGGTCCAGCCCTTCTCCTCCAGGACCTACAGTTTCTCACGGTCCAGGCGACTGGTGTGCATTAATGATTGAGAAGCTCCTGGGAGGTTTGGAGTCAATGCAGTTTGAGCCTTTCTGGCCCCTCCTCAAACACTAGACCCCAAGTCTTCCACCAGCACAGGCTTTGTCACGGCCCCCCCGTTTCCTTCCTGAACAGGCAGCCGGAAAGCAAGTGACAGTAAAGCTTTGCTTCCTAATATTTCCTTGCATTTCCATGTCACACCTTACTCTCTCATTTCCTCATCACCAAATCTGTTGCCGGGGCTGAGTGTTTGAAGGAGCCATAAATAATTTGCATCCATGGATAAAACCTTTTCTGCTTGGATGCAAACATCACAGTAGTCCCAAGTGGCAGGAGTAATCTCCTGCAACAGCTACCACCAACCTCCTGTCATCAATCGTTTGCCATCCATCCATCCATCCATCCGTCCATCCATCCATCCATCCATCCATCCATCCTTCTATTCATCCATCCATCCGTCCATCCATCCATCCTTCTATTCATCCATCCATCCATCCATCCTTCTATTCATCCATCCATCCATCCGTCCATCCATCCATCCATCCATCCATCCACCCATCCATCCATCCATCCACCCATCCATCCATCCATCCATCCATCCTTCTATTCATCCATCCGTCCATCCATCCACCCATCCATCCATCCATCCATCCATCCATCCATCCATCCATCCGTCCTTCTATTCATCCATCCATCCATCCATCCATCCGTCCATCCATCCATCAAACACAGATTGAGCTCTGAGCGTGTGCGAGGCTCTGTGTGGGGTCCAGGGGCAGAGGCGACGCTGCCTGTCTGTGGGGGAAGGGCCGTGATGGGGTCAGCGAGGAGCTCTGGGAAGCTGGAGGCTGGAATGCCACAGAGGCTGGGGAGGGCCAGGACCACCTGCAGCCCCTTCTGGGAAGCCGGTGATTCCCTCCTGCGCTCACTCTGCAGTTCAGCTGGGGGCCTTCTTGCGGGGCCGTGCACCCCACACTGGAGGCCGGGATTTATGTGCGTTTCTCCCCCATCCCCACCCTCGCATCCAGGCTACTGGTGCAGCAATCTTTCACTCTCTCCTTCCCCAGCGCTGGCCCTCTGGTTGACCCTCTTCTGCCTCTAGGGGACTATTTATTCTCTGTTCTTCCGGCTTCGGCTGGTTGGCTTATTCATCCATCTCTCTTTCCTGTTACTTCTCCTCCCTCGAAAAGTCCTTGCCTTTTCCCACACCCCAAGGCAGCCCTTTTCAGTTTAGTACATTACCTTTACTTTCAGGGCCTGATTTACGTTGGGTCTTAGACACAGGCTTAAAAAATGGTGGTAGGGCTTCCCTGGTGGCGCAGTGGTTGAGAGTCCGCCTGCCGATGCAGGGGACACGGGTTCGTGTCCCGGTCCAGGAAGATCCCACATGCCGCGGAGAGGCTGGGCCCGTGAGCTGTGGCCGCTGAGCCTGCGCGTCCGGAGCCTGTGCTCTGCAACGGGAGAGGCCACAACAGTGAGAGGCCCGTGTACCGCAAAAAAAAAAAAAAAAAAAATGGTGGTAAAATATACCTAAGATAAAAGTCACTATTTCAACCATTTAAAATGTACAGCTCAGTGGCATTAAGTTCAGTCACATCGTCGTACAGCCATCACTACCCAACGTCTGCAGAACTCTTTTCATCTTGCAAAGCTGAAACTCCGTCCCGGTGAAACTAGCTGCCCAGTCTCCCCTCCCCCCAGCCCCTGATGACCACCGTCTACCTTCTGTCTCTATGAACGTGACTCCTTTCGGTGTCTCATGTGCATGGAATCATGCGGAACTTGTCCTTTTGTGTCTGGCTTATTTCACGGAGCATAATGTCCTCAAGGTGCATCCACGTTGTTGCGTGGGTCAGGATCTCATGCATATATGTACGGTTAGACCACATACTGTTTATCCCTTCATCTGTGATGGACATTAGGTTGTTTCTACCTTTAGAGACAGGCTTTTCTGATTCAGGAAATATTTACTGAATATTTACCACGTGGAAGGCATAATGCATCTAGGGAAAAAAGACTCATTTTGCATTTTTCTTTCAGATTACAAGAAAACTACAGCATTTAGTTGTAGAAAAGTGTTTTTAATTGCAGTCCTTTATAACCCTTTGAAAATTGTATACAGGTAGAGCTGCACGGTTGGGCATCCGGAGGGCAAGGACCTAGGCTGCTGCCGCCACGGTGCTTCTGAAAAAAAACGATCAGCTCCATATTTTAGTAGTTCTTCATAATAAATAAATAGCACTGATGATCAAATAGCCTTGTCAAGCCTTGCATTTTCTGATTTCCTTGCAAATTTGAAATTTTGACAGTCTTAAGATAAATTATCATACAGAGTTGAGTTTTACGGTTTAATACTCTCCTGATTCCAGAGGATAATTTGCTTACAGCTGCTCAGTCTTCGGGTCTCTGTTAGCGATGAACTCCAGTAGGTGTGCTAGGTGGATAATCTCGGAACATATTTTAACGTACGAGTCGTGAACCTGAACAAATGAAAATTTGTCTCACTTATGCACGAGACTGCGCTTTTCGCTGACGATCACGTGCTTCCTGTCTGAGTATCCACTGTCTCAATCAAAATGTATTCTGGTTAGTCCTGAAATCAGTTCTATTCACTCTGCATCAGCCTCCATTTGTTATTGTTTGTACTGCCAGATAGAAAGGCAGAGTTCAAACCAGCCGTTGCCCCTTGACAAAGTGAGGATTGAAAGTTGGACTTCCATAAAGGTGTATGTATGTATAACACATACATGTAAAACGTCCACATGTATGTACATGGGTTGTTTTTGAAAACTTCCTTTTAAAAAAGATTTTATTGAAATACAGTTGATTTACAATGTTGTGTTGGTTTCAGATGTACAGTAAAGTGATTCAGTTACACACACACATATATATATATATATATTTCTTTTTTAGATTCTTTTCCATTATAGGTTATTATAAGATACTGAGTATAGTTCCCTGTGCTATACAGTAGATCCCTGTGGGTGATCTATTTTCTACACGGTAGTGTGTATATGTTCATCCCAACTCCTAATTTATCCCCCTTCCTTCCCCTTTGGTAACCATAAGTTTGTTTTCTACGTCTGTGAGTCTTCTCTTTTGTAAATAAGTTCATTTGTATCATTTTTTTTAGATTCCACATATAAGCTATATCATATGATATTTGTCTTTCTCTCATACATGGGTTTTCAAAATGGCTAATTTAATTTTCCTGCCATGAGAATGTAAGTTCCACGGGGCAGCCCTTCTTGGGTTTGTGCATGGTGTGTCCTAAGGCCTGAAATCACACCCAGAACCTACCTTGACACTCAATGTGTGTGGAATGAGTGAGGATGTAAACGTATGAAGTAGAAGCACAACTTGCTTTGCCGTTTAACCCCACATCATGGGTGGCGTCGCACACCAGTCAGACAGCCCCGCCCTGCTCCACGTAATATTTCCTGGTGCTGCTGGACTCTGCTTTGACATATATAATCAGAGATACACGTTTAGGTGGTTCCCATTTTCCAAAAAAGACAAGCCATATTGCAATATACTCCTACCTTCGTATAACAGTGTGAAGAGTCTTACAGAATAAATGACAGAAGTGGAACTGTTACTGATCCACTTTGGAAGGGTTGTATTAATAATGCATTTCTTTTTTTTTTAATTTTTAAAAATTTTGGCTGTGTTAGGTTTTTTTGTTGCTGCGTGTGGGCTTTCTCTAGTTGGAGCGAGTGGGGTTACTCTTCATTGCGGTGCGCAGGCTTCTCATTGCGGTGGCTTCTCTTGCTGCGGAGCACAGGCTCTAGGTGCGCGGGTTTCAGTAGTTGCGGCACGCGGGCTCGGTAGTTGTTGCTCGCGGGCTCTAGAGCACAGGCTCAGTAGTTGTGGCGCACGGGCTTCGTTGCTCCGCGGCATGTGGGATCTTCCCGGCCCAGGGCTCGAACCCATGTCCCCTGCATTGGCAGGCGGATTCTTAACCACTGCGCCACCAGGGCAGCCCAATAATGCATTTCTAATGCAAGGGAAGACTTTGTATACTCCCTTGGAGTTCAAAACAACAGGCTCTGAATCCCTGGCACCTTTTAAACATTGATTTTTAGCGGCACATCGTCGTTCCCATTATTAGGACTTTCAGGCGAAAATATGCAGTAAGTGAAATGCAGTTTGGGCACCTTCTGCTTCCAAATCCGGCCTGTTTTTGTACGGCCTGTGAGCTAAGAATGGGTTTACGTCTCAACTGTTTTGAAAAAAAAAAATCAAAAGAAGAATACGTTGTGACAGGTGAAAATGATACGAAACCCAAAGTTCTGAGCGCAGAGTGCACTTACATTGGAACGTAGCCACTCATTTGCTTATGTATTGTCTACGGCTGCTTTCAGATTACGACAGCAAAGTTGAGTAGTTGCAACAGGCTGTATGGCCCGAGGAGTGGAAAATATTTCCTGTCTGACCCCTTACAGACCCCTGCCCTGGCCCGCTGTCTTCCCCAGCCCTAGTGATGTTCTCACAACGTGCAGTGGTGGCCGAGTCTGCTGCTCCACCCAGCAGCGAGCTCACCGCCCCAAAGTGCCCCCACCCGTCATCGTTTTCCCCTCCATCCAAAGCACAGCTCTCATTCCCTTACTGCGCCCAGTCAGGTGGGAGGAGGAAAGCAAAGCCTTTTACTTTGCAGGCAGGTGATAGATACATATGGCAAATGAATGGTGAAAGAAATTTAGACTATGGTGTGAATGTCTAATAGGCCTGGCCTTTGTTCTCCCACCCACATAAGGAACTTGCTCTCTGAAAGCTAGGGGTCAGTCTTCTTTTGAAGGGGGCATAATCTTTTAGGGGGCTTTACCAATTTCTCCTCCGTGGAAGACTAGGAATGAATCAGTTGGTGCCAATCTTTCATTCATTCCTCATCTCTAAAATATTTACGAGAACAAAGTGTATGCATAGTTTAATTTGCCTACTATGCAAAAAGAAAACTCTAGAGAATTTGCCAATAATGAAAATCCAACTTCCCTTGTCTCAAAGTTTGCTGACGTTTCCGAAATCACTTGAGTGAAAGGCAGTCAGGGATTTGCGTTTCACTCACATGTGGTTCAGGAAAAAGTGTTACCGCCACAGTTTTAAGATTCCAGGCAAGTATGGTCATCTTTTATGCTCCTAGCATTTAAAGTGAAAATCACAGGTTCCTCTCTTGCCAGGTCACTAAATTAGCAAAGTGATTGAATCACGCCATTCAAAAGACTGCTTTGGATACTATGATGACAGCACGCTTGAAAATGCTGCCCCAAAGGGCAGGAAGATTGCATCAGAAGCGTAACCTGGGGGAAATAAGGCATTTTCTCCATCACTGAATCAATTAAGTATTTCCATCACTTCCCTACACACTTCTAACTCTCCTGAAATTGCTAGGAGGTTTGAAAATGAACAACACGAGGAAACAGTTCACAGTCTCGATCCTTCCTCGTATGAGCTCCCTTTTCTCTCCCAAAGAGCTAAAGGCTGTTTTTCGTTTTTTGAAAAGATGTCTCTTCTTTTTAGTTACACGGAAGCAAAATGAGGGAAGGCATGCAGCTTTTATATAAAGCTCCCTTTAAATGCTTCCTGAGCTGCTGTATTATCACAGGAGACACTTCGATAAGGAATGAAACCCAAATGCAGGTAAGGTAGAGAGCTCAAATGATCCTGCTCAGGGGTATCATTTATTTTCTTTTCCCCAAGTCTTTATGGAGGTATAATTGATACACGGTGAAAGGCACAGCTCTCCAGTGTACCAGGTGTTGGCTTTTTACTTAGGTATAAACCGTGTGACCCCCCCAGCCTGCGGCCCATGTGCATCACCCAGTGTTTCCTGGTGCCCATATCCAGGCAAGACCCTCTCCCCCTGAAGGTGACCACTCTCAACGTAGAAAAGAGGCCACCTGCTGTTGAACTTCAAATAAGTGGATTCCCCCAGGATGCACCCTTGCACTTGGGCTTCTTTTTCTTTATTATTATTAATTAATTTTGACGGCGTTGGGTCTTCGTTGCCGCACACGGGCTTTCTCTAGTTGCGGCGAGCGGGGGCTACTCTTTGTTGTGGTAGGCAGTCTCCTCGTTGCGGTGGCTTCTCTTGTTGCGGAGCACGGGCTCTAGGCGCGCAGGCTTCAGTAGTTGTGGCACGCAGGCTCAGCAGTTGTGGCGCATGGGCTTAGTTGCTCTGCGGCATGTGGGATCTTCCCGGACCAGAGCTCGAACCCGTGTCCCCTGCGTTGGCAGGCAGATTCTCAACCACTGTGCCACCAGGGAAGTCCCGCACTTGGCTTCTTTTGCTGAACGTGTTTTTGAGATACGTCCGTTTTTGAGATACGTCGCACCATTGCTCTTTTTTGATTGCTCGCTAGAATTCCATTGTATGCATATACCCACAGGCTTATGCATTCTCCTGTCTCATTACCTTTAAGGTTGCTTGGTTTGCCTCAGCTGAAGTGTTAGGACAAATTACATCTTCCTGTGGTGCCCAGTGTCTGTCCATCTGCGGGGAAGATGGAAAGAATGGCAAGGGAACCTGGAACTGAGGCTGCCTGAGACCACCCGGTGCGGCGCCCCGCCCAGGGCCTGGAATCAGCACGTGCTCGTAGAACGCTTGTTCCTTATTCTTAATTAAGGTGATAAAAAACTGGACCCTTTGGAAGCCACAGTTCAAAAGCAAATCAAATGGTTTTCTGTAGCGAGGGCAGCTGCATGTAATCTGATTCTCATAATTATTCTCCACATGTAAAATGCGTGTGGAGCCATGGCGCGGGCTATGCGCAGGCGGCATGCTAAGAAGTGGAAGCCCGAGTAGGTGGGGACAGGAGCTAAGATCATATTTCTGCTTCTCATTAAATTCTTTCTTATTAACAGCCAGCATTTTCTGACCTTCAAGTGAATACAGACGTTTGCTGCTCTGAAAGCAATTTGGAAAGTTGCTCGAGAGAGAATGCTGTGTAAAGTCCCCAGGAGCCAGGCCAGGAGCGAGGGAAAGTCTCTGGGGTGGAGATCATGGTCCCTCCAGCCTCTAACCCTGAAAAAAAACCCCAAATTCATCCAAAGCACTTCTTGATTGTCATCTGCGGTGCACACGAGTCAAAACAAAACATCACAACCAACACAATAATTTTTAAAAAGCTTCCAAGCTGCATTTGATAAGAAATCAAAGTATTCTCCAGTCCAACAGGTGCACGGGACACAGAGGCCATGAGTGCAGCGTTTTTGTCTGAGGCTGCAAGGGCCATCCTTCACCTCGGGCAAGGGAAGGACTATGAACTTTATCGAGAGATCACTGCTTTGCACGGACCTCTCAGCAATACGTACCACGCTTGCATTGAAAATATGATTATGTTTCTATACGCGTGATGTCTACAAGATTCCAGAACCCTACTGTCATGTAAGAGCCGGGTCAGCTTCTCTTACAAACTGGGCCGTCGTCAGGACTTAAGTGTCTTCTAGGGAGATTCTCTCGTGGTGTAACGGCATCTTTTGAAGTAGGATCCCTGTCTTTGCGGTGTTCAAATTAGCAGTGGCCGAATGGAAATAGTAAATTCTGTGTATCCACTGGGAAAGCAGACCCACTGATGAAATATCTAAACAATTAGTTATTGACTGGGCACTCACCACATGCCCAGGACTGCGCCCAGGAGCTCAGCTCTTTCCCATTTTCTTTCCCAAGGTTTCTTTTCCGCTCCTGTCCCCTGATTGCAGGCTCTCCTGCTGGGGTCTGTGGCTGTGAGGGCGGGATGGCTGCAGGCCCTCGGAAACACTGTGCAGCATCTGTTGCATGTATTTCTCCAGAGAAGACAGTCTGTACCATGCATCAGATTCTCCAAAGGGCCAGAGACCCCCTGCCCTAGATGACATTCCCTCGGCATTCAGAGCAGTGTAGCCCTGCGTCATGACCCCATCAGGATCTCAATAACCACATTCACCATCTTTCTGTGTTTTTCCCAGAGTGGTCAGTGACATCCCAAATCAGGCCATGCTGGTGAGAAGCCTCAGAGCCCTCTGACCCTTCACTGTCCCTAAACCCAGCCTCCGGTTATTCCCCACATGTTGTGGTCCGCAAGCGCTGAAAGTTCATTGTTTTTGTTTTGGGTTTCTTTTTCTTTAGCCGCACCGAGCAGCATGAGGAACCTTAGTTCCCCCACCGGGGATTGAACCCGCACTTCCTGCAGTGGAAGCGCAGAGTCTTAATCCCTGGGTCACCAGGGAAGTCCCTGAAAGTTCATTCTTATCTCTTCCTTCCCTCTGCCACGGGCAACTCTGGCCTCGCCCGTTTCAGTAGCTTCCGAATTGGTCTCTGGCTGGGGGTTTTGCTTCAACCATCCTCTGCATCAACCCTCTGCTAAGACCCCTTCAGTGGCTCAGGGTTCCTCGTGCGGGCTCACTGATCTCATGGCCTCACCCGCTCACCCAGTCACACGGGGCAGCCTGCATCCCTGGCTTCCCTCCCATCTCCCAGGTGCCTGCGTCCTCCCTGGCATTCTCCCCTTCTGTCCTGAATCTTCTCCCTCAAGAGAATAAGGGCATCTGTGTCCCTTCATCTCCCGCACCTTCTCCTTCTCCTGTTCCCCTCCCATCTTGCTGGGTTCCTAACTTCAGGGCGTGCACGTTCCCCTGGATCACCAGCTCCTGGAGGGCAAGGCTCTGCCCCTGTGGTCAGTGCATCCCTGCAGGAGGACAGCCCTGGCACCGCTCGGCCAACAGAAGCCTTTGCTGATGGGAACTGGAGGAGTTACAGAGTGCTGTGGGGCAATGAGCCAGCCCAAGGGAGGTGGAAAACCCTGTTAACCACACATGTGGACCTAGACTCCCTGGCTCCTCCCCAGCTGACCTCCTCTGATAGTCCTTATCTGCTGGTGAAGGACCCCACCCGGCCTGCTGGGCCCAGCGGGAAACAGCCTTAACTCTTCCCACGCCAAGCCTGGGGCTCGTTCCACCTATGAGCGTCTCCAGAAACCGTTCACGTCCCTCCTAAGTCACCGGGACCTCGGAACTGGTCTCCCTGCCTCTGGCTTTACTCCTTCCCTGCCCACGGGCACACGTCACCCAGAGTCCACTTCGTAGAGCCCGGATCCACCACGTCACCTCCACCTTAAACCCCTTCCCCGCCTTCCAGCCCTCACAGGGCCTGCCTTGTCCTCTTGTCTCTCTCCTCCCTGGAGCTCCCACACTGTCCCCTCTGGTCCTGCTTTTCCCTCGGCCTGAACACCTACCCCTGATTCCATAGCAGGGCTCTTTCCTGTGTCTCCACATCACTCTTAGGGGAACGTCCTGAGCTCCCCTAGGACAGGGTACTATGTGCGGGTATTGCCCACCATACTGCAGGCTTCTAGAGGGCGGGGATAGGTCACAAGTGTTCCCTCAGCCCCAAGCCTGGCTGTGGGTAAAAGTTCAGCAAGTGAAATGACCTATCTGGGCGGCTATCTGATGCACATCGGCTGCGCAAAGGTGGTGGCCCTGGCTGCCTCGCTGCCCCGTGGGGCCCGGGTACGGTCACCAGAGCCGGCTGAGCCCAGGGCTCAAACGTGTAGAACAAAAGGAGGCAGAGTGAGCCCTCGGTCCGTCCCGGCGGCGGCACTGGGGAGCGGAACCACCGCTTCACTCTGAGAGTGAGTATGACGCGCACCGTGGGAATGGCCGATGGCCCGCGGGCTGGAAGCGGTGACCGCAGAGCCCGAGACGGCGCGGACCTCTGGCGGCGGGCTCCGCAGGGCCAGGGGCGGGCGGGGGGCGGGGGCCGGCGCTGGGGCCGCGCCCTCCCGGCCACTCCCCGGGGCGAGCGGCGGCGGCGACCAGGGCGGCTCCCACACGCGCTGCGCCCGCGCCCGGCTGCCGGCGTCCCCGCGCGCCCCATGTCCTCCGCGCCGCTGCGCTCGCCCGCCCTGCGGCCCCACAGGATGAAGAAAGACGAGTCGTTCCTGGGCAAGCTGGGCGGCACGCTGGCGAGGAAGAAGAAGGCCAAGGAGGGTGAGTGCGCCGGCCGCAGGCCTCCTGCCGCGCACGCGCCGCGCCCCGCCCCGCGGACCCAGGCGGGCGGCCGACCGCGCCCGCGCCCGCGCGCATGCCGCCCGAGTCCCGCCGGGACCCGACTGAGTGGCAGCCGGGACCACGCGGCCCGAGAGCCGCCCGGCCCGCGCAGTGCGCAGCCGTGACCTTCGGGACAGCCCATGACCCTCGCTCGTTCCTCCTCCGAGACCTTTAAACGCCGGCCGGGAACCAGCCGCGAGCCTGGCCACCTCCCTTCCCCGGCGGCTCGTCGAGCCCCTTTGGGGCTCCCGGCGCCATCTAAACGCGCATCGTCAGCTCCTGCTGAGGGCAGGATGTTGAGCAAATGTGGGGCGAGTCCCCGGTTCGCGGAGGACAGGCCCGTGCCCACCGCCGCCTGAGTCGCCGTTTCTTGAGCCCCCTTCCCCGCCCAGCTCGTTCAGCCCTTGTGGCCACTCACTCGAGGAGCATTTATTGGGCACCAGTGCTGAGCGGGCAAGGCCCGGGGCCCGCTGGTGTTCGTGGTGCAGTGCTCTGCCCGGGACGCAGCCCCAGCCCCGGGGAGGGGAGAAAGGAAAGGGATGCCGAGCAGGCAGGCCGGAGGCTGCGAGGCCCACCGGCAAGGACTGCGGAGCCCCCTCCATTTTTGACTCCACGTGTCCACGAAAATGATTCTCAAAACCTTCCTACCACGTCTTACCTTTTAAAAGTTTTCTTAGAGTTGTGAGGGATGCGACTTCCGGCCTCTAGATTGTGTTCTTTAAATCCGGCTGTTTCCTGGGCCTCTCCCAGGGCCGCATTACTGAATTTTTCCTTTGTTCTGGCCCAGAGGTTCCTCCCCTGGGCCAGATTCCCTGTGGGTAAGAGGGTGAGTTATACTGCTATACTGCGGTGGCTGTGAACAGGCTGGTGGGAGCTGGCCTCAGGCGGGACATTAGACAAGAGAGGATCCGGAGTCAGGGGTGTGCAGTGAGTTCCTTAAACCATGGGTCCCCAACACCCGGGCCGCGGACTGGTACCGGTCCCCGGCCTGTTAGGAACTGGGCCTGGCCCAGGGCTCAAACGTGGAGAACAAAAGGCAGAGTGAGCCCTCGGTCGTCCCGGCGGTGGCACTTGATCAGCCTCTCCCCGTCGCTCGCATTAGCTCAGCCTCTCCCCGTCGCTCGCATTAGCGTGTGAACCATCCCTTCCCCCTCCCCGCGTCCGCGGAAAAATTGTCTTCCACGAAACCGGTCACTGGTGCCAAAACGTTTGGGGACCGCTGCCTGGAACCACCTGAACCTGACCTGTGCTTTAGAAAGTCTTCCTGTACCTGGAGGATGAGTGTACCCCCCAGGGACGTGTGTACCCCAAGGACATACTTGCGAGGCACACGTGTCCCCGTATTAATTTCTCCATTGAGGTGTGTATTCCTAGGGATACCCGTGGTGCTTTACCTCTAGGGATGTGCGTACTCCCACACACTTTCCGCCCAGGAATGTGTGTGTGTGTGTGTGTGTGTGTGTGTGTGTGTGTGTGTTTGGGGGGAGGGGTGCCTATGCATTTCCCACCAGGGATGCTGTTACCAAATTAGATGATTCAGTTCCATGAGGGCAGGGCCTTTCACCTTCAGTTTATCAGTGAAAAAATGTTGCCTGCCATATCGGTAAACAAAGGATGTTGCAGCCTTTGAGCCCCTACAACCATCCCGGAAGGTGAGCCCTGAGGAAATTCAGGGTGGAAACAAGAACCGCCAAGCCCTCATGCACTGCAGCCCCCCCCCATCGATGCACCCCAGGGGACTCAGGATGAGAGCACAGGATGCT
Source organism: Pseudorca crassidens (assembly GCF_039906515.1). Taxonomy (NCBI): domain Eukaryota; kingdom Metazoa; phylum Chordata; class Mammalia; order Artiodactyla; family Delphinidae; genus Pseudorca; species Pseudorca crassidens. The sequence continues at coordinate 100,970,347 of NC_090306.1, forward strand.
GGCCCCAGGTAGCTGAGTGCATATCAAAGGAATGATTTCAGTGAGCCCAGACCCTTGCATCTTCCCATACACAGAAAAGTGCTACATTCCTTGAGATATCTGGTTTTCTTTAATTAACCGTAATCTTTTGATGCTCCGATTACCTGGTCTTTGTTGCGAAAACCTTCTACATATCCTGGTTCCTCCTTTGCCTCTTTGGAGCGGTCCCTCAGAGCTATCTGAGATGCTGTGTCCCGGGCTTAAGTCCTCAGTTTTGTCCACCGAATAAAACATAATTCTCAACTTGCAGGTTGTGCAGTTTTTTCAGTCAACAAGTTGTTCCAAGCAAATGAGCCCCTCCTCTCCGAAACCTGACGTCTAGGATCCAAACTGGCTTGTGTTAATCTCTTTCAAGTCACACCTCTGAAAAGACGGTAAATGGCCTTCACCCTTCCCTCGATCATTCCAGCTGCCTCTGACCTGCGGTCTCACTTGCAGTCCTCGTCACCCTCACCAAAGTCATTTCAGTTCCTCTTTACACCTTACGACAATTATAAACACAAATGTCATACTCTTTCCAATTCATTCATTGCCTGCTATGAGACCCTAGGAAGAAAAGATAGATAAGGCCCTCGCTTTCATGGAACAGGGAATCAGTTGTAATAAATAAATAAAACAGACCAATCATGCTGTAATAATATGTGCTAGGAGGAAGATGTAACCGTGCAATCACACGGATGCCCACGGAAGGCCTCAAAGCAGGTGGTGTTTGGGTTGAGACCTGAAGCAACCAGGAAAGCAATCTCTCACAGAATAGCAAGCCATCAGAATGTCCCAGAGATGACAGCTTTTTATAGGTGACATTTAATGTGCTCTTGAAATACGAAGAGCACATTCCTGAACTCATGGACCGGCCCCAAGCTCCAAAGCGACGTGCTTGCCCTTGCCTTCATGAGCTAGCCAGCGCCTAGAAAATCGAGGGCCTAGAAAATCGAATCACAATAGTCAGAGTCATCCTGTGATGAATAAAATAGGCACAGAAACAGCAGGAGAGAGATGCTTGCACAGTACAGCGCCCTCGCTAGTGAGAGCCCCGAGCCCTAACCACTGGACCGCCAGGGAAGTCCCAGCTGTTGTTGCTTTGGTGTGTGAGTTAGCTGGGTCTCCTGCCTCGTTTCTCAAGATTGGGGTGCCTGGCACCCTCAGGGGTCCCCCCATACAAACAGAAGGTCACAAACACGAATTGGGCTCACACACAGGAGTTCAGGGGGGACTGGCCTTGGAAGGGCTCAGTGGTTTCTGTCTGGTCTTGTGGGAAGTGGGGAAGGAGTCAGGAGCGGGAGGCCGAGGTGTGAAGGCTGGAGAATGAGGTCCTCAGTGATTGAGAATTGCCAGTATCCCTGCGGGCCCGTTGCCTTGGCAACCTGCCCTCCCTGCCATTCATGTGGTTCACAGCTGGAGCAGTTCCTGGCCCAGCTCGGGCCCCTGTGGGGAGGCGCTCATTTGCCTGCCAGGGACCCATCAGATGAGGAGGCTTCGAGGTGTGCCGGGCGCTGCCAGCTGTGCAGTGGGTTTCGTTTCCTTTTTGTTAGAAAGTCCACGGTGAACTCAGGAGCGTGGGTGGGGGTCGGGGGAGGATGCTGGGATGAGGTCAGCATTGCCGAGAAGTTAGAGATCTGGGGGCACCGGGGGCATTCGCCCCCTCCCGGGTCGGCAGAACTTGTGGCTGTGAGAGGCACGGAGGGACGCGTTGGGGTGAATGTCCTGTCACCTTCCAGGGGAGGTCATGTTAGGAAATGTGTCCTGAGGTTTGGAGGAACCCATGCAGGAAGTGCCCGTGGACTAACGCTGATGTCCTACGGTAGGGAACCAAGTCGTGTCATGTGTCGGCCCGGTTTAGAAAACGGAACTGTGACGAAGTGTGGGGTGTTGGGAAAAGTGGCAAGGAACCTTGAAAAACCCCAGCGCTGCCCTTAGGAGGCCTGGGGACTGTTAAGAGCCGCTCGTTAAAGTGGTTCGGTTTTACTGGAGCTGCACAGAGCAGGCGCAGAGGAAAACTCCCCACGAGGGCCCCCTGGTGGCCACGGGTGACAGCCCCACAGGTCCAGCGGGCCAGGAGGGGGGCGAGGGGGCGCCCCAGGGACGGATGCCCCAGCTGCTGTGTGAAGTCCTTAGAGGCGGGAGGCCAGCTCTGGGACGGGGAGGCCCTGGATGGAGGGGCGGGATGGGGTCCACTCCACCCATTTGTATGAGAGGCCCCTGCCTGCCCTTGGCCTCCGCCCTCTGCCCAGACACCAGTGACCGGCACCGGGCTGCACAGCGCCAAACCTGCCACAGCCGAGCCTGGAGGCTCTGTCCCTCCTGCTTTTCCGAGGAAAGCAAGCATTAAGGACGTTCCTGTTCCCTGATCGCTCTTTTTTGTTTTTGTTTTTGTGGTACGCGGGCCTCTCACTGTTGTGGGACGCGCAGGCTCAGCGGCCATGGCTCACGGGCCCAGCCGCTCCGAGGCATGTGGGATCTTCCTGGACCGGGGCACGAACCCGAGTCCCCTGCATCGACAGGTGGACTCTCAACCACTGCGCCACCAGGGAAGCCTTTTTAGTTTTTTTGAATTTGATTTAATTTATTTTTTTTACAGCAGGTTCTTGTTAGTTATCTATTTTATACATATTAGTGTATATATGTCAATCCCAATCTCCCAGTTCATCCCCCCACCCTTTCCCCCCTTCATGTCCATAGCTTTTTTTTTTTTTTGTAAATATATTTTTTAGAGCAGTTTTTGCTTCTCATTCCCTAATGACTTACGACGTGGAGTGTCTTTTTCTAGGCTCATGTGTCATCTGTGCCTCTTCTTTGGTGAAGTGTCTGTTCAGATCTTTGGCCCATTTTCTAATCAAGTTTGATTTCTTTTAGTTGAATTTTAGGACTTCTTGGCATATTTTGGATACAAAACCTTTGCCAGATGTGTCTTTGGCAAACACTTTCTCCCTCTCTGCAGTTTGTCTTCTGGTTCTCTTGACCCGGCTCGTCTTCCGAGCACTTGACGCAGAAATGGAGGTCAATGAGCAAGGTATTGACTGAAACCTCATGAATTTTTTGGTGTCTAAAGAGACAGCGGTGGGCTGCGACCTTGAACCGAGGGCTGAAGGTATTAAGTTTCTTTTGTGGGCTTTAAATAACTTCCAGGAGAGAATCTCAGTTCAAACCACAGTGTTAACCCCTGTGCGTTCCCTGCGGTTCTCCCCGTCCTCTCGAGTGATCAGCTGCGTAGACGCCGTCTTGTCCCCAAATACCATCCCACTTCAACCCTGCTCTGTAATGAGAGTACCTGGACAGAGGTGCCTGCAAGGTGGGACTTTTCCCCTCATGTTATTATTTATTCATTTATCTATTTATTGATTATGTATAGGATAAAATAGATCAGTATTTTTAAAAATTTTTATTGAAATATAGTTGATGTACAATGTTGTGTTCGGTGCAGGCGTGCAGCACAGTGACTCAGGTATTCCCCTCATTTTACAGTTGAGGAAACACAACCTTGCCCCGTAGCCACTTCATGGCAGTTTAAACCAGTGGTTCTCAGGTGGGGATGACTTTGCCCCCAGGGGACATTGCCAGTGTCTCATCTTGGCTGGGGTGGGGATGCTAGTGACATCTAGTGCCTGGGGGCCAGGAATGTTGGTAAACATCCCACAGCGCACTGGACAGCCGCACACAATGTCTGATAACAGTGCCGAGGTGGGGAAACCTGGTGTTTCTTTCCTGAGGCGTCTCCAGAGCCAGGAGGAGGTTGACCAGCCTCAGGGCGTGGGGCAGCTCCTCGGGGGGGCCCTCGACCGCCAGGGTCTGGAAATGCCCCCCAGAGCCTCCCCCGCCACCCCGTGAACCCGTTCTCCGCGCGGTGCCTGGGGCTCTCAACTCAGTTTCTCGAGGGGGAGAATCCACACGGCTCCCCCGGACCGGGCACACTAGGCCGGGCACACGTGGCTGGGGCAGCCGGTTCCAGGCAGGTGTGGTCCAAACAGGAGTCACCTGGTGAGTGGGGGTCCTGGGGGGAGATGCGATGTCCTTGGCAGACACCCCTCTCTGGAGATGGAGAGTGAGAAGAAATGGAAAACTTCCGTGAAGGTTCAAAGGAAGTGCAATGAAACCCTCCACAATTGCTTCAGCGCAACCTTGTAAATCAACTGTACTCCAATAGAAATTAAAAAAAAAGATAAAACGTAATTGTTTCGAGTGGTAGATAGGAAGGAGAAGGTGAAGGCCCACTCGGCCCCGTCCCAGGACGGCAGAGGGAGGAGGTGCCTGTGAGCTCCGAAGACCTAAGGACACAGGGAAAAGAATCTTTGCCTGGCAGGCTGGGGGCTGGTGGCAGGCGGTGACCTGGGCCAGGCCTGTCCTTAGGAGCCTGTGGGTGCTGTGAGGAGGGGGCAGGCTGGTGTGGTGATGGACACCCAGGGGAGACACACATCCGGGATTTGGGGGTTCTGGGTTCTGGCTAGAGGAAGTGGTCCCCCGGTTGCGTGTAAGGACTGGCTAAGAATTAGAAGAGGAGGGGCCCTGGAGGAGACCCCAGCTAGTCCCGCTGGGGAAGTGCAGGCCGTTCAGAGTGGCCGGACTGTGGTGTGGTGTGTGGGCCGTGGTCAGCCTCGGGGCAAGCTGGAGCGGTCACTGGGCCCTGTCATCCCCGCACGTGGGAGCAGTGGGCACCAGTTACCAATCTCAGCTACTTCAGAGAGGCTGGTGTCGAACGGACCGGAGCGGGGTGACCGGCGGGGAAGCAGCTCCAGCGTAGGTGCAGGCAGGGTGGGCTTCCTGGAGGCAGTGTGCTGGGCTGGGAGCAGCAGGATTCCCGAGACGTGAGGAGGCGACAGCTGCAGGGTGAGATGCAGAGGCAGCAACCCAGAGGCCACTCTGAGATGGAAGGAACTGCATAGAAACAGGTTAGATGAGGGCCGGTTCTCCAGGCCCCTGACCCTGCTCCCACGTAGTTACTCTCGGGGCCGAGGCACCTGGGGAGGCGTAGAGTTCTGACTGTTTGGGGTGTTTGCATAGAGAACTTTCTGGGGCACATAGAGACTTTGAGGTGATTTCCACATCCTCTTTAAGCAGATCTCAGCACACCCTCCCACTTACTTTTGAAAATAAAAATGGGGTAGTATCCTTCTTTGCTGCAAGATGTAGGGAAAGGATTTGTAATGAGTTTGGTCTCCTTTGGCCAGGGAGGTGGGACTTTTTGGGGATCCTTTGCCTTTCCAGTCCCTCTTTGCTCATGTGATCCCCTTGATGATCTACCCTCAGGAAGTTGACTACCCATCACGGTTAAGGTGGGTTGGACTCCTAACTTACAAGAAGGGAAAGAGGGTGGCTGGAAAGAAGGGGAGGGAGGTGAGCAGGTGAGGGACCGGGGCCATGTACACGATGGGTTCTAGAATGTTCTATGGGAAGAGAAGTCAGTGTAGGTCCTATTTGAATCCAGCGGGCTGTGAGGTTCTCTGCAGACCCTGCCGTGTTTCTTGCTGCAAACCCTAAGGCATCTTCTTTGAACAGGGCTGCCTCTGTCCATGGGGGCTGCTCTTGGTCAGAGAGGGAGGTACAGTCTGTCGACTCCTGTAATGCAGTCCTGAGGAAGTCACTGGAAACCACTGTTCTGTTTTCCTGTCTCTGGCTGAGAGGAGGTGGCTTTCAGGGGGCTTGGTGTGGCTTTGTCAAGTTTCCTTTGATTATTATTCTGATTATAATCTTCAAATCCAGCACTTCTCCTTGTTTGTTCCACTGTTGTCCAGATGCACCCGGGGCATTTCAGAGAGAAACACGTAGGCACGTCAGCGTGTCCCACACTGGGCTGTTTTCCTGGCCATCTACTGAAATCTCTCGGAAACTTTGCTTCAGTAGAGAATGGAAATGGTGACACTGGACCCGGAGTGATGACCTTATGTTCCTTACCTTTCAGGAATAGCTAACTCTCTGTGGTCCTCCTAGCATCTTGGTTATACCTGCGTGGTCCCAGAGAGTCAGGTCGCCTTGGCAACTTCACACTTGTTAGAGGAGCTCACCTTTGAATTCCTGTTTCCACCCCATGGAATTAATATTTATCACGCATCCCGAAGTTGCTTACCCTCGCGTTCCCTGTCCAGTCGTCAGAATAATTAAGGGATGGTTAGAAGATGTAAGTGGGTAGGCGCCTGTTGTGAGTGGATTTTAAATGCTCTATGTGATTGATTTCTCCCCTGTTGTGGTTGGCAGAGGGCAGGTCCCTTTACCCGGCTGTTTTCTTATTTTCCATCGTAGGAAAGAGGTACCCAAAGAAAGCACATTTTCTCCTTGCATTAGCCGTACACTTGACTTTTTAGGCTTCAGATGGAAAATGGCTTTACTTCCTATTGAGTATATTTATTATTTTCTATATTATGTAGGGGCTGAAGAAACATATTAGTAAGTCTAAGAGTACCTTATAAACACATGTTGGCCTAGTGGTGTGAATCTGCTAGTCTGTACTCAGTGCTGTTGGGGTAAAAGAATATAAACACGAACTACGATCAATTCTAGAAGCTTTTGGTGGCTTTTGCCTCGTTGAGATGCTACTATTTTTTTTTTTTTAAAGTATAGTTGATTTACAATGTGTTAATTTCTGGTGTTCAGCAAAGTGATTCAGCTATATATATACACACACACACACACACACACACACATATATATATATATATATACACACACACTTTTTCGGATTCTTTTCCATTATAGGTTATTATAAGATATTAAATATAGTTCCCTATACTATACAGTAGGTCCTTGTTGATTATCTATTTTATATATAGTGGTGGGTATATGTTAATCCCAAACTCCCAATTTATCTCTATTCCCCCCTGCTGCCGCCTTCCTCTTTGGTAACCATAGTTTGTTTTCTATGTCTTCGAGACTCTTTCTGTTTTGTAAATAAGGTTCATTTATATCCTTTTATTTTAGATTCCACGTATGAGCCATACCACCTGGCATTTGTCTTTCTCTGTCTGGCTTATGTCACTTCGTAAGATCATCTCTAGGTCCATCCACGTTGCTGCCAATGGCATTATTTCATTCTTTTTTATGGCTGGAGATGCTGCTTCTTGGTAACATTAAAGGTTAAAAGAAGAAATGGAATGAGCAGCAGATTCCGGCATCACTGGTCTCTGGGGCTCACGGCACCGAAGTGTCACGTGATCGGCCCTGGGAAGCCAGTGGTCCTTTCGTTTTCTACTTCCTCTGGGTGTCAGGCCGTGGAATCCCCTTTTGCTGCCATGTGTTTCGCCCTCTGAGTGTTAAAGCTTTGGGGCCTCACTTCCTCACTTGTGAGGCGGGGAAACGTGGGGGAGATACCAGCTCTGTGTCTCCGAGCCCACGAGGGCTCGTTGTTTTCCAGAAAGGCAGCATGTCTCTGAGGGAGGCTACACACCGGTGGGTAGAGCCGGGTCTCCGCTCCCATCGTGCTCTGTGGGTCTGTTACTCCGCCTCTCTCAGCCTCTTTGCCTGGCCAGCCCACGTGGATCACGTGGCACTTAGGTGATGTGGGGATAAAATGTGATGAAGGTCTTATCAGCAATTGAGTGCTCAGTAAGTGTTAGTTATTGATAATGTTGACAAGTGAGATATTGACACAGAGCTGGTTAGTGGTAGGGCAGGGCTGGCAAACCGTTTCCACCAGAGAGCTCGACCGATAATGGCTGCCTGCCCCTGTGTTAAGAAGGATTCTGAGGCTGCATCTGGATGGGGGGGTGGGGGGGGAAGAACACTGGGACTAATTAGTCAAGCCTGCCGTGTATATGGGAGGGTGAATTGCTGACTGATTGTCATCCCCAGAATAGAAACCTCTTCTCACTCTGGTCCTGTATCATGTCGACAGCTCTGGCTGCTTCTTTCACATTGTGTCTCATGAAGGCGCTAGTTGGCGGGTAGTAACAGAGTGACACAAATACTTTAAATTATTTGCATCTGGGGAATGTTGGGATCCTACTTCTTGTCCTGGACCACTGTGACCAGGAAGCACTGTGCACGCTCCCTTGAAGTGTGCACTGCAGAGAAACGGAAGTTCCTGCGTTTGCAGAGCAGCAGGCGTTTGAGCTGGGACGCGGTGGTCCTGGAGTGTGACACCAGCTCAGCAGGCATCCTCGCCTACCTCACCCACCTCGGCCTCTGTCCTTGTCAGCAGCCTGAGGAAGCAGAACATTGGGCAAATCTGAGCAGTTTCTTACGCTTGCCCGTTAGTTAGCAGTTGAATGCTTGCTCGTTAAGCTTAGGCGTTTTGAGGTGATTGTCCTTGGTCTGGGTCTTTGAGCCTTTACTTGCTGGTAAAGCAGAGCGGGTCAGGAATGTTGGTTTCCACAAGTGAGACCATCTTAATAGGTGACGCCTGTCATTTTCATAACTTAGGCGTTTTCCTACTTTCATTTGAAAAATGACAGTTCCAAAGGATCTAGCTTTTACTCCAATATTAAGTGATTAATAAGTTAAAGAGGGGCGGAACATTTCCTAAGTCCTAGGGCTTGCTCAGACCCAGCACTCCCGGAAGCAGCTGTCTGGTTCGATGGAAGCCCAGCCGCCCTCAGTGTTTGCTGCTTCTCCCATTACCGTGGAGTCTGCTAGAACCATCCAGGCGCTGCTTTAAGTATGTGGACAGAGCATCCTTTGAGCAGGCTGGGGAAGGGGGCACCGTGCTTGTGGTGTTCGAAATGCATTGTTGGTATAAATGGACTTTGAGGGACGTCTTTCCCAAAACCTCACTGGAAGTGTCTTCATCCCTCTATTTTCTCTTGTTTTGAAAATTAGTATTATCTTTCAAAGTAAGACCTGAACGAATCCATACGTGATATATACAAGCTTAATAGATGATAACCTAAGAAGCAGTGAGGGAAAAGTTAAAAGAAAAAACAAAACAAAACCAAACCACCCAGACTGGAGTCTACAGTGGTTGTGCTCATGGCCGGGGCTTGTTGGCACCCGTGGTGTTCCAGGCACAGCACTAACCTCCACTCGTTTAATCCCCACCCAAAGCCGAGACGTGGGTACTGCGTGGTTATTCCCATTTTGCAGATGAGCAAACAGAGGCCCAGAGAAGTGAAGTCCTTTGCAGGAGGTCACTCCGCTGGCCGCTGGCCAGCCGCTGGCCGGTGAGATTAAAACCTCGGCAGTCTTTGGTTCTTAATTGCCACCAACCTTGTCAACTGGAACAGTGATTCAGATGCGAGTAGGCTTCCCAGCTGGCTCACAGTAAAGTCATTATCATTCCTGGCATTTGAGAGGCACTCAGCCCTGGTGGGAGAAGGTGCTCCCGAGGAGACGGATGAGATCCATTTGGTGCTGAATGGACTCGTTGGCATTTGCAGAAAGAAAACAGAACCCCGGCGACTCGCTGCTGCTCCGGGACCTGGTCCAGGTCCCCGCTGGTCCTCCGTTGGCCACCCAGCGCTCGGCCAGTCTCCTCCGTCTTCCTTGGCTCGGGGCCCTCACGTGTGCTCTTCCCTCTGCCCCATCGGCTTAAATGTCAGCCTCCAGCAGGTGGGGGCCCTGCGCTGCCCCATCACCCACCACGTCCTGTGCCTTCCTGCCAGAGGTGGTAGGCTCTGTGACTGTCTCCCGCTAGCCTGGGTCCCCCGGCCCGGGGTGTCGACATCTCTTCTCCAGAGATGATAAGAAATGCTCTCAGCCACTTAACGTGGTCTTTGTGGATTTGCTGAGTGAGCAAGAGGCGGTGTGCAGTGGTTATGGCCCCTGAACTTGGGACCCACCTTTGAGGGTTGCAACTCATCCTGCTGCGCTCTGGGGCTTTGACCTGGGGGAAGGTACGACCCTGAGCCTCAGTTTCCTCTTCTGTGAAGAGTACTTAACTCATAGGGTTATTGGGGAATTGAGTGAGTTATTAAATGGAATGATGTAAATTCAGCTGGGCCTGATCAGGCGATAGCATGGGAGAAAATATTCCCATGATTCGGGTACCAATTCCACTTCTGATCACCAGCTGTGATTCTGACACCAATGCCGACGTGTGTGGGTTTTCTGTCCACGCCAAGTAATTCTCTGACTCTAGTATCAATTCGGTTCTGACACTATCTATCCAGAGATGGCATCAGATTCCACAGGTTAAGGACTCAGTCCCACAAGACTGCCCCCCACTTTGGATGCTAATCCCAAGTTCAGGTTATTTACTACCTGTGCTTCTGACCATCTGGGTATAAATCAGAGGTTTCCACGACCCCGTCCTTGGGTTTGATTAATTTGCTAGAGCGGCTCACAGGACTCAGAGAAACATCTTACTCACTAGGTTACCGGTTCATCATAAAAGGATAGAACTCAGGAACAGGCAGCTGGAAGAGATGCACAGGGCGAGGTGTGGGGAAAGGGGCGCCCTACTCACCCAGTACCTCCTTTGTTCACCGACCCAGAGGCTCTCTGAACCGAGTCCTTCTGGGCGTTTATGGAGGCTTCATTCCGTAGGCACGATTGATTAATTCATTGGCCATGAGAGATTGCCCAGATCAATCTCTAGCCCCTCCCTCCCCCTTGGAAGTTTGGGGGAGGGCTGGAAAGTACCAACTCCCTAATCACATGGTTGGTTCCCCTGGCAACCAGCCTCCATCCTTAGGTTACCTAGGGGCTTTCCAAAAGTTACCTCATTCACATAAGACATCTTTATCACTCTCATCACTTAGGAAATGCCTAGGGTTTCAGGAGCTAGGGCCAGGAATTCGGATGAAGATCAAACATATATATTTCTTATTATAAATCGCCATTATCCCAATTTTCAAAATACATGTCTGATAAAGGACTGGTGTCGAGGATATATAAAGGACTCCTTCAACCAATAATAGAAAGACAACACGATAAAAGAATGAAGGTTTGAACAGACGCTCCATCAGAGAAGATGCACACGTGGCCAGCATGCGTCTGGAAAAGCCCTTGGCCTCCGCGTCGTTAGTCGCCTGGGGAATGAACCACAGATTAGAAGCAGGGGCACATACTCCACACCTGCCAGCATGGCTGAAATGATCCCGCCGGGACTCGGCGAGGATGTGGGGGAACTGGAACGCTCATACACGCTGGGGGGAGGGGTTTACGGTGGTGCTATCGCTCAGGAAGTCAGTTCGGTCGTTGCTCGAAAAACTAAACCTACGTACATCCTCCCTGTGACCCAGCAATTCCAGTCTGAGATACTTAGTTAAGAGACATAGAAACCTGTGTCCATACGAAGCCTTGTACCAGAACGTTCATAGCAGCTTTACTCAGGATAACTAAGACCCGGAGACAGCTGCCCATCAACAGGAGAATGGAGAGGTGGGCGGGGCTACTGGGCCTTGAGAAGCAGCAGGTACCAGCACACGCGACACAGTGACTCTCAAAACTGCTGTGCTAGCAACAGAAGCCAGGCCCAAGGAGCACGTGCCGCGACTCCGTTCCTCAGGAGGAGCACGTGCCGCGACTCCGTTCCCCAGGCGGAGGAGCACGTGCCGCGACTCCGTGCCTCAAGAGAAGGAGCTCTCGATGGACGCAGCTAATCTCTGGTGGTCGCCTCTGGAGTGGGATGGGGCCTGGCTGCGGAGGGGGGGGACAGAATCTTATGAAAATGTCCTCTATATATATATATATTTTTTTTTACGGTACGCGGTCCTCTCACTGCTGTGGCCTCTCCCGTCGCGGAGCACAGACTCCGGACGCGCAGGCTCAGCGGCCATGGCTCACGGGCCCAGCCGCTCCGCGGCATGTGGGATCTTCCCGGACCGGGGCACGAACCCGCATCCCCTGCATCGGCAGGCGGACTCCCAACCACTGCGCCACCAGGGAAGCCCCTGTCCTCTATCTTGATAGGGGTTTAAGAGACACAGGGGCCTGCATTTGTTAAAACCCCTTGAATGTGCACTTCAATGTATGCAAATTTTAACTAGAAAGAAGAAAAGGATTATAAATAAATACTGTACTCTAGTTAGTGATGTGTATATTTAGGGGGAGAGGTATCCCTGTCTGCAGTTTTCTTTGAAATACATAAGAATTAAAATGGTGTGGCAGGGCCCCAAAGATGTCCACGTCGCAGTACCCAGCGCCTGTGACTGCATCACCTTAACGTGGTACAAAGGACTTAGCAGATGTGATTAAGTGAAGGAAGCTGAGATGGGGAGATGATCCTGGATCATCCAGGTGGGCATAGGGTCCTCACAGCGGGGAGGCAGGAGGTCAGTGTAAGGGAGAGAGGTGTGTCGATGGAAACAGACGTTGGAGTGATGCAGGGCCTCAAGCCAAGGAACGTTGGCACCTCTAGAAGCTGGAAAAACCAGGAAGCAGATTCCGCCTCCACCCTCCAGAAGGAGCACAGCTCTGCTGACACCTTGATGTTAGCCAATGAAACCTAGTTTGGACTTCTGAGCCCAGAACTATAAGATAATAAATTTATATTGCTTTAAGCCGCTGCATGTGTGGTCATTGGTTAAGGGAGCCGTAGGCAACTAATAGATAGATTCCTGGATAGACAGAGGGATGGATGGGCACATAATGAAACAGTTACAGAAAAATGTTAGTGGTGGACTCCAGGCAGTGGGTGTACAGGCGTTCGCGGTCAGGTTCTTTACATGTTTCTATACGTTTGAAAATTGTAATTGTAAAAATTGGGGAAAATGCCTGGGTTAGGCACGTAATAAGCTCTACATAGGTGTTAGCCGTCATTCTCATCATCGTTACCATTACGGCCACTCCCCACTTTATCCATCAAATACAGAAGAGGTGCAGAAAGAGAAGGCCATGGGCTGGTGGTAACTGGACAGCAATAATAAAATATAATAAGACCATCATGACCTATTTGGATAGTTGCTTCCATTTAAGAAAACTTGAGAGAAGAAAGCAAGTGAAGGGATGGGAACTCAGGAGCCAGAGCCCAGTCAGTGTCATTTCTCCCAGTTGGCCGATTGGGTCCAGGTTGCACACAGGTGCAGGGATGGGACGGAAGGCGGTGCCCCGGGAACTGCGCCTCCATCCTCAAACTCCCGGAGCTGCTGCTGCTTCTGAGGATGTCTGCACTTTGTTAGGGGAAGAGAGTGTTTTAGTTAAGTTGATCTAGAAAACATATTATTAGTATAATGAGATTTTAATGATTTGAAATTTTGTTGGAGCTGCACACAATTTCAATCTTACTGTGTGCAGCTCGGCTTGGTTTTGTTTTATTTTTTGCTCAGGCCCCACGGCAAGGACACATTTCTACAATGATTATTTAGCTTTTCTTTCTGAGAGCCCTACGTGCAGACTGCTTTTAATTTTCTTGTTTTGAAAACCCCTCGGAAGAAAAGAATATCCTTTTCGTAAACACTTGGCTGGCTCGATCAGAAGCAGAGTGTGAGTGTTGCCCCTGAAGAGATTTATGTTTGTTTAAGGGTTATGCCAGGTCTCTGCTCATTATTTGTGATGGCCAGGAAGCGGAGACGACCCAAATGTCCATCAGCAGCTGAATGGAAACACACAGTGTGGCCTATGCACGCAGTGGAATATTATTTGGCAATAAAAAGGAGCGATGTACTGACACAGGCTGCAACAGGGATCAACCTGGAAAACATGATGCTCAGTGAAAGAAGCCAGACGCAAAAGGCCACATGTTGTGCACCTCTGTTCGTATGGAGCGTCCAGAGTAGGCAAATTCACAGAGACAGAAACTAGACTCGTGATTGACAGGGGCCGTGGGCAGGAGAGATGGGAGTGACTCGTGATGGATCCAGAGTTTCTTTCTGGAGTGATGGAAACGTTCTTAAATGGACTGTGGTGATGGTTACAAAACTCTGAATATACCAGAAATCATGGAGCTGCGCACTTTAAAAGGGCGAATTGTATGGGGTGTGAATTCTATCGTAATAAAACTGTTAAAAAAAGGAGTGTCTGGCTGAGAGCCTGAGCTCAGAGCTTGTCCTGCCTCCCTCCAATCACAGATCAGTTTCCCTGCATGTTTCCAAGGTGGGATCCTTAACCTGGGGGGGAGGATGGCGTATCCTCCAGGAAGCACGTTGACTTTTTCTATTTGATTCTGTTTCATTTCGTTAGAGAAACGTGCTGGTCACAGCTTTCAGAACTGATTTTATGACCCACGGGGTCAAGAGGATAATTTTCAAACGTTGCTCTGAGAGATGCAGGGACGGGGGATGAGTCGGTGGGTGTTAGGGGCCCGAGTACTTCTGAGGGATTTATCGTTGGCTCTGGTGTTCGGTGCTCCAACCCGGCTTCTCAGCTCTCTGGTTTGCTCATTGTTATTCGTTAATTGTTCAGCCTTCCAGGCACATGGTCATTCACCAGAGCATTTACTGAGCTCCCTCGAGACCAGCTACCGGGGTGGGACGGGCGACCAGTGGAGTGGCCCTGCCCTGGACGCCGGCCCAGCCCTCGTGGTGTTAATGTCCCCCCACCTCGCTCTTGCTGTCCGCTCTTTATTCCCCGCTGAATGACCTCGGCCCCCTCGCTGAAAACCAGTTGGCCATCGGCTGTGAGTGTATTTCGGGCTCTCTTCTAGTCCCTTGGTCTGTGTGTCTAGCCTATGCCATCATCAGACTGTCTGCAGCTTCGTAGTACATTTCCCCCACTTTGTCCTTCTTTCTTTTTCCAGATTGCTTTGCCTATCCAGGGTCCTTCGAGAGTCCGTATGAATCTTAGGGTGGACATTTTGTTTCTGTCGAAATTGCCACTGGGATTTTGACAGGGATTGCATTGAATTTCGAGACTGGGTTGTATCGTTGTCTTAACAGTGTTACGTCTTCCAGGCCATGAACACGGACGTCTTTCAATGTATTTCGGTCTTTCTCCCTCAGCTTCCTTTCGTGGGGTTGCGTAGTTCTCAGTGTGCAAGCCTTTGCCTGCTTGGTTAGACGTGTCCCTGGGAGGCCTGTGTCTTTGGATGCTGTTATAGATGGACCTGTTTTGTATGCCGGGGGTTTCCCTGAGCTGCAGCCCGAGCAGTGCCTGGGTCCTGCACTTCAGGGCCGCTCTCTCTTGCCCACTCGCCTGGTTCTTGCCACTTTGCTGGGGCCTCACCCTCGTGCTTGGATGTCGTTGACAACCAGGGGAGGTCGTGCCCCTGGCTGCGCTTGGCCGATGGCGGCAGGGATGCGGGGCTGACTGCAGGAGAGGATGAGCCCAAGTCCCTGGAGGTGGACCAGGTCAACTCTCAAGTGGCTACCTGGCAAGTCTGGTAGAGGCCGGGGGTCCGGGCCCAGAGGATGGTGAATTCGTGAAGCTGAGGCAGGCTGTCTCGGTGGCAGCCCCTGGGACACACCTGGTTAAAAGAGGGGTGCACAGGGCACTTACCACCCTGGTCGTGTCAGTCGGAGTGGTGTGCTGACAGGACGGTCCTGCAGAATCCCTGGCGGGACCACAGGGTGTTCTCATCGGCGCTGCTGGGGACTGGAAGGCTGACGCTGAAACCGGGCAGGACCCTGTGGGCTCCTGGGCGCGGAAGCCTTTCTGTACCCACCCCCCCCGCCCCGTTTCACGTAGGCAAGACTCCAGCCTCCAGGACCTTCCCTGAGTTCCAAAGGGCAGGTTCGAACAGTTGCCAATGAAGGGAGGAGCAGCTAAGAAACCATGTGGGGCGAGACTAACGGGACCAGAGAAGCGCCCTTGATTAGCAACAGGGTTTCGTACCCAGGAAGCCGCGCAGGGTCCTGCTCGCTTTCAAGGCCAGAGTCTGCTGACCGAGCCTCAGGGACCTTATCAGTGAGGGCGGGGGGTGGCGGCCGGATCTCCGATGACCCTGAGGGTTAAGCGAGGTCCTACACGGAAGGCTGGAGCACAGCCCGACCGTAGGGCGGCCTGGCGGGAGCTGTGGTTTCTCTTCCTTCTCATTTTGGTTGCCTCCCCCTCCCCAGCACGCTCCCCAGCACTGCACACTATCAACTCCTCCGTGCTCACAGCAGCGTGTTGGGTGTGTGCATGTTGTGATCCCATTTTGCAGATGAGGAGAAAGGACAAGAGAGGAGGGGGCCCCACGGCTTGTCCGGGAGGAGCTGGGATGCATGCAAGCCTCTGCCCACTCCTCGCTGCGGATTACACCTTGGAAGCTCAGGAGAGCACCTGGGCCCCCGGGCACTCCAGGGTGTGGTTATAACGACATTTGGGGGAGTGACTGCGAGAGGATGGGCCAGACTTGTGGTTCTTCTGCTGCCTTCTATAGGGACTACTGTGAAAATGCCATGAGTCCTTCATTCATTCATTCATTCACTCATGCTTTAGTTGAGCAGCCTTGGGAATAGAGCCTGGAATGTGCCGGCACAGCCCCTGTTCCAGGCGGTCCCAGAATAGACAGACCAGACCCCCCCCCCATGCTCCCCAGGGACGAGGGGACCTTAGCACATGTAGTGGGTCCAGTCCTGGCCTGGGGTTGGGGAGGCAGGTGCCCCTGCAGGGGTGGTACTTGGGCTCTGAGCTGGAGGTTGAGTTGCATTTAGCAGGAAGGGTGGGGACAGACAGAGGGAACAGCTTGTGGGAAGGCTGACAGGCGAGTGGGGAAGAAGGTCGTGAGTTGTGCCCCCCCCCCCAAGTTCAGGCTCTGAAGTCCTAACCCCTGCTGCCTCAGTGTGACCTTACTTGGAGGTAGGGTCTCTAAAGAGGTAATTAAGTCAGAGTTAGGTCATAGGGTGGGCCCTCACCCAATGTGAATGATGTCCTTATAAAAAGGGGAAGTCGGGACACAGACGCACATGGAGGGAAGCAATGAGGACACAGGGAGAAGGCAGCCGTCTGCAAGACCAGCAGAGAGCCCTCAGGAGAAACCAGCCCTGGATCTTGGACCTCCAGTCTTCGGACTGTAAGACAATTCACTTCTGTTGTTGAAGCTGCCCAGTCTGTGTACTTCCTTACAGCAGCCCTAGGATAGGAAGACAGTGTCTGGTTGGAACGTGGAGGGAGTGGCCAGGATTGTGACGGGCGAGTCCCGGGCCCCTCTCTGGCCATGACCACCGTTGGCAGAGGTGGTACTGTCCGCTCAGCTCGAGGATCAGTGCCAGGCCAGTCACGCACCACGGGGAGGCCTGCTCCGTCCTGGGCCTCTTTCAAGATGTATTTGTTTCTACAGAAGATGCCTGGCATGGTAGTCCAAGTAACGGAGCTTTGCTGCGGCGTGACAGGAGGGCAGCAGGGCTGTTAACCTGGGGGCGTTCGGTGCCGGGAGGGGTTGCTGTTTGGAGCAGGGTGTGGCCCTGGTCATGGGTATCCATCTCCCCACTGACACTCAGGGTCCTTCCCGTCCCAGAGATGTGTGAGAGCAGCCTCTTCCGGAAACCCACCAAAGAGAGACAAAACAAAACCTCCAGACCAAGACAAACCAGGTCTGGGGCCTTGCATTTGAATGGGGTGAGACCTAAAAGAAATCCTTTTGACTTCCTTGTGCCAGAGAGGCGCTGGTCAGGATCCTTTCGGTGGTAAGTGACAGAGACGCAGTTGCATGATTTCAAGGCAGAAAGGTTGGGCTTAGGTAAGCGAGCCTTAGAAGAGACAGAAGGGGCTGGTCTGGGGAGGCCTGGCTCAGAGATTGGCCCTGGTGCGACCCTGTCCTGCATGGGTAGCTCACATCCCCCCAGCATCGGGGGCCCCGCCTCCCCTCCCCCACCCCCGAGTCAGGTCACAGGTCAGCATCGTGTCCTATCTTGTGTGTTCCATCCTGTCGCTGGGGCGGGCAGTGGGCTGTGCTTACGATTGGATGACTCAGCACCGAGGTCTCCAGCTGCAGGTCCAGCTCTCTGGCTCCAAGGCTGTGCCCTGTGCTATGCCTCCTCCCCAAAGAAATCAAATGAGAATTGAGTCTCATTTGCAGATGAGGAAACTGAGGCCCCGAGAGGGGGCGGGAGCGAGGTGTCTTGTCGAATGGTCTTCTCACTGTCGGTCCTACGTGAGCTCAGTGTACGCAGGTGTCAACATGAAGGCCACCAACCGTGAATGTGATCGATGATCAATGTGAAAGGGCATCCCTGGGCTTCCCTGGTGGCGCAGTGGTTGGGAGTCCGCCTGCCGATGCAGGGGACGCGGGTTCATGCCCCGGTCCGGGAAGATCCCACATGCCGCGGAGCGGCTGGGCCCGTGAGCCATGGCCGCTGAGCCTGCGCGTCCGGAGCCTGTGCTCCGCAACGGGAGAGGCCACAGCAGTGAGAGGCCCGCGTACCGCAAAAAAAAAAAAAAAAAAAAAAGGGACTCCTTTTCTCCCGCCTTTCCTCATTTCAGGCACTAGGCGAGAATGGAAGGTCCATTCGTCAGGGTAGCTCTGGTCTGATTCAGTTTGGAAGTTGTTCCACACTTTGAACTGGGGTAAAAGTCTCCACGCAGTGAAAATGTGAGCAGGGGACACACAGAGTGCAGAGGCCGACTTGATTTCCCCAGCGGTAGACGGCCCTCTGAGGCCGCGCGCCCACTGCTGTGGTGGCCCCGATGGCTTTTACTGTCCTCGGTGTGGGAGTGAGACAAGTTGAAGCACGATTTCGGAGCGCGTTGCAAGGAACTCTGGGGACTGTGGAAGCCCTGGAGATTCGAGCTGGAAATCAGACTCACGTTGGTGCTTTGTTTCTATTAAAGGCAGCAAATTTCTGCCCAGGACGCGGACTCAGCGGTCTGGAACGTGGAGCGAGTGGAGCTCAGCGCCTGAGCGGTTGGCACTTGACTCAGCCTCTGCTTGTCTCTGGCGGGGATTGGATCTCGATGTTCCCACCGTGAACGAGCCCAGCGCAGAGTTTCACGGGCATGCAAGGCCCTGGCTGTGTGCCCGGTGCTGGACTTGCCCAAATTCCTTCCTCCTCCTCCCAGCCTTTATCCATAGAGGGGTCTGCAAACTTTTATTGCAAAGGGCCAGACAGTGTGGCAACTATTCAACTCTGCCCTTGTAGCCAGCAGGCAGCCGTGGAAATACTAAACCGATGGGCCTGGTCATGTTGCAATAAAGCTTATTTACCAGATTAAGCCAGGGACCAAAACTGGCCATGGTTTGCTGGCCCCTGGTCTACGGTATAGATTCTACTCCCTGGATTTGGGGTATGTTTTCAGTCCCTTCTTTCTTTTTGTTTTTAATTAATTAATTTTGGCTGCGTTGGGTCTTAGTTGCGGCATGCAGGATCTTTCGTTGTGGTCTCTTTGTTGTAGCGCACGGGCTTTCTAGTTGTGGCGTGCGGGCTCAGTAGCCCTGCGGCATGTGGGGGACTTTCCGCCAGGGAAGTCCCTGTTTTTAGTCCTTTCTGCTTTGTTAAACTGATTTAAAAAGAAGTCCCCGGGACTTCCCTGGCGGTCCAGTGGTTAAGACTTTGCCTTCCAATGCAGGGAGTGTGGGTTCGATCCCTGGTCGGGGAGCTAAGATCCCATATGCCTCGTGCCAAAAAACCAAAACATGGAACAGAAGCAATATTGTAACAAGCTTAATAAAGACTTTAAAAATGGTCCACATTAAAAAAAAAAAAAAGAAATCCCCCAACCCCCCTGCCCCACAGCGATGTTCCTCACGCTTTACTCTGTGTGCAGATTGACGGGAAGAGGGTTACGAGAGCTGAGATTGACGGGAAGAGGGATACAAGAGCTGAGATTGATGGGAAGAGGGATACAAGAGCTGGGTCACTTGTCCCCTCTTAGCTCGGTGACCTTGAGCTGGGCTCAGCCCATTCCCTTCTCTGAACAAGGGGATTGATGGCAACGCCTCCCGCACCGATCTCCTGGATTGCTTGAAGAATTACACTCGATAATGTGTGCGAAAGGGCCTTGTGAGCTGTCAAGTGTCTTCGAAGTGTGCACACATGTGTCGCCAGGTGCACGTGTGGAGGAGCACATTGGGCAGAGGCGTGAAAAGAGAATCCGAGGCCGGGGCAGGCGGGGCTTTATTTCTGCTTGTGGCACGCTCACGCCCCTTTCGGGGGCCAGGTGTCTGGCTTTTGCTGTCTAATCTGCGGAATCGAGTCCCCGGCGGCCCGTGTTTCTCCCCCGTGTCGCCGCCTTCGAGCTCCATCTGTGCTGAGTAACGGCCACGCAGGGAGAAGCATAGATCTTCCATGACACTTTAGCCATAAACGTCCTTCTGTCGGTTAGTAGGAAAGGTCTCGTGTGACAGGTGCCATGTAATCAAAGACACGTGCTTCGTGGCTGCAAGTTCCCTGCTGCAAAATAGATATAATTCTTATGAAGCGAGAGAGATGGCCCAAAAGAGCAGTTCCACCACGTGGGCTGTTTATAGGCGCTGGGGGGATTAATGACAAAGCGGGCAGTGTTCTGCTGGCCCAGCTGGAGCTGGATATAGCCTGTGACTCCATCCCTGGGCTTTTGGCCACAGGCTTGACCTGTGCCAGGTCAGCGAGCACGTGAGCAGATGATGGTAGCGCGTGGGCGTGGCCGTGCGAGCGTCCAGCTCTACCCCAGCGGGCAAGGGAGACAGGCAGCTACCCGCTTCCCCTCTCAAGGGCATAAACCCTGTGGCTGGTCAGCTCTGCACTTAATAAATGAAGCTCAGGCCAGGAAGCGCTTCTTTGTTTTTTTTTCTCCCCCCGCCCCGGCCACGCCGCGCTGCATGTGGGATCTTAGTTCCCCGACCAGGGATTGAACCTCTGCCCCCTGCAGTGGAAGCTCGGAGTCTTAACCCCTGGACCGCCAGGGAAGTCCCCAGGAAGCACTTGGCTTATGTGAATGTTGTCAGCAGACCAAGAAGGGCCCGGAACGGAGCATGAATGAAGATCTGTGTTATGGGGTTGAATTGTGTCCCTCCAAGAGCTGTTCGGTTCCTAATCCCCGGGGCCTGTGAATGTGACTGTTTTAGGAAATAGGGCCTTTGCAGATGTGATTAAGATGCAAGTAAACATGAGATCGTCCTGGAGTAGGATGGGCCCTAATATGACTGGGACCCTTAGAAGAGGAGGGGGAAGGACAGTCCCATGAGGGGAGGAGGCCGTGTGAGGACAGAGCAAGGTTAGGAGTGATGTGGCCACAAGCCAAGGACCGATGGCCGCAGCCAGACACTAGGAAGAGGCAGGAAGGGTCCTCCCCGGGGCCTCCAGGGGGGTACAGCCCTGCCCACACCTTGATCCCAGACTTAAGGCCTCCAGACTGTGAGTGAGAATGTCTGTTGCTTTAAGCCACCCAGTCTGTGGGCGTTTGTTGCAGCAGCCCCAGGACACGAACACAGTCTCAGCTGGCCTCTGACCTTCCAGTTGCCTGGTTCTCCAGCCAGTGCGGCTGTGAGTGAAATTCGAAGGTCGCAGGGAGAGGTCAGGTTAACCTGGAGGCATTGCACGAAAGTCCCTTCGCCCGAGAGGTGGTGTGAATGGGGGCCGGCAGGCCATGCTTGACTTGCGCAAATGTTGCTGGGTAGACCCAGGGGAGACGGAGGACTTCAGCCTGCTTTCCTCACCCGGTTCCGAGAATGCAGAAAGAATTCCTGTTCCTGCCATCACCCCAGCCCTAAATCCCCCACGCCTTGAAAATATTAAAAGATTGTGTTATGGTTTTCGTTAAGCATTGAAAAGTCAGCCATCTTTGTCTGTAAAGGTCCAGATACTTGAGACTGTGAGCCATCTGGTTTCTATAGAAACGACTCAACTCTGCCCTTGTAGCATGAAAGCCACCATAGACGATACATAAATATACAGGTGTGGGTGTGCGCCAGTAATAGCTCATTTACAGAAGTGGGTGGTGGGCTGGATTTGGCCCACTGGCTGCACTTTGCCAATCCCTGGTTTAAACCAACAACGGAAAAAACCCCGTTTGTATGACCAGTTCTAGTTTCTAGAATGTTCTTACAGAGACGGCCATTTAACGTGTTCTGTTCTTGCCACCTGTGCCTTTTACAGGGACCCCCTGAAGTGAGTATCAGGGCGTAATGTGGACATTATGGACCAGCAGCCACAGTTACTTTCCGTGTGAGAGGAGGGAGGGCCTGGTACCCAGGAGGGACTGGGTGTGTCTTTTCCCAGGCTCCCTCCTTCTTGGGAAATCGGGTGTTAAAAAATAGA
This sequence comes from Pseudorca crassidens, assembly GCF_039906515.1. Classification (NCBI taxonomy): domain Eukaryota; kingdom Metazoa; phylum Chordata; class Mammalia; order Artiodactyla; family Delphinidae; genus Pseudorca; species Pseudorca crassidens. The sequence goes on from NC_090306.1 coordinate 100,992,282, forward strand.
TCGTGACACAGCTTGACTAGCAGTGGCCCCGAAGTGAAAATAACCCATATGTCCATGGACGGAAGAAATTAAGCAAAATGTGACTTATCCATACAAGGGAATATGACTCAGCCTTAAAAAAGGAGGAAATCCTGACACAGGCGACAACAGAGATGAACCTTGAGGACGTTACGCTGAGTGAAATGAGCCAGTCACAAAAGGGCAAAGACTGTGTGATTCCGCTCCCGTGAGCACCAAGAATAGTCAGGTTCATAGACACAGAAAGTAGAGTGGTGGTTGCCAGGGGCTGGGGGGAGGGGAAAGGGGAAATGATTGTTCAATGGGGACAGAGTTGGGAAGATGACGCGTTCCGTAGATGGGTGGTGGTGATGGCAGCACAGAAGTGTGAATGGACTTAATGCCACTGAACTGGCCACTTAAAAATGGTAAATGTTATGTATATTTTACCACGATATTTTATTTTATTTTATATTATTTTATTTATGATTTTTTTGGCCACACCGTGAACTTTGCAGAATCTTAGATCCCCGATCAGGGATCGAACCCATGCCCCCTGCAGTGGAAGCGCGGAGTCCTAACCACTGGACCGCCAGGGAAGTCCCTACCGCAGTGTTTTTAAAAATGAAAAAGTATTGTGAAATATATTGCACTTACAAAAGCGTCTGCATGTGTGCAGTGTGAAGTATAATGGAAAAGTACCCACGGTCCTACCACTCGGCTTAGATAACGCTGTCTGCACCCCTCCCCCTCGGGGCCTCTCCCTCCCAGCAGAGGGGACCCACTGCCTTTAGCACCTGTGCCTTTCCTCGCCGTGTGGTCACACATGCACATGCTCTTCTACGTTTTGGGGCTTTGCCTGACTTTGAACCTTACGTGCCTGGAGCCACTCTGTGCACGCCCCCCAAGACTCTCGAGGTCGCCCACGGCTCAGCCCAGCTCCGCCCGGCAGCCACGCCGCCCACCTTGGCACGCAGTGTCACATCCCTCCTTGGACCGCTATCACTGTGGAGCTCAGGAGAGGGTGATGCGGCGCCTGGGCTGCACGTGGATTTGCTCCGGCTGAGTTTTGATCTGAGGCAGGGGGGCAGGCGGGGACGGAGCTGACTCTGATGCTCGATGCCCGGCTCCTGGCTCTCCTCCTGATCTCCCCTGGTGAGTTACTGTACCTCTCTGTGCCTTCTCCAGTTTTCCGAAGCAGGTGATGGGACAGCATCAGGGTGTGCGGGTGACCATGTAAGATGCCCAGAGAGGCAGCTGGGTGAGCTCGGGCGGCGGAGTGCTTGTTGGACGGGCCCCATGCTGGTAGTTTCTCTTCTTTTGTTTTTTTTTCCGGCTGTGCCTCTCGGCTTGTGGGATCTTAGTTCCCCGACCAGGGATCGAACTGCGCCCCCTGCATTGGAAGCTCAACCACTGGACAACCAGGGAAGTCCTCTCTTCTCACTTTTTTGCTGCTTGTCTCAACCTGGCAAAAATGCTCGGCTTGTAAGCTCATCGTTCCATTTGAGGGAAAATTAAACACATTTAAGAGCAAATTAAATTAGGGGATTTTGATCATTAGCTGAGTTAATTATTTTTGGAAAAATGTAATGTACCAAGCAGGATATAGCACATGGTGGCATGCTCAATAAATATTTGTTAGAACAAAGGGTAATTTTACAAGCCAATCAAGTCATATATAATGGGATTATTTGGCTCTAAAACTAATGAAGTGGCAGTAGAGCAGTAACGGCTGCTAAAGATCGTCTGTGTGCTTGTAGAACGTCCGGAGACAAGAGAAGACGCTCGTGCTGGATCTCAGCCCAGAGCGAGGCCCAGAGTGAGCTGGCACACTGTGTCCCAGGAGGGGTGCAAGGGGCATCTATGCCCGTGGTCCGAAGCCTGAATTTTTCAGTACTATGAGCAGACCTGTCTCGGGGCTACACCTGCCTTAGCCACACTCAGGAGCCAGTGGTAGAACTGGGATGCCCACTTCGTAGGTTTTTTTTAAAAAAATTAATTTATTAAATTTATTTATTTTGGGCTGCATGTGGGCTTTTTCTAGTTGCGGCGAGCGGGGACTACTCTTCGTTGCGGTGCGCGGGCTTCTCATTGTGGTGGCCTCTCTTGTTGCGGAGCACGGGCTCTAGGCACGTGGGCTTCAGTAGTTGTGGCGCGTGGGCTCAGTAGTTGTGGCTCACGGACTCTAGGCACGCGTGCTCCAGTAGTTGTGGCGCACGGGCTTAGTTGCTCCGCGGCATGTGGGATCTTCCCGGACCGGGGCACAAACCCGTGTCCCCTGCATTGGCAGGTGGACTCTCAACCACTGCGCCACCAGGGAAGCCCCTGGCAGGTGGATTCTTAACCACTGCGCCACGAGGGACGTCCCCCCGTCGCTTGGTTTTAAATAGCACTTGTCACTCTCCTTGGGTGCGCTGCTTAGCACGATGTGGGGGGTGGGTATGCTGCCCCAGGTCGCATTTTCCTCCAATGCGACGACTTCTCTACTTGTCATGGGAGGAGACCTTCTTGCTTATGTTCTGAGAAGGTGGAAAGGACGTTCAGAAATGGAAGGTGGCTTCTCGCGTGAGAATTTCATAGCTGGTTGTCACGGGAGCATCTTCAGCTGCAGTGTCTGGGGCGAGAGGAACTGCCTTCAAGGAGAAACTTGTAAATACTGGAGCAGGAGAAGCTTGGGCTGAGCCAGAGGTGAAGGAAATTGGTGGTGAGAAAGGTGGGTGAAGGCGGGAGCTTCGGAGTCCAAACCCTGGGGTTCCAGGTGTGGGTGTGAGTTACGCCCAGTGGGGCTTACTGGGTGAATGTCATCTGGTGACACAGCTGTATTAGACATCCATACCTACCTGGAAGTTGGAATAACCTTGGGTTCTTTGAGCATGGGCCAGGGAGACACAGTTGGATGTCTCTCAAGCAAAGCAGAGGAAGAACTGAACCAGCTGGCCAGAGTGAGCTGCCGGATTTGGTTCATTCCTTCTCAAATACAGTCGTTCCTCTTCTTCATGGCAGCTGTGTTCCCTGGTGATGCTGGGCCTCTGCTCCTGGGCAGACACAGAGGGAGGTTTCTGATCCATGGAACCTCGTTTTCTGTGTGTTTCTGTTGAAAGACACCTTATTTAATATGTATTGCTGATTCAGTAATGTTGAACTCCAGGCCCCCTGCACTATGACACGTGCCTGAACGAAGGTCATCTGACACATGTGTTTCTTCTAGAAGCTCATCACAGCATTCTTGCACGTGGGAACACGAGACAGCACTTCACTACGCTCGGGACCATTTTAAACAGTGAGGATCGCCAACAAAAAGCACAAAGATGTGCAAAACGTGGCACTAACTGGACCACGAGAAGCATGCTTGTTCATTGTATGTGAGTGGAATAATGTCATCTGGGAACACGGGCATCAGGCACTCAGACTTCTGGCTGCTCTGCTCGCACATGTCTGCGAATGACCGCGTACGTGCCAGGAGGACCGCTTGGGGGGGTTACAGATAATTTTGGTGAGTAGGTAGACTCGCAAATACAGAATCCACAAGCAGTGAGGATGGACTGTACCTTATCGGACGAGCATCTGTGTTTCCTCTGGGCCTCTGGGCATCGTGGTTTGGAGGCTGGCAGAGGGGGGTGGCCGGCTGGGAGAGGGCTCTCTGGGGCACGGGGGTCCCAGGGTCAGGCCCCTGCCCACGGGCATGGGGTGGTCCAACACTCTTACAGCTGCCTCTGGTCCGTTCACTTCTCCAAGGCTGCTGTGTGGGGATCCACGCTCAGAAAGGACAGGGTCTCCTTGCTCTACGACAGAAATGAACACAACGTTGTAAATCAACTATACTTCAATTAAAAAAAAAAAAAAGGAAAGGACAGTGTCTGTGCTCTCGAGGACGCGGCCGTAGCTGTTCCTCATCGAGGTGGAACCACCAGCCCCCAAGCTTGTAGCCACGCCGTCCTGGCCGCTTGGCGACAGTTCAGTCACCGTTGTGGTCCTGTGTGGGGGCGTGTCGCCCGGGCGGCCTCGTCTTCCCAGCCCTGGATTCTCGGATTTCTTTTCCCTTCGTGTGTTTTGAGGAGGGAATAACACATGACCTGGAGCAGAAGGCTGTGTTAGCCGGGCGGGCGGCGCACGGGAAATACCTGTGGACTCGGGCTTGTTGAAAGGCTCAGGGAGGTTCCCCGAGGCTGGCGTTAGTGCTTAGGAGCTCTGGAGCTTTGGATCCTGAGGCCCTTGGAGGCTGACGGGCATGACCCTGAAGGGGGGCAGACCTCCGGGGCAGGGCTGGCGGGGTCCCTGGCTTGGAGGCGCGCGGCTGGGAAGCATCACTCAGCTTTGCAGCTCATTCTTTCCGTTCATTTCCCGGGTGTGACTGATTGTACGAGCCGACTGGGGCATTGGCGGAGGAGGAGGGTGGCGTTTCTCCGGCTTTCCTTGGGTGGCGCCGGGTGAGTCCCCTGGAGCACCTCTGGGGGCGCCCATCCTGGCCCCCGGGAGGCTTGTCGGAGGCCATCCTCGCTGAGACCGCTAGCAAGAATGCAAATGCTGAGGCAGCCAACATGTACTGAGTGCCTGCTGTGTCCTAGGCAGGTGGCTCCAGTGGGATCACCTGCTTTGAAGTCACCATCCAGGTCACCCTCTTTCCTGACACCTTTTGTCCTTCAACTTAATGTGTTGTTTTTTAGAACTTAGCACTTGGGGAATTGCCAGTACAGTGCCCACGATCGATTCAAACAGAAGGGCGTAGAGAAGCACCTTCCTTCCGGACAGAAACGTTTCAGTAAAAAGGTGGAACTTGTACTTCTTTGACTTTTCATGGATTGTATTGAAATGGACGTAACCTGCCTGTAACAGGAAGAAACAGTTAAACCTGTCTAGAAAATAAACTTACTGGGACTTCCCTGGTGGCGCAGTGGTTAAGAATCCACCTGCCAATGCAGGGGACATGGGTTCAGTCCCTGGTCTGGGAAGATCCCACATGCCGCGGAGCGACTAAGCCCGTGCGCCACAACTACTGAGCCTGCGCTCTAGAGCCCGTGAGCCACAACTACTGAAGCCCGCACGCCTAGAGCCCGTGCTCTGCGACCAGACAAGCTACTGCAATGAGAAGCCCGCGCACCGCAACGAAGAGTAGCCCCCGCTCGCCGCAAGTAGAGAAAGCCCGAGCGCAGCAACGAAGACCCAACACAACCAAAAATAAAAAGAAATAGATTTTAAAAAAAAGAAGAAAATAAACTTATGGTTACTGGGGTAAGGGGTTGGGAGGGATAACTCTGGAGATTGGGATGGACATATACACACTACTATATATAAAATAGATAACGAATAAGGACCTACTGTGTAGCACAGGAAACTCTACTCAGTACTCTGTAATGGCCTATATGGGAAAAGAATCTAAAAAAGAAAAAAAATATATATGTATAACTGATTCACTTTGCTGTACACCTGAAACTAACACAACACTGTAAGTCAACTCTACCCAATAAAAATTATAAAAAAAAGAAAAAGCAAAAAAAAAAACCCCAAAACAGTTAGCCTGTGCTTCTTTTAGTCTGAATTAATTATCTTAGTAAAGTGTTGCCTCTGTCCCCTTGCCCGTCTGTGTAGCACGTAGCATCCTCTGAAATACCGTATTTACTTATTGATTGACTTTCCTCCCGCTTTGGAGCTGAGGCCTCTGTCCTCTCGCTGCCGTGCCTGGGCTTGAGTGACGCCTGGCACATAGTGGGTGCACGGCGCATGTCTGGGTTGGGGTCCTGACCTCGAGCAGCCTGCTTCACCCCTCCCAGCCTCAGTTTTGTCATCCATTAAGTGGGGATGGTAATAAGAATTCTTTCTGGCTGCCTTAGGGGGCTGTGATGAGGGGCAAATGAACGTGCAGCCCCCTGTTTCATTCTGAAAATGGCACGTAAGGCGCTGGGTTTTGCTGCCTGGCCCAGCATCGCGGAATCCCCCGTGCCTCGCAGGTAGGAGGCTCTGGACGCGTAGATGGTGAATGAATGAAATGAGAGCCGCCCTGCAGGTACAACTGTCAAAACCTGCCCCTTTACGATGACACCGTGGGGCTCCTGATTCTTTCATAATTTTTTAAGCATAGCCGTCTTCCTTTAAAAGCTGGGCAGGTTTCCTTTCGTGACTGACCCTCCGTTGTTCTTGCCCCCCAGGAGCTGGGTGCTGGCTCCGGGCATTTGCTTGGCCGAGCTGGCAGGTGCAGAGGTGCTGAGATGCCCCTGCTCCCGCCCCAGCTGTCCTCTGGGTGCAGACCTCCGCGGGGCACTGGCGCTCTCGGACGTGGCTGTCCTGGGTCTTGCTTTCTGAGCGCCCACAGGATACCGTCGTCCTGCTTGAGCTGAAGAGGCGTGTCCTCGGGCACCGTAACGAAGTACCGCAGCCTGGGGGGCTTAAACAGCAGACATCTGTTCGTTCACGGTTCTGGAGGCTGGGCGCGTGAGACCCACGGGCCAGCAGGGCTTAGGGATGGTGTCCCCACTGTGTCCTCAGCGTGCTCACATCCCTCTGTACGTGTCTGTGACCTCATCTCCTTTTCTTACAGGGGCACCAGTCGCATGGGTTTAGGGCCCACCTATATGACCTCATTTAACCTTCATCACCTCTTTACAGGCTCTCTCTCCACACACAGTCATCTTCTGAGGTCCTGGGGGTTAGGACTCCAACAAATGGATTTTGGGGGAACACAGTTCACCCCTAACAAGCTCCTTCATCAGGCGGCCCCAGTAGAGGAACCGTTAGACCACGCTCAGCTTCGGGACCGTATCGGCCTTGGGTTCCTCGCAGCTGCTGCCTCGGCTCCCAGGTATCGACTCTGGATTACCGTTGGTTTGCACCAAGTCTGGGGGGATCCCTGCTGCTGATTCCTTTGCCTGGGCTGGGGTGGGCCCACCGGGCAGCGCTGGGAGCAGGTGGCCATGTCCCGTGACTGCCCGCTGCCCTGAAGCCCCTGCTGGTGGTGGGCCCGCTCCGGGTACCAGCGTCCCTGTTGGGCTCACATACTCCCTGCTTGAGCAAACCTGGGGATTGGTTGGTCATTCCAGCCACATCTACAGGAAGCATGCGTTTCCCTCGGGAGCTGGGGGATTGCTAATAACTGTCATATATAGGAGCGAGTAGTGCCTCCTACCAGGAACCATACAAATGCATTTAGCCCTGAAGCAACCCCACAGGTTGGTCATTGTTATCAAGCCCATTTTACAGACGAGGGAACCAGGCACAGATGGGTGGCCCGCCCGTGTCACCCAGCTGGTAGGTGACTGGTTCAGCTTTGAGGCCAAGCAGTGTGTCCAGCGGCCAAATCGAGGAGTTTTGGGCAAAGGTGGGTGTGGTTCTACTTCTGCACCCTCCCTCCCCGTTCTAGCATCTTCCCCTGTCCCCCCACCCTGAGAAGCCAGTGCTACAGGAAGCAGATCTGCCAGTTTGGGTGGCCGCAGCTCCAGTAGGGCTTTGTTTCTGGTATTTGATTTCTGTTGTCGTGGAAACGGGGTGACAAGAGTTCCTCGTTAGCGCTGGCCCTCCCGACGTGGTCGGCATCCAGGAGGTGCGGCGTGGGGACGCGGGCCTGCGTTCTCTTTGGGGTTGGGACAGGGAACCAGGTTGCGTCCACTCTCGTACCCTCCCGTCCACCTGGCCGGCAGCCGGGTCTCCAGGCCCAGGCCGAGATCGAAGCCTTATCGGAGGCCGGGGTCTATTGTTCAGCGTTTTGCTGAGCCAGACAAACACGTCTGAAGTCACACACAGGAATGGATACTCCCTTCCTTCCTTCTTCTTGCCTCGTGGGCTTGTTTCCTGGGGAGCAGCTTGCCGTGAAGCCGTTGGCAGCAAAGATAGAAATAATATTTTGCGGTTAGCAGTGTCTTATCGTGTAAAAACAACCCCGTCCTCCTGGCAGCTTGATCCCCTGTGGCCTTCCTCAAAGTCACCCAAGAGGGGCCTTTCCCTCGAATTGCAAGTCACGGCAGCATCCCTGCCCGCGCCCCTGTGTGACCTGGCGTGTGTCTCCTACGTCTCCCCGCCGACTCCCCGCTGGCCTCAGGCTCACCTGCAGTGACCCGCTTCACCAGTGAGTCCTCCCCGGTTTCTTTCTCATCGTTTGCAGCAGAAGCTAAGCCCGGGCCAGCCCTATTCCCTCTCTGCTTTATGGGGGAAGGTCATTTAGACCAGAATGGACCCTGGGCTGGCCCTTCGACTTTTCCCAGGAAGGTGGCAAGGGTGGATGTGAGGACAGTGGGAAAAGGGGGCTCTGGTATCCCCCTTGGCCCAGATGGACGGGTGCCTGATGTGCAGGATGAAGCATGTTGGGAAGTTTCCAGCACTCTGGTGGGTCATGTGGGTCTTTGGGCCTAGGCTGAGGAAAGGGGTTGGGAGCATTTTCAGGGGCAAGTTGCAATTAAGGTTTTTGTAGGGCTATCTGGTACGATGGATTTCTCTTTAATGACCTTTGGGTTCCATCTTTCCCTTTAAACTGGATGTTCTTGGCCAGCATCTAGCTCTCCTTGTCGTCACTGGATAAGAGATTCGTTCTGCCTTTTCTTCGGAGGCAGCGTCAGTGGAAGGGCCTTTGCGTCGGGTGGTCTGCCCTGTTTAGCAGCGGTCATGGCAGTTGGCGTGGTTCCTCTGATGCTTGGCTTTCCTGCCTGTGAAATGGGGACAGCGGTACAGCTGATGTGTGCCGAGCTCTCTGGCCCCAGGGTCTATCCCAGTCTCTTTACGTGCTTTGTCTCATGCAATCCGCATAACAACTTTATTTTACAGCAGAGGAGACTAAAGCACAGAGAGGCTAACTAACCTGCCCAAGGTCACACAGCAAATGGGAATGGGAGTCGGAGTTTAGTTGGAGCTCTTAACCTCGGCTTTAGGCTTGAAGGCCATCTCCCTGGGACCTGCTGGGGGACAGAGTGAGATGATAGTTATTCAAATGCTCCTGTGCCTCTGACACCAAGACGGCTCCCCCATGTGTGCCTTCCCGTCTGATGGAATATCGGTCACACGTCCTCCCTGGGCTGTGCCTGGTGTTTCCTTAAAGAAAGGGACACTGGTGCCCAGGTTTGCAGGTGACCAAGGTAGCCCTTCCTTCAAGGACACAGACTGATTTTTGTCTCGGTCATTCACCTAGGTGTGTGGGAACATTTCTAGGGGAGACATCAGCAGTCGAGGGAGCGGCATAAGGAAACTGAATGCAGGGAGGATCTGAAGCAGCTCTTTGAGGACAATAGACTTTACGATAAAAAGCACAAAGTGATTGAACCAGGCCAAGTGGCCCTTCCTGGGCAGTGCCAGGAGGGGATGGGGGATGAAGGGCCGTGGTGGTTGATGGAGGGGCAGACCCTGTATGCTCTCCCGGTGCTATCATGGACTTTGTTCCTCTTTTTTTTTTTTTTTGGACCTTGCCTCATGGCTTGTGGGATCTTCGTTCCCCGACCAGGGATTGAACTTGTGCCCTTGGCAGTGACAGCGCTGAGTCCTAACCCCTGGAACTGCCCTGGACTTTGTGCCTCTTGCATTTTCTTCCCGAGGGGGTGGATTACTGAGTTCTCCACGCTCCCCTGGGAGAATCGCAAGGTACACGGCACAGTCAAGAATCTGAGAAGTCCTGCGGAAAAAGACCTGTTTAGCCCTGCTTCACCCAGTATTTCCTCCAGTCCCTTGACCCTGGCTTAATTCACACAAGACCTGTGAACGTCCATGTCTGTGGAACTCCCTTGGGGAGATAACGATGGGGACCAAATAAACAGGGAACTTGCTCGTAGATCTACTGCCGTTTTCCATTTTGCTCAGGTTCTGTTGCACTTCAAAAGACTAATTTAAGAGCTGTGCTGCAGTGTGTTTTCGCCGTCTGAAAAGTACAACTGCTGATGCAAGGAGGAGGTCTGTTAAGTCTTCTCTTTCTCTGTGAAAGCCCGGGGACCCAAGCCGAGGGCTCCCCCTCTCTTGTGGCTCTGTGGCCGCCCGCCCTCCCCACCGCCCCAGCCTGCTGACCAGCCACCCTGCTCTGTCTTTGTACTCAGAGGTCTTTTCTGGAATAGCTCTCGTCACCTGTGTGTTTGTCCCCTCCTTCCTGGCTGGTGATGCTGTGTGTGAGGACACAGAAGCTACGCTTGGGCTCAGGTCAGTGCATGTGTATTTGTTCTGGCTGCTCTGCTAGTGAGACCTGCAGGATAGATCCCAACTCCATTCCTACTACCCATGGGACCTGACGGTATCTTTCCAATCAGTAAAATGACAATGACCGAGGCAGCCCACTTGCTCCATCAAGGACCCCTGAGGCCGCCCCCGCCTGCCCAGAGCGAGACTGGGAGAGCCAATCAGCTGCTGCCTCCTCTTCTCTGTCACTGCCGCCTGCTGCTTTGTTCTGCCTCCCCCTCCCGCTCCCTGCTAATTGCCTGCCTAAGGGATCCAAGACTGTAAGAACTTTCTAAGATGTGAGCGTCTGTGGCTTCCCCACGTCTTTATTTTGTGGAGAGGGCTTTGTAGTCGGGCAGGTTGGTTCCAGTGGGAATGTCAGCATTTAGTTCCCTCCTTGGCCAAGTCACCTGCACGTCCGGCCTCCGCTCTCTGGTCTGTAGTGGCACCCCTGTCCCCGGCTGTCCCCGGGAGCCTGAGTGGGCTCATATATGAGGATGTGGGGTGGGTAGGCCCTTGATAGAGGCAGGCCTCCTTCCTCCCTGGTGCGGGCCCGTGGTCTCCATCCCCACCCTGCAGGCCTTTCTGGGTTGGGGGACTTCAAGGTAGGCACGAAATGGGACAAGAGAAGGGAACTTGAGAATGAAGAGCTGGTAGTTTGCTGAAAGGGACTTCAGAAGCATCCTCTCTCTTCCCAGCTTGTTAGCCAACGTCCTGCTACAGGACGACGACCCAGGGCAAAAGAACAACTTCCCCTACCCTCTGGGAACGTGAGGATGGAGACTGGCACCCTCTGTCTCTGCCCTGCGGGCCAGGCTCCTTTAAGACTCAACTCCAAGGTTGCCTCCTCCAGGAAGCCTGCCTGGGCTGTCATCCATTCCCTTCTGGGTCCCCAGCATCTTCATGTACCTACATTATTTGTGTCCTGGACACTGAGGCCCTTGGGTCAGGGCCTGTGTCTAAGTCGTTGCCCAGCCAGCCCGGCACCAGGCCTGATACGTTCACTAAGTGGTTGTTGGATGAGTGAATGAACAGGTGCAGACAGAGCCAGATCCCATCATGGTTACACCGGAAAATGTGCATTAAAAAAAAAAAAAAAGATTTCTTTTATTGAGTGGAGGAAATTTACATTTACACCTGAAACTAACACAACACTTTAAAAATATGTATTTATTTATTTATTTGTGCTGTGTCTTAGTTGTGGCTCGCCAGCTCCTTAGCAGTGCCATGAGAACTCTTAGTTGCGGCTTGCATGTGGGATCTAGTTCCCCAACCAGGGGTCGAACCTGGGTCCCCTGCATTGGGAGCATGGAGTTTTAACCACTGTGCCACCAGGGAAGTCCCTAACACAACATTGTTAATCAACTATACTCCTATATAAAATAAAACGTTAAAAAAAAAAGAAAGAATGGATTTAATAACCTTCTACATTTGCATTTTAACACCTAAAACTTGCAACTATTTGTGTATGGTGCCCTTTGTTGAAAAACATAGCTGCTTTAAAAATATAGCCACTAAAAGGTACAAACTTTCAGTTACAAGGCTAATAAGTTCTGGGGATCTAATGTATAGCACGGTAATTATAGTTAATTAACTGTATTACATACTTAAAGCTGCTAAGAGAGTAGATCTTAAATGTTCACACCACAAAAAGAAAGTTGTAATTACGTGACAGGATGGAGGTGTTAGCTATGGTAGTAATCAACACATTGTTCACCTTAAATGTGTACAATTTTATATGTCAATTATATGTCAATAAGACTGGAAAAAATAAAGTAAAAAAAAAAGTGGATTCATATAGCCGCCCCTACCTTCCCTATCCCCTGCCTCTCTGACCTCTCAGTCACCAACTACATATAAAGGGAACCAAGAGACGAAGTGTGTCCCTCCGTTATTTTCTCCAAACGGATGCTTCCATGCAGCTGGGGAAGTGGGACACTCCCTTAAACTTGGGGTACACTTCAACAGAAGCCTTCATCACTCATAGAAGGCACAGAGGGGGCCCAGGAGGGGAGGGAACATCGCTCTGAAGGGGAGGAAGCAGGTGGGCCCCAGCAGGCTTCGGTCCGGGACAGGCTCAGGGCGTGCCTCCCTCCCCTCCAGCTATGCCGATGACCAGCTCGTGCACAGTAGGTCCTCAAAACTCTCACAACGTACTTACCGAGCACCTGTCGAGGGCCCGTGCCTGGCACTTTACGTGTTCTGTCACGAGTCCACAGCCCTGAGGGAGAGGAGGTATGGTTAGGATACATATTTCACTCGGGATTCAGAGGACATCTGTTGCAGGCCTACTGTGTGTCAGACCCTGAGCTGGGCTTTGAGGGTACAGACAAAGGACCCTGTGCTCGGGGACTGTCTGTTCAAGCTGGAGACTGTTTTTTATTTATTTTTAAAAATTTATTTTATTGCAGTATAGTTGATTCACAATGTCGTGTTAATTTCTGCCAGACAGCAAAGCGATTCAGTTATACATATATACAATAGTTTGCAACTGCTATGCAAAACCCACGATCCCTCCCTCCCCCACCCCACTCCCCCGTGGCAAACACGAGTCTGTTTTCTGTGTCTGTGAGTCTGTTTCTGTTTCGTAGATAAGTTCATTTGTGTCATATTTTGGACTCCACGTATAAGTGATACTATATGGTTAGCCAGCCTCCTGCTGCAGGACGACCCAGGGCAAAAGAACCCACTTCCCCTACCCGCTGGGAACGTGAGGATGGAGACTGACACCCTCTCCCTCTGCCCTGCGGGCCAGGCTCCTTTAAGACTCAACTCCAAGGTTACTCTTTCTGACTTACTTCACTTAGTATGATAATCTCTAGGTCCAACCATGTTGCTACGAATGGCATTATTTCATTCCTTTTTATGGCTGCGTAGTATTCCACTCTATATGCACCACATCTTCTTTATCCATTCATCTGTCGATGGACACTTAGGTTGTCTCCATGTCCTGGCTATTGTGAATAGTGCTGCTGTGAACATAGGGGCGCATATATCATTTTGAATTATAGTTGTGTCCGAATATATGCCCAGGAGTGGGATTGCTGGATCATATGGTAGCTCTATTTTTAGGTTTTTGAGGAACCTCCATACTGTTTTCCATAGCGGCTGCACCAACTTACATTCCCACCAACGGTGTAGGAGGGTTTCCGAGACAATTTATCAAAACATAAAATAACAGAGTGATGACTTTGGGGCAGGAATGAAGTGGGGTGCTGTGCCAGTCACCCAGGGGACTTAGGGGTGGGTGTTTAGGAAGGGCTTCCGGAAGCATGAGAAGGGGCTGGTCGTTCAAAGCTGGGGCGAGGCTTCCGGCAGATGGACCAAAGGAAGCCTGGCCCCGTTGGGACAAGCCCTGTTGTTTTGAGCTCCGTGGTCCACTCTGTTGACCTGGGGAAGCCATGCCGACAGAAGAAGGTCTGTGACCTTAGCTCTGTGACCCCGTGTTCGGGTCAGTGGAACCTCCGGGCAGCAGCTGTCCGGGCCGCTCAGGGTGTTGGCTCACACTTGGCTGGTCCGGCTGTCCACGCCTACCCCCAGCTGTCACCAGTGTCCAGAGCTCCCACCCGGCCAGAGCCTGTGGCTTCCTTGGGAGGGAGGGTGCCCAGTTGCCAGGGCAACCAGAGGTGGGAGGCCAGGGCCTCAGGCAAGCAGCTGAGCTGCCTGCAACCGCAGGGATCGAGGACCAGGGCGGGCTGATCCTGGCCTGTGGTGCAGAACAGCGAGGACCCCTGCTAGCACCTCGCCCCCTAGGAAGGAAGGGGGTGCAGGTTGGGGGAGCATCGCTCGCTGCCTGGTCCCCGTGCCTCCCAGCTGCCTGCTGCAGCCCCGGCCCGGCTCGAGAGGGTGTGTGGGCGATGAGCGGCTGCGAGTGGCTGGCACAGAGCAGGTAACAAAGGTGGGGGGACACGGCTGCGGGGCTCGCCTCTGCCCTCGGGCCCCACCTCGTGTCCATACCGGGCCGGAAAGCGGAGGGATAGAGGAGTCCAGGCTGCTCTCTGTGCCAAGGACACCCACCGTGTGGGCTCCCTGGGGGCTGGAGGCTCTGGAGACGGGGACCCTGCCCAGCCCTGGTCCTGAGGCTGCAGGATGCCCGCGCTGTACTTAGTTAGCACTTAGGCTGGCGGAGCCAGGACAGCCGGGATGCGGTTTAAGCCGCATGCTGACCGCAGGAAGCGGGGAGCGTAAGGCCGTGGTGCCGTGGGATTCCGGCCTGTGTGAAGGTGTGAAGGAAGGTGCTGGACTCCCTGTGGGTGCCGCGCGGCTGTGCAGTGTCGGGAGCCCGTGGCTGTCTAGCCTCTGGGCTCCCGAGTCGGGTCCAGCAGGGTTCCTCCGCCTCAGCGCCCTGCACGTTTTGCCCTGGATGATTCCCCGTGGGGCGGGGGGTGGCGGACACGGCAGGGTGTCGAGCAGCACCCCGGCCTCTACACACCAGATGCCAGTAGCACCCCGTGCTCCGGGCGTGGTTGCCTGCGGTGTCCCCAGACCCTGCCACATGTCCCTGGAGGGCAAACTGTCCCTGGCCGAGAACTACGGAGCTGGAAGGAGGCTGCCTCCATGGACAGTGTCCTTAGGACCTCTACCAGACCCCACCTGACCTCCCACCCCAGGAGCAGGACCTCCACCAGACCCCACCTGACCTCCCACCCCAGGAGCAGGACCTCCACCAGACCCACCTGACCTCCCACCCCAGGAGCAGGACCTCCACCAGACCCCACCTGACCTCCCACCCCAGGAGCAGGGGATCAAGGGACATGGATAGTGTCCTTAGGACCTCCACCAGACCCCACCTGACCTCCCACCCCAGGAGCAGGACCTCCACCAGACCCCACCTGACCTCCCCCCCCAGGAGCAGGACCTCCACCAGACCCCACCTGGCCTCCACCCCAGGAGCAGGACCTCCACCAGACCCCACCTGACCTCCCACCCCAGGAGCAGGACCTCCACCAGACCCCACCTGACCTCCCACCCCAGGAGCAGGGGATCAAGGGAAGGGAGGACTCCCGGCGACCACTGGCCATTTTTTCCAGGGCCCTCGGTACCTGGGTGCCCAGGATCTGCCCAGAACACACACACACCTGCACCCCCACCCCCTGTGACCCGGAAGGGGTCCCCTGCTGCTCTTTTTAAAAATAATAATAAACTTTACTTCTCAGATCGGTTTTAGGAGTTTCCCAGCATTATTGAGCAGAGGGTGGAGATTTCCCATATACCTCCCCGCCCTGCCCGTGCACAGCCTCCCCGATTCTCCCCACCCCCAGAAGAGTGGTGCACTTGGTACCATCAGTGAACCTACACTGACAGATGAGCGTCACCCAGAGTCCGTAGCTGACATGAGGGTTCATTCTTGGTGTTGTACATTCTGTGGGTTTGGGCAAATGTATAATGTCACGTACCCACCATTACAGTAACATACAGGGTGTACTGTGTTCACTGCCGTAAAAATCATCTGTGTTCTCCCTATTCGTCCCTCCCTCCCCCAATCCCTGGCGACCCCTGATCTTACTGTCCCCATAGATTTCCCTTTTCTAGAGTGTCATGGAGTTGCAATCACACAGTACGTAGCCTTCTCAGATTCGCTTCTTCGCTTGGTAATATGCAGTTGGGTCCCTCCGTGTCTTTCCGTGGCTTGGTAGCTCATTTCTTTTTAGTGCTGGAGAACATTCCACTGTCTGGATGAGCACTCTTTCTTTATCCTTCACCTCTAGCTCCTGAGCAACCTGCTGCCTTTCTGGCAGGTGTGCAGGGCAGGCTGTGCTGACCTGGGATGCGAGGTTGAGCCTAGGTGGGACCCCAGACCCCCTAAGGTTGGAGCCTTGAGGCCCGGAGGGCAGAGCCTGGAGAGGGCGCTGCAGAGGGAGCGGGGGGAGGAGGGGGGACAGTGCTGAGCCTCCCTGGAGGAACGGCCTCCACGCAGCTGAGTCAGGAGGACTCCTGTCCTTGTAGACACTGCCACCGATCCGCAGTCCTCACCCTGTGAGCCTGCCCGGAGCCCACCCAGCCCGTCTGCCCAGAAATGCCCTGTGTTCACCTCGTTCAGGCCTGGAGACCCTGGGGGGCTGGTGAGACACAGAAGTGCCCTCCGAGTGCTCAGGGCTACACGCAGTGGTGCCCGGGATACGTTTTGGACACTGGGACCTCGCCCTGTGGGACTGGCTCCATGGGGGAGGGGTCAGTGAGTCCCACACTGGCCAGAGGCGTGGTCAGAAACACACGTTTGCTCGGTGATCCATGCACATGCCCGTAAATCCCTGCAGTGTGTGCTGCCCGTGAGGTAGAACAGCCAAGGTGCCTGCCCCGTTTCAGGGGATGACACGGGTCAGGAGCCCTCACGGACCTGTCGGCCCCACGGGACGGCAGGTCAGCGCATCACGGCCCTTTCCCTCCCCTCCATCTCCGGCGCCTTCGTGGATGGCTCGTGGGTGGCCTGGCCACCGTGCCGGGCCTGTCACTGTCTGTGTTGGTTGTGATACGACACCGTGCTGGGTGCCACTGTCCTGTGCAGCCAGGGGCCCTCCTGGAGCAGCCTGGGGTCTTAGTGTCCTGGGGCCGCTGGAACAAAGCACAGAGATGGGGTGGCTTCCACCACAGAGATGTATTCTCTCATACTGTTTGTTTGTTCGTTCGTTTTGCTGTGCAGCGTGGCTTGTGGGATATTAGTTCCCTGACCAGGGGTTGAACCCGGGTCCTCGGCAATGGAAGCGCAGAGTCTTAACCTCTGGACGGCCAGGGACGTCCCAGAAATGTATTCTCACAGTCTGGAGGCCAGAAGTCCAAAATCAAGGTGTCGGCAGGGTTGTGGTTCCTCTGGAGGCTCCCGGGGAGGGTGCTGCCCGCCTCTTCCAGCTCCCGGGGGCTCCGGGCGCTCCTTGGCTCGTGGCTGCATGACTCCCGTCTCGGCCTCTGTCTTCACGTGGCCGTCTTCCCTCCCTCTTCTTTTAAGGACACCAGTCATCAGTGTGACCACCCTAATGACCTCATCTCAACCTGATCACCTCTGCAAAGACCCTATTTCCAAATAGGGCCACATTCACAGGCACCAGGAGTTAGGACTTCGACATGTCTTTCTGGGGGATACGGTTCACCCTATGATGCATGGTGAGCTCTTCCAGACCTGCCCGCTCCCAGAGTGCCGGGGCAACCCACAGAAGGTTGCAGTCGGCTCGCGAGGCCTGGCGGGGGTCCTCCTGGGGGATGAGAAGGGAGGCATCAGGTGGACACCTGGGGGCCACGAACTTGCCCAGGTGTTTGGGGAACTGCAGGGCTTCCTTGCTCCTTTGTGTTGATAGGAAGGTGGTCTGCTCACAACTTTAAAAGTCAGAGAGAATATGGGCAGGTAGTTAAACTTTACAGCTGGGGAAGCAGTTGTTTGACGGGCGGTGAAAAGATACCTGGGCTTGTTCGGCCGCTCGTTGTGACATAAGTACAAACAGCAGCGTCCTTGAAAGTCGGGGGCCGTCCTGCAGAGCTGCGTGGTGGGAGCTGGAGTCCCAGGCTCGGGCCCCGGGTCCTGGCCCTACGCCCTGCACATCCTGCTTGCATCCTTCAGAGGCGATGCTGTCGAACATGGTTGGCAGGTCTGTCCCCTCCCTCCAGAGAAGCCCTCCCTTAAGGTGGTGTCCCCATTTTTACTGATGGCCAGACCAGCCCTGGGAGGAGCGAACTTGCTCAAGGTCACACACCCAGATGGGTAGTTAGACCTGGATCCTCACTACCGAGTGAGCCCCGCCTCTTTCCCTGGCCAGCCTTCTCTGTCGGGGCACACGTGGGAGAAGGGAGGGAGGTATCTGGACGCAGCAAAAGGGAATTGATTTCCTGCGATGAGCATCCTTTTCCCCATTGGTTTGCTAACGTGCTCACCGCGCCAGGTGTACTGTAGATGCCTGCCCGGGTCCAGAGCCCTGGCGATGACTCTGACGTCTGCGCTGGTATTTACTGTGTTTAGTGACTTGAATGATGGCCAGGCGCAAGAGCCTGTGGACCCTGCAAGCATTTGAAAATGACCAGTCTGCTACCTGACGACCTGGTGGGTTGATTCCTGGAAGGACGTTGGCAGGATGGAGAAGCCAGGTGTTCCCGGGACAGAGGACACACAAAGGTCCAGGGCTGGGAGGGGTTGTGGAACACAGCGTCGCTGAAGAGGTCAAGCCATTGGCACATCCCTGGCTACTCCAGGCCGAGGAGGAGCGTGGTGGGGGTCTGACCCCCTCCCCTCCGACTCAGCCTTCGCCTGAGGTGGCTGGGCTGAGAAGCCACTGGTGGAGAAGCGACTTCCGATCTTGCCGATCGTGAGGCTGTCCTGCTCTTTTTGCACCTAACTTAGTACATTTTAGTGGATTCGCCATCAAGCAGCCAGCCTCCCCGGCTTCACTGTCACGCGAGTGACACGTGGGGACAGTTGTGTTTTCATCCTCGGTGTTGATCGGATGCGTTCTTTGTGCTTCTGCTTCTGCTGCTCGTGGGACCAAGGCTGTGCCGGTTCCAGTAACGGTTGTGCCCTCGGAGCTTAGCCTGGTGCCTTGGGCGGAGCAGGTGCTGCCAAAGAATGTATTGGTTTGCTAATGTGCTGATGTAAGAAATTGCCACAGGTTTAGTGGCTTAAAACAGCACAAACTTACTATCTTACAGCTCTGGAGGTCCTAAGTCCTAAAATCCGGGTGTCGGCTGGGCTGCGCTCCCTCGGGAGGCTCCAGGGGAGGATCCTTTTCCTTGTCTTTTCCGGCTTCTAGAGGCTCCTCCATCTTCAAAGGCAGCAGCCCTGCATCTTCCAGTCTCTCCCTGCTTGTGTTGTCACGTTGCCTTTTTCTCACTCTGACCCACCCGCATCCCTTTTATAAGGACCTTTGTGATGACACTGGGTCCCCCCAGATAATCCAGGATCGTCTCCCATCGCGAGATCCTTCACTCGATCACATCAGCAAAGTCCCTTTTGTTTGTAAGGTCACAGTTTCCAGGAATTGGGACGTGGACATCTTTGGGAGACAGGGGGCATTATTCAGCCTACCACAGAGGCCCCCAAAGAAGTAGAAAAGAGCTCTTAGGAGTTCCAAAAAGAAACACCAGAAAGGAATGTTAGAGCTCTGCAACATGCATTCATTCATGCATGAATTCATTTATTCACCATTAACTCGCCAAGTGTCACTGACTGCTTCCTGAGGGCTGCGCCCTGTGCAGGGAGCTGGGGAGACAGGCAGGCCTTTTGCCTGCCCTTACGGAGCTATGGACACGAATCCGGTAGCACAGACGCAAGCGGGCCTCAGACGTGGTAAGGCTGGGAAGGAAGGGAATGGAATGGAACAGAGCGCAGTGGGGGCCGGGGGTCGGGGGGGCTGGGGAACCTGGCTTCGTCCTGGCTGGCAGGGAGGGAGTCTCCACGTGCCTGTGGCTCCCACTTGCTCCTTTGGGGCCCTCCCTCCAAAGGCCCATCCCCGGGAACCCCAGTGGGTGCCGAAGGCCCTTGTACTTTGTTCCCTTGAGTGTCGCATCCATTCTGGGTGGGACCACCAGCCCCAGGGGCACGTGGCTTCAGGCGCCCCCAAAGCCGCCTGCCTTTGGAAGGCACCCCTCTGCCCTGCAGCAGATTCTCTTGTTGAGATGAAACCTTCGCAGGCCATGCCTGGCTCGCATCTCCAGGGGCAGATGGGCCGCTAGAGGGCGCCGTGCTCCTGGCGTTTCCCGCCTGCGGGTCCCAAGTTCTCTCCCGGTGGAGCGTTTGTTTCGGCGCAGGTGCACAGAGAATCGGTTCTTTTTCTTAAAATGACTTAACGATTTAATCTTCTTATTTTCTCAGCAGAGCACACTTTGGGCTTGCCTGGATACGATGGGACAGTAACGATCAGGCTAATTAATACGAGTTTCACAGCACAGGAAGCAGCCCAACTTGTTTCAGCAGACTTATTTTTCCCACTTTTCTCTTATGAAGCACATTTCTCTCTGAGGGTGTTAACCTCATCTGGCGGGTCCTGTTGAGGTTTCTTTGCATCTCCCCATGGGTGGGACACATCACACAGCTCGGCTCCAAGGGGCTGGAACCATGACCGACAAACACAAGACATCACTGTGACTTTTTTTTATAATTGAAATACAGTTGATTTACAATACTGTGTTGATTTCAGGCCATTTTCAGCAACATGGATGGACCTAGAGATTATCATACTAAGTGAAGTAAGTCAGACAGAGAAAGACAAATACCGTATGATATCACTTATATGTGGAATCTAAAATATGACACAAATGAACTTGTTGATGAAACAGAAACAGACTCACGTACATAGAAAACAAACTTATGGTTACCAAAGAGGCGGTGGGGGGAGGATAAATTAGGAGTTTGGGATTAACAGATACACACTACTATATATAAAAGAGATGTGGCACTTTTTTTGATAATTCTGAGCAGAGGGGAGCAGAGCACACCTCTGCTCCCACCTTCTGCCTCTTCTAGACTCTTCTTTAAAAAAAAATTATTTATTTATCTTTGGCTGCGTTGGGTCTTCGTAGCTGCGCGGTCTTTCTCTAGCTGCTGCGAGCGGGGGCTGCTCTTCGTTGCAGTGCGCGGGCTTCTCATTGTGGTGGCTTCTCTTGTGGAGCACGGGCTCTAGGCACGCGGGCTTCAGTAGTTGTAGCACATGGGCTCAGTAGTTGTGGCTCGCGGGCTCTAGAGCACAGGCTCAGTAGTTGTGGTGCACGGGCTTAGTTGCTCCGCGGCATGTGGGATCTTCCCAGACCAGGGCTCGAACCCGCGTCCCGTGCATTGGCAGGCAGATGCCCCTTTTCTAGACTCTTTTTCCGTTATCATTAACTAATGATAGATTTTCATGACCAGTGACTGAAATTGCTTTCATCTACTCACTTAGAACCAGCACGATTGATTGGTAGACATGTGGCAGATAGGCCGTTCCCAAACCCAGGGGACAGAAAGCTCACATCAAAGGATCTACCGTCAGATTAGGACCAATGGGGCCAGGATGCCGTGATTGCCAGGAACCTGAGCTAAGGGGGCTGAGAAAACCCGAGGGTTCGGGGGACGCTGGCCTCACGAGTGTGGTCCAGCTGTTCGTCAGAGGGGTGGGGTAATGCACACGCGTCCGGGGGCTCCAGGAGAGCCCGCTGCACGATGGTGGCCCTCGGGGTCCCCGGCGCGGCCGGTGCCCTTGCATATCCCCGGACAGGCATGTTCTCCTGAGCCGGCCTGATCGGCCCCCTCTGCCTCTGGTGCGGCTGCATTTTCATTTCACTCCGAGTCAGTGAAGCAATGCTCTGAGCCTTCTGCAGACTCTGAGCTTCCTGCCTGGACACCGGTCACTGGTCCCATTGATGGCAGCTGGCCTGGCTCTCTGCTGGCCGACTCTGGGGGGCACCTCACACTTTTCAGGATGGGCGTGGGGGGCTCGGGTCAGGCTGTGTTGCTGGCCTCATTACAGTGTCTGTTTTAAATGCTCAGCGACTGGCGAGATGTTTGTGTTGATGTCTGAGCTGTACATTCAGGGTCTTCGAGGTTAGATATGCCTGGTTTGCAGTTGGGAGGGTGTGTTTCAACGTCTGGATTCTTTGAGAATTGGTGGCCTGGGGATACGTGGCCCCTTGTCATCCCAGCAGTTAATTAGCGAAGTTGTTTCACCCCTGATGCTGGCAGATAGCTCAGGCTTTTGGGATCTGGTTCGATTCTGTTCTGTTCAGGTGAGCACACTTTTCTAGGGTCTCCTCTGTGTGCGGGGCCCACGTCTGGGGGCACAGGGGTGATAGGACTTGAGCTCTGCCTTCTGGGAGTTTATTTATTTTTAAAAGATTTATTATATTATTCATTTATTTAATTTTTGGCTGCGTTGGGTCTTAGTTGTGGCACGCGGGATCTTCGTTGAGGCATGCGGGATCTTTCGTTGCGGCATGCGGGATCTTTCGTTGCGGCGCACGGGATGCTCTCTAGTGTGGCATGCAGGTTTTCTCTAGTTGTGGCGCTCTGTGGGTTGCAGAGCGTGTGGGCTCTGTAGTTTGTGGTACGCAGGCCCTCTAGTTGAGGCACGCGAGCTCAGTAGTTGTGGCGCACGGGCTTAGATGCCCCGCGGCATGTGGGCTCTTAGTTCCCTGACCAGGGATCGAACCCGCGTCCCCTGCATTGGAAGGCGGATTCTTTACCACTGGACCGCCAGGGAAGTCCCCTTGTGGGAGTTTATAATCTAGCAGTGAGACATGGCACATCTGCTCGATTGGCAAACGTGGGCGCTCAGGGGCTGTCCGACCCTGCAGCTGGCATGTGCCTGGTGCGCCTGCAAACTTGTCGAGTGACTCTGGGACACCAAGCGCTTCCGGTTACCCAGCACTGGTGCGGGTGGTGGGACAAGAAGGGAGAGACCCAGCATTTACCACGTGACTGCTGCCTGAGCCAGCACCATCTTGTTAAATTAGTTGTCATGACGACAGGTCTGGTTCTAACCCCTCTGCAGAGGAGAGATGGTGAAAGACGAAGGACTTAAAGCCCAAGGTCACAGGATGTTTCGTAATAGCCCTCCAAAGCCTCCGTTCTCTCCGCTATTCTGTCTGCACCGTCCGCGACGCTGGGCCAGGGCTTTGGAGGAGGGACAGGGCCACGGAAGAGGGGGCGTTTGCAGCTGGCTTTGCCTCCAGACTCAGGCTCTGGACATGGAGCTCCTGGAGGGGGCGCAGGCTGGCAAAGGCCCGGAGAGGTGACCGAGCCTGGCCCTGAGCTCTGCACTGGAGGAGGGGGTGGGATGCGAGGGGAAGGGTGTGGGTTTTGTTTTGGGAGTGGTGGAGTGTCAGGACAGTCCATGGGCGGAGGAGTGACCCCACGGCCTGCGTTCTGGGGACAAAGTCTGGAGACACTGTGGCGGATGGATCAGAGGAGGGTGAGACCAGTAGCAGACACCTGGCCGTCCGCAGATCGATCCCCAGTCTCAGGCCCCCGAGGGATTCTTTCCACCTGATGCATTCTGAGAGGTGACTTGAATAAGTTGACCCACTTGCTTTCCGTCTGAAAAACCGACCAAATCATCACTCGTCCCTAAAGGATCAGTCATTCTTTTTAGAGCAAGAAGCCCGGAGCCCCTCCGGTGTCCTGGTTTCTGCTCGCCGGGTGGTTTCTTTGGTAAACCTGACATTGAAGGATCACCTAGAAGTCTTTCTTCCTGTTCTCCTTCCCACAGACAATTCGTTTTTCTGTGGTTCTCACATTTTTCTGATCACGCAGGGCAAAGGGGAGGAAAAGGATTGCTTCTGGCCGGAGGGAATCATCCGTTTGATGTTGGCTTCTGAGCCCCAGCCTTTCCATACTTAGACCTAAGCAGCCTTTGGTATTAGGAAGACCCAGTGTCCAGGAACCAGGGGGATCGCTTCCTTCCTGGTGCCCCACCCCTCCACCCCGCCCTTGGCCGGCAGGAACTTGCTCCAGTGGGCGAGGTTTGGGAATGTTGCCCCAGAGGCAGCCTGTCCCAGTAAGTCCCTAATTGCAGAGCAGAGTCCTTGCTCTCGAGGCCTCGCCCTCCGCACGGCCCCATTGCAGTAATTGGGCTCTTGGTGACCCACGACTGCCAGGCTAATGGAAGCCTTAATGGAAATGCTCTTGTCCACCCGAGTGGCTGGAGGTGGCATGTTTTGCAAGAACGGCCTGTTCCTAGTGTTTCTGACTCTGTGTCTCTTACCTAAATTCTCTCTTCGGCTCCATTTTGCCTACGTAAACACATTTACAGTCACTTATTCATTCTGTGAATGTTTGTCGCATGCTTGTCACGTGCTGGGTTTTGATCAGCGTTTGGCCACCCGGCGGGGGCGGGGCATAGGACACACCCCACCACTTCCTGTCGGGGGATAAGGGTTTGTAGCTGTCACGTGCACAGGGAGCTGTGGGAACCCAGAAGAAGGGCCCTAATGCTGCCCAGGGGGTGGGGTTACAGAGAACGCTTTAATGAAGCATCTTGGGGAACGGGTGGAATTGGCTAGATATAATGAAAAGGGCATTTCAGGTGGTGGGGATAGTGGGGGCAAAGGAATGGCCTCGTTGAAAGGTGATGCAGAAGCGTGGGAGCTGCATCTGGGTCGATGAGAGGTGGGGTTTGTTCATCAAGAGTCTTCAGGTACCACTTTGAGGGGTTTGGGTTATACCCTGGAGCCGGTAGGAGCTCTGGGGTGCTCTATCCCAGGGAGTGACAGCCAGCCACTCTGTCTGCAAATGACAGAAAACCCAACTCAAAGTGGATTAAGGACAAAATGGCATTCGCTGGTTCATTTGACAGAAACGTCCAGAGGCTGCCAGCCTCAGGTAAGGCTTGATCCAGCAGACAGCTGGCTTGGCTAAACTCTGTCCTCTTAGCTCTGTGGACCCAGTGCCTTCATTTCCAGATTTTGTGTGCTGGTAAGACGACGGGGCAGCTTCCACCTGCATCCTTTCTGGGTCAAGGCCAGAGGGAAAGAGTGCCTGTCATTCTGCATTCCTAGGAAACTCTCCTTGTTCTGCTGGCTCTAATTGGGCCAAGCCCATCCCTGACTGTATGCTGGAGAGTGCAGTGTGCCCACTGGCTGAGGTCTGGGATGCTGAGTCCTGTCTGACCAGAGGAAGGGCACGTGGATGCTGGCGAGCAGGGACAGCAGAGTCCAGCTGGTCTCCTGCAGAAGGGGAGAGGCTGGCTCGGGGTGGGAAGAGGCCACGGCAGAGTCTGCAGGAGGCCGACTGGCTGTCCTGGTGAGAGATCCCCTGGTTGCCCTAAGGACGGGACACGAGATGCAAAATCTGCAGGGGCTGGTCCTAGGTCTAGCATCTTGGTCCTTACCTTTTTCCTCTTTGCACTTGCGTACATGTTGGTCCTAGAATCAAGTTATCATTTTGCGTGAGTCGTTTTGGGTGGTCGGGGCTGTGATGTGTGGTTCCCTCTCCCAGCTTCTCTTTCCCTTTAGGTTGTCACCGTGTCCCCTGAGGCTGGCAGTGCTGCCGGGAAAAGCCCAAGCTCTCCTGCATCCCAGAGCCGTTTCTGCTGTTGAACCCGTTCTGCTGGGACATGGGAACCAGCGCGTTAAACTAGAGGGTCTTGGGAGAAGCCAGGGTGGCCAGTGAAAGCATTTAGTTTTACTGCCGAGAGGGCAGCTCTGCATTTGGCTCAAGAGTGGTAACAGGGGGCTTCCCTGGTGGCGCAGTGGTTGAGAGTCCGCCTGCCGATGCAGGGGATGCGGGTTCGTGCCCCGGTCCGGGAAGATCCCACATGCCGCGGAGCGGCTGGGCCCGTGAGCCATGGCCACTGAGCCTGCGCGTCTGGAGCCTGTGCTCCGCAACGGGAGAGGCCACAACGGTGAGAGGCCCGCGTACCGCAAAAAAAAAAAAAAAAAAAAAAAAAAGAGTGATGACGGATTCACGGAGAAAGAATGGAATTCTGGATTCTCCCCACAGGCAGAAAGTGGTCTGTGCTTTCCTTTGATCCCCCCAAAAGCTGAGAGATTATGTAGTTTTGGGGGACCGCAGGCCTCAAGGGGGTTGGAGCCATCCCTGACCAGCTGGGCCGGTTTGGGTGTGACTCAGTCTTTTAGGGAAGACCTCACCTGTCGTGGGAGCTTAGCATGATAGCGTGTGAGGTGGGCGCCCAGTCCTTCTTTCTTGAAAACCAGAGCCGTGGCGGGTGCTGGCCAGGTTGGGAGTTGTTGAAACGTGGCCCCTGTGTCGATCTCTAAAAGGAGCACAGGGTCGCTTACCAGCTTGGGTTTCAGGAGGAGAGGGGCGTAGGAATGTCTTCTAAGTTGTTGCTACTCAGGTGTGGTCTGTGGGGCAGCATCAACATCACCTGGGGGCTGGTTAATGATGCTGAGTCTTGGACCCTCCCCAGACCTGCTGGGTAAGAATCCGCCCATTAGCCCCCGGGAGCCTAAGTGCTTTGACGTTTGGAGTCTGGGCTGAGTGTTTAGGAGGAGGAATGGTTAGCCAAGGCTCCCAGGCTGGTTCCCGCTGGTGATGGGAGGGGAGATGACAGGGAGGTCCCCATGGTGATGGGGTCGCTCATGGGTGCTGTCCCAGAGCTGGTCCTTTCCTGCCCCACAGGACTCCCGTGCTGGGTTCCCTCAGCTCCCCTCACACAGCTTCCCCAGGCGCACCCAGGCGGCACTGCACTGCCTCAGCGTCACCTGAGTCAGACGCTATGGATTGACTTGCTCAGTGAAAGCACGGATGGGCTAAAATGGTCCTGAGGGGAGGCGGTTCCTAGGCTCTGAGCTGTGCGGATGCCCCCTGCATTAGAAGCAGCGGTTTTCCTGAACTTGGAGGTGAGGATGGAGTTGCCTGGGGGAGATCAGTGACTCCACGCCGCAAACTCACTGCTTTGGGCGTGGCCCGTGTGGCCCTCTGACTTCCTCTGGGATCTCTGCAGCAGGCACACCGTCTCTCTCCCTGCAGACCCTCCCGCAAGAAGCCCAGGGTCTGAGGTTTCCAGGCCAAGGCTTCACCTAAGGCAGATAGGGACCATCAGGCCTGGATGGCTCACAGCCTGGGCTCTGAATCCTGCGTCTCTGCCTTTAGAAACCTACCCAGGGGCTGAGTGCCTCAGGCCAGGCTCAGCTCTACGGGCAGCCTCACCTGCTGCCCCCTCTGGTCTCCTTCCCTGTAGAACTGGCTGTCACCTCCCTTGGGTCCCTGCTGTAGAGCATCTATTTGTTGTCTATTCTTTTAACTTTATTTTAATTTTCACAGGTAACATATGAACGCAGTCATGACAAAGCTTTCCCAATCTCCTCCTTTTTTTCCGTCACTCATCCCCCCAGGGGAGATGCTACTCTTGTCATGTTGGGGCACATCCTTTCATTCCTTTTCCTTTGAATTTAGTTGTGTACACATAAAAATACATAGTTCTAAGTTTTCTTTTTTTAAAAAAGTATTTATTTATTTGTTTTTAGGCTGTGCCACAAGACATTACAGGATCTTAGTTCCCCGACCGGGGATCGAACCTGCGTCCCCTGCAGTGGAAGCTCAGAGTTGTAATCACCGGACTGTCACGGAATTCCCAGTTTTGAGTTTTCTGATTCTGTATTTTACATAAATATCCTGCTGTATTATTTGAAACCTGCTTTTTAAAAGTCAACACCGGGACTTCTCTGGCGGTCCAGTGGTTAGGACTCCGCGCTTCCACTGTAGGGGGCGTGGGTTCAATCCCTGGTCGGGGAACTAAGATGCTGTGTGCTGTGTGGTCAACACCCTCACATGTATTGCACTTAATTCATTGTGCGTTTGTTCCTCAAGAGACTTCTCTGTGCCCGGGGCCAGGCCAGGCTGTTGGGTGGAAGTGGCCAGGACACCTCCTTCCATATGTCTGCACCCTGTGCCAGACTCCCCCAGCACCAGGGCCGGCTCTGTCGGCCTCTAGCCAGTGTTCATTAGGTCGGCATCCTGTGAAGCCCGAGGCTTCCTGCTGCCTGAACAGGACAGATCTTCAGCCGTCAGCTCATCACGCGGGGTCAGTAACGCCTGTTGACCTCCTTTGCATTTTGCCTTATTGAAATGCTCACGTATTTATTTTAGCCTCTCAACTTATTTCATCTCAAGAAATGGCGTGGAATCTCGTGGCCCAGCAGAGCAAACACCATAAATCAGATATTCAGGCTGAGTGACCCTCACAGTCACGGTGCTTTCTTGTTCCCGTGGTCTTGTCGGAGCAGTTCAGAACCTCATCTTCCGCCGAGAAATTACAGTGACTTAAACGTACATAAATATACCGATATATACCGAGCTCGTTACTATGGGCTGGCGTCGCCGCGGCAAGGCCAGAGTCTCTTCCTCGGTAAAAACATACCAGATCCACCACTTTAAAGGTTAGGAGGCTCCTTCATGTATGTTTTGCTACATGGATCACTGCAAGTAGTTTCACTCTTTCCCCACATCCCAGTCAGGAAGGGCAGCTGCTGTGTCCAAGGTGGTTATAGCCCTCCCTGCCTTTTACCCTGGGCGGGATGCGGTCATCCATCCACTGCAATCCCAGGAATCTGGGAGACGGAGCCTGGAGTCTTGACCTCCCGGGAAGGGCCGGGCCTCGCATCTCAAGGCCTCTACAGGGTGATGCGTTTGAATTGTGATTGGTAGGTCGTTTGATCACCTTGTCTTTGGATGTCAGGAAGGGTTGTCCTGCAGCATCACCCCACGGCTGTCCGGTCTGTGGATATCATTGTTGAGATCTTATTTGGGCCGTGTTTTCACTCCACTGAGCTGTGAGATCTTTACATGAAGTACAATTTGGTTTATTTTTAGAAGAACTGCTCTGTTAAGAAGACCTTCATGGCTGATGAATTTATTCTGATAAATTGTAACTTCTGCAGAGATGCGATCCCTCTGAGTGCAGATGGGTGGTGGAGGTTCACAGAAAGCTCTCCCTTCCCCGGGGAAGCCTCCTTTAGCAGGGATTTTGTCAGGTCCTTCTCGCACATATGGAGTTGATCCCAACTCCCCCTCCCCAGCCCGGGGCGGGGTGGTGGCAGGGGGCCGGGGTCTGGGCGCCGTGAACTCACGTGGGGACACTCCTTCCTTTATCCTCCTTTATTTTTCCTGGCAACTCTGAGGGCCACTCCGTTTCTTTGAGTAGGATCAGTTGTAGCTGGAAGTGCGTACGTCTTGAAAAGGGCTGGTTAAGCGTCCACAATTGAGGCAGCTTTGCTGCCGTTGCCAAGTTCTTCTTTCAGCTGTGGGGCCGGGTGGGGACAGCGCGGCTGTTTTCGTTGGGTTTTCTCTGGTGTTGTCACTGCTTCGGCCTCCAAGGGCCGCGGCTCACCCGCCATGGGGTCTTTTTAATCCTCGCTGAACCCCCCGCAGGTGAGCCCCAGGGAGCTTTCAGCACCCCATCTTTGCCCCCTCCTGCCCTGGCACCCATCGCGGAGAGAGAAGACTTTGTGTTTTCCGATCTCTGCTTTCCCTCGCGGGTAGCCTTGCTCTTTTAAAGCAGCCTGCTTTCAGAGTTGTGTTTCCTAATAATAATAAAAAACTGTCTGAAAGCCTTTTTTTGAGGGGGAAAGAGCCTGGGCATAAATAAATTAAATATAACTAAATAAGTGAAACCCATACACAGAAAAAGATCTCAAAAACAAAACCAAGGATGGAAACTTTGCGCTCGGCCTGGGGTATAAGTGGCAGGCTGTTTGTGAGACGTCTGAGGTTTGAGATTTGGATTCTCTTTCCTCCTTTTTATGCACTTGTCGTTCCAATCAGGAGAGGTGGTGTGTGTTTTAAACCTTGCCCGGTCTCTGGGTGGAGTGATGGAAAGAGAACGGGCTTTGGAAGCACACGCGTCTCCTTCTGTTCGGCAGAAGCTGGAAGCTGATGCTGACGGAGCGAGTACTGCACGCCAGACGTGGTTCGGTGTGTTTGGACTGCGTCAGGCCCAGTTTCACAGACGGAAGCTGAGGCACAGAGCAAATACGTACCTTGCCCAGGATCACCCCGCTTGTCCGCGGCTGAGCTGGGATCTGAAACCAGCAGACGGGCTCCCAGTCTCTAAGCCCTTCATTGGGCCACCCCTCAGATATAAAGACCTACTATGTGCAGGAGCTGAGTTAGCACTGGTGTGGGCAGACGGTCCAGGAAAGAGGTAGTTACGGGGCTGGCTGCATGATGTGAGCTGGGCAGAGGGGAGCCTGGGATGGGAGGGGAGTACCCAAGATGGCTTCCTGGAAGAGGCGGCCAGCAAGCTGAGGCTTGAAGGTGGGTAGGACTCAGCTGAGCATAGCGAGTGAAGACCAGGTTGAACTGGGTTCAGTCCTGACCCTAGGACTCGTGGTTGGTGTATATCAGATGCCTTCACATCTGATAGACGCTGGCCCAGCATTGACCAAGCCGGGACCAGCCACTCCCTCACAGACTTGTTAGGAGATTAGATGAACGGAAGACAGAGAAGGTGCTGGGCTAGTGGCCCTCTCCCGCTGACAGGCAGGGCGTGGGTTAGACTTTTACTGCGACCGGGGGTTGTGAACCGGCGGCCCCCGGCTGGCCCGCAGAACTCGAATTATTGCTCACATTTATAAATTGGGGGATTCTACGCAAACCCAGAATTTCCAGCATTTTTGGAAAAGCTCCTGTGATCTGGCGACCGTGGTCTGCGTAGCCCACTCTGCGCCCCGGGGCTGAGCGAGGCGTGGCTGTCCCCAGAGGGGCACTGGAGCTGTCACGCGCTCTCCCTGGGTCTCCTCCAGCCTCTCTCCCTCCCGGCACGTGCCCACCCCCCTGTCCCCGTGTGGCCCACGGCCCAGAGTGTCACCGCGGGGAGGTGAACCTGGGTGCCTTGGGAACACGTTGGCTGTAGGGTTTAGGGTGGACAAGGGCAGACACTTAGGACCACGATGACTCCTCGGCCCCGGCACGTCGAGCCCCAGGTCCTTTGAACGCCCACACCCACTGTGCACACCAGGTGCCCCGGATCTTTCTCTGTGACACAGATGGTCGGCATTTCCAGTCATTGACGTGTCTGACTTTCTGGCAAATGGACGAGTACTTTCAAAACCAAGACATTCCTGGGATTAGGGGAAAGCCACTGACCTGGCAGAGTGGGGTGCTCGGGGAGAAGCTGTGGTCCAAGGGGAGCCCCTCCTTCCAGACCCTGGACTGACCCTCAGAAGACCAAAATCAGATTTCAACTGAAGGCTCCTCAGTGAAGGGGCCGTGTCCCTCAGGGAACCCAGGCCGTGAACGATAGCGGAGCTCCAAAGGGGCCTCACTGAACCCCGCTGTGGTTCAGCATGGACGTGGCCGCCACAGAGGGCTTCCGGAACCCCAGCTCTGATCAGTCACCCACAGGCTTTGCATGGAGTCCCAAAGTCCCTTTTTCCAGGATTCCTGCTTCCTCTAGGAAGCCTTCCCTGGTTTTCCCTGGGATGAACTTCACTGATTCCTCAGAAGCCCCTGTGAGGTAGGTACCGCTGCCACCCCCGCGTTCTAGACGGTGAAACTGAGGCTGAGCAAGGTGAAGGGACTTGCCGGAGGCCACACGCCAGCACGTGGCACAGAGAGATCCGAGCCCTGGGCTCGTGGCCACAGACCCTCCTTGTTTTCCTCCGGGCTTAACAGGCCTGTGGAATGTGCCGTCTGGGTGGGTCTGTGAGAGCATCTCTCATCTATTAAAGCCAAGAGATCCTAGGCCCTCTTTAGTGTTATCTTTGATGTTGCAAGGGCGGTGTGGAAATTCCTCTGTTTTTATGTGACCCAGTTTCTCTGCTTTGAAAATGTCGTTCCTGTTCTCCTCCCCGCTCCCTGTTTTTGAGACCAGGCAGCAGGGCTCCTGGAAGCATCTCTTCATCTCTGCACCCCACACCCCCATCTGCCACCAGTTGTTCTGGCCCACGGCCCGTGTCCAGGCCAGCGGATGACCCGCGTGGTAGCTCTGGGGCCCCTGGGAGGAGCTACGGGCTCACGGTAAGGACTCGCCTGTGCCCTGAAGCCCACCTGTGCGACCCTCCACTCCTATGAAACCAGGGCCTTTTGGTCTTCCTCGGCCGTGAACATAACCGTGGCAGACGGCCTTGACCGGAAGGGACCTCCCTGGCCTTTCTGTCCTCCTTCTGTGACGCTGGCCCAGGAAACCAGAGAGAGGAGCCCACGGCTGCTGCGCACACCCCCTCACACAGTTCACGTACGTGCCTCCAGAATATGCGAGAACTTTTGTGAAAAACCCCCTTGTCCTCTTTCCCTTTTCTGCCTTGGAAAGCCCTTTGCTGGTTAGAAGACTCTTTGTAACTTGTTACATAGTAAAAATAATTGCTGAAATTTGGTCTGAGCGGGACTGAGTGACTGGAGGGGATCTTTGGAATGGGGAGTGGGGCCAGGCGGGGTGCATCTCCAAGTCCTTTGCTCGTGAAGGTGTTAACACGCGTCTGCTTCTTACACAGAGTTAAGCTAAGGATTTGGGGATCAAAAGGTGGCTGTGCGTGGGGCCTGCTCCTGGGATCTGGGGCGGCAGGGAGGCTGTGGCTGTCTCCAGGTGCAGGGCTGGCCTCCAGACTTCAGTATTGTTGGGAGGGATCCATTTTTTCTTCCCTCTTCTTTTAAATTGCGGTAAAATGTACATAACATAAAAGGTACCATTTTAACCCTTTTAAGTGTACTGGTCGGTGGCATTAAGTCCATTCACGTTGTTGTGTAGCCGTCACCACCCTCCATCTCCAGAACTTTTTCATCTTCCCAAACTGAAGCTCTGTCCCCGTTAAACACCGACTCCCCATAATTTCCCCCTATGTTCAGCCCCTGGCACCCCCCATTCTACTTTCTGTCGCTGTGAATTTGACTGTAGGGACCTCCTGCAAGTGGAGTCATACAGGGTTTGCCGTTTTGTGTCTGGCGTATTTCACTTAGTATACCATCCTCAGGATTCATCCATGCCGTAGCATGTGTCAGAATTCCCTTCCTTTTTCTGGGTGAATAACATTCCATTGTGTGTATGGACCATATTTATCCGTTCATCCGTCAGTGGACGCTTGGGCCGTTTCTACCTTTTGGCTGTGAATCGTGTAAGTCATTGCTGCTGTCGGGCGTGGGTGTGCAAGAGAGCCCATTTTTTCACAGTCTTGTATCACGGCCTCCCTGATGTTAGAACCCAACGTCCTGGGCCCCACTGCCGTGTTCCTCGTGAGGGACAGAGGGTGGCTTGTCCCCAGAGCTGGGTCTATGGCTGAGTCCAGGGAGCCCACCGTGTGCCCAGCTCCGGCCTCAGAACCTGATGTTCATCGTTTCATTAAGTTCTTCCAGGGGACCCGACGTTTTGAGAAAACAGGCAGAGAGGTTGCCAGGCGTGCCTGGGGTTGGGTCACCCTGTCCCGCCTGTCCCAAGGCCATCACGTCCTGTCCCCTTGCTACTCTGTCCCCTGTCCCCTCAGGTCCCGGAATTGGAGATATTCAAGGTTCGAGGTGACTGCAGTATTGAAAGAGGAAGTAGGTTTCCACCTCTGAGGACGTTTCATTACAGAGGCCTTGAAACTAACACAACGTTGTAATTCAATTACGATTTAAAAAAAATAAAAAGGAAAAAAGAAGAGAAGGAAGCCTGGGCACTTGTCACTGGAGCTCACCGAGGAAGAGGCTGGTTTTGGGGCGTGTGGTCGGGGACTGTCACCCAGCAGTTCTCAGCCAGGGCTGGAAAGGTGCCCAGCGCCCCCTGCACCCACTGGATGGGGGCTGGAGCCTGGAGTCCGATGCAGTTATGGCCGGTGGAAGAAATGCGCCATTAGCCCCCGATGTCCCGGGGTGGCCCCCGGCCAGTGTAAGTCGAGATGCTTTCCTGGAACGTGTCTAGTGCGGGGGGCGAGGGATCCTTTCTGTACCGTGGCATCCAGGCCGCCCCTCTCATCAGTAGCCAGCCCTGCGGTCCCTGCGACTGTTCAGGGCGCCCTCCTCCCCAGCCCCCGGCACCCTGTCTGCCCTCTAGACACGGTCCTGTGCTCCCAGCTCCAAGTCTCCAGATCCAGTGTGTTAGATTCTGCTGTGTGTTTCACTGCTCCCGACCCTGGGCATTACCTAGCGTCGGGCCAGCCGGATTCTGTCCCGTGAATGTGGCCACGGACGACGGCACCGCCTCGCCTGCTGCGTGCCGGGAGGGTCTTCACACCCAGAGTCCACGGCCGAGGACGTTGCTGTCCAGGAGGGGGAGGGGAGCCCGCCCTTTTCAGGCCCTGTCGCTGTGATCCAAGCTTCGTCCATCTCAGCAGCGCTGGGTGGATCTGGAAGCACCCAGAAGCTTCCATGACATCGTCATGTGTTGCAAAGGGTGGTGAAAACAGCCTGGCCGGGCCTGGTGAGAATCGGGAACTCTCCGGCGTGGGTGAAGAATTGCAGAATGTATTCTTGGTTCGGGGCATTTTTCCTTGGACTCTTTCTGGGCAACCAGCCGTTTAGGAATGTTTGTTAAATGCTTAAAAAACAGGAGTTGATTTCTCTCTGTTTCCACTGCCAACATGCGAGGCCACAATATTCCATTTCTACTAACTGGCTTTTTCCTTTCTCTTTCTGCCTGACAGTGAGTGACTTGCAGGAAGAAGGGGAAAATGCCATGAACTTGCCGATGTCCCCTGCCTCGGTGGAGATCCACCCCGAAGACACCCTGCTCGGTATTATCCGTTTCTCCAGCTCCTTGTCGTGGGCGAGTTGAGCTTCCCAGCTTGCGGTTGGTCTGGGAGGGGCTGAAAAGGAGCATTCGTGGCCTTTTGATCAGACTCAGACGTCACATGGGGCTCTCAGCTCAAGGTCACGTTGAGAAAAGTCTGTAGGAAAAAAGCAAGCCTTCCCTTGTAGGTTACTGCCTTTCTGATTGCAAATGTCAGTTTTATTGTGATTTGAGTATGATGAGGCCAACGGATCAGGAGCTGACTGCCACGGCAAAGGTGGTGTGTTAAACTCACGGTTCCCAAGGCGACGGGGAGGGCAGCAGCCTCGGGCAGGAGGCAGAAGGAGTGACGGGGAAGCGCGGGCAGAAGCCTTTATTGTGGTTGTCACAGGAAGGAGTGAGTGAGGCAGGGTTCATAAGCAGGTTTGGATGGGCTGGGCTGGGTAATTCCAGGGGCCTCTGGGACACAGGGGCTGCCCCGAGTTGTCTGTACCTGGTCCCAGGTGATTAGGGCAGGGGCTGTTGGCTGGGTGTGTAAGAGCCCTGTGTGAGCTCAGTTAGAGAGGTGTCTGGGGGGTGTGGGCTCTGGGTTGGTTGTTTGCACGTGGAAGGCACTCCCAGGGGACACGTTTGCTATTTGGGGAATCAGCTAGCTCTGAGAGCAGAGTCCGTCTAGGTACCCAAGGCCCCAAGACGTCAAAACATTAGAAAATACACAAAATAAGAAACACGATTAACATACCCCCCATCTCTGCACAAGCCGGAGTGGCCTCCATGCCAGGGGCCTGCTAGGTGGGACCTACCAAGTGGTACCGGCCCTGCACTCACCTCCTCAGGACCGCATCCCAGCCGGCACTGATGAGGTGGTGGCCTGGACACACTTGCCTTAAAGCGTGTTTTGGGATCCGATGGATCTGGAAGGCAGTCTCGGAACATTCCGCTTCTTTCCAAACCCTGCCTGGTTCAAAGGGAAGTCCCGGTTGATGCCTCTGTTGTGGTTCCCACGACAAGGCCAGGCCAGCAAGAGCTGATGGGGAAGAAATGCAAACGCACGTCCAGGCGGCCGACCTGCAGCCAAACGCTGGACGGGCTCGGAGGTGCCGCTGGCATCCCCTGCGGCGTCCCCTCCGCTCTAAGAGCGCGACCTTCACTGATGCTCTTCTGTTTTGTCTCCAGTCTGGCTGCAGCCGCTGCCCAGGCAAGTGACCCTCTCCCAGGAGACACTGGGGATGAACACTGTCTGGAAATTACCCCGATTCAGAGCAGGGTTTCTCCCGAACCCACCCCGTGCTGTGGGCATTTGGCGCCGGATAATTCTTTTTTTTTTTTTTTTTTTTGCGGTACGCGGGCCTCTCGCTGTTGTGGCCTCTCCCGTCGCGGAGCACAGGCTCCGGACGCGCAGGCTCAGCGGCCATGGCTCACGGGCCTAGCCGCTCCGCGGCATGTGGGATCTTCCTGGACCGGAGCACGAACCCATGTCCCCTGCATCGGCAGGCGGACTCTCAACCACTGCGCCACCAGGGAAGCCCCGGATAATTCTTTATAGTCATTCAAGGTGTTGATCAGCATTCCTGGTCTCCACCCACTAGATTCCCCCGGCCCACTCCCCCTCCCCCTCCCCACCCCACCCCACCCCCCGGCTGGGACAACCAAAAACGTCTCCAGACATTACAGCGAGTCCCCTGGGATGGGGGTTCGGGGGACTTGATAGCTTCTGGCTGAGAACCCTGCTTTAGACCAGCAGGAGTGCTAGAAAGTAGATTTACTGTAAACGTGTGACGGGCTATTGTTTTGTCAATATGCCTTGAACCTGCTTTTCCCTGCACCCTAAGTCGCCTGTCTTACGTTTTTCTAAATAGCTGCTCTTGGGCTGGGAGTTGGCATTCTTCCGTTTGCTCTGTAAGGTTCTGCTGGCCCCTGAAGCTCTTGTGACCTTGATAAGAACCACCCTGGTTGGGCTTCCCTGGTGGCTCAGTGGTTAAGAATCCACCTGCCAATGCAGGGGACACGGGCTTGATCCCTGGTCTGGGAAGATCCCACATGCCGCGGAACAACTAAGCCTGTGCGCCACAACTACTGAGCCTGCGCTCTAGAGCCCGTGCTCCACAACAAGAGAAGCCACCACAATGAGAAGCCCGCGCACCGCAGTGAAGAGTAGCCCCCTCTCTCCACAACTAGAGAAAGCCCATGCACAGCAATGAAGACCGAACGCAGCCAAAAATAAATAAATTAAATAAATTAAAAAATATATATATATATAGAAATATCTCATAAGCCGTCACAACAAATAAACTTAAAAAAAAAAGAATTTTTGCTGTTGTGAAGCCTCTGTCACTCAAAGCCATTTCATTCCCACCAACGTGGACAGGGTCCCAGCCGTGGGAGCCTGTATGGGCCCCGGGACCCTGGTCATCTCTGCCTGCACGTCCTAGGGGCCAGAGGTTGTGCTTCTTTTCTGTCCTTTTAACACCCCTGCTCAGTTTTGTTCTGCGACGTGTCTGGTGTCTGTGGGTCTTTCCCCTCTGCCGTCCACTTATTACCACTGCGTCACTCCCTCTGTACAAGCTCACTGGTGCCCGTGGTCCATGGATCGAGGGCAGACACGGAGGGGAAAACAGATAAACAGAAACAGAATATGGATAAACACGCTTTGCTGTGAAACATCCTTTTTTCCCCCTGCTCTTTCTAATATTTTTGTCCGTATCACCTTATGTAGTGGCGAGCTTTCTCGGTGACCGCCAGGTCTTCCCCGGGTTTATTAATGGTGGCTTTTCCACAGATCCGATTCAGGCCTGCGTGCACCCCCTGCCCTCCTGAAAGATGGGGGCGGATGCTCCATTGCACCCTGGGAGGCAGTTCTTCCCGGGCCGTGTGAATGGCTGCAGGGCTGCTCAGTGAGAGGACCACGGGGTCTCTGCTCTCAATTCCCCCCATCTGTGCAAGGGAAGCCGGCTCCCCGCCCCCCGCGACGCTAACCCCCCTGTCCTTTGTCCCTGCAGAGGAGAACCAGGAGCGCACGGTGATCGACCCCACCTCCAGGGACGACCCCAGATTCAGAGAGTTGGTCAAGGTGAGGACGAGTGTCCTGGCTGGGATGTTCTTGGGAGGTCAGATCTTGGGGTTCAGGCTCTTGTGGGCCAGAGGAGCAAAGCTGGGGGCTGGTCAAGGGGCCTTCCTGCTGCGTTTGGTGGGGGGGTGTGAAGGATGAGGCTGGACGGCCTGGAGCATCTCCCAGGGGCCCAGCCCCACGGGGCCTCTCCGACGGCCGGCTCCCCGTCATGTGCTGGACCCAGTTATGCGGGGACCCTTTTCTTAACACTTGGAATAAGCAGCTGCAGTGACCGCTCACGGTGCCTTGCAGACCGGTTCAAGGCGTTCAAACCCTTTCCGGAGCGAGAGGGGCGGCGTTCAGAGGAAACTGAAAAGCGGGCACGTGGGTCCCCTCTGGCCACACCTGTGGATCCTCATTGGACGCTGGTGCCCCTGCACTGGGCAGCGGTCAGGTTCTGCAGCGTCTGGACGTGTGGGGACCAGCGAGGCCAGAGGATGGCTGCCTGGTTCCAGAAAGTCAGGGAAGCAAGGCCAGCCCGGGCCGCTGGCTCTGGGCTCCTTCGGGGCCGTGGCGGCTGCGCATCTCTCCCCACTGGTCTCTCCAGCCTGGCTTAGCGGTGAGGCTTCCTTCATAGAGTTAACCTTTGTCGGAGCGAGCGTGGGTTGCAGTTTGATGCTCTGATCTAAACCACAGCAGGGTGTCAGAGGTAATCCCCGGGCCGGCAAGGGCTCTGACAGCGTCATCACCTGCGAGCCCAGAGGCCAGTGGACCTGGGCTGTGCAGACGCCGTTTAGGGCAGTGCCACACACGTATCCTATGAAAAGGGCTTTTTCAAAAGTTTCTCCACATTAACCGCTGCGGTTGGGCCCAATGAGGGCACGACTGCCTTTTCACGAGGGCTCCTTCAGGATAAACAAAACCTTTGCAAGTTGTAGCTTTTAAAGAATTGAAATGGAAAATGTCTGTTTTCAGGCCCCCCCCATAATGTTGATTCTGAGCATCTTAAACTGCCCAGTTGATTAAGATTTCTTTTTTTCCTGAATACCCACTTTGTTATTCTGAACAGAAGATTGTCGGTGAGGAAAAGTAACCCTGCACTCCAGCCACTAAAATGTTCTCCACGGGCGATATTTAAGCAGTAGAAGGGGATGCCCTGTTTTTGTCAGGGTTCTCCAGAGAAACAGAATCCACAGGAGATGGGCCTATCTCTCTACCTCTCTATCTCCCTCTCCATCTCTCTATCTCTCTCTCTCTATATATATCTCTTCTGTCTCTCTCTGTCTCTATCTATAGAGACTTATAAGGATTGGCTCACGTGATTATGGAGGCTGAGAAGACCCATGATCTGCCCTCTGCAAACTGGGGACCAGGAAAGCTGGTCAGAGGGCCTGAGAGCCCAGGACAGGACTTGCACGTCCCAGGCAAAGAGAGGGCGAGTCCAGCCTTCCTCTACCTTTTTGTCCTCTTCAGGCCCTTCCTGGATTGCATGCCACCCACCCACGCTGGCCTGGGCCCTCTGCTTTACTCAGGCCACCGATACAAATGCTAATTTCTTCCCGAGACACCCTCACAGACACGCCCAGAAAGGATGTTTAATCGGCTGCCTTGGCATCCCGTCCAGGCCAAGCTGACACACAAAATCAACCCTCACGTGCCCCGCTCCAATTTTTCCTTCCTCGACACGTAAGCAGAGCTTGAGAGCACGTGAGCATCTTCTCCTTGAAACAAGACCCAGGGGGCCTGGTGTCACCCTCACCTCCATACGGGGACTCCGAGAGAAGTAACTCCCCCACCCCCAGGTTATGCTCTGAACCAGTGAAGTGGCCGGTCTTGAATGAGTCTGTCCGTTTGATGCCTCCTCCGCTGAGCCCCGGTTGAGGGTCCGGAGCTGTGCTGGGCCCCGGGGCTGCGAGATGAACCGGTCGCCTCCCTGCTCTACGGGGTCCAGATCCGCTTCACGCTCCTCCTGGACCCACTCACTCGGCCCTACCCGCCTCTGCCTCAGGAGACTGCAGGCATTTTTGGCCTCTACCGGGTGAGGGCCGGGCAGCTGCGTGTCCTCTATCCACCCACACAGAGGGACCACAGCATCTCTGCATCCGGGACCAGCCCGACGGGACCTGCGGAGGCTCTGGCAGCCCCTCCAGCCCCGGACTCCGGGTTCAGATGAACGACCACGTCTGGGGCATGGAGTGTGCCGACTGGAGGGGCTGGGAGTGCAGACGTTGACATCCTGTGGGGCAGAGCAGGACTGAGGACCCGAGGGAGTGGGAGTGCACGCCTCTCCCTTTCTTCCCCGTTGGGCAGTTCTGAGAGCCGTGCTTCCACGGGAAGTTGGCCGTGTGCTGGGCGTCGGCTGGGTTTCCTTCCGAAGCTGCGGGCGGCTCAGGGGCGCACCTGCCTCCCTTCCCTCTCCCCTCACTCTTGCTAGTCTGGGGTTAGGGTCCCCCCAAAAGCAGCAGCAGTCAGCTTGGCCCTGGGCTCTCTTTCCTGGGGAACCCAGGTGTGGTGTGCTGAATCATGGCCCCCAAAGATGTCCACGTCCTAGCCTCTGGAACCTGTGACTGTTACCTCCTTATATGGCAAAAGGGACTTTGCAGATGTGATTAAGCTAGGGGTGTGGAGGGAGGGATGACCCTGGATTGTCCGGTGGGCTCACAAGTGCCCTTATAAGAGGGAGGCAGAGAGAGATTTGACTGCAGGTGATGGTGGCAACATGAGGGTGGATATGGGATGCCACGCTGCTGGCTTTGAAAATGTGGGAAGGGGCCACGTGCTAAGGAACATGGGCTCCCCTAGAATGTGGAAAAGGCCAGGAAGCCTTCCCTAGAGCCTCCGGAAGGAATCAGCCCTCCTGACACCTTGGCACTAACCAGGTGAAACTGGTCTTGGACTTCTGACCTCCAGGACTCTGAGGGAATACACTGGTGGTTTGGAAGCCCCAAATTAGTGATACTTTGTTACAGCAGCCGGAGAAACCAGTACACCAGGCCGAGTTACCTCCTGTCCCTAAACCGCCGCATCCCTTAGCTGTAGCTGAGGGTCCCCGTCCCCTTGGGAGCAGGGCCGGCCTTGCTGCCTTGCCAGTTCCCAGGAAGGGCCAGCTGTCAGACACATAGAAGTCTGCTCCCACGGCCATCCCGCCAGCCTGCAGCACATACGCCTGGAGATGGGCAATTTCTGGAAGGTTCCCCCTGCCGTCAGACGGCAAATCGTACCTCGAGGCTGGTGGCTCATCTTCTAAAATAAGCATAAACACAGCAAACAGGACGGCGCCGTCGGGCTGTCTGTCTGTGGCTTGTTGGTCGCTGTAGTGGCACATGGAGGGGATGTATGTGAAATACTAGTTCTCACTGACTACAGGGCTTTTGAACAGAGACGCACGCGTGCTGGTGGGGGTCTGGGCGATGCCTGGGCTGAGCGCCAGCTACCCTGGGTGGTTGTTGTTTGTCAGGTAAGGGGGAGGCTCAGCGTATCCCTGAGTCGGGGTTCCCTCACGACAGGGGGCTGTCAGCACCTCCTTTTCTTGGCGTGGGGAGGAACTGGCCCCAGGGCCAGGCAGCCTGTACGCGCAGTCAGGGGAGAGCTGCCGTGGCCTGCCCGGGGGTGCCGCCGAGCCGGACACCCTTAGACGTACTCCGGGCTGGCGGCCCTGCTGCCTCACTTCCCGCCCCCGCCCCACCCCACCCCGCAACTCCAGCGCTCCGGCCCCCGAGCCTCCTTGCCCCTCCCTCCTTGAGCAAGCTGAGCACCTGCCCACCTGGGTGTGAGGTTAGAAAGCCCGTTTTCCCCAAGCCCAACCCCACTTCTGATGCCGGTTGTAAGTGTGGGAGCCCCAAGACGACCCATAGGTTTGATACTTTGCTGAAAGGACTCCAGTTATACTCACGGTTATGGCTTATTCCGGTGAGAGGACACAGGTTAAAATCAGCCGAGGAGGAAGTGCAGGTTGTTTTGGTGCAGGGTGTGGACCACGTGCAGGCCTGAGCTCATCAGGGTGAGGTCTGGCTAACATCCCGACCGCTGGCCACGTCCAGTCTTGGGACCAGCGGGACCTTTCTGAGTTGGCACGGTCGGTCCCCCGGCTTTCGTTCTCTGTTCTCCATCATGTGCACTTCGTTGCCTCTTGTCTTGGCCCCTGTCCTGTCTCTCTCTGTAGACTTACCCCCACTGACCCTCGTACCTCAGGACTGTTGGTGTTTAAAACATTGTGAGCTGCTCTCTGCTCCCTGTCAAAAACCCGGACTTTGGCTAAGCCAGGCATTAAGGACGAAGCCGCTCACTGAAACATTCTCTTCGAGCGTCTTTTGTGTGTGATGCAGTGTGTGAGGGGGTGAAGGGGTGGGTGTGATGGGCTGTGGAATCGGCTCCCTGGATTCAAATCCCGGCTCGGATTAAAGCAGAACAGTCGTGCCCGTCTGCCAGCATGAGGGTGACGTCAGATGCCACACGCTTGCTGTCCGGCGGGTGCCGTGCCGGGCGCTGGAACATGGGCACAAACAGGGCAGAGCTGGGGGGGAGGTGCATGGGCAGGTCTGTGGTTCCAGTTTAGAAGTGAGAATCCTGTGGGCTCGGGAGCTGAAAGGCTTACCCTGTCTCCTGTATGCAGGTGTTTGTCCTGTGGTCCTTTTCGCTAGCATCCTCCAGGAGTGCCCTGAATCTCTTAACAGGGTGAACAGCTGGTGCCGCCTGGGGAAGATAGCAGTTTACAGATGAGATCCTTTATATTTTTAATGATCTTTGAAAGAGGGAACGGCAGTTCTCGTGCTTTCCAGAGTGAATAGTCAGAGAGGGGCCTCCGCACTTGCGGGTGCGTTGGTCCAAGGCAGGCTGGCCGTGTCGTCACCGGGGAGTGCATTTCTCCCCAGCAGCAGATTTCGCATCTCATCTCCCAGTTTACTGGACAAGGCTCCTTCGGGTTGTTAAGTTCTGCTTTCTCCCTTCCTTTGCCCTTATGAAGAAACTCAGCTGCACAAAGATGGTCTTCTGGGCAGAAGACGGTGCTATCATCGTTGTGTGGAGATGCCCGGGGACGTGGCTGGCACTGCACCTGGCCAGGATGCTCTCCTGCCGGTTGCAATGAGCCTGCGTCCTCCGTGCATTAAGCCACGGCAAGCCTGTCTGGAAGTGATTGAAACGTAACTGTCATAGCTTTGGGGGAGACAGGCTGCAGCTCTTCATGATCATTTAGAAGGAACTCAGGGGGAGTCATTTTTTATTCTGGCTAAAGCAAGCTT
This sequence comes from Pseudorca crassidens, assembly GCF_039906515.1. Taxonomy (NCBI): domain Eukaryota; kingdom Metazoa; phylum Chordata; class Mammalia; order Artiodactyla; family Delphinidae; genus Pseudorca; species Pseudorca crassidens. Next base: position 101,034,731 of record NC_090306.1, read on the forward strand.
GGGAAAAGTCTTATGCAGAGAGCACTGTGCCAAGGGCGTCATTAATACACGTCCTAGACACGTGCCTGCAGGACTCGGGCTTTGCAAATGAGTACGTCCCTAAAAGTAAGGACGGGTGCTATCTTTAAAAAGTCTTTTGTGAACCAGAAGATTAAGACGGATGACCTGGGCGGTACAAGGACAGGGTGGTTGGCGGTGGCCAGGAGGGGACTGCGTCTCCGCGGGGGAGACGGATGACCTGGGCGGTACGAGGACAGGGTGGTTGGTGGTGGCCAGGAGGGGACTGCATCTCCGCGGGGGCAGCAGTGAAACCGGGAGGCGGATTTGCTTTTGCTCCCAGAGCTGACCTCTGTGGCCCGTGGCGTGAAATGTGATTTTCATCCCCTTCTGTCTGTTGTTTTCGTATTTGGACTTTGACCAGGTCAGAGATCCAGTTTTAGTTTCTTCATAGCAGAGACATCTCTTGTGTGTTTTCCTACAGGACCTTGCTCTGGGCAAGGCAGCCTCTAGAACCAAATGTCTGCATGCCCCAGAGGCTTTTCTAGGTCTGTAGGCAGCCCTGCCATTGATTTGAGCGCCTTGCATGGGTCTGTTCCTAGTTTAGCTCCTGCGGTGATGGCCTTGAGTGGGCTGGCGGTCCAGCTGGGGAGACAGACATGTCGAGGGACGGATGAGTATGTTTCCAGGTGGCATGACCGCATTGAAGGAAACTGAAGCGAGAAGCAGGGTGGTTCCTTCTCCGCTCTGTTTTTGGTGGGGTGGTTGGAGTTGGCATTTGAGCGGAGACCTGCTGATTGGTACCTAGGGCGGCAGCAAGTGCAGAGGCCCCCTGGGATGCCCGTGCTGGCAGGTGTGAAGGCCAGCGAGGGGGGCAGCGTGGCTGGAGCCTAGACAGCAAGGACGAGGGTGATCGGAGGTAAGATCAGAGAGGTGGCAGGGGTGCGAAATGGTGTTTGACTCCCGGGGCTGGTTTGGGGGGGCACAGGGACGTGGGAGGACCGGCAAGCAGCTGTGACACCTAACTGCCCATGTGGGGCAGAGACTAGGTCATGTTTCTTTACAGCTCCAACACCTCGGGTGGTGTCCACATATCCTAGGTGCTGCTAGCTAGGCTGAGTAAATCAGAAAGGGGTTTCTGACGCGCAGAGAAGCCGTGGGTGGTGACGGTGACATCTGTGTAGATCACTATAGTTGATTAGCACTGGCCAGTAGATCATCTCACCAAGTCCTCAAAATAGCCCAGCAGAGGTAGATGCTAGCACCTGCATTCTAGAGGTCCATTGCTTAATAACAGGTTTATTGAGATAGAATTCCGATACCGTACAGTTCAGTGGTTGTTAGTGTACTCCCAGAGCGGTTGAGCCATCACCTCAATCGGTCAGGGACATTTTCATCACCCCAGAAAGGAACCCCGTAACGACCAGCACCCAGTCCTGTATCCTCCTTCCTGGCCCCCGGCAACCACTTTGTCTCTAAAGAATTATTCCGTCTCTATAATTCGCATATTCTAGATGTTTCATAGAAGGGGAATCATATCAATACGTGACTTTTGTGTCGTCTGGCTTCTTTCACTTGGCATATGGTGTTTTTAAGATTCATCCATGTTATAGCAGGTGTCCAAACTCCATTCCTGGACTTCCCTGGTGGCGCAGTGGTTAAGAATCCGCCTGCCAGTGCAGGGGACACAGGTTCGATCCCTGGTCTGGGAAGATCCCACGTGCCGTGGAGCAACTAAGCCCGTGCACCACAACTACGGAGCCTGCACTCGAGGGCCCACAAGCACAACTACTGAGCCCACGTGCCACAACTACTGAAGCCCGTGTGCCTAGAGCCCGTGCTCCACAACAAGAGAAGCCACCACGATGAGAAGCCCGCGCATCACAACGAAGAGTAGCCCCCGCGCACGGCAGGAAAGACCCAACACAGCCAAAAAAAAAAGAACTGCATTCCTTTTCATGGCTGAATAATATTCCATCCTATGGATAGACCACAACGTGCTGATCCGTTCTTTCTCGACGGCATTTGGGTTGTTTCCACATTTTGGTTATTTTGAATAGTGCTGCTATGAACATCCGTGTACAAGGTTTTGTATGAGCTTGTGTTTGCAGTTCTTTTTGGTGTATACCTGGGAGTGAAATTGCTGGGTCATATGGTGATTCTGTGCTTAACCTTTTGAGTAACTGCCAGACTGTTTCCGTAGTGGCTGCACCATTTTACATCCCCCAAAGAAGTGTGTGGAAATCCTTCCAGTTTCTCTACATCCTTGGCAACACTTATTGTTCGTCTTTTTGATTATAGCTACCCTAGTAGGTATGAAATGGTATCTCGTAGTGGTTGGTTTTTTTTTTTTGCAATACGCAGGCCTCTCACTGTTGCGGCCTCTCCCGTTGTGGAGCACAGGCTCCGGACGCGCAGGCTCAGCGGCCATGGCTCACGGGCGCAGCCGCTCCGCGGCATGTGGGATCTTCCCGGACCAGGGCACGAACCCGTGTCCCCTGCATCGGCAGGCGGACTCTCAACCACTGCGCCACCAGGGAAGCCCTACCTCCACGTCTTCTAAGAGTTTTATAGTTTTAGTTCCTACACTGAGGTCTGATCCATTTTGAGTTGATTTCTGTATATGGTGTAAAGTAAGGGTTCAGTTTTATTCTTTTGCATGTGGGTATCCAGTTGTCCCAGCACCATTTGTTAAAAAGACTTTTTTCTCCCATCGAATTGTCTTAGCCCCCTTATGGATGTCACTTGGCTGTATGTGAAGTTTATTTCTGACCTCTCATTTCTGTTTCATTGACCTCCGTGTCCCCCTGCCAGTATCACATGTTTTGATACTCTAGCTTTGTAGGAAAGTTTGAAATCAGGAAGTGTCAGTTCTCCAACTTCGTTCTTCCTTTTCAAGATTGTTTTGGCTTTTGGGGGGTCTCTGGACTTTCCGTTTGCGTTGTAGGATTTGCTTGTCAGTTTCGACAAAGAAGCCATGTGGACAGTGATTAATTTTTATAAGTGGCATGTATTATTATTTTTTCTAATTACCAAAGTAACAGATACTGCTGAAAACCTGGAAGACAGAAAACTCAAACAGAAGGCAGTGGTAAGTTTTGAATTCGTGTCCCTCCAGGCTTTTTCTTTTGTGCAGTCAGCTTTTCCTACACAAAATTGGAAATCATTTCCGAGTTGGTAAACGTCTAGGAGCACATTTGGATGGGTACCTTGGGAGAAATTTCTGGAAGTGGAATTGCTGGGTCACGTAGCACACACAGGCCCAGTGTGGAGGCTGTTTGGGCGGCAGCTCTGTCCTCCGATGGGCACCGGCCCCTCCTGGCCTCCCTGCCGGGTCCACGCTGGGATAGCGGTTCACTACTCCGCGGCCCGAATCTCGCCACCCGGCCACCAGGCCCGCCTGCCCCAGCCCCCGGGCACCTCTTTCTGCTCAGCTGTTTCCTGTCCCGCCCTTGAAGGCCACTTCCTCTGCTCCCGGGGCCGCGTGACCCCTCACGTCAGAATCCTTTGTGATGGCTCGTGCTCACCATTCATCTCTCTCCGCTGCGTCTCCCGGCTGGACCTGGACTCCCGGAGGGCAGGGGGCGCGCCTCCTTTGTCCCCACGTCCTGGCACCAGGAAGGCGCTCAGTGGCAGCCGTTGAGCTGAGTGCAATGCTGCCACTCAGCCCCAGCAGCTGCCGTGAAATCCCTGATGGAAGGCCGAGGTAGCAGATCCCTAGAGCTTTGTGGAAGGAAGGGCCCGAGGACCGCGGCGCTCCCGCGAGGAGCCTGGCGCTGCTGGCTGGGGAGGTAAAGCTACGGGGCAGGTCTGTCTGTGATCCCGAATCTGCTGTTTTTGGCCGTGTAGCCGGGGCCCAGAAGGTGGATGTTGGGGTCTGGAGAGCTAGGTGGGTCTCTGCTCCGTGATGTCGGGGCCTGGACGGGGCAGGCGTCCTCGCAGCTGCTTCCAGACCCCCCTCCGTCATCGTACTGCCGACCGTGCCCTGCCACGCCTCCTGGTTCTCCCCTTTGTTCATTGATACCTACAGCCCCTGGCCTGGCGGCTTCCTCTCTGCCCCGCCCCCCCCACTCCTGCCGCTCCATCCACCGAGATGCCCGCGCACCAGCTCCTTCCTCAGGCTCCCCCTCTGCATCTGCCCGTACCCAGGGTCAGGGTCAGACCTTGCTTCTCCCCAACCCCCTCCCCGTGCCCCTCCGGGGTCCCCACGTCCAGTCCCCACTCCCCCTAGTGCCCACGGTCACTCGTCTCATCCACTGCCCCCTCCCCTCCTGGCCCAGGTGAGAGTCCAGGGCTGGCCCCGCCCCCCACCCCTCTTGACCTTGGAAGCCCCACCCCCTGACCTCCCAGGTGGTTCCAGGTGGCTACAGGACCCCTGACACAAGGAAGCTGGGAGGGTGGTGAGAGAGGAGGGTGGGAGCTGGGTGACGGGAGAGGGTGCTGCAAGGTGGGAGAGAAGGCAGCCGGGTGGCGAGGTCCAGCTCCCAGCCTCCCAGGATACTCGCCCCCCAGGGAGGGAGACGGAGCAGGGCTGCAGCGTGGGGCCAGCTCCATCCTGCCGACCTTTCGGGAACAGCTTCGACAAAACCAGAATGCCGCGGGGCTGAGACGGAGCAGGATTCTGTGGTCCTTCCCCCGACTCCGTGTGCTCTGCCCGCCTTTTGTCAGTGGAGAAACTTCAGCCAAACCTTAAACCAGAGAAGTGAGAAAATGCAGAAACAAAGGAGAACGGTCTAACGAGACTAAATAATTGTTTAGTCATTAAGCATAGTCAAGGACCTTTAGTTCCTCCCCAAGGGCTACAGATAACATTCTGAGCCGCATGTATCCTGTGAGGTGTCTTATAGATACTGAAACCCCCCGCCAGGTGGAAGAAGTGAACTACCTGATGACCAGACTGTAGCCACGACCTAAGCTGCCACAATTCCAAGAACTGGCCTCAAGGAAATGGGAACAAACTGACCCTGGAACTAAAGAGAAATGGTAGTTAAAACAATCAGGATGACGCTGGTCGGACCACCAATGACCAATTTCAAGATGACTTCCAGAGCTGCCTGTGCTGTTTCTGCATGGAGCCCCGTCCCTCTGTCTATAAAAGCTCGTGCCCCCTGGTTGTCATTGTGGGGGGAGGGAGCCGGCCTTTGGACAGGCGTCCACCCTCTCCCACCCCCAGTGGCTGGCACCCAAAATAAAGCCAACTTTCCTTTCCACCATCCTTGCCTCTTCATTCGCTTTTGAGCAGCACGTGGCCGGACCCCGGTTTCGGCTACAGGGCTGCTGTTGAGTGTAGTCCCTTTAATTTACTTTCACTTCTGTTCTCCATGGGATTGTGTGTCTGATTGAATGTTTTTGAGTTAGTGGGAAAATAGAAATTTCACAGAAATTTGCTTTGTGGCCAATTTTGCAGGTGGCATCCGTATCAGAGAGTGACAGAGGATACTCTAGTCTGGTTTGTGTCCTTTTGTTTATCTCTGAGAGGGCCAATCAGTGCCCATTTCCAGGAGGTTATTGGGACCAGTTAGTTAGCTTCATCGGTTTTGCTTGCACAGGGAAACCATGTAATACGGGTATTTTTGATCAAGTCTCTTCAGACATCCGTTTCATCTTGCGGAGAAGTTTCATTTTGCCTTACGCAGCGTCAGCCAAATGGAATTTTGTTCAGTGGGAACCCTATTTCTCTGTAGAGATTTTCACGATTGAAGCTGTCTTCTTTTATGATATATTACTCAGCGAATTGAAGGGAAACTTGTTGAGAAAAGGCTGGTCTAGAGAAACGAACACGTGTGTCCACATCAAAATTGTACGTCCGTGTTCACAGCAGCGCTGTTGACAACAGCCCCAAAGTGGTGACAACCCAAATGTCCATCGGCTGGGGAATGAATCCGTAAAACGCGTCTCTCCGTACAACGGATTCAGCTGTAAGAAGGAACGAGGTGCTGACACGTGCTACAACTTGGGTGAACCTTGAAAACATCATGATACGTGAAAGAAGCCTGACACAAAAGATCACGTATGACGTGATTCCTTTCGTACGAAGTATCCAGGACGGGCAGATCCATGGAGACGATGGTTTTGTGGTTGAGAGGAGGTGGGGGAGGGTAGACGGGGCGTGACTGCCGACAATACAGGGCTTCCTTGTGGGGTGATGGAAATGTGCTTCAGTGCGTTACGGTGACGGTCGCACAACTTTGTCAGGATACTAAACAATTGGGTGGCATGTAAATTCTATCTCAGTAAAGCCTTGAAAACATTAGGGTGCCGCTGGGAGCAGGCTCTCAGAGCTTGTCAGTAACAGCCCCTCGGGATCCCCTTCGGTCCACGGCGTTAGTGCAGATATTAAGGGAGGGAGGGGGGTGGACGTTTTAAGGCTCACCTGTGCTGTCTCGGGCCGTGGGGGGCGGTGTTACTGATGTTTCCTCATTTGATCCGCCCGCCTGCATATGCCATGGTGAACATCATCATTTCCTCCGGCTGAGTTCCCACACGTACCCAAGTCCCCGCTGGGAGGAGGCCAGTCTGCCCATGCTGCCGCCCTCCACCAGTCCTCCTGTGAATCCCACGGGAGCCCTGGCAGCCTGGGTGGGAGAAGTGTGCCCATCCCCTCGGGCTCTCCTGGCCCCTGCACTGTCTCGGTGTCCAGCAGCTCTCCGTTCCTGCGCTTGCTCTGGTCATCGCCTGGGCCCTCCTGGCACCAGCGAGCGAGGCCATAACGCCTGTCCACCCCGCAGGTTCTCATCGACTGGGTCAACGACGTGCTGGTGGGGGAGAGAATCATCGTAAAGCAGCTGGAAGAGGACCTGTACGACGGGCAGGTGCTGCAGAAGCTCCTGGGTGAGTCCACGGGAAGGGCTTGGCCCCAGGCTGGACCACAAGATCCTCTACATGGCGACATGGGTCACTCGTCTGTAAGCCGCAGCCCTGAGCCCATGGCTCCCAGGCGGTGGCCCCTGGGGCCCTCTCATCGTCTCTCGGGTGGGGGTCCTGCCGGAGCTCCCAGTCACGGGGCTGCACTGGGTCACTCACAGCTCCCAGAACCGTCTGTGGCCTCTGCTGTTGGATGCATGTGTACAAGGGGAGTGCGGTGATGGGGCACGAACGGGATGCCGTCTCCTCTCTGCGGCAGCCCTCCCTCCTGGCCTGCGCCCGTCCAGCTGTGAGCACCTCCAGCCTGTGCAGGCCCATCGGGGCCAGGGTGCTGGAGGGGATGGCCCCCAGCCGTGCCCTTCGGGGGCACGATTTAGATGGGGGGTGGCGGGGGAGTGGCGAGGAGGGAGACTGACTGCGATGCTCTTTTTATGTCTGTCCCTTGTGGACAGAGTTCCTCAGCAAAGTAACATCTGTAGAGCCCTTAGCATGGGGCCGGGCACAGGGCCTGGGGTCAGTAAGGGGTAATGAACGACAACACGACAAAGACAGAGAGATGAAGAGTGAAAGCAGGGCTGGTGGGTCCCCCGAGTTCCTCCGAGCACCGGGCACACGGCAGCCACGTGTTGACCGAGCGAGTGAAGAAAGCCCCGTCGTTTCCTACCTGCAGGACGTGGGCTCCTTTTATAGGAAGTGCAAAGGCCCTGGGTAGGGTCCCCAGATCCCCGTGAGTGTGGCCCGGCGGACTCAGTGTCCCCTTGTCCGTTAGGATACCTCACCTCCTGAAGGTCCCCGGGAGGCCCTGCCCCAGCATTGGCGGTGTGCAGACCTGCTCCCTGGGCTCTTTCTACGCACGCTCTTCACCCCTTAATGACCCCACAGACCAGCGCTGTCCTGTGCAAGGGTCTTCCCAGCAGACTGCCTGGAGGGCCACTCCTTGCAGCCAGGGGCCAGCACTGGGGTGGGACCATGTTTTGCTCCACAGGGGTGTGCTGGGGAACCCGAGTCAGGCACCTGGAGTTTGGGGGGTGCTGTTTTTAGGGAGAGGTACTGAGGGAAAGCAGACAGGAGGGGCTGGGGCTGGAGAGGGGCATCCTGGGGAGGGCTGGCCCACAGGACGCACCCCTGCAGCTGCCCAGATCGTGGCGTGGCCCAGCCTCTGTGTCATTCCTCAGTCCCGGGTCCCTGCGGGCAGTTTGCACACTCAGCACAATGGCTCTTAACAGACGGTCCGATCTTGGAGGGAAACCTGCAGGGTCTTGTCACGTAGACCTGGCTCTGAGGACATGGTCCTTGTTCAGTCAGTCCTCAAAAAGCACGTTAAGCAGGAGAAGGTTTCGTGTTTATTTTGGTTATCCCTTCGTTGGTTGAATGAACATCCTTCGGCCTGTTGTGTGGCAGGTGTGGAGATGCAGTGGTGACAGGAAGAAGGAAGTCCCCATGCCCCACTGCCGACACCCGTTCTGGCAGAGGGGAGAAAGAGAACTATTGTGTGGTGGTTCAACCTGAAACACAAATAGATGCTCTAAGAGAGGGACAAGTGCTAGGGAGAGAATCAGAGAGGTTCTGGGGCAGCGGGGCTGGGTCGGGTGGAAGGACCGGGCAGTCGGGGGCAGCCCCCCTGGGGAGCTGACATCCAAGCAGGCTTCTGCACAGTTGTCATGGAAAGAACATTCCAGGCTGAGACTCTGCAGAGAGGAAGAGTCTGCAGTGTTTAAAGGGCAGTGAAAGGTGGCTGCAGGTGGCCGGGGTGGACAGATGGGGCCAGATCACATCCAGTCCTGACAAAGGCTTTTATTCCAAGTGACAGGAAGCCACTAGAGGATTTGAGCAGGGCCGTGACGAGGTCTGAGTTAGCGTTTTAAAAGATTGCTTGGGCTTCTGGGTACAGAATGAATTGGGGGGCGGGTCAGGAGGGGGACCTAGGAGGTTAGTCAGGGCGCTGTCACAGCAGCCCGGGCATCAGAGGAAGTGGCTCGGTCCAGGATGGAAGTGGAGGATATGTGGGAGGTTAAAGCTGATGGAGGCATGAAGACTGCTGGCCAGGTTTGTGGCCTGAACAGCTGGTGAGCGAGAAAGCCCTTGGGAGTGGCGTGGTGGGCGGGGATGAGGAGGTGGGTGGTGCATCTGCTAAGAGGGCTGATACCCATCCTGCCCGCGTCAGCTGCAGGGTAAAGGTGGAGACCAGCAGTGCAGAGATGGTTAATGCCGTGGGACCGGGTGGCCTCACCCAGAGGGAATGTTCCAAATTCTGTGTTTGGCTGAATGCCGTGGGTCAAGAATTAAATAAATCTCTGTTCATCTAAGCTGAGAACCCCCATCTTAAAATGAACTTCTTTAGTACAAGAATAAATCTGAAATGTTATCAAGATCGTTCAGTAACTGTCACAATTTTATTATTAAAAATGTTGGTTGGGGCTTCCCTGGTGGCGCAGTGGTTGAGAATCTGCCTGCCAATGCAGGGGACACGGGTTCGATCCCTGGTCTGGGAGGATCCCACGTGCCGTGGAGCAGCTGGGCCCGTGAGCCACAACTACTGAGCCTGAGCGTCCGGAGCCTGTGCTCCACAGCAAGAGAGGTCGCAACAGTGAGAGGCCCGTGCACCGCGAAGAAGAGTGGCCCCCGCTCGCTGCAACTAGAGAAAGCCCTCGTGCAGAAACAAAAGACCCAACACACCCAAAAATAAAAAGAATAAAAAATTTTAAAAATCTTAAAAAAAAAATATTGGTTAGAGCTTTGTTGTTTCCTAGTGTATCATCGGTCCAGCCATTCTCAGCACTGTGAGGTGCTAGATTGCTCTCGAGGTCACTGAACCAGACTTTTGTGACGACGGACACTTACTTTCAGCAGAGAAGGACGGAGGAGGCATGGCTCTTAGACTGGCACTGCCCACAAGGATTCTGCTGATGGTGACGCTGCCCTGGGTTATCCGCTTCCCTCCCTCTCTGTGTAAAGACCTCGCTTCCCTCTGACTCCTGGACTTGAAGACTTGGCTGTTGGTGACAATGCTTGTTCATTGAAACAGTCCTTTGAACTGCTGCTTTGCTCGCTGCCCAAAGGAGACACTTTATGATATTTTCAGAAGCAAACATAAGGGTGTTGTGCTCACTTACACTTTTATTTCTGATGCTTTCTGCATGCAGCTGTGGCTCCACTCACCCAGTCACTTGCAAACCTTGTATCCCTAAGCCTTAGATCTAGTGCTGTGGTCGTGGAAGTCTGTCTCTCAGGATCACAAGATCAGCTCTAGATGTGCATCTGCATCTCAGCCCTAGACGCCTATAAATGATGCCAGTGCCCTCTCTGGAGTAGAGCGTCAGGGGTGTCTTAGAGCCGGTACCCTGTAAGAAGGCCTTGCCTGCTCAAGGCACATCCTTTTGGTCCCCTCTTCAGTTGGCCGCAGCAGATGCGGTACTTGCTCTGCAGTGGCTGTGGTTGTCATGGAGTCCTGCTACGTCCGCTTTGTGATCTGTGAGGTCTAACAAGAGGCTGACTTTGGCTCAGGCAGCCTTTTTAGCGTGACGTAGTTGCAGTTCCATCCTGTTTGAATATCTTGCATAAGGACTCCTAGATGGGCAATTCTGAAGTCTCATGTGTCGTGCTTTGACATACCACTGTTTGAAGAAGAGAACAATGGAAGAGAATATCCAGATATTAACAGAACGTCACTGGTCGTATTAATGATGTGCTGTTACCCTGATGAGGTGCATTAGTAACCTACGTGATCACGTGATCCTGGGGCCCAGGGCTGCCAGGAATGATACTGATGGAGGCATTCAGCTCTTTACTTTTCAAAGGCAGAAGCTAAAACGAAATAGGAGATTTTGGCCGAACGCCAGGCCAAAGCTGACTTCTGTGCATCTGTAGAGAGAAGAGGTCTGGGGACTGGGCCCGGGGGGGGGTGGTCAGTGGTCAGAGGAAGGGCCAGCACAGGCATCTGGAGGGTCCAGCCAGGAGAGAGGAGGAGAAGGCAGGAGTGAGGGCGATGAGGACAGAGCACAGACCTCTGGGTTTGGCCAGCTGTGAGTCACTACACTAGTAGGCCCCCTGATGTGCCCCTCTCCTTAAGAGCGGGTTCCGGGGGCAGCTGCCAGACCCTCTGCCAGGGCAAGTTTCAGGGGGTGTAACTCTCCTGCATTTGCAGTGTTGTCCAGGTGAGCCACCTGTGGGCAGTGACAACGCCCACGCTGGAGCATTGAGGCAGCTCCCGGGCTGGCTGTTGTCATGCTTCTGACTCATGGCACACGCTTCTCCTCGTGAAAGGCAAGCCCTTCCTTGTGTAGTAAGTGTTCAAGCCCCGCGTTCGGCCATCACTCATGTTTTCCAGCCACCGCTGAGAATCCGCCCCATCTTCCTCTGTCTCTTTCCATGCTAGGAAGATAGGGGTCCTGGCCACGCCAAAACCCTGAGCCGCCCCTGCAGTCCCGTCAGTGGGCAGAGTGATGCTGGTGATGAGGGCGGCCAAGGGCCTCGTTCTCTCCCACTTGGGGGAGTTACCTGAGACGCAGCCACAGGCGGCACCCAGGCACGGCCAGCCTCCTTGGTTTCTGTTATCGGCTGAGTTGCGTCCCCCCCAGAATTTGTAAGACCTCGAGATGTGACTATATTTGGAGACAGAGTCTTTAAAGTTAAAATGAAGTTAGGGTGGGCCCTCAACCCATCAGATTGGTGCCCTTATAAGAAGAGGAGGGCTTCCCTGGTGGCACAGTGGTTAAGACTCCGCCTGCCAATGCAGGGGACACGGGTTTGAGCCCTGGTCCGGGAAGATCCCACATGCTGCAGAGCAACTAAGCCTGTGCGCCACAATGACTGAGCCTGCGCTCTAGAGCCCGCGAGCCACAACTACGAAGCCCACGTGCCACAACTACTGAAGCCCAAGCGCCTAGAGCCGCAACAAGAGAAGCCACCGCAGTGAGAAGCCTGCGCACCACAACGAAGAGTAGCCCCGGCTCGCTGCAACTAGAGAAAGCCCGCATGCAGCAACGAAGACCCAACACAGCCAAAAAAAAAAGAGGAGACTAGGATGCAGACACACACAGAGGGAGGACCAGCTGAGGATGTCTACAAGCCTAGGAGAGAGGCCTCAGGGGAGACCAACTCTGCTGTCACCTTGATCTTGGACTTCTGACGTCCGGGACTGTGAGAAAGCAAATTTCCACCGTTTAAGCCACCCACCCTGCGGTACTTTGTTACGGCAGCTGTAGCAGGCTGATACCGTTTCCTTCCCTTCTCCGTGCACGACTCCTCCTCCCCCCGGCGTCATGGCAACCAGGTTTGGCTGGCGGCAGGGACAGCAGAGATGTGCCGGGCTCCCCATCACTCCCAGCGGGCGAGGCTCTAGGACCACCTGGCTCTCTGCAACCCTCCTTCCTTCCCCAGGGGCCCCTGCTCCGTCCTGTCGCTGGCTTTTGAGCACCTGGGGACGTGCTATGTATTTTCAGGGGGGGGTTCAGATGGGCAGACAGCTGTGGATGATTCCGCTAAGACCTATTAGAAACAGATGGGGGGACATCAGAACGCATGAACAGGAATCATTTCCCTCCTCTGTTGAGCTGCTTTGTTTTGCCGCGAGCACTCCCTGCCCCCCAAGCTGAGGTTCTTCAGGTGTGGCTGACTCCCCACTAGAGCTCTGTCTCCCGTGTCTGTGCTGCATCTGGTCCTAGGACAGTGCCTGGCGCACAGTAGGTGCTCAGTAACTGTTTTGTAAGCGAATGAATGATTGGACTAACCCTGAGCCCAGCCGATGTTTTTGTGTAATGAGAGGATCCTGAAGGGGGGATATCGAAACTGCTTGTTCTTGTGCTCATCGAGGGAGGGGAGGATGGGGGAGACAGTGTTGACGGAGCAGGGGCCTCCGGAGAAAACGCCGTCCACAGAACTTTGCTGGGGAGTGCTGGCAGCAGCCCTGTGCCGGAGGCTCACAGCGCGTCAGGCTCCGTGCCCAGCACTTTGTCATCACCCTCCCGGTTCCTGATCTCGCCGTGTCCTATGACGTGGCTTCTGTTGTTGTGCAGAGGAGATCTATCGGGGAACCCCGAGTCTTGGAATGAATGAAGAGGCGGGACGCCTGGGGAGCCTTCCTCGCCTGCCGCTTAGCGGGTGTGGGGTGGGGCATCCCTCCTGCTCCGCTCGGGAGGGGAGTGAAGGCGCACGGGCTGGGGCTGGGACTCAGCTTCAGTCAATGAGTCTTGAGCAGATGTGACCGTGCTCGTCAGCTCCTCCGGACTGCTCCCCGCTCACTCTGGTGAGAAAATTGTCACAGGTCTCTGGATATCTCATAATCCTTCTTACCGTGGGGCCCAGCTGTTAGAGAAAGAAGAATTGGGAGCGAATGCATGCAGGAAGCTGAGGCAACCCCTGAGGGCCTTTCTGTTTTCTCACCAAAGTTCTCTTCCCTCTGGGAACCCACTGGCCCAGCCTCTTCACCTCTGGTCCCTTCCCCGCAGGTCACCTCCTTACCTCCCAGCTGCACCTTGAATCATCTTGTTCATTCTCTGTGCATATGCTGTTCCTGGGTGGGACGCCCACATTTTAATCCTTGAACTCCCCGCCCCCCTTTCATCCTGGAGTGATTTTCTTTCTTTCTTTTTTTAAAAAAATTTTATTTATTTTTGGCTGCATTGGGTCTTCGTTGCTGCGCGCAGGCTTTCTCTAGTTGTGGCGAGCGGGGCTCCTCTTTGTTGCGGTGCGCGGGCTTCTTATTGCAGTGGCTTCTCTTGTTGCGGAGCACGGGCTCTAGGCACGCGGGCTTCAGTAGTTGTGGCGCGTGGGTTCAGTAGTTGTGGTCCACGGGCTTAGTTGCCCCACGGCATGTGGGATCTTCCCGGACCAGGGCTCGAACCCGTGTCCCCTGCATTGGCAGGCGGATTCTTAACCACTGCGCCACCAGGGGAAGCCCCCTGGAGTGATGTTCTAAGGAAGAGGAGTGACTCGAAAGTTCAGAGTTCCGTGGCTCAGCGTCCTGGCAGTCCCCGCTGTTGGCGATGACCTGCTCCACTTTGCAGCCCCACAGAGGATGGGGAGACCTCGATGCGGCCGGTTGGCCAGGCGGCCCTGAGCCCCTCCGGCTTTTCCTGACACTCTGCCTTTTGCCCTTGTCCTTCTTGTTGCAGAAAAACTGGCAGACTGCAAGCTGAACGTGGCCGAGGTGACCCAGTCCGAAATAGGGCAGAAGCAGAAGCTGCAGACAGTGCTTCAGGCGGTGCAGGAGCTGCTGCGGCCCCACGGCCGGGCGCTCCAGTGGACCGTGGACAGTGAGTGGCCGCCAGGATGGGGGAGGGGAGCCCGGCCTCTGAGCTTCCTGCCGTGTCATTCGTCTTCCTGTCTGGCCTTGTGGGGTTTTTTTTTTTCTTGACATCTTTCTTGGAGTATAATTGCTTTACAATGGTGTGTTAGTTTCCGCTGTACAACAAAGGAAATCAGCCATATGCATCCGTATATCCCCATATCCCCTCCCTCTTGCGTCTCCCTCCCACCCCCCATCCCACCCCTCTGGGCGGTCACGGAGCGCCGGACTGATGTCCCTGTGCCGTGCGGCCGCTCCGTTTTACGTTTGGTAGCGCGTGTATCGGATCCGCTCACACGCCTGCCCTGAGGGAGGAGGCCAGGAGAGGAGGAGGGTGTCAGTGAGGGACTTAGTCACGCCGGCAGTGCTCTGGTTTCCCCAAGCTTCAGGGCGGAGAGGCACCGTTTCTGGATCAAGAGAGACTTCCAGTGGAAGTCTTCCAGGTTTGGGTTACAAGACGGAAGAAGCTCTGTGGGGTTCTTGGAAGGACCCTCCACCGCGGATACCAATGGCACCAACACCCAGTGAGCTGTGCTACTGGTGACTCACCGATGCGGGTCCTCAGAAGGTGATTCAGGCCGGCCCCCGGTGTATGTCTCAGAGAGCACCGGCATTGGGAATACGTGGCATCACAGTATTTCCAGGCAGGACATAAACCCAGAAAAGTGAGGCACCGGCCGGGACAGACTGGAAAGGGCTTTGTCCTGCTGCCCTCCCCCAGCACCGTCCCCACGGCAGGGCCGCCCGGAGCGGCTGAGATGCTCTCCCTGCCGCCAAGGGCCCCTGTTCTTGGGTGAGACCAAGGCTGCAGTCAGGTTCACCCCTGGCTTCTTGGCATCGAGACCTAGGACAGACCCAGGCCCACTCCTGGGTTGCAGGACTGGGGGAGGGGAATCAGTAAAGCCCTGGACGGCATGATGATAACCGTCCACATCCTAGAGGAGAGCTAGTGGCCGGGGCTGGCAACCAGGGCCCTAGGTGGGGCAGGAGGCACGTCTAACACCCCCAGGCACCGCTTGCCCTGCATAGCCTTCCCCGTGTAGACGGTTGATCGCATAGAGGGAGAACTTTAAGCACCCGAGATAATGATGCATGTCGTGGTGGTGGGTAAGTGCCCAGGTGACCTTTTTTCCCGGTCTTTTTGCTTCTCTTGTGCTGACTGTATCCTCCTGCTCATTCCCTCTCTTCACCACCCAGTTCATTCCTTTTACAGACAACATGCTTTTGAAAGTGCTTGCACAAGTCACCTGAGGTCAACAGGAAAGAAAACGTTAGAAGCCAGCACTAATTCACCCAGGCTGTTCATCAGCTGTTCTCCGTTTTCCATGGGCTGTGCTGCTGCCCGTGGTTTTCCTCTGAGGTCTCATTTTCACTCAGCGTCTTTATTGCCTCCCCCCTCCCGCCCCCTTTTTTCCTTTTTAAATTCAAGTATAGTTGATTTACAATGTTGTGTTAGTTTCAGGTGTACAGCAAAGTGATTCAGTTATACACATATATATATATATATATTTTCAGGTTCTTTTTCCTTATAGGTTATTACAAAATACTGAGTATAGTTCCCCATGCTATACAGTAGGCCCTTGTTGGTTTCACCGCCTTTTGGACGTGGGCTCGGGGTTCCTGTCTCATGATCTAAAGCAGCCCCCTTCCTCCCTCCCCGACTAGCGATTCACGGGAAGAACCTGGTGGCCATCCTCCACCTCCTCGTGGCCCTGGCCATGCACTTCCGGGCCCCGATCCGCCTTCCCGAACACGTCTCCGTGCAAGTGGTGGTCATACGGGTAAGTATCGCCAGCCCGGCGGTCGGCTTGCCCGCGGCTCTGCCCCAGAGGCTCCGGTGCTCCTTCCTCCTCTAGTTTGCATACTTTCTTCCTTTTCCCGTTAAGAGACTACCCTCTCTTTTTTCCTCTTGACGAAATGTATGCCTTACTCTGGCTTCAGAGTAAACGATGGAGCAGAAACAGTGGCGTTGATCTGAAGAGAGGCAGATTCAAAGGCGTGAGTGCGTGGAGGTTCACTTTTCCACATTTTGCAAAAGAGCATTCATTTCCCTGCAAAGCATTCAGGCCTGTTGAATGAGCTTATTAGTCACTGGAGAGGGCTGAGACCAGCGGAATGAAACAGATACCCCAGTACCCCAATCACAGCCTCTCTCTGTTCCCTCCCAATGACATCCATCATCCCCCATCATGTTTTTGAGGGTCGACTCTCTTGCTCCACTTGGAAAAACGTAACTGGGAGCCAGGGTCCTTCTGATGGAGGTGGAGACACCTTTCTTGTCGATTTCCCCTGCGTTCAGGGGCACAGATCCTGCCTTGGCTTCGTGTGTGCAGTCTTGTCCAGTAAGCGTGTATCAAGCACCTGCTGTGTCCCTGTTCCCCTCGCCCTGGTTACCGGGGACACTGGATGAGGAGAGGGTGCTCGGGTCCCAAAGGATCAGCTGTGTCTGCCAGAGCGTCGAGGTTACGCTCGGAACATGGGTGTCTCTCGTGTTTCTGTTCCTGGAGATGTCCGGCTCCACACTCTCCTCTGGTTTTTAAACTTATCAGTCCCGTGGTCTCTGCGGTCTGCAAGGCTCTGGCTGCTCCTGTGTTTTCCGAAGCCGTCTGACCCCTCCGTTTACCCCGGGAGCTTGGCTCCGACCTGATGGGCAGGAATGTTCCTTTCTGGCCTCAGGCGAGGGTTACCTGCCGTTTGGCCCCATTTGCCTCCTAAAGGGGAACGTTTGTGGTCGGTGGTGGTGTCAGGGACAGGGGACCATTCCTGCCACCCTCAGGATGGTCGGCCGGGAAAGGCTTCCCAAGGACACATGAGCGTATGGTTCCCAAACCCATGTACGTCAGACTCTGGGCCCTAGGAACACTCTGCAGCTCAGTAATTGGGGTATTTCCTTTCAGGCCTGCACTTTGGTCCAAGAAAATCTTTGGGGTTTGCAGAACGTTCTACTCGCCCGGGCAAACACTCGCTGGCGCGTCCTTCCTTGACCAAGGTCACAGGAGGACTCTTTGGGCCACTCCCAGAGCGGGATGAAGCGGGGAGGGGAGGCCCCCGGGGACTGGCTGGTCTCAGGTCTTAGAGCTGCCCCTGGCCTGTCCCTCTGCGCCTGGTTATCCAGTTGAGATGGGGAGATGTAAGAAGTGTGTCAGTTCGTGGAGGGATGGAGTGAGGGAAGGGTCGCGTTTGCTACCTGGCAGTGTGGCCTTGGGAAATCACTTGGTTTTCCTGAGCTGCAATGTTTCCTCAAAAAATTGAGGTTCTCCTACAGACTTTTAAAATATTCAGCCTTGGGGCTTCCCTGGTGGCACAGTGGTTAAGAATCCACCTGCCAATTCAGGGGACATGTTCGATCCCTGGTCTGGGAAGATCCCACATGCCCCGGAGCAACTAAGCCCTCGTGCCGCAACTACTGAAGCCCGAGTGCCTAGAGCCCGTGCTCCACAACGAGAGAAGCCACCGCAACGAGAAGCCCGCGCCGCCGCAACTAGAGAAAGCCTGCACGCAGCAACGAAGACCCAACGCAGCCAAAAATAAATCAATTAATTAATTAAAAATATTCAGCCTCGTCTGCCCCGTGCCCAGCCCTGGGCCCGGTATCTAGTGGGTGCCTGATGTACATTTGATGTGTGAATAAGTGGATAAAATGTCTCCGGGCCTCCCCCGCCACCGTCCCCCGTGGGCTCTCCCGAGAATCAGCCAGGGTGAGGCCGTGGGAAAGCTGACGGCCCCCGACGCCTGGCTGCTCTTCCTTCACTAGGACCAGTGGTGAGAGTTCCCTGGGAGGCCGAGCTCAGGAAAGCGTGGGGATCTTGGATCTCGAGAGGCGTCCAGGTGGGCTGCCCAGCAGGTAGTGAGCTCCCCGTCCCTTGAGGCATTCAAGTAGGGGCTCACGGTGGCGGCTGGGTTAGCAGGCTGCCGCGCTCCACCCTGAGGTCCGGGCACACCACCACCGCCTCCTTCCTCTCCCCCACCATCGTTGCCTCTCCGTACCTACCGGGCTCTGGGACAGGTGTGTCGCACACCGTGTTAGTGTCCTGGGGCCGCTGTAACAAAATCCCACAAACTGGATGGCTTAAAACAGATGTTTGTCCTCTCACATAATAGAGGCCTGAAGTCCGAATCAGGGCACCGACAGGGCCCCTCCGCAGGCTCTAGAGGAGGGTCCTTCCTTCCCTCCTCCAGCTTCTGCCGGCTGCCGGCACCCTCGGCTGTCCTGGGCTTGTGGACACATCCCTGCAGTCTCTGTCTTCATCGTCACGTGGCCTCTTCCGTCTGGTCCGTGTTCCTATGTCTCTATTTTCTCTTCTTCTGAGGACACCAGTCACTGGGGAGGACCCACCCTAGTCCGTTATGCCCTTATCTGAACTCATTACATCTGCGAAGACCCTATTTCCAAATGAGGCCCCATTCTGAGGCTCTGAATGGACGTGACTTCCGGGGGGACCCTGTTCAACCCAGTGCACGTGTGTCGTTTCATCCGATGCCTCCCTTCTGTTACGTATGTCCCTTCATGCTCGTCACCTTTCCCAGCTGCAGGGCGTCGAGGAGTTCTTTGGGAGCAGAGATGTTTCTCTTGAGACCTCCCACAGCTGCCAGCTCTCAGAGGGCAGGAGAGCAGGGGGGGCGGGGGTGGGGCAGGTTCCAGCCACCAAAGGGTCACCTGTGTGGTCCCCTGCAGTCCATCCCGCGAGCACAGCTCGGGTGTGGTGCCGAACCTTTGTTTAGTTCTCTGTTGTCCCCAGGCTGGCCTCCCGGCCCTGGGGCCATCTGTCCACGGCCTCAGCTGCCCGCCTGCTCTGTCTCTCTGCCCAGGTGTTGATTTATTTGTTCATTTTGGGGTTTTCAGAAGCGGGAAGGCCTGCTGCACTCCAGCCACGTCACGGAGGAGCTGACCACGACCACCGAGTAAGTGGACCAGCTGCTCTGCCCCCAGGCCCTGCTGCAGCCGGGGACCCGCACACACAGGGGGCCGTTTTCCCCTCCATGTCCCTTGACCTTGAGATGGGATTTTATCGCAAGCGTCCACCCTAGCTTTCTATCCTCCGTGCACTTTCTTCAAAGTTTGTTTTGTTTTTGTTTTTGTTTTGCTGAGGAAGGGCAAGATAGCAGTTTGGTTTGGTATTTAAATGAGAAATTCTAGATCTTTTATTTCTTCCCAGATAGAAAAATGATCAAATATGTGTGACATAGGCATTAGAACTTATTTACGCTGCCTGAAATCTTCTCTGGAAAGAGACCGGGAATAATAAACAAAGAAAAATGTAACTGAGCACACTCAGAATCTCTTATAAGGAAGAAAAGGATGAGGGGAAGTTTAAAACGGTGAACTTTCATATGGTAGGTATGCTAAACACTTCGAAGTTTTTAATGTTGGAACTAAGTTATTCTCCAAAGACTTTGGACTGTCACTCCTTATTTTGGAAGGTGAGCTTTAAGAATGTTGAGAGGCGGGTGGGGGAGAGGTGTTTAGAATGGTCCAAGGGAACTGTTGTCCTGATTCATCTAGCCGTCTGTCTTAGCCCCGTCAGGGGGAGGGAGCCACGCCTCTAAACTAGAATCTTCCTTTGATGAGATAGTCCTGAGCCGTCCCTTGCCTCTTAGAGAAGGCCAGAGGGCAATTTCTAAGAAGTCTAAAAGGCTTCAGATCTGTTGAAAATAGCAAATCAGATGGCTCTATTTTGCGTGTGGTTTTTAGGAGGCATACCCTGTGAAGTATCCTTAAAATTCACTGCCTTTGTGCCTCCCGACTAAACCTGTTTCAGATGAAACAGAGCATTAAAAATGGATCGTCTGAGCTCACCCACCTGCTCAGTTCACGGAGTGATTAATTACTGTGTCATGAATTCATGTATGGTCTTTCAAGAAGCGAGCTGACACAGGAAACCGCTCCTGGCGTGGGAGCTGTCAGGTAGATGGGAGAGACGTGCGGCCTGGCGTGCGGCCTGACGTGTGCGCACATCTGTTCCAGGCCCACGGGAGGGGGAGGGGGACGTGGTTCTGAGCCCGGCACGGGGGGCCTCGGGCAGCCCGCTCGGCCCATTCAAGAGCAGGAGGAGGGCGGCTTGGGGGAGTCAGGGGCGCACTGGCATCTTACTTACCCATCATTGTGTGACAAACCACCCAACCCAAGGAGCTTAAAACATCGGTCATTTTATTTGCTGACAGGGGGTCAGCAGTCTTGCGGGTGGTGCTGCCGGTGGGGGCCACTGTCCCTCCCTGTGTCTCTCGTTCTCTGGGCTTCCTCCCTGGTACCCACAGGGTCCCCAGAGAGTGAGAGGGCAGCTGCAGGTCCCTGGACCCCCGCATGCTGTGTCCCCACCTTCTGTGGGTCAGAGCAAGTCAGTGGTCACCCTGGATGGGAGGGGGAAGGCAGATGGCCCACCGAAGGGGGCGACGGCCAGGCCCGTGGTGGGGGGCATGTTGGGGGTTGTGCAGCGATGGGAAGAGGCTGTGCTTGGCCTTCCCGGTCTCGCAGAGGGTGAGGGAGCCCTGAGAGGGTGGCGGGGGGCAGTAGGAGCTCCGTCACCAGAGCCAGCCCCTGGGAGCGTGGCCTCAACGATTCACAGCAGCACCCGGGCAGAGGGCCTGCTTGGACGCCCAGAGGCTGAGAGGATGCAGTTCCCCTCCTTGAGGGCTGGCGGTCTAGCTGTCAAGAGAGGTTGTGTCTGTAGAAATGTGAAACCCAACCCAGGGGCCTCGTGGGAAGTGTCATGTGACCCTCAGGAAATTTCGGGGGCGGGGGAGCACCCCGAAGTCATAGTGGAGAGAGGTTTCCAGCAGAGGCCGACCAGCCTCCTGCCTGGTCTCCCGAGCTCCAGGTTTGCTCTGTCCTATGGGTCACCTCCTCCAGGAAGCCCTCCCTGTTTGCCAAGCAGGAGTGGCTGCCTTCCTTTTAGTTCCTATAGCATCTGCTGTATGTCAGATTTCTGGTGCACGCAGGGCTGTGTGGAAATGTGGGCTCATGAGTCTCTCTCACCATCAGGCGTCATGCGGGCGGGGCCATGCGGTGTTTATTTCTGTATCTCCGTGGCCTGCACATAGTAGGTGCTCGAGAGACTCTTTGTTAAATAATATGGAGGCAAAGAACTTGAGTCTAGAGGGATTTGGGGATCAAGCAAAGGTCTCTTTGCCTCTCAGGACGCTAGTACACAGAGGGCATTCGTGATCTCAGATCCTCAAGGAGGAAGCAGCCGCCTGTCCTTCGTGGTTTCAGCTCTCACCTTGAATCAGGGCCCAGCCTGTGGTTCTCCAGCCTCCTTTAGTTTTGTGATTCCTTGGAAGTACATCGTGCTCGCTCTCAGAAATGTGACCTCTGGGTAATCTGCACTCTTGTATTTTAAAGTTTAAACTCAAGGTTTAAACTCACGGTGCTGGAAGACCCGTTTTCTGCTAAAATGCTCTCTGCGTTAACCACTCCCGTGATTAAACAGCCCCCAAATGGCATTAAAGGGTGGTTTAAATAATCATGGCTGTTTGCTGCAGGTCTTGTGCAAACAGTGAGAATCCACATAAGCCCCTCTCGTTTGTAATTAGAGCGGGAGAGAATTTATCACAATGTGACTTACGTTTATATAAACAACCCTTCGACTGGGCAGTAGGGGGCTCCGACTTGCCGGTCACCTCCACCACCTTCTACCGTGCTGCTTATTAAACGGGGTTCTGAGCAGCCCGTCTGATGGTCCTCTCTGTTCTTGTTTGCAGGTTGATGATGGGTCGGTTTGGTAAGTAACCCAGGGGTTGGGGAGAGGGGCTGGGGAGTCTGAGGTCGCCGGGCACTGTGGGGCTGCCCCAGGAAGTCACACAGGGGCAGCAGGGCCCCGGGTGGGTTTTGGCATGTGGTTTGCTTCTCAGAGCTGTGGGAGCCTGGGCGGGGATAAGCAAAGCACGGTGGAGGGAGTGAACCAGGATAAAAGGGAGGGTGGCGATGTCCCAGTGAATATAGAGCATAGTCAGCTAGCCGGAGGGAGGGACCTTCCTTATGGGATGTATTTTCGTATATAGTTTTCCACCTTAAAACCTCCAGCTTAACAGACCTTAGAGTCAGGCAGCCTTGGCTCTGGTCCCAGCTGGGTGACCTTTGGCCTGCTCCTTCACCTCTCTGTTCCCCATCTGTGAGATGGGACCTTGGGGTTCTTGAGAGGATTTTGTGAGACAATCACTGTTCACTCTCTTTGGCCCAGGGCCCGACTCTCTCTCTATTCGTGTTGGTTTCTCTATTACTGTTACCGTTAGTAATAATAAACTCTTGCTGTTCTCAAAGAACTGTTCCCTGCCCCGTTAAAGGCCCACGACCCCATCTTCATCTCAGCGAGGGATGGCAAATAAAGGGGCCGCTTGTGGCGGTGTATAGGCCCTTAGGGATGGGAAGCCCCAAGCTCTTGGCCACAGCAAGAAGCAGCCTGTGCCAGGCTCACCGCTTTGGGGAATATTACAAAACAAGAAGCGCTCCACCCCCCCAGATACCGTGTTCTCCAGGGAGCAGAGAGGGGAGCGTGGCTGTTAGAAGGAGAAGTGGAAACCAAATAGAAGTTCCCCCCCGTGCCTTGTGAGCCTGCCAGCTGGAGCTGGTCCCTAGCTGCGGGGGCCTCGGGGTGAGGGGTGCACCCCAGAGGCACCCACGGGCTTGGCCACGGGGCCTCTGTGACCTCATGGCGATTATGGGGACGGATGCCACCGCTGCCCCTCGTGTACAAAGGGGATGCCGCTCTTTAGTTCTCAAAGGTCTTGAACCAGAGAAAATGCAGCAATTGAATGTCCTTGAGTAGTTCTTGAGCCGTGCTGGGCAAATGCAGTCTTCACTATTTTTTTGAAGTAGCAATTCAGTTCTTTTTAATGGCTTTATTGTTAAAAAACATTTTAAAAGGGAGAGGAAAGGAAGCCTCCTGTGTCCAGTTGCTGAGGGCGCAGACAGAGTGGGGAGGGCAGCTCCCAGGGCGGCATGGGGCGCGCGGAGTGGGCGACGTGGGCGGCCTGGCCCTGCCCTGGGTCCGGGTGGGGGCCCGTTGGGAGGGGGGCCTGGAGCGCCCTTCTGTCGCTTCCCTGTCCTTTCTGCATGGAGGGGCTCAGAGCCCGTGGCCTGTAGAGGCCCAGAGGTGACTTGAGTGGGGCCCTGGGAGCATCTTTAAGTGTTGCTTCGTTTTCTGTGTGTTTTCACTTCCCTGGGCGTCATGGGCCTGGTTTGAGGTTTGGGGGCTCGGGGAGACTCAGTTCAGCTGGGGGCTACGTGCGGCCTCCCGTGCAGAGGGGTGGAAGCTCGGCCAGGAAGGCCGTGGCAGCCCTGAGAAGGGGCCCCTGAGGGTCTGGTGGCCAGGGGGCGGCTCCTTCTGAGAGCCACCGGAGACGGTGGAGCGTCGGGGGGCTGTGACACCCTGGGAAGCCGAGGAGTCGGGAGCCGTTCTCAGAACATTCGAGGCCGCCCATGCTTGTGAAATGCAAACAGGTAATTAGTGGGTGACAGGCGACTCATCTGCCCCCAGTTTTGGCTTCTGCTGACACAGGCCCCGAGGCCTCCTGGTTACCCAGATATGCGGCAGCTTCCGCTGGCCCTTTTCCCGCGGCAGCCTTCGGGGCCCCCAGAGCCTCACGGCCCTGCTGAGGTTGAGGTCGGACCCCATCACCTCCCCCCGATGGTCCCTCGAGCTGGTTCCTCTGCACCCCTCAATCTTCTCACTGCCCCCAGCTTGCCGCAAGCTACAGCCGCAGCCCTTGCCGGGGCCTCCCAGACCCCCTTAGACCACCCCTCTTCTCTGCCCTCCTTCCTCCGCCTGCATGTCTGTCACCCACAACAGCACCCCGGGGCTCCCCCTTCCAGCTTTTTTTTTCTTAATTTCTTTATTTAATTTTGTTTATTTTTGGCTACGCTGGGTCTTTGTTGCTGCGTGCGGGCTTTCTCTAGTTGTGGCGAGTGGGGGCTACTCTTCATTGTGGTGCGCGGGCTTCTCACTGCGGTGGCTTCTCTTGTTGCGGAGCGCGGGCTCTAGGCGCGCGGGCTTCAGTAGTTGTGGCACGAGGGCTTAGTTGCTCCCGGCATGTGGGATCTTCCTGGACCACTGTGCCACCAGGGAAGCCCCCCCTTCCAGTTTTGTACTCTCAGTAGCCTCGGCCGGAAATGCTCTCCCTCTAGATCCCTCCGTGGCTCACTCCCTCAGCATCTCCAGCTCCACTTACCAGGGAGGCCCTCCCTGAGCCCCCGGCCTGAATCACCATCCGTCCCCTGGCTTGCCACCCCCCGCCCACCTGCTTAATGATTTCTTTGTTCGTCTCTTTGCTCACTGGGAGCACTTTGCTTTGCGCCCTGCCTGCCAGGCCCAGGGGGTCTGGACAGTCGGGGACTCTCGCTTGGCCCTTCGCTCTTTCCCTTCACATGTGGCTCCTTGAGCTGTAAGCATCCTGTGGGCTGGAGCATGTCTTCCCCGAGTGCAGCCCCAGCCCTGGGCTGCACATGTTCCAGAAGCTTCCGAAACAACAGGCAGACCCTCTTTGCTTGGCTAATGTCTGCCCGGGGCAGGGGTTGTGGGGGCGGGTAGCTTCACTAGGAGCCGAGTTCTCGGCCTCGGTGGTGGGGGATGGGGGGGTCCACGCTGCACCTCCCCCAGGAGCCCCCCTCCCCCTCCCCACCTCCTGCTGGCATCACTGTCCTGGCTGAAGTGGATGCGAGGCCCTTCTCTCCCCAGGGGAGCTGGGGAGCTGCAGCCTGATCTCCATGGCAACGGGCTTGCCGGCTGCCTCTCCTCCGCAGGCGCCCCTCCCCCTCCCGGGCTTCAGGAAGTTGGGGAGAAGAGAGGAGAAGCTTTCTTCCTCTTCTTCCTGGTCTCCTTGTAGCCCCTGGTCTCTCCCCATCGCACCT
Source organism: Pseudorca crassidens (assembly GCF_039906515.1). Taxonomy (NCBI): domain Eukaryota; kingdom Metazoa; phylum Chordata; class Mammalia; order Artiodactyla; family Delphinidae; genus Pseudorca; species Pseudorca crassidens. The sequence goes on from NC_090306.1 coordinate 101,059,720, forward strand.
CCCCGTTTCTGCTAACACCGCAGCTGGATCACGCCATTCCTGGTCACCACCCTCCACAGCTGCTCACCCTGTCGAGGGACCCAGCCCTCTTAGCCTCCCCCCGCCCCCGCAGGCCTCACCCTCTGGAACCCACTCTTGGCTTTCTGCTCCCTCTGCCTGGAACGCCCTTGCTCCTTCTCTTGCCCCGGCTCAAACGTCGTGGCTCCCGTGTGAAGCCTTCCTCTGACCCCGGGCCTGTGTCCACGTCCCCAGGCTCAGGTGCCTCAGAGAGCAGGCCGGTCACACGGAAGAGGGAAGTGGCTGGAATATCGAACGATGAAGGGCTGCCCTCAGCCCCCGTGTTGTGTGCGGTGGGGAGTTCCGGGGTCTGGGGCAAACGGGGGAGTCTGTGCCCCCGCTTCCACGGGCGGCTCATTGATCTGGGGAGAGCGGGGAAGAAGGTTCACTGTTGCCTCAGCTTCCATTTCTTCAAGAGGGTCCAGAAATTCAGAACTTTTGGACAGATCTTCCAACTTAAAAAACGTTGACTCAATCAAAAACCCCTTTGTTTGGAGCAAACTAAGCGGCCCTGAAAGTTGACCTTGGGTGGCCACTGGGCCCCTGGCTGATCTGGCCGCTTTCTGCATCTTGCAGGCCTTTGTGGTACCCGTGCTTTTGTACTGTCTCCCCCAGCCTGTGCCCCTCCCGGGGGCGGGATGGCTCCCTGTTCACCCCTGTGGCTGCGGGGTAAGATGAGAAGGCATCAGTGAACTGAGCATCGGTGGCGCACCTGCCCGGCAGTGGCTTGGCCCTTCATTCACCATCTTGCTTAATTCTTACACTGACAGCGAGCCTCGGGACTGTTCACTCGGGCCTCATGGCGGGAAGCGCTTTGCCTACGCCACGGGCTCCAGGCTCTCAGCTGTATCTGTTTTCATTCCCAAGGCCGCACACACCCGGCCGTGATGCCATTTAGTCCCCCGGGCGCAGGTGAGCGGGGCGCAGGGGCGCTGGCCTCCAGTCCCTGCGATGGCTGCCCTGCCGCCCTGACTCTGCCACCCAGCTGACGTCAAGGCTGCTCTCCTCCTGGGGGTTTTCTTAAGCTGCATTCAGAGTTTGTGTTTTGCTTTGTAAAGATTTAGCTTTTCTCCCCCGCTCTTAGCAGACTGTCTTTTTGAGTATAATCCGGCTTAGAGGATTATAAAAATAATTTACAGCTGCTGCGGTAGGCAAGCTGGATGAGGGCGTTCTGCGGGGCCGGGCCTCTTGGTCGCTGTTGGCCTTTAGGTGAAAAAGTGGCGTGCCCCTCTCCCGAACGCACTCCCCACCCATGTGTTACACGTGTGTGTGCACACCACACGCACACCACACACACCGCACACACACGCCTTCCTCTTTGCCTCTCACCTTCCTTCCTGCCACCCGCCCCCGAGGCCGAGGAGGCGGCTACCTGGTCTGGGCTGGACGAGGGCGTGAGCCGCCTGCCGGGGCCCTGGCCTGTGATGCTGAGGGCATGTCTTTTGGGGCAGCCTCGGGGGAGTGGCTGGGATGCCTCCTTCGGAAGCCCCAGCTCCGGCTCACCGAGTCCCGACCTGCCTGCTCTTTGCCATTTCTCCCCACACCCCTCTCCCTGGGTCAGGCAGCGTTGTCCTGAAGCAGGCCCTGGGTTATCTCTGGTTCTGGGCTCCAGCCCCCTCCAGACACGTGGAGGGGTCTTCCTACCCCAGCGCCCCAGCACACCATGCTAGCGTTTGGGTCCAAGCCCCAGCAAGTAATAGAGGGCGTCTCTGCTGGCCGAGGTCGTCTGAGCAGATACCACCCACAGGCAGCCTGGGGGGATGGGTGGCTCCTGAGGACAGGAGTGGGGGCCCCAGGGCCTTCCAGATGCCCTCCTCCCCCAGCCCCTCGGGCCTGGCAGCGACTCCCCACAGTGCTGTATCCACCCTGGAGACCTCAGCCCTCCTGCCTGGGCTCCAGGGCACAATGGGCTCTGCCCCCACGTGACCCGCTGTGGCAGCGTCTGGCTAGAACCAGGCCCCCGGCCCCCAGCCAGCCCTGCTCCTGTCTTGTCCACTGAGAGCTCTGTTGCCTCGGCCTCCCGTGACCTCACCACTGAAAGCGAAGGGGCTGATCCTGTGTTAATTTGGAGGACATGGTTGAGCCCAGGCGTGGCAGTTAGAGTGGGTCTGGGTCCCTGGCAGAAGGAAGGTCCCTGGGACACGGTGGAACGGGTCACTTCAGGCCCTGCAGGTGCTCCAGCAGAGGTGGACACCCCGGGGGGAACAGCTGGAGAGGGATCCTGAGCAGACTTCCTGGCTCTTTCCTTTGTTCTGAGCACGGGCTGTGGGCCCTTCACTGTTCTGGGGCTGATGACAGTGCAGGGAACAAGTGAGACAGTGATCCGGCCTGCAAGGAGCTGACAGTCCAGCAGATAAAGAAAAATAAAATGTGCTCTCAAGTAGCGAATAGGTGCTATGAAAATTGCACCAGGGTAAGAGGACAGATAGCAGAAGTGGGGTGCTCCTTTAGAAGCAGATGGTCCTGGAAGGCCCCTCAGAGGAGGTGACATCTCAGAGCAACCTATGGCGGTGAGGCTGGTCAACAGCAGGTGCAAAGGCCCTGCGGTGGGCGTGTGATGGAGGAGCAGGGGCAAGCTGGTGGGTGGAGTGAGGTCAGGGAGGGCGAGTGTGTTGCGGGGGGAGGTGATGCTGAGCTCGCTGGACCCTATGGGCCCATGAGAGAGAGAGTGAATTTTATCCTGAGAGTGATGAGACGCTGGTGGATAGTTTTAGTCCGGGCAGGGGTGGGGAAGAAATGATCCATTTACACTTTAAGGGGCTCACTGTGCCTGCGAGGGAGAATGGATGGGAGGGGCTGGGAGTGTAGGAGGGAGACCGATTCAGCAGGAAGTTGTAGCTGCCCACCGCCCCCGGTGAGGGGAGATGGGGCTTGTATGGGGTTGGCAGCCATGACCAGTGGGGGAGGTGGTCAGATTTACTGATAAGATTTACCAATAAGACAAGGAGTGTGAGGAAAGGGAGAGAGGCAAGGACGCCTCAAGTCCTAGGATGTGATGGGGGCAGCTGTCCAAACGCTACCCCCGTATTGTAGGTTGAAAGATAGAAACCAAGTTAGAAGGACCCTTCAGAGCATCTTTTCCTTGCTTTTGCTTCTCATCAGCACCCGCCCCTCGGTTCTGGCAGGAACGCAAAGGATTCTGGGCAGGCTGAACATCAGAGGGATTAGAAGCTGCCTGGCCCCCGGGCGGGTGGGGATTAGAGCAGCACGGGTGTCTCCTTAAACCCTTCTCTGTGTCTCTGCAGAGCGGGACGCCTTTGACACGCTGTTCGACCACGCCCCGGACAAGCTCAGTGTCGTGAAGAAGGTGAGCTCTCTATCCAGCTGTGTTTCCCTCTGTCCCTGGGCTTTTCTCACGGCATGAACACTCCATGCCGGGAAGAAGGTGGGAAAAGGTTTGAAATCTCTGAAATGTTTGCCACATGGATTGAAGTGTAATTATTCAAAAGCGTAACTGCAGTGCATAAAATTAGCACCTTTTAACTCAGCATCTCTGCTCCTGGGTATCTTCCTGCCCACCCACCCCGCTGCTGTGGAGTGAATTACCCCACCGGCACCGGGGGGCGGTTCATTCCGAATCGAGGCTTTTTTTCAATGTGGAAATGTTTTTCAGCGTGTCAGCTTGCTGGCTCGGGCTGGCCTCGTTACACTGAAGCCGCATTCACGACGTGTCTGGTAAACGAGCAGGCGTTGCTAGCAGAGCTGTTCTGAGCTGCATTTGGCCCGTCTCTCCCAGACGGGAGCACAGAGGAGAGGCCCTTCCTCAGCCCAGGCAGCCTGCTGGTCGGTCTACGGATGGACAAAACCGGACAAAACCGTGTGAACGAGGCTCCGGAGTCAGGCTGGGGAATAGCGAGCTTCCAAGGGGATCTGCCCGGAAGCCTTGCTCTCCGTCCAAAAGAATCAAGACTCGCTGCACATCGAGTTATCTGAGCATCTGTAGGCCTCTCATTCAGGAAGGCAGCAGTGGGATGGATCTGAGCCTATAAAGTCTGAGCCCTTAACCCTGGGGAGAGAGCTGTCTGTCTTGGACAATTTCCCCACACAGGTTTCTTAATGCGGGACTTCTCAGAGCCTTTAATATGCTGACATGCTTTGCAATTCTCCAAGAGGGGGCTTAGTAGGAAGCATTTTCCAAGCATGTTTGTCCGTAGTGAGATCTGTTTATTTATTTGGGGATAGAACATATTAAATTCCCATGGAACCCATGTTTGGAAAATGTTGGTCCAGGCTGGGACAATGAGATTGTTAGTTCTTGAAGCACTTTGCAAAAGGCTGGCAGAACCATCCCAGTGGTCCTTCTGGGGCGGAGCTGTCTTAGCATTCTCGGGTCACGAGAGACATACCCTGGGGCCTCAGAGCATTGCCCCCCAACCCGCCCCCGGCCACATCCGACCCCCAGAAACCTGACGGAACGTATTCAGTGGATGCACAAGAAGAGGATTCATACCTGCCACGATCCCCCCTCCGCCCACTTACAGGCTGTGTGACCTGGGCAGATTATAACCCCTCGCGGCAGGTTTCCCATCTGTCAGGACAGAGGCAGACGCTGTGAGAATACGACGCGACCTCCCTGTGCGAGGACCTGGCTCGAAGTAGATAGTTGCTAGGTGGAGTTGAATGTGATGTGGAGTAATGTTGTCTTTCGGTAGATCTGATGCTGATTTATTCTTTGAAAAGGAACGCTGGGGGGACCCCAGCAATGACCAAGACAAAATCCTTTAGTTGCCCGACAGCTTCCTGCTTCCAGTCTGGCCCTTTCCCACTCCCACACTGGGAACTGTTGTGTTCGGGGCTCCCGTCCACCTCTCCAGGTCCCTCCAAGGTCATGCCCTCCTACTCTCTCCCATCCCGCCCACATCCAGCCGCAGCCGGAAGGTGCCGGAGGGTTCGCACGTGTGTACGTGGCCTGGGTGGCTGCTCTGCCCTCTCCCCACACTCTCATCTCCCACTTGGCTCACCCCCCAGCTCAAATGCTACCCCCCGCGCCACATCTTCCAGGGACCCACGCACTTCTCATCAACACCCCCCGCCCCGCCCCGCCCCGCCATTGTATGTTTCACGGGCTTTGCCGTTTCTCTCGATTCTCCGTGGCCTCCGCTGGGTGTGTATGTGGAGAATTGTGCCTCGGACTCTTCAGGGTGGGGCTCTGTCTTAGTTACTGTCTCGTGTCTCTAGCAAGAAGCAAAGTGCCTGGCACAGGGTAGATTTGGGTGGAATGAAAAAGGGATGACATCATGTCCAGGGTAGGCAGAGGTGGGGTTGGGGTTGAGTTTCCATGAAAGTTGGGTTTGATTACCGAGAAAAGTTACACGTGGCAAGTTTTAAACTTTTGCCAGAGAGGAGAAGCCAGTGGCCCTATGTACGTATAAACCAGGGCTCAGAAAATCTCTGGCGTTTCATCCTTTACTGACACTGTGATGGGTGTGGCCCCAGGCAGCCTTTCTCTCTCAGTCTTTTGTAGTTCAGGGTTACATCTAGCCTACATTTAAGCATTTATCTCCCCCTGACAGTTATATCCTTCTTGAGGGCACTGATTATTCTTCTGTAGGGTTGTTAAATGTGGTATGTGTGTGGATTGCGTGTGTGCACATGGGCTGGGGAACAGAGATGTACGTTTCTTCCCCAGCTGGGATAGATTTAGGCATTATCCCATTAAAACCAAGGGTTATTGTAAGAACATTTCGCTTTAAACACGAGCATTTTATTTTAGCAAACAGAGGAGATGATGGAAGCGTTGCATAAAGCCAGTGATGGCAAATGTCACATCTGTCCCCCAACGTGGGAGCTGGATCTCTTGCTCACGGTTCCCGTGTCTCTTTGCTTTGCAGTCTCTCATCACATTTGTGAACAAGCACCTGAACAAGCTGAATTTGGAGGTGACGGAACTAGAGACCCAGGTAAGCTGTGTTCTGGGCTGAAGGACCCTTTGTCCGGTGTCATTTTCAGCCGGCTTTCTGATCCCCGGCGGGCCGTGTGAACAAAGTGCGTTTGTCTAACAAGGAATGCCCATCCCACAGCCAGGAAAGCCCCAGCCCCAGCCATCCTGGCCTTCCCCCAGACCCTCTGTCTTAATTTCTTGGGGCTACCTTAGCTAGTACCTTAAACAACAAACATTTATGTCTTCATAGTTCTGGAGTTCGGAAGTCCCAGATCAAGGTGTCTGCAGGGCTGGTTCCTTCTGAGGCTCTGAGCAGGGATCTGTTCCAGGCTCTCCCCCACCTCCTGGTGGCTTGCTGGTAATTTTTAGCGTTCCTTGGGTCATTAGATGTTTTCATCCCGATCTCGGCCTCCTTGTGGGTGTTGTATCCAAATTTTCCCTTTCTGTAAAAACACAGTCACGTTGGATGAAGACCCACCCCAATGACCTCATCTTACCGTGAGGACTTCCGCAAAGACCCTGGTTTTCCAAATAAATTCACGTTCACAGATTCTGGGGGTTAGGATCCCAACACATCTTTTTTTGGCGGGGGGATACAATTCAAGCTTAACACCCTCCAAGATGCCATCGCACCTTCACCAAAGAGCCTGTGCGTGTATGGGTCCCTCAGTCTGGAGTGTCCCGGCCCCCCCTGCTTCTGCTGTCGGTGGCCGTCCTGCGCGCAGCGCAGCGGCTGGCATCTAGCGAGTGCTTGCTAATATCCCTCTAATGAGTACATACAAAGCGTTTCTCCTACAGTAAATATAGAAAGTATACTTCCCCACCCCCACTCAGAGCGGAAGCACCGTCGTGAAAATGTTTCGCGTGCTCGGCAAGCGTTAAAGACAAAATATAGTTTTCCCGGGATTAACTGCGTGCCTGAACTTGGCGTCTTTTGTGTTCTCAGTGCCGATTTCTCTAATGCGCAGCTGGCGCTTCTCAGACCCCTGGGCGATGGCATTCATTCCTTTCTCTTTCTTTAACTCTTCTCATTTGCTTTTCTAATTAAAAAAGTAATTCAGGCTCATTGTAGAAATGTCTGAAAATGCAGATAAGCAAAACAAATAAAAGTCATCCGTAATCCCATCACCCAGGGATAGCGGTGCTGGGGATTTTATTCCACGTCATTTCTCTGCACGGATAGCGCATCGTGGGCAGCACGGGTCTGTGTTTGAAAGCCGAATGGGCCGTTTTTAATGTGTGTATTTATTTGTGCATTGTTTGCAAACACACTTATTTTTTTTATCCGTTTACTAAAAAATTGCACATTTATCCTCTGATTATTTGCGGCTTGAAATCTTAACAGTTCAGAAGTGTACTCATTGAAAAGCAACAGTCCTTTTGTGTACTCCCCCTAAACTCTCCCGTCATCCTCTCCAGAGGTAATGAACTACAGTTAATGGTCGGATGTGTATTTTTCTAGATGGTTTGTAGGCGTAAGTGTATTTTTTGAAATGGCAATGGGTCCTCCTGTACAGCTGTTTTGTAAAGTGTTTTTTGTTACTAAATAGTGTGGGCATGTTCTTGTGTGAGTGTGTATGTGTTTCTGTCTAGTCCTTTTTGTGTTGTCTGGTCTGTCTGTGTTTGTCACTTTTAATAGCTGCCTTCTATTCTGTTCTAAGGCTGTGTTGTGCGTCTAAACCCAGTCCTCATGATGGGACGTTTGCCGATCTTGTACATAGCTGTTCAGTGGGCATCTTTGCACACAGCTGTTTGTGCCCTTGTCTGCTTCCTCAGGATAAACTTCTAGAAATGGGGTCGTTAGAGCATTTCTCCGTGGTAACACGGAGGGCCCAGGAAGGTTTGCCCGCCTGAAACTCTCATTGGCGCTGTCGAGAACCCACATCCTCGCCAACTCTTTCCGACTGGCACTGCCCAGGTGGGCCTGCACAGCAGTATTAATAGCCAGACATCTTAGGCTGAGACTCTAAACTTCAATTTGCATTGATCTCTATTTACTCAGTATGTCCTTTTTTTTTTTTCTATCGCCGCACAATATGAAGTAATATCTTAAAACTATTTTGAACCAGCGGTCCACCAGGAAAGATCACTGGCCATAGAAATGCAGACTGTTTTCCTTTTGTGGCAAAGGATTCTGGGTATTTTGATAAATATGTTCATCATTAAAGTCTCGATGTCCTGGAAGTCAGAGGCTCAAATTCCTGCTCAGGGTGTGTGCGTGCGTGTGTGTGTGTGTGTGTGTGTGTGTGTGTGTGTTCTCCTTTCTTTTTAAAACCACTTTTATATTGTGGGCAGCTTCCTAGCTCTGTGATACTGAGCCAGTTCCTCTTTGAACCACTCCCCACATGTTTAAACTGGAATGGAGAAAATGCATTTGAAAGGTCAGTAATACACGCGCATGAAGACAGCGGTGGGCCTCCTGGGGATTTCCGTCTCCTGCAGAGCCGCACCCTGGATGCTGAGTGAGGGCACCCCGTCGGAGGGCCACTGCTCTTGCGCGTGTGAAAACCGAGGGTCCCACTCATTTGCTGATAAGCCGGCGTGCTCCGCCTGGCCCTCACCCTCCTGGTACCCCATCCCTCCCCTGCCTTCCTTTCTGCGTGACCATCTCTCCCACACTCCTGTGACATGGGGGTCCCAGGGTGGGTTAGAAGATGCCTTGGAGATCAGCAAAGGCTCTCCAGGCATCTTGGCACCTCAACACCCATTCCCCACGCCTCCCGGCAGGTGATGGGGCTGGATTCTTCTGTATCCCTGGAAATGGCTCAGTGTTGGTGAGAGAGCGGTTTTGGGGGTGGGCTGGCTCAGTGTTGCCGGGGAGGGGGCAAGAGCTGCCAGAACATTCCACCAGCACTGTCGGCCAGAACAGGAGCTGAGTAGGTGACGTCTGCATGGCGTGGAAGCGTGAACCTCGTGACGCGCAGGCAGAGGGTCGATCAGATCACGTTAAACCAGGGTCTGGAGCGCTCTGCCCAGGAAGGACCTGCCCGTTCACACGTTATGATCGTGTCTGTCTGCCTTGGGCTGTTCCTTAGCGTCCCCTTCCCCTTCCAGAGGACAGGGCTTTCTGATGTTGGAGGCTTGGGATTTTGACTTTTTATCCTCGGCCGCCTGGCTGTGATGGTGGAGGGAGCTGCCGCTGTTGCCTTTAATAAAAACGTCCTCGCTTCTGCAGGTTCTCTTTCTACCACTGCGGTTGCTGGTCTCAGGAAGCCGAAAGCCTCCTGGGTGTCGGCCCCTTGCAGCTGTCCAGCTGTCCTGCGTGGCAGCCTTCTAGCCCAGGGCTGGCCAGTGAAACTTTCTTTAGTGATGGAAACGTCCTATCACTGCACCATCTGACACAGTAGCCACTGGCCACGTGTGGCTGTCAAGCACTTGAAATGGGGCCTGTGTGACTGACGAGCCGAAGTTTGTATTTTATTTAAATTTTTTTAAATTGAAACTTAAGAGTTCTGGAGATTGGTTGCACAACAACGTGACTGTACAGAATATGACTGAAATGCACGCTGACAAATGGTTAAAATGGTACATTTCGTGTTAAGTACGTTTTACCGAAATAAGCCAACATCATTCAAAAAGGTTTGTAAAGGGACTTCCCTGGTGGTCCAGTGGTTAAGAATCCACCTTCCAATGCAGGGGAAGCGGGTTCAATCCCTGGGCAGGGGAACTAAGATCCCACATGCCGCAGCTACTGAGCCCGCGCCACAACTAGAGAGAAGCCCGTGTGCCGCAACGAAAGATCCCGCATGCCTCAACGGAGACCCGTTGCAGCCAAATAAATAAATTAATAAGTTAAAAAAAAATTTCGTAAAAAATTTCACTAGGCACATGTGGCCAGTGGCTACCATATCGGACCACACAGTTCCAGAATCTGGAGGCTGGGGTCCTCACGAGTCCTCGATCTGCAGGAGGCCTCAGAGATACCATGTCTGCCCTCTGGGAGGATGGGCGGGTCCTGCCCTCCCTGCCCCGCCCCGGGGGCTGGGGGGTGGGGCTGGTCCATGTCCCAGAGACCAGGCTCTGCCTCCTGAGCCTTGGTCCCCTCCTCCCCTCTGGCAGGTTGTCCTGCCCTCATTGGTCTCCATCACTTTATCTGTAAAAGGAGCAGTTGCTCCCTGTCCTGGCTCATTGGGCGGTGGGCAGCGGAGTGGGGTGAGGGGCCCCGGCAAAGAGCACAGTCTTTGACTCTAGATTCCTGGGCCCCTCCCGTGCATGGGAGGTGGCGCTGGGCCGGGTAGCAGGTTGAGGGGCTGGGGGTGTGGGGTAAGGCTGCAGGCTGCTGATTCGGGCCCAGCTAGGACGGACCCGCGTGCCGGGTGCAGGCAGAAGCTCGTCGTCACCGGGGCACGGGAGGGTCTCTTCCTATGCTGTGAATACCGCTAGAAGGAGGAACTCAGGCAGCTGACAAAGCGAGCAAGCAGAACGGGGCAGCAAACCCCAAACCGAAGCCTAGGGCGCCCTGCAGGGTGTGGATTAACCGTGCCCACAGGCCCCTGCTCGCTGATGGCGCGCTCCCTGCGTGCTGGGCGCTCCTTGCTCCACCCCTCCCCCTCCCGCCCCGCAGGGTACCCACGACAGCCCAGAGAGTTGGGAGCTAGCGTTATCCCCAAGGTCAGTGGTCTGCTTCTCTCCACGCAGCGGCGCTCCATCCCAGACACACAGGTCATCACATCCAATCCCGAGCACGCGCTTTGCTCCCTCGTCCTTCACCTGACTGCAGGCTCGCTCTCCTCAGCAAGGGATGGATTTTTTTTTTACTTTAAAACATTTTCCTCCTTTCGAGTGGCTGCAGCTCATTCACTGACTCCGTGCGTGGCCCAGAAACATCCCCACGTGTCCCTCTGTAGTTTGCAGATGGCGTGTACCTGGTTCTACTCATGGGGCTTCTGGAAGACTACTTCGTACCCCTGCACAACTTCTACCTGACCCCGGACAGCTTCGATCAGAAGGTACGTGCATGCGTGGTCTCCATCCCGGGAGTGGCCCGGGATGCGCTCGTCCAAGGGCACAGGGTAGAATCCCCCGACCACTCTTTCTGGAGTCCAGCTGCATTCTCCAAAAAATAAGTACTGCCCAGAAAACGGTATTGCAATTAGACGTGACCCTCAGGAAAGGAAGGAAACCCGTGGGCAGCGCCTGACGCATCCAGGTGTCGTGTGTCTCCTTCTCTTCGGGTCTTTCCCCCGGGACGATGCTGGTTTTAATCATTGTGGCCAAAGGTCAGTAGAGTTGCAAATCCCTCCCCTGTTCGTGACACACAGACATTCTGTCTGGTTTTCCTGCCGCTTCATGAACTTCCTATATATGCCATCTTAAGTGGCAGCACAAAGTCTATGGAGTGGCTCTGAGGTCACAGTCTCCCTCTTCCCCACTTTTGGGCGATCAACTTGTTTCTTTTTCACTATTAAAACAATAAGGCAGGGACTTCCCTGGTGGCGCAATGGTTAAGAATCCGCCTGCCAATGCAGGGGACACAGGTTCGAGCCCTGGTCCAGGAAGATCCCACATGCTGCGGGGCAACTAAGCCCGTGCGCCACAACTACTGAACCTGTGCTCTAGAGCCCATGTGCCACAACTACTGAGCCTGTGCACCTAGAGCCCGTGCTCCGCAACAAGAGAAGCCACCGCAATGAGAAGCCTGCGCACCACAACGAAGAGTAGCCCCCGCTCGCCGCAACTAGAGAAAAGCCCGCGCACAGCAATGAAGACCCAAACGCAGCCAAAAATAAATAATCTATTAAAAAGTATTTAAAAACAAAACAATAAGGCATTGTCTTGAATAGGTACACACAGACATATGTATGTGTGTATAATATATTTTTTTCATTCCTGTGGATTGTTTTCTAGGAAAATCCCTCAAAGAGGATTGTCCGGGTCAAAGGGCATGACCTTCACATTTGGGATGCCCTTGTGACCAGGTGGTTTGCCTCCTGCCAGGGCTTCCCGAGGTCCAGCCATCCCAGCAGTATTTAGCGCGTTGCTTTTAGAAATTTGGCTCGTGGACTGGCCGTATTGCTTGAACTCGAGAGCATCTGTCATTTTATTTTCCCGAAGCGCTAGACCGTGAGTTGGGGAGACAGACAATGCAAGCAGGTGGCAGCAGTTCAGAGAAACATGGAAGCAGGGCCAGTGTTGATCAATCTGCCCACTTCTGGCACCTCGAGCGCGGTTTGCTCGCGGCCAAATGCCGCTGCCGTCTTGCCTGCTGAGATGGAATCAGAGCAGATCAGCGAGGTCCTGGCAGGTTTGCGTCCGCGGTGAGCGGGGATGCACAGGGCTCTGCGGGGCTGGTCAGGAAGCAAGAAGACAAGACAGTTGGGTGACGGGGCTCATCTTGCATTTCCCGGCCACGTGGCTGGCTGCAGAAACGTTGTTTTGGAGAGATCTTTTCTTTGTTCAGATGTGTACAAAGGCTGACAAGAAGGGTGAATTTAGTCAGGCCGTCTGGAGCTGGGCTTCTTTCCAGGACAGGCTCGGTGCAGGGGCAGGGGCGTCCCCTCCCAACTCGGTCTCCTTCCCTTTGAGACGGGATGAAAGTCTCTGTCAGTCGCTCCCTGGCCTGGGAGGTGTGAGGCCTGTTCGGTCCACCTTTGCCTCCGATCGGGAGCCAGGAAGGGAAGGCTGCTGTAGGGGACCGTGCCCAGCGTGGCGCTGGCCCATCGACCCTCGAGGAGGGGACCCAAGGGCCGCTGGAGCTCTCCTCGGAAGGGGCCTTCTGGAGGGTCCTTCTCTGGCCACGTTAGCCCCCAGCTCCCACCCCTGGATTCTCTGCTTTCCTCCCCACAGGGCGTCGTGGCATCACGCCACCGCTGGGAGGTTCCTCGTGAGCCATGGTGGTTATTAACCTCCAGGTCTTCCTGACCACCTCGCAGGTGGTGGCCTTTCCCTGTTGCACAGACCTGAACCCACTTCAGGCTGGTCCCAGTGCCCGAGCTCCCAGGCACCTCGTCCAAATGTGGCCAGGCAGTGGTGACATGTGCAGAGAGACTGTCACGGAGCATTCCCGGGCCGAGACTGCGAGGCGCTGGGAATCTTTGCAGCAGCGGCAGGAGGCTGAGAGTGAGCAAAATCAGGGATGCGTCGTGGGCTTGTGTTTTTAAACAACTGCACTGGATTTTATTTTTTAAAATAAATTTATTTATTTGTTTTTTATTTTTGGCTGTATTGGGTCTTTGTTGCTGCACGTGGGCTTTCTCTAGTTGCGGTGAGCAGGGGCTACTCTTCGTTGCGATGCGTGATCTTCCCGGACCAGGGCTCGAACCCGTGTTCCTTGCATTGTCAGGCAGATTCTTAACCACTGCGCCACCAGGGAAGCCCCCTGTACTGGATTTTAAAAAGACGAGACCAGACGTCTCTGACCCTGTAGGTTCCTGCAAATGAACGGCCCCTTTGAACCGTCTCAGAGGCATGGGTACCACCGACGGCTTCTTGTTTTAGGCCCACCGTTTGAGCCTCGCTCTGTGCTGGCCACTTTGCTGGGTCCCTTGGGCCTGTCACTCACCTTCTGGAAGATTCCACAGCATCCCTCTCTCTGGGGGTGGAGTGTGTCTTGGAGACTTGGAGGTTATTCCTAGAAGCAAATCCCAGAAAAGGCTTTGCAGTTTCAAGGCGCTTTCCCTTCTGTCTCCTCGTCTGACTCCTACCCTGGCGAGGAATCGGGACCTCGCACGGGGGCTGGGACCGTGGTGGGGGGTGGGTCACAGTCAGCAGGGGCAGAGCTGGAAAAGCCCGCTCCTTTTCGGGACCCTCTTCTCTCACCTGGCCAGGTTTTTGAAAATCCTTTGCATTGCAGAGAGGAAGGACTTAGGGTCCTGCCCGTGGGCTGGCTCGTAGCAGCAGTGTAGGGCCTTGGGGTTCAGCTCGAGGCTGGGGGGGTCACACTCTGGGATCAGGGTCAGGGAGGTGACCTCACATCCTCAGCAGGAGCTGTTTGCTGTTCTTTGTGCCCAGTCCGTGGGGCTGGGCTCTGGGGATGCTTCTCTGCCAGGGCAGAGGAGTTGTGTATGGTGAGGCATGGCTCTGAGAGAGAATGG